>NC_141698.1:857937156-859239656 GCF_964263255.1 Lissotriton vulgaris
CCGTCCCGGGCACTCGGCCATGCAGTGGAGAAGTGTGGCTCAATGGTTAGACCAGCAGACCCTGATGCAGAGGTCTAGCCCGGGACCAGGGTTCAATTCCCCGCCTCGGCGGGTCTTGGGCTCAAAATCCCACGGAACTGATAATTTTCGCCTCGGTGCCTATTCCAATCATGGAGTCCCACTCACCAGCCTGGGAGGGGTGTCATGCCTTCCCCTGATTCAGAATCACCAGACCACACGGAGGTCTGACTGACCCTCTCCCTAGTAATCCGGAGGGAAATTACCCTCTTTTCTTGTAGTCCGTGCACATGAGGTGACAGAGGGGACCCAAGGCGCGAAAGTACCTGACCTTCTGGAGCCCTCGCTGGGATCGGGGAGGCAAATGGTACCTCATAGGGACTTCCAGGGAAGTTTGGCCATCTGGTCGCCCCCATTGGAAAGCATTGCGGGCGACCAGATGGCCGAGAGGTACCGTGCGACCAGATGGCCGGGATCGAAAGTGCTTCACACCCGAGCCTTCGTGGTAGGGCTCCTGCCTGCCTGCCTGTGTCCGCGGACGGGAAAGACCGTCCGCCATCGTAATTTACCCCAGGGTTAACGGGTCACCCTTAACATAGCCAGGACGATGGGGCCGATTATGATGGCGGACGGGAAAGACCGTCCGCGGCGGATGGGAAAGACCGTCCGCGGCAGCAACGGACAGGAAAGACGGTCCGCAAGGCAGACGGGAAAGTGAAGGCTTGCAGCATGGTGGGGTTCCCGCAACCCCAGGGCCCGCCTGACGGAACTCGAACGCCCTGGCCCGGTCCCCGTCCCGGCTTCCGAACCCACCTCCCCGGGCCCCGGTGGACCCATGCCGTTGGGCCTGGAGCCCCGGACGCCCAGGTGAGGACTACCGGGGAAACCATGGAGCCCGTCCCGGGCACTCGGCCATGCAGTGGAGAAGTGTGGCTCAATGGTTAGAGCAGCAGACCCTGATGCAGATGTCTAGCCCGGGACCAGGGTTCAATTCCCTGCCTCGGCGAGTCTTGGGCTCAAAATCCCACGGAACTGATAATTTTCGCCTCAGTGCCTATTCCAATCATGGAGTCCCACTCACCAGCCTGGGAGAGGTGTCCTGCCTTCCCCTGATTCAGAATCACCAGACCACACGGAGGTCTGACTGACCCTCTCCCTAGTAATCCGGAGGAAAATTACCCTCTTTTTTTGTAATGCGTGCACATGAGGTGACAGAGGAAACCCAAGGCGCGAAAGTACACAACCTCCTGGAGCCCTCGCTGGGTTCGGGGAGGCAAATGGCACCTCATAGGGACTTCCAGGGAAGTCCGGCCATCTGGTCACCCCCATTGGAAAGCATTGCGGGCGACCAGATGGCCGAGCGGTACCGTGCGACCAGATGGCCGGGATCGAAAGTGCTTCCCACCCTTCGTGGTAGGGCTCCTGCCTGCCTGCCTGCCTGCCCATGCAAGGCAGGGCTCAGGGACCCCGGCTGGGGTTCAGGCGCGGGTTGAACCACCGGGGCTCTCGGGCCTGGACGCCCAGCGGTGGCCTGCCTGGGACCCATGGAGCCCGTCCATGGTCGGACTCCCAATTCCGACAAATTCGTACGGACTCCCAATCCCGACAAATTCGTACGGACTCCCAATCCCGAAACAACTCCGTACGGACTCCCAATCCCGAAACAACTTCGTACGAACTCTCAATCCCGAAACAAATTTGTACGGACTCCCAATCCCGACAAATTCGTACGGACTTCCAACACGGATCGGAATCGAGCCCTAAGTGTCACACATCTGGAAGTTTAATGTCACTCATGAGTGCACTAAAACATGGAATTGTCAGACAGAAGAAATCTGAAAACTTGGCAGCTGTGTTTATAAAAGATACACCTTTAACTCCTTCTAGGCCCAGGTTCAGGTTCGGATTTAAATAAGGGAAAGACAGGAAACCACAGTGCCCTCATTTAGGCCCCTTTCTTTGCTATCCTCAATAAACAAAGCAACTGAACGGGAAAACATATGACACCAATTCCACGATCGCCAACTAAAAGCCCACTAAATGTCGTGTTCAGTCCTGGGTTGGTCTTTTCTGTTTATTAAAACACATGCTGAACAAGAAAGTTCCCCGCTTGTCCTGCTCTGCATGGTCCTAGCTGTACAAAAATGAAATGATAAATACAAATTTGTATGCTTTTTCTCACGCTCAAGCTTTTTCCATTTGTGAGACACTTGTGGCCACTAGTGGTGAACTATATGAACAACAGATTAAGCGTAAACTTCCCTGGTTATTAATAATAATAGAATGATCGTAGTTAAGGAAACACACATAAATAAACAGGAGCACTGCACCTCTAAAAACTGTATCCATGTGCCACACTTTCAACATAACGGTCATTAATTACCCTTGAACTGAAATTTTTTTCCCATTTCCTCCGATTAAATCAGCAATGGAAACTAAATTTCCCACTTAAAAAATTCCCACTTTAAAAATAATCCCAGTTAGACGTGTGACAAGAGTAACATCTAAAAACAAAAAAAAAAACATCCCTGAAGCATTTTTTCATGTATCAGTGTTTCTTTAAAATAAAAAGCAGTTTTTTAATTTGGTAACGTTTTGCGCCACTGTGTGAAGAATTAATAACAGTTTTTGTATTTTCCTCCATTGTATTTTTATTAAAAGCTAATATGTTTTGTGCGCTCTTCCAGGAGTCACAGTTTTGTATCTTATGCAGTGATGGTCACTCTACACAACCAGCTTTCATCGTCGTCAGTGTTAGATGAGATTATGCAGCACGGTGTACACCTGCATCTTCTGAACCTTCATCACTGCGGGGGTGTGGGTACCAGCTCTGCCATCTCGTGAAAGGTTTGGAACAGGGTCTTAACTAGCTTTTCTGGGTCTGTAGTGGCACAGGATTTCCAGGCGGTACAAGACACAACAAACCTGATAGGGCACAAAAAGTGTTCACTTTAGACACAGCACAAAGGAGATTTATACAGCAGACTTCAGTTACTGTTTACTAAAAGAGAGGCAGATCGATCAGACTCCTATTCTCAAGTTTAACCATTAAGCAATAAACTTTCGGTACAACAATGAAAGATCTTCATAAAATTGGTTCATATTTTTTCCAGTGGGAATAAAGTTAGCAGTAAGGGCATCAGACTTCAAGTGTAAGGCAAAACAAAGTGAGAAATGTGGGGCAGTAGGCAATTCAGGTTAGTAGGTTCGACTGGTGAAGTGGTCCCTTTGAGTAACAAGGTCTAGTGGGCAGATTCCGGTGCCGGGGCAGCATTCCCTGTAGGAACACCGGGGCCTGCGTTTTACCGCGACTACACAGGCCCACCAGACTGGCAGCTCAGTGAGAACACAACCAGCGAACTCTCCAAGACCTCGGGCGTGGCAGAAAATGTGCTTGGGGTGCTAATTCAGGGGCATATTATCAAGGACGGCGTTAAAAATTATCGCCGGTTTAGCGGCAGAAAACTGCTGCTAAAGCAGCGATAATTGACTTGATAATATGCCATTGAGAATTCCAATAGAAGTCCATGTTCTGGTGTGAACATGGGATTCTATTGGAATTCTCCAGGGCATATTATCAAGCCCATTATCGCCGCATTGGTGGCACTTTTCTGCCGCTAAACCGGCGATAATTTTAATGACGCCCTTGATAATATGCCCCTTATTGCTTTTTATTTTTAGTGGTGGCGCTAAGTTTTAGGCACCTTTTTTTTCATCAGACTTTGACCGAGAGCCCGTGAGAGAAAGGCAGGCATGGGAAAAATGTTTAAGACACACACAGAAAGACAATTACAAAGGGAGAATGCATGGATTATAAAGAACCCGAAAGGCTGAGGCAAAAGAGACAGGGAGCGTATGGTTGGGGAAGAAAGGTCCAGGATCTTGAATCCAAATTAGTCAGTCTAGGTAACTGGCAGCGCCAGGGAGGGCTACCCTACAACCCTGTCATTCCGCGAGCTGCTCAACAACCCCACAGAAGCACAGAAGGAAGCTATGCTGCTTTATCCAGAGCAGCATACATCGAGAACTGGCAAGAAGATGTTCATGTTATCTTAGAACAACTTTCAACTGACATATTTTGAAAATATGCAATTAACACAGAAAAAAAGAAAACAAAATCAGATAGGTAAACACGACAAGTGTTGCTTCCAGGCTCAGCGCCACTCCTGAGGGAGTCAGGCTCTGAGCCCCGACGTGGAAGAGGCTGTGAAGATGCCCGGCCCCCAGGTCCCCATACACTTGTAATAATGACGCATGACACACTGGTACAGTATCTGGAACTGACACATGGCATGTGAGCCCAGCCCCTTTATTGACAGGGTGACATGTATTGTAACACCTGTGATGGATGGGTGTGTTGTGATGCTGCAAGCCAGCCCTCAGGGAGTGGCTGATCTAAGCCTTCAACTAGAAACACTAGAACAGTGACTAGCGGTCACCACATCCCTCTCAGACTTTATTGAAAATGAAACAACAGAGTCCAACCTGTGGCAGAGTACCAAGCAAAACTCCACATAATCTATTAGGCTGCCTTCCAGACAGGATGAGGGGACAAGTGCAGCTGGGATCACCAAGCATCACGGCATGCCTCCGCCATTTCAACCTGACTGCTCTGGGCACGAATGGCAGTGTAAATGAACTCTGTATTTCTCGCTCACCAGTTCGAATTGGCACAGCTCAGTGGGGCACTGTGGATCCTGTCTCACCTGGTCTCAATGTTTGGAAGTCTATACACAATGTCTATATACACTGTTTGCTGTGATGGTGCATGTGCAGCAATAGTGAAAGCTGTGGATGATACATTTTCAAAAGACATCCAGGCTCCATGAACAGCAAGCTACCTAAGACAGATGACATCCTGTTTACTGTTCACAAGTTTTTCTCAGATGCTGCATTGCTCCCAGCTGGATAGTGAAGACATTTCCAACATCCTTCTCTCACCAGGATTCCCCTCTCATACCAGGATTCCCCTCTCATACTAGGATTCCCCTCTCACGGAAGACCCTTGACGTTCTCTTCACCAGGCTTCCACAGGACTGTGTGGACTACGCCATGTCGCTTCAACACCATACTATAGGCCCATGGAGAAATCGCAACGAGTCCCACCTTCAAGTCATGGGCAGTTGTTTCCAGTCAGGGTACTCCTGCCATCCTGACTCTAGTGCATCGGCATTGACATATTTGGGGTAACCAACTTCCGACAAGAGATCTTTGTGCTTCCTGGTACCTGTGGGTTAGCTGCTGCAGGCGCGTCTCTCGTGTCAGGATTCCTCTCTCACCGTAAATTCCTGAGGCCTTTGCCCCTGGATTGCCACGGGCTCGTGCGGATTGCTCGGATCCTCTTCTAGGCCTCACAACAGAGGTCACTCAGGACATCCAAACAGGACCATGACCCAGTCTCACGTGCAACCCCAAAGGTGGATGTTACAAATGGTCCAACTTGCTTTTCCGCAGGCTTCCGGTTCGCTTGGTCTCGCCGAGGATTTCTGGGCATCCAGCCAGCCTGCCAAGGTGTCAAAGATGTCTCACTGACCTCTGGGTGTTTCATAGATACAGTGCTTCACTGTAGATATCCACGGCTCCTGAGATGTTCCTGGGGATGCACTTGATTTCAACAACACTCACAGTTTGCGGTGTGCCAGACGTCTACTCCACATGCTTCTCTTCTTTTCTCCTTCTTCCTCGTGATTTTGGCTTGTGGCATTGTGCAACTTTTCTACTTTCATCTGCTTCCTCGTGATTTAGACTTGTGGCATCGTGCAACTTCTCCACTTTCATCTTCATCCTCTTCACAACGTGGTCTTTTGCCATCTTGTATTACTTTCCTTTCTTTTGACCAGGCTTCTCCATGTGACGTGCACTTCACATGGGTCTCCTTGGCCATGTCCTAGCCCTCGGACTGAGCCTTCACCCGTCCACTGACCAGACTTCTCATTTTGACCTTCTTCTTTTCATGTTCTTTAACAGGTCTTCTTCTCCGACCATTCACAGGTCTTCTTCTCCAACCTTTTACAGGTCTTCTTCTGCGACCTCTTACAGGTCTTTTTCTTCACTTGAGGGCATACTCCTTGCACCTCAAGGCCACACCTTCAAAGCACTCTCTTCTGCCTCCACTCAGGCAGGCTTCACCGAGACTGTCACTCCGGTGAAAACATCAGGCCTCTTCTTCGCAGGGCTCTCTCTCCCGGGATCCTGCCCGTGCAGTCATCTTCTCTAGTGCAGTCTTCGGCACGCTTCTGACTTTGCGCCCTCTTGTCTTTCACTAGAGGGTGCTCTTTCTACTGGCACCTTGCTCACCCGGTGCTGAGGTTCAAATCCGCTCAGCGGATAACCAAATACTCAGGAGGGAAGAGGGACCTCTACTCTCCCCTAGGGTACAACCAGGTCTGACTGTAACCAGATGCTGGCTCCCTACCCGGGGAGAGAGATGAGACAACTCAGGATCACCAAGGAGAAGGAACATCGAGGTAATCTCAGGAAAGAAGAATTTATCAGGAATACAAGGTATCAGCGTGGCGTCCCTCAAAAAGTTAAACAAACTAGATTTAATACTATCTGTATACCCATCTATTCCTATGCCTAACACCCTTGAGAACTATTCC
The DNA here is from genome assembly GCF_964263255.1 of Lissotriton vulgaris. NCBI lineage: Eukaryota > Metazoa > Chordata > Amphibia > Caudata > Salamandridae > Lissotriton > Lissotriton vulgaris. The sequence goes on from NC_141698.1 coordinate 857,943,777, forward strand.
ACCCCTATGTTGTATGTTCCCCAGACTCACAGTACATAATTAGCGCGCTTGCATGATGGCAGGAAGAAGACTCCAATCCGGAAAATCAACTAACTCTGTATAGTAGATATCTACCAACCAAAGGGACATCAATGTTCAATTAAACAGTACCTCGAAGGCTTCTCAGGATTTAGCATTCCAAAAGTCCGATATACCAACGTTATATCAAGAAAAATAGTTCCGCCAAAGGAAAAAACAATGTCCCAAAGCTGCTTGAAAAATACAACAGAAGAAGGTATAAGGGAAACACCAGGCTCCAAAAGTTAATAACCGCCGCAAGAAGGCGGCAACGCCAGAAACGACGCTCACAACAAGAAAATAGTGCGCACGCAACACTAACGAAACACGAGTCGGACTAATCAATTCTTAAATGACTCACAGCCAAAAATAATTAAACAATTTAAGGAAGCACAAAAATGCGCTAACAGTGCCCAAAACAAAAAGGAAAGAAAATTAGGAATTCCAAGAAAAACACCTCAATGGAAATCCGAAAGCACCACAAACAAAGAAAAAGGAAATATTCCCTACTCGGCGAATTCAGGAACAAACGATGTGTGCTGGCGTAGGAAATTGCAGGAAGGTGAGGTCCACAGGAAGTAGGTTGCCAAGCACTTGTGCTTGGGAGCAAGCTTCCTTAAATGACCAAATGGTCACACCACGGGGTCTGTGAGGGCACACAACAGTTCTCTAATCTGGTGCATTCTGGGAGTCATAGAGTTTATGTCTCAAATAGCCTGCACGCACCACCTCCTAATGTGCAACACCCGGTTCCTCCTCGGGGTGCGCGTGCAGCGTGCTTTCTTCTGTCCTTTGTGGACTTGCTGCCTGGGGCTTTGCTGCTTAGCTGTTCTTGCCACCAGTGGTCTCTTAATTAAATGACAAAATGGGGTAAACCCAGTATCCCTATGAACCTGGGCAAGTAATCTGTATAAACAACAATTGGTTCATTGGGGGAAAAAAAATTACTTTTACTGTCTCATACACTGTGTAGACATTTGAAACAACAAGCAGAATCCAGAGACCATCAACGTATTTATGTACTATTTTATACATTTCAGTCATTCATAAATACTGGTTTCATAAGTAAATCACAAAGAATGCTGTACAAAAAGGTGAATAGTGCAAAAAGTGACTTAAAGTGCTCAGTGCTTACGGTGCAAAAGTGAAAGGACTGTACAATTATTATATACAAGGGAGAAAAATAACATGTGGTCTGTGCGTATCATATAATTATCAAACTGTACACCGTATTAATCAGTACTTAGTACATGATATCTATGCACGTAATCCACTTATTCGTCGACGTTTCGACCCTTAACAAGCAAACATTTGGAGTCAACAACGGGTCTTCATCAGGACTGTGGGGGACAGCAAACAGCCTAGGGAATTTAAAAGATGGTTTGTTTAAGAATGGATTCTGCAAGAGACAGTTTGGGCCATCTGTTTCTTGTGCCCAAGATAGCACTCACCTTCGTTCAACCCAGTCAGGTTGAGGTGGAGGATGAGCTGTATTAATCTGTTCTGTCGGTGAGGCTTAGAGTTCGGCCATGACTAACGTTTTACTTTGAGGCTCACCAATATTGAAAGCCCATCTGTAAAGGAGATGGCCTCTCTTTTATAATATATCCGCCATTATAAATATACAAGCGACTGAGGCCATTGTAAATCAATGTGGCTCACCTGGGTATAGATGTGACTATTCTACCCAGTGGGATTCCGAAACTGTGCAAGACTGGAGTTCCCAGGTTCGTAATCAAATTGAGCTGTATTAATCTGCTCTAATGCACAGTTTCGATACACAGCATGAGTGCTTTTTAATATGACATTTTTAATATGACATCACTAATCAAGACTCCATATATTTATATATATACCCAGGTGAGCCACATTTGCTGATATCACCATTTTAATTTCACGCATGCCGATGGGATTCCATGTGCGCAATAGGTTCTATACAACTTATCTGATTCCAACAGCCTCGAAATTAATATATTCGAAACTAAGTACATGGTATTAAATCAGAATCAGTCTTTTAAGGTGAGCATAAGGTCGGGTAGAATCTGCCTGGACATGGTCTCCACTTTTAATTACCTAGGCATTAGTTGAGAACACTTTATCCTGGAAGTCACACATTTCCAAGCGCAGCGCCACAATGATTTATAGAGGCACAGTGCGTCTGCAGGTTCACGAAGCTTCTTTCACCAAAACAATGCCTGCTAACTTTCGTCTTTCCGAGGGAGGATAGGTGCTGACTGCCTGCTAACTTTCGTCTTACCGAGGGAGGACAGGTGCTGGTGTTCCGCAATCCACTCGCCGCTGTATGCCATCAACAGCCGCCGAGTAGGGGAGAGCGAGAGGTGTAAAAAAGTACCTTGCCCAGCAGCCCTTGGTAGAAACCGGAAGTCGTAGCCCTTAGCAGCGCGCCAAGCGGCGCATTCAAAACAGGCTCCACACCCGCGTCGCAAGGCGTGAGCGGGACGCCGGGCGAAGCCCGGGCAAAGGGCGGGCCCTCTACGGCCCTCAGCGGCCAGAAGAGGCTGGGCTGGGGCACCCCCCTGAAGTCTTCATTTGGCCACATACAAGGTACTATTATATTTAGCCCGACAAAACTGCTGTTGAACTTATCTATGTACTGCTGTTAGGTGCCTAACAATGAGGAAGTTATCTAAAAGCACCAGGATGCCTGTTCTAAGATCAAGTACTAAACAAAAAGCGGACATCCCACAACCAGTACCTACACTTACCGCCATTGACAAAATGTTACAGCAGACTATAGGGGTTGTAACTAATGCAATAGCAAATACAGAAAGAAGGATGTCCCTACCGCCAATGGCTATTATTCAAGACACATAGGAAGTGGCTACTGATCTCTCTGAAGTCACCCTAGACGTCACACATGATCAAGATACTAGTCTTGGGGTGACTTCTTCCTTTGCGGACCTTCCATGCGCTCAGGCCCCTATCGAGAACATTAAGGAGTCTGTGAATACTCATAATAATGTTAGCTCTACATGTGATACAACAAAGGCTAAATCAAATAATATGGAGGGGAAAAGGCCCAGAGAATGTTCAAAACAGGTAAAAAAAAAGGCCACAATAAAACTGTGAATCATAATTTAGTGGCACCAATAACTTCCTCTACACCAGGAATTCCTTGCTGGATCGCCAATATGGTAGCTGATCTAAAAGCTGATCTAGAAGACACAATCACTGCATTGATCAAACCCCTTATGTCCAAAATCGACAGACTAACCTCTCTAATAAACAACAAGGGAGTAGGGCAAAGAAGACAATTGGCACAGGACAATGCTTTATCAAAAGTGGGACATGATGGGGGCTTGTCCAAACAAATAATAAAAGACAAGGCAACACCAACAAATGAATTGGCATCAAATAAAGCAAAGAGCGCTAAACAAATGAATACTCAGGCTGCGCAAAAAGTCCCAATACCTCCAAATCCCTGTAACACCAATGAGAAAACACAGGGCCAAACAAAACAACAATGCCAAGGAAATGCTCAAGTAGTAAACGGAAAGAAAGACCAACCCCCGAAAGACAATTCCACGGCAAACCCTACCCTGTCAACGTATGCTCCAGTAAATAAAACAACATCGACCCGATTTAGGACAATCAATCTGCTACCCAAAGCTCTGCCCTTTGTGGTCGTATTAACAGGAGTGCCACCACTATCAAAGGGTAAAAGGGAAACACATGTGGAATTAAAAAACAAATGTGTGCAGTGGTTGCAGATAAATAGACCCCTACCCCCTAACATCTGTGGGGAAATTCTTACAGTAAGGAGGGGGGAGTGGATTGGGAGAGGAATAAAAGCAATAGCAGGGGATATAATAACAGTCAATTTTAGAGACATTGCAGCAGTAAATTATATATGCAATGCACCCCCTAGCAGATCTCACACACAAATCCACCCCTTACACCTGTCATACTTTTATCCATATACACCACAAAGACCAGTGCAGAGAAATAGAATTCCCATGAATAGGGTCCCACAGATGGAACCTCAGTATAAACCAGTCCAATGGCAAAACCCATATCAAACCAATTCAGCCTATGAACCCTTCCTAGCTCAACACGTGCACTGGAACAGGTTCAGTGCTCTTGAAGAGATCGACTGACTTGAACTAAAGAAATCTATTGCGCTAGACACCCTTACAAGATTAGAGGAGGAAGGTCCGATTGTAATAGGAATCGGAATTCCAAGCTCCATAAGGCATAGTGATTGTAGAGAAGCTAGCAAAAAGAATGTAAAAACCAAAAAAGGGGGAAATAAAACAATAGAACATTTAGATCAAAAGACAACCCCAGAGCAAAATAAGGATAGTGACAACATCCCAGAATCCCGTACCAATATAACAACTTCAGAAATAGTACAGGAAGAGCATCTAGCAAGGGATCCTGCAGAACAGCTGAGGGGGGGCAATCACAGTAATCTTCGGATTATATCCTGGAACATTGCTGGACTAGCAGCTAAATTTGAATCCCAGGAATGGCAGAATTACATTAAAAATTTTCAAATGATATGCCTCCAAGAAACATGGGCGGTCGACCCAAACTTGTATAGTCTAGAGGGGTATAAATGTTTTTCGGTGCCAGCCACTAAGTCACTATCGGGTAGAGCGATTGGGGGATTGATAATGTATGTAGACCTTCACATGCAGGGAACTTGGACTACTTATAATTGGAACTCACGGAATATACAAGCTGTGGGGTTTCTATTTAAAAGATTTAACATTCTTTTACTAAACTGGTATAATGCCGTAGGCACGATGGGAAAGGGGTCCGTTGTTAAGGAACTGGACTCCTGCTTAGAAAAGTTGGTTTCCTCAAATAAGACACCAAACCCCCCCAGTATAATACTTATGGGGGATTTTAATTGCCATCTCTGTGGTAATTTAAAACCATTCAACATAGATTGGTCAAGATGCACTGTAGCAAAAGGGCCACACTTTGCTCCTGTAACTGAGGGATGGGACCTAGAGAAATTAACAAAAAGGCACAATCTAGATCACACTATGGACCTTGCAGAGTTAGGTGAAAATGGAGACCTCAACCCAACATTCAGAGGTAGAGGTTGCCAGTCATATATTGACTTTATTCTAGTCTCACCCCTCATAAAGAGAAACATTAGTAACATGGCCATAGATGCAAGCATCTTTAGTGACCACAATCCCTTGACCCTTGTACTAAAAGGGTTTGATTTTAAAAAATCCACAAGGAGAACAGATGTTATGGAAAAGGCAGTGGACCAGGGAAGGAGGATTAAGTGGGCAAAGATTGATGGAGATAGATTTTATAGAAACTTAATTACAGAGGGACTAAACGCCATAAACATATGTCTCGACCCTCAAGTGGAAGGAGCACCAGTGGTTAGCGCATTTGAAGAAATTGCGCGCCATGTGGATAGTCTACTAAAGACTTCTAAAGATAGTAAAGTTCCTTCCACACCACGTTGGTTTGACTTCTATTTGCACTAAGGCGCATAAACAACTTACACTTAGTCTCCACTCCAAACCCAGGGATAAGCTTAAAATTGCACAACACAGAATTGAATATAAAAAAGCACTGAATAGCCGGAAAAAGAGTTTACAAATTCAAGCTTGGGAGGACCTGAGGGAGGCAGCAGAAAGGCGAGATACCTCGGGATTCTGAAAGGTTATTAATACCCCATGCTTCCAGGACCCAGGAGCACCTAAAATAATTAACACGATCTTACCCGAACAATGGCAGACCCACTTCCAGAGCCTCTATAATTATGCAGGACACTCACTTCAGGGCGAAGGACCAAGGTTAATTTCTAATATAAAACTGGACTTTCGCCTGGAGGAAGTGGAATTGGCAATAGTGGGACTCTGCAAGAATAAAGCACCTGGCCCTGATGGGATACCCGCCGACCTCTACCTGAGCAACACAGACCCATGGGCCCCACTGCTCACGAGGGTCTTGAACGAGGCAGTGGTGGCAGGATTGCCTCGCTCTTGGTTTATAAAAAAGGGAATCGCGATAACCCGCAATGTTACCGCCCCATATCCCTTATAGACGTGACAGCTAAAGTACTGGGCTGTGTCATTTTACATCGTCTGCAGGAATGGGAGGAGGAGTATCAGGTCCTGACAGATGTTCAATATGGCTTCAGGAAGGGTAGATCCACCACTGATCAATGCCTGAACCTGTACCTCCTGACAGCAAAATACACCATCGCTAGCAGTGGGACCATATATATGGGGATCATGGATCTCTCTGCGGCTTTTGATCGTGTAAATAGAGAAAAACTCTGGTTGTTGCTGTTAAGTCTAGGAGTGGATCAACCCCTTGTAGACGTTCTAAAAACTCTACACTTGAATACGTCTGCAAGTGTGAGATATAACCAAGAGGGAAGTAGGACTGACCCCTTCTTATGCACCAGTGGAGTGAGGCAGGGCTGCATTTTAGCACCCTTCCTGTTCTCTATATATATTAATCTCCTGGAAAAAGAACTGCCTAAATTACATGTGGATTCACCACAAATTGGCCATCGAGCGGTGCCGGTATTACTTTATGCCGATGACGCGGTACTCTTAGCCAGAACTCCATTGGGATTACAGAAGCTGATTGATGGTTTTGTCGAATTTATGGCCGGACTTGATTTATCGACAAATTTGGAAAAATCTTACATCATGTCAACAGGAGCAAAAGATAAAGGGAAATTTACCTATAAAATTGGGTCACACAAGATTGGCCAGGTTAAGATCTTTTCATATCTTGGTGTGCTGTTTGACGATCAACTGAACTTTAACCCCCTGGTGGAGAAGCACGCAACAAAGCTGGCGGCGTCAACAGGGGCCATAATGGGGTACGGGAGAAGACTGGGCAGGTTGTCCCCAGAGCAAATTTTGAACCTGTACAGATCAATTTGTTGTGCCAAGGTTACATATGGAGCAGAAGTATGGGGTTTTATAGACAAAAAATTACAACAGATTCAGGTGGAAGAAAATAAATTCCTCAGAAGAATCTTGAAACTGCCACAGAGTATCCCGGCCTATATTATTCATGAGGAAGTTGGAGAACCTTACATTGAAGACCGGATCAAAATAAACCTCTCCTTGCCTGGGTTAAAATCTGGATCAATCCAGAAGCGGTCCTTACAAGACAAATCATAAAAGACTGTCTGAAACGTGACAAAGGGGGCCACATACCCTGGCTAAAGTATATAAAGGACTCTCTGGAGGCAATTGGCTGTAAACATTTCTTCACAGACCCAGAATCCTTAACTGGCCAGAACAAAACTATGGTTAAAAAACTTTTTTCAGACTTGTCTCTGACGACTAGGGCTGAGATGGAAAGACATAAGCCCACTGTTTTATCCTATTGCCAACTAACAGTGAAGCAAGGAATGGAACCATATTTGAGGGTCATGCATAATGCTCAGGACCGGTACCATATGACCCGATTCAGACTAAATATGCTCCACCATTTACTTGCGGTCCCTTCTGGGTTCACTCTTAAAGCGGAGGCGAAGGGTACCTGCGGCTGCGACACTAGGTCTCCGCAGGATACCCTTCACTTTGTTTTGTTATGCCCCTTTTACTCTGCCCCAAGACGTAAGTTTTTAGTAGGGATCCTGAAAGAAACAAAAATCAGACAAGCAAAAAAGGCCTTGAGATTTCTTCAGGAAGCCGCAGATGCCCATACGTTGCTTTGCACTACAAGTTTTATCCGGGTTGCATTTGGCTAAGGAACACTAGAGAAATAAACAATTTTAATGCTTCCTAATCACGTAAAGTAAATTCCTCTTTTCCCTATCTTTATGAAATGTGTTTTTAGCTAAATTTTAACCTTTTTAAAATTTTGTATTTAAATATATGTGTGTATATTGTGTATGTGCTTTTATGGTGTCTTTTTAAGTGCCGAATAAAGATTTATAATTGAAATTGTGATTGTGAAGTAAATATGTCTGGGGGAAGGAGGCTGTTTACACCTTATCCTGCCTGCCCTTTGTCTCCCTGCCTTTAGAGATGCCGCTGCAAGCATGCAGGCAATCACCCCCTGTAAACCCGTCACCAAAGGGCAGCTGCCCCTCCCTCCCCCCTCTTTTATCCCATGCAAATCCGACCCCAGGTAGAGATTCACTTTTATTTTATTCAGTAACGCTTTGGAGTTCAAGGGGGGACGATGGCAACACTAGCCCCAGTGAAAACGACATTATTTTTAAACAAAGGAGCAATAACCAGGTGTCCCTGGAGATGCGAAAAAAGAGAAAGGACGAATTGAAGAATCTTTGATCTGGTGCAAATAGCAACACAGGACAAGTCAGTTTTTCGTTATGTTTAATGATAGCTATCATCTTCCTCTTACTCCCCTGTTGCCACACTCGTTGAACTTTGTTATACAACCTTAGCCCAGCCTGTTTTCTTGGCGTGATCAGTACTTTATAGTGCTGTATTACACTATTCCCCCATAGTGCGCGGTGTTTCAGTTCCAGCTCTCCTCTTTGCTGATGTCACCATTTTAATTTCACGCATGCCGATGGGCTTCCATGTTCGCAATAGGTTCTATACAACTTATCTGATTCCAACAGCCTCGAAATTAATATATTCAAAACTAAGTACATGGTATTAAATCAGCATCAGTCTTTTAAGGTGAGCATAAGGTCGGGTAGAATCTGCCTGGACATGGTCTCCACTTTTGATTACCTAGGCATTAGTTGAGAACAGTTTATCCTGGAAGTCACAAATTTCCAAGCGCAGCGCCACAATGATTTATATGGGCAAAGTGCGTCTGCAGGTTCACGAAGCTTCTTTCACCAAACCAATGACTTCTATACTGGAGAGATACAAAGCGAAGGTTCAAACAGCGGCCCTGTATGACGTGAAAATCTGGGGGTATGAAAACTAAATGCCTTGACCATAGGAGCAAATACTTTTGTTAGATCTTTAGTCTATCTACCTGTAAACACTCTCTTGTTACCACTACATTTGAACTTGGGCTTAAAGAACATCACACATGCCCCTATTCTTCTAATCTTTGGCCTTTGTTACTCTGGATAAAGTTGCAGGCATCTCCTCAGTTTGCCATTTAAAGAGAATGCCTACAGGAGATTCTGAGATCTTGACTGGATCCTAACCTTGGCAACACCATGTGAACGATTGGTTTGTAATCTTGGGTCTTGAAATCATGTGGTTAGATCCATTCTCATTAGCTATGGCCTGTAAAATCAAACTTAACAAGCATTTGCAATGCAATAGATCTTAAATTACTGAAAGTTCGAGCAATTGACGTTGCATTATTAGCTGCAACGCCATTAGCTTAAACTTTAACTACTGCAAGACCTATTGCATTGCAAATGCTTGTTTATTGTTAAAGTTAGCATTCGCTCCACTTCAAACATTGAGCAACCCACTTGCTCAGTCTCTGCAGTGATGCATGTGGGTCGTCACTGTCACCACCCTAGGTATGGGTCAATCAGCGCTATAGGCCCTTGCTCTGAGATGTTTGCCTGAAGCAGGTGCAGTAATCACCTATGGCCACTAGTTAGCACTGCTGCATTATCTCCAGGCCAGCAGCTTTCCTGACTATGCAGTCAGTCAAGATTATGTTTATTTAGACCATAGTCTTTAAACAGTACTAAAAGTATTTGCGATTAAAAACATTCTACGAAACAATTTATATAAAATTCACAAGTTCAGAATATTGCTTCAACAGTAGCAGCAGAGTTTCTTTGGGTGGGCCTGTCCGTTAAAAGATCATATACACTTAAAACAAACATTGTCACTCATAAAAGCTCTGTAATTCATCTATTTTTCACAAATTTCTAAAAATTATTGCTCAAATGTTTTTAAGAATCTTTGTATTACCTTTATATAGTTCCCTAGTGCAATTGCAATTTCAACAGTGGGCATTTCTGTTAGTAAGTTGATCGCCTGTGACTATGCAGGCCTCGTTGCGTTCTCTGCCGGAGTTTTCCTTGCGTGGGGAGGCTACCCTCACAGCTCCTAGCAACCAACAAAATCAACAGGCACTTTGGTGCAGTGTGGGCTATCTCTTTCCTTTTCAGGATCCGGTGCATCTTATACTTGAAGGAATGCCACCTGTAAATGTCAATAGTAGGCTCACACCGCCAGACCTCTCACCACAGCCCTTCACGGGTGCAGTCACTTCTCTCCCGGCCCGGTGATTGATGGGGGGAGCCATTCACAGCTGCACTGCCACTTTTCATGTTGCTCGGCGCTGTCATTCACCCAGTGCTTTCCCCCTCCAGGGAATTAAGCACGTTCCTGCCCGGCCAAGCTGCAATACAAGGACATAGCACCACAGTCACTAGCCGTCTCCTCTCGCCCGTAGGTCTCAGCAGGTGGGTTGTGTAAACTTTGGTGGGAGCCCTTACACGTGCGCTTTTTTGCACATGCTGCTTTTCATGCACCGTGCAGCCTTTTGTTGTGTCCTAGCAGACACAGTCTAGTTGTTCTTCGTGTAATGAAACACTTAACAGCCACCCACCACTGATGTCACGACATCACGTGACACAGTCAATAAATAGTGCCGAGCGCACGTGCTCGTGGCTCATTAACCAACTAACCATGCTTGTGTCCGTGTCACCCTCATTACCCTAATGCTGGCTTAGGGCCCCGACACAACATTTGGCGACGAGGAGTGGTGGCTGAGCCCAGCCTGCCACAGCCATTTTCGTCATGGGTGAAAGGGGGAGAGAACAGCAGGGCGACATCGTGCCCCCTCCCCTCCCTCAGGATCGGCGCCAGCCTGCCGAGTGGCCCGTGTGGCGTGTGCCTTGCCCCGGGCCCAGAGGTCCACATCGAGGTGACCGGGAGCTCACCCCGCACCTAGACCCCCAGCGCAGGAGGAGAAGCGGACCGGGCAGTGCCCACCTGCACCGGCCGCAACTGTGCCCCAAGCGGACCGACCTGAGCCCACCCGAGTCGGCCGCAGCAGCAGGGACCCCCACCGGAGCGGAGTGCTGGCCGGGCGGAGCCCACTCGCCACGGCCGCAGCTGAAGAATTGGCCCGTAGGCTGGAGGTGAGCCCGGGTGCTGGGAATGGCCCCGGGGGGTCGCGGATGCCAGAAGCGACCCCCCTCATGTAAGCGCACCAAGCGGAGCCCACCCGCATGGCCATGGTGACTTGCCGCGAGAAATGCGGCCAAAAATAAACTTTACAATAAAGCAAGGCCAGCGGAGCCCCCCCCCGGCCTGCTAGGAGCGTCTCCTGTCCCCACCATGCAGCGTGTGTAGTATGAGGCTGCTGCGGCGGGAGAATAATGAAAGCGGAGCCTACCCGCTGTGCCCGAAAATGAACAGTGAATAAAGCAGCACCAGCGGCGCCCACCCGCGGCCTGCCTGAAGTGTCCCCTGTCCCACGCCCCGCACAGCGTGTAAGCAGAGGAGCTGCCGCGGGTGGGGAGAGCAAGGAGGAGAAAGCAGCATATGGCCCGCGGCGAACCAGAGCTGCGACGACACCCCCACATGAAGCCCGCGAAGAGTGAGAGAGTGTGGAGACTCGGAGCAGCGCCCGCAGCGTGTGGAAGAGCTGCCGGGCGGTGACACACTGAAGCGGAGCCCACCCGCGATCACCACAAGTGCCCCAAGCCAAAGCACACAGACAAACCCCCCGCGCAGCACAGAGCAAGGACCCTGCCGCGGTTGGAGGACAACAAGAGAAATTACAGTCCCTAAGCAGACATTCCCGGAACACAGGGCAAACCCACACCAGTAGTGCAGCCTCAGCTGGCACCCCCCCCCCCCCATCGCACCATAAACATTCTTGTGCCTCACTTCCGCCATGTTTAAAAAACAAACAAACAGAAAGTTAGGACTTACCTGGGAAGGGGTGGTGTCCTGCTCCGGACGCCTGTAATCAGCAGTGGCTCCAACTTATGTGCAGGTCGAGGGAAACAAGTCCTCCAAGCACAAACAACCTGGGAAGAAAGCTACCACGAAAAGGAAGCTGCTGTTGAAGGAAAGCCTAAATCTACACTGCCATCTAATGGACACTGGGTGGTACTGCAGCAAATGGAGCAAACAAGCACAAGACAGCACAAGGGAAAGCCTACAGAACGAGAACAAGCCTGCAGCGACACGGACGTAGACGGAGACCCATCACCATTGCAGAAGTGACACCTGTGGCCACAGGTGCTCACTGCAAAAGCAGGAGAGAAAACAACCTCACGCTGGACGGCAAGAGAGAGTCAAGACGTCTACCGCAAGCAGCGAGATTCAAGGGCAACCGACTGGAAGCGCGCAAGTGTACCCCGGACGCGGACGGTACAGGACAGCGCCTAACAGAGAGGAAGCCACACCCAAAGCACCAGAAGACGTGCAAGGCAAGTACCCAAGTGTGAAGAAGAAAAGTGCGATACGCACGTGAAGAAGAGCGACAACGCCAAAGGAGCTAAAGGAGCACAAGGAACAAAACTACACTCAAGGAACAAAGCTACACTGAAGATGTCCCGCGGCCGGTACAAAGTGAAGCAAGAACTTGTAACGGCAATGCACACTGACGTGCAATGGAAGAGTGACGCAAAGTTACCCTGCAGCCAAAAGGAGGCGAAGAAACCACGCACGGTCAACGCCCCCAGAAGCCAAAGAGCCTCACCGGAATCTCGTGCGACAAGTGCACCCACCGGAGAAAATTCCAGGCGAGGTGACGTAACCCTCCAGAATCTGAAGAGCACCGACAAAAGTGCGCCAACGCCAAAAGCCGATCACCCAGATGGTCGCCCGAACAGGAGAAGAGAAAACCGACCTGCCAACAGGTCGCCGGAATGCTGACCCGCCATAAAGGCGCAGAGAAGGTATTCTGCCAAGAAGTCAGGATGAAGATGTCCTACCAGAAGACGTCCGTGAACTGAGAAATCAGGAGAATGTCCGGAAGAAGACCCGGAGAGACGGACGCACAATCCACAAGAAAAGAAGTAATAGGAGGCAAGAGAGAAGATCATAATGACCGTTCCAGTCACCGAAGAGTGGAGAGAAGACAGTGTCCTAAAGACAGGACAAGACCAGACTGAAACAGGCGGAGTGCATGCTGCTTGAAGAAGCCTGGTCAGCAAGACAAAGGAAGAAAGGTGACCGCACCATGTCACGAAAAGGAGAAGGGAGAAAAGAATGAAGAAAGAAGTCATGTGGCACGACGCCAAGAGCAACATCTGGAAAAGGTGAGGAGAGGTGTGATAAGTCTCCATACTTACCAGAAGAAGAGGTGACACACACCACAACATTGTGTACAGTGACCCACACGTCCAGGAGAACACTGATAGCACCAAGAACATAACAGGCACCTATTCACAGGACCCCGACGACCCGTGGACGGCAGGAGAGTACAGGCCGGACCATTGGAAACACCCACCTTTGGAATTGAGCGGAAGTCTGGAAGCGGAGGGAGCTCAGATGTCCTGAACAAGGAGAACTGACCAATCCACACCAGGCCATGGAGATCCAAGGGGAAAAGGCCTCAGGGACACCGGTGGCAGAGGGTCCCGACACGAGAGATGGGCCCATCCTGTGGGCAAAGGCAGGAGTCAACAACTACCCTTCAGGAGGAGCTACAGACTTTGTGAGGTAGTCCCCTCATCGTCTCCTCCATTCACACGCAGACTGTGGAGTTGGAGCAACGCTGTGGAATAATACCCGGCCCAGTGGAAACCTGATGTAAAGGGCCTCCGGGACATCTCGTGGCAGGAGAACACCCGAGAGAGGGGCGTCCTAGTGAGAAGAATGTCCTTCAAACACTCCATCCATTGTAATGTAAAGCTAAGCTGCCTACAGTGAAGAAACCGACGGACCAGTAGAAGACAACATCCTTCAAGTGTAACATCTGGTCATCCTGTTTGACGTCATCCTCAAAAACAAGATCTCAGTGGACTGACCAACACACTTCCACGGTGCAAGTCCAGAAGAGCACGCCCACCGATAACCAAGACGTCAAGCCAAGAAGAACTAAAGTTTCAGCAGCAGTTTTCACCGTCGTCATCAAGCAAGCAGCTGAAGAGACTCAGTGTAAATTTTTAATTACTGTATATTTATGTACTTCCTCCCACAGGTTCGGACTTTTGTCTTTCGTTAATTTTTATCAAATTTTGGGAGGAATGTTGTGTCGTAGCAGACGCAGTCTAGTTGTTCTTCGTGTAATGAAAAACTTAACACCCACCCACCACTGATGTCACGACATCACGTGACACAGTCAATAAATAGAGCCGAGCGCATGTGCTCGTGGCTCATTAACCAACTATCCATACTGGTGTCCGTGTCGCAGTCATTAGCAGCATGTGGGCCTAGGGCCCCACGACACAACACCTTTCTTTCTCCATGTTGGGTACAAGTTGGCCAGCATTTCTCTGGTCAGACTTGCCACACTTACTTGGGCCGCTGCAGCGTTCCTAATGCTACAAGCCATGTCTTATTTTCTTGTCGCAGTGCTGGCAGCAAACAGCTGGGTCACTTCTCTTCCCTTTCATCACCAGCACCGTTTGCAGGCTCATGACCCAAAGCTGTCTTTTGCTACTGCACCATTTTATGGGACACTCATCCTCCAGGGAACATCGCTGTGGGTCAGCCCTGCTGTGGCTGCTCCCCTTTACCCAACTGCGCTCTCTTACGAGGTAGCCTGACGTACTTCACGTGTGCTGTGCCATTCTCATGCACCTGCTGCCGGCTTCCTCATCACTGCAGGCCTCCTCTTCAGTACAGTGGGTGCACAGACCTCAGCAATGCTGGGACCATCATCCTAGCATCTCGGGGGGCAGCCAGCTGCTAGGGATGCCTCAGTCACAGGCCACTATCCCACACCCCCCAGGGCAGCATTTTAGGCTACAGCAAGAGGATTAAGTACTCTAAAGAGGCACTACTAAAATTGAATACACCCACCAGTACAGAATGCAGACATAAAATAAATGTAGATAACATGGTACTAACATGCAGGCACTGCAATGTAACACTCAATTGTAGAATACATATGACTAAGGAGTCAAAATACAGTTGGCACTAGTAAATTGCAGGTCCATGGCCAAACACAAGCATGAGATACACAATCTACTAAGTGAAAAATCGCTGGACGCTTTATTTTTGACTGAAACATGGCTTAATGAGAACTCAACACCTGATGTGATAGATACCATTCCTAATGGCTATCTCCTAATGGCTATCTCCTAGTCAGGCAAGACAGGATAGGCCAAAGAGGAGGGGGAATCGCCATAATCTATAAAGACGACATGAAATGCGAAGTCCAACAAACTGGCCTAGACAACTGTGAGGCACTCTTCTTCACGCTGTCGATGGCAGAAGATAACACCTTAGCTGGATTCCTTATCTACCGCCCACCCAGCAAAATAACAAAGTTTGTGACGAGTCTAGAGGACAAGGTAGTATATCCAGCACTGAAATATAGCACATTTTTGGTATTGGGGGACCTAAATATACACTTCGATGACACAGAAACCAAGAAATAAGTGCAATCTGTAAGGATCTTCTCTCACGAAATCTAACGCAAAACGTGGATTCACAAACTCATTAAGGGGGCCAAATTTTCGACCCCATCTTTACTAATTCCACTGAGGTAGAAATAGAAGCACCATGGCCAGTCCCGTAGTCAGATCACTATTTGGTCCCATTCACTGTGCCATCTCAGAGGAGGAAGGCACAATATCACAGTGAGGTAATAACTACCAGAAAGTGGAATAAATGTAACTCCACATCAGTCACGCAAGCCCTTGCTGAGAAGGAGCCAACGATGGACAAAGATATTAACATCGCCAATGACCAGATAGAGACATGGATTACTAATGCTCTAGATAAGGTAGCACCCTGGAGTACGAGAATCCCTAGGAGGCCAAAGGTAACAGCACCTTGGTTTAATGATGAACTAAAAAAGGCTAGGAATCCTTGTAAAAAATCCGAACAAATCTGGAGAAAAAATTACTGTAACAAGTCCAACGCAGACTATAAAAAAGAACTGAACGTTTATCACTCACTGATTAAGAAAACCAGATATGAATTCTATACAGATAAAATAGACAGCTAACAACTCACATACAAAAATGTTCATAATTCTAAAATCTCTCAAAAGCCAACAATAGAAGAAAGAAGACATTCCAGCCTTGAAAGAGAGCTGCAATGAGATAGCAGAAATTTTTGCTAACAAAGTAACAAACATATATGAGACCTTTCCAACAGAGGCACGGCTGGGCACCACCTCATCCACTGTCAAGACTGGGAACTTTGTAAGAGTAACTCTGGATGAATTTAGAATACAAGAAAGTGAGGAACTAAAAGCCACAGTGAAAGGAATAAAATCCAGCTCTCATCTAGACCCAGCACGACCAGAGAGACTGATGGAGGGGATGGGCATAATCCTACCATACATTGCAGATCTTATTCTCCGCTCCTTTCAGACGGGAATAGTCCCAATGAAATGGAAGCAGGCAAATTGTTAGACCACTTAGGAAAAAAACATCACTAGACTATACTAGACTAGACAACTTGCGCCCTATCTCACTACTTCCATTTGTGGCTAAAATCGCAGAAAAAATTACAAATAAACAGCTGGTGGACCACATCAACATGAACGACCTACTACACCCCTTGCAGTCAAGTTCTAGAATGGCACACTCAACAGAATCAGCGCTACTAATGGCGACAGAGGCACTGAGGAATCATGTTGATGAGGGGCAAACAGCTGCGCTGATCCTGCTGGACCGTAGCGCGACGTTTGACACTGTCTCGCATCCACTGCTACTACAAAGACTAGAGGCCTTCGGCATCAGGAGCAACACTCTGAAGTGGTTGACATCGTTTCTAGCTGAACGGAGCTTCCAAGTTGCCCAACGGACGCACCTGTCTGATAGCTACTCTCTGCCCCAAGGGGTCCCACAGGGATCAATTTTGAGTCCCACCCTCTTTAATCTGTATGTGGGACCACTAGCAGAATGTGTAGAGAAGCATGAGGTGTCAATAGTGTCCTACGCGGATGACACGCACCTAATTGTAATGCTTTCCCAAAACAAGGTTCAGGCAGCGACCCGCTTTGTCAAATTTCTAGAGGAGGTGGCGACTGATCTCTGGTGCCCATGCCCATGGTTTTAGGCCGCACCCCACTAACGTAAGCACAGGTGTGTCGGCAGGTAGGTGTGGCAGGACAGTGGTGAGTGTGCGAGTGCGCGAGTGCGCGAGCTGCTCGGGAGCCAGGAGCCAGGAGCCGAGAACGGAGAACGGAGGACAGAGAGCCGGGGGCCCGTGGGGGTTGCAAAACCCAAGGCCGCGAGGTCTGCCCCGTTAACGGTTATTGAATCTGCTGAGGTTGGAGGAGGTGAGGAGGCGTTGACGGAGCGGGCTCTGACCGGTAAGTCAGCCGACGGCCGTTAAGCAATCGTGCTTGAGCCTGAGCCTGTGCTGGAGATGTGGGCTGTGGGTTGAGAGGCGTTGCCTGCTGCTTCCTTTCTTGTGGTTGCGGGGCGCTCCTGCCCTAACCCCCCCTCATAGCCGCACGCAACGAGGCCTGCTACCGCGAGTCGTTTGACCCCTCCTGGCCTCACCAGTTAACTCCAGTGTTGCTCCAGTGCTGCTCTCAGTCCGCCCACACCGGCTCGCTCGCAGCGTTCTCCCTGCGGTCCTTATTTGCCAGCTCAGCCGTCGGGACGTCACCTCCAGCTCTAGGGCTGCTCCCCCTGCCACCTTACCTTGTGCCCTGCTCAAGCCTGGTCCAGCAGTGGCCAGCTCCGCTGCCCCCTCTGCCCACCTTTGGAGTCAGCCTGGTCGTGCTACCTAATTGTGCGGTCGTTGGTTGGCTCCCGGATAGGGCGTGAGGGGAGCGGCGTGTGAGGGCCGCTGCGGGTCAGTGCTCTTGGTGGATGGGTATAGCTGAGCGGGGGGGTGCCTTAGACCTAGCACCAGCATTGACACCCACAGTGGGTGGGTAAAAGCCACGACACGCTACTGAACTCTTCCAGCTCTCTAAGGGGAAGCGAGTTCACCAACTACTTTGCTAATCAGTCTGCTAACCAGTCTGCCAGCCAGACAGCCAGCCTGCCAGTTTGCCAGCCAGACAGCCAGCCAGTTTGCCAGCCAACCAACCACCCAAACAACCACCCAGTCATTGATCGTCGAACAGCCCCTGTTCTTCACTGGGGATAGGACAATTTAAAACTCTATCCCCCCAGCAGTGTCCCGTATTCAGAATTCGCGCAGTACCAGCCCCCCCTTCTAACCTGGAACCATGAGATCAGGAAAAGTAAGGAAGGTTGCAGCGGCCCCCAAATGGAGGAGATCTAAACAGCCTGCCCTGGCAGAGGAGCCCCACCTGGACAGTCAAAAACCGCCTAGAACCCCGCAAGAAATAGCAAAAGCGGCAAAACCACCATCAACCGATGGAATTGACCTACATAAAGACAGTATCACGGACAGGTCAAAAGTACTAGCAACTCGTCCCTTCAGCGGCAGTCCCAACTTTCGGAGGGAAGGAGGCTTGGAGCCTCGGCCTACCCAGCTGAACTAAGTGCATTCTCCCAGCACTCGTCTTCTTCCCAACCTTGGTGTTTTGAAATCAAAAAGTTGGCCCAACCCTCAGGAGTCTACATCTTTGGATCATCACTCAGCGTTCAGCCCAGGGGCCATGGGGGAGATGTAACTCTTAACCAAAATTTTAATATAAATCATCAAGTTCAGCCGCCACTGGGTCAGTTGCCTATGCCTTCCGCGGTGGACATAGAAGCATTAGGCCATTTGGAACTCCAGTTGTTGGGCCCACTGCCTGTTTTAAGCCCCCGCCTCGACTCTACACAGCCATCGGAACTCCAACAATCACCTACCAACCAAAATTTGGTGTTGCCAATGGCTCCCTCAAAGATTTTTCCTTGTCAATTAACCTATGCGCAAATCCATGGCCAAAGTACTAATGTTTGCACTAATAATATTCAATTGCCGGACTCTCCTCAAAGCATAACAATTCCAATGGAGCAGACAGCTGCACAATTCTCCGAGCTTATTTCATTTTCTTCACCAGGAGCCATTATGTTATCACCCCAAAAACAGTCAAAAACGCCCGACCCAAGTGAGCAGCTTTTAGCGGACTTATCAATTTTTTTAAAAAACACCAAAAACTCTCCCAATTCAACACCTAATTCAGTGCTTAATAAAAAACTTCACAAAGAAGAGTATGTAGCAAGCAGTGTCTGGCCAAAACTTCTTCAGACTTTTGAATACACAGTCACTGCTCTAAATTACCATTCGGAAAAACTGGAGGTCCAAGTTGACCTTTTAAACACTTTAGCACTTTTTACGTCTGGGATCGACAACAAACTCGATAAATTAAATAACTTAATATTAGGGGCGCAAGCATCCACAAAGCTCGTACAATCAGTTTGTTGTTGCTCCCCAATCATTGACTCTCTCTCCTCGCTCCCAGAGCTCCTATCCAGCATCATAAAGGAAGTTAAGTGCATGAAGGGAGGCAATCCACCTACAAATTCCAGCTTGCAACATCAAAACCAGTCCGCCCCGCTCCAACACCCCCCCAACCCTTGGCCTATCATAAATGAAGAAACGGAGTTATCCGATGGAACAGCTCCATGCACAATTCAACACAATGGGCAGGTGAATAGCGGGCAATCACAAATCCTGCCAACAAGTGCCGTTCATACCAAACCGACGATCGAAAAAGGCGGGGCATCGTGCGGGCACTCAATGAACCTGGACCATTTAGTCATAGGGCCGAAGGACAGTCCAGGGTCTCTGAATGGGTCCACACGGGAAGAACTATCAGTCCCCCCTCCACCGTGCAGCAAGAGAGAGCGCAAACGCCTAAGAAAAAATAGAAACAAAACCAGGGCTCCCACCCACACGGTCCATCGGCAGTTTTTCCCCATTTTTGAGTAAACGGCATACAACAGGACCTTAAGCGAGTCGGGTGCCTCACCATCCCCGACGAATCGTCAAGAAGAAATAACAGGGCCCGCCATCCAACAGGGCATGACGAGTGCCCCTGTCCCAAGCAAACCAGCTATGGAGATAGTAACAGTCGAGTCCAGTACAGCTACAGAAATCTTAAGGTTGAAAACCAACGAAACCAACGAGGCTAAGCCAACGAGGCCGTTGACGAAACAAGAAAAAACTAATCTAGCGCCGGCCCCAACCCTCTCTGGAGTGGACAATGTTACATCAAGAACGACTTATAAAAAAACAATCTACAACGATCATGTGAAGCAGGCTAGCCTCGCACAACAATCATGGAAGACTCCCTATCGGCAGATCGACCAGAAGCACGAAACAGATGTAGGGCAGCTGCCCAATGAAATAAACACGTCTGAGCAAGCGACTAAAAACGATACGCCACATCATCAGCTCCTACTGGTCCCGGAATAAAAATCAAAGGGCCGCCAAGATATTCTTAATAGATCAAACATATTAAAATTAGTGGTAGGCATCCCGGGGCTTGAAGGGCTGGCTTCGGAGGACATTGAATCCATAGAGTTCCTCCCCCCCAGAGGCACTCAACTGTCTGAGGCAACCTTGGTGTCATTTAAGCTGGCCAGTTGGGTGGGAGCCTTCCTGGAACATAAGTCCACCTTGCGAAACTGGGGTATCAGAGTCTATCCATACTCCACCCCTGGCTATCCCACCTCCTTGCTTCCTCAATCGCCACTGCTCCAGCAAGTCGCCAGTACTAGACTGGCTGCAAAAGTCAGACCATATTCGATTCTAAAAAATGCATCAGGGCCATTAGATCACTGTAAAACTCTACAAACAGAGGTACATAAGGTCGACCCTAGTCAGGGCTGGTGGTGGCTTCCAGCTATCCTGTCATCTAAATGCACAGAATGAATCCCAGTGGCAGGGTGCCCGCTCACGACAAACAAACCTCTGGGCGCACCAACACGGCCTGCAGTTTTTGCCATTATAGATGAACATCAAGGACATGCTACATTCTTAATGTGCTCCTGGAACATCAGCGGGCTTCACCAAAAAATCGAGAACCAAGTAACCTCATCCTTTCTATGTGAGCACACAGCAATAGCCCTGCAGGAAACCTGGGCAACTGACGGCCACCCTATTATTGGGTTTATTGAATTCTGGAACCCAGCTCTTAGGGACAGCCCCCTCGGTCATGCAAAAGGTGGCCTGTCAACTTACATATCCACCAATCTAAAAGGTACAATCAAACAACTACCCATTAAAGAAGACTGGATATTAGGGGTAAAAATCAATTGGTGGCGATCTCTGCGTTCTCTATTTCTTTTAAATGTGTATATTAATCCAAACTCTCGTACCAAAAAAGTCCATCTGGCCCACCTAATAGAAATCATGAGCAACATAGCGGCTGAGCATCCAAACTCTGATTGCATCGCTACGGGGGACTTCAACATCAACCTATTTCAGGGAAAAACAGCGGAAACCGATGAGCACCTTTTCTTCAACATCACAGAGGCCGTAACTCAAACCAGACCACTTAGCCAAGCCCACATCCAACTGGGAGAACTCTGCGTGTCGAGACTCTACAGTGCGGGCTTCCTGGTAATGAATGGCATGTCTGCAGGCGACACTCCGCCAAATTGGTCTTGGTCAAATGGCAGCAAATATTCCCATCTGGACTATACAATCTGCAACGCTGACCTGCTTTACTACCTGGGTACCTTTACCATCCTCCCACGTACCGAAAGCGACCACAGGCCCCAGGTTATTTCTCTCAACACAAGGCCAGGGACTCATAAACCAGCACCCCCAACCTGTAAGGGAATATATACCAAAAATCTAAAGCGACTGAAGTGGAGCGACGATACCAGCCCCACAATTCTACAAGTGAGCATGGATTTCATAAAAGGAGGTAACAACCTTGACGCCTCACCGATCGTTACATGGACGATGCTCTGCTCCCATCTGACCAGCAGTTTTCCATCTAAAACGCAGGGTCATAGCCGAACTCAGTCTCGTAAGTTTGTAGCATCTTTAAAAACAAAATCGCTTAAAAAGGCAAGAAACAACGCGCTACGGCTACTCGTTACTGGAAACAGTGAGATCTTAAACACATATCACAGAACCCAAAAGGCTTTTAGGATGGCGATTACCAAAGACAAGCGGACCCACGAAAATCAATTCTGGTGTAAACTGGTGTGGGAGAGTAAGAGAAAAAACTCAAGGAAATTCTGGGTCCTAATCAATCACTCAAACTCGAGCTTTTCAAGCTTTGGAACTGCAAATATTCAAGAAGCAGAATGGGTTAATTACCTTACGGACCACTTCAAGTCACAAGCCCATCTAGATTCTGCAGGACATGGATCGCAAGGAGAAACGGGCACCGGTCTCGACCACAAAGGGTGTACTCCTACGAGCCAACACACCTGTCTGACGAGGCTTATCAGGTGCCCGAAGACAGGGTCATCATTGCAGTGACAAAGGCTAGACAAGACGGAGCACCCGGGCCCAACGGCATCCCACGAAACCTTTTTAAATCGGACATAATCTTTTGGTCTGGATTGTTAACAAATCTTTTTAACTATGCATTGAGAACTGCAACAATCCCAGACTCATGGCGGGGTGCAATAATTCACCCTATTTATAAATCTGTCCCCAATAATTACAGACTTATAGCCCTTCTGGATATTGAGGCAAAACACTACGCAGGGCTCCTTTTGGAGGACCTGAGGCATTGGTCAAAAGATCATAACCGGGTGCCAATTAACCAAACCGGGTTCACTGCCAACTCGGGGACTATGACCAATTTATTAGCGGTGTCATCCATTGTCGACAAAGCCCTCTCTACATCTAGGTTTGGGTTTTGTTGCTTTGTCGACTTCAAAGCCGCCTTCGATAGGGTCCCTAGGGAGGCCCTTTGGGAAAAGCTGAGGAAGGGGGGAATCCCAGACAAATTATTGAATGCAATCATTGACTGCACTCACGTACCTGGGTTCGAGTAAAGTTAGGATCCGGCACGCATCTCTCGCGAAAAATTTCAACAACAAGAGGCGTTAAGCAGGGATGCGTGCTGGCCCCTCTCCTTTTGAACCTGTTCTTGGCCGACTTATCTAGCACCCTGGATGATGTTAACAGCCACCCGCCAAAGGTAGGGGGTACGGCATTAAGTAATCTCCCAAATGCCGACGATCTGGTGCTGTTCAGCCCCACAAGGGTGGGGTTGCAAAGGCTTCTTGACACACTGCTGCAATATACGATTAAGAACCAATTAGAAGTCAACATGAAGAAAGCCCAATTAGTTCCTTTTGGGAAGAAGCGATAGGTCGGCGGCGGATGGTCATTTAATAACAATGGCCTCATCACAGGCAAGTCGTATAAATATCTGGGGGTCCATCTAGACTCCAGGGGTAACTTCACAAAGCAGCATGATGAGATCGCGGTCAAAGCAGCGATGCTCGCGGTGTCATTGACTAAGCTTTCGAAAAATCTGTCAGGTCCTACTCTGTCATCCCTTCTGGAAGTCCTGAAAGCGAAAATTGGCCCTACTCTGTCGTATGGCATAGGGATATTCAAGGGCAAACTGAACACTGTTCTAAATCAGCATACAACCAAAATTTATAAATAGGTCCTTCAGTTGCCATACTCTGCTTCCCCTCCACAGATTAGACTAGAGATGGGGTTACTGAACTATGATGCTTCCAGTATTGGGGTATTTCTTAACCTTTGCCACAAACTAAGACAATCCAACCCAGGCACACTAGAGTCCCTAGTCTGGCAAGAAATAAATGAGAAAAACCCAGGAGGAACATTTGGCCGTCTTTTTAAGGATTACATCCAACAAATGTCAGCAGACGGCCTCTGGGCCCTTAACCCCAGTCAGTCAGCATTTAAGCTCGCAATTAAAAAATGTGTAAGAATGCGATCACTTATTAGTGACAAAGCACTGTTTGCAAAACGAAGTCATTCATGGGCAGTTATTAATTCTTATAATCGGCTAATCCCTGCCTCCTACCTCTCCAGCCCTTATTCACTGTATTTAAAACGCAGTTTCATAACAATTAGAATGGGTGACTGGCGATTTTTGCAAAATTTACCCCCCTGGCGTCGTACGGAGGAGGATACAATATGTAGAGGGTGCGGCGAAGCAGCAGAAACGCTACTGCATGTGGTTTGAATTTGCACCGCCTTCGACCTCCAACGTAGGTTTAAGTTGAGGGGGGAAGAAATCGGCTGGTGTCCGGACCTGCAGGCAAGCCATCATTGAGGCTTTGAGCCCAGATAACACAGATCTAAACATAAGACTGGCAAACTTGATCCAGCAGGAATATCACAATTTTAAACAAAAGTGACCAGTTACAGCTTTCCCCTAACCTTTTTTAAATTAATTAACGCTTTAAAAAAAATCTCAAACCATTAGGTAATTAGTGACAAGTATAGTTTAAATAGCTTCCTGTGACCATGGTTTGTTTCATGTATGTAATCACAGCTTAGGGGAGCAGTTTTAATATTTTTTTGTAACTGGGAGACCGAGGAGATGATCATTTGTATTTTTGCTGTGTATTTGACTGTCTGCATTGTTTTTAATATTTGTAAACAACATGAATCGGAAATTCCCTTGTAAAGATATTTGTTTTATATCTAAATAAAGACTTTTGATTTGATTTGATTAGAGGAGGTGGCTGACTGGATGTCAAACCACTGCCTCAAGCTAAATGGGAATAAGACGGAGGTACTGGTGGTGGGTAAGACACCTGCCATCTGGACATCTGCATGGTGGCCAGAAGTATTGGGCCTAGTCCCTCACCCAAAATCAGAGGTGAAAAATCTTGGAATCTGGTTCGACTCCAAACTGTCATTTGTCAATCAGATCTGTAAGGTAGTGGGGAAGTGCTATGGTGCCATGAAAACCCTGAGGAAAGTTATAGATCTATTACCATCCAAAGCCAGGAAAACCATAGTACAAGCAGTAATCGCTTCACAATTAGATTATGGTAATGTACTCTATTTAGGTGCTTCCAAAAAAGGCCTAGCTAAATTGCAAAGGGTGCAAAATGCAGCGGCTCGTCTGGTTCTCAGCCTTCCAAGGAGAACTAATACTAAGAAAGCCCTGACTACCTTATACTGGCTGCCAGTGGAGAAGAGAACCATGTTCAAGGCAATGTGCTATTGTCATCGTATCCTCTCACACAAAGGCCCTAGATACCTGCAACTACTGCTGACTAAATATATCCCAGGACGAAATCTGAGTTCCATGGACATGGCTTTAGTGAATGTCCCAAGAATATTCAAAGCCCGTATGGGGGCTCGCTCTTTCAGGTACTTAGCAGCTAAAATCTGGAACGCCCTGCCCATCACTATAAGAATGGAACCCAGCACAAGTTTTTTTCGCAGACAGCTGAAGACATGGCTGTTCTCAAAAACTGATGAGGGTTAATGTTAATTGATGTTAATTGATACTTGTATAGCACACTACTCACCCGCAAGGGTCTCAAGGCGCTTGTACGAATACCGCTGTGGAACCCATCCTGGCTTTCCCTGTGAGGCGTCCACTCCTGGGCACCCCAAGGCGGAGGCCAGGCATCCTTAGCGTTGTGGGGGCCGTTGTGGAGATTAAGCAAGCTATTGCCCAGAGTTGCAGAGTGGGACTCCATGATTGGAATAGGCACCGAGGCGAGAATTATCAGGTCTGTGGAATTTTGAGCCCAAGACCCGCCAAGGCGGGGAATTGAACCCTGGTCCCGGGCTACACCTCTGCATCAGGGTCTGCCGCTCTAATCATTGAGCCACACTTACAGTGTAAGAGACACGTAGGAACAGCAGTTACTCATCTGGATATGTCTCAGCGCAGGGAGACACCGTTGGTGTAACCATGCTCTCTACAAATGAATAAATAAATAAATACATGTGATGCAGTTCCCGCTCATCACCAATGTAAAGATGTCGGGCCCTAGGCTCCCATATACTTGTAATAATGGCACACTGGTATGGTATCTGGAACTGGCCTAGGGCACGTGTGCCCGGCCCCTTTTATTGATAGGGTCATATGTCGTGTGACACCAGTGATGGATGGGTGTGGGGTGATGGTGTACGCCAGCCCTCAGGGAGTGGCTTGCATAAGCCTACAATTTGAAACACTAGAACAGTGACCACCCGGTCACTACAGAGTCCTCGGCAGGTAACTCCAGCTGCTGGCCCTGAGCCCTCTTTGCATCAACAGCTCTGATCAGCTCAGGACAAGCCTTAAGCCAAGAGCTCCAAGCTCCCACTCCAAGCTATGTCTTCTCGGCCCTAAACAGCAAGCTCACTCTAGAAGTCGGCCTCAAAATTTATTTCAATGCAAGCCTTGATGCCAAGAGAAATAACACCTGCTTCTGAGCTGCCTGATGTCAGGCAGAGAAAGTTTGCATTCACCCTACCTCAGGAAAGGTTTTGGCTCGACCTCAACAATTCAAAGCTCCTAAAGAAAACAACACTCAAGTTTAGGGAGAGAACTTCTAAAGCATTCCAGACTTTTCCCCTTTCCGAGAGGAGCAGGCAGCAAGACACCAGCCCTGCTCCACAGACCCCAAAGACTGTCCTGATACCTCCACCACCACAGTAGGCAAAGAGGTCCTTCGCCAAATGACTCATTCGATACACATGCTGACTACAACAGTGACAGCCTCTGCTTTGAGGCAGTTCCATCAGATAATGGGAAATATTCCTGGTGAATATACGATGTTACATTGCGGTGTTCACGCCACGATCCCTTTACAATGCAGGCATTACAACGCAATTTGTTACAACGACTTGAGCTGGAGGGCGCGGGTCTTAGGAATAGTATGATTTACTATTCCAACTCCAGCCTACGTGACAGTAGGGAAGGTGTTGGAATAGTAAATCATACTATTCCTTACTTTAGAGCACCATCCATCACAAGTCATTGTAATGAGTTGTGTTTCAATGTCTGCTTTGTAAAGGTATTGCGGTGTGAACACCGCAATGCAACCGATGTTTCCCTTACTGGCATGCCTATAATGTTGACACAAACCTTGAGCCCTACCTGGGGAACACTCCAACTCCAGAAAACACAACAACCTAACATGCAGTCATTCAAAGAGCAGACACACCCCACACTCCACACTGTGGAAGAAGACTTCCTTTAGGAGAGCTTCTCAAAGACTTAAAGGTCAGTGCAGTTCTTGCCAATGCTCAAGAGCATGAATAAATGCATGGCACAAACCTCCAGGGAGTCATTTAAGTTCAGGGTGGCCACACTCACAACAGAGAAGAAATATAACCTGGCACCTGATGACCTGCTCCATATAGTGTGCAACCACACTCCCTGATTGTCCACACAGCTCGGAAAAGAGTATTCGCCCAATGGAACAGATGTACCACCTCCAGTCAAAACTGCAAAACTGATGCAGCTCGAAACAATATTGCTGTGGGGCAGGGAACGCAGCGACGTAGAGCCAATTCTGTGGGCCTCCTCTTGAGGTGGATAACATGGAGGGGAGGTGGACCAGCTTGTCAAGCATCTCCATGAGTCCTACCGAAATTGTGGCAAACAACTGGTATAGGAGATAAAGATCATTTCAAAGATCATTTCAAATGCATTTGTTGTGCATTAGATGCTGCTGGCAGTGCCTCCAGGAATGTTAATACTAGTGCCTTTTTGCATAAACAAGTCTGGCTCAGGGAGTCTGGGTTCCATCCAGAAGTCCAGCACCATATTATCAACATCCCATTTGATATCGAGCCTACGTTTGGACCTCAGGTAGACACAATGCTGGAGTAAAAAAAGGAGCACTGATTCTGCAGAAACACTCCAAACACAATATGGCTAAACTGAATTTTGACATCAGGAGGTGCAAGCGAGTGACAAAGCTGCAGCAACAACTTCAGTCCTTTCAGGAGAGCAGGCCCAAAGGGCCTATACCCAATGGGACTTTAAAGGCATCAGCCAAAGAGATAAGGTAGGGTAGGAACACCCCAGTGAAGGGTGCCTCCATCGTAATACAGGGGCATATTATCAAGAACTGAGTTAAAAATTATCGCCGCTTTAGCAGCAGTTTTTTGCCGCTAAATCGGCGATAATTTTAACGCTGTTCTTGATAATATATGCCCCGCAGATCCTTAACCACCATTCCACCCACCCCCCCAATCACACAACACCTGTTGCAGGAAGACTCAGGATTTTCCTTCCCCAGTGATAACTTCAGATAAAGGGTCCTGTCTATCGTTCAGCAAGGATACTGCTTGAAGTTTTACAACACATCACCAAACCTCCTACCTCGCCATTATTCAGTCAGCCAGGATTCAGAACATCCCAGACTGCTGAGAAATACTCTAATCTCCATTTGTAGCAAAGTTGGGAGAATGATACCACTTCCCCTGGGTTCACAGCTTACTGGACTTTGGACATAACTATTATTCGTCTACCGGTTTGTGTCCCCGTCACCCTTCCTCTCTCCATTCATGCTGTGTCTCTCACCTTCCACCTCCTCTTTCCCTCCTTAATTCGCTGTCAACTTTCCTGCTCCTAACCCCTCTCCCCTGAATCTCTCCCTTTGCCTGCTTTTTCCCTTACACATATTTCCTTATTGTTTGTCTCGACCTAACATGTGCCTATGTAGCTGTGCCCCAACAACTGTGTAATCTTTGTAACGATGTATCTTGTACTCATGTAAAGCGCTCTGATACCTCCGGGTCTAGCGAGCGCTATATAAAACCTTTCAAATAAATAAAGTGCAGCCCATTCTATCCTGAAGGCAGGGTGCTCGATTTTAAGTGTGAGGGTGTCCCTGCATGAGCAGGATACCCCTACAATCTCTGGAGTCCATTCTCCCGGGTTGTAAGTGCATCAGCCATTACAATGCATTAAGTTGTTCCCAAGCAGCTTGCACTCCAAAGGCCCCATTAGGATGGCGGCGGATCGCCCCCGCCAGGCAGGCGGTAGCCACCGCTGGCCCTGGGGGGTCCGATCCGCCCGCAATCCATACCTAAAAGACCCCCCGCCATATTAGGATGACTGGGGGGACCGCAGCGGACGGAAAGACCGTCCGCCGCTTTTCCGCCAGTAGACTCGTCGACTGGGCGGAAACATGTTTAATATGATGGCTGTGTCTGCAAGACACTGCCATCCATATTAGGATGATGGTGGAGATCAGCCTTTCCATGGCAGCAACACTGCGGTCTTTGCTTTTGGGGGCTCGTTGCGGGCCCCCAGGGTGTTGGGGGAGTTGGCGGTGCACATGGGGGGTACCTATGGTACCACCCTTGCATTTTCATGCACATGGTGGCAAGCACCGCGCGGTACCTGTCACATTGTGCATGCAAATGCACGACATGCATTTCTTACATTGCGGTGGGTGCTGCTGACAGCACCGCCCGCCACAATGTAAGAAATTTGGGATGCACCGACCAGTGTGGCGGGAGCATCCTAATGAGAAAGGCGGTCCTTTTAGCCGTAGCGGTAGTGGGTGGACTTTGTCTGTACGCCATGGTAATGGACCCCCAAGTGTCTACGCTTCCAATCACATATCGAGCGGTATCGTGAAAAGGAAAGGTGTCCGATGTATCCAGCCGTCTGATTCAGCTGTATTCTACCCGTGAATGGGTCAAAAACCATACTGTTGCTGTACCCTCCTAATCACATTCAAGTGGTCTGATCTGAAAGAGGGGGTGGAGGAACAAAATATCATGGGCTACATGTATGAGGGAGAAAATTCCTAGCAATCACGGTTGTGGGCTTCATATTAATGGCTTACCATGCACCACTTACAATCACATAACAAGCGGTTTAGTAAAAGCGAAAAACATCTGCTGTATTCAGTCGTCCGATTCAGCTGTATTCTGCCTGAGAACGGGTAAAAAGCCATACTTTCACTGGACTCTTCTAATCACAGCCAAACGGTCCGATCTGTAAGAAGGGGCGAAGAGCTTAAGAGCACAGGCTGAGAATTCCTAGCAAACATGGGCAGTGACTTACCCTACATGGACTTCAAAACTTCCTCCTCACGATCAGCCATCTATGAAGACGGGTCTGGTCATGCAATAGACCAGTTCCTGTATTAATAGAGCATGGGTGCTGCCGGCATTACAGGCTAAAGGTAACTGGTGGAAAACATGTCGGTCATCTTAGGATGGCTTGAAGCCAATACGTCTGTGTCAAAAGAGAGCCCGAGCAACGTATTAAAGAGGTGCTTGGTGGTAAAAAGTTCAAAAGCATAGTGTCAGAACTGGGGGTCTCTAGTTGGCTGAGGTAGGTACCTTAAGTCCAAATACAGACCCTTGCTTCTAGTCAGGGTAAGGAGGGACACACTTTTAGATAACCCCTGCTCACCCCCTGGTAGCTTGGTACGAGCAGCTAGGCTTATCTCCAAGGCAATGTGTAAAGTATAGAAATTCTTCACCTGAGCAATACTAGGGGGATATCTTTAGGATCAGTCAACAATAGAATACTTTTCAATCAAATAACAGTAAATATCAGTATTTTTCAAATTTTTCTTCTTTATTTCTTCATTTTCTTTCAGTCACTCAATACTAATCTTCCAATATTTTCATAATATATTGTTCATTGCCAATGCCATGCCAAAACGTGTTTTGTCCAGCTTTGCAGCCTATGGACTTCGTCAGGGCAGTCTCTCTTTCTATGATCTATAGATTGGTGAAACCAAAAGGTGCTAAAATATTTTGAATCCTAATTCTTCACGGAATCAGTCCTTCCAATATTAATGTGCTTCTGGATAATATTATTTGTGTGTGGCAGTAGACCGCGTCCTCAGCTTTAATTAGTGGCCACCGGAACGAGCACTTCCATACGTCCGATAGAGGCAGTAGCCTTTAAATATATCTCCGCTTTGATTAGTTTCCACCGGAGCGGGCGCTTTCACACATCAGATTAGAGGTAGTAGCCTCTAAATATATACTTAGATTAAAGGTTCACCTCAGCGGGCGCATCCACATGTAAGATAGGGGGTAGAGACTTCTAAATATATCCAGTAAAAAGTTTAGAATATCGGCATCTGGGAGTCTTTCAGTCTTGGCGTCCGATCTGTAAGAAGGGGGCGAAGAGCTCAATAGCACAGGCTGAGAATTCCTAGCAAACACGGGCAGTGACTCAGTGTTAAAGGCTTACCCTACACGGACTAGAAAACTTCCTCCTCACGATCAGCCATCTATGAAGACAGGTCTGGTAATGCAATAGACCAGTTCCTGTATTAATAGAGCATGGGTGCTGCCGGCATTACAGGCTAAAGGTAACTGGTGGAAAACATGCCGGCCATCTTAAGATGGCTTGAAGCCAATAAGGCTGTGTCAAAAGAGAGCCCGAGCAACGTATTAAAGAGGTGCTTGGTGGTAAAAAGTTCAAAAGCATAGTGTCAGAACTGGGGTCTCTATATGGCTGAGGTCGGTACCTTAGTCCAAATACAGACCCTTGCTTCTAGTCAGGGTAAGAAGGGACACACTCTTAGATAACCTCTGCTCACCCCCTGGTAGCTTGGCACGAACAGCTTGGCTTATCTCCAAGGCAATGTGTAAAGTTTTGCAACCACACTCCCAGTAACACGTTGATAACACACAAAGGGACACCACACTGATTTTATAAAAAGAGCGGTATCTTTATCAAAAGAAATTCGATGAGACCCAGCGATAGAAATCCAACATATGCGTATTTGTAATATTTCACTTTGCCAGTTATTAGGCCAGCAATCACTTGTAGGTTCTTGCAGTATCAATGAGCAGTTCATGATGATCTAATGCAGTCCTAATGCAATGCTATGCAGTTCTTAATGCAGTTCGTAATGTAGAAATAAGACAATCCTTAATGCACGTACTAATGCAGTTCCTAACGCAAGAATCAGGCAGTATGTAATGCAAGAATAATGCAGTTTGTAATGCAAGAATAAGGCAGTTCGTAATGCAAGAATCAGGCAGTTCGTAATGCAAGAATAATACGGTTCGTAATGCAAGAATCAGGCAGTTCGTAATGCAAGGAATAATACTATACGCCAATCTGCACAGGCAACTCGGGCCCCACAAGGCTCCAACAGTAAAGACAACGCCCGTAAGCTTAAAGGTGCAGCCCCGGTACTGCTGGGCAGGTACGGGCCCCTCAGGTACTCAGTGCGTCTAACTCAGTGCTCACACGATAGGGGCCAGCCTGTTGCTGTATCACCTACTCCTCTCTGGGGTCAGGACACTCTCCAGACCCTGTCACATCTAAACCCAGACGGTCAATACAAAAACAGGCAGAGGCACTTTGGATGGTTTAAGACAAGAAACCAACCAACCACTTCTAAAAGCGTGGTTTCTGAACACACAATTCAAAAACCATCTTCACAAAAAGATGTATTATTAAATTCTGAGTTCAGGCACACTAAACTCCATCTCTCCATCCTATGTGACTCCTCATTCCCCATTCCGTCCTATGGGCAAGATGGCTTTGCAACAGTGAAAAACGAGTTTGGCAGTATTTCACTGTCAGGACATGGTACACAAGTACATGTCCTACCTTTCACATACACTGCACCCTGCCCAGGGGGTACCTTGGGACTACTATAGGGGTGTCTGATGTGCATACAAAGTGAAGGGTAAGGCCTGGCAAGTGAGTGCACTTGCCAGGCCAACAAAGCAGTTAACAACAGCGTGCAGGCCCTGCAGTGGCAGGCCTGATATCTCTTTTTAGGGCTACTTGTGTTGGTAGCACAATTAGTGCTGCTGGCCCACTAGTAGCATTTGCATTCCCAGCCCTGGCACACATAGTGCACTTTACTAGGGACTTTACTTGTAAGACAAACATACCAATTATAAACAACCAATTACCATAACACTTTATACAGGGTGCACTTGCACTTTGACACTGATCAGCCGTGGCAAAGTGCCCAAAACATCTAAGCCAGCAAAACTAAATCCGTCACAGCATCAAAAATAGAGGAGGTAGGGGCAAAAAGTCAGGGGTAACCACGCCAAGAAATGACAGGTCTAACACATAGCTAAATCAAAATGTGTATAAAAAGATTCTATTTACATAGATAAGAGCTCCCAAGCAACATATAATGGCCTGCTGTAACTAAACCATTGTACAATCAATACAGAAGGCCGAGCTAGGAGAAAATGATGACAGGTTCAAGGATATTCCTCATAACATCTAAGCTGATAATAAGCAAGTCTTTCCACACTAAAAGCCATACATACATTGTGCACAATCCAACATGTGGAGTAAAAAAGCAAATAAAAAACAACTGATTACTACAAATTCCCATAATGGTAGGAAATGAGGGGCGTGGCTTGGGCGCCGATGGCGATGGTCGCCTGAGAGCTCGGCTCCGGGACTAAGCCCGGGATTATCCTGAAAATCGGAGGCTGCGGGGCACCCCAGACCCCGCATTCTGCTGAGCGTGCCGACGGAGACCTGCCGGGGCCCCTGGTGGAGCTCGGACGAGGGTTGCTCCGGAGTAAAACCGAAGTTTGCGGAGTTGCGGAGTGCGACCCAACATGGCGCCCGGACTCCTTTGTCCCCCTGTTCGGACCTACTGACTTGAAGAAGTGCCGCGGGCAGCGACTGGCGCCCGGCTTCGCCATCCCCGGCTGTTCTGGGCATTGGACATTTACTGGATTGGACCTTTTGCAACGGATTTGCACTCGGTTGGACGGCCGAGCGGGTGCCCACGCAGTGGAGGGCACCGGGAGCGGACGCCCTGTGATCCAAGAGGTGGCCCGCCTCGCGACTCCGCAACTAACTACGTCTTCCTGGCCGGTCCACCTCCATGGGAGGCGCGACACTCTGGCGCCACAAATCATCCGAGGGAGTTGGTGACCCTAACCCCGGGGCTATAGTGGGTGAGCGGGTCTGCCCGACTCGGCGACGGCTGTCTCCGCCCCCTCATCGGTGCCCTCGGACGCCGTGGCGGTGGCGTGAGCCGAAGCGGCGGAGTCTCCACAGGCTCTGGAGAAGGAGGTCGCCCATACCCGAATTGAGGACAAGCACCCGGGAAGGTCGTGGTCGACACCTGCACGCGGAGACGCCTACTCCGGGACCCTCACGGAGTGCCCCTGGAGGCATGGGGAAACCTAGAGGAGCCAAGGGATCCACCCAGACCGCCTCGGACTCTGAAGCCCAGGACAAAGAGGAGCATGGGGACCCAAAAAGTTCTGGTGGCGCGCCGATGCAGCAACAGTTCGACCGTGTCCTAGAGGCGATAGAGACCACGAGATCGGCCCTACAACAGGACATTGCTCAGGTGGCGACGAGCCTGGGCCTCCTCAGAGCGGACCATGGCAAACTTTCAGACCGGGTCAAGGAGGTGGAGAGCACGGTGAAAACCTTGGAGCCGGCGCAGCGAACCTTGGCTGCGATGATGAAGGACGCCCTATCCCGAATTGCGACCCTGGAACAGAGGGCGGAGGATGCGGAAGGCCGCAACAGGAGGAACAACATCCGAGTGGTGGGCCTGCCGGAAAAGATCGAGGATGGCGACATGGTGACATACTTGGAGACCTGGCTCCGAGACACGGTGGTCCCGGAGGGTCTGTCCTCCTTCTACACTCTGGAACGGGCCCACAGAGTCCCAGCACGGCCCCCACAGCAGGGACGCACCCCGAGACCGGTGGTGGCGCGGTTGCTGCATTTTCGAGACAGGGACTTAATCCTCAATGCCGCCAGGCACAATGGCCCGTTCAAAGTAGAGAACAGTCAGGTGAACATCTTCCCGGATTACACCTACGAGACTCAGCGCAAGCGGTTCTCCTTCCTAGCGGTTAAGCGCGAGCTCAGGAGCGAGGGCATTCAGTATTCACTCCTATACCCTGCAAGGCTCCGCATCATTGTCGATGACAAAACCCAGTTCTTCGACACCCCGGAGGATGTCTGTGTCTGGCTCGAGCTCTACAGGACAGGGAAAGATGGCTTTGGCTCCTCGTCCCAACAGGCAGATGAGCCGGAACAAAGGCGGCGATCCAAGAGGGTCAGGAATCGCCGCGGCCGCACGGGAGGGCCCTCAACTGCGGAGACATCATCGGAGCGGAGGGGAGTGCTGGAAGTATTGTCGGAGTTGTCGGGAGCACAGGATGAAGCCATCGTGGAGGAAGAAAACCCGGGTGATGAGGGAGCGCCATCGGACTCGGAGGATTCAGTGGCCGATAGTGCCCATACACCGGTGATCACACCGAAATCGGTGGAGGACCTTTTGGATGGACAAGGGTAACGGGGTATACTGCCTTGTTTTGGGTGGGGGCCCGGCAGGGGGGAGGCGGATGCCGTCCTTTATTGCTGACAAAGAGGGTGGGAGGGTTGGGGTGCCTCTGCTTTTGCCCCGGAAGTTTTTGACACTGTTTGGGGCTTGTTATAGTCCTGGTGGCCTGGGCGACGAGGGCCCACTGCCTCCGCCCAGCCCGCACCTGGCCCATAAGGCCTTCCTACGGTGGCGACCGTAGGATTAGTGGGGGTTCTTGGGTTGATGAAAGACGAGGTTTGGATGGGATATAGATGGTGCAGTTTGGGTCCTGTTCTGGGGTGGGTGGGTGGGGGTTTGGTTGGTTTTTGGGTTGTTTGGTTTTGGTTGGGGAAAATGGCCGCCATCAGCGCTGGGAGGATTGATGTCTTTTCTTTGTGGGGACCCGGATGGGGGGACTGTGCAAGAACAATCTGGGACAATGGCTGATGTTGCTAATTTGAAATGTGTTACTTGGAACGTAAGGGGGCTTCACACTATGTCCAGGCGCCACAAGGTCCACGCCTATTTAGTGCGTAGGGGAGTGCAAATGGCGCTGCTGCAGGAAACTCATCTGAACAAGGCGGAAGGGGCGGCGCTTCAGCGTAGATGGCGGGGGCAGGTCGTTTCCACGTCGTACTCCGCTTATGCCAGGGGGGCGCTAATATGGATCAGAGCAGGGGTCCCCTTCCAAGTCACGAGGACAGTGTTAGATCCAGAGGGGCGTTTCGTGGCCATCTTGGGCACTCTAGGGGGGAGGGACCTGAACGTTTGCTGTGTATACGCTCCTAATGTAGACCAGACTGCCTTCCTTTCCAGGTTATCGGGCTCGTTGGCCCACTTCTTCGCCGGGCCCCTCCTGCTTGGGGGAGACTTTAACTCCGTAGTGGACGTGGACATAGACCGCTCGCATCCCCCGCTTCCC
Source organism: Lissotriton vulgaris (assembly GCF_964263255.1). Classification (NCBI taxonomy): domain Eukaryota; kingdom Metazoa; phylum Chordata; class Amphibia; order Caudata; family Salamandridae; genus Lissotriton; species Lissotriton vulgaris. The sequence continues at coordinate 857,979,845 of NC_141698.1, forward strand.
GATTCCCCGGTCCGTCGCACGGCTAAGGGTCGTCAGGATTGGCAGACCCGCTGGGGTTTGACGGACATTTGGAGGGCGCATCACCCCGCATCTAGGGATTATTCATATTTCTCGAGACTCCATGAGTTGCATGTCAGACTAGATGGCTTTCTTGGATCGCCCGAACTGGTTTCGGCAGCGGTCCAATCGGAGTACTTATCTAGGACCATCTCGGACCATAACCCCCTCCTACTGGACCTTCGCTGGTTTCCTGGGACGCCGGCGGTGCCCACCTGGAAATTGCGACCCGAGATCCTCGAGGACAGTGTCTTCAAAGCGGACCTGGGAGAGAAAATATTTTGCGTCCAACGGCGGCTCCGCGAGTACTAGGGCGTTAGAATGGGACGCTTTTAAGGTAGTGGTGAGGGGTTACTGTATCTCTAAGAAGGTGGGCATGAGGCGTGTCATCCTGGCTGACTTAGACACAGCGGACCGGGAACTCCGCGAGCTTGAAATTCGCCGTCCCGGACACCCGGAACTGCAAGCACAAACGGCGGAGGCGAGGGAAAAGGTAGCGGCAGAGGTCGAACGGCTCCGCTGTTTTGATTATAAGGCCTATACGGTCCGGTCTATCGCGGAGGGAGACAGGTCGAGTGCGTTATTGGCGTGGTTGGCCAACCCTACGCGCCAGTCCCAAACGACGACAAATATGCGTGGGGCAGACGGAACCGAGGTATGCACCCAACCGGAGATTCTTAGTTGCTTCCGGCAATATTATGAATGTTTGTACCGCAGTCGCTCCGCACGTGACCCAGACCGGCTTGATAATTATCTTCGCCCACTGGAGCTCCGCACAGTGGAGCAGGAAGTGGCGAAAACCCTGGGATCCGACATTGAATTAGGGGAGATCCGCGGGGCCATTAAACGGATGGCGAGAAACAAGACCCCGGGCCTAGATGGCCTACCAGTGGAGTTTTATGCAGCTTACGCTGACCTCCTAGCCCCTCGGTTACTGGTGGTCTACAGGGAGGCGAAGAGGCTGGGGCGACTCCCGAGCTCGATGTGTGAGGCGTTGGTGGTTCCTCTCCTCAAACCGGGCCGAGACTCATCCGACCCGGGTTCCTACCGTCCCCTATCGATGTTGACGGTGGACTACAAAATACTGAGCAGCATCTTGGCCTTGAGGCTGCTGGGACACATGAGTTCCCTGGAGCATGAGGACCAGGCCGGTTTCATCCCACGGCGGAACACGACTATGAATATTCGTAGGTTGTTCCGTTTGCTAGGGGAACCATTTGTGGATGCCCCGTCCCCGGTAGTCTTGTCGGTGGACCTGGAGAAGGCTTTTGATAGCCTGGAGTGGGACTACCTCTGCACGGTGTTACGGAGATTCGGCCTCGGGGAGGGATTTGTCAGATGGACCGCGGTTCTTTATGCCTCTGCTTCGGCCAGGGTCCGAGCGGGCCCATTGATTTCATCGCGGTATCCGGTAGAACGAGGCACGCGGCAAGGGTGCTCATTGTCCCCACTTCTTTTTGCGCTGGCGGTGGAGCCACTGGCGCTGCACCTTCGATCGGGAGCACACTATACGGGCTTGTGGACGTCTGCGGGCCCGCATTATGTCTCGCTATATGCGGACGACCTGTTGCTCTTCCTAGAGGACCCGATCGACGCTTTACATGGAGCGGAGTTGGCGCTCACGGAGTTCGGAGAGGTTTCGGGCCTCCGAGTGAATTGGTCTAAGACCTGTCTTTTTCCGGTACGCAGGGGTACCCCCGCCCCTGCGCTAAGTAGGGAGATTAGATGGGAGCCCGACTGCTTTAAGTACCTTGGGGTATTCGTTTACCACGACCAGCCCGACCTCCTAGATGGGAACATTGCCCGCTGCATTCGAGCACTCCGAGGTTGCATGGACTTTTTGGCCACGCTGCCGCTTTCGGTGGCGGGACGTATCGCCCTGCTCAAGATGGTGGCGCTTCCCCGGTTATTATATTACTTTCGGACTTTACCGATCTGGGTCCCACCGGCCACGTTTCGTCGGTTACGCTCTATGGTGGTCGGATTCCTTTGGGGAACGGGCCGACGGCGGGTGGCCCTCAACACCTTGATGAGGCCGAAAGACGAGGGGGGGCTCGCTGTGCCGGACTTTGAAAAGTATTATCTGGCGGCGCAGCTCCAGACTTTCACCCAGGAGATCGCCAGGGAATTCCGGGGCCCGGAAGACGGAAGGGGGACTGGTATGGCCAGGCATGTTCTCTCCTTTATAGCGCTGCGACAACGTTTAGTCCTGCGGGACTTGTCGATGGAGGAGCGGACTGTCCGCCTGTGTTGGAATCGGGCCCACGCCCGAGGCCAACTGAGAACACCATATGCGCCTGAAATACCGTTGGGGATGCTGACGGCCCTCCCCCACGGAGGGGATTGGTCACGTTTGGCGGCCTGGGAGGATTCCGGTTTACAGCTCGTTGGTGATCTGTACGAGGACGGAGCGCTCTTGTCCTTTCAGGATCTCATTGACCGCTTCGGGATCTCCCGGGGTGACTTTCTGCTGCACTCGGCCATTGTGCGAGCGATCCAGGCACACTGGAGGAACGGGCAGGAGGAACCCCACTTATCTCAGGTGTGCCAGTACGTAATGATGTCGGCGGGCACGGTGAAGGCGGTCACTTGCCTCTACGGCAGGTTGATTACCGAGGGATTGGCTCCTCTCACCACTTTGAGGACCCGCTGGGAGGAGGACATTGGTAGAGAGATCCCGGAGACGACCTGGTCCCAGTTGGTGAGACGAGCCTGGAAGGGCACACGTAACGCCCGTTTCCAACTGGTCCACTATTATGTTCTCCATAGAGCGTACCTGACCCCGGTGAAAATCAGGCGATATTTTGCCACGGCTTCGGCGGAATGCCCTAGATGCCCGGCTCAGGAGGCGGACCTCCTACACATGTTATGGGCCTGTCCAGGACTGACGTCCTACTGGCAGGAGGTAGCGACGACACTGGAGGAGGTGACAGGGAGACTCTTATCATTGGATGCGGCGGTGGGGCTCCTGCACTGGTTCCCCCATACCCCCAGGAATAACATTTCTAGTAAATTTATCGACCTAGGGCTCCTCCTTGCTAAACGAGAGGTGACCAGGAACTGGAAGGCACGAGCTGGTCCGACAGGCAGCAGATGGCGCAGTGAGCTTTTGAAGTGGGCGGCGGGAGAGAGCGCGCTGAGATATCAACTGGCTTGGAGGCAGGGTAATGAGAAGGCGCAGGAGGCCGCGTTGGAGTGGGAAATGTTGGTGCAGGCCCTCAGGGATTATTGTGCCCCCAGCGACTCTGAAAGTGAAGAAGCGACTCACCCCGAGTCCCGGTGAACGTTAGTACTGACAGTCCTATTGCCTTCCCCGTGGGTCCAATAGCAGATCCTATGTTGATAGCTCCCTGGCGCTGGTGGTGGGGGGGGGGGGGGGGTTTCTCTTAGTTAGTAGACATTTATGAGGGGGGGTTTATTTTGGGGGTTTTAGGTTCGTTTGGAAAAGCAGATGACGGACAGTGCATTATCCGGACCAGCTCCAGCATCCTACTGACCCCCATTGCATTTCGCCGCCCGACCCCAGGGTTGTGGGCCGGATGGCTGTGTACGGACTTCACGGTGGGGGGCCAGAGGGCTTAATTCTGTTAATATTGCTTATGATACAATGCTGGTCGTTACTGTATTGATCTACTGATTCCTGCAATAAAAATATATTTAAAAAAAAAAAAAAAAAATGGTAGGAAATGAAAGGTAGTCCATCGACAGTCTGTACAGAGTTCCAGTAAAGCCCATCGTTCATCAAATTAATTCAAACCATGTATCGCTGTCCCGTTACCTCTCGATCATTTTTGCTTTAGCTCTGTTCAGTATAGACTCAACATTGCACCCATGTTAAGTATTAAGTAAACAGGACTGTCCAACTTATATTGTCCTCTGAATGTCTACATTCCAAGTAATGTTGAACTAGTGGTGCACCCTGCACAGTACATCTTATTCTAGATCTGTGTTGAAGTAGTTTCGATTTGACTGATTGGGTAGTTTGGCCAATATAGAACTTTTTGCATGGGCATTGCACATTTTTGGTATTGCAATTGGAAAACCTAGTTTGAAAGTGTCTTTTGCCTCTAATGGTAATAAATGAAGTGCCTTTAATAAATGGACATGTAGCACAGTTATTACACTTGTAATGTCAAGTCCTAGAGGGAGTCAGTCCTAGCATTCCTCTCAAATCCTTTCTAGTTTCTTCTTGGCTGGCAGCTTTTACTAAGTGTTGTCGCAAGATGCTTGCTCTGTGGAATAGGAACATAGGGTTGGGAATGTTAAGATGTTCTAGGGTTTTCCAATTACGTAGTATGATGTTTTTGATCTTATTAGCTTTAGGGTTGTTTTTCAAAACACACGTCTGTGGGTTGGCTTCCGGGTGTATTTTGGGAGTCAGTATTGGCTCTCTTGGTGTAAATAAAGCCCTTTCAGTGCTGTTTTAACCAATTTTCTGGGATAGCTCGGTTCATCAGTTTTTTCATCAAGGTCTCAGAATTTTTCCAGTAATCATTCTTATTCATACAGTTTCTCTGGATCCGAAGGAACTGTCCATATGGCAGATTCTCTTTGAGGGATTGCAAGGGGCTACTAGTAAAATGAAGCAAGGTGTTACGGTTGGTGGGTTTAGTGAACAAGCATACTTCCAAATGCTCTCCCCGGTTCAGTCTAACCGGATCTAGGAAGTTGATTTTTTGTAAGTCATATGTCATGGTAAAATTTAAGTCTGGAGTCCTGGAGTTAAGCCAACTGTGAAACTTGTTTAATATTTCATGGCTACCTACCATATCATCTAGATGACATCAATATACCTTAACCATTACTGTAATTGTGTATTGTAAGGGGTTGATGTTACTGTAAATCCACTTGTTTTCAAAATAGTCCATAGCTAGAATAACTATTTCTGGGGAGAAAGAACACTCAATGGCAACACCTATATTTGTGGATATAAATTCCTTTTGAATTCAAAGAAGTTGTTGCCAAGGAAACTACGAAGTCTGTGGGGACTGCAAGAGGAGTGGGTCTAGAATCTAGGGCCATATTATCAAGAAAGGGCGATACATTATCGCCACTTTTATCAGCAGGAAACTGCAGCTACAGCGGCGATAATGGGCTTGATAATAGGTCCTTGTGAATTCCCATAGAAGCCCAGGTTCTGGTGTTAACCTGGGCTTCTATGGGAATTCACAAGGGCCTATTATCAAGCCCATTATCGCTGCTTTAGCAGCAGTTTCCTGCCGATAAAAGCGGCGATAATGTATTGCCCTTTCTTGATAATATGGCCCCTAGTACTTCTCTGAGTACCAATAGAGCATCATCTTGCGGGATATTGGTGTAGAGGGACTCAATATCAAAAGTCACAAGAAATTGTATAGTATTGTGAAATGGGAGACCCTCAACTTTACTTAACACATCCATAGAATCTCTAATATATGCTTTGGTGGGAGATGTAAATGGTTTGAGAAACACATCCACATATTTGGCCAATGGTTCTAAAAGCGAACCTCAGGCAGAAATATTTGGGTGTACAGGTAGATGGGAGGGGTTCTTGTTGATTTTCAGCAAAATGTAAATGTTTGGGATCTTGCATTTTTTGTGATTAAGAAATGCAAAGACCTGGGGGCGTGGCCTGAACGCCGCACAAGATGGCGGCTTGACTGCGGAGCTCCGGACATCGGACGCCGATGCCAGCAGTTTTCCTATCTTAAACTGCACCCTTTCGAACGCCGACTTCATCTTCTTGCATCGGAGTATGAGGTGAGCAGATTGACACCACCTGCGTCCCTCTACTCCGTCTAAATGCAGACTTTTCGTGACTGACGCGGCGCGCTCTCAGGCGGCCGCCATTTCCTTTGAACTTTTGCCGCGTCTCCGTTTTCTGTCAGCGGAGGACTTGCACCGCGGTGCGGTGCTCTCCTTGTCAACGCTACTCAATGCGGCAAGAAGGTATACATAATACTGATGTTCCTCATTAACTGAATCTTCCTGTCAGCGTTTTTCAGCCTGTGGTTCCCCTATTTCGTCACGCTTTCTTCACGCTGAGCGCTGCTTTCAGGCTGAATTCCTCATCTGGGCGCCGCTTTTCAAAGGCATTTTCAATGGAACCTACAAGAAAGGATATCATTTGTTTTTGTTTATCCTCAACAACGTCTATCTGTCTCTCCACATGATACAGACGATTTTTCTCTTCATGCTCATATTATACAGTGCTATTCCAGTCTTTTTGAGTACACCTTTATTTTAATGATGTCTTTTGTGTGACGCATTTTACTTTCTTCTGCGCAACAAGGTTCTGACATCAATGTGTTGTGCTCTACCTTTCACAGCACTGATATTTTTTCTTACTGAGGAATACTTTCACCACAGAGCTTCTATCTTCTGAACCTACAGGAACATTATTATTTATTTATCTCCCATACCATATATGGGGAAACTGCGCACTCTCAAGCTCACGGCTACCAAAACCAAGCCACATCTTTCCTCAGACTCTGACTCGACGACGCAGGCCATGGAGGACACCATTCCTTCTAAAGCGGAGGTCACTCGTGGGGCTATTCCTAAGACTACTGTCACCAGTAAACTTCTGCAACCTGGCTCCACGAAACGTCACAAGAAAGATCCACCATCTCCAGGTTCTGAGTCATCATCCGCTTCCATGGATCTTATTCTTGAAGAACTTCGAGCACTGAAACCCTTCATGGCTGAAACTACTAAAACACTGCAATTTCTTCACGATAAATGGTCCACTCTCGAATCCAGAGTCCTGATAGTGGAACAATCAACGGAGGCTCTACAATCTTCCTGCTCAAGAATTTCCTCATTGGAGAAGGATGTCTCTCTCTTAAGACGACAGACTGAGGAGTTGGAAAATAGAAATCGTCGCAATAACCTGCGCCTTTATAATCTTCCAGAGCTCACAGAAGGGTCCAATCCAACCTCCTTCTTCCAAACCTTTTTACCAAAAATTTTGGATCTTCCATCTTCTGTCACACTCAACATTCAACGTGCTCATAGACTGGGTCCGAAAGTTTCCTCCAAGCCCCGCGGAGTCATCATGCTCTTCCTACAATATACCGACTTACTTCAGGTACTTTCAGCAGCCAAAGCGAAGAAGCAGATTATGTGGGAAGGTCACCGTCTGTATCTATCTCAAGACGTAGCCAAAGTGACAGCTGACCGCAGGAAACAATTTCTCGATCTACGACCACGATTGCGAGATCTTGGTGCCAGATTCGTTCTCCTTCATCCTTGCCTCTTCAAGGTTACGTATAAAGAAAAGACAACGACTTTTGAAGACCCACGAGTCCTTGAAGAATTCCTCCGTCACCATGAAACCATCAACATGGACACTGCAAGACCAGTTTAATGATTTATGTGTCTTCCTGATTTGACTAAAATTATTACCCCTTTATTTCCCTACTGTGCCTAGTATCGACTCCCCTTACCTTATTGTATACATATATATTTTGTTTACTTCATTCTACTGTCGCGTAGTTCCTATACTTGGCGTCCTTATGTACTTTTAACCTATCTATTCCATTTTTTGTCTCATCACAGATCCTCTCCTTCTGTTCCCCGTCCCGGTGTAGTTTCTGCTCCCTTCAATTGATCCTAAGCTGGTTCCTCCGGTGTTCGATGACGTGAGTTTCTGTTGTTGATGTCGTCCTCTTCTGGCGTCGTCACCCCCTAGTTCTCATTTGTATTTGTTGTTATGTTTCTTCTCTTGACTTGTTCTCTCTTATCTTCCTTTATATTCCTTTCTTTATCTCTTCTTCTCTTTCTTGCTCTCACTTTCTCTCTCTATCTCTCTCATACATATGTTCTTGCAATCTTACTACTTCTTTCAACATTTCTCATCTACTTTTCTATTCTACTTTCTCTTTTCTCGTATATCATTCTCATGATATTGTACATTCCGAGTAGTCACCTGGAATGTTAAGGGGTTGAATAACCCCATTAAACGTCAACGAGTTTTAACACATTTAACTAGACTTAAGGCAGATGTAGCCCTTCTTCAAGAATCCCACCTCACAGATTTAGAGTCTACTAAACTTAAACGATGTTGGGTGGGTCATGTTTTTTATTCACCTGCTGTAGGTAAGAAAAATGGTACTGTTATACTCTGTCATAAAAAGTTAAATGTTTCAATTGTATCCCAAGAGTGCGATGATGATGGTCGTTGGGTAATTGTTAATCTTCTTATAGACAAAATACCTATAGTTATTTTTAATGTTTATGCCCCAACTGGTGTTGATAAATTGTTCTGGCCTGCTATTTCGAACAAACTGGTTACCCTCAATGACCAATACGTTATTCTTGGCGGTGACTGCAACCAAGTTTATGATCCCTTTATCGATAGAAATTCAAAAGTTAAATTTGTTCCTTCCAAAATGCATACCCAGTTTATTTCCTCTATACAGAATAATGCATTAGTTGACATTTGGAGGCTTTGTAACCCTGACCTCAGAGAATACTCTTTCTACTCCCCCACACATCACTCCCAATCACGTATTGATTACCTTTTCCTTAGCAAACCTCTGGCCCAACTTGCCATTCACTCAGATATAGGCTCCATTCTCATTTCAGACCACGCTCCCGTTTTTGTGGACATTGATCTTATTCCCTACTCCCCTCATTCAGGCCGTTGGAGATTTAATAATTCTCTACTTCTTGATTCTGATTTTTGCACCCAATTTAGGCAATTTTCCACTGAATTTTTTACACTTAACCACCTTCCTGAATCTCCTTTTGTTATGATTTGGGACTCGTTTAAGGCAGCTGCACGTGGTTTTATTATTAATTTTGTCTCCCAAAAGAAAAAACAATCAATCTCTAAGTCAACTCAACTCTTGGATAAAATTAAAAAATTGGAATATACGTACTATAACTCAAATTCTGAATCTTCTCTACGTGAATTAATTTCAGCCAAACTTGATTTCAATAAATTTACCACCAATGCTGCCTCTAACTCTCTTCTAAAATGCAATTCCCGCTACTACGGCGGACAAAACAAGATGGGCAGGCTCCTGGCCAATTACCTTAAGATACGTAAAGAACGTACAAAAATTGAATCCTTGCAAAACCCACATGGAGTGTCTTTCTTTAAAGATAAAGACATACTGGCTCAATTTGTTTCCTTTTACCAAAATCTCTACACTCCCGAATCTATTCCCGACCCTCAAGATCTCCTTTCATACTTTCAAAATATCCCTTCTCCAGAAGCATCCCATCTTGATTTTCAATCATTAGATTTGGACATTAGCCAATCGGAAATTTCTCATGCAATCTCTATTCTTCGTCGAGGTAAAGCCCCAGGGCCCGATGGTTTTACCATTGAATTCTATACTTACTTCTCTTCCCTTCTTCTCCCAAAATTGCATCTCCTATTCCAATCTTTTGCGGCCTCCGGATCCTCTCAAGGAACCTTCCAAGAAGCATTGATTTGTTTGATACCTAAACCAGATAAAGACCATACCCTATGTAAGAACTATCGTCCCATATCACTAGTAAACACTGATTATAAAATCTTCGCCAAAATTATAGCTCTCCGACTAGATCCCTTATTACCAGAACTTATAGGTCCTGAGCAATCCGGTTTCGTTAAGGGTCGCCTATCTTCAGATAATTCTCGTGTTTTCTTTAATATTTTGAGTAGAGCCCCATCCCTTTCTTCCCCCCTTGCTGCTATCTCCCTCGATGCTGAAAAAGCATTCGACAGAATTGGTTGGGACTTTATGTTCCAAGCTCTTCATTGGTTTGGCTTCCCCCCTAAATTCATATCTCTAATATCACTACTATACTCTAGCCCCCATGCGTCAATCTTTGCCAATGGTATGGTTTCCGACTACTTTCCTCTTCAAAGAGGGGTTCGTCAAGGATGCCCACTATCCCCTCTACTGTTTATTATAGCCTTAGAACCCTTTTTAACTAAGATTAGACTTGATGACACGATCACTGGTTTCCAATATGGCCCTCACCAGCAAGCTAAACTATCTGTATACGCTGATGACATTTTATTTTATTGCTCGGACCCTCAAACAACTCTCCCTTCCTTCCTTCGTCAAGTTTCTTCTTTCTCTACCGTCTCAGGTTATCGTCTTAACACAGATAAATGTGAAATCTTACCTTTAAATCCCTTATGCCAAAAACATCTCTTTGACTCTTCTGGCTTTTCCTGGCAGCCCATAAAGATCAAATATTTAGGTATCTGGTTTGCCCCCCGTATTCCAGACACTCTTAAATTTAATTTCGAAGCTCTTTCTACCAAAATTAATACATCAATAACGCGGTGGAACCCTCTATTCCTTTCTTGGTGGGGTCGACTAGACTCCATCAAAATGATGCTAGCTCCCTTAGTCCTCTATTCTGTTTCCATGATTCCCGTCCGTATTCCAGATCATTACTTCAAATCGATCGACTCCCTTCTATTAAAATTCTTGTGGAAAGGCAAAAAATCTCGGATAGCACTTTCTTCCCTGAAAAAAGACAAATCCCTAGGTGGTATCAAATTCCCCCACTTTAAGTCTTACCATAACGCATTTTCTTTAAAACAATCTCTGAGGTGGCTTTCTTCAGATCTTCCTCGCATTCCTCCCCTTTGGCTCACATTAGAATCCTCTCTTCTTCACCCTTATGATTTTCGAGAAGTCCTCTCCTTTACCTCTAAGGTATCATCCATTTGTTCCCCCATCATATCTCACTCCTGCTCTCTTCTTCGTCCATACTTAATATCCACATACCCATCTGCCTCCTCCACCCACGCTCAACCTATTTGGCACAATAAATTCCTCAAAATTCGTAATCGTTCCTTATATTGGAAATCCTGGCATTCCCTTGGTCTAAAATGGATCTCACAACTCCTCTCAGATACTCAACCTCTTTCTTTCCAAGACCTTCAAGCAAAATTCTCATTACCTGCCTCATCCCGTAAACAATATTTATCGATACTTCCTTCCCTTACTCAATATCTTTCTTCACTCCCAACCTCTACCTCTATCCCTACCACACATCTTTCGATTTCTAATGCTATTGATCAATCTCTTTCTGCGTCATTTATTTATAAATCTTTACAGTCCTCTGCTGATCGTACAAAATCTAAGATTGAGTTGGCTTGGGAGGAAGATTTATCTCACACATGGTCCATTATTTTATGGGACAAAATTTGGTCTAAAATTCATAGTACATCCAGAGCTGCAAATACCACACAAACATTATTCTTTATTTATAATCGTATTCTATTCACTCCATTATTCCTGTCCTCCTTTTCCCCAGACACTCCATCTACTTGTTGGTCCTGCAATTTCCCCTCAGCTGATTTGAAACACATGTTATTTGAATGTCCTCCCATATTACGTTTCTGGCACTTAGTATGGTTTCAGCTCCAAAAAATTTTCAACATTACGGTTTCATTCTCCATTTCACATATTTTCTTAGGTTCCCTCTCTCCCACACTCGCTGATTCCCACTCCAACCAAAAATTACTTGATCTATGCATAGCCATTGCTTTCCATCATATTACATCACACTGGAAACAAGCTAATGATGTTTCTTTTACTGCATGGTGGAACGCAGTTTGCTTTAATCACCGACTTGACACTAATTTTGTTTCTCCTATCTCCTTAGCAATCAAACGTGATCTCTTATGGCTTCCCCTCACTGACTATCTATCCACAGTTGCTAAACCTCCTCCACCACTTCCGATTCGTACTGTTGAAGTTTGTAAACCTCCATGAATGCATTACCTTAATTTATTCGTTTAATATACTATCGGTTATAGCTAGTATTTTATCATATTTTTTATCCATTCTCATATTTTCCGATATCTCCTCATTCCCCTATGTTCCTCATATTCATTATTTATTTTTTCATATTTTTTGCTTCAGTTTCCCCAATGTAATTCACTATTATGTAAGATTGGTTTCATTTTTTTCATAACTCTTGATTGTTTCTTCATTTTCTGTCTTTGTTTCTTTATATTTCAATAAACTTCAAACTTAAAAAAAAAAAGAAATGCAAAGACCTTATTTCGAAACCAGTCTTCCTTCAGGGATCTTGATTTTGGCTGTAATCTCAGGTATGCGGACAAAATATCGATATTTTAATATCGATATACAACAATATTGAAGTTTAAATATCGAAGGGACATAATATAGAAGGTAAGTAATATCGATAGATTTTAATATCGATATTAGTAATATCGATGTTTTAAATATCGATGTTAGTAATTTCGATGTTACTAATATCGATTTTAAAATAATTTTATGTATATTATTATATATTCATTATGTTTTAAATTTATTTTTATGTAATTTAATAAAATTTTGTATTTTAGTACTGTAGCGGGTTGTGGGTTTATAGGGGAATAGGGTGGGAAGTAATTTAATTATATAATGGATAAAACCAATATGCAAAAGATTAAACACCAGAGTGAGCAATGAAGCATTGTCAATCCTAAAATACAATACAGCTGAATGGCTATCCGTAGGGGTGGCAAAATATCTTGGGTGGGTCTGGATTATCAGAGCAAGGTGCTTACAAGGAGCTAATAGCTGAACGCTAAATGTGTTGCCCAAGATTTATGTTTCTGGATTGCAATTCTGAACTTTTTACTTTTTACTTTTTTATTAATTCTGGAAAAATCGTCTTTCTATGCTATTTAATTGCTTTTTAAAACAAGATCTATGATAACTTAAATTGTTTGTATATGGTTGTACATACTTGTTGTGTGTTTTTTGTATATATTTTATACGCTTGTCTTTTATGAAGAAAAACTTCGAAATAAAGACGTTAAAAAACTGAAAAACTGAAAAACTGAATTTAATTATACTAAATTAATTATTAATTAGTAGGAATTATAAATTAATTTTAATTAATTGGTAATTAATTTAAATTAATTGGTAATTAATTTTTATTAATTGATTAATTGATAATCATGTTCTGTAGCGGGTTGTGGGTTTATAGGGGAATAGGGTGGGAAGTAATTTAATTATACTAAATTAATTATTAATTAGTAGGAATTATAAATTAATTTTAATGAATTGGTAATTAATTTTTATTAATTGATTATTATGTTCTGTAGCTAGTTGTGGGTTTATAGGGGAATAGGGTTTAAAGTAATTTAAATTTAAATAAGTAATAATGTTTTTTAATTAATTGTTTTGTTAAGTATATAATTGTTAAATAATTATTGATTGGTAATTAAATATTATTAAATGGTATATTTTATTAACTTCTTTTAGTTAAATTTTTATTGCTAATCATGTTTTTAATAATTATGTATTGGTATTTGTAAATGGTTTATATTTATTTAATAGTTAAGTTTTTTATTATTTAAAAAAAGACATTTATTTATAAGTATGTTTGTTTTTACCCCTACGCTATCCAACACTTTCCCTACTGTTGCACTCTCTGGAGTTGGAATAGTAATTTTTACCCCTACGCTATTCAACACTTTAGTCTCTGGAGTTGGAATAGTAATTTTTACCCCTACGCTATCCAACACTTTCCCTACTGTTGCATTCTCTGGAGTTGGAATAGTAATTTTTACCCCTACGCTATCCAACACTTTCCCTACTGTTGCACTCTCTGGAGGTGGAATAGTAATTTTTACCCCTACGCTATCCAACACTTTCCCTACTGTTGCACTCTCTGGAGTTGGAATAGTAATTTTTACCCCTACGCTACCAACACTTTCCCTACTGTTGCACTCTCTGGAGTTGGAATAGTAATTTTTACCCCTACGCTATCCAACACTTTCCCTACTGTTGCACTCTCTGGAGTTGGAATAGTAATTTTTACCCCTACGCTATCCAACACTTTCCCTACTGTTGTACTCTCTGGAGTTGGAATAGTAATTTTTACCCCTACGCTATCCAACACTTTCCCTACTGTTGCACTCTCTGGAGTTGGAATACTAACTGTTACCCCTACGCTATCCAACACTTTCCCTACTATTGCACTCTCTGGAGTTGGAATAGTAATTGTTACCTCTACGCTATCCAACACTTTCCCTACTGTTGCACTCTCTGGAGTTGGAATAGTAATTTTTACACCTACGCTATCCAACACTTTCCCTACTGTTGCACTCTCTGGAGTTGGAATAGTAATTTTTACCCCTACCCTATCCAACACTTTCCCTACTGTTGCACGTACTGGAGTGGGAATAGTAATTGTTACCCCTACGCTATCCAACACTTTCCCTACTGTTGCACTCTCTGGAGTGGGAATAGTAATTGTTACCCCTACGCTATCCAACACTTTCCCTACTGTTGCACTCTCTGGAGTTGGAATAGTCATTTTTACCCCTACCCTATCCAACACTTTCCCTACTGTTGCACTCTCTGGAGTGGGAATAGTAATTTTTACCTGTACGCCATCCAACACTTTCCCTACGGTTGCACTCTCTGGAGTGGGAATAGTAATTGTTACCCGTACGCTAATCAACATTTACTTACTTATTTTAATTTGTGTTACATTTTTAATAATTGTTATTTATAATATTATTTTATGTATTTAAATGTATTTGTAATTTATTATATTTTCATTTATTTATAAGGTATTAATATATTTTTTTAGAGTTATTATTAATGAAGTATATACTATGTATTATATCTTTATTATTATTTGTTTTTATTACATTATTTATTCATTTTTAATATTTTTAACTATGTTTAATTATAAAAAAACGCTATTTTAAAAAAAAACTATATTTTTAACTTCTATATATTTTTTTCGATATTTTTGTACTTACCTTGTTAGAGATAGGATGTCGATATTATTGTATCAATGTTTTTGTTGCGATATTTTTGTAGGTAGATATTTTTGTATTCAATATTTTGTCATAGATTCGTAATCTCATGGGTGGAATTTTCCTGTATCTGACGGTAGTGCCTCATATTATTCAATTTTTTGCATACTTTTCCAAAAAAATAATTGTGAAATGAAATACAATACTGGAATGTTGTGAGCTCCATTAGAGACGATGAGGTGCGTTAGGGCCATTAATGGCTGGTATAGGCATTCTTCTCTAACAGTCCAGTCTCTGTCTTTAGGTGTCTCCCTTTTTAATTTTGAACATTATGCACTCAGTGGGTGTTTACTTGCATTATAGCTCATCTGCTTCGGGCTATACCAGTTGATAAAGGCCCTCTCCCTCGTTACAGGTCGCAACCTGCAGCTCAGGCCTTTAACAACCAGTGTAGTCCTGGGCAGCGGGCTACAATGCTTTAGTAGAATAGGTCTCTTTTACCAAATACATTGCAAGTCAGCCACAGAGGTATCCCTGGGGCCCGCTCATTCTGAGTGGTCAAGTGTACCCACACCATGATTTAATACATGCTGTAATATTGTATAGGTTTTATCAGGTGCATTTTTACACACAGGAAAACTTCCTGTGGATCTTCTGACATTTTCCTCCTGTTCAAAGAAGTAAATGCTTGCAGAAAATGCCAATAAATTGACAATTGGTATGCGGTGAAGGACCTAAAATTCATGGCCTACTGCTTGTAATGCCAAGATTAAGGGCAGCAGAATTTGTCTGGAATCTGTAATTACGGCCCGGTATCTCCACCTGAAATAGAGACAACCTGAATGAGGTACTACATTTTACAGAGAGCGCACTCACCACCTTGGGCATAGGTAAATTGGGGGAAAGAAGTACCTTTGTGAGCAAAAGATTGGTAAACATCCCACATACATAAGCAATGTGGAGAAGAATTCAAAATGGAGCCAATTCACAAAGGCATTTAAAAGTTGTACTCCTGTAGTATCATTTTACGTACTCTTGCATGCATGTGTGGATTGGCCCAAATTGACTCCAAATACAGAAACAGCTGCACTGTTTTAGCCCTTTTACTAATAGGAAGTTGGATAGTTCAGGTCAATTCACAAAGGTATGTAAGAGTATATGGAAGAGTGCTCCTGTCCTCGAAGACATTTGTCAGCTGATCCAATATGCAAGAGCCTTTTTATTATTAGCTAATCAGTTGTTGAGATTTTTCACAAACCCGAGGCAGAAACATGCATGCTTAGCATGTTTCGGCTCTAGTGTTATAGGTAATCGGCACTTGTGTAGCATATAATCTGGCATTATTACTGCAGCGCAGGACTACAAATCAAATACAACCAATTGAGAAAATGATCCACAAACCATATGAACCATTATAATGTGTGTTTGACAAATCTGCAGCGCTGTCCTAATTTCAGTCAAACTAGACTATGTTTTCAATCGATACATTTAAAGACCGCCACTAATCGTGGGCTAGTTCCAAAACCTATACAACTATTCTGAATTACTAAATACCATTTACTGAATACTCTACAATTTCTCCCCTTAGGCTTATAGGAGGTAGGGACATACTCATTTTAATGAAGAATACATTACAGACAAGTCTACACAGTGTCACAATCACAAAGTGCTAAGTTTCATAATAAGGTTATTAAACATTGAAAATGTGTCTTACCTGTCATCCCTAATTCGATAAAATATCCCATAGCCATCGTGAATCATGGGGACAGCCGCTCCATGAACAGTGGTATATCCAAGCAGACTAGTTGAAAGGACAAAGTTACACCCTCCTCCGCTGTGAAACAAAATTAAGACATGCCCTTTAGTAAACTAGAAATAATACAAGGAGATTAGATTATTTGATTTGTTCGGCACTGCAACTCAGTCAATTGTATTATAGTATTTGGTATGCGTCAATGAAAATGGCAGAACTGGGTTAAAAACAGTAATAGGATACAAACCTTTAAATGATAATAACAAATAAGTATTGGCAATGCCAATAGGTCTCGCCAATTGGAGACCTATTGGCTTTGTCAATAGGGAAGTGGTGGTTAGCAGGGGCAGTGAATGCATGTACATGTATGCGTATTGACACATCAGACATTTTTTTATTTCTCAATGTAACCTGGTGGGCAGCTATGATAGATCAAATAATATGAAAAATAAACAAGAGTTGGAGATATTGGCATTGAAAATGACAATGTCCTATACCCATGTGTTTTGGTTTGGAGTGGAGTGGATGTTTGTGGTGTGGAGTAGAATTATGTGGGTCGATCTGGAATTGTTAGTTGTGGAATTGTGTGGGGTAGAATTGTGTGGGATGGAATTGTGTGGTGTGGATTTGTGTAATGGAATTATGTGGCATGGTGGATAGATTGAGATGAGAGCTGTACAGAATAGATATACAGGAAAACAGAGAGGGGTATGTAGTTTGAGCATGAAGTTGTGAATGAACGCCAGACAGAGGAGCAGAAACTGTGTGAGAAAGAGAGAAAGAAAGGGAAAGCAGGTGGCAGATACATAAAGAGGAGCGCTTGTGTATGCAGAAGACCACCCAAGAAGAGGAGCAGAGTGTGAGATTGATAAAAGGAAACCTTGAAAAGGCACAGACCTGAAGTCAACCACATGAGAGATGTGGGAAAAGTACATGAGAGGGAAAGCAGTGAGAAAGAGAACGAGAGAGAGAGACTGGTTGCTTTTTCCAAAGAATCTTTATTAACCTTAAAGTAAGGCAGATGTTCAGAGAGACAATGACCAGCCACCAGCTGACGGCAGGGCACCGAGGATGGGCTCTAGACCGAAAGAGATAAGATGGGCTGGAAAAAGAATATGGAAAGGGGTAGAAAAAAAAGATTAGGAAAGGATAGGATAAAGAAAGGCGTGGAGGAGAAAAAAATGGTACAAGCGGACCAAAGTCAAAGAAAAAAATAACCAAGGCCTCACACGAGTAGGCTTGTGAGGCATGCTATGAGTGTTTGGTGGCAGGTTTTGGTCAGTGTTATAGTTTAGTGCATTGGTACTCACAAACTTTCTCTCGGGGGCCAAATTTACAGTGTGGTTTGTGGCCGAGGGCTGCACCGGTGGAGGCGGGGTCAGTGGGGGAGGGGGAGGGGCTAGAGAAAAAAAACCTGTGACCATGAGGTTGAACACAGGCTCCTGAAGCGGATGCCTTCGTCCACTGAGCCAACAGACCCGTCTCTCTCTCTCTCTCTCTCTCTCTCTCTCTCGATCTCTCCCTCCCTCTCTCTGTCTCCCTCCCTCTCTGTCTCCCTCTTCTCTCGATCTCTCTATCTCTTGCTCCCTCCTTCCCTCTCTCTCTGTTTCACTCTGTCTCCCTCTGTCTCACTCACTCTGTCTACCTCTCTCTCTCTCTCTCTCCTATTCGTTCTCTCTCTGTCTCCCTCCCTCTCTTTCCTTCCCTCTCTGTCCGTCTCCCTCTGTCCATCTCCCTCCCTTTGTCTCCCTCCCTCTGTCTCCCTCCCTATGTCTGTCTCCTTCCCTCTGTCTCCCTCCGTCCGTCTCCCTCCCTCTGTCTCCTTTCCTCTGTCTCCCTTCCTCTCTCTGTCTCCCTCCCTCTCTCTGTCTCCCTTCCTCTGTTTGTCTCTCTCTGTCTGTCACCCTTTGTCTCCCTCTCTCTCCCTCCATCTGTCTCCCTCCCTCTGTCTCCCTTCCTGTCTCCCTTCCTCTCTCTCTCCCTCTGGCTGTCTCCCTTTCTGTCTCCCTCTCTGTCTCTCTCTCTGTCTATCACCCTCTGTCTGTCACCCTTTGTCGGTCTCCCTCTCTCTCTGTCTCCCTCTCCGTCTGTCTCCCTCTGCCTGTCTCCCTCTGTCTGTTTCCCTCTCTCTGTCTCCCTCTCTCTCCCTCCCTCTAACTCCCTCCCTCTATTTCCCTCCCTCTATCTCCCTCCCTCTGTCTGTCTCCCTCCCTCTGCCTGTCTCCCTCTGTCTGTCTCCCTCTATCAATCACCCTCTGTCTGATCCTGGGATGCTAAATATCATGATTGGCTTGTCCTCAGTGAAGGGAGTACTTAGATAATACGTGGTTGTGGGGGATCCAAACATGCTAAAAATACCTTGAGGCTACCCTGGCATCCCTTCATTTTGGGTGCCCCAAGTGCGGTTAAAAATAGGAGGAAGTGGGTGCAGCTGGATTTTATTTACCCAAGCATCCTGCTCGTCATTATGTTTCAACCGTATGATTATCCCCGGCTTTCATCTGGACTCACTTTTAACCCGTTCCAATCAGTTGAACTATTATTTTCCACAGCAGTCCAAGTATGAAATAAGGTGAAGGTAAGAGGATATCATGCTGGCTTACTTACACAGCAGAGTACACACAAACGGTATTGCCCAAAGGTAAGAGATAGAAACAACATAAAGTAATGCATTCACATCACAACATATGCACCCTCGTGTTTGTCCTGTCAAACAACGGGTGCAATATGTAACACATAACCTTTATAAGCACCAGACTTAACAAACAAATTAATAGACAGGGCTACTTGCATATACATAGATGCATTTTTACATCACCACGTACGCTCCTCTGTTATTGGCCAGTTAACCAAGGGATGTAAAATGTAACAGGCATCACATAAGCGCATGTTGCTTGCAAGTAGGTAAGTGTGGTGCACTGCACTGCGAGCCAAAGTGATAGCATTTGTGTCACACATGCATCGGTGGTCACCCTAAACCTATAATCATTAGGTAGCAGTAGGGAGAGGGCAGGCCCCTGTAGTCAGGCACAATACGGATCGATAAAGTCAAGTCTTTGAAGGTTTAACAGTCAGCTTAGGTTAACAATTTTAACACAACATGAGCAGTAATGTGAAATGTCACATATCTATCACAGGTTCATGGGAAAGAAAGTTTTCCCTGCTCACGCTTTCGGTCAAATTGAAGAATTTAGCTGTGCACTACGTTTTGGCTCAATAACGTCATCGTACACTGAGATAAAGTCCAACAAACCCAGAGAAGTGGTATACTTGAGGATGTTATATATTGAGAAAGTGCAAATGGATGTGCACCAACATTAGGGAGACAGTGTCTCTTAGGTTATCATCTAAAATTAAAGGAAAATTAATGTCTCATAAATTTGCAAGATGGGTTTGTAATGTCATGTAATGATCGATAATGGCACTTTTATATGAGGTAGCTTGATATGAGAGAGTATATGAAATTGTGTGATTGGGCATGTTGTCCTAACAAGATACATTATGGTGTTATATCGCAGAGTAGGGAGCAGAGAGACTTATGTCCTGCTTTAATGTGGATACTAATTTATGCATCCATAGAATTAACTTGGTTTCATGGAATCTCATTGTTCAAACCCACGTTGGTGCAAATCTTACATGAAAACATTAAGACTACATGCACAGGTGATCATGTAAATCAAGTCAATTGTGTTAGTTAGTGTTGTATTTTGTATATTTACAATGTTCATGTTCATTGGAACTTCACTTTTAAACTTGTAACATCATTGTGCTCTAGAATGTGGGATCTCCTAGCAACTGTGTTAAGCTAGAGCATTCTTGATGGACCTGTTGGCAGAGATGGCCTTCCTACCTCTGCTACCGATGTAGCCAGTAAATAACCATGAATCTCTACGCTGTTCAGAGTTGGTTAATTCAAAAATATTGGCGACGATTTGGCTACATCAAGAACCCAAGCAGCTGAGATACTTCTCCATACAACTACCAGGCTGAGTTATCTATGAACGTGTAAGGGGGAACTCCCTTAAAGGTATTTCAATGTGCCTATTTGTATTGTACTTCCCTGCGCTGTCTCATTTTAAAACAAGCATTTGCAATGCAATAGGTCTCGCATTTGTAAAGGTTTAAGCTATTGGCATTGTAAATGACAAACCTTTTATCTATGTGTTGGTTTTGAAAACAGATTAATGGCATTGTCATTTAAAATGCCAATAGCTTAAACTCTTGCATTGTAAATGACAATGCCTTTTATTTATTTAAAAAAAAGAAACATAAATAAAAATACATTGTCATTTATAATACCAATAGCTCAAACTTGTATAAATGCAAGACCTATTGTATTGCAAATGCTATTTTTTACTTTGCTTATGTGATGGCAATAAATATCCAGCATAGTGAAACACTAAATTAAACCCTGACCCGTCTTCCCAAGACCAGTTCCTGTAGAGTCTCCCAAATAATTACTGGTTCTTATCTGCAGTGGACATTTTTCGTTCTCTCTACACCCTTTTGTGGGACACTCTGAGTTAGAGGCCTACTAGAGCCACATTTCGGGGTGGGAGCTACTAAAAATGTCAGGGGGGGTGCTAATGCTTTCAGCAATAGGCAGAGCGGAGATGAAGGGGTGAAAAAACAACAAAGTCTCATTAATACGTAAATGGTCTTTTAAAGCTGAGGCCAGGCACGACAAGTAAGGAGCAGGGGCATAAAAATGGTCCCAAAGAGGTTATTAGCATAATTTAAGCAATTATATCTCGGGGTGTAATTTATAAAAAAAATAAAGGTAAACAGAAGTAGAGACTACTGCACAACAGCAATGCAAAGGCCATATTTCCAGAATGGTGGTGAAGTAAGTTGTTCTATGCAACTCCCAAAAGAAATACTGCCGGCCACGAGTTTAATGCACGGCACAGTCAATCCATTATTTCGCTCTCCGGGACGAATCAACGAGTACCACTTACGTGGGTACAACTTTGTGAACGCCTGTTATTTACACCATTCTGTCTCCAGATGAGACACACACAGGAAGACTCATAGATCCTTAAATTAAACATTATGGGGTCCATTAGGATGATGGCCGGACTTTGCCCGCCCGTCATCCCATCGTAAATCGGGACAGCCCGCCATAAGGGCGGGGGTCCCGGTGGTGCCATTAGGATGTGCCCACCACAGTGGCGGGCACATCCTGTATTTTCAGCATTGTTGCGGGCGGTGCTCTCTGCACCGCCCACCACAATGCTGAAAATGCACTTTAACATTGTCATTTGCAAAGCGGCAGGCACAGCGCGGTGCCTGCCGCTTTGCAAATGACAATGAAGGGGGGTACCACAGGTACCCCCCACATGCACTCCCCACCTGTACTTCACTCTGGGGGCCCGCAGGGGGTCCCCAGAGGGAAGACCGCATGCCTTTCCGTGGCGGCACTGCACACCACTCCTCATAATATGTCTGGCGGTGTCTATTAGACACCGCCACCATATTATTCTTTTTCCGCCACGGCCGCAAGGCGACTGGGGCGGAAAAGTGGCGGGCGGTGTTTCCCTCCGTTGCGGTCCCCTCGCCATTGTAATGTGGCGGGGGGGGGGAAAGGGTGGCGGGCGGGCATTTGTGTCAGGCAGATCACCACCGCCACCATGGCGGTGGCGATCCACCCGACATCGTAATGGAGCCCTATATTATTATGCCGTTTTAAATTGTACAGAGCATTTTACACCATCTGTAGAAGACGACTCCATGATTCCTAATTTTATTTTCTAATTGTTGTGTTTTATTTTTCACTAATCAATGTAAAACTTATCAAATTGTGACAATCAATCTTTATTTCACTTCAGAAAAAGGGAGATCTTTAACAGCACTGAAACCGCTGCACTCCAAAAACAACGAATGGAAGGGGGGCAGCAGACAGGGCAAAGAAGGAATGGAGGAGGTGACGTAAGGAAGGGAGAGAGAGAAGAGAAAGAAGGAATGGAGGGGGAGGACCAAATGAAGGTGGGACAGCAGAGAATGGAAATAAGGAATGGGGGAGAAAACACTCAAGGAAAAAGAAAGCTGGAGAATGAAGGAAAGTAGAAGGACAGAAAGGAGGAGATAGCAGAGAAGAGAAAGAAGGAAAGGAAGAAGACAGAGGCAAGGAACGGAGAGGGAGAGACAGGAGACAAGAGAAAGAACAGGGGAATGAGGAAAGGCACATCGAACGGGAAAGGAGAACACAGAATGTAGGAAGGAGTAAAAATGCAAGGAATGAAAAGTAAGAGACTGAAGAGAAACATGCATCTGCCACTGCTGACACATGCGTAAAAGCAGGGAAAAGTCCCCAGTGTAAACCATAGCAGAGCAAATAAAATAAGTGGCGCATAAACACTAACTTTGTACTTATAGTCCTTATGTATGAGAAGCAAGGCTGGCAGTAAAGAAGGTGCAGCTACTGCCAGCCTTGCTTCTTGTACACAAGGACTATCAGTACAACTTGCATGTTTACACCATCCCTAAAACAAAGTTATACTCCAAGCAAACTGAAGGTCGGCAAACTCGTGAACAACACAGGTGGAAACAATCCTTTTAAACATGCTACAGGGTTAATCTACAAACATGAGACCGCAAGTTGAGCCAAAAAATAAAAAAATATGTGACCGTCTGCAGTGAATCTTACTGTACTCATTCACCATGCTTACTATGTCAAGATTATACCAAGCACTCCTCAGACAAAGAAAATGAAAAATGATAATCACAACAATCGTAAAAAGCACAAAATGCAGTGATTGCTGCCTAAATTAACAATAAACTATGACCTAAGCATGATAATGTAGAACTCTCAGATCTCAATTCAAACTATAAATGATGAACAGACTTCGGTAGTGCGTCAGACACAAATGTTTACATGCACCCTTTCATTGAAAACAAAACGTAAAATAAAAAAAAAACAATGCTCCATGAGTAAATTATTCGCCATTTGCTGTTGTGTAAAGATGACGTCTGCTGACTCACAGAATAAAACTCGGCTCTGGAAACCCTAAATCAAGACCTAGAGGTTCCAACTTCTCTGGTGGCTCTGTTAGCTAAAGGCCAGTACAACTTCTCTAATTTCCCCCTCCTCACCAATGAACAACTGAATTTGCTCCTGGATAAACTTAAATCTGGATCTCCTCTGGACCAATGCCCCTTGAAGATCCTTAAAGAGTGCAGGGAGGTACTGGTGCCCCCTCTTATGGAGGTGATCAATCTTGCAATCTCTAAAGGCATCTTTCCTGCCCCATGGAAATTGGCAATAGTTAAACCGCTTCTAAAAAAGGCTAATTTAGATCCCGGGATTTTAAAGAATTTTCGCCCCATTTCCCTGCTCCCTGCCCCCGCCAAGATTCTTGAGGCTCATCTAAACCACCATTTGAGTACCTTCCTGGATAACACCAGCCGGCTGGATTCTTCTCAGCATGGCTTCCGGAGGGCACATAGTACTGAATCCGCCCTCACAGTGGTCATCAACAACATCCGCGCTAAGGTCGACATTGGCCAGACTACGCTTCTGATCCAGCTGGACCTGACAGCAGCGTTCGATACCCTGTCCCCCTATATCATGGTGAATCGCCTTAGAGAGATGGGAGTGGGTGGACCAGCACTGAGCCTCCTGACTTCCTTTCTTAACCAACGAAAACAGAGGGTTAAGTTGGGTGACTTCCTTTCTTCCATCAAGCCTGTGCAGTGTGGGGTCCCTCAGGGCTCGTCCCTGAGCCCCACTCTTTTAAATATCTACGTTGCCCCACTCGCCAGGCTGGTAAGATCGTTTGGGCTGGAAGTGTTATCATACGCTGATGACACCCAGATCATGGTCTCCGTTTCCCAATCAGTGAGTGCCACCACCCTCAATTTCAGGAACTGCATGGAAGCAGTTTCGTATTGGATGATTAAGAACTTCCTGAAATTAAACGGGGAGAAAACCAAAGTCCTTATCTTTGGGGGCAAACAGGAGATCTGGTCCACCGATTGGTGGCCCTCCACCCTCGGAGCCTGCCCTCTGCCCTCCCATTCTGCCCTCAACCTTGGGGTTATCTTAGACACCATGCTCTCCTTCGATAAACAAGTTAGTAGGACGGTGTCAACATGCTGTGGTGTGATTAGAATCTTGAGGAAGATTACACACTATCTTACCCCTGAAGCTCGAAAACAGGTTACGGTCGCCCTCGTATCCTCAAGGCTGGACTACTGTAATGCACTGTACCTAGGCATTAACAAAAAGCTGGTTCTTCGCCTACAAACAGTGCATAATGCAGCTGCCAGGTTTGTTGTTGACGCCCTGAGACATTCTACAGGTTCTCTTATTAGGAAAAACCTGCACTGGCTTCCTTTTCAGTCCAGGATAAATTTCAAGATTCTATGTTTCACCCATAGTGCTCTGTATGGGTTGGGAGGAGAAGACATTAAGTCCCTTGTGTCCTTCCATGCTCCCAGTAGGGCCTTACGCTCGGCCAATAAGAACTCTTTGTCTGTTCCGCGAGTTGTCAAAGCCATATGGGGAGGGAAGGCGTTCTTCTCCCTCGCTCCTAGATTGTGGAACACGGTTCCTGCTGAGCTTAAAGGACAAACATCGCTTTTGCTTTTCCGCAAGGCATTAAAAACCTGGCTCTTCTTAGAAGCTTATCCATAGTTGGTGCACGCCTTACACCTACAGCAGTGGTACCATCTTTTATGCGCCTTGACGCCCTTGGGCATAGTTGCGCGATAAAAATCCTTATTCTTTCATTCATTCATTCATTCAGGTCTCCGTTGTGATGTAATATGTAACTACTATTTCAAACTCTCAGGTTGCAAAATAATCAGGCGGCACAGAATAAGAATATCTGAATGAATGATGGTCGAATGGACTCCATTTCTTTCATGTTTTTAGATGCTCGAAAGCAAGAATTTCATGAGAGGGACCCCAGGGTGACCGCCCAGCGTGACTTGACAAGTGTGCCCTGTCCCCCTCCCGAGAGCTTCCAACAAATGAGCAGATGATGTTCATCAATGGGCGGGGAGGTTTGAGGGATGAGGGGGGAGGACAAGTGTGTCCCTCTACGCCAACGTGTGAAGGTCTGAGCACGTGAATGTTGCGAGTGCTGTTTGAGTGGGCCATGCATGAATCCAAAATTAAAACTAAAACCCACCTCAAACTCTTCTTGTCCAACACAAGTCTGAATGTGACTCAATCTCCAGAATGGAGAAAAGGTGCCGCAGCTGTACCAGAGACAGGCGCGTTAGGAAACGGGCGCGCTACGAAAAACACAGCTGGCGCCCGCCTCCTGAATGGCCTTGCAGCATAGGAAGCCAATCACCCGGCATGCCGTGATCACATGTAAGGGTGCCTTCATAGAAAACAACAATGACGTTGGCACGGTGCACTGCGAGACGTCGCAAGTATCCTGCCAGCATCGAAAGTAAAAGCGCGCAAAAGTGGACGATGTATAATTGCGCTTAGAGAGCGGGCGAACACAGTAGTTAGGCTCTGCTGCTGCTGATCTAAACGGAAGTAAGTATCACATCAACAGCCAAATAAAAAACAGCTAACAATAGCAATGGGTAAGTTAAACTAATGGCAAGCAGCAACAAAAATGACAGGCAATAGGCTGAGTTTCAACCCAAAATACTGATTACTTGATGCCTCGTAGAGACAGCGCATGCGCTACCTATGCCAGACCTACAAAACATAACTCGCCTGGATGTATTCAAGAGGAGAAGTGCTGAATTTAAATTTACCATCAACCGCCTCCCTAGTGCTGCTGTTTCGTGCCTTTGTCCACGCTCAGCCTAACGTCTGCTCCATATCAGCCCTGCAACCTGCATGCTTCCATTGTGCTCCTACAATGTTCCACACTGCATCTACTTGTGCAAGATTACTGTCTGCATCATCATCGCTATGCCTCAATCTTGAATCAACATGCATGGTTTCACGTCATCGCGTCATGTATTTTCACGTTGCATCGGCCATTTTAGCAGTTTGGGAAGTGATTTTGTTAATTTATGCATTTTTTCGCATACAACGTTTAACTAAAAGCATATGTTTGTGTGTCCTACATCAGTGATACACACACTCTTATTTTTTTTCGATTATGAAAGTCTCCAGATCTTCTGTTTTCTTCTACACGTTAATATGCACACCTTAAATTTCAAGTGTATTCACTGCCACACGGTGATACACACACCTATGATATTTTCCAATTGTTCTTTTACAACCTAAATACAATCTTCAATATGTGTAACCTCCATTGAAATTCTGTGCCTTCACGGTGAGACACACACCTTTGTTCAGATTGGTGAACAGTTCAACAAATTTGTTGACAAGGAGTTTCACGGAAAATACACATCATCTGGACCACTGACAATTGGTATTAACAGTTTTACTCTTCTCACAGTTCTACTAGGGTTAAGTTCACATCTTAGTACCTTTTTAGTGATTTGTTTCATTTGCTTTATATCATGCTTTTAGTGAATCTCTTGCAATATTTTTTCCACTTAATTTCATCATTGCTTTTTCAAGTTTACCAACTTTAGTAGAATTGTGTACTATGCAGTCCATTAATCCAGCTCCTTCTTTTCTTGAGTCTCCAGGTGATCCTCCAGACAGGTGGGAAATATGGTATGATGCATTTCAAACTTATTTAGGTGCCATTGGGGCTCAACGTTTTTGTGCTGAGAGAAAGAAATGCCTTCTTCTCCACTTTCTAGGATTTGAAGGCAGATCAATTTTTAAACATCTTCCACCTTTGTCTCAAGAGCTACATAACTAAATTGTTGAGTATGAGGCATGGACGCGCAGCGTGAAAGAGGCTAATATGGTGTATAACTTGAAGGGTTTTTCACGGGGGGCTGATACTGATCCTGACTTGCGTTTTTGCACATTATTCTGGAACCGTTTAAAAACCGATTCGTATTTTGCACATAGTAGAGGAACTTTTTAAAAATTGATTCGTGTTTAATTTAGGAACTCCTTTTAAAAATACTAACCGTGTCTGCACAGAGTTTTAGGACTTTTTTAATAAGATGTGTCAGTGCTTTTTTATTTAATTGTGGTGGGGAGTTGTAACGGGGCTACTCACAGTTAATTGCTCCCGCTGACTCCTGCAGCACGGAGTCCGTCTGTTAGAGCGGACCCTCCATCTTGGAGGTTAGCGGTACAGTTGTTGAGGGCTCATTACTACTAAGGTGCACGCTGGCGTGGACGTGCAGCAGACACGTGCAGCGGGCGCGCCGCCTGTGCGTCGAAGTCCCGCCAAAGGCAAGTCCATCTGTACCCATCCGCGCACCGGCAGCGCACAGTACCAGCCATGCTGCCCGGTCAGGGTGGTCCCAGGAAAACGGCATTCTCGGCCGCCCTTTAAGCTATTCTGGTACTGAATTGCGGATGATAGTTGAGACCGGGAAAGAGAGGGGAAAGTGGAAAATAGAGGAGTCTGCGTATCAGATTTTATTAAACAGGGTCACCCTATATGTGGGTTATTAAATGTTAGATCTTTGCCCAAGCACTGCGCCGAGATCCAATTGCTGTTGGAGTCCCACGAACTGGATATATTTTTTATGACAGAAACTTGGACACATCTTGACTGCGACTTAGAGCCAGGACTGGCTTGTCCGCATGGTTATAAAGTTTTTCATAAACCCAGAACAAGTGGGAGGGAAGGAGGAGTAAGGGTGATCTTTAAAGACACTTGGAACCTAACCGCAATAGATATTGATGCGACAGAGGGTTTTGAAATGTTGGGATTCGGGATAAAAGACTCTAATGGGTATGTATTGACTGCAATCATTTGTTACAGACCCCCAGGGGCTGTTAGTGTTCAACAACAACAGTCCGTGATTGAAACCATTAGTAATATGGTGGTTATGCACGACAGATTACTGGTGTTAGGTGATTTCAATCTGTGGTGTAATAGAACCATTGACTCCGGCCTTAGCAATTTCCTCCAATCGTGTGAAGGTTTTCACTTATATCAGCTGGTTGATGAACCAACACATAAAGGAGGGCATATGCTCGACTTGATTTTTGCAGATAAAACTTGGTTGGGAGTTCTGGACATTTTACCCATGGAATGGTCTGACCATTTCCTGATTAAATTCCAGGTATTCAACCGAAAATCTTATAGCTTGGCTGCCAAAGAATCTAGAAACTATGTTAGTAGAGATTGGAAATACCTTTTAAAAAAGGGCAGCACCTCTCCAGTGTTTGCTCTCGATGACTGCTTCAAGACAAATAGGCGGGAAACATCCTTTACCACGCGGATTTTACTCCACAAGGCTTTAACAACGCGTCCATTACAACGCAAGTCGTAACCACGACTTGCGCTGGAGGGCGCTAGAGGATTAAGAATAGTATATTTATTATTCCAACACCTTCCCTAGTGTCCACGGGGACTGGTGTTAGAATAGTAAATTATACTATTCTCAATCCGCGCCCCCAACGCAAGTCGTGGTAACGACTTGCGTTGTAAGGGACGCATTGTTAAAGCACGCGTTGTGACGGTACGCGTCGTACCGTCGTACATCCCAAATAGGCACATGGAGGAGAACTATGAGTCTCTTTGTACACAGATCATCTTGACATTAGATCAGATTGCCGGCTAAAAAACCATAGGAAAGTAGGTAGACCTTTGGCACCCTGGTTTATTGATAAATTGAAAAATCTTAAACTAGATTGTAAACAGGCAGGAAGGAGATGGAGGAGGGCATATGAAGGGAAAGATAAATTTGCCTGGAAATCTCTAGTTACCAGTTACAAGAAAGAAATAATCACTGCAAAGTCTGAGTATTTTTCCAAGACTATTTTGAATGTGCCGAATGACACCAGAAGCATTTAAATTTTTTTAAATAATTTGACTAGTCCTAATTGTGCTAAGAATCAGATGCCCCCTACTCAGGATCTTTGTGATAGCCTGGCAAGGTTATTCGAGGATAAAATCAAAACCATCATCGACGGCCTTGGAGGGGCTATGCTACAGGAGGGGGTTGAGGGCAGAGAACATAAGGGGCATGTCGAGGGAAATCCAAATGATGTTAAAGAGGTAGGAGATGAAGAGACAGAGATGATGCCTACCTTAACTGATTTTGAGTTACCATTGGAGAAGGAATTTTGTATAATGATCTTGGGTATCTCTTCTGGGTAGCCTTTGGACCCTTACCACATAAAGTGTGGAAGGAGTTGGGAGCAGGACTATTCACTACTCTCCGCCTTATTTGTACCCAATCTCTTCTTAGTGGAACAGTACAGACAGGGTGGAAACAGGCTTTGGTAACCCCACTATTAAAAAAAGAGAAAATTGGATCCAGATTGCCCTAAAAACTATAGGCCGATCTCCCTCTTACCTTATCCCGCTAAGATTGTAGAGCACATGGTCAGTAGTGCTCTCTCTAAAGACCTGGAAACCAGTGGAATCCTAGAGGATGTGCAATTTGGTTTCCGACTAGTCCATGGTACAGAGACGGTGTTAGTGACTGTGATGGACGAGCTTTGTCTGTGTGCAGATAGAGGTCAAGCAGGGCTTTTAACCCTGGCTTGACCTGTCTTCCACATTCTATACGGTCAATCACACCACTCTTTGGAGAGACTTAAAGAGGTGGGAATAGCAGGCATGGCTTTGAACTGGTTCCAATCCTTTCTCTCAAATAGGAGACAGGCAGTGGCACTTTCCCCCTATAAGTCAGATTTTACTGATATCCGGCATGGCGTTCCGCAGGGCTCTGTGCTCAGCCCTATCCTATTTAAAATTTATATGAAACCTTTAATTGCTGTTATAAGGTCACCCAAGATTAATATTGTAAATTATACTCAACGTATTCTTTCCTTAGAGGGAGAATAGTCCACACCGCTGGAGGTGTTTCATGAGTGTCTTCGAGATACTGCCCAATGGCTGAAGGAGAATTTGCTTCAGTTTAATTCGGAGAAAACCAAGATTCTCTACTGTCCAGTGGGGAAAAACCCCACTGGGCTCCCCTCGAACTTCTGGCCATTAGCATCAGCCGGCCCATTGTTGCCTGTCAAGAAGGTCTGTAACCTGGGTGTTATGTTCAATAGTAAGTTGACTCTCGAATCACAGGTCAATAAAACCGTGGGAAGCTGTTTTGCCATTATTAGAGTCCTGCGCAAAATTCTTCCGCTTTTGCCAATGCATACTCGAGCATTGATAGTGCAATGTACCATTGCAAGTAGATTAGACTACTGCAATGCCTGATTGCTGGAATCCCGAGATATTTATTGGAAAGGCTCCAGAGGATTCAAGCAATAGCAGCTAAACTTGCCCTGGGGAACCCAAGACGTTCTTCTACATCCTTGGCTCTGTCTGAGCTGTATTGGCTCCCGATATTTCAGAAAGCCCAGTTTAAATCTCTTTGTATAGTGTTTTAAAACCGTGCACGGGCTTTGGCAGATATGGCTGAGGAGGAAATTTGCTTGGTATGTTCCGGAGAGAAGCCTTCGCTCCTCCACAGCGAGATTGGTAAAGGTGCCTAAAAAAATAAAATTAGGAGGTAGGGAATTTGGCACCTCAGCTGCACGACTTTTGAACAGACTCCCGCTGGAGCTGAGACAAATGGAGAATCTCCTCCCTTTCAGAAAGAGATAAAAAACTTGGCTCTTTCCTAGTTCGTAACTGGTCACTTTTGCATCTCCCGGAACACTAGTCTGATTGTGCAATTTTGGTTCAGCGCCAGGATGCCTGTTAGGTGACAGAGCGCTCTATAAGTGTTATAAATAAAAAAAATAAATGATGAAACCATTTTAAAATTGAAAAACAGATTTGATAAGCAACCAAACCTAATGATCTTAAGGCACAAGTTTCTTTTTAAAAGCAAGCCGAAGGAGAAGATGTGGACAATTATATTTCAGTCTTGCGTAGACTGGCCGTTGATTGCACATATGAGAATTTTACAGAACAACTTATTAGGGACCAATTTGTTTGTCAGTGTAAAGACAAAAATATACGACAAAACTTTTGAGTCTTGGTGATTCATCTTTAGATGAGACTATAAAAATTGCAAAAAGCATAGACATTTCTGTAGTTTCCTTAAAGGAGTTGGATGGCAAACCTGTAGAAACTGTGAATGTTGTTAATGTCAACAATCCACTCAAGAACCGTGATAAAGTAAATCAGTCTGTTAGTCAATTTTTTAAGGCCAAATCTGATCTAAATAAGCCTATTAGAGGCAATGTTAACAATGTGTGTGTCAAATGTGGTAATCCTCCACACAGTAAGGGTTCTGGATGTCCTGCAAGCAATGTGATGTGTAACTATTGCAAAAGGATGGGTCATTTTGCTAAGGTTTGTTTGAAGAAGAAAAATATTAAGAAACCTGTAATTTGTTCAGTTGAATCTGATTATGAGTCAGACCCTGAAGTTGTCTCTGTGGTCATGGACAGTGATGACCTCAATTTGAGCAACTCTATTTCCAATCAGGATGTTGTTGTTGGTGATCCGTCCAGTTGCATTGATCCCATAGTGGACATTCTTATTGGTAATCATACGGTTAAGTTATTAGTTGATTCAGGGGCTAAGATAACAATGATCACTAAAAAGTTGTTTGAAGAAACCTCGAATGGTTCTCAAGTTCTATCTCCACATGATCGTTCGCCGGTTTCGCATGAAGGGCGGAAAATAGATTGCATTGGTTTTTTTGAAGAGGAAATGTCATTTCATGACAGGAGAATCAAAGGGAAAGTATATGTTGCTGTGAAAGGACTTCATATTTTGGGTGGTTTCACTAGAGCCTTTTTGGCATGATGCTTAAACCCAGAGCAAAAGAGCAGGTATTAGTTGTTAGGTGTGAAGATGAAAGTCTTGTGTCGAAAAAAAATTAGCCTGAAGTTTTTACTGAAAACTTAGGAAAAATCAAAGGATATAGGCTCAAAATTATTGTCAAGGATGGCGCCCTTACCATCAAGCATAAACTTAGAGGAGTGCCTTTCAGTGTTAGGAACCGTGCTGGGACAGGTGAATTGTTTAGCTCGTGCTCTACCCAATGGCCCATTCATGAATCATGTTTTCCTGTCTTCTAAATACATGTTGTAAGCCTGCCTTCTAAAATACATGTTGTAAGCAAGAACATTCTGGATTCATAATGTTGTTTTTACCAATGCTTTTATCATATTTATGTGGGCTATCTTGTACTCCCTACATTGTTAGTGTATTCCAAGGTGCAATGTTTCAAACCCAGCTATAGGTATGCTGTATCACGTGCCCCAGCAGCTGTAAATGTCACGTTCCTAAACACACAACTGAGGCTATAAATAGCCACACCCATCAGCACGCGGCGTTTGGCTTTCTGTCTCCGCTTCTGAGAGTATCATCGGGACTTTGGCAGCTTGGAATCCTCGAGGCATCTCCCTGAAACACACAGATCTTGGACCCTCGCTGCGTGATCAAGCAACAGCTGATCGTCTCTTGTATCAGCTGGCAGGAAGTGATGAGTCATCTTTTCCCTCAGCTGAAAGTCAGCTTCAGCAGCTAAATGAACCTTTTAAATTCAGCACATCTTGTTATTTTGTTACAGACATTACTTTGGAAAGGTAGCACAGAAAGAACCCGAACGACTGCATATATTTTGACCTCAGAAGCTTTGAAAAAAGACTGTGGTTTGACTTTAATGAAAAGTGCTGATATTTTCCTGATTTAAGTGAAAAGCTCTGTAGTTTCTTTGAGCAATATTTTTAAGGAGTCTAAGTTGTGATTAGATTTCCTTAATAACTGAGACATTGTAGCTTTATGCAGAGACATTGTAGCTTTATGCTTTTCGTATCATCACCCACATTAAGGTGAGTTGGGGTTTAGAGCCATGTATGATAATTTTAGGAAGAAAGCAAAAGACAAGCTTATAATTTGTTGTTTATTCCTTAGCAATGGTGTATTCAAGATCTATGAGAGAAAACAGCTATTCCTAAGAGAACAAACACTACCCTGTTAGAAACTTAAGGTAATTAATATGTTGTAGTAAGATGCATATGTTATAGGTATGGTGCATAAGTTAATTACATAGGGAATAATAGGATTTTAAATACATTTCTTGATATTTAGGTGCCGTTAGTGTGAACAAGAATCAAAATCCTGGCAGGCCCAGATAACAGACGGTAGCAGTTCTCTCTTATTTTCTCTCTCTCTCCAATTCTCCTTCCCTTTTGGAATAACTGCCAGGGCTTCTGTTAATCAGTAGTGCTGAGAGTTTTTGTTAGAGGGTTGAGGAGCCAGCATCGCCCCTACAGACGCTCCTGGAATGCAGGTGAGTGGCTGGTCTCACAACTTGACATAAAGCCAAGCCACAACAAACAAGTATGTCTGGGCGATGGAATCCCCTGTCGAAAAAAACATCTCCTTATAGGAGCTTACTAAGGCCTTTGAGGGACTTCAGCAAGAGGTAGCTGTGCTGAAACAGACTAATCATGCTTTACAACGTGAGCTACATAAGTACAAACCAAGAGAATCACCATGGGACACACCTAGTGTTAAACCAAAGACAGTGTTACAACCACCACGCTTTCAGTTTTCATCAGTAAACACAGATACCACAGGTACTCAACCTATTATCGTCTCTGTAACCACTCCTACCCCTGTCCCGTTAGCCTCACCCGAGCGTGTTCTTGGAGATCATATTAAGTATGCAATCTTTATGAATCAATGTCAGCTTCATTTTTTATGTCGTCCTTCTGCATTTCCTGATGATACTTCATAGGTAGCATTTATTCTTTCCGATTTGGGTGGAACTGCAGCTAGATGGTCTATCCCTTTTGTAGAACGAAATGACCCAATACTACATGACTTTAGTCGTTTCAAGGAAACTATGCGCAGGCTCTTTGCCAAACACCAGTTTGTTCAAGCTAGTGACAATGAGATCCTGAACCTACGACAAGGAAATCGAGATGTATTGTCTTATATCTCTTCTTTCAATAGACTCCTTGCAGAAACTGAATGGCCAGAGGAAAAAAGAACGTCCCTGTTCTACCGTGGCCTTTGTGATGATTTAAAAGAAGTCATAGCACAAATTGTGGATCCCCCTACTGACTGTCCAGCATTTATTGATATGGTTGTCCAATTAGACCATGGACTAGGAGAGCGAAGAGGTGAACGAACTCGTGCGGATTTTTCTTGGGTAGTAATTGTAAGATATGAGAAAAAGGATCATTCTAGTGTTTCCTCTTCCCGAGATTCCTTGAGCCCATGCAAATTGGTGGTGTCAAGGGGCCTCTATCTAAAGAATAAAAGGACGGGAGAAGACATCTAAATGTATGTCTTTATTGTGGTAGGGCAGGACACTTTGCTTGAGAGTGTTTAGCAAAATCACCTTCTCGTAAGGCAATAGGTCTTACAGATTCCCCCATGTCAGCCATAGAAAATTCCACTGAACATCCAGAAAACTCCTTGGCTCGATAAGGAGCGAGACCCCCTTATAATTTACCCAGGGCAACATGGTCTCATATCATTTCCTGGCAAACACTTCAGTAACAATTCCACGTCATCTTACCCTCATTGTTACCTTGATTATTTCACAGAAAGTAAGGAAGATAATACCTATCCAGTTCGATTCGGGGGCCGCAGGGAACTTCATGGATATTGGGTTAGCTAACACGCTTAATATTCTCACCATCAAAAAGAAAACTCCTGAACCCATGAGACTGCACCCCTGACTATGCTGTGTGCTGATGGACATTCAGAATTAATCCAATTTGATCTTATGGAAACACCTGTTTTCGGAGCCATTCTAGGCATACCATGGCTCCAGTTGCATAACCCAAAAATTGATTGGATTAAACAAACAGTTACCTTAGACTCTTCGTTTTGTTGGCATTCTTGCTATTCAAAAAGACAACAACCGGCTACTCCCTTGCACTGTGCTTCACTCATGAGTAATCTGAAGCCACTACCTCCATTAATAGGAATCCTTCTTTACCACCAATCTACGAGGATTTTCAGGACGTATTTTCTGAAAAACAGGCAACTCAATTACCCCCCACATGTCATATGATTGCCGCATTAATTTGCTTCCAGGAGCCTCGCTACCTTGTATTAGAGTGTATGCTCTGTGAGAACCTGAGACTCGTTATCTTAAGGAATACCTTGATGATCTGTTGCTCAAAGGTTTTATCAGACACTCTACCTCTCCTGTAAGCTCTCCTCTTTTCTTCCTACCAAAGAAAAAGAAAGAGTTGCATGCTTGCATAGACTATTGCACCATTAATAAGGTCACAGTTAAGAATAGGTATCCTCTCCCATTAATACCAGTTCTTCTAGACCAAGTGCGTCAATCCACCATTTTTACCAAACTGGATCTGCAAGGTGCATACCACTTAATACGAGTTAAATCTGGGGATGAATGGAAGACCGTCTTTCGGACCAAGTTTGGCTTCTTTGAATATACCGTGATGCCCTTTGGGTTGTGCAATGCACCCGCAGCCTTCCCGTTTTTTATTAATGAGGTCCTGCACGATTTCCTAGATGTATTTGTTGTCTGTTACATCGTAGACATTCTCATTTATTCATCTTCTACAGAAGAACACATTGGTCATGTCAGAGCAGTGTTGCAACGAATGAGAGAAAATAATCTATTTGCAAAACTCGAAAAATGTGTGTTTCATTCCACTAACATCGAGTTCCTAGGTTATGTGATTACTCCCGAAGGCATTACTATGGACTGTGCCCTCGGCCTGGTTGCCCCCACGCTCCCCGCCTGCTGCCTGCCTCCTACCTGCTGACGCCATTCCAGCCCGGCGCCCCAGCCGCCGCAGGGCCGCCCACCTCGATCGCCGATCCAGCCCGGCGCCCCAGCCGCCGCAGGGCCGCCCGACTCGATTTTCGTGCCGGTTTTTGCCGCGACCCCGCCTCCCCGCCTGCTGATAGGACAACGCGCTCCCCGCCTCACAGCTGACCCGCCCTCACGGATCCCTTCTTAAGGGGACCCCGACCTCCATTCTGCAGCGACCACTGTGCCCTCGGCCTGGTTGCCCCCACGCTCCCCGCCTGCTGCCTGCCTCCTACCTGCTGACGCCATTCCAGCCTGGCGCCCCAGCCGCCGCAGGGCAGCCCACCTCGATCGCCGATCCAGCCCGGCGCC
This sequence comes from Lissotriton vulgaris, assembly GCF_964263255.1. Classification (NCBI taxonomy): domain Eukaryota; kingdom Metazoa; phylum Chordata; class Amphibia; order Caudata; family Salamandridae; genus Lissotriton; species Lissotriton vulgaris. The sequence continues at coordinate 858,016,435 of NC_141698.1, forward strand.
CCAGCCGCCGCAGGGCCGCCCGACTCGATTTTCGCGCCGGTTCTTGCCCCGACCCCGCCCCCTCGCCTGCTGATAGGACAACGCGCTCCCCGCCTCACAGCTGACCCGCCCTCACAGATTCCTTCTTATGACGCCCCCTCAGCGACCGCCCAGCGGACGCGCGCAGCGGACGCGCGCAGCGGGAGCGCCGATTGAGCGCCGAAGGTGCGCCAAAGGTAAGCCCGTCTGCGCCCGTCCGTGCCTGGACCGCGCCCAGTGCCAGGACCCCTGGCCCCCGCAGTTCCCAGCCCACCCGCCGGACGTACGACGCCGCCACCCTCATCGCACTCAACGACGGATGAGTCCCGGGATGCCACCGTGCCACCCCGAGACGCTCCCACGGACCCTTCTGCTGTACCGCCTGCAAGTTTACCTGCATCCGGACCTGCCTCGCACCAGCACCCGCCAAGACGAACACCAGCAGCAACCACCTCAAGTGCATCCTGCTCAACACCCGCTCAGTCCACAGACACGCCATCGAACTCTGGAACCTCATCGACACCACTGCTCCTGACGTTGCCTTCCTCACGGAGACCTGGATGAATGCCTCCTCAGCGCCCGACATCGCCATCGCCATCCCAGAGGGCTACAAGATCACCCGGAGGGACCGCACCGCCAACCAGACAGGAGGAGGCATCGCCATCATCCACAGGGACACCATCCGCATCACGACCTACACCGACGACATCCTGACTACCGCCGAACACCTACACTTCCAGATCCACACCGACCCGAAGACCACCCTCAGAGGCACCCTGATCTACCGACCCCCGGGACCACGCACCCAATTCAGCGAGGACATCGCCGACTTCGTCAGCCCGCATGCCCTCCCCTCCGCTGACTACATCCTCCTGGGGGACCTCAACTTCCACCTGGAGAACAACAACGACAGCAACACCACCACCCTGCTCGACAACCTCGCCAACCTCGGACTCAAGCAACTGGTGACCACCCCCACCCACCTCACCGGACACACCCTAGACGCCGTCTTCTCATCCAGCAAAGACATCGCCTTCAGCCACGCCACAGGACTCCACTGGACGGACCACAGCTGCGTCCACTTCACCTTCAGAAGAACGATGACCCACCACCACCAGCAACAGGTCGCCCGCAGAAGCTGGAGCAAGATCACAGCCGACCAGCTCGCCGCTTCCCTGAGCCAGCACCCTCCCGCCAGCTCAGCGAACCCCAGCCAGGCCGCAGACAACCTCACGAAGTGGATCAGCAACTGCGCGGACGAACTCGCCCCACTGAGGACCCCGCCCAGCAGACCCGGCAGCAAGAAAGCCCCGTGGTTCACCGACAAACTCAAGAGCTCCAAGAAGAACTGCCGAGCCCTCGAGAAAGCCTGGAGAAGGGAGCCAACACCGGACAACATGATCACCCTCAAGCTTGCCACCCAGAAGCATCACCAACTGATCCGCGACACCAAGAAAACTGCATTCAAGGACCGGTTGGATAACAACGCACACAACAGCAAGGAACTCTTCAACATCGTGAAACAGCTCTCCAACCCCAACACCGGAAACAACGACATCACCCCATCGCAAGAACTCTGCAACTCCCTCGCCTCCTACTTCCACAACAAGATCGCGGACATACACAACAGCTTCAACACCCAACCGACGTACGCCACGTCCAACTCGACCAAACCACCGCCCCCCACCACCACCCTCCGCGCCTGGACTCCAATCTGCACCGAAGAAACCGTCCGCATGATGAACTCCATCCACTCCGGATCTCCGACCGACCCCTGCCCTCACCACGTCTGCAACAAGGCCGACGCCGTCATCGCACCCCACCTGCGGGACATCATCAACACCTCCTTCACCACCGCCACCTTCCCTGAGAGCTGGAAGCATGCCGAACTCAGCGCTCTACTCAAGAAACCAACAGCAGACCCCACCAAACTCAAGAATTACCGCCCCATCTCGCTGCTCCCGTTCCCAGCCAAAGTCATCGAGAAGACCGTCAACAAGCAGCTGGCCGCCTTCCTCGAGACGAACGGATCCCTCGACCCCTCACAGTCTGGCTTCCGAGCCAACCACAGCACCGAGACCGCCCTCATCGCTGCCACCGATGACATCCGAACCCTGATGGACAACGGAGAAACAGCGGCCCTCATCCTACTAGACCTCTCCGCGGCCTTCGACACCGTCTGCCACCGCACCCTAGTGCAGCGCCTCAGCAACGTCGGAATCCAGGAGAAGGCGCTGGAATGGATCATCTCCTTCCTCGACGGAAGAACACAGAGAGTCCGCCTACCACCGTACAAGTCAGAGGCCACCGAAGTCATCTGCGGCGTCCCTCAAGGATCCTCGCTGAGCCCAACCCTCTTCAACGTCTACATGAGCCCCCTCGCGGCCATCGCACGCCAACACAACCTCAACATCATCTCCTACGCCGACGATACCCAGCTGATCCTCTCCCTGACCAACTACCCCGCCGCCGCCAGAGCCAACCTTCATGAAGGAATGAAAGAGGTAGCCGAGTGGATGTCGACCAGCCCCCTGAAGCTGAACTCGGACAAGACGGAAGTCCTCATCCTGGGATCCTCGCCCTCCGCCTGGGACGACTCCTGGTGGCCCCCCGCCCTGGGCACCGCACCCAAACCGACAGACCACGCACGCAACCTGGGCTTCATCCTGGACTCCTCCCTCTCCATGACCAAGCAAGTCAACGCCGTCTCCTCGTCATGCTTCAACACCCTGCGCATGCGACGGAAGATCTTCCGGTGGATCCCCACCGAGACCAGGAAGACTGTCACCCAGGCACTCGTCACCAGCCGACTGGACTACGGCAACGCCCTCTACGCCGGAACCACCGCCAAGCTCCAGAAGAGACTCCAACGGATCCAGAACGCCTCAGCCAGACTCATCCTCGACATCCCACGACACAGCCACATCTCCGGACACCTAAGAGACCTGCACTGGCTCCCGGTCAACAAGAGAATCACCTTCCGTCTCCTTACCCACGCACACAAAGCTCTTCACGACCAAGGCCCGAGCTACCTCAACAACCGCATCAACTTCTACGCTCCCAAACGACACCTCCGATCAGCCAGTCACGCCCTTGCCGCCGTCCCCCGCATCCGAAAAACGACAACAGGAGGAAGGTCCTTCTCCTACCTGGCCGCCAAGACCTGGAACTCCCTCCCGACCCACCTGCGCCTGACCCAAGACCACCTCGCCTTCAGGAAGTAGCTCAAGACCTGGCTGTTCGGGTAGCAGCAGCACCCCCCCCCCCCCCCTAGCGCCTTGAGACCCTCCGGGTAAGTAGAGCGCTCTATAAATGCCTATGATTGATTGATTGATTGATAATTCAAAAGTTCAGGCCGCTTTACAATGGGAAACCCCAAGATCACTAAAAGATATTTAACGGTTCCTGGGCTTCGCCAATTTTTATCGGCGTTTAAACCCCGATTTCTCATCCATCGTCTCCCCCATCACCCGTCTCTTAAAGAAGGGGTCAAATTCAACTGGTCATCAGAAGCAGAACAAGCCTTTCAACTTTTGAAACAAACTTTTACTAAGGCTCCCATTTTGCACTATCCTGATCCCATGCAGCTGTTATATGTAGAAGTAGATGCTTCTCAAGTAGCTGTCGGAGGGGTTCGTTCCCAACGAGATCCAGATACTGGCAACCTTCATCCGGTGGCTTATTTCTCTAAAAAGCTTTTACCTGGAGAACAACATTATACTGTAGAAGAACGTGAGCTGTTAGCAATAACATTTGTCTTTCAAGAGTGGCAACACTATTTATTAGGGGCTCGCCACACAGGCACTATTTATTCTGATCACCGCAACCTTCAATTGTATCAAAATGTGAAAGCGTTAACACCTCGCCAACTTCATTGGCTCCTGTTTTTTAATGAGTTTGATTTCATAATAACTTACCGACCTGGGAAAGACTAGCAAAAGGCAGGCACGTTATCACGTTTAAACTACCCAGGTACTGACATGACAACCATCTCTTCCGAGTCCATCATTCCAGAACAAAAGATCATTGCTTTATGTTCTCCTCAAGATTTGAAATTCACTTACAGCAAGCACTACAAACCAAATAATTACCTCCAAGTGTCATCAGAAAAGGAAAGTTAGCGTATTTTAATAACCGATTATACGTTCCTACTCAACCTTTACAAAATACTGTTTTACATTGGACACATGACACTGTCCTAGCTGGTCACCCGGGCTATGAAAAAACCTTGGAACTGTGTCAACGAGATTTTTGGTGGCCCTCCATGGTAACAGATGTCAAAGAATATGTCCAGTCCTGTTCAACTTGTACACAAGCAAAAACACCACATGTTACCCCTGCTGGTCTCTTGCTACCCATGCCTATTCCACGGATGTATGACGTTTCAACGCATGCTTTTACCACGCATGCTTTTACAACGCGGTTTTAACATTGCAAACCTTTACAACGCATAGCGCTTAGAGGTGCTGGATAGTGAAAAGTTTAATTTTCTATTCCAACTCCAGTCCCAGTGGACACCTGGGAAGGTGTTGGATAGAAAATTAAACTTATTCCCTATCCTAGAGCGCCATCCAGTGCAATGCGTTGTAATGGTTTGCGTTGTAATGCCTGCAATTGTAATGGTAGTGCGTTGTAAAAGTTTCGTTGTAAAGCTTGTTCACCCTATTCCACCCATGCCCTGGCACACTTTAAGTATGGACTTCATCACAGATCTCCCAATATCTAATGGCTTTTCAATTGTATGGGTTGTAGTGGATTACTTAACCAAGATGGCTCACGTCCTTCCTTTGAAACATATGCCTTCAGCTAAACAGCTAACTGAGTTGTGTGTCCAACACGTAGTTAGGGCACACGGACTTGCAACCACCATCGTTTCCGATAGAGATCCCAATTCATTTAAAAATTCTGGTGACATTTCTGTTCCTTGTTAAACATAGATGTCCGAATGTCCTCAGATTACCATCCCCAAACTGGCGGACAAACGGAGATATTGAACCAAACTATAGAACAAATTTTGCGTTGTTTTCTTTCCACATGGTCTACCGAATGGGATAAGGCTTTACCCGTGGTAGAGTTTGTGTATAATAGCACCAAACATTCCGCAAATGGCGTTTCGCCTTTTTTCTGTTTACTTGGGTACCATCCTCTAATTCTACCAGTATACACAACAACTGTAGACACCTCCATTCCAGCAGTCCAAGAACATCATAAAGATTTACTACACATTCAAACCCAAGTTCAGCAAAATTTGACAACCTATCTGAAACAAATGAAGACTCAGGCAGATAAACATAGAAAACCAGCCCCTGTATATGGTATTGGGGATGAGGTCTGGCTCTCAACCAGGAATTTACGATCAGATGACTCACGTAAATTGCATCCACGTTTCATTGGTCCCTTTCCAATTCAAGAAGTAATAAATCCAGTTACTGTTAAACTTGAACTACCTATGGACTTAAAAATCCATCCAGTATTCCATGTCTCCCTGATTAGACCTTTCTGGTCCTCCCCTCGTGATGGACCACCACCTCCCCCAATTAAGATTAATGGCACTTGGGAATTTGAAGTAGCTAAGATACTCGATTCCAGGTGCATACGGGGGATTCTGCAGTACCTTTTGGCTTGGAAAGGTAATGGGCCTGAAGAAAATTCATGGGAACCTGCGTCCTCAGTACATGCCCCCAGATTGGTACGGTTGTTTCATCTACATAATCCCACAAAACTACGGCCAGTGGTAGGGTCTTTGAGGGGGAGGACTGTTAGGAACTGTGCTGGGACAGGTGCTACTCATCTGAATTGTCAAGTTTGTGCTCTACCCAATGGCCCATTCATGAATCATGTTTTCCTGTCTTCTAAACACATGTTGTAAGCCTGCCTTCTAAAATACATTTTGTAAGCAAGAACCTTTTGGATTCATGATGTTGTTTTTACCAATGCTTTTATCACATTTATTTGGGCTCTCTTTTACTCCCTACATTGTTAGTGTATTCCAAGGTGTAATGCTTCAAACGCAGCTGTAGGTATGCTGTATCACGTGCCCCAGCAGCTGTAAATGTCACGTTCCTAAACACACAACTGAGGCTATAAATAGCCACACCCATCAGCACGCGGCGTTTGGCTTTCTGTCTCAGCTTCTGAGAGCATCAACGGGACTTTGGCAGTTTGGAATCCTCGGGGCATCTCCCTGAAACACACAGATCTTGGACCCTCGCTGCGTGATCAAGCAACAGCTCATCGTCTCTTGTATCAGCTGGCAGGAAGTGATGAGTCATCTTTTCCCTTCACAGCTGAAAGCAGCTAAGTGAACCTTTTAAATTCAGCACGTCTTGTTATTTTGTTACAGACATTTCTTTGGAAAGGTAGCACAGAGGGAAACCGAATCACTGAATACATTTTGACCTCAGAAGCTTTGAAAAAAGACAGTGGTTTGACTTTAATGAAAAGTGCTGATATTTTCCTGATTTAAATGAAAAGCTCTGTGATTAGATTTCCTTAATAACTGAGACATTGTAGCTTTATGCAGAGACATTGTAGCTTTATGGTTTTCGAATCATCACCCACATTAAGGTGAGTGGGGGTTTAAAGCCATTTATGAAATTTTAGGAAGAAAGCAGAAGACAAGTTTATAATTTGTTGTTTATTCCTTAGCAATGATGTATTCAAGATCTATGAGAGCAAGCCGCTATTCCTAAGAGAACAAATACTTCCCTGTTAGAAATGTAAGGTAATTAATATGTTGTAGTAAGATGCATATGTTATAGGTATGGTGCATAAGTTAATTACATAGGGAATAATAGGATTTTAAATACATTTCTTGATATTTAGGTGCTGTTCCTGTTAACAAGAATCAAAATCATGGCAGGCCCAGATAACAGACGGTAGCAGTTCTCTCTTGTTTTCTCTCCAATTCCCCTTCCCTTTTGGAATAACTGCCAGGGCTTCTGTTAATCAGTAGTGCTGAGAGTTGTTCTTAGAGGGTTGAGGAGCCAGCATCGCCCCTACAGACGCTCCTGGAATTTAGGTAAGTGGCTGGTCTCAGAACTTGACATTCAGCATAAGGGAAGATTTGGAAAAGGATTTGAAGAGTCCTTGTGCCAAAAGAATAATTGAACCTACAGAGTCCTCACTTTGACTTTCTCCCTTAGTTGTAGCCAGAAACAGTGGAGGGGATCTTCGAGTATGTGTCGACTTGAGATCCCTTAACAAGGAAATATGGGTAGATTCTCATTCCCTACCTAAAATTAATGATTTGTTCTCCTCCACCAAAGGTGTACGGGTCTTTTACAAACTAGATTTAGCCAGTGCGTACCACCAGGTTGAACTCAATCCTGAATCACGCCATCCTACCACTTTTGTATCGCCTTTGGGAACATTCCGCTACTGTTGCATGCCATTTGGTTTGGCGTCGGCGGCGTCCGTGTTCCAAAGGATAATGAACAACATACTCAGAGATATTGAGGGTGTCTTGGTGTTTCAGGACGATGTTAACATTTTTGAGAAAGATGTTGCTGCTCATGACTCTGGAGCATATTATCAAGACAAGTGATAAAAATTAACGCCACTTTAGCGGCAGGAAACTGCCGCTAAAGTGGCATTAATGGGCTTGATAATATGCCCTTGTGAATTCCCATAGAAGCCCAGGTTAACACCAGAACCTGGGCTGCTATGGGAATTCACAAGGACATACTATCAAGCCCATTATCGCCGCTTTAGCGGCAGTTTCCTGCCGCTAAAGCGGCGATAATTTTATTGCCGTTCTTGATAATATGCCCCTCTGTTTTAGAAAAGGTTTTGATGTTGTTTAAAAAACGTGGTGTTGTTTTGAAGGAGGGGAAGTGTCAATTTATGTGCTCCAAAGTGGAATACTTAGGGCATGTAATTTCACAAGATAGAGTCAGCACTAGACCAGGATTACTTCAAGCAATCGTTGACGCCGGTGTCAAGTCATTACTCAAGCTATGTGAATACTATTCAATGTTTATTCCTAACTTCGTGTCTATTGTACGACCCATTAGCAACCTCCTTAAGAAAGGAGTCAAGTTTGAATGGTACAAGGAATGTGTGAATGCCCTTAAGATTGTGAAAGCTGCATTAATTGAGAGTCCTGCTTTAAAACCTTTTGACCCAACTCTACCTTGTTGTGTCACCGTTGATGCAAGCCAAGTAGGTATTGGTGTGACTTTAACACAGTTGGACAATAATTGTGAGAACACTGTGAGCTTTACATCAAGGGTGTTGAGAACTCCGGAGCTCCAATACTCAGTCATCGAAAAGGAGCTATTAGCGAATGCCTGGGCTATTGATACATTTCGGCCTTTTATTTGGGGTAAAAGGTTTCAACTTTTGACTGACCACAAACCTCTAGGTACCATTTTGGGTGGTAGTGTCAGTAAGTGTTGTTCGCCAAGAATTATGCGTATGGTAACAAGGCTCCTTCAATATCATTTTGAAGTCAAGCATATCCCTGCTGGGAAGAACGGGAGGGCAGATTTTTTTGCCGTTTTCCTGTCATGTCGAGTGAGCAAGACGATGTGAGTTTGAATGAGTTTGCTAATGAGGATTGTGATTATTGTCTTGTTGCTGCCATGGATTTGCCTAAATTGAATTTAGGTTTAGAAAGTGATTGGATACAAGCTGTTGAATCGGATGGTGCTTTGCGAAAAGTTGGTACATTTGTCAAAAAATGGTGGCCCAGGGAAAAGGTTCTTCTGGTCTCCCTCCAACCGTTCTGGAAGGTTGAGGGCGATCTTTCTATTGAAGATGGTTTGCTGCTCAGAACAGACAAGCTTGTACCACCTTGTTTTTTTCGTAAAACCATCATTGAAAGAGCCCATGAGGGTCATCTTAGTTCTACCCTCACCAAGCTGTGCATCAGGGACACATATTGGTGGCCAGCGATGGATGCTGATATTGATGTAGTTGTTTCAAATTGTTGTGTATGTAATTCTGCAGATAAAAGTTTGACCCTTGACCCTGTTTGGCAGGCAAGTCGCTCCCCCATGCCGCGCAGTTCCTCCAGTCTGTGCCCGCTTCTCAGCAGCTGTGAGTTCGAGGCCTCCACCCGCAGGCTACCACCTGCGCCTTATCCCTGGTGGCAGTGATAAGCCTTAGGTTTGCTTTCTCTGCCGTTTTTTGCTTGAATTTTGCCTGTTTCTGTATTCACTGTGCTTGTTGCCTGTTCAGCTTGTTTTGTACTGGTTCCCCCTTTTTCAGCTGTGCCTTTCTGTGTGCTGGATCCCCCCTTTTTCCCACGTTGCCGTCGCCGGTCCCGCTTCCCGCCTCTGCGTCCCCTGTGGCCCCGCCCCGCTTCCATTTGTCCACTCACCACCCCTCCCAGCTGCCCCTCCCACCTCCCCTTATTATGCGGCCGCTGTGCAGCAGCGCCGCTGTGGCGCCTAAGGCAAGCCCGTCTGCGTCCGTCTGTGCCTGGACCGCGCCCAGCGCCAGAACCCCTGGCCCCCACAATCACCAAAACGCCTGACAGCACTACATTGCCAGCACCCTCCACGCACTCAACCCACGATGAGAACACACCTGCTACCAGGCCACACGGAAGCGCACCCAAGGACCATTCACCTGCCGGAACTGCAGCTTCACCAGCACACGGTCCGCAAAACCACCAACCGAAGGACCCAACTACCTCAGATGCTTCCTCCTCAACACCTGCTCTGCCCTCAAACATGCCGCCGAACATTGGGACATTCTCGACTCTACCTTTCCAGACGTTGCCTTCCTGACGGAGACCTGGCTGAACCCCACCTCAGCTCCCGACATCGCCATAGCCATGCCGGAAGGCTACAAGATCACCCGCATGCGTAGGAGGATGTATCGCCATCGTCCACAGAAACACCATCAGAGTCTCAACCAACACGAAGACACCCTCGGCACCGCCGAACACATGAACTTCCAGATTCACACCAACTCCAACACCACCCTCAGAGGGACCCTCATCTACAGAGTCCCGCAGACCCCGACCACTGTTCAGCGACTCCATCGCCGACTTCTTCAGCACACACGCCCTCGCCTGCACGGACTACGTCCTCCTCGGGGACCTGAACTAGCACGTCGAGAACAACAACGACACCAACTCCACCACCTTGATTGACAACCTGGCCAACCTCGGACTCAGACAGCTCGTAACAACACCAACCCATGCCGCCAGTCACACGCTTGACCCCATATTCTCCGCAAGCCCCCATCTCTCCTTCAACCACAACACCGAACTCCACTAGACCGACCATCTCTGCATCCACTTCACCTTCAAAAAACCCACCACGCACCACTGCACCCAACAGATACCTCGCCGCTGCTGTAGCAAAGTCACCGAAGACCAGCTAACCACCACCCTCACCCAGAGCCCACCCACCGACTCAACCGACCATGACGCCGCTGCCCACAACCTCAGACAATGGATCGACGACTGCGCCAACACCCTTGTCCCGCTCAAGACACCCTCCAACAACCACACCCACAAGAAAGCCACATGGTTCTCCGAAAACCTCCAAGCCTCCAAACGAACATGCCGAGAACTGGAGAAGAAATGGCTCCGCGAACAAACACCGGACAGCTACGCAGCCCACAAGAACGCCTCCCGCAGACACCATTAACTCATCAGAGCCGCCAAGAGGGCCTCATTCAAAGACTGCCTGGATAACAATGCACACAACAGCAAAGAGCTCTACAACATTGTGAAGGAACTCTCCAATCCCAGCTCCAACACCAACAACACCCCGCCTTCGCAAGACCCGTGCGACTCGCTGGCCACCTTCTTCCACCGCAAGATCGCCGACATCCACGACAGATTCAACATCACGACCGCCCCCACGACCTCCACCTGCACCAACCGCCTGCTCTCCTGGACCAGCACCAACGACGATGACACCAACGAGATCATGAACACCATTCACTCCGGATCACCGTTAGACCCATGCCCCCACCACATCTTCAACAAAGCCAGCACAGTCATTGCACCCCATCTCCAGAAAGTAATCGACATCTCCTTCGAGACAGCAACCTTTCCAGAAAGCTGGAAGCACGCCGAGATCAACGCCTTACTCAAGAAACCCAAGGCGGATCCCAAGGACCTCAAAAACTTCCGTCCCATCTCCTTGCTCCCGTTCCTGGCGAAGGTCACCAAGAAAATTGTCAACAAATAACTGACCCGCTTTCTCGAGGAGAACAGCATCCTGGTCCCGTCCCAGTCCGGGTTCTGCAGCAACCACAGCACCGAAACCGCTATCATCGCCTGTACCGATGACATAAGGACCCTGCTTGACAACGGAGAAACAGCAGCCCTCATCCTCCTGGACCTGTCAGCCGCCTTCGATATGGTCTTCCACCACCCTCTACGAACACACCTACATGACGCCGGAATCCAAGAGAAGGCCCTGGACTAAACCACATCCTTCCTCTCCGGCAGGGCTCAGAGCATCCGCCTCCCCCTTTCTGCTCCGGTGCGACCGAAATCATCTGCGACGTACCCCAGGGCTCTTCCCTCAGCCCGATGCTTTTCAACGTATACATGGCACCCCTCAACCACGTCACCCAACAGCACAACCTCAACATCATCTCCGACACCGACAACACCCAGCTGATCATCTCCCTCACCAAAGACCCTCACACCGCCAAAACCAACCTCCACAAAGGAATGAAGGTCGTCCCCGAATGGATGAGGAACAGCCGACTGAAGCTGAACTCGGAGAAGATGGAGGTCCTCATCCTCGGCTCCACCCATTCAGCCTGGGACGACTCTTGGTGGCCGACAACACTAGGAACAGTCTAGACACCCACCACCCACGCATGCAACCTAGGGGTCATTCTCGACTCCACCCTCTCCATGACTAAGCAGGTCAACGCCGTCTCCTCATCTTGCTTCAACACTCTCCGAATGCTCTGCAGTTCCTTCAAGTGGATCCCCACGAGACGAGAAGAACAGTCACCCAGGCCCTCGTCACCAGCAGGTTGGACTATGGAAACGCCCTCTATGCAGAAACATCGGTAAGCTCCTGAGACAATTGCAAGGCATCCAGAACGCCTCAGCATGTCTGATCCTCGACATCCCCCGCCGCAGCCACGTCACACCCCACCTAAGAGACCTGCACTGGTGGCTCCCCATCAACAAGAGGATAACCTTCAAACTCCTCATCCATGCACACAAAGCTCTCCACAAGACCGGCCCAGCATACCTCAACAGACGACTCAACTTCTACACCCCCACTGGCCACCTGCGCTCCGCAAGCCTCGCCCTCGCCACTGTCCCCACTTCCAAAGAACGCTTGCCGGTGGCAGATCCTTCTCTCACCTTGCCGCCAAGACCTGGAACACCCTCCCCACCAACCTACGGCAGACCCAATACCTACTGGCCTTCAGAAGACTCCTCAAAACCTGGCTCTTCGAACACTAGCGCCCCCCCCCCCCCCCCCACCCAGCGCCTTGAAACCCTCACGGGTATGTAGTGCCCTTTATAAGTGTCCTGATTGATTGATTGAAAGTGTCAGTGCCCCCATTAATGTCTATTGAAAACCCTAAAGGTCCATGGTTGAAACTAGGTATTGATGTAATGGGACCATATGAAGTTCTACCAGGTGGATGCCGATTCATTTTCGTTCTCATGGTTTATACTTCAAGATGGCTTGAGATCAAGATGGTCAGGGAGGTTAACACTAAGACTGTTGTAGATTTTCTTAAAAGTGTGTGGCTTAGAGAAGGATTTCCTGATGCTTTAGTCTCATACAATGGTAAACAGTTCATCAGCACAGAATTTGAATCGTTCCTTTCTGAGTCTGGTGTGAAACATCTGAAAAGTTCATTTTACCACCCCAAACCAAAGGATTAGTTGAAAGAATGAATCGGGTTGTGGGAGAATGTATTAAATGGGCCAGGGCAGGGTGTCATGCAAGTCTCTAGATGCCATGGTTTGGTTCTACAGAACTACCCCTCATTCTTCGACTAAGAGTTCTACTTTCGAACTACTGAGGGGACGCAAGCCAAATTCTAGGTTTAGGCCTGCATGGATGAGCAAGTGGGTAAAGTTTGAGTCTGACGTTGCGCAGTTAATGTCCTTGGCAGGTTAAAATATGACTAATACACAAATGAAACAAAAGCAGTGGTTTGATTCAAAAAGAGGTGTTAAAGTAGCCCCGCTTGAAGTGGGTGATTCTATTGAAATCAAAACTGCTGTTCATTCTAAAAAAGGTGACAGCAAATTCAGTGAGCCAGTCAAAGTTACTAAAATTGTTGGTAATGCAGTAAAAGTTGAAGGTGGTCATTGGTGGAACCTTAACAGGGTGGTGAAAGTTCCGGTAAGAAATGGTTCTGAGAAAGTGGATCCTTTGCGTAGGAACCAAACGCTCACCAGGAAAAGTCTTAGAAACATTGTTAAACATGCAAGGTTCAGGTCATGATTTAGCTTTTATTAATGTATTTTATTTTACCTTGTTCTGTTTTGTTTTTTAAGTTTGGATTTGGAAGGAGAGAAGATATGTTGTATTTTGTATGTTTACAATGTTCATGTTAATTGGTACTTCACCTTTAAACTTGTAACATCATTGTGCTCTAGAATGTGGGATCTCCTAGCAACTGTGTTAAGCTGGAGCATTCCTGATGGAGCTGTTAGCAGAGATTGTCTCCCAACCTCTGCTACCGATGTAGCCAATAAATAACCATAAATCTCTATGCTGTTCTGAGTTGGTTACTAGAGTTAGTTTGGTGTTCTAATCTCCATGGGTATTTAACCACAAGTCCAATGCTTTAGTGGTTTTAGTAAATTGTCTGCATGGATAATATCCTTTGATAGGTGGCAGGCGCCATAGTGTTATCAACGGTATATGTTTGGGTGTGGGTTCTTGTATGTAAAAGACTGTCTTTTAAGTATTTATTTCATGGGGGGGAACTTGGGTTTAGCAAATGATAACTCATCAGAAGCCAAAATTCGGCAGTGGACACAGTGTTAAACATATTTACACAGATTAGCTGATTGCGTTCTTGCCTATTAGTGTCCTCAAGCCTGTAGTCTCTGTTGTTGGTTCATGCTAATTTATTTGCCCTTTGTATAACCAGTTCATAATATTGTCACGCTGCCAGTTTACTTGAAAGTGCTTCAGCTTCTGTGCCAATGTTTTGTGTATTAGTACGGTTGTGTCAATCCTTAAACATTTTCTCATGGTCATATCTTATTCAAGTGTGAGTGGGTAAGTGTTCTAAAGAGTGAAAGCTTGTTGCTGTCCATAGGCTTATTGAACATAAAGGTGTGTAAATATCCATCTTTTGCCTGTATTCTGCTGTCCAGAGAGGGAATTTCTCTCTTGTTGATGGTAAGCATGAATTTGAGGTAACAGTTACGCGTAATGATCCAATCTATGAGTTTAATTGCCTGGTCACGATTGCTCATCTATACTACGAGAACACTGTCAATATAATACGTCGAAATCTTATACCAGCAGCAGCTCCAGATATGGAATGAATCCATGAGGGTGGGCCCCTCTAGAAGTACACCATACCCTTTTTCGCAAACATCCAGATTTGTGCTGTGAGTTATCGCCTGTAAATACACAGGGGGGATGAAGGGGTCTGCCCTGGGTTATACTCCTTTAGTAAACCGAGAAGACCTAGGCTAGGAACAAGTTTATTAATTCCACAAATGATAATTTAATAACTAAGGGCCAGATGTATGACCATTGATGTTTGAGATTCACAAATTTCATTAAATTGCAAGTCTCAATTTGTGAGTTGCAAACATCAATGTACAACAGTTAGAGACAAGGGGCCATATGTATCAAGATAATTAGCATTCGCAAAGGCCGAAATTCTGCGAATTTCAGCCTTTGCGAATGCTAATTAGCTAAATGGTATGTATGTAACATGTTTGATGCAAAATAAGGAATCACAAAATTTGCTATTCCTTATTTTGCGATTGCACTTAAGGAATCGCAAATTTTGCGATTCCTTAAATGCAATGTATCAAAGAAAAAATATTCAAAAAATGCCCATAAGGATTCGCAAATTACCACCAACTTCTAGTTGCTTGAAAGTTGCGAATTCTTTTAAAAAAGCTTTTTTCAAAAAAACCAAAGGTGCCATATGACGCTCAAACATGCCCTCAGGGCATGTATGTGCGCCATATGCCCCCAAATGTCATTTATTTTCAGGGGTGCAGCAGGGTGTTCTTGAGACACCCCTGCACCCTTGAAAGAATTCCTAATTTGCGATTAGCAATTTGCTAATCGCAAATTGCCCCTTCATTCCTATGGGCCTCCTGGCCCATAGAAATGAATGGGTAGTTTGCGATTAGCAATTTGCCTATCGCAAATTAGGAATGGTAAGGAATCGCTATAAAAAAGCGATTTTGTACATACATACCGTTTTGCGAATTCTAAATAGCGATTCCTTAAAAATCGCTATTTGGAATTCGCAAAACTTAACTATAATACATATGGCCCAAAGTTTGCGATTCCCAATGGGGTTGCAAATTGCATTCCTCATGCCTATTAATGAGGCTGTTGCAATTTGCAACACTATTGGGAATGGCTGTCACTCCCAGGGATGGTGGCCTGCTGGGTTCAGCAGACCACCATGTCTGGGACTGCTTTTAAATTAAGCAGTCAGATTTTTTTTTAAATGCAGCCTGTTTTTTTTTTAAAGGAAAATGGTATTTATTTTAAAAAAAATAATAATAATTTTGTTTAATTTGTAAGGGCAGGTAGTGGTCCCTGGGACCACTAACTGCTCTTAACAAATGTTTGCGCAACCATTCACAAGGGGGAAGGGGTCCCCTGGGGACCTCTTCTCGTTTGCAAATGGTTTACCACACTCTTGAAGAGGGTGGTAAACTGCGATTGTTTTGCGACCGCACCTTACATAGGGTTCAGAGTCGCTGTTAGGAAGGGCGCCTTAGGAACGCCCATTCCTAATAGCGAGTTGCTAACACTATTTTGCGAGTTGCTATTACATTAGCAACTTGCAAAATAGGGTTGGTACATTGTGCTACAGTTTTTGGCGGTCACAAAAGGGCAAAATGCCCCTCTGCTACCGCAAAAAACTGTTTTACATCTGGCCCTAAGTCTAATTGTTTCTATTCCTGTTTCTGCAATTTAGTACTGGAAGGTGTGCAGAGAAAAGTAATCTCTACAATTTTACCACTTTGGGACTAGGATATAGGTGACCACAATTTGAGAATTACTGAGGTTTGGCAAATACCTTGTGGGTGTGTTGTCATGTGTAGCAAGGAATATGATGTCCTTTTTTAAGCGCTTTAGTTTTAGTGTATAGCACACATGGAAAACAAGACACCCTTCTGCACTTGGGCGAAAGCACAATCCTCCCGATTTAACCAATAAATAGTAGACAATTGATGTTAATAACTAAGAAATAGAAAGTTGGCAAGAGTGCAGCATCAAAGAAACTGTATAAATGTGTGTTTTCGCTGTACCCATCTAGAGTTTTAGGGCGTGAAGTGAAAACACAGGCTTTTTAGATGAAACCACAAAAGTTGATACGGGTGAAAACAGTTTTAGAGGGTAAGAGTGATAAAAAGAGAGGGTGAACTGCTGGAAGCTCTGGGGGAGGGAGGGTGCAGATCTTTCTAAGTAGGGTGGCACTCTATAGGGAGAGTCAAGGGCAAAGCATGGAATGGAGCAATATAAAACAAATACAACTCTAATATACGCCTTTCCCAGCAGTCATCTGAACTTTTACGCAAGATGAAATCCAGAACATCTGGTCAAGGGTTAACTAAAAGGAAGGGGCAACAAACACACCGAAAAGTGTAACTAATTCTGAAATACAATATATGTTGCTCAGGCTATTTCTAGCTGTGATAAGGTATCCCTGTATGGTTTTGAATAATGTTTTCTCAGCAAATTCTTACCCCCATACAGTTATTATAAAAGTGAACCATTGTATAGTGTGTGCAGAGCCTGTGGAACATTTTAATGTGGCTTTACATATTGGGCAGGGTGTTAAGTTGGGCAAAGATTGCAGCACAGGTGATGGTTTGTCAAATGTTATTCTGTTTCATAAAGCGCTCATCTGCTGCTTTTGGCACTTCTGAGTGCCGTGTCCTCTCTTTGTTGTAGTTCAGTGAGGTTACTTTCTGAACAAGCATTGGCAAAGCCAATAGATCCTGCCTATGCAAGATCTATTCGCTTTGTGAACGCTTTTTAACCATGTTCTGAAGCTGAAGGTAAAAAATATAAGTGCAATCATGACTTGTTAAATGTTGGCCACATCATTACACCTTTTTCCCCTTACTTTAATCCTTGTTGTACAATAGCCACCCTAACGTGCAACATGTAAAAAAAAAAACATTGACAAAACCAACACATCTAGCATAGGAGAGACCTATTGTATTTGCCAATGCTTATTTTCATTTACCAGCTCTACTATTTAAATGATGTTTTTCCTGTGCTAAGAAAGTAAAGCCCGTAAATCACTTTCAATCATACGTCCTGTTTCACAATACTGCATGATGCACATGTTCAACAATCGTGCCTTGAAGCCAACATCACACTTTCACTGTGTCTGGCAGAACAGCAATCATTGTGTGCTCTCTTGCAAATACCTCTTGTGTTCCAGGGGACGCTGCTTGAATTGTGTGCTACTAAAGACCTACTCTACAGAGAGAGCCATCCAAGCCGAACATATTCCACGAAGATACGCTTATGCCATGAAGTATGACCTTGACAGCTTTAGCTTTCCAATGTCTGTAATCTGGGTTTCACAATTCCCAACATAGGGCCTGATTTAGAACTTGGTGGTCTTCCCGCCAGCCCACCATGGTGGTGCACCTGAGTACTCCATCACGCTGATGGCATCCCCGCTGCATTTAGTTGTGCATGCGATACACAGAAGACCACCAAGCCGGCGATCTTCTGTGCTGGCTCTATTGCCATGTGGATGGTGGGGTACCGCAGAGATAATTTTATGTTCCTAATGGGCTGGCGGAGTCCTGTTGGCGGAGTCCGAGCCGGGGGAAACTACAGTGGTGGGGAGACAGGTAAGTCGCTTTTTTTATTTACGTAAAACATATATATGTTGTATATGTGCGTGTAAGATATGTGCAGTGATGTGAAAATGTTGATACTGCTATTACAACCACCTTCTTCAGGACAATACAAATGAACTTCTCCTTATTGTCAGAATCACCTAATACAGAGATAAAACAGTCTTTTATCCAATGAAAAGGCACAACTTATCAAAACACACTCTATTTTAAATACTCATTTAAGTTATATGACATTCCTGGTCACATTCTAAACAGAAGTTATGATATTCTAGCAACATTGGCCCATCTTGGTTTCCATTGGTGCACCAGGATAAAAGACTGTTTTATCTCTGTATTAGGTGATGCTGACAATAAGGAGAAGTTAATTTGTATTGTCCTGAAGAAGGTGGTTGTAATCATTTAATACCACCGAAATGCATTGATGCTCTGATACAAGTTAAATTTGGAGTGGTCAACATCAGTGAGGGGATAGGGAATCAAACCCAACTCAATGTTGTACCAAATGATTCTCGATTAACAACCACAAGACAGAGTTGATTGTCTTTGTTTGCTCATTCTCCTATGTAATTGTATGAATTCTAATTTCTTCTTAAAACAAAATGTTTTTTTATACAATTAATGTGGTATTTAATTTTCCTTTGCAAGTGTTTCACTAAAGATTGCGGTGTGTTTTTCAAAAGTTGAACGGGTGATTAATCTGAATGTTGGTTGTGTTGAATGGTACACAAATAATCCTAAGGGAAAAATCCTGTTTTTACCTTTAGCAAATGTGACATAATACTATAAAATGTAAACTTTGCAGTAGAAGATAAGTACACAGAGGAAATAAGTCAAATGACAAAAAAAGTAGCAGTTGATTAATAGATTGATTTTCCACCTATTTGAGTTAAAAATAGAGTAAAATTATTTTAGAAACGGAAAAATGTACTGCTCCTGCTAATCTATGATAGGGACAAAATGCATCAGAAGCTCAAGAAAGGTAAAATGGGACGCTTGCCCAGCTGTCTGTACTGTATCCATTGGGTGCATGCAAAGGGAGGACTGCCCTGCTACTATTCACCATGCAAGTACACTGCTTGGGAGCAGCCTAAACGGACAGAGATACAAGTCTCTAATGAAGCATGCAAGTGCTTCAGAAGAGCAGTAAGTACTGTAAAAAGACTCATCAAAACAAATGGGTGGGACAGATGCAAGTCTGCCATGGAACACCATGCTATCCGACTGTAAAGCGTTCAATGGTATGTCCTGTTTCACAATACTGTATAATAAACAGGCAGGGATGGGGTCGTGGCTGCAACATCTTGTGATTCTGAGCAAGTCACATATTTATTATTGCCTAAAAAAACAAATACATTATCCGCATGTTACATGATGTGCTATTTAAGGGTTATGTTACAGCCTTGTAAATGGAGCATAGGAGGGGAACCAGTGGGCTCCATGCGGAGAGTAATCTGCATTCCTCTTTCCAATAGGCGCTCTCACTTTAAAGTCAGCCAAAAGCAAAGTAAACACAGAGCTCTCTGGAAGACATCTTGACTTTTGACTTCGGTTTTTGAATGCACAGCAAATGTGACGAGATAAGAACAAGATTTACAGGCCTGTTTACAGAAAGAGAGTTCTCAGATGGATATTGGTAAATAAGGTTTTGACATCGGGAGAGATGAAGTGAACCTGGAGAGCCAAACCATCAAATGTAAAGCCATAAAATGTGAGCTGCAAACCACAAAGCCAATGGCAAGCAGCAGGCAGAATGCATTCCCAGGTCAACTTTCTGAAACTCACTAAGATGTCTTTCAAATACCACACAGGCTCAGTAAAACCTATGTAGGTCAAATAAAAAGGCAATATAGGTCAAGAAAGAGGTTTTGAGTGATAACAGCAGTAATAATAACACATCAAATTAAAAGTGGATGCCTCAACAGAAATACTCTCAGAAGTGTCACAGATGCCTGTCAAGAAAGAGGTTTTGAGTGATAGTGGTTTGTTTTTCCCCCTTCCTCTTGGACCTACAGGTACCTTAGGTGGGGGCCTTTCTTTTTACAGATTATAACTACTGTTTCCTTTTCCACTAAGAGAGTGTAAGGGAAAAAGAATCGTGAAACAATATCAACAAGCAAATCAATTGTTTTGTTGAAATATAATTAGAGTTCAGCATAAATTGTAAAAGATGACGGATGACAGTGTATATGAAGTGCATAGTGAATATTTTTGCAGTCTGCTGAATGTGTTTTGAGACACTGGCAAGCTGTGATTGCAATAGATTATTGCTACTGTTGTTCATTTAGGTCAGTATGAAACCTATCATTCTCACAATTTTCTTTGAATTTGTGGGGAACTTTTGTTATTTAATTTGAAGAGTTATATATTTCTGCCTTTTCCCCCCACATATAATGAAAAGCACATGCATTCTGGTATGTGGCCAGTAGTGTATATTTAGCAATGCAAATACGAAAAACATAAAATAGAAAACCCAGTTAGAGAGAGTTTTGTCTACAGGGTGACAACTCACCTATGTCAAGCTTGCTCATAGAATTTTGTATTCCTCCCCAGCTGGGTGCTTTGTAGAAGTACTCTTTACAAATTACACAGAGAAGCAAATAAGAGCTGTTAGAAAAATCTCTGAGGCTGCTGTCCAGACACAGACTATGTGTAAAATGATGGTCTCACAGCAGGATTGTCGCCATTCTGGAACACCCACAACAGAGGCACAAATGAGGTGTGTGTCTTTCTACAACTGTTGTTACCATCCTCTCGGAAGCATTAAGGAAAATATAAAGATAGGCCTGGCTTAGAGCTTTCTTCACCTTCCACAACAGTCTGCATCCCAATCATCACCCCTGCCATTCATCGAATGGCAGCGCTCAGAAAATCTAATGATAATTGATAGACAAAAGGCCATATTAAATATCTAAGGAGTCATGTCTCCACTCCTTGACTAGAGTATCTTGGCCTGCACCCTCCAGCCACAGTAATGCTGGCAGTGGCGTTGAAAAACATTTTAAGAGTGGGGGTGCTTCAGACAGTTGATCGACGAGTGCGCCAACATCCTCGCCTCGATTAGGAACCCTCAAACAGGCGCACAGACACGAGAGTCACCTGGTTCAACACTGACCTCTACAACTCCAAGCACACCTGCTGAAAACTCACAACAGCTTCGACACCCAGACACCGACAACAGACACTGACACCCCTGACTCAACACCCACCAAACACACCGGCCTCCTACTCACCTGGAACCACGTCAACAACAAAGACACCATCCAAATCATGAACACGATCCACTCCGGCTCACGTACCGACCCCTGCCCACACCACATCTTCAACAGGCAACCTCATTCATCGCACCCCATCTACGAAAGATCAGCAAAACTCCTTTGAGACCGCCACCTTCCGGAGAGCTGGAAACACGCCGAGATTAACGCCCTACTCAAGAAACCCAAGGCAGAACCAAAGGACCTCGAGAACTTCTGACCCATCTCCTTGCTCCCGTTCCCGGTGAAAGTAATTGAGAAAACCGCCAACAGACAACTGACCCACTTCCTGGAGGGGAACAACACCCTGGACTACTCCCAATCCGGCTTCCGCAGAAACCACAGCACCGAAACCGCCCTCATCGCTGCCACGGACGACATCAGGACCCTACTGGACAACGGCGAAAACGCGGCCTTGGTGGATGTGATTGGAACCCTTAAAAACCAGGTTGAATACCCTGTCTACCTTTACATCGAGTTCCCAAACAAATAATCACTAAAACACCCCTCAGAATCTAAGTTGGAGGACCAGTTTTGTCTGTTGACGTCTTGGGTTTAGGGTTAGAGATTTTTTAGTAAGCTTTTACACATACTCATCCTGAGTGTCTGAATACATCATCTCATGTTTGAATGTTTTATGTCCTCTGAACTGCTACAGAAGAGACTAGTGACTAGTGATTTTGATTCATAGGGCTGAAATTTGAGTACTAATGAAAGCAGTGGACCCCATACATCTGAATCATACCAACGATCGGTGCTCTAGGGTAAATAAAATCTAGCAGCATCTACTTTGTTTTATTTTTAACTACACCAGGAACACCCAAACCAAAGGGATGCCAGGATAGCCTCAGGGTATTTATTTATTTAAAAAGTTTATATAGCACCCGAATTACCTCCGAAGAGGTATCTCTGTGCTTGCGAACCTACCGGAGGGAGCTGGCACTAATAAATAGACTACAACAGGGCAGTTTTCAAGGCCTTTCTAAACTGAATATGGCATGGGCATTGCCTCAGTGAGATGGGGAGCTGATTACAGTACCGGGGGGCTAGGTATGAGAAAGACTGTCCTTGATTTCTTAATCCGGACAACCTTAAGGAGAGATTTGGAACCGGAGCGGAGATCCCTGAGGGGAGTGAATTGGGAGAATATCTCCGCTAGATAGACTGGACTATTCCCAAACACCACCTTATGAACGATACAGCAAAAATGTAACTTTATACGTTTTCGCACTGGACGCCAGTGAAGCTGTTGGAGAAGTGGGGGGGAAGCCGATCTATAAGGTGCATTAGATACCAGATGAGCCGCTGTATTCTGGATTACCTGTAAGTGGTCCAGCGAGGACTCATTAGCCCAGACCAGTAAGGCATTACAGTAATCCAGTCTACTCAGTACCAACGTCTGGATGAGAGTTTTCCGTGTGGGGTCTGGGAGAAAAGTGAAAACTCCTCTCAGCAGACTTAGCCCTTGAAGGCAGGAGCCAACCGTGTGGGTCACATGTTCCCCCATGGTCAAGGCCTGCTCAATGCCAACACCTAGATTGTTTACTGATGTCTTTGGGGCAGGGAGTCACCTAGCCCCCTGGCACTATTCTGGTGTTTACAGCAATGAAGCCACTTCAAAAAGCATAATCTCGGTCATTCCGGCATTTAATAGTAAAAGTTGTTCCGCATCCATTGGGATATTGCTAGCATGGCGCAAGAAGAGATGGCTTGGACAGTAAGGGAGTATTTGTTAAATTAGAAGGTTAGCTGGGTGTCATCCACATATGAAACAGGCGTGAACCCATGCCTCCTCAGAAGGTCGGCCAAGGGAGCAACATAGATATTAAATAGGGTGGGACTTACACAAGAATCCTGGGGAACTCCCTTGATCAGCTCCTCAATCTTCCATCGAAAAGGTCCCAGGTTAATTGTCTGGGAACGATTGGAAAGAAAACTTGTCAGCCACCGCAAGGCCTCTCACAGCTTCCTCCAGTCTCCTGAGCAAAATCTGATGGTTGACTGTGTCAAACGCGGCAGAGAGATCTAACAGCACCAGCAGAGTGGAGTGGCCTCTATCTAGTGCTAGCCTGATATTGTCCGTTACAGCCACCACTGCTGTCTCTGTGCTATGCTTAGGCCTAAAGCCTGCTTGAGAGGAATCTAGGCTGCCTGAAGTTTCAACATGGTCTGACAGGTGTTTATTAATATGCTTTACCAGGTTCTTGCTCAGGAGAGCTAGGGAGGAGGCTGGTCATAAGTTGGAAAGATCTTCCATAGAGGCCTTGGTGTTTTTGCGGAGTGGGATGACCTGTTCCGCTTTCCATTCAAGTGTAAGATGCCCCTCCTTCAATGCCGCATTCAGAAGGGAACAAATGCGAGCAGAAAGTTGTTTTGCAAGGCTGGAGGAGATTTTTGAAGGTATAACATCGAGAGGAGAGCCCGATTTCACGGTGAGCAATAGTTTTTCCACATCCTCGTAAGTCAGGAGGGGGAAGCTCGTCAGTGGCTTCCACTTGAAGCAGGGGGAGCAGTCATGGGTCATATCAACCAACTGCGTGCTACCCACTGTGATGATCTTGTTATTAATAAGATCAATTTTCTGTACAAAATAGTCTGCTTAGTATCACAGAGGGCTTGAGATGGGGTTTCTTCCAAATCACAGGCTTTAGGGTTCGTGAAAAATTTAAGGATCTGAAATAGAACTTTAAGGGCATTCCCTGCCTGGTCTAACTGGTGGGTGATAATGTATTTCTGAGTCATTTTTATGTTTTTATGGTAATGAGCAAGAGCTGTCCTATATTTCTCTTTATCGATACTGTGACGGGACCATCGCCAATGCCTCTCCAAGTTCTTACAATGGCCTTTTTCCTTCCGAAGCTCAAATGCGAACTAAGTTACTTGAACTTGCCTGGGCTTGCAGGACAGTGTTTTTAGAAGGGCAAGTTGATCAATGGCCAATCTAGCCAAGGCGTTAAAGTGGGCTAGTCCCTCCTCAACATTCTTAGGTTCCCTATCTTTTGACAACCAACTAGTTTGCCATGGGGTTTCACATGTGATGTGAGGCGAATTAGTGAAAATTATGCCCAGTGTATGTCCACCTACATTGGTTGGACGTCATTGATTTTAGTTAAATTTAGCGCAGCAAGGTCAGCCAAGAGGGACGCTGCCTCAACATTATCCAAGCACTCACTATGTACATTAAAATCTTCAAGTAGTAGAAAATTCTTGGTAGAAATAACATGAGGTGCTATCAGTTTTATCAGCTAAAGCGAGAAGTAAGCAAAGGGGCCCAGGGTTCAGTAGACTAGAGCTCCCTTCCAGCTATATTGTGTTAAATCTTATTGTTACAGCTTTGCTCCAAAATGGTGACTGTAATCCTATCATTGTAGACTATGGCCATCCCACTGCCCCCTTTAGGAAGTCTATCTAGCCTTTGAATCCTAAAGCCTTTGAATCCTATAGCCTTCTGGGAGTGCTATAGTAATTGCAGGAATGGAGCTTTGAATCCCCTACACCAAGCATAATAAAAGTACTCCCTTCACTGAGATTGAGCCAAATATGCTACTGGGTTCAGGTCCTTTTAACACAATAGGTGGGTATCTGATAGTTGTAGTCTTGAACATCTCACACAATTACTTTAGTACGTAGGTTTGGGACACCTTAGTTTTATATAATTGAATCGGAGGCTCTGCCACAGACCATTATCTCTCTCCTCATCTCACATTTGGTGAAGTGTTGTAAAGATTTACACCATTCTTAACATTTCCTCCCATTTGCTCAAGAGACATATTACAACATATGTTTGTGTAATATAACAACAACAGTCACCTTTTTGAGAATGCGGGGTCAGTGAACAACTCTGGCGTAGGTAGTCCTTCTTCTTTTGCAATAAGTTGCAGTCCGAAAAGATGACGATCGAAACCTGTAAAAAATAGCCATGCATAGTTGGTACACAATCAAATGTCAGTACAAGGAAGAAAAAATAAGTTGAAGTCATGTCCATAAAAAGTGGCCTACCTTTCCCATTTTGACAGTCCTTCATTAATTCGTTGCTCTTTACAAATGCTCTTAACAACAGTTGCTGACGTTCCTTTAGCTGTAGAGAAAAGATAGGACACGCATCATTAAAATGCAATCTTTTATCAATGTCTAAAATCACTGATACCTTTAGAGACGTGTGCTGGTCTGGAACAATGCTTTTTCAATCATTGTTACCCATAAGTTTTTCTGGTCCTGCACCTTAGGCAAGCAACACTCAACTTCATGGAGCTGCTGACATGCCATTTCGCTTTCTCTGCAACTCAGCCTGACACCTTCCCTCTCATCATCAGGTCTCCCGGGCAGAACAAGAACTTTTATGTTCCTTGCCACCTCACCCATCCAATAACCCCACACCATCTTCTAGGATGACTTCAATCTACCAGACAACACAAGCTCTCCCCCCCAAAAAATAAATTAGACTCCCTCTTCAACCTCATCATCACACTCAAAGGAGTACAACAACCAACACACTCCAAAGGCCACAACCTTATCCTTGTCTACTCAACATCACCAACAATCCAATACAAGCCATCCATATCCATTGACTGGACCAATCTCTTTGCTCTTTTGATATCCCTCTCTCTGCTCAGCATCCTTCAAACAAAACAAGATCAACACAAAAGAGAAGACAGAATCTTCAGATTATTTAAAGAATCCACCATAGAGACCATGATGGTCATCTCTAACACTATTGAATCCATGTCTAACACCAACATCCTTCTTACCAACTTCAATACTTTAAAACAAATTATGTGAACATCCATGTCTCACTTTCAACAAACAAGTGTAAGCCAAACCTTCAGAACCCTAGCACCCAAAAGGCCTTACTGACAATAAACTATCCATTCACAGCCAGTAAAGAAAATGGAAGAAAATCAAATCTCGATGGCCTTATAATGCTGAAGTCTCTCAGCGCAACTCACCAACAGCTCCTCACATCAGCCTAAGGAAAGTATTATATCAACACCATCAATGAAGCCACCAACGGAAGCAGAATGCTCAAGACAATCAAGCACAGCATCAGCTCCGTGCCAAACCAACAGTACATTATAAACACCAAGTGTGCTTCATCTCTTATGCCCACATCTTCCTGTAGAGTTCGAGAGGGTCAGCCTTCAAATCCCTTTCTCTCACCGATCTTGCTGACATATTCAACTCCCTCAGAGTAACTTCTTGTGAGCATGATGCCTTTCTGTCATCTTTCATCAATGCTCCCTCACCCCTACTCACCACTGTCAATGTCTGCCTTACTAAAGGCATGTTACCAAAAGCACTTCACATCCGGATAGGGTGACTATCAAACCCCTTCCGTCCCAGGCCTTCTGCGACTCCCTCAACTGTTTCTTTATAGAAAAAATCAGTAAAATCAAAAACAGTATATCTTCCGGACCGCCGGCGACGGCCCTCTCTGAGGTCACCCCCTCCTTTAACCCCCACTCCCTCACTCAGCTCCCCTCCATACCAGAGGAAGACTTTCTCTCCCTACTTAAAAAAATTTCATCTGGTTCCCCCACAGATTGTTGCCCCCCTATGATTCTCCGGGCCGCCTTCTCGGCTTGCCCCGCCCCTCCGCTGGCCCTTCTGAACAACTCTCTACTGCTCGGTCAGGTTCCCAGCCAGTTTAAGAACGCTGAGGTGGTCCCTATATTAAAAAAACCCAACGCTGATCCCGGGGTTCTGGGCAATTTCCGCCCCATTTCCCTGCTCCCTTACTTGAGTAAGGTACTTGAGTCTCATGTGACCAGCGTCCTCAGTTCCTTCATCGAAGACTCCAACTTCCTTGATTCCCAGCAAGCCGGGTTTAGACCTGCACACTCGACCGAGGCGGTTATCCTCTCTGTCATGGAGGAACTCCGTAGAGGCGCTGACTCCAACATCAGCCAAGCCTTGGTCCTTCTGGATCTGTCGGCTGCCTTTGACACGGTCGACCACACCATCTTGGTCGACCGTGTCAAAGAAGCGGGCATCGGTGGGACGGCCCTTAACTGGGTCCGTTCCTTTCTGACGGGCCGCCACCAATCTGTCCGACTCTCCCAGTTTTTCGGCTGACAGGAGGATGCTTACCTGCGGTGTTCCACAGGGTTCGTCCTTGTCACCACTTCTTTTTAACCTGTATCTCACCCCCCTGATCCGTTCCCTCCGGGGTTGGAATGTCTCTGCATTTAATTATGCAGACGACATTCAGCTTGTCTTCAACCTTGACTCCTCTGACGATGCTGCCCAAAATTTCCAATCCACCCTCTGCCATATTAGCAATTGGATGGGCGCCCACCATCTCAAACTTAATCCCGACAAGACGGAGCTTGTCCTTGTCGGAGGCCCATCCAACCCTTGGAACTCCACCTTCTGGCCCCTCTCACTTGCCCCCCCCCCACCCTGCTGACAAAGTGAAAAGCCTAGGGGTTTACATCTCCCACGATCTCTCTATGAAACATCAGGTCAATGCCACTGTGTCCTCTTGCTTTTTTCAGCTTAGGAAGATCCGAAAAATAGCCCACTTCCTGACCACCGAAGCCCTCACTCTGGCATTGCTGGCCCTAGTCATCTCTCGGATCGACTACGCTAACGCTCTGTATGTAGGAATCCCTCAATATCAGATCAAACAATTGCAGTTGATACAAAACCAGGCAGCTCGCCTAATTTATCATCAACCCAAACATCATCACGTCCACCCTCTGCTCAAAACCCTTCATTGGCTTCCTGTATCAGAGCGCTGCAAGTTCAAACTTGGCTGTCTGACTCATAAATCTTTGGCCGGTATCGGCCCTTCCTTCATCTCTTCCCTCCTACATCGCTATGTCCCTTCCAGGCACCTCCGATCCTCTGACCAAGCACTCCTTCAGGCACCCAGATACAGGCGCAAAAAACATGGAGGTCTCAGATTTTCTTTTCTCGCCCCCTCATTTTGGAACTCTCTCCCATTGGAACTTAGACTCTCTTGCTCCCATCTTCAATTTAGGTCTCTCCTTAAAACCCACCTCTTCCGCAGCGCCTATTCATAGGCTTTTCTCACCCCCCTCTGCCTCCCACCGAATATAGTGAACAGCGCCAAGAAACCGTCCGGTGTATGCTGCGCTTTATAAGTAATTTTTACATTACATTACATTACATTACAACAGGCCAGATCCTCCCAATCCTAAAGAAACCAACACAAGACCCTGATGACCTCGCCAACTACCGCCCATTACTCCCCTAACATTCCTTGGCAAGATTAATGAAGGTGTAGTCCATGTTCAGCTCCAAGATTACAATGATGGTAATCATCTCATGTACAATCAACAGTCTGGCTTTTGATCGCACTGCAGCACAGAGACCACTACTCGACATATCATAGACAAATCCCTCCTGACCACAGATGAAGGTGACTCTTGCCTCCTCATATTGCTGGACCACTCCATTGCCTTTGATACATTTGACAATACTATTCAAGTAATTTTGGAGTCTTGAATAGGATTCATCGACAATGCCCTTCAGTGACTCTCCTCCTAACTTTTCTACATCACTTTGTTCACATGGGCACCTGCAGGCTTCAAGAATATCACTATCACCTGCAGAGTCCCCCAGGGTTTCATATTGTCCTGTAACCTTCAACTCTACATGGAGTCGCTTGGTGTTCTACTCATAGATAACATAGAGACTCCCCAATATGCAAATGATAATCAATGCTATTTGAAAATCTGTGCTTAAGACATTCAACGTCTGAAACACCACATCACATCCATCAGATCTGTATGTTCAGTGCCTACCCGAAGCTCAAATCAACTCAATCAAGACACAATAACTGTTATGTGCCAAGAACAACAAACAAGAAATAGTAAAAACTTGTCTCAGTGACATGAACCTTAACAGCTTCAAACCCAAACGTTTACCGAATTCCAAGTCACTGGGATCCATCCTGGACAGCAACCTTGCCCGCAAGGAACACAATGCAAAAACGCAAAAACACAAAGACAGCTCGATATTAGCTCTCTCTTCTAAAGAAAATGAAGCTGTTTCTTCCTGAAAGTGACTTCAGAACTGTGTTCTAGCACTCATACTAGTGTATCTGTATGGTGGTAATGTTCAGCTTAACTGGCTCACAAATTCCACACTAGCACCCTTTATGGCACTCTACAAACCACAGTATGTCTCATCCAAGGCCTGAAGAAATATTGTCACATGACCACATCCTAAATTAACTCCATTGGCTCCACTTGCCAGTCAGCACCATCTTCAAACCCAGCTGTATAATTTACAAAGACATAACAACCAGAACAAGAAGTGTAAAAACGAAAAAACACAAGGCAGCAGACCTTTCCTATTTATGCAACCAGGTTCTATAACAACATTCCCATATCCATCAGGACCGTGGTAATGCTGCTCCAATTTATGAAACAGTTGACAGCACATCTGTTTAAACACTACATCTAAGTGCATTAAACATTCAAACCTCACCAACTCTCCTAACACTTCTTGTCTCTATGCTTGTCTTTGACCTTGTGCAGTGCTCTGCTGACTTTTGGCTAGATTTGGGATATAGAAATACCACATGCATACAACACATGAAAACATTAGCACGTGGAAGTTTTCTTCCAATCTCAATCAATCATTGAATGCAATGTTACCCCTGGCTTTGGCCTGTGAGACAAGTTGTGCTACGTCAATGAATGAAGGGCGGAATTGACCAAGATTATGCAACAAATTCATGTAACAGGTAAACAATGAATTTATTTGTCTGGGGGCGTGTGTGAGAGGAAATAGATGACATAAAACAAAATACCAAGAAGAGAAGGGGGGTTTTCTTCAAGCAGTTTAACATTTTGAGTCCCTGGTATTAAATGTGTGTAATATTGTAGAATCAATAATGACGATTTTCTGGCATTAGATGATATACCTGATGGGGGCATGGCTTAGCGCCTAATAACCCCTTGAGTGCATATGACGGACCCACACCATCACGAGTCATTGGCAGCGTGTGCTCATGACGGCGTGGTTCCGTCATGCCACTACGCCCACGCGGCATCAATTCCCCACCTGTGCGGGCGAATTAATGGGCAGGAGGCATCATGACAGAACCACGCCGTCATGAGCACACGCTGCCTGTGACTCATGACGGCGTGGAGCCATCATGAGCACCGAAGCACCGCACTCACCACCTAGCCCCCCGCGCCAGGGCGGAATTCGCGCTGCGGCGAAGGGGTTAAAGATGGCAGCAGGAGCTCTGTCACAGTCATATGGTATTTTTCATCACATACCAACAATTTCGGCACCAGGCTGCTGCTTTTAACTTCCATATGAAGCTGAATATTCCTGGAACACAACAACTTTCACAGGTAACAGCTTAATGGGATCTTCATCATCTTCACTGAAATGAATGTTTTCCGGTGCGAAAGCTCCAGCTGCACCCACCATCTTATCTCCACATATGAGGTATTTTTAAACTGTGCACACATTGTACTTCGGTACTAATGGCATAACCTTTTAAACCTGCATCCCTCATAAATATCTAGGCTGTTCTGTGTGCTTTGTGGGAAGTTTCACTTTATTTTAATTTATCTCTTCAAGTTAGCATTTCTATTTTCTGAAGCAGTTCACCGTGAACTGTTTTAACCACATTTTAACTGCAGCTCATTTGGAGATAATTCCCTATACAGCTTTTCCTTATTTTATCATTTATATTTATGTATGGAGAAAACACAAAATTACACACCCCTGGCATTCCACACTCTCAGTATACAGTCAATACTAAAAACTATTTTTCTTTACTGGCATCCAATATGGAACATCCTGATATGGCATCACAAGATTCTCATTTATCCTCCTCCTCCTGCGCCTCTACAATTTCTTCTTAGCAACTCTCTAGGATACCATCTATAGCTCTGTTAACAGAAAACAAAATGCCCAAAAAAGATCCTCCATCACCTGTTAAACCCATTGCCTCTGTCTCTATGGAGCTCCACAAAGATGAGATCTGCTCCTTGAAGCACTATATGGAGGAAACTAATACAAAGCTTCAGTGACTAGACAACATATTGTCTCTGATGTAAAATAGAGTTCTGAACATAGAACATTAGATGCTTTCTATTCAGGATACTGCTCAAGTTGTTACGCACCTCAAAGTGGAAGTGTAATTTCTTAAGAAAGTTACTGAAGATTTAGAAAATCACAATAGGCGTAATAATCTTTGCATGTATGGTCTTGCTGAGGAAACGGAGTGTTCTCAACCTAGTTCCTATTTCCAAAATGTTCTCCCAAAAAATGTGCAAATGTCTGAATCCACTAAGCTTAAGATACAATGTGCTCATAGACTTGGTCATCAATCTCAACATGCTTCCTCTTAATAAAAGCCATAGGATGTTATAAGATTTTTTCTGGAATATCAGGATCCTCTCACCGTTATCAAGGCAAAAAAAAAAACAAAGGACGTGTTACTTTGTCAGGAAATCCATTATATTTTGTTCAAGACCTGGCTAAAGCTACAGCAGACAGACAGAAGAAATTTCTAGAAATGCGACCTGAGTTACGTTCCCTTGGAGCCAGATTTGTTTTTTTCCATCCGTGCTTCTTTAAATTAACTAACAAAACAAAGATATACGAAGATCCCTCCTTGCTGCACAAATATATTGTCAACTGTAAAATGGAAATAATGGTCACTTCCAAACACTCTTTTACTTGAAGGCTTTAAATAACTTTCTCTTTCTGTTTCACATTGTTATTGCTTTTAATATCTAGGTTAACCTACTATTTAACTTCATGTTTTAGTAGTCTTTTAAAGGTTACATTTTGGTATAAGATAAAAATGTATATATTTTTCTTAACTTCATAGATAGGTACCCCTTTTTGTGTCATGTTCAACAAATCCTCCTCTTTGTATACCCATATCTATGGTCTGAATGCCTACCCTGCAGTTGTTTGGTATCTCTTTTGTCTTATTTTGTTTCTGTCAATATCCTTATTTCTTTTATCCTTTTTATGTTTTCTTTTCATTATCTGCATTTCATTTTCTTTCCTTCTATTTTCATACTCTCTCCTATGTCTTCTCTCTTCTATATTTCATATTCATTATCTTGCTCCTTCTCTTTCAATGTGTTATTGTCTTTAATATTTCACTGTTTGCTAAGAAATGCATGTTGCTCAAATAAACAATTCATGTGATTGTTATTGTTCACTTGTAGAGTACGCTAATTTCACTGCAATTCTTTATTCAAGACTTTACGCGTTATTACTTGGAATGTAAAAGGGTTAGGTTCACCTATTAAACGACAAAGAGTTCTTACCCATTTAGCCAAATTAAATGCTGATATTGCTTTTTTACAGGTAACTCATAATCCAGGGAGATTTTCTCCATCGTCCATGACCTAGCCTATTCTGACAGGGCCACACTCAAGCCCCCCCCCCCACTCAGTCCCTCTGTGACTCTTTGAATTCCTATTTCCTAAACAAAATTAGCAACATTAAAGCCAACATCCCACTTCCTTCCCCTACTTTTTCTGAGCCCTCTCCCCCGACTGTTCACTGTTGTCTTTCCTCCATTCCTCCGCTTACCGAAGAAGTGTTTCTTGCAATACTTCCCAAAGTAAAGTCTGGTTCCCCGGCGGACATCTGTCCAGCCCATATTTTCCAACAGATTTATTCTGCTTGCCCCAAACCGCCAATCTCCCTTCTCAATAGCTCGCTGGCTCAGGGGGTGGTTATTCCAGCACTCAAATCTGCCACCATAGTGCCCATCCTGAAGAAGCCTGGCGCAGATCCCTCTGCTCCAGCTAATTATCGCCCCATCTCCCTCCTGCCCTACTTGGGTAAGGTGCTGGAGCGACATGTAACATCGGTCCTCAGTGCCCATGTAGAAGCCAATGGGGGTCTAGCGTCCCGCCAGGCAGGCTTCCGGCCTAGGCACTCTACCGAGTCCGTCGTGGTGTCGGTCATGAATAACCTCAGGGAGGGTATGGACCAAAACAACTACCAGGCTCTGGTGCTCCTCGATCTCTCCGCCGCCTTCGACACGGTGGATCATTCCATCTTACTTTCCCGTGTTGGAGCGGCGGGGGTCGAGGGCTCAGCCCTGGTTTGGCTATCGTCCTTCCTGAGGGACCGCACCCAGGCGGTCCGGCTGGGGGATTTTTCGGCCACCCAACTCAAAGTCACATGTGGTGTTCCTCAGGGTTCTTCCCTTTCCCCTCTTCTGTTTAATCTCTACATCTATCCTCTGATCTTTGCACTTCAGCAGCTGGAGGTCACTGTTTACAATTATGCAGATAACCTCCAGCTTATCTTTAATCTGTCTTCCTCTTCTCATTCTATTTCTAATTTCCAGTCTATTATGATTTTCATCAGGGACTGGATGAACCACAATCATCTGAAGTTGAACCCTGATAAAACAGAATTGGTCCTTACGGGTGGTTCTTCCAGTCCCTGGAATTCTTCTTTCTGGCCTTCTTCCTTGGGACCCCCTCCCACACCTTCTCCCTCAGTTAAGACTCTGGGCATTAAACTTAATAATCATCTCAATCTTCACTCACAAATCAGTTCTGTAGTTTCTTCCTGTTTTCTTGCTCTTCGAACTATCCGCTCTGTTTCTCGTTTCTTTTCTCCCCTTGCACTTAAGCTAATCATGTCCGCTCTGGTTATTTCCCGGCAGGACTACGCCAACGCCCTCTACAACGGCATCCCAGCGTATAGTCTGCGGAAGCTCCAGCTGGTTCAAAACCAGGCGGCCAGATTAGTGTATGGCCTCCCCCGTTCCCATCACTCTACTCCCCTACTGAAGGCATTACATTGGCTACCTGTTAGGGAACGATCCCTTTTTAAAACTGGTTGCATGGTTTTTCAGGCGCGCCAGGGCACTGCCCCTGCCTTCATTTCTTCCTTGCTAAAAGAATATACCCCTGTTCGTGAGCTTCGCTCATCTACCCAATCACTTCTTCAGGTACCCCGGTACAGACGTAAGAAATGGGGCGGAGCCAATTTTTCATTCCTGGCACCATCCTTTTGGAATTCCCTCCCTGATCACTTACGTCTGGCCAGACACTACTCCCTCTTCCGAAAAGATCTTAAGACCTTTCTGTTCACCCAGGCTTTTCTTAATGTAAACTGATCTTATTTTTTTGCTCTCCCTCACTAGTCTTTCGTTCCTACTGCTAAACTAGTCTCCACAGCGCCAAGAAACCGCACGGTGAATATAGCGCTATATAAATATTTTAAATTCAAATTCAAATTCATGTTACTGAATTGGAGATCAAAAAACGTGTTAGACATTGGTTGGGATATGCATTTTCCCCACTAGGTAACGGGAAACGTAATAGAGTTGTAATTCTGTGTGCAAAATCTTTGGCGGGAACCTTGTAATAACAAGAATCAAATCAAGAAGGTTGGTGGCTTCTCGTAAGATTAAAACAAAATACCAATATCTGTTTTTAATATTTATGCACCCACATATCCTGATAAAACATTTTGACCCTCAATTACACCCAAACTGATGAGTAATTCTGATGACTACTTGGTTTTTGGTTAGGAATGTCTCTTCCTACATTCACAAACAATTCACTACAGCCATCAAACAAATATCCCTTTTTGATTCCTGTAGAATTTGCAACCCCTGTTCACAAGAATATACTTTTTTCTCATTTGTACATTTCTTTTATTCTAGGATCGATCACCGTTTTTTTTCTAAACCCTTATCTCAACACATCTCACGTGCTGAGATAGGCTTCATTTTAATTTCTGATCATGCACCGGTAATTCTAGATATATACCTCCTTCCCCATCTCCCCCAAAGTTAGATGTTGGTGCTTCAATACTTCTCTTTTAGTGAATGCCTCTTTCCCACAATTTTTCATACTTTTATAGTAGAATGTTTTGCTTTGAATGACTCTCAGGACTTATCATTTCCAATTATTTGAGATACATTCAAAGCTACTTCTAGAGATTTTATCATTACTTATGTTTCTACCAAAAAGAAAGTAAACTAAAAAGATCACACTGGATTTAACTCCTTCCGTGCTCATGACGAGCTCAGCTCGTCATGATGCACAGTGGCGCTTTGCTCATGACGAGCTGAGGTCCTCATGACATGCGAGGCGCTCACACGTGGGGCTAACTCCCCCGCTGTGCTGAGCGTTCTGAGAAACGGGCATGGTCATGACGAGCGCAGCTCCTCATGAGCACAGCGCCACCGTGCAGCGTGACGAGCCAAGCTCATCACAAGCACCGTGGCGCTGTGCGCGCCACCCCTCCCCCCAGCGCCACGGGGGAATTAGGCCTGCGGCGAAAGGGCTAATGAAACATATTAAACCCTTAGAACAATCCTACTTCAATTCATTTCATAAACTTTATTCAGTTTTACAATGTAAAAACCATCAAAGTGTTACAATATATATACCAATCTCTTAAAAGAAGTTCAATAAAAATGTACAGTTCATATCTATAAAAACAAGAAATATATATAGCTTACAAGGGGCAGAAACACATGGGCCGTAAGTTTATAGCAAAAGAAGAAATAACATCTCCCACTGAGATAGCGGAGGTTCATAACGAGCCCATGTTCCCACCAAAGGTTACAAGTAAAATTAACAGGTACAATAAATATTTTTATGTGCTTAAAAAAGAGAACACACATGAGTCATACCTTAAAACTGTGAGTACCTCCTCCCCCTAAAATAACTAATATTCTTGGCAAGCCCTGGCTCTCACCAAAGATTTCAGGTAGCCTACAATAAAAAATATACAGTCTGGTTTCAACAGCTGCAAATACAAATGTGCTGGGCGAACCTGGTTAAAATTAAACCTCTTTAAAAGGGGGAGTAAAAAATGTCTCTGAGGAACTTCATAGAATTTGCAGAGCAACATAAAGTGTAGTAGGTCCTGTGGAGACAGGTTGTCGCAGCCACAGGGTGCTAACACCTGTCCTCTGCTACTCCCTTTCGGAATGGCAATTAACAGATCGAAAAAGTGAAGGCGAAACCTGGACAATAAAAACCGCTCATGGGTGGTCAATGTTCCCAGAAGGTATGGCTCAGTCAATGGATGAGTTTTTAGGGTCAGAAATTTACGGACGCTTGGTTTGCATAATTCCTGTTCATCTCTTTCTGGCTTCCTGGCACAAATAAAAGCTTTTTTAATCAATTCCACATCCTTTTTTGTTATAGTAGAAGGTTTTAAAGAGTTCTGGACGCCCCAACTCTGTAAAGCGACCTCTAACATACTTCAACCATGGAATTCTAGACATATGTTCCAGGTTCATACAGTCCATTGAGATCTGCTGGGTAAGCTTTAGCTCCTTGTTTGGCCAACACTTAAGCCACAACACTAAAGAGCGCAAAGCAAGAGTATCACATAAAAATGGGGCCCCCAATTCTTCATGGGCTACCAGGTTTGATAAACCGGTTGGCATTCCCAGCAGGCACTTAAAAAAATTATTCTCTGCCACCTGCAGCCCATCTGCTGTGGTATACCCCCAGACTTCACTACCGTAGCATTCAGTTGATACATCTACATGGCTACAATTGGGCGCTTGTCCATCTTGGCAGCAAAGTTGAAAATAGCGGGAGTTATTTAGATGAGCTCCCCATTTTTCTTCTGAATAAGGGGCCCCCACTCCAGGAGATCATCCAGCAGAACCCCCAGATATGAGAAAACTGACGTTGTGGGGACCTTCCCAGAACCTACGGAAAAAGGATACTTTTTCGTAGGACGAGCCCCTACCTGCAAGACATAGGATTTTGCATTATTGATGGCTAAGTCATGGGACCCCATTAAGTTCAGGAATGCTTCTAATAGGGATTGGAGTCCTCTAGCGGTTCTCGCTATGACAACAGCGTCATCCTCGTATAGGAGGACAACCCTGGCCCCCCAAGTGCAGAAAATCACCCCCTGTAGCCACCAGGGCTCCTTTAAGATCATTGATGTAAAGGTTAAACAGGAAGGGGGCCAAAATACAGCCCTGCCTTACCCCTCTTTCAATATTGAATCCCCTGGAAACCCGAAGATCCTGTGCATATCTAATTTTCGCCGTAGTATCCCTATGCAGATCCATTAGAAAGTCCACGATGGAGGCCTCCACCCCATGGGTCTCATGGACTGCCACAGCTTCA
Organism: Lissotriton vulgaris; assembly: GCF_964263255.1. Classification (NCBI taxonomy): domain Eukaryota; kingdom Metazoa; phylum Chordata; class Amphibia; order Caudata; family Salamandridae; genus Lissotriton; species Lissotriton vulgaris. Next base: position 858,053,796 of record NC_141698.1, read on the forward strand.
CCCAGTTGACACAGTCAAACGCGGAAGAAAGGTTCATGAAGGCCGTGTAGATCGTACCTGGGTAGGCCATCGTATACTTGCCAAGTATCAGGTAGAGGTTTACACATTGGGCCACCGTCGACTTCCCCGCATGAAACCCATATTGGGTGTCAGCAATGAAAATATGCTCCTCTGCCCATGAAGATAATCTTTGCAATAGTACTCCTCCCACCACCTTTACTACAGAGTCAATGAGAGAAATAGGTCGGTAGCAGTGCGTACTATTTCGACCCCCCTTTTTGAACACTGGCACGATGGTAGAGATGGCCCAGGATTCGGGGTTACCGTCCCTGGACACTGCGTTCAATACAGCCGCCAGGATCGGGGCCCAAAAGGATGGGTCCGATTTATAAAGGTCCAGTGGAATTCCGTCCGGTCCAGGACCTTTGTTGCAGGTTAGGCCCGCAATTCCCACCTCTACTTCTGTTAACTCAAAACCAGACAGTCAGTGTTTGTTGCCCAGGGTAACTGGTCGTAATGACCCATAAAACCCTTGAACATGGATTGAAAATGGGCCACCCATTCGTCTTCCGTGATGTGGGAGCCTACAACATTGCCTGTATCTTTGATGAACAGTGGTCTATTGACAATTCCCCAAAACCGTGTGTCATTCCTTAAAGTACCAGACTCTAGCAGCTCCCTCCTTGCCTCCTCCTTAAGAGCTCCTTTACGGGTAGCTAGGGCCTGTTTATTTTCTGTGCAACAGACGCATATGTATAGGGGATTTTTCAGAAAAACTTTCAAGGCCTCCTTTAACTTACGTGCTGCCTGGGAGCAGGAAGAATCAAACCATCTTGGGTTTGAGTTAAATACCTTACAAGCTGAAGCCCTCAAAAGTTGCCCTGCTTTGCTAGAAATTACGCTAAAAGGACTAAGAACATCCCTCGGTAGTCTCTCCGGTTGGACACAATGAGCAAGCTCAGCTACACATGAGTCTCTCACCTCCCTGTGGAAAGCATCTTGGTCAATCTGGGACCATTTAAGGCGGTGTCCACCATCTATAGGTCTCATGGTTCCCGGCACCCTTCCCCTAGGTTTGCTGGATAGAAATACAGCACAGAAGTATACACAAAGGCGATTGTGATCACTATAAACACTGTCCTTGATGATAAACCTCTGAAAAAGGGACTGAGTGGAGGGAGAAATTAAAATATGGTCTATAAAAGACCCGTACCTCTCTCTTTAAAGGTGGGAAACAGGGCTTTACAGTTAGGGGCAGAGTGGGGCAGGGGGTGAGAGGGACATTAGTGTCAGTAGATCAAATTCATTGACTAGATTATTTAGTTCATCCCCCTGTGTTGAATGCTCAAAATGAAACTCCCTCATTCTGTGGCATCCCAAATCGGACATATTCGTAATCCTTCCACCTGCAGCGCATCTGCTGTGGTATACCCCCAGACTTCACTACCGTAGCATGCAGTTGATACACCTTTGGCCTGATAAATTTTTAACATGGCTGCAACTGGGCGCTTGTCCATCTTGGCAGCAAAGTTGAAAATAGCGGTAGTTATTTGGATGAGCTTCCCTTTTTTCTTCTGAATAAGGGGCTCCCACTTCAGGGTATCATCCATAAGCAACGGAAACCAATGCTCCTTGCGGTATCGCCCTCTGCCCGCGTCTCATTTTCAGCCACCATTGAGACAATCCTACTTGATATCCACATCTAAGACTTGTTTAGATAATTTTATTGAGGCCAAATTTGATTTCAATAAACTCTCCACAGAAGAGGCTAATGATTACCTACTTAAATCTAGTTCCAGATACTATGGTGCTCAAAATAAACCAGGTAAACTCATAGGAAATTATCTTAAAATTAAAAAGGGACAAGCTAAAATAGAAACTATTTTAAGAGGTGATTCAGTATCTCTTTTTAGAGACAATGATATCCTTAATGAATATTCCAAATTTTTAAACACCAGAACTACATCCTCTACATTCTGATAAGAACTCTTATCTTACTTCTATCTGTAAGGAATTCGATTTATCTACGGATTTTTCTTCCTCTTGATTTTGATATCACAACTTAAGATATTCATACTGCCATTAACTGTATGAAAAAAAAGGTAATGGGCCTGAGGGTTTTCCAATTGTATTCTCCCTTCATTTGTTTTAGCAATTAATCTCTAAATTACACTGATTAGTTATTTTCTTTACTTCTTCCAATTCTGCTACTAGGACATTCCAAGAAGCCTTGATATGCATTACAGCAAAAGATAATAAGTTAAAAATTATAGACCTATTTCCTTAGTTAATTCTGATAATAAGATTGTTGCCAAGATTCTGGTGTTATGCCTTAACCCTCTCCTCCCAAATGAAATTGGTCATGAACAACTGGTTTTGTTAAAGGTAGAAAACTATCTGATAATAACAGGCTTTTCTTAGACATTCTGAGTATATCTAAAGCTTATAAACATTCTTTAGCAGCCATTTCTTTGGATGCTGAGAAAGCTTTCAATCGGATACACTGGAAATTGTTATTCTTTACACTTTCATAGTTAGGTTATGGGGAAAAGTTCCTTAACTTACTCTCTCTTTTATATTCTTCCCCTTCTGTATCTATATTTGTCAGTGGCCTAAATCCCCTCTACTTTTCTTTTACACAGATGTGTATGACGAGGCTCTACCCTATCGCCTCTTCTTTTTATTATAACTCTCAAACCCTTTGTATCTAAAATTAATCAAAATAGTGCCATACAAGTTTTCAAATTTTCAGTCTTCGCTGATGATATTGTTTTATAGATTGCTTCTCCTGAGTCTTCTTTCTAACCCTTTTTAATGCAGTTTCCTTGCTTTCAAGTAATATACTTAATTTTGACAATTGTGAAATCCTTCCATTTATCAAATGGCGCATCAAACACGATTTCCTCCTTTCAGACTTTCTTTGGAGCCCGACAAAAAATACATGTTTAGGCATTTGGTTCATGCTTCTATGAAAAAACACCATATCAGTCAACTCTACTACTTTGCTATCTACATTATCTAACCATACTTCACAATGGAATCCGCTATTTCTCTCCTGGTGGGGTAGGTTAGATGCCATAAGGATGATGTTAGTCTCCAACATTCTTTTCTATCTTTCAGCAATTCCAATTCACTTTCCCACGTCTACTTTAAAACATTATTATTCTATTCCCAATGCATCCTTATGGAATAATAAAAAGCATTTTAAATCTTTGTTCAAATTACAAAGGAAAAAGCAGCAAGAGGGAGTTCATTTTCCTCATTTTCGGTCTTATCAAAATGCTTTCTTTTTAAAACAGTCAATGTATTTTCAAGATGGCCCAACCACCATTCTATCTCCCTTGTGGACAGCATTGGAGTTATCTTTTCTTCAACCTTTCTCCTTTGCAGAATTTGTATCCTTTACTAAAAGCCCTTATTGTGTTAGACTTGGCCTTTTTTGCAGGGTCATCCCAGAACTTTTTGCCTTCTTCCTATGTTGTTTTTGACCTTTTTTTGTTGGTTTTATGACTCTAGGCACTTTACCACTGCTGATCAGTGCTAAAGTGCATATGCTCTCTGTGTAAATTGTGTTTATGGATTGGTAATTCAATGATTGGCATATTTGACTTACTAGTCAGACCCTAGTACAGTGCACTGTGTGTGCCTAGGGCCTGTAAATCAAATGCTGCTAGTGGGCTTGCAGCACTGATTGTGCCACACACAGAAGCAGCCTGTAAGATGTAACTCTGGTCTGCCATTGCAGAGTCTGTGTGCAGTTTGGGACTGCGTTGTTGACTCGGCAAGTGCACACAGTTGCCAGTCCCAAACCTTCCCTTTTCTTACATGTTAGTCATCCCTAAGGTAGGCCCAAGGTACCCCGTGGGCAGGGTGCATTGCATGTGAAAGGCAGGACATGCCCTGGTGTGTGTGGCATTCCCTGATAGTGAATTACTGGCAATTTCGTTTTTCGCAAGTTTGGAAAAAAAGTTTGATAATCCTAAACTCAGAATGTTAAAATGCATCTTTTAGTGAGGGGGATTTTTACATAATGTGTTAGAAAATAACACTTTTAGAAAGTAGGTATTTTCTTGCTTAGCCTCTGCTTGTGTATTACATGTCTGGCTTTGGAGTGTCAGGGGCTGGGGAGGAGCAGTGGTTTCAGAGAGCCTGAAGAGTCAGGGCTGGGCTGAATAGGCCTGGTCTGCATTTGGAGTGGCGGGAGGAGTAGCACCTGCACCTGAATAGGGCTGTGCCTGCCTTCCACAATGAAGGCTGTGTCCCCCTGTGGTGTGTCTGGAGGCAGGGCTCACACTAACAATGAAGGTTGTTGTGCACTTGCAAAGTGTCCCAGAGAACTGGTTTTGGCTGGGTACAGACAATCTCTGCCTTCAGAGAACAAAGTTTATTTAGGTATAAAAAGGGGGCCCAGGCCCTAGACTTTTAGATCACTTTTGGGAAATCAAAAGGAACCTTTGCCAAGGAGAAGAGCCGGAGAAGCTGAGGAGGAATACTGCCCCTGTGCTATTTGCTGTTTGGGGTTGGCCTGCAGTGGCTACTTGCTGCCAAGGACAAAAGAAAAGGACTTTGCTGTTTGCTGTGTCCCCTTCTTGTGGAAGATCTCCAAGGAATTGAAACTGAGCTTGCCTCCTGTTCTGAAGTCTCAGGGACATAAAGACTTCACCACCAGCTCCCCTGAACTTCCTTGCTGGGAGTTCTGACCTGCGAAGAGGTGCCTGTTGTTTTTTTGGACCTCTAGAGATTTTGTTCCGCTGGGAGCTGGAAGAATCCAGGCATCGTCCTGGATCGTCGTATCATTGGGGGATGCAGTAGGAAACCGACGCATCATCTTCCCAGGCAGTAAGAAACCGACGCATCACCTCCTCTCCGGTAAGGAACCAACTCATCACCTTCCCTGCACAGCAGTAAGGAGCTGAAGCATCACCTCCCCCGGAGCAAGGAACCAACACATCAACTTCCCTGAGTGTAAGGAACCGACGCATCACCTTCCCTGTGGCCCTTTTTGTTTGTTTGCGTGACGCATCCCAGGTACTTTGTGTGAAAGGTGTTGCATCTGCAATTTGCTTTGTACTGAACTATTTCTACCCTTAGAAAGTCATATTTTTATTACTGTATGTCTATATGTTTAATATATACGTTGCCCCATTAGCCAGATTAAAGCCACGGTCTTATGCTTGTGTCGTACGCGGATGACACCCAGTTTGTGGGTCAGAAACGCAAAACGTGGACACAGCAGCTGAACGGTTCCGCAACTGCCTTACAGCGCTGATGTCTTGGATGAACACCAATTTCTCAAAACTTAAGATGGAAAAAACCGAGGTTATAGAGTTCGGTCAGAAACCTTCGGTTTGGAGCCAACTATGGTGGCCCTCTGACGCCGGAACACGCACTGCTCCGGTGTCCAAGGCTAGGAATCAAGGCTTCTTGATCGATAAAGATCTAACGCTTGCCCCACAGATAAACCAAGTGTCCTCAGCCTGCTTTTTTACACTGAAAGTGCTGCGTAAGATCCTTCCTTTCATCCCTTTCTCTTTGAGGAAAACTGTGGTTGAGCTCTAGTTCTATTGAGAGTAGACTATTGTAATGCTCTTTACCTGGGAGCAGGTGCAAGTCAGTTTTCTAAACTTCAATCACTCCAAAACGTGGCAGCGCGAATATTGCTTGATCTACCCAAACACCATCCTAATTCTACTAGCATAAAGCAGCTTCACTGGCTTCCAGTACCACGGTGGGTGGATTTCAAGGCTCTCTGCTTAGTGCACAAAGCCCTATATGGAGGAGGGGCGGAGGATATACAATCATTATTTTACCGATATGTGCCACTACAGTGCCTAAGATCCACTGATACTGGATTGGTACACCCCCCCAAGATAGGAAGAGTAAGGTGTATAGGAAAAAGCTTCTCATTCCAAGCAGCTAAACTGTGGAATTCCCTCCCCGTGCAGCTACGACTTCAACCCAGCAGGATGCTCTTCAGGAATGATATAAAAACATGGCTCTTCACCCAACTTTAAATTTTTCAGTTGGTTCCGATTTGCACACACCTCAGCGCCAAGATGCCTCGGCAATAGTGCGCTTTATAAATATTCAGTCAGTCAGTGTATTGTGGATTTTTGTCGTTTGGTCTTGTTTTGGTTTAGATAAACATTACACATTTTTCTAAGCTGGTGTGTTGTCTATTTGTAGTGTTTTCACTTTATTACTGTATGTGTTGACAAATGCTTTACACACTGACTCTAAGAGAAGACTGTCTGTTCATGCCAAGCTACCAAGGTGGTGAGCAGGGGTCATTGTAGAAGTGTATCCCCCTACCCTACTAGAAGCAGGGGTTCCCATTTGGACAAAGGTACCTCTGCCAACTCTAGACGCCCATTTCTAACAGCGTTTTTTCCATGTCTCTTCCTATTCTCAAAAAAGCTTACAGAATATTACATCCATTTTATATATCTTCTTTTTCACCTCTAGATCAATTCCTTCGATCTTCAGTCTGGTATAATAAATCCATTAAAATGAATATTTAAACTATCTTTTGGAAAGTCTGGAGAGATAAAGCACTACTATGGACACCTCAATTTATATGTAACCACTTACTTATCAATCCATCTTCCGCTTTCCTAAGTAATATCAACACAAGTTTAAGTCACTGATCTCTTCTATTTGTACCACATACCTTTCACTACTCATTTTGCCTTTTCCTATTTCACCTATACGAACATTACTGCTAACTGCCCCTACAGCCTGTTATATATATGTATGTATGTATGTATATATATATATATATATATATATATATATATATATATATATATATATATATATATATATATATATATATATATATATATATATATATATATATATATATATATAAAATATATATATATAGATAGATAGATATATTTTATATACATTTTTATATATTATAACCTAGTTATAGTTAGGACCTATTATCCGTAGGAAATCCGCAACATTCTATTTGACGTGCCCGTTGCAAGAGGACGCCCTGAAGGGTCGGGGGCTCCATACTGGAGGTTCTTTGTGTGAAATATTAATAATGGAGCATGACCCACTCACCGGACTGCGCACCCACTAAGGTACGCTAATTTGCAAGTCGGAGTTCGGCGCTGGAAGGGATTGTGTGTGGAGTACATCCTCACAGATCTTGCTGGGGACTTGAGGTTTTGGACGGAGTCGAAAAATCATCGAGCATTAGCTGTGACAGATATTCACGTTGACTGCATAACATTTTGAAATTTATTGCACTGGTAACTAGCAGTAAGCTCGGCACTGACTGAGCTACGGGAAATGAGAAATGAACACTAATTTGCTTGACATTTACGTTCCAGATGCATTGTGGTATTTTGATGCTAATTATGTCAGGTGATTAAAACATTCAAATTGCGCGCATTCACGCACTTGGTGGTTGGCTTCCTTCCGTGACCAAGGCCCACCCGCCGAAACATGTTGGAGTAAGGGAAGCTTTCTAAATGCCGCATGACCTCGAATAAAGCCTCTTTTCCTCAGTATTGGGCCTCTTATGTTTGCTGCTTGTGGAGATTTGACGGGTCTCTCCATGCCCGTTGCGAGAGGCCGCCCTGAAGGGTCGGGGGCTCCATACTGGAGGTTCTTTGTGTGAAATATTAATAATGGAGCATGACCCACTCACCGGACTGCGCACCCACTAAGGTATGCTAATTTGCAAGTCGGAGTTCGTCGCTGGAAGGGATTGTGTGTGGAGTACATCCTCACAGATCTTGCTGGGGACTTGAGGTTTTGGACGGAGTCGAAAAATCATCGAGCATTAGCTGTGACAGATATTCACATTGACTGCATAACATTTTGGAATTGATTGCACTGGTAACTAGCAGTAAGCTCGGCCCTGACTGAGCTACGGAAATGAGAAATGAAAACTATTTTGCTTGACATTTACGTTCCAGATGCATTGCGGTATTTTGATGCTAATTATGTCAGGTGATTAAAACATTCAAATTGCGCGCATTCACGCACTTGGTGGTTGGCTTCCTTCCGTGACCAAGGCCTACCCGCCGAAACATGTTGGAGTAAGGGAAGCTTTCTAAATGCCGCATGACCTCCAATAAAGCCTCTTTTCCTCAGTATTGGGCCTCTTATGTTTGCTGCTTGTGGAGATTTGATGGGTCTCTCCGTGCCCGCTGCAAGAGGCCGCCCTGAAGGGTCGGGGGCTCCATACTGGAGGTTCTTTGTGTGAAATATTAATAATGGAGCATGACCCACTCACCGGACTGCGCACCCACTATGGTATGCTAATTTGCAAGTCGGAGTTCGGCGCTGGAAGGGATTGTGTGTGGAGTACATCCTCACAGATCTTGCTGGGGACTTGGGGGCAGATTTATGTTAACTGGCGCATCCCTAGGGATGCGCCAGTTAACATGCGCCACAGTGCGCCACAGCTACGCCACCCATGGTGCGCCGCATTTATGATGCGGCGCACCATGGGGCAAAAACGGCACAGATGCGTGACGCATCTGTGCCGGAAATGTGGCGCATTGCTAGAGTTGCGTCGCAAGCGCGACGCAGCTCCAGCAATGCTCTGGGGGGGCCTATTCTTTCAATGCTGCCTCAAGCCTTACGCCTGCTTCATGCAGGCGCAGGGTTTTGACGCAGCATTGCCCTAAAAGTGACTGAGTGAAATCTCATAGATTTCACTCAGCCACTTTCAGGAGGCGTTTCTGCGCAGGAACGCCCCACCTGCGCAGGAACGCCTCCTCATGGCGCAGTGCTGTACAACGTGACGCATCTCCTAGATGCGTCACGTTGTAAATAGGGCGCAGGGATGTGCCACGTTTCCGTGCCGTTGCGTCACGCAACGGCGGAGTAAACGTGGCGCAAGCCCTTCATAAATCTGCCCCTTGAGGTTTTGGACGGAGTCGAAAAATCATTGAGCATTAGCTGTGACAGATATTCACGTTGACTGCATAACATTTTGAAATTTATTGCACTGGTAACTAGCAGTAAGCTCGGCCCTGACTGAGCTACAGAAATAAGAAATGAAAACTATTTTGCTTGACATTTACGTTCCAGATGCATTGTGGTATTTTGATGCTAATTATGTCACGTGATTAAAACATTCAAATTGCGCGCATTCACGCACTTGGTGGTTGGCTTCCTTCCGTGACCAAGGCCTACCCGCCGAAACATGTTGGAGTAAGGGAAGCTTTCTAAATGCTGCATGACCTCGAATAAAGCCTCTTTTCCTCAGTATTGGGCCTCTCATGTTTGCTGCTTGTGGAGATTTGAGGGGTCTCTCCGTGCCCGTTGCAAGAGGCGGGGGCTTCATACTGGAGGTTCTTTGTGAAATATATATAAGGCTTTACCTCCTCCCAAAAGTACACAAACAAGTGACACCAGTACCTGGCCGACGTATCATTTCGGCTATTGGGGAAATGGTAGAACATGTTACCGAAAACATTGACTACTTCCTACAGGATTTAGTAAAGGGATTACCAACATATGTAAGGGACACGGGAGATTTCATTTCCAAAATCAAGGATATTCCGTGGAGCGATGATCTTTTATTGATCACTTTAGACATTGAGTCGCTCTACACCAGTATAGTACACACGACTGGCTTGACTGCATTAGAATACTTCCTTGGGAAGAGACCTGTGGAATGTTATATGCACAATAGGATGATTTTAGAACTTACTGGTTGGTGTTTAAACAACAATTTCTTTCTATTTGGTAACAATATCTACATACAAAAACGCGGTGTAGCGATGGGGGCCTGTTTCTCCCCCAGCTATGCGTGCTTGCACGTAGGCTGGTGGGAGGAACAGGTCCTACTGCGCACCCATGGTGCAATGTACAATAAGCATGTCATACAGTGGATACGCTTTATAGAAGATGTTTTTATTTTGTGGAGGGGTAATTTGGAAAGTGTCAACAATTTCCTAGCATGTATAAATAACAACCAAGAAAATCTAAGATTCACTTCTAATGTAAGTGCAAATGAAGCTGAATTCTTGGATGTCAAACTATACATTAAAGGTGGCCGTCTTGTAACTAAACTTCACAGAAAGAAAACTGCTGGCAATAACATCTTGCATGCCAGCAGTTCTCATCCTCGAACCACTATAGACAATATTCCGTTTGGGGAGCTGCTCAGGCTAAAAAGAATTTGCTGTACTGATCATGATCTACAAGTCTGTACAAATGAAGCCCTTGACAGATTCAGATGTAGGGGATACAAAGAGTCAGTCTTAAAAACTGCCATCCAGAAAACCAATGCTAGAACCCGTGAGTCTCTATTTACTAGCCATGAATCAATAGTGCCAACTGATTCAGGGGGGGATCAAACTCCCAGGCTTATTACCGGGTACAGCAAACAGGCCAGACAGATTAAATCTATCATAAAACAACGCTGGCCTGTTTTGAAAACTGATTTGGTTCTGGCTGTCAGGCTTCCAGACAATCCTGTGGTGACTTATCGGAGGGGACCCTCCTTTAAAACCCAGATCAGTCACGAATTCCCTGAGCTAGCCAAACAAGATGATAGGTTGAAATCCCGGCCGGGATTCAAGTGTTGCTCGACTTGTAGAGCTTGCAAATTTGGAAAAAACACCCCCCAATACTTGACACCGTTCAGTCCAATTGCCAAAAACATCAAGGGCACATTTAACTGTAAAACTGACTTTGCTGTCTATATTCTGACATGCACCTGTGGCCTTAGTTATGTGGGCAGCACAAAGCTACAGGTGCATGCCAGAATACTCCAGCATTTACGTGCCATCGTTAATAACGATGGCACTTACCCCGTTGCCAGACATTTCAAAGCAATACACAATAACAACTTACAATGCTTGGAATATTATGTCATTGCCTCTGTAACTAAATCTAGACGGGGTGGCGATAGGGAAAAGATGCTCAGAAGACTTGAGTCACAATTTATCATTGAGTTAGACAGCAGATTCCCTAATGGATTGAACACAACGGAGGACTTACATGTTTTTTTATAACCAATCTTTATTCAATGTTTTATTAATGGCCATTATCTGCTTTTTCTGCCTCTACCCTGCAAAGTTTATTATGAATTCTATTACACACACTGTATATTATTCCCTTTTTTTTTAGTATTACATGCACAATTAATTTTTTCATTATTCACTGGTTTAATGGATTCACATTACTTTTCCCATTTAATTTTTGGGACATAGACATTAAGACACATTTTTTAGTTTGTTTCCCCTTTTCTGAAACACATATGGAGAATACCTTTTGGAAGGTGGTCGGTAGTAGTTGCTTTGTCTAAATATATAGAAACAAATACATTGTGAATCACTGTGCTTCACATTGCTGGTACATTTTGTATTGCATTCATGCAGTTAGTTAAAAGGTTGCAAAAAACTAAATACAGAAGATATTTTTATATGGTCATATGCCTACCATCAGGTTCTATGAAATAAGAAGCTTAGATGATTTTAAACATGAAATTATTTATAAATTATTTATAAATATTTATATTTATATTTATTTATATGCTATGTTTGCACAGCATATTTTGCATTATTTGCACAATTGCAGTTACACTTTATCTACGCGCATTGCACTTTTCAATGACATATGACAACAGTTACATTGTATCTCTGTTTACATTGCAATCTATTGTAAAAGCGCATTTATGCGGATATCACGGGTCAATTTAAATGGACTCTGACAGTATTTTGCTTAACATTGCAACTTAAAAAGGAAATGTTTACATAATTTTGGTAACAAAGTGTAAATATTTTAATAACACCTCCCTCTATTTGATCTGTGTATATATATCAAATTGTGTTGTGGAAAACAGACTATCTAGGTGAGCCATATGTAGTGTGTCCTTAGTTTTTACTTTTCAATCACATGGTGTTGCAAATGGAAAAAAAAAAATCACTAATTGAATTCGTGCAATGTACCCTTTAAAAGGGATGTTCTTTCATTTACCTGACGATCTGTGACCAAGGGCGGACGCCCGAAACGCGTCAGATTTGGTGAACTTTCCTTATTAATAAAACTTGCCGAAAGAAGACTGGGACTCGTGTGGTTTTTCCTCGTTGCTACCTGCCTGGTAGTTTTATGGTGAGAGACTACTGTTCTTGCATACAATTTTGGGAGGAGGTTGCTTCCGAGGCGAGTCCACCCCCCACAAGTTGGCTGTCTGCATTCAACCTTCATTCTTCGCTTTCTTGGAGGGAAATTCTTTAGCGACAGCCCCCGCACAAACGGGAACCTTCACTGCACCTGATTTTGATCTGAACAGCAGCGACGGCTTGAGACAACGCAGATGGTGTGTTCTGTGGAAAAGCGGCAATTAATCTTTCTACATCCGCGGTAGCAGTATCTCTACTTAAACACGAGGCTGCTGTTCATGAACATTACTGAGAGAAGCTAACGACGGCGGCACGTCTGAATCATGAGACAGTGAGAAACGCCGAGCACTTTTCAGCATAAGCAGTGGTGAGTGTTCCTTCGCACACGTGCGGTGGGGGGGGGAATCAAAAGCGGCAAAAAGCGTTTTTGGACTCTGTAAAAGACCGGTTTGGGTCCTACGCTTTGTTTTAAAAATATCTCAAGGTAAATTCAAGTTCACCATTATGTCAGATGAAATTTTAAGGGGAAGAGAGGCAGCGGCAGACGCCCTATATTCCAACCTCCCCAAAGTAACTTTGAATTCTGCAACAAGCAGCAAAAGTGTGTCAAATGAACAAGATGGCACCGAGGAAAATCAAATAAAATTGGCCCTGAAGCGCTTAGAAAAATGCATGCGTCAAGAAATGACAAAATGGTGGGAGCACAAATCTCTCACCAAATATTTGGAGGAAGGACGTGTTCCACGTGGCTTGCGCATTCTTCTAGCCCCAAGCTATGAAAACCCCAACCCTGAAATGTTACGAGAATGGGGTAGAACCAATCTGGAATCGTCGGCTAAGCTGGTTCAAATCCTCATAAAGTATGCCTCCATTGATAGAGACAATTTAATGAAGGAAATTAATGAAATTAATGAACCGCTGGCAAAGTTTGAACCAAGAGAAATTATCACCAAAACGCGCAAAGAAATTGATGAGAGGCTTTCAAAACAGGAGGAGAAGATAAAAGCGCGCAAAATATATAAATTCGCCCGAGATAAGGAAGACTATGCGCAGGGCAGAATTTACACTTTTGCGCGCAAATATGAAAAAGCCAAGAGTAACAAACTTGCACAGCAGCGAACTAAAGCGGCCCAACAGACCAGCCAAGCAGAAGCCACGACATCAGTGACCACTGACTCCTCCAACATGGTCAGTGATGAAGAAATTCTCACTAGTGGCCCATCATCTGAAGATGGTGATTATACTGCAAGAAATCCAAATGCGATGATTCTGGACTTGGAAGAAGAAGTTGATTTTTTAGTCTCGGACCGCCTGCAAACACTCAGACCCCTAACGAGGCAGCAGAAAAAAAGTCAAGACGTAATAAAAGAAGGAGGGAACGCAGAAAAAAAACACAAAGTCGCCGAAAAAAACAAAAAAGCAATATTGGCGCAAAAAGCGGTAGAGAATAATGCCATAATCAATCTATCCAGCTTGTCCCTCATTATGGCTGAAAAACAACTACTCAGCCTAGGTCTTACTTACTGCCCGACATCAGATTTCAACTATGCCAAAACTCGGGTTGATGTGTACTGTTATATTAGAAAACTTAAGTTGCAAAAGTTTTTCAACATTAAGGAAGGTCCTTCAGGCAACATTAGAAGCAGCAACACCAGTGCAGCCACCAAAAGTTTGAATGTGCCTGCTCAAGACGCTAAAGCATTTCTCACTCTGCATCAATTGGCCAATAATGACACATCCAACCCTGTTCCAATATCCACCCAGGAAGAACTGAGAGAGGCCTCTGTGTCTCAGATGGGCACAAATAGAAGTCCATTTAAACCTAAATCAAAGTTCATGCCTGTTATGCCAAGAGACTCGATAGATGTTTTTCATGACGTCGTTGTGGAAGATCTGAAACAACTACAATATAAGATCAAACACAAAAAACGATATAAGAGTCAACAAGAGGAACAGTATCTATCCTTAGTCTCGAAATTAAATAAAGACCACAAAAATATCATCACCACTGCAGACAAGGGAGGCAATGTGGTTATCTGGCCTCAGGACGCCTACATTGAGGAGGCCATGAAACAACTAAATGACTCCTCGTGCTACATCAAATCTACAGGCAAGGATTACAACTTGGCCAAGGAATCACTTCGGAAATTGCTCCACAAGTGGAAGAGGGAAAATATGATTTCAAAGCAAGAGTTTGACTTCCTCCATGTGGAATTCCCTATAATACCAAGGCTTTACCTCCTCCCAAAAGTACACAAACAAGTGACACCAGTACCTGGCCGACCTATCATTTCGGCTATTGGGGGAATGGTAGAACATGTTACCGAATACATTGACTACTTCCTACAGGATTTAGTAAAGGGATTACCAACATATGTAAGGGACACAGGAGATTTCATTTCCAAAATCAAGGATATTCCGTGGAGCGACGATCTTTTATTGATCACTTTAAACATTGAGTCGCTCTACACCAGTATAGTACACACGACTGGCTTGACTGCATTAGAATACTTCCTTGGGAAGAGACCTGTGGAATGTTATATGCACAATAAGATGATTTTAGAACTTACTGGTTGGTGTTTAAACAACAATTTCTTTCTATTTGGTAACAATATCTACATACAAAAACGCGGTGTAGCGATGGGGGCCTGTTTCTCCCCCAGCTATGCGTGCTTGCACGTAGGCTGGTGGGAGGAACAGGTCCTACTGCGCACCCATGGTGCAATGTACAATAAGCATGTCATACAGTGGATACGCTTTATAGAAGATGTTTTTATTTTGTGGAGGGGTAATTTGGAAAGTGTCAACAATTTCCTAGCATGTATAAATAACAACCAAGAAAATCTAAGATTCACTTCTAATGTAAGTGCGAATGAAGCTGAATTCTTGGATGTCAAACTATACATTAAAGATGGCCGTCTTGTAACTAAACTTCACAGAAAGAAAACTGCTGGCAATAACATCTTGCATGCCAGCAGTTCTCATCCTCGACACACTATAGACAATATTCCGTTTGGGGAGCTGCTCAGGCTAAAAAAAAGAATTTGCAGTACTGATCATGATCTACAAGTCTGTACAAATGAAGCCCTTGACAGATTCAGATGTAGGGGATACAAAGAGTCAGTCTTAAATACTGCCATCCAGAAAACCAATGCTAGAACCCGTGAGTCTCTATTTACTAACCATGAATCAATAGTGCCAACTGATTCAGGGGGGGATCAAACTCCCAGGCTTATTACCGGGTACAGCAACCAGGCCAGACAGATTAAATCTATCATAAAACAACGCTGGCTTGTTTTGAAAACTGATTTGGTTCTGGCCCCCAGGCTTCCAGACAATCCTGTGGTGACTTATCGGAGGGGACCCTCCTTTAAAACCCAGATCAGTCACGAATTCCCTGAGCTAGCCAAACAAGATGATTGGTTGAAATCCCGGCCGGGATTCAAGCGTTGCTCGACTTGTAGAGCTTGCAAATTTGGAAAAAACACCTCCCAATACTTGACACCGTTCAGTCCAATTGCCAAAAACATCAAGGGCACATTTAACTGTAAAACTGACTTTGCTGTCTATATTCTGACATGCACCTGTGGCCTTAGGTATGTGGGCAGCACAAAGCTACAGGTGCATGCCAGAATACTCCAGCAGTTACGTGTCATCGTTAATAACGATGGCACTTATCCCGTTGCCAGACATTTCAAAGCAATACACAATAACAACTTACAATGCTTGGAATATTATGTCATTGCCTCTGTAACTAAATCTAGACGGGGTGGCGATAGGGAAAAGATGCTCAGAAGACTTGAGTCACAATTTATCATTGAGTTAGACAGCAGATTCCCTAATGGATTGAACACAACGGAGGACTTACATGTTTTTTTAAAACCAATCTTTATTCAATGTTTTATTAATGGCCATTATCTGCTTTTTCTGCCTCTACCCTGCAAAGTTTTTTATGAATTCTATTACACACACTGTATATTATTCCCTTTTTTTTAGTATTACATGCACAATTGATTTTTTCATTATTCACTGGTTTAATGGATTCACATTACTTTTCCCATTTAATTTTTGGGACATAGACATTAAGACACATTTTTTAGTTTGTTTCCCCTTTTCTGAAACACATATGGAGAATACCTTTTGGAAGGTGGTCGGTAGTAGTTGCTTTGTCTAAATATATAGAAACAAATACATTGTGAATCACTGTGCTTCACATTGCTGGTACATTTTGTATTGCATTCATGCAGTTAGTTAAAAGGTTGCAAAAAACTAAATACAGAAGATATTTGTATATGGTCATATGCCTATCATCAGGTTCTATGAATTAAGAAGCTTAGATGATTTTAAACATGAAATTATTTATAAATTATTTATAAATATTTATATTTATATTTATTTATATGCTATGTTTGCACAGAATATTTTGCATTATTTGCACAATTGCATTTGCACTTTATCTACGCGCATTGCACTTTTCAATGACATATGACAACAGTTACATTGTATCTCTGTTTACATTGCAATCTATTGTAAAAGCGCATTTATGCGGATATCACGGGTCAATGTAAATGGACTCTGACAGTATTTTGTTTAACATTGCAACTTAAAAAGGAAATGTTTACATAATTTTGGTAACAAAGTGTAAATATTTTAATAACACCTCCCTCTATTTGATCTGTGTATATATATCAAATTGTGTTGTGGAAAACAGACTATCTAGGTCAGCAATATGTAGTGTGTCCTTAGTTTTTACTTTTCAATCACACGGTGTTGCAAATGGAAAAAAAAAAAATCACTAATTGAATTCGTGCAATGTACCCTTTAAAAGGGATGTTCTTTCATTTACCTGACGATCTGTGACCAGTGGCGGCTGGTGACATTTGGAAGTGGTGGGGCGAAAAGGTTTGGGATGAGTGCCCTGTGGCAAGCAAGCAAACCTGACAGTAATAAATAGGGTTCAGGGGGTTCTTCCTCTGAGAACATTTTGAAAAAAGACTGGGAAAATGGTGTATTTAAAAGCAAATCTGAGAAACGGAGAAGGCCAATAAAGCAAATGGTTAAAGTGTAGTTATCAGGCATGACATTCATAAAAACATTTCATATGATAATGATGTGGGTAACCGGTTATTCATTATAACCACAGAACTTCATAAGAAACTTTGAAATAATAATGATGAAGTTGGTCATAGAATAGAATATTCATTGTTACCAGCAGAGGAATAAACGGAAGTGGCACCATGTGTTACTGCAATATTTAAAGCCTAAGGCTTTAGATATTGCTGCAACTATTATTTAATACATGAACACACAAAACGCAATCAATGCAGGTCATTGCTGTGGTGCAAAAACAACGTGTTTTTTTCTGTTTGCTGCTTATTTCATGAATACCTGTGTAGTTTAGGCAACAACCGAAAATCTGAGGCCCATCTGATGATCAGAGTTCGCAAGTGCGTGCATGAAAAATAAATAAATTGGTGGTGTATTGCTCAGAGAAATAGAGACAGACAGACATACACTGATGCACACGCTCGTGCCAATCTCACAGTAACATGCCCCACAGTCTCTGCCTTTGTGAATATTTCTAAAAGGCAAAAGGGGCTTAATTTGACAGCAAGATGTTACCAAGCGCGAAGAATGGCCTTGAAAATTGCTACTGCCCACCCCTATTTACACACAGATAATCCACCTGAAGCAAATCCCACTAATATTCTAATGTCAAACAAAACGGGCCTACCCGGGACAGCCTATTTGAGACTTTACTTAATTCTTTGAAAATGGGTTTTCCTGGACCGTAGCCGCCGCCGGTTCTAGAGATCTGCTGCAGGATGGGAGGGAGGGAGGGGGGTGGGGGAGAGTTGTAATCTGCGGACTGCCGAGGAAGAAGAGAATGTGGGAAGGTAGTAGATGTGAGGCAAGGCCACAATATCTTTTTTTTAAAGGCAGCGAAACCAAGACAAAATCTTTTTTTTTTAAAAATAACACTAACCTACAGCCTGATACAATATGTGAAAACGCTGGTGCTCGTGCCATCCCATGATCGAGGCTAGGTCCACAAGTCTGTTTCTGGCTGCTTTGGATTTCACATGGGTGAAGTGCTGCAGTTTAAAAGTGTCACCCACAAAGCGCAACGCGGGAAGCAATCACCTTAAGTCTGCGCAGATTTGATTTCTCTGCTTTCCGTCTGTTTACAGCCTCTACCCCGCCCTTTCTCATCTCGTCACAGTGACGAGTTGAGAAAGGGCGGGGTGACCATATTCTCCACTCCCTGATTGACGTGAAGCCCCGGGATTACAGGGCTTCACTGCAAAACGCCCAGGGTAAATTTGATCCCAACGGCATCAGGGGGTGGAGACTGCTCTGCAACTCCATGTCTTTGCGAGCTGATGACCTCACAGACCTCAGGGCTGAGAGATCGTCAGCCGGCAAATGCTGAAGACTTTGCTCATTGAGCGTCAGCGTTAATGCAGACTGCAGTGCCATCTTACACAGTGAGTGGCAGGCAGTGTGCAGCAGTCCCGGCCCTGGAAAAAAAAAACTAATGATGTGTGATCTGTGTTAAGGCTGTGGCTGTGTGGATTTTCTTAAGGCAAAACTCTTTGCCTTTATATTGTTAATGCCAGCTAAAGTAAAGGGGGCGGAGCCCCGACGCCCTCAACGAGAAACCGCCACTGTCTGTGACCAAGGGCGGACGCCCGAAACGCGTCAGATTTGGTGAACTTTCCTTATTAATAAAACTTGCCGAAAGAATACTGGGACTCGTGTGGTTTTTCCTCGTTGCTACCTGCCTGGTAGTTTTATGGTGAGAGACTACTGTTCTTGTATATATATATATATATATATATATATATATATATATATATATATATATATATATATTTTTTTTTATAAACATTTTTTTATATTATAACCTAGTTATAGTTAGGACCTATTATCAATAGGAAATCCGCAACATTCTATTTGGAATAACTTTGGTGCCGGTTGACGAATCTGCGTGACATTTTCCAAACTTTTGGCCAGCTCCGGTCCGCTCATATCCTGAAAGTTTCACGATGGTTCATCAAGCGGGGACTGAGGAAAAAAGGGGGTCCCAAAACGCGTTTTCCCCATGCAATTTCCCCTCAGGATCTTTAGCCGCAGCTACAGCCCGAACTGCTGAACGGAATTACACCAAATTTGGCAAAGAGGTAGTCCTTGGTTCAGACTCGTGCCTTTTGCTTATTTGGTGTAAAACCGTTCAGTAGTTCCTGAGAAAATTACAGTTAAATGTACATATATATCTATGGGCTCGGAGGGTCCACGTACCCTAAGTGAAGCCTACGTGCACCCTGCCGTGCACGAGCTGTATTTGAATTGGCTGTCAACACTCCAAACCAGGAAGTGTTGGCAGCCATCTTGTGCCTGCTCAGGGGGTCCCACAAGAACCCCCATGGCCCAAAAAAGTTTTTTTTTTTTTTTTTTAATTGTGGGATGCATGTAGGATCCGCGCATCCTACCAATAAAAAAAAAGAAACGTGGTCTCCCATGCTAAATATTTTAATTTGCCCCCAGGGGGCCAAATCCTGGGAGCATTTTTAAAACAATAGTGTGGAGGGAATCCCAATCCCCCCCACACTGCCCTGGGGACCACCACCTCCCGGGGCTGTAACTTAATATATGTGGGGGGCTCATGGGGTCCCCCCGCAGCTCCGGGGACCACCACCCCCGGGCTTGTTTAAAAAGGGTGGGGGGGCTGTCAGGCCCCTCCAGCCCTGGGGACCACCACCCCCCCGGGCTTTAAAATATTAGCTGCGGGGGCTCTGAGGCACCCCAGCCCTGGGGACCGCCACTCCCTGGGGCTCCAATTTAATATATGCGGGGGGCTCATAGGGTCCCCCCGCAGCCCCGGGGACTGCCAACCCCTGGGGCTACTTTGTAATGGGTGGGGGGGCTCTCAGGCCTCCCCGGCTCTGGGGACCGCCAACCCCCCGGGCTCGAATTTAATTTATGCAGGGGGCTCGCGGGGCCCCGCCCGCAGCCCCGAGGACCGACTCCCCCAGGGCTATTTTGAAATTGGTGGGGTGCACTGAGGCCCCCCAGCCCCGGGGACGGCCACCCCCGGGGCTTAAAAATATTTGAGAAGGGAGGCTCTGAGGCCCCCCCCAGCCCCGGCTTCTAAAGAATGTGGGAGGGGGGCCACACGGACCCACTCCTGGAGCCCTCGATGACCCTGGGGACCACCCCCCCAGGGCCGGCTCATGTAGTGTTCCGGGGTGCCCACCCCGGGACACTGCTGTTTTCAATGGCAGGGCGGGAGCCTCGCGGCTATTGAAGCGAGCGCAGGGAAACCTGCTCTCGCTTCAATAAAGCAAAGCAGATTGCTTTTCCATAACGGGAGCAGCATGTTAGCTGCTCCCCATATGGAAAAGCAATGCCGGCTCCTGCAGGAGGCGGGGAGCCGGCTTGACCGTGGGTGGATTAAGGACCCCCCCACGGTCCCCAATGGTGAGGGTCAGCCCTGGGGGATGGTGTCCCCGGGCCTAGTAGTGGCCCGGGAAGGGGGCCATGCTTCCCCCCTCCCCAAAAGGAACATTTTTTAAAAAAGGGCCGGCCCCGGGGGATGGGTTCCCGGGGCCTTACGTGGCCACAGGAGGGGGGCAGGGCCGCCCTCCTCCTAATAAAAAATAAAAAAAAAGGCCCATGCCCCGGGGGATGAGGTCCCCGGGGCAGACTATGGCCTCAGGAGGGAGGCCAAGGGCCCCCTTCCAAATATTTTAACTAAAAATAAAAATATTGGGGGCAAGCCCTGGGGGATGGGGTCCCCAGTAAAAAAAAATAGAAATAGAAGGGGGGCTACACAAACCCCCTTCTTAAAAAAAAATATTAGAAAAAACGGGATCGCCTTATTGCCCCTTTATTGCAGAGGAGGAACAAATGCCCCTTGAAAACTAGCCCACCAGGTACCTCCAGTATGTGCCAGGGGGCTGCCTTGCAGAGAGGTGTTCTGATGCCATGCCCCATTTTACACCTCTCTGCAACGCAGCTCTGTGGCGCTTACTGGAGGTAGCTGGTGGGCTAGTTGCATCCCAGGGACCCTCAGTATTCAAGGGGAGTTAATCCCCCAACTTAAAATGCACCACGGAGCGTGTTTGCACAGTGGTGAACAGAGGGGGTGGAGCCTGAGTTCATATGTGCAAACATAAGTTGGGGAATTAATTCCTTGTCAATACTGAGGGTCCCTGGGGGCCAACTTGCCAACCAGGTACCTCCAGTAAGCGCCACGGAGCTGTGTTGCAGAGTGTTGTAAAAAGGGGCGTAGCCTCTGAACACCTTTCTGCAACGCAGCCACCTGGCACATACTGGAGGCACCTGTTGGGCTAGTTGGCCCCGAGGACCCACAGGGTTGAGGAGGAATTAATTCTCTAACTTAAAACGCGCCACACGGCGTGTTTGCAGACATATCACCTCAGACCATGACCCCTTCCTTCACCACTGTGCAAACGCGCCCTGTGGTGCGTTTTAAGTTGGGGAATCAATTCTCTTTCAATACTGAGGGTCCCTGAGGGCCAAATAGCCCAACAGGTTTCTCCAGTATGTGCCAGGGAGCTGCGTTGCTGACAGATGTTCAGAGGCTACGCCCCTTTTTACACCTCTCTGCAACTCAGATCTGTGCCTCTTACTGGAGGTACCTAGTGGGTTAGTTTGACCCTAGGGATCCTTAGGATTGAAGGGGACTTAATTGCTCAACTTAGAACGGTGACAGGGCCCGTTTACACAGTGGTGAAGGGAGGGGACGAGGTCTGACGTGATGTGTGCAAACACGCCCTGTGGCATGCTTTAAGTTGGGGAATAAATTTCACTTCAAACTTGAGGGACCATGGGGCCAAGAAGCCCACCAGGTGCTTCTAGAAAGCGCCACTGTGCTGCATTGCAGAGAGGTGGTGCAGGCCGTGCCCCTTTTTACATCTCTCTGCTACGCAGCTCTGTGGCGCCTACTGGATGTACTACGAATTCTGATTTACTCACATGTTATCAGGAGAGACCTCAGTGCTGCATGTTTGAGCCCAGTACAGATCTGGAAAAATAATTCTAACTGTACTTACCAGTAACTTGTATTTCCTTCCATAGGAATCCATTGTCTGGTTTTCACCTGAAAAGTTTCGAAGTGTCTATCTATTTTCACAAACTAGAAATATTCCTAAAAAATCGCCTGTATGATTAAACGCATTCTTGAAACTGTTTACATGAGCTGCACCAATGCTGGATCCAGGATCTACCACTGAGTAAGAAAAAGTAACGATAACAGTACTTACCTGCTAAGTGAATTTCCTCCCATAGAATAACATTGGTGATTCTATGTGAAAATATTTCCAAGTGTCAACTTTTAAAATACAATAATATTCCTTAAAAATCACTACTGTAACCAAGACACTTTTACTCAACTGTTTACAGGAGATGTCACAGGACTGAATCTAAGATCCAGTCCTGTGGTTAGAAAAGTAATCCATAAAGTAACTAATTGCATTTAACTAGAAATTCACATTGAGCTCAATGTTGTATTCTGTTAGAAATTGAGTTGCCCATTGCAACAACTGTAACTACTGTACTTAAAAGTCTATTTTCTATTTGCAAAGTATTTAAACTAAAGTAATTCATTCTGAGAAAGTATATTTTGTAATGTAATTATAATGTAATTGTAATGTGATTTAAAAAATAAAATATCTAAAAATAAATAGTTTAAAAAAATGTAGTAAATCAGTATCAAGAAAATAAATATAACAATTAATACATTTAAAAATTGTCATTTACAAAACGTTGAAATTCACAGAAAAAAACATAGGTTTCAGACATGGTATAGTTAGGAATTAGCATTCAAAAAAACTTGCAATTCACTGAAAAACAATAGGTTTTAGGGGTGTTATAGTTAGCTGGACAGTTCACTTGTACAAAACCATTGAAATTCCTACGTTATAGTGAGTTGTACTAAGTATAATTTGCGCGCCCGCAATCCACTGCTGATGATGTCACATATTACATCATTCATGACATGGTCAGTGACATCACTGATGACATCTCATATGACATCACTGATGGCATCACTGATGACATCATCCACGTGGCAATCTGATACATCTTATCAGACACTAGTATAACCTTTCAACGCTCATTATAAAAAATGGAGTACCATATTTGAAACCATTGACACACCAATACCAATTTCTAAAAACCCACTCAGTGATTCCTACATCTACACACACATCTAAACACTTACCTATAAATTCACTCATCCACGTTAACAAAGATCAATAGAATACTATTAAATATACTTATACACCTACATCGACATTACACACCAGCACACATACTATTCACTTATGCAGTCATCCTACTCAATTATGCAAACAATTGATCATACTTACATTTACTAAGCTACACACGTATACAAACACCACTTTATTGATTCATATAGATAGTAAAACATACGTAGGGTCCCATTAGGATGGCGGGCGGACCCGACGTAAAACTGCACCGCCCGCCATAAGGGTGGCGGTCCCGTGGGGGCCATTAGGATTCGCCCACCACACTGACGGGCGCATCCCGCATTTTTTACATTGCGGCGGGCGGTGCTGAAAGCACCGCCCGCCGCAATGCTAAAAATGCACATTGTGCACTTCAATGCGCAACATGACAGGCACCATGAAGTGCACTGAAAAAAAACATACGTTTCCAGGAGTGTTATAGTTAGCTGGACATTTCACTCGTACAAAACCATTAAAATTCCTCCGTTATAGTTAGCTGTACTCACTATAACTCATGCGCCCGCAATCCACTGCTGATGACGTCACATATTACATCATTCATGACATGGTCAGTGACATCACTGATGACATCACTGATGACATCTCAAATGACATCACTGATGACATCACTGATGACATCATCCACATGACAATTTCTGATATTAAACATATTTTATTTGAATGTCCCACCACCTATCAATTTTGGTAACTAGCCTGGAAACAAATTAACTCTATTTTTTCATAGACATATACCATTCTCCTTTACTCATTTATACTAGATACAGCGAATACTGTCCCAATGTCTCTAATTATTAAACAATATTCTTTTTTTTCTCCCGTAGCCATTTTTTTTTGATTCCTCAGTTTTAAAGACTTTCATACATCAACAGTTAACTGATGAAGTATCTAAACCTCCTTGAATACATTTTTTTTTATTAGAGCTTCCATTCTAATAGTAATATGTTTTGCTTTTTTGGTTCTGTGATAATATGTACTCTATGATTTATGTAATTCCACTACTGTTTTTCAAAATTATGATACCTTCATAAGACGTGCTTTTATTTTTGCCATTTCTATTTTATTTCTCCCTTCCCCCTTATCCTGTTTTCTACATATAATTGCAAATATTTTCCTGTTCTATCTTATTATTATTCACATTTTTTCAGCACATTGTTATTATATTGTGAAATTGCTGTTTGTTATTTCCGTTTTTCCTACTTAATCACCTTTACTTTTTAAACTTAAAAAATATGACTTAACTGATATGTCTGCAGCGTCAGCAATACTACTCGTACAGAATAAATGGTAAAACGTGTTACAGTTGAACAGCAACAATCTTAAACTAATGTTTTGTAATATAGCATAATACCCAGTAGGACGTAACAATAGGTTGTAAGGTATTTAGATACTCTAACCAGGGAGAAGTAAGAGAAGAGAAGTATCTTCTAGTTGTTGTAAAACCTGCTCCACTAGCCAGTATGCTGTGAATGTATACATGTATGTGTATGCGTCAGTCCTAGATGAATCCCAAACCTGATAATCATGATTTTACTTGAGGGCAAAAACCGAGTAGGGAATAGGGATGGAAAAAAAAGATGAATACCCCCAATTCAGAAACTGCAACTTCTTCACAAACAATACTGGATTTTAGGGTAATGGTGGTAAAGCACTGCTCTGTAGCTTCCCAGACTCCACATTAGGCCCTGTTAAGGGCATCCTACATGCTGCAGCAAATCTCAGCCACTGACGCACTGTCTTCAAATCCAGCTACATCATTTAAAAAGCCATCACAGCCAGTATCCCTATTCATCCTGAAAACAGGAAAGAGTTAAAGCACCTCTTTAAGGAACACTAGATCCCAGCTGCCTCTCCTACCACTTTTTGACTGTATGGTTGACTCTGCAAAGAAAATCAGTTGTTGGAGTCTATCAAATTGGTTGGAACGTTATTAATTAGTTATTAATTGGTTATTAATTGGTTATTAATTATTAATAATTAATTGGTAAATATGTTAATGGTGTTTTTTAAGAGTGGGTTGTGGGTTTATAGGGGAGTAGGGTTGGAAGTAATTAAATTATAATTCATTCATTACATTTTTTTATGAATTAATATTTGTGTATTTTATATTTTATATTGTAAATTGTGGTAAATAATTTGTTATTTATTAATGATTAATTGGTTATTAATTGCTAACAATTAGTTGTGTATTTAGAGGGAGTAGTGTGGCAAGTAGTTAAAAATTAATATAATTTTTTTATTTTTTCAGATGATATTTATTTATTGTTATTTTATAGTGTTAATAGTATGAATTAATGTATTACTCATTGCTTTTACTTTTATTGTTTATTGTTATTAGTTCATTAATTAATTGTTAAGCAACCAAGTTATTTATGTCATGTTTTACAATAGTGGTGGTGTTCTTTATAGGGGTATTTGGTGAGAGGTAAATTATTTTTTATTATTTAAGTATTTGTTAATTAATGTTTATTATTTTTCTGGAGTGGGAATACTAAATTATTCCCCTCTGCTATCCAACACTTTCCCTACTGTTTCACTTGCTTGAGTGGGAATAGTAAATTATTCCCCTCCACTATACAACACTTTCTCTACTGTTGCACTCACTGGAGGAGGAATAGTATATTTTACCCCTCCACTAGCCAACGCTTTCCCTACTGTTACACTTGTTGGTGTGGGAATGTTAATGTATACCTTTCTGCTATCCAACACTTTCCCTACTGTTGCACTCACTGGAGTGGAAATAGTATTTTTTACCCACCCGTTATCCAACACTTTCCCTACTGTTGCGTTTGATGGAGTGGCAATAGTAATTTTTACCCACCCACTATCCAATAGTTTACATACTGTTGCTCTCACTGGAGTAGGAATAGTAAATTTTACCCCTCCACTATCCAACACTTTCCCTACTGTTACACTTGTTGGAGTGGGAATATTAATGTATACCTTTCCGCTATCCAACACTTTCCCTACTGTTGCACTCACTTGAGCGTGAATAGTAATTGTTACCCACCCGCTATCCAACACTTTCCCTACTGTTGCATTTGCTGGAGTGGGAATAGTAATTTTTACCCACCCGTTATCCAACACTTTCCCTACAGGTGCACTCACTGGAGTCGGAAAGGTAATGTTTACCCGCCCTCTATCCAACACTTTCCCTACTGTTGCAATTTCTGGAGTGGAAATAGTAATTTTAACCCCTCCGCTATCCAACACTTACCCTATTGTTACACTCCGTGGAGTGGGAATAGTAAATCATTCCCCTTTGCTATCCAACACTTTCCCCACTGTTGCAATCTTTGGAGTGGGAATAGTAATTTTATCCCCTACGCTATCCAACTTTTTCCCTACTGTTATAGTTAATGTAGTGTAAAATATTTTTTACAAAGAAATATTAATTTTAATATTTTAATGGATTATATATATTTGTTTTTTATATTTATAATACAGATTTATGTATATGTATATATATGTATGTATAATTTTGATTATGTTTCTTACATTTTATAATTAAATTAAATAATTATTTATTGATATTATTAAGTTAATATATAGAATGTTTTTAAATATGTTCAATTTATTTAATATTACATTTATTAATTATCATTTTAACTTTTTCAAATAATTCTAATTATGTTTTTAATAATTATATTTATTATTTGCTTAATTTTATATTATTTTTAAGACATTTAAAAAAAAGATACTTTAATCAACAATATTTTAAACTACTATATTTTGGTTTCGATATTTTTGTACTTACCTTTGTAGAGATAGGATGTTGATATTCTGTCCATCGAAACATTATAGACGCATCACAGTAGTTGTCTTAATTAATGTCAGTTTCCCACAAGACCAAAGGACTAAAGATACCCTACTTGATTTGTGCGACTCATGATTTAGTGCCACACTTCACAATGACATTACAAAATGGGCCTCTTCACAATCACATCACACAGAGGGCCTCGTTACAAGAAGTCTGATAATTAGAGGGGCCAGGCACTGCCCGGATATAACGACTGCGGACATTAACTCCCTTTCGCAACCCTTCCCAGGGTTTAGTACCAGAATACCGTTGTCAGAATGTAGTCCTAAATAAATATTGCTTTCTAAACGGTGTTACATTTTTTTTTTACACATTGGAGTTAAAAACGCAATATCTACACCTAATGGGATGATATTTTTCTAAAACATATTTCGGGCCAAATAGTTATGTCAGGCAATATTTATGACTACTTTATTTAGAGATAAAACTCCTCCTCCCACACAATTACCGGGATTCACAAGTTACTGAGCCTGGAATCAGGGAACATTTGAGGGACCTCGAATTACTGTCTCCAATTCACATTTTCACCTTTTCTGAGGCTATTTTCCTCCACACTTCCCTCCTGCTTCCAGCTGTGCATGGAGGTGAATTTGGATTTACCAAGTGTGTACCTGCACCCAGTCCACCTTGCAACTGGGAATGTTAGTGCTGCCTGAGGGACACCTCCCGCCCGACTTGCAAAGCCTGAGTCCACCGCACAGTACATGGACTCTACATCAGAATCAAGGGATATTCAAAACACCTACGCTGGACGACGGGTTGACCATGGACTGACACCACTCCACAGCTTCCATGGTGCAAGATCTCAGTGTTTCTGTACGTCCGTGGTAGAAGAGCCTGGTTGTAATAGTTTCATAACAGCAACCGGGGCTTCAAAAAGAACAGAAGAATTTGCAGTTTCAGAAAACGCATTACCAAAAAGAAACAACAAAGCAATTTTTGACACACTCTAATCATGTCAAGCACAACAAATACTTCAAAACGCCATGAATCCCATTTTCTGAAGCTTGTATACAGACAGAAAAAGTGTCAACAGGTCATTTGCTCCGTGTATTTGTGTTTATGGAGTTTTGTGAACCATAAGGATGCCCTTTCCATAATTTGCAAGTCTAGACAATAGCCTTTGGTTCACTGGATTTAAAAAACACATTCTGCTCTCCGTGCATCTTCCATTATCTGCGGTAGCTGGAAGGGATTTTTAACTGCCTGTCTCATCACCTCTGACGTCAGTCCCAAAGCTCATCGAACTTAACCCACTTACCTCCCCTGTAAGAGTGTTTGAGAACATTTGCGCATGGATCTTAGGCACTCTCAGGAATACTAACTACTCAGGTTCTGTAGTCAAGCCTGAGCCCTGGCAACAGCATGCCCTTAATTGCTTTGACACCAATGTTGTACTGCTTTACCTGTTTGCTGTAAAAGCTGCTCAAACGCTCTCATTTTACAATCTTCTCTCTCCTGTCATTCCTTGTGAATGTACACCGCAACAAAGCGCCACATCCACTCAAGGAATATGCCGCTGTGAGAGGGAGCAAGTCATGGCTTATGATCTTCAAAAGCACCTCTTGGTCCCAGACCCCTAAAAGGCCTGCTGGAACCACAAAGCCCTCTCCTCCGATGATCTCGCTCCGCAGAGCCACCCGAGCAACATCTTTAATACTGCTGCAGCTATGGCTATGCCACAGTTCTCAGGGGTGCAAAGGGCCTCATCTCACATCCTGTGGTCCTAAGAATATCTTCCTCCCAGGTTAGTCCAAGCTCCCACCAGGAAGATCAACCCAATGATGTTACCACTGCATCACTGATGTACTGTGTGATGTACAGATTTCCATAGGGCTGTAGAGCAGTGGAAAAGAAACAGCTTCTGTCTTTAACTCTGTCGGGCAGCTTGTCAGGAGTTCAGGTCAGGAGCAAGTTGGGAAAGGCTCACAGATAACATTACACACTTTAAGATCTTCTCAAACTCTTGGGACGCAATCACAATGGCACCAGATCGCTTCTCTCTTTACTCACAGAATCATAGATTTAGAAAGGGAAGGGACTCAGATGGTGAAAGACTAGGACACGGCACGTAAGAGACACAAGACTGTTGACCACTATGGTGGTTGGAACTTCCTGGACCAGAGGTTTACATACGGATTAAAGGTACTAGAATCAATAATCTGCCACAAGACACCCATATTTCTTTGTCCGGCAAAATTGTGTGGCTGTAACTGCTTACCGCTTTGGCTCAGTTTTTACATTCAAACTTGCGGCCTACCACCTTTGTTAGTTCCCAAATTTCAGTACCGGACAGGCTCACAATTCCCCTTCTGGGGTGCTACCTTAACTATATAAAGATCTATAAATATGTAAATGTGTTTTCGACCCAATACCCGTCTATTGCTGTAGTGGAGATTTCTGTCCTGGGAATCAGTGTTGGAATAATGGTCGGCGTCTGGTCTTATTACTGCCAACACCGCCCTGGATCAGGGTAAGCTTCTCCCTCTGATAAAGGACCCTTCCTACCTGCGACAACTCCTCTTTGGTACATTCTTATTAACTTCCACCTTATTCAGAACTTATTCCATCTGTTGCCCGAGACTGCTGTCAGACCAGTCCATGCCAAGTATGCTTTACCATGCAGCATTCTAGAAAGCTTTCCTCTGCCTTTTTGTCTCCTTCCCCATTTCCCTCTGGCCATGTATTTGAATTCTTGACACCTTCAGAAAGAGGCAGGAAAGGCTAGCTTTCTCAGCAGTTCTCCATCCTTGGCCCGAGCATGACACAGCCTTATGAAACCTGCCCTCCAGTGCACCATCCTTTCCCTCTCTACTCCAGTGGCCTCGCAATCTTGCAGATCACCCAGACGACAGCACTGGGTGCTGGACATGAGGGCAGCTCTTCAAAACAACATACTGAAGCCATCCTGGCTCTCAGATGGTTAGTAATAGTATTCATTAAAGAGGCTTCAAGAGTCGTGCTTAGCACATTACCAGAGATAAATCATTTAAATGAAAGCGATTTAAAGAATTTGGGGCCAGATGTTCAACCCTTCTTTGTGGCCACAAATGCGAGATCCTCCCGTTTGCGACCGCAAAAAAGGGTAATTGAATGCTATTTTGCCTGTCACTGACTCGCAAAATAGCATTTGTGACTCCCGCTATTAGGAAGGGGCGTCCCTTCCTATTAGTGAGTCAACAAGCCAACATGCTGATTTGCGACCACATTTACAGTCGCAAAACACTCGAAGTTTACCACCTACTTCAAGTAGGTGGTAACCCACCCCCAAACGGGAAAGGGTCCCCTGTTTCCCCTTGTGAGTATGTGAGAAAATATTTTTAAGAGCATGCAACGGTCCCAGGGACCAGTAGCTGCCCTTAAAAAAATGAAACTAAAAAGTTTCATTTTTCTTTTTAAATGCATCCCGTTTTCCTTTCAGGAAAACGGGCTGCATAAAAAAAAAGACTGCTTTATTTAAAAGCAGTCCCAGACATGGTGGTCAGGCCACCATCCCTGAGAGTGCTAGCCAATCCCAATGGGGTCGCAAATTGCGACAGCCTCATCATTATTCATGGGGCATGCAATTTGCGACCCCATTGGGTATCGCAAACAGTGTAGGAGACACTGTTATACATCGCGTTTTTTGCGAATCGCAAATTGATGGGTCATACATCTGGCCCCTGATGTTTTCCCATCGCATCCTTACTCTGGTCTACCTTCCTATTGCTGCCTCAGCTGGTCTGATGGTAAAGGGCACTGCTCTATCACACCAGGTAACTTACTGAGTTAGAACCTGATTTATTGCAACAAGCAAGGCCAATAACCAGTCTCAAATTTTACTTGGTTCTTGATACTTCAATTCGACTTTCCAGAACTTAGTAAGAAAGTACATAACCTTTCCATACTTTTCAATTATCGAAAATGGCATGTATCTGTAACTTTTCAAGTTATAAACTTAACCAAGCACTGGTCTGGGTGTACAAGGAGTTATAACAACCCTGTTGTTCATTAATACGCTGCATTCTACAAACCGTATGTTTCATAAGGAGTCCCCACACTTCTCTTTCCTCACACAATTAATTAGTCAATCAAAGTCACCCTCTGTGTACATCTACAAACTGCAGGAGGAATGTTCAAGGAACAACACAAAGTGTTGTTCCTTGAAGCTAAAAAGCCAAGCTAAAAAGTGAAGCTAAAAAGCCATCAAATAGAATAAATGATCCATAGTGGAAAAGGAGCGACTTGTGTATTACCAAACACAAATATCTTACCGTCCATAAAGCTTGAAAAAGGCCAACTGAAGAGCAAGTTGCACAAATACATCAGGATGCATTTTCTTCGGCTTGACATGAGCTTTGCCAAAAGATGTGAATGCGTAAGCAATCAGCTGCAAGTCAGCTGCCTAGTAATATAAAATACAAATTACTAGAATCATAAAAAATGGCATATCCGATTATTACTTTTAATCTGGTCACCACAATACATGCAGCGTATTACCATGTGGTTCTGTTGC
The DNA here is from genome assembly GCF_964263255.1 of Lissotriton vulgaris. NCBI lineage: Eukaryota > Metazoa > Chordata > Amphibia > Caudata > Salamandridae > Lissotriton > Lissotriton vulgaris. Next base: position 858,085,509 of record NC_141698.1, read on the forward strand.
TTCATTGCTAGTTTTGGCTTCATGAATTGAAACCAGGTAACACATACATCTGACTTTCGAGGTAATCTCCCTGTTCCCACAGTACTCATTAAAAAAGATCTAAACGTGTATAGAGAAGGTACAATCCTAATGTATACGCCAGCAGCAGCCTTTAATGAGGTGTGTCCTGCATTTTCTACTCATTTTGGAATTGTCCTGATGTTTTTCGGACATAATAGTATCATGGGTCTATCTAAAGTGCCTGACATAGGGATACTATTGTTGATTACAGTTTGCGCCTGTTTGTTTTTAGGTGGTTTCCCCTAGCGGACTCTCCGGTCGCGGTGAAGCAACTAACAGCTCTCGTGTGATTAGCCTCGAAAAGTTAGCCAAGTCGTATACATTAGGATTGTACCTTCTCCCGGTGTCTACACGCGTTCAGTAAGTTGTGATGGTCGAACGTTTGTCTTTTGTTTTTGTTAAGATAATGTTATACAAAAAATTTAGGCAGAACATTTCTTTTATAGAGCGACGGATTAAATTCCTCTACACTGACAGACTTGAACACGACTGTTCTTTCACATTACTCTCTTGGTTTTAAGTGAGTATGATACATTGATTATTTTGATTAAATTCGGAGGTTTTTTTCTTAATTAATAGTTAGGGACTACAACTAACGTATATGTTGACATGCTATGAACTATGCATTTTTTGAAGAACCATACACATTTGAGTGATAGAATCCATTTTTCAGTTTTTTAGGTACCGCCCCTGACGAAGGGCCGGGTGGCCCGAAATGCATTGGGCAGGGAAAAATTACCAGTATCTTGTTGTAAAACAAACATTTATGTTGAAAGAAAGTTTTTTTAAATAATTCATGTACCGATGGTGTTTATGTACATAAAGTGTATATCACGTGGATAAACAAGACATGTTAGTAAAGATATGAAGTTGATAACACAGAAAATTTGTAGTGTTTTTCGTACATAACGTGTCAAATATGTGTTATAATTTGATGAATGTAGTAAGCAATTTCCTATAGTGGAATCGCAACAGTGCGCAGAGGGCAAGCGGCTACGCTTGATTTTTTTGTATGTTTATTTAATTGATGCAATTTGGACACAGCATCTCCTTCTGCAGCACGCGTAGCAGATTGTGTTTAAGAGATTAATTTTGAGTATTAGTATTCAAACCAAGGAGTGCCTTTCCCATCACTAACTGTTGTTTTGTACCCTGTCCACATGGATTGAGCACCCACCTATATAAAAAAGAATGTCGTTTGATGCCATAACTAGTCTGACGGATAATCGAGCTAATATTTTAGCATATACTAATGAACAAGCATCGGAAATATATTCCCTGATCCATGATGTAAGGTCCTTCAACGTGCAGGGGAGTAGCCTGTCACAGCAACTGAAACAGTTGGAATTTTTGACAAAGAGACAATTGAACCAGCGCCTCCATGCGTCCACTCTTGTGCAATATCACCGCGCAAAGAGGATTCCAAGAGGTCTCAGAATGCCCATTAAACCCATGCTTTTCCGTTTCCATATGAAAAAAGATTTTATGGACCGCTGGTATGCAGTGCTGAACAAATGTTCTTTGGATTTGATCCTTTTACTACTAGAGGAACTAGCAGTAGTAATCAAGGAAATTACAGATGAGATAACACTTATTGAATCAGACTTACAAGCCAGAATGGATTCTCAAGATTGGTCTAAATTCTTGGAAGAAATGAACGCGAGGATGGAGAAACATTCCAAAGAGATTCAAGAGGGTAAACTTAGGAAATATAAGCGAGATACACTTGATTATAAGTTGAATGAGGTGTACACGTGGGCGGAAGTGTACGCCCAAAGGAGAACCTTCATAAAACGCACACCTAACACGTCTTCCCAAGAAAGTGTAGCGACAGAAGGAGACACCAATACTAACAGGGCACCTCCAACAATAGTAACAACAGCACCAAGTGTATCAAATGCAACAGACAGCGAAGGAGCTGCCTCTTCCAAAACGTCTTTTTCCGCCCAGGACGCGGAGACCACCCAACCACCGGGAAAAACCAAAGGAAAACCAGGAGAGGCAAAGGAGGTAACAAAACCCAACCTGAGGAGTACCCGACTAACCTAGTGATTAACATCTCTACACAGAATCTTACAGTACAACAGACCAAAGTTCTCAATAAAGGATTGAATTTTGTACTGACTTATCAAACAAACCCACTTGAAATTGAAATTGATTTCTTCAGGTTCATGAGAATTTTGCGTCTAAGATATTTCTTTTCCAATCTTCCAGACCAAGGAATAGAGTCAGATCCACCAGAGTTTTTAGAGTTTAGACCTAAATCCACCTTCCAGGCACCGACATCACACAAGATTTTGGATGCTTTTGAGAATCTTGTGTTGAAAGACTTGAAAGACATTAAAACCAACAAAAAATGTCACCGGAATCTATCCAAATATGAGAGGGATAAACTAAAAGAACTTTCAGAAAATCCCAAGATACATATCCAACAAGCCGATAAAGGCGGTGCAATAGTGGTGATGGATCAGACATTTTATGAGACCAGAGTCAATGAACATATATCTGACATTCATACTTATTTGAAACTGGATAAAGATCCCATTAAGGAATTGAGAGAAACACTTGGGAAAATCTTGGATGTAGCTGAGGAGATGAAATGGATTAACACAAAAACAAGACAATTTCTCACAGTTCCATTTCCAAAACAGCCAGGTCTCTACATGCTGCCTAAAGTCCATAAACATCTTTCCAACCCACCATTTCGTCCAATTGTTACCGGATGTGGCACCATTTTCGAGCCTCTGGGGCAGTATATTGACCAATTTTTGCAACCTTTTGTACAGGCGTGGTACTCCTACACTAAAAACACAACACATTTCCTACAAAAACTCACAAAAGTTGTCATCAAACCAGGGATGTTACTATGCACTTTGGATGTCAAAGCCCTTTACACCTCTATTCCGCACACCGCAGGAATAGAGGCAGTTGAATGGGCTTTGTTGAAACAAGAGAATTTGCCTGTGAGCAAAGTCTTTCTATTGGAACTTTTGCATTTCAGCCTTCACCATAGCTATTTCAAATGGAACAATGCATATTATCTGCAAAACAAAGGTACCTCAATGGGCTTTTCTGGGGCCCCCGCCTATGCGAATACATATATGGCAAGGTTTGAAGACCAATTCATGATAACTGACAGAGACTGGACTGACAACACAGTGATCTATTGTCGTTATATTGACGACATTTTTTAAATTTGGCAGAACTCCAAGACATTGCTGGAACAAAAGATATCAGAATTGAACTCACATGATGAGAATATCCAATTCACGCATATCATTGACAACAAGGCCATCCCATACTTGGATGTATTAGTAAAATTGAGTGATGATACTTTGGAAACTGAGGTATACCACAAGGCCACAGATAAAAATACTGCTCTTGCATATAATAGTTTTCACTCCAAGAATCTGATTGATAACTTGCCATTTTCTTTAATGTTAAGAGCCAAAAGAATATGTTCTCAGGAGGAGACCCTTCAGACGAACCTAAACACCATTTACACCAAATATGTATCAAAAAAGTACCCAGTCACTGTATTGCAGACAGCTAAGGAAAAGGTTGACAAATTACCAAGAGAAACTTTGTTGCTCAAAAAAACCAGAGATCAAACACACCGTCAGGTTTTCGTGTCTAAATATTCAACTTGTTCGCAAGACATTAAGAAGAGTATTAATCGCCATTGGGAATTGTTAAGTAATGAGACAGACTTCAAGGAGTTGTTTACACACAAACCAATCTTCGCCTATAAAAGGTCTCGCAACATCAAAGAATTACTAAAATTTAATACCATGAAAACTCCAGGAAACTTCAAAGGAATGAAAAAATGCCAAAACTGCACCCATTGTAACAATGTGATAGTAACTGACACAGTGAAACACCCACACACTGGGGAAACCATCCCCATTAAGATCAATGCAGACTGCAATTCGATGAACGTGATATATGTCATCAAATGTCCGTGCGGATTGTTATACGTGGGGAAAACAGAGAGAAAAATAAAAACACGAATTTCAGAACATAAGAGTACTATCCGTAACAAAAATGTAAACAGCAGTTTGGCAGTACATTGGGATAAGAATAGACATACCATTGCCCAGTTAAAATTCCAGATACTTGAAATGGTCACCCCAACACCCGGGAAGAGTCTCACCAAGACATTATTACAGAGAGAAATCCACTGGATTAGAAAGTTACAGACACAAGATCCCAAAGGGATCAACGATCGAGTAGATCTTATTTGTTTTCTTTGATATTAGCACAGATCAGAACGCTCGAGGCCATTTGTCATTGTCATTTTCATTTTTTAAGTAAATAATCTGAATTTCTTAGCATCACATTGTATTGTATTCCTTTTCTCATGATCAATTGTATGTATGATTCTGTTTGCACATTTCACCACACCAAGATGGCGTTTCCACCGTGCATACACGTAATGACACTTCGTGCTCAGTAGTCCGTTGTTGATTTTTATCCCCGTTGCGCCCAGCTATACGTCATCATAATGAGCGGCTTTATTTGACGGAGCGTTCTGATTCTTTTGCACACCGAGCGCTTGGGTCTGCGAGGAAGGAGAGAGGGTCGACCGGAGTATTCAAAGCTTTTGCCTTGGGCAGAGAAAGGTACATATCACTAGAGATAGGATTGAGTAGATATCGTTTTGATTTACCACGCTCTGACAGACTGATGTTAAATTTTGTTGTTATTTGCAGTTTCCTCCAAAACCCGGTTTGGTATAGTTACGTAGAGATCTTATTGACCGTTACTGCCAGCAGCAGCCTTTAATGAGGTGTGTCCTGCATTTTCTACTCATTTTGGAATTGTCCTGATGTTTTTCGGACATAATAGTATCATGGGTCTATCTAAAGTGCCTGGCATAAGGATACTATTGTTGATTACAGTTTGCGCCTGTTTGTTTTTAGGTGGTTTCCCCTAGCGGACTCTCCGGTCGCGGTGAAGCAACTAACAGCTCTCGTGTGATTAGCCTCGAAAAGTTAGCCAAGTCGTATACATTAGGATTGTACCTTCTCCCGGTGTCTACACGCATTCAGTAAGTTGTGATGGTCGAACGTTTGTCTTTTGTTTTTGTTAAGATAATGTTATACAAAAAATTTAGGCAGAACATTTCTTTTATAGAGCGACAGATTAAATTCCTCTACACTGACAGACTTGAACACGACTGTTCTTTCACATTACTCTCTTGGTTTTAAGTGAGTATGATACATTGATTATTTTTATTAAATTCAGAGGTTTTTTTCTTAATTAATAGTTAGGGACTACAACTAATGTATATGTTGACATGCTATGAACTATGCATTTTTTGAAGAACCATACACATTTGAGTGATAGAATCCATTTTTCTGTTTTTTAGGTACCGCCCCTGACGAAGGGCCGGGTGGCCCGAAATGCATTGGGCAGGGAAAAATTACCAGTATCTTTAGGTAAAACAAACATTTATGTTGAAAGAAAGTTTTTTGAAATAATTCATGTACCGATGGTGTTTATGTACATAAAGTGTATATCACGTGGATAAACAAGACATGTTAGTAAAGATATGAAGTTGATAACACAGAAAATTTGTAGTGTTTTTCGTACATAACGTGTCAAATATGTGTTATAATTTGATGAATGTAGTAAGCAATTTCCTATAGTGGAATCGCAACAGTGCGCAGAGGGCAAGCGGCTACGCTTGATTTTTTTGTAGCGTGAATGGTGTTCCCACACCAATGCTATGAGCCAGAGGCTAAGGCCAATACAATTCTTCAATGATTGTGGAAATTTGCATCAATTACAACATTATGTGATCCGGGGTCACAATGCAATTACTACAGATATACAGCCATTTCTTCTCCTCTAATAAAGTAGCTATTCCAAGTGTACGGTTACTTCGAACCGAGAAAACTTTAGGTAGTGTGTAATAGTACAAAAAATTGCCCTTTACGATTCCTACGTCTGCAAACAAGTTGAAGAAGGTCTTTGTAGCTTGGTATGGTGTGAAGGACACTTGCCCATTTGGGAACTACATAAGATATCCCTGAAATGTCTAAGTAGTAATTATTGAGTTGGCTCACTGCAATTGGCTGGGTCTAAACTGGGGTGGCATGGTGAGCAAAAGAACAATGGATTTAACCCTGATCTCTTGACTGGGGGTGAATGTATGATTTATTCAGCATTCCGTCCATCATTTGTGTGTGTAATCAGTGCTAATTTAAGGCAGACGTGAACAAGCAACCTGAAGGTGAGCAACTCTCTAGCAATGCACCAAACTCAGTTCCAAGACCTGAAGCGTAAGACAAGAAGCAGGATTTCATAATCATACACCATGACTCGCAGAATTCCTTAGGTGCCAGTGACCATTCACTCAGCTACCACTTTTAAACTGTCCCTACAGAATCTACTGATGTGCTAAGTGCCATATGCAACTGCACATCTATTTAGGCTGATGATTACTCCCTAAACAACATGTAGGGGAGCAATCAAATGTACAACACAGTGTTAAATAGTGTCGAAATTCCACAGGACAATAGTAACAGTAACAACATTTGTACAATGTATATCAAGCCATAAACTCTCAAACATCCTTCAGAATAACATCTAAACCAAAAATGTTCACAACCCCAGCCCCGTTTTACATTTTACTAAACAGTTGACTTCAACTCTCGACTGAAAAATGCCATAATATTTACAGAACACTGGTGTTTTGTAAATATTATGGCATTTGGTGAAATTAAATACATTACTTCAAAGTAAGATGAGAACCAATGTGTGGGATGTGTGTGTGTGTGAGGGATGTGGGTGTTTGTGTGTGGGTGTGTGTGTGCAGGGTTAAAAATCCTACAACAACTCAGCAAGGAGACTGTAACAAGTCGTTCTTAAGTGTTATTTCATCGTAATGTACGTCCTACAATGTCTTTTCATCTAAATGCTGTAAGCTCTTAAGTGTTATTTTATTTTAATGAACTGGAACACAGAAGCATCACCTGCTGGAAGTACTGCTCCTTGGCCTGTCTGATGTCACTATGAAGTTTCTCGTCCAAGGTGAAGACGAGCTCCTCTGGCAGTGGTATGTCTCGTACTTCAGGTGACCCCTGTGGTAAAAGACGTGAATGTTCAGCATTATCTCCATATGCATACAGATGTGAGACATGAACTGTATATTAACTAAATGTGGCTTGTGAGGTAAATGTGAAGAACCAACTCCTCCAGTATAGTGAGGTATGTCATTCAAAATATCTTTTCTTAAATTGGTGCTACGTGTTACGTGCTACGCACTTTTGGTCGTGGTGTGTTGTAGGCGGATAATTTACCTGACCTGGAGAAACTAGCAGGCAAGGAGCCGCCACTGAGTATTTACTTGTATTCAAAGAGAACGAAAATTAGGTAAGCAATTCAAAGACTGGGTTTTTAAATAAATGCATATTTACCCATTCCTTTAGAGATTCTCAGCGTCCAGAATTCCTATTATCTGTTAGTATCTCCGCGTGGAATACCCAGTGGCAGCTCCTCCGCTAAGGTGGAGGAGCGTCGCCCCACTTCCTTTTAAAGGAAAAATAAAATGATAATAACAGAATGTTATTATGATTTTATTTGTTCCTGCAGCGGGGTGGGCGGGGATGCTCTGCTCTCAGAGCAGGGCAGGGGAGGAGTGGTTAGCCCACTCTAAATGCGAATTGATGCTTGGATGGCCCTCTCTGGCCGGCCAAACATTTATGCGCACTCTGCATGTTATAGAGCCAGCATGGAGAACATGCCCAGGCCCCCATTCCCTGGCTGAATGCCAAACCACCATGCTCAGACTAATCACAATGCTGCATTGCAGCGTTCTGATTGGTCAGGGGAGTGTGGGTGCTTCCTGGTACCTGTTCCAGCCGCCAGGAGAGACGCAGCGGCAATAAGGTAAGCTTTTGTTTTATAGTTTTTTTTAACATCACTCTACCTCCCCTGATCTGTGCCAGCGGCCACTTGGAATACCACCCATTACCTGCTAAATCCCCTGGAATTGGAAATAAATGTGTAGAAATCGAATTGCTGTGTAAGCTTCCACACAAAACTCCCTTTAGAAGTGGTTCTAGCACGCCAATTTACAACCTGCACTGAACAGCTGGTAAATGGGAGCACTCCACTGGCTTCCACAAGAGGCAGAGGTGGTGGGAAGGGCGCTGGAAGGGTAGGGACCACAGGACAAGGAGGACATCTCATACAATTTTACTTGCCAGAATTACCGGACAGTAAAATCTTGTCGCCATTTGTAATTAGGCGAAGCTAATTTCCACATCAGAACTGGACTTAGACGACGAGTCAATGGCAGGGTAATTCTGCAGCTCCTGTCGGCCCGGACCTTTTGATACAGATTTGCATGCTTATTTTCACATGAACCTGGTCACCGACAACAACTATAGTGACCGTCAGGTATCGAGAATGCAGTAGCTTAGGGAACTCCCTGCAGCAACATTCGGGACCTGTTTTGTACCGGGAACTCAGTGTCACCCCAGGCCACCGATCCGGCTGATCCCACAGTATGAAATGGGAAACATTGCAACTAAATGAAGATAGCATCTGTTTATCTCCCTAAGTTAGCACAAGACCTCCTCAGAGTGCCGCACTGCATCTCCAGCATTGCCCCCGACTTCTTTGGCTGAAAATATCAAACTGGTTCAAGGATCACCGCACCAACATGCCTGACCTTAAAATGGTCCTGTTTTAATTCTCAGTCCTTGGTACTTTAAATTGGGCACAAACATTAAACAAACATTGCTCCACAAGTCCAGCACAATCGCACTGCATGCAGACTAGTATACTGGGTTTTGGATTCAAAACAGTTGTGCAGATTTACGATGGCCTGCCGATCCTGCCTGACCCCAAGATGGTGTTGCAAAACTCATTGTGAGCAAGGCTATAATTTGCTTAAACCCTAGTTTGCTCTCCATGGCTTTGACCCTGACTGGTACCAGTGTCTACCAGTGATTGTGAACTGATTTGTGCTGAACTATCTTGAGGTACTTCTACTGTAAGACAGAGAGTGTTTGAGGCTCACCACAGGTACCTTGATTTGGGTCTATTGCTGTAATATTAAAAAGCTGCGGGCCCTTAAATCATCTTCTGATCTGGCCTCCACCTACGGCTCTGCAACTCATGGTCTGCTATACTACCTTTAAATCCTCTCTTCCTTCTGCTAGCTGCTAATTCTGGGTCACAACTGATCGGGGACATAACTATGTATACTAGTGCAATACAAATGTGCACCCAAATCCATCTGCGTAGATATCCCACTTCTCCCTACACTATCTGGGCAGTGACTAAACAGCATGACCCAAGTGCTATCAGGTGCGTTGACCTACATTAGCCAGTGACTTTGCTCTTTCTGCCCTTCTTGCTCCACCTCCTGTACCAACCGCAAGGTACTGAATACCGTCTGGCAGTTACAATCTAACATATTTTGTTTTCGTGCCTGGAAGCCTCAAAATAACAAGCTACAATCTCGAAGCACCTCGAATGCCTCCATATGCCACAAATCAGTTACACCATGGTGGAAAAAGACTCCAAAACATTACTAAAGTGCTTCAAAGCTGACCACCCGGCTCCAGAATTGCAGATAAAAGGGAAAACAGACATCAACGTAACCATAGAAATTATTCTAAAGGAGTCAGCTGATGTCCATGAACTGGACAAGTCTACTAGAACAAACACAGACACCATGCAATTGGAACTAAGTACTACAAGGGCAAACATTAGAAATATGACAGAAAAATTCTCAAATGCGGAAGAACAAATCAGCATCGTGGATGACGCCTTTTCCAAAACAGAAAAAAAAATGTCATTACTCCGATTGTCCACGAAAACACTGCATAAAGAGGTTGCAAAGCTGGAAGACAAGAACCACAGGAGCAACCTGCATATCTTTGGTGTCCTAGAGGGCTCTGAGGACTCTGAGCTCTCCTGTCTTGTTTGTTTCCTACTGGAGGAATGGCCTCCACAAATTACTGCAAAAACCACAGTTGATGGACAAAATGCAGAACAATGTCATACATTCACCCCAGTACAGAGATCTGGGCCTAAATCCATCGTTTTTTTGCACTCCACACCACCCCAGTTCTGACATGGCCATATGCAAATCAGTCTGACCATGTGTCTCATGGGAACAGTCCAGCCGAAAAACGATTGATTGGTGGTCCACAGGTGGGCTTTATGAAAGGTAGATGGCCAAATTATGGCACACGATTGCTCTGCCATATACTAGAAAAAGCAAAAACATTGAATTCTGAAAGGGTAGCCATCCCACGATGCCTTAAAAGCATTCAATAGGGTATCCCAGGTCTTTCTTAAGAAAATCTTAACAAAATTCAACCTCAGAGAAAGCTTTATCAATGTGGTTGACTTATATGATTTCCTTAAACTCACTACTGTGTTTCCAAGGCCAATCCACACTTCCAAGTTCCCTCCCTTCCTAAATTGATTGTGGTTGTCAATAGATAGGGTCCCCAGATCTCAAGATACAATAATCTACTACAACCAAACTCTTCTCGTTGAAAACGAGGTCTACTCGAGAAAGGGAACATGAACTTCACTGATCCATGAACATTGGAAATTGATTTGGAAATCGGTGGTCTCCCATAAAATGATAGCTGCACTCTCTCAAACCAAGTTCTGGCTCCATCATAGAATTGTTTGGACACCTCTTGCCTTCATGAAGTTGGTCTGACAGATGATCTAAGTTGCTGGAAATGTAATAAAATAATTGGCTATTTAACACATTTACTCTTTACTTGCAGAGCGTTGTTTCGTTCGGGACTAGGTTTTTGGGTTCCGTATTAAACATGAGTTCCAGCCGATTGTTATGAGTTTTCTTGACCCTCGTCTAAAGTCTTACTCTGACGCATTACTGTTAGACATTCTATTAACAACAGCTTGTAAATCCATCCTTTCCAATTGGAAAGAAACTGCAACCACATCCTTTACATCTTGGCTGAAATGGATCAAACATGTCAGGAGTGCTGATAACATTGCTTTACAACACTCGCCATGGAAAAGACAACATAGGCAACTGTGGTTTAGGTGCGATCCTTATTTTTCTACTACTAAACCCCCATGCACACAAAACGGATGCCCGCCTCTCTTCTGCCAGAGGATCTTATGACAGTTTGACAACAGTGAACCTTGATCTGTGTATACTGTTCAAGGTATTACTTGAACATGATGCCTTTTTCTTTGCTCCTTTGTACCTTATATATTTTGAAAATCGTTAATTGTATTATCACCTTTCCTTGCAGGTGACGTCGTACTCTTTCAACTGATCTTTATATAGCCTTTTGGGCGCATACACTTTACTACAGTCATCTTCGACTATTTCACAGAGATCCATGTAATTTTGTAAATGATTTCCTTTTACCTCCTGTTTATTTTTTAACTTTGACAAAACATTCATGTAGGCAAGTGTCCTTTGTATTTCCTTTTCTTATTCTTTCATGGGATTATGTTTATATGTCTTCTATATGCAAAATTTCAATAAAACTTGTTGAAATCTAAAAAATGATCCCACACTAGAATTTCCAAATCACCTAACTTGTAATCAGGCCATTAATGCTACGCTGTCTCTTTCATACAATTTTGCAAATCGCATCTACATCTGAAATTGAAAGACACCTCCTGCATGAATGGGGAAAAGTGATATTGTCACCCAGTGTCATGGCCTGTGTCATGGTATTCTTCTTTATATACCTCACGAGTGTGGAAAAGCAAAGGCCTAGATGCATCATTTACTCCATATTGTATTCATGTACTTGCTATGTGTTTTCAGACTATGTGCATGTCCAAAAGTAAAGTAGCAAAACAAAAAGGGACCTGCTGGGGAGCACAGTCAGTGGAAGGTCACCGGCTGCAGACACAACGCTGAACTACGCCCATGCTACGTGGCAGGGACCAATGTTGCAAGCGCCTGTAGCAAGCAGGAAAGAGCAGGAAATGCTGACAATTACAAGCAAGGAAACAAGAGCATAGTGAAAACCAACCAATGGTAAGTAATTGACGGGCTCTAAGCCTGTGTATAGCCTCTTTACTGCGGTGGTTATTCCGCCGCAGTGATAGACATTCCAATCACGGGCGTGGTCATGACAGCTCCCGGCCATCATGAGGTCACGCCCACCGTGACTCATGATGGCCGGGAGCCGTCATGAGCATGAAAGTGAGTGAGACAAAGGGATTTGCAAATTGCTGAAAATATATTTCTCAAGAGACTCCTTTGCCTCCCTTCTTCGGCATCTACCGAACTGATCCACAAAGAGTTAGGGTTGGATTACCTAACCGACCTAACAGGATTAAGACCCCTTTTGGCTTGGAGGTCTATTTGGTCCAAAGATGAAACTGGTTTTACCAGGCGATTAATTCAAGACTGTTTACGCCTGGACAATGCCCGCCAGATCCCGTGGTTAAATTATGTTTTAACATCCTTTAAGGAACTCTTTGACTTGGACCTCCACGGTGACCCCTCATGTGCCATTGATTTATCTAAGCAGGAGATTAAAAGAGTTTTTCTGGGGCATAATTATAACAGACGTAAAGAACAATGTAGCCATTTTTCAACACATGTTTACTACTTTTCCAACAAGGAGGAAGGGTATGGCATGCCTATGTATTTAAAAGTTATCACCAGACAGTCTCATCAATACGTACTTACAAGGCTGAGACTAGGTATCGTACATAACCTGGTGGCATTCCCGAATGAAAATCTATTCTCCCACCCCTTGTCCGTGTGATGGAATTACTAAACAAAGCACGCTGCACTTTATGCTAATATGCCCACTGTATAAGCATCTGCGTATTTGTTACCTCAAACCATTGTTCAGGAAATACTCTGTATTCACAACTGTTAAAGCCATGAGATTTCTTTTTGCACTTGCCACCCCAGATATTTGGTTTTTCACCGCAACCTTTATTTTAAAATCAGTATCTGTTAGAAAAAGGTTTTTTTTTAAAGATCGTGCCATTCTAACCCTGTCGCTGCTAAGTCCATGATTTGCCCTTACCTGAGCTGTGGGAGCCGAGGAGGTAGCAGTAGCAAAGTAACCCAAAAATCCCCCCAAACGCCAATTTCTGATAAAGGGTCACACTGTGCATACTTTTACACTTTTAGTCACACCGGGGTGCATTTAGCATGTTTACAACGTGCTCCATTCGCCTACAGGATCTCTTGGCGCTGGGCTGAAACACTGAGAAGTAAACTGACCAAGGAAAGCAAGGACTACAAGGGAGAAAGAGCCACGACTTGATAGTTTTCATAAATTATAAGTAGTTGTTAATGAATTAAATATTTTGGGGCAGCGGATTCCAGCTATGAGGAGCTGGTATTGAGGAAAACCTTGCAGCATAAGTGATATCTATGAAAACAAAGGGTGCCTAGAAAAATCGAACTTGCATAGCGAAGAAATCTGGAGGGAGTATATTGGATACATTCTGTGAGATATTACATTTGGAATCTTCTCAGACAAAAAATGTTGAACCATACAGAGGGTTTTGAAGTTCACAGTGGTGGCAGGTAGCCAGTGTAATTTATGAAGAACAGGAGATGCAGGACAGTGACCATCCTTACCGCCTGGTTCTGTATAGTTTTAAGTTTAGAAAACAGACTTTTATAATACAAGATAAAGAATGTAATCGCTGGCATACAAAGCTGTCTAAAATCCTAAAATACTAGCAACATAAGGGTGCAGAAGAGCTGTAAGTAGATAGGCCCAGTAACATGAAATCGAGCGTTCAGGTGGGATGAGTGAAAACACCGAGCACGAGTGGCTGTGCTCTGTTCTCACGGAGTGGTGTTATACCATGTTAAAGAGTTTCACAAAACAATCCCGGTCTTAATTGACAGGCTACGCCAGAGAAAATATCTTGAGAATTTCTTCTTTATGAACCAGGCTCCAGTCGGTTTCACAAATACTAGATGAAGCAACCACGCTGCCTTCCACGGCGGTAGTGCATTGAAGATTTAGATCAGACAATAGTTGCACAGTGAGTTGGCTGTTCTTGTATACCTGGTTGTTGCATATGGGCAGTTGAGCAGGGGGTATGTTTGATTTACGGTGCAACAGGAAAAATACTTAACACAGACCACTTTTTTTTTTTTTTTTTTTGCACTTTCTCAAAAAATATTTTTGAGTTTGGTTGCACTTCCATTTGGTGGTGGCTGTTTGGCATTTATTTCATACACCGCATGTTGTATATGGTTGAACAATTCATGTAAAAATTTTTATGAGAGCATATATTATTGCTGAGGGGCCTTTTTATACCACAGTTACTCTTGACGAAGGGCGCCCCGCCCGAAATGCATGTTATGTTATGTTAAATTTAGCTTATAAAGCGCACGTACGCCCGTAGGCTTCATGGCGCTGTAGGAAGTTTTCAGAAGCACAACACAACAACAGGAGGACAACTTAGAACATCTAAGGATAGGCTTCTCTAAAAAGCCAGGTCTTAAAGGCTAGTCTAAAGGCTAGAATATCCTCATGTGACCTTAAAGAAGCTGGCAAGGAGTTCCAGAGGGAGGCAGCAAGAAAATGAAAGGAGCTGCCGCCCTGACGTTGTTTCCTAACAACCGGCACCGTGAGCAAGTTTTTGTGACCAGAACGGAGGTTACGGGAGGGGATGTATCTGGCAAGCAAGTTGATGATAAATTTGGGGCCTTTGCCTTGTAATGCCCTAAAGATAATGCAGCCGGTTTTAAAAGCCGCCCTCTGGGCTACCGGCAGCCAATGCAGATCTGCCAGGCCTGGCCTGATGGACTGCCATTTAGGAAGCCCACAGATCAGCCTGGCCGCCTGATTTTGAACCAGCTGCAGCCTCTTGAGCTGCCCGGCTGGAAGGCCCAAATATAAACTATTTGAGTAGTCCAGCCTAGACAGCACAAGGGCGATGATCACCTGGATCAGGGCAAAATGGGTTAGGAAATGGGCAATCTTTCTAATCTTGCGCAGCTGAAAGAAGCATGCGGAAACAACTGACCCTACCTGACTTTTCAAGGAGAGGTCTTCACTGAAGGTGACTCCAAGGCTCTTAACTGTGCAGGATTTGGAGGGGGGATTTCCCATCTCCGGAGGCCAAAATTGAGGTCCCCAGCTGAGTTCGCTCTTCCCAGGCAAGATCAGTTCAGTCTTGCCTGGGTTAAGTTTTAGGTGGTTAAGGCCCATCCATCTCTGGATATGAGCCATGACCTCTCTAAACTCAGTGACAGCATCCGGCGACCCCAGGGGGAGAACCAATTGCAGATCATCTGAGTAGTTAAAGATCCACACTTTGAATTTCCTCAAGGAGTACAAGAGGGGACGCAAGTATAAATTAAATAAAAGGGGAGACAGGGATGAGCCCTGAGGGACACCACAGTCGTTCTTAATTCTAGGGGCTGTGAAGGTGCCCAGTCTCACTGCTTGAGTCCGGTCAGACAAGAATGATTCCACCCAGCTCAGGGCAGTACCTCTGAGGCCTGCCTGCTCGACACGGCCGACCAAAATAGTGTGGTCGACCGTGTCGAATGCAGCAGACAGGTCAAGAAGCACCAGTGCCTGGTGGACGTCCCTGTCTGCGTTACACCGAAGTGTATTCTGGACTGCCAGGGTTACCGTCTCGGTCGAATGGCCTGGACGGGCCTGCATTGGGTGAATATCTGCATGGTTACCTAGGATGAGATGCGATTTCTAATGTGCCGCAGAAAAAAGCCTGGATGGGCATTTCGCTAACTTTTAAAGTTTGGAATCACGCTGCCTCTGCGTCTACTTTGAAACAATTGAAGAATATTGGAATAAACTTGGATTACAACTGATTACTTGGTGAAAATTGCACACTTGTCGTCTTTTGACTTTAACAGTTTATGTGCAGATTGAATGGGCTGCGGCCGCGGTGCACCAGTACGTTTTGAAAATGTTTGTATCGTGGTACTGGGGCGGAGTAGGTATCAAGCCTGCATGCTATAACTTGCCATTGAGCTTCTTTAAAAAATTCGAACCCTGAGAAAACCAAGGTGTGCACTCAACCATCTGTTCTTGAAACCACTGGCAGGTACAGCTACACCAACTGGGAAAGGACTGGGGCCCCCGTTTACAGGATAAATATGCCCTGGCAGGGAATACACAATAACATGAAAGACACATCTGGGCAAGGTGAATAACAATTTTTACGGGCAGGATAGTTTCAAAACAATTCAAAAGTAATTGCAATAAATCTTTTAAATATTTTTAAAAAGGATGTTTATTTTTTTATTTTTTTAATAATATATTAAAAACTGTTATTGCTATAATTTCTCAAACAATACATATACATTTTTTTGTGTGTAAATATTTAAAGATATATTTTTTACATATAAAACCTCTATTGTAATCATTCAGTGCGATCATATACAATGGAAATGATACAGGATATAATACAGAGAGAGTCTGTACGGCTTAAATCATTGCATCAAAAGATGTTAACAGATTCCATGTACTAGATGTAACATTATAGCAGTAGATAATCTATACTAATATAATAAAGAGAGAGCCCAAACCTTTGAGACGGGTAATCTCAGGAACCACAGCACCAATCCCAACACCCAATACAGCGTTGGAAAGGGCAGTTGCAGCAAAAGGACATAGGCTATGCAGACGCCCACCATATACATTTAAAAGGTAAAAAAACCGTGCCAGCAAAGTAGTCCCTTGTGGGCGTGTCTGCGTTGTGCTGTGGGCGTGTGCTGGGGGCGTGGCAAACGCTGGGGGCGTGTGGTACGTTCCGCCCTTCATGCCATGTCTCATATCGTGTGCTAATCCCACCCTGCTCCCTTTAAATACCCCTGCACCCCATAATCATTACCCACCCTTACTCCTTAAAATACCCCAACACCCTTAAACACTAACCCATCTTAACCCTATAAATAAACCCTGTACCCTAAAACCCAAACCTATCCCTAAACCCTAAAAATACCCCTGTACCCCAAAACCCAAACCTAGCCCTGAACCCTTAAAATACCCCTGTACCCCAAAACCCAAACCTACCCCTCAACCCTAAAAATACCCCTGTACCCCAAAACCCAAACCTAGCCCTGAACCCTAAAAATAACCCTGTACCCCAAAACCCAAACCTACCCCTGAACCCTAAAATACCCCTATACCCCAAAACCCAAACCTAGCCCTGAACCCTAAAAATGCCCCTGTACCCCAAAACCCAAACCTAGCCCTGAACCCTTAAAATACCCCTGTACCCCAAAACCCAAACCTACCCCTGAACCCTAAAAATACCCCTGTACCCTAAAACCCATACCAATCCCTAAACCCTAAAACTACCCCTGTCCCCATAACCCAAAACTATATCTGAACCCTTAAAATACCCAAACACCCCAAAACTTATACCTCAATACCCCAAAACATATACCCCTATACCCATACTTACCTTATCCACACATAAAAAAAAACATGCTTTTATCATTCATGCATTTACAAAGTATTTCGTTGTAAATGTATGCGTGGTAGAAGCATATAAAATGTAATGCCATGCGTTATAATGACATTGCGGAGTCATGGTACTTTTGTAATGAAAGTATGCGGAGTGATGGTATGCATAAAGAAAGTTCCGGAATAACCGGTGTTTACCCTCCCCCGGTGAGTACATTGGTGGCACGGCGGCCCATATCTGCAGCAACATACTCATATTTTTTCACCACCCATTTGAAAAATGCACAGGTCTCTCTCATTGATGGCCAGCACCGACATACACTTTTAGACACACCTCCTGCCACAAGTTCTAGAATTGCGAACTTTAGAGCTGGGGAGCTACGTTGGAATCTCGGCATCAGCACAACATCCTGTGATTCCAGGCAAATCGCTTTGTCTCCCCGTGCTAACCACAAATGAATGTGTTCTTCTGTAATGTAAATTGTGCTCATGCCATGTTGTCGAGTTCGCGCTATATAATATTGCAAGGAAAAATAAAGTAGGGAAACTCGAGTTCACACACTACTGAACGCGCACTCTTAAGTGCATCAGCAGTGCACTGTGAATCGGAGCGTTTCACAGGCCTGTCACAGATAAGAAATGCTATCAAAAAGAAAAAAAACAACAAAACAATATACTACTGGCCGGCAGCAATCCATACCCGGACAACGTCGGGACGGGCTGCTGGTCATGATATACAGGGACTGGCAGTATGTTGTCACGCTTGTATCATGTCCATTCTATATGATCGTACTGAATGATTACAATAGAGGTTTTATATGTAAAAAATATATCTTTAAATATTTACACACAAAAAAGGTATATGTATTTTTTGAGAAATTATGGCAAAAAAAGTGTTTTATATATTATACATTTTTTCTTAAAATAAACATCCTTTTTGATACTATTTGAAAGATTCATTGCATTTACTTTTGAATTATTTTGGAACTGTCCTGCACGCAATAATTGTTATTCACCTTGTCCAGGTGTGCCTTTTTATGTTAAGGTACTGCAACGCCCTAACATAGATAATGGTTTTTTTATTAATATTTTAATAACTTTTGAAATTTAAAAATAAATGGCTCAGCAGTCTTCCAGCGATTCATGAATGCTATATCTGATCTAATTCTTCGCATAATGATGGTCTATTTGGATGATATTCTTGTCACTTCAAAGTACGCAAAAGGCCACTCAGAACATATCAAATACGTCTTACAAGGAATAAGAACACACACATTACTAGAAAAATTAGAAAAATGCCTATACGAACAATATTCTGTAGAACATTTAGGCTGTGCCTTTTCCTCTGAAGGGATTGCTATGGATTCATGCAAGGGTAAGGTATTTATTGATTGGATAACAGAGATGGAGAGCTTCTTGGGTCTGGCAATTTACTTTCGGAAATTCATTCTATAATTTTCTGAGTTAGTTTCCTCAATCACCAAACCTCTCAGCAAAAGCCACCTTAGCTTTTAGTAAGCTAAAAGATTAATTTGTACATGCACGTATTCTGCAACAATCAGATGTAACCAATCCTTTTATCCTGAAAACTGATGCCTCTGAACTACGAGCCATAAGTCAGCCTTAATCAAAATGAAACACTTTCTTCTTGCAGCGCAATTCAAGGTGACAGTTCGGATGGACTATCAGAATTTACAAGATTTGCAACAAGCCGACTGCCAGAAAAGTCAGCAAGAGAGGTGGGCCTTTTTCCAGGAGCATTGTGTGACCATCATATACATACCAGAAACTGATAACACAGTGGCAGATACCCTATTGAAGCAATATCCTGACTTTTTTTTCTAATCTAACTAAAACATCTTTCCTTTCCCAAGCTTTCATTTCAACCTTGTTCTCATCATCATTATCAGTTTATTGTTCGATTTCTCCAATCACAATTCAATACTATTGATGGACTAATCTTCTCTCAAGAGAAACTATCGGTTCCAACAAAGAGGCTCCAAAGAGCAGTTTTACAGCTGAGCTATTATTCTCTATAAACATAAGGGTGGAAATGCCACACAGTTATGAGTCAGAAGATTCAGGAGGCCATCACTTCATCAAGTCATCACATTACACAGGAACTGACATATTCTGCAACAAAATTGCAGAATATGTCAGTTCCTGTGTAATGTGGGCTCAAAACAGGGCAGGCTTATTGATGACACCTGTGACACCTAGAAAACCTTTAGGAAATAATTTATATAGAATTTACTGTAGCTCTCCATCGTTTGAAGGCAGAACAACAATAATGGGCATGGTAGACTTAGACGTAAAGATGGTACACTTTTCTGCTCAGGCAAGGATTCCATGTGTCAGAAACAGCAAGGATATTTTAGTCCCACATTTTTAGAATACAAGGATTATCAATAAAATTAGGAGGTAGGGTATGGATATCTGTTGCCAATTTACCTAGGTTCAATTCACAAATCTAGGTTTCATCTTAGATTTTATGGTTCTTTTTCAATCTCTAAGATCATCAACACCAGTTATTGTTAAACTGAAGCCACCCCATCTTGGAAGGTTCAGCCTTCCTTCCATGTATCACCCAGTACATCCATCCAACAGGCACCTTGGTCAAAAAGAAACCACTACCAGTGCCTGTGGATAAGTAGCCTGAATATGGGGTTCAAGAAATCTGAAACTCATGGTACTTTAAGGGGAAACTGCAGTTTCTCATTGATTCGAAAGAATGCCATCCTTGTCACAGTTACTGTAAACCAGCGGAACCGGTTCATACTCCTTTCTTAATTAACAGTTTATTGGCTAAAATATCCTAAAAGCCTAGATCTCCTCAGAGTTGGCAGAGTGTAAGCAATTACTCCTTACCCCTTGCTCTTCACAGATGTAGCTTTGGGGCTAGAAGGCCTTCGCAGTGGCATAGGGTCTCTACCTTGTGTAATCAGCGATGGTGTTCGACTGCAGGTTCCTCTGCAGAATCAGGCACTTCTGACCCAGGACCACCTCGCCTTCAGGAAGCAACTCAAGACCTGGCTGTTCGAGCAGTAGCGGACCCCCCCTCCACTAGCGCCTTGAGACCCTCCGGGTGAGTAGTGCGCTATATAAATGCTGTGATTGATTGATTGATTGATTGATTGATTGATTGATTGATCTTTCTGAAGTCTGCAATTCAGCTTTCTTGACCAAAGCACGTGCAATAAATTGTGAGGCAAGTTGTATTCCTTTGAATGTAACATCTCAGTAAAGTAATGTGCATAGGAAATTAAATTAATTAGACCTGTGGGACTCTGTCGCAGATCCTTGATGTATTTTGTTTTCACAGCTTAGTTATTTTGGCATCTTTCTGAAGCCAGTTCCAAACTAAGAGTAATTCATCATAATCTGTATTTTAGATACTGTTTTCTACATCCATTATAGAGAAGACTTGCTTCGTATTTTTTCTAGGTTCACTTACTGCACAAGTATTCTGTAAAGGATCTGTGTCATGCTTGTGTTGCAATTGTGCTTTTTACCTGGTTGCTCACTTGCGGGACTTGTTTGGAATTCTTCAACTTCTTTCTTCTGCAATTCGACTTGTTGATTGGCCTAGGCAGGAGGAACGTTTTTTTCTGGACTCCCAATTGTCCCCGTTCTGCTGCAGATTCTTTCTGGAGTAATCCCAGACTGATCCAGTCTAGTCCTGGAGTGTGAGAATTGCTCCTGGAGATAAAAAGGCTTTTCTATGAACAAAGGAAGTTCTTTAGCCATCACCCGGAAACCTACTCTTGGCAGGAGCAGTACCATGGTGCTAGTAGATGTAGTATGTGTGTATACTTAGGGATAGAGGATCTATGACAGAAAGGGGGTAGGAGTACTAGGTTTTATTTGAGGGGTGGCGGCCGGTTTTACAGTGGTGGGGGCCGGTGTTTTTACTGGGGGCCGGTTTTGCAACAGGGCTGCAATATCTCTCTCAAGTAACAAAAGCAGCAAGCAAGCGTTTACAGCCTCCCGGGACAAGGCAGGGGCTGGTCTGAGAATATTGCCAGTACTGCTGTGGTTTCCCAGTCCAGCCCAGAGTATGAGGTAAAGGTGATAGATATAGGAAGAATTATAGGTATAGCTCATAGGCATGCCTACAGATTCTATTATATAGTAAGGGATAGAGGTACTAGGCGGGGTAAAGATTAGCATAAGGAATAGAAACATAGTTGATGGGCAGTTTTTGGCATAGAAAAAGAGTGGAAAGGAGGAGACAAAACAACGGATCAGTGTACAAACAAGACAAAGAGAATTTGAGCAGTGAGGAAAAAGATGTGAGCATGGGAAAACTGGAGATCTATGTGATTGTAGAAAAAAAGGGTTGCAGGTAATTTATCTCACATGAAGGCTGTTAGACCTGGCATCCTTGGCGTGGTTTTTCCTGACTTTTCTGCCTCTACCTTCAATACTTTTTTATGCAATGCTGGATTTCGTTTTTTGCTGGTTTAGATGCTTTGGGCACTTTGCCACAGATGATCAGTGTCAAAGTGCAAGTGCTCCCTGTATAAATTATTATGGTGATTGGTTATCCATGATTGGCAGATTTGTCTTACCAGTAGGTCCCTAGTAAAGTGCACTAAGTGTGCCAGGGCTGGTAAGTCAAACTCTACTAGTGGACCACCCACCTAAGTAGCCCTAAAATATTTGTCTCAGGCCTGCCACGTCAGTGCCTGCGCACACTTGCTAACTGCCTTCTTGACCTGACAAGTGCACCTACTTGCCGAGCCCTACCTCTCTGTTTCTGTGCCCATAGGACACCCCTATAGCAGGCCCAAGGTTCTCCCCTGGGCAGCATGCAGTGTATGAGGAAGGTAGGACATGTTCTGTTGTGGGTACTATGTCCTGATAGTGAAATACTGCCAATTTCGTTTTTCACTATTGAGAAGCCATCTTGCCCATAGGACGGAATGGGGAATGCTGTGTACCATGTGTACCTGCATATCTTCCCAAAGGAGTGAGATAGCCCATTGGAGTCTGGTATCCCTGAACTCAGAATTTAATAACACATCTTTTAGTAAAGGCAGTTTTTAGGTCTCGCCTACGCAGAGCGCATGCGCTGCATAGGAGACCTTTAGCCGTCGCTCAGCTCTTTTTCAAAGCACATACTTGTGCTTTTGGCGCGCCACAAGCTTGAGTATGTGCTTCGGAAAAGAGCAGACTGTGCACGCACGCACACACGCACACACCACTCCCGGGCCAGCAAACATATGTGCACGCCTCTCTCCTCGCCCACTTACTCGCTCTGCCCTCTCCTTTTTGCCAATGCTTGTTCCTTATGCTGCTCAACTTGACATGCCACATTCAGTAGGCTAGACTGCTACTGAAAAGTTTTATTTGGACCATTCATACATTGTGAAATAAGGCTGTCTGTCTGAAGGTCTGCTTGGTGATGTGACATTTTTGCGAGGTCGAGTGAAACGTCTAGAAAAGAAGGACATGCTGGATTTTAAGTGGAATCCCTCTAGATGTTATTGTCCTTTATAAAGAGTTATCCCAAGTTTCAGGTGCTTGTTCTAATATACGTGGGCAGCATTAGGACTACTTCAGTGACATGATTGATTACCTTCTCCTGTGCCCCAGCAATTGTCATGTTTTTGTTGATCCAAGTTTTTTGGGGATATATGTTCTTGGAGATGCTGATGATTTTGCCTCATCTTCATGCTGACACACTTTATTAATGAATGTGTGCATAAAACCTAATGTATTAGTGTGTTCTTCAGCCTTCAACTGCCTCACCTCTTTTCTAAAACCATCAGCAGACAGTCTGAGGACAGTTCGGATCGTTAACCTGATCACTATTTGCTACTGTCATCCACAATGTATTGAGTGCACTAAAGAATGACAATCTAACTGGACATGAGCTCACTTGGAACACAGTTGCATAAGTGTAACGTGTAAACTAACAAATGAGCTTCCCCGGGCTTGAATGAGCAAAAAGGCAAAACCATCCTACCGCTCTTCGTGCCTTCCCTCAAAATTTTATATTTTTATTTCATGCTTTTCAAAGTTGTGTACACAACAATAACAATGGAAGGCAAATGGTGTTCTTGGTCAGACAGGTGATATTGTAGTAGAGCTAGGCAATGCAAATATAATTTGTGTTAGTGTCCTCGTCTGAAAAATAGATAGGAGCGTTTTTGTTTCTTCAAATAATTCTAATATTAGTAACTGGGAGCGCCTTATTCTTTAATGGCTTATATTCTTGGCGGCTGGTCTTATTTTTGACAGCCTCTATCTGTTCACCTTTTATTGAGCTTCCTTTATGATCTTGAAGAATGTGCTTCAGGGTGTCTTGTATCAAACAGTACTCCACCCGAAAGCATAAATGCAGTGTTTCCCAAACTGGGTTGGGAGCCACTAGTGGGTCGTGAGTCGATTATTGTGAATTGCAACAGTCTTTGTCTATATGTGAGCAATATTTAAAATAATTAGCCTTGTTTGTGCACCAGCACAAATGTGCTAAACCATGTCCATCAGCCCATTTTTAAAACAAGCACAAGTTTTCCCTAGCAAGGGTCTGCGTGAGGACGACACAGGGACCCCAAAACCTCTTATATGGATATATTTGAGAGATGACCGTGATCCTCCATAAAAAAAAAATTTAACATCGACTAGACCAGTGTGCAGATGCAACATAGCCCACATTTATGCTGAAGAAAAACAGGGATGCGTTATCTCAATCTTCATTTCTTTTTAGCTGGAAATGATAGTGTAGGGTAAATGCTGTTTGTGACCCTATTAAACTAAGTGGTACTGTTATACCTGGCATCATTGGCGTGAGTCTCCCTTCCATTTTTTTGGTTTGCCCCCTCTGTTTTTGATATGTTTTGATATGGTTATATGCTTTGGGCACTGTGCCACTGCTATTCAGTGCCACAGTGCAAGTGCTCTGTATGTTAAATTGATGTATTGATTAGTGATTCCATGATTGGGTTATTTGATTTACTTGTCAGACCCTAGTACAGTGCACCATGTGTGCCCAGGGCTTATACATCAAATGCTGCTGGTGGGCTTGCAGCCCTGGTTGTGCCACCCACAGAAGCAGCGTGTAAAGTGTGTCTCAGGCCTGCCATTGCAAGGCCTGTTGGCAGGATGTGACTGCCATGTCGACTCGGCCAGTGAACCCACTTGCCAGTCCCTAAACCTACCCTTTGCTTCATATCAGGCATCCCTAAGGTAGGTCCAAGGGCAGGGTCAATCAATCAATCAATCAATAAACAACATTTGTAGAGCGCGCTACTCACCCGCTAGGGTCTCAAGGCACTGGGAGGGGGCGGGGGGAGCCGCTACTGCTCGAACAGCCAGGTCTTGAGTTGTTTCCTGAAGGAGAGGGGGTCCTGGGTCAGCCGTAGGTGGGTGGAGAGGGAGTTCCAAGTCTTGTCCGCCAGGTAGGGGAAGGATCTTCCTCCGGCGGTGGCTTTGTGAAAACGTGGGACGGTGGCGAGGGCGAGGCTGGCGGGTGGGTGCGTAGAATGTGAGGCGGCTGTTGGGGTATTTGGGGCCCATGTTGTGGAGAGCCTTGTGTACGTGGGTGAGGAGTCTGAACGTGATCCTCTTGCTGACGGGGAGCCAGTGCAGGTCTCTCAGCTGGGCAGAGATGTGGCTGTGACGGGGGATGTCCAGGTTGAGTCGTGCAGAAGCGTTCTGTATGCGTTGGAGTCTTTTCTGTAGTTTGGCTGCGGTTCCAGTGTAGAGGGTGTTCCCGTAGTCTAGTCGGCTGGTGACGAGGGCCTGGGTGACCGTCTTCCTGGTTTTGGTGGGGATCCACAGGAAGATCTTTCGGAGCATGCGCAGGGTGTTGAAACAAGATGACAAGACGGCGTTGACTTGTTTGGTCATTGTGAGAGAGGAGTCCAGGGTGAAGCCCAGGTTGCGTGCATGGTCCGTGGGCTTGGGGGCGGTGCCCAGAGCAGGGGGCCACCAGGAGTCGTCCCAGGCGGAGGGGGATGGTCCCAGGATGAGGACTTCCGTCTTGTCTGAGTTCAGTTTCAGACAGCTGAGCTTCATCCATTCCGCGACGTCTTTCATTCCTTCCTGGAGGCTGATGAGGGAGAGGATCAGTGGGGTGTCGTCAGCGTAGGAGATGATGTTTAGGTTGTGCTGGCGTGCGATGGCTGCGAGCAGGCTCATGTAGATGTTGAAAAGGGTGGGGCTGAGCGAGGATCCTTGAGGAACGCCGCAGATGATTTCGGTGGCCGCAGATCAGAAGGGGGGGAGGCGGACTCTCTGGGTTCTTCCGGAGAAGAAAAAGATGATCCACTCCAGGGCCTTCCCTTGGATTCCAGTGTTGCTGAGGCGCTGTATTAGTGTGCGGTGGCATGCCGTGTCGAAGGCAGCTGAGAGGTCCAGGAGGATGAGGGCAGCTGTTTCCCCGTTGTCGAGCAGGGACCTGATGTAGTCAGTAGCTGCGATGAGGGCGGTCTTAGTGCTGTGGTTTGCTCGGTAACCGGACTGCGAGGGGTCGAGGGATCCGTTTGTCTCGAGGAAGGCGGAGAGCTGTTTGTTGATGGTCTTCTTGATGACTTTGGCAGGAAACGGGAGGAGCGAGATGGGCGGAAATTCTTAAGGTCCATGGGGTCCGCGGTGGGTTTCTTCAGGAGGGCGCTGAGCTCTGCATGTTTCCAGCTCTCCGGGAAGATGGCGGATGCGAAGGAGCTGTTAATGATGTCCCGGAGTTGGGGTGCGATGATGGAGTCGACTTTGTTAAAGATGTGGTGTGGACAGGGGTCGGTTGGGGAGCCGGAGTGGATGGTGTTCATCATGCGGGTGGTGTCTTTGGTGCTGACCGGGTTCCAGGCGCAGAGGGTGGTGGTGGGGGGGTGCTGGTTCAGTGGTTGGGTGCGTGGTCTGTGCGCCGAAGCTGTTGTGTATGTCGGCGATCTTGCGGTGGAAAAACAAGGCGAGTGCGTCGCAGAGGTCTTGCGAGGGTGTGATGTCGTTGTTGCAGGCGCTGGGGTTGGAGAGCTCTTTAACAATGCTGAAGAGTTCTTTGCTGTTGTGGGTGTTGTTGTCTAGTCGTTCTCTGAATGTTGTCCTTTTGGTGGTTCGGATCAGTTGGTGGTGTTTGCGGATGGCGTTCCTGAGGGCTGTCATGTTTTCTGTTGACTGGTCGTGGCGCCAGGCTTTCTCGAGGGTACGGCAGGACTTCTTGGAGTTTTTGACGTCGTTGGTGAGCCATGAGGCTTTCTTGCTGCCGGGTCTGCTGGGAGGATTCTTCAGTGGTGCGAGGTCATTGGCGCAGTTGGTGAGCCACTGTGTGAGGTTGCGGGCTGCTTCGTTGGGGTCCGTCGTATTGATAGGAGGGTTCTGGCTGAGGGAGGTGGTGAGCTGGTCGGCGGTGATCTTGCTCCAGCTTCTTCGGGGAACCTGTTGCGGGTGGTGGTGAGTCATGGTTCTTCTGAAGGTGAAATGGACGCAGCTGTGATCTGTCCAGTGTAGTCCGGTGGTGTGGCTGAAAGAGATGTGGTTGCTGGAGGAGAAGACGGGGTCAAGCGTGTGGCCGGCGTAGTGGGTGGGGGTGTTCCCCAGTTGCTTGAGTCCGAGCTTGGCGAGGTTGTCCAGCAGGGTGGTGGTGTTGTTGTCATTGCTGTTTTCCAAGTGGAAGTTGAGGTCCCCTAGGAGGATGTAGTGTGAGGAGGTGAGGGCGTGCTGGCTGATGAAGTCTGCGATGGCTTTGCAGAATTGTGTTTGTGGTCCCGGGGGTCTGTAGATAAGGGTGCCTCTGAGGGTGGTCTTGGGGTTGGTGTGTATATGGAAGTGAAGGTGCTCGGCGGCGGTGAGGGTGTCGTCCGAGTTGGTCGTGATGCGGATGGTGTTTCTGTGGACGATGGTGATGCCTCCTCTGGTTTGGTTGATGCGGTCCCTCCGGGTGATCTTGTAGCCATCCGGGATGGCTATGGCGATGTCGGGGGCTGAAGAGGCATTCATCCAGGTTTCTGTGAGGAAGGTGACGTCTGGTGATGTTGTGTCGAGGAGGTTCCAGAGTTTGACGCCCTGCCTGTGGACGGAGAGGTGGTTTAGCAGGATGCACTTGAGGTGATTGTTGCTGGTATCTGGCCTGGCCGGTGCGGTTCAGGTCCGGAGGCAGGTGAATTTGCAGGCTTGGCAGGTGAAGGGTCCGTGGGTGCGTTTCGGGGTGGCTCGGTGGCAGGCGGGGGTTCAGCCGGTGTTGAGTGCATGGAGGGTGGCGGCATCGTAGTTCAGTCGGGTGGGCTCGCATCCTCGAGGGCCAGGGGTCTTGGCACTGGGCGCGGTCCAGGCGCGGACGGGCATAAACAGGCTTGCCTTTGGCGCGCCCGCGGCGCGTGATCGCGGCGCGTGATCGCTGCCCGTGATCGCTGCGCGGATGCGTGGACTCTGCCATAGATGGCGAAGTGGGAAGGGGGAGCAGCTGGGAGGCTGGAGCGGGGCAGCGAATGGGAAGGGGGCACAGAGGAGAAAGTGGTGGGCTGCAGGGGAGCATTGGCGGGGAGCGGGGAGACAAAGAGCGGGAAATGGAGGTGAGGGGGCGAAACAAAAAACAACAAGACACGGGCGGCGAATACAGGCACAAAAAACAAAAAGCAAGCCCAGAATCCTCAGCTGCAGGAGCAGCGGCGATTCACCGGCAGAGACAGGCACAGACTACCAGGCCCGGAATCCTCAGCTGCGGGGCAGCGGTGAACTAGCGGCAGTAGCAGGGGAAGCTTGGGTACACTCACAAGGAGCAGCGCAGTGTGTGGAGTGACCGGCCCTGAAGCAGGGTCAGGGGTCACAGCTCACCATTGCGTGGGCTCCGCCATAAATGGCCAAGTGGGAGGGAGGAGCAGCTGGGAGGCGGGAGCGGGGCGGCGAATGGGAAGGGGGCACAGAGGAGAAAGGGGTGGGCCGCAGGTGAGCAGCGGCGGGGAGCGGGGAGCGGAGGGAGAAAGAGCGGGAAACGAAGGCCAGGGGGCGAAACAAAAAACAACAAGACACGGGCGGCGAATACAGGCACAAAAAAGAAAAAGCAAGCCCAGAATCCCCAGCTGCAGGAGCAGCGGCGATTCACGGGCAGAGACAGGCACAGACTACCAGGCCCAGAATCTTCAGCTGCGGGGCAGTGGAGAGCTCGCAGCAGTAGCGGGGGAAGCTTGGGTACACTCACGGGGAGGCGCGCAGTGTGTTAAGCGACCAGCCCTGAAGCAGGGTCAGGGGTCACAGCTAGGCCACTGTGTGGGCTCCACCATAAATGGCCAAGTGGGAGGAAGGAGCAGCTGGGAGGCGGGAGCGGGGTGGCGAATGGGAAGGGGGCACAGAGGAGAAAGGGGCGGGCCCGCAGGGGAGCAGCGGCGGGGAGCGGGGGGAGAAAGAGCGGGAAACGGAGGGGAGGGGGCGAAACAAAAAACAAGAAGACACGGGCGGCGAATACAGGCACAAAAAACAAAAAGCAAGCCCAGAATCCTCAGCTACAGGAGCAGCGGCGATTTACTGGCAGAGACAGGCACAGACTACCAAGCCCAGAATCCTCAGCTGTGGGGCAGCGGCGAACTCGCAGCAGTAGCGGGGGAAGCTTGGGTACACTCATGGGGAGCCGCGCAGTGTGTGGAGCGACCGGCCCTGAAGCAGGGTCAGGGGTTACTGCATTATAAGTATAAGGTAGGAACTGTTCTGGTGTGTGTAGCATGTCCTAATAGAGAATTGTAGCCATTTTCGTTTTTCACTATTGAAAGGCCACCTGTTCTCCATAGGCCAGAATGGGCAGTTAGATTATTACATCTTATAATCCTAACTGACTCAGGGAACATGGTAGAAATTCGAATTTAGTATGCCTGAACTCAGAATGATAAAATACATCTTTTAGTAAAGTTGGTTTTAACATTCTGTGTTTGAAAATACCACTTTTAGAAAGTAGGTCTTTTCTTGTCTAACTATCCAAAGCCTGCCTCTGCTAGGTTGTGTATTCCTTGTCTGGAGTTTGAGTGGCAGGGCTGGGGGATTCCAAGAGGCAGAATGAGTCAGCCCAGTGATGAATAGGAAGATCTACATCTAGATGGGAGGGAGGAGTTGCACCTGGGACCTGAATGGGCCTGTTCCTTCCCTCCACAATGCTGGCTCCACCTCCTCGGGTGTGGCTGATGTCTCTGCCCTGCTCTGTGAAAGAAGAAAAGGAATAATGTCAACAAAGTGCTCCAAGGCTGTGCTTTCCCTCCAGAATGCTGGCTCCACCTCCTGTGGAGCATCTGATGTTTCTGCCCTGCACTGTGAAAGGAAAGAAGATCTCCTGTAAACAGAGTGCTCAGGAACTGGTTTGGACCTCCTTCAGAGAACAAAGAGAAAAGTAGTATAAATATTGGGACTCCGACCCAAGAACTTTAGATCACTTCTGGGAACAAGAAACCTTTTACCAAGGAGAAGAACCAAGGAAGCTGCAGGAGTTTGGACTGCCCCTCTGCCAGTGTGCTGTTTGCTGGGTTGGCCTGCAGTGGTTTCTTTATTACCAAGTGAAAGGAGAAGGAACTTTTTAAGGACTTTCATCATCTACTGAATATTCTCCAAGGGCTTGAATTTGTGCCTGCCTCCTGCTGAGGTCTCAGGGACAGAAGACTTCATCTCCAGCTCCTCCCTGAATTTCCTTGCTGGGAATTCTAACTGCAGAAACCTGCGTGTCGCTGGGAGTTGTAAGCGTGACGCTACGAGAAAAAGCGCGTCGCCGCCGCAGATGAAATCGTCGCACCGCCACAACCACATCTCCCAGAAAGCGTGTCTTTGTCGAAAGCTGCCTACTGTTGCATCACCGGAGAAGTGTGACTCCATCAAAAGACACTGACAGAAATAGTGGCTTACACTATAACAGTTTTTATCATCACTCTCTTAAAAAACATCTACCTTTGTCCCAATTTATCCGCTAAAAAAGAATCACGTCTGACCCAAATGATCTTTCAACTACCATCAATAACCAGATCCAAAAATACTTGAAACGTGGTTACCCTAAGACTTTACTCCAAGAAACCAAAACTAAAGTAATGGCAATGAGTAGAGATTCCCTTCTTAAGAAGAGAGAAAAGACTGAGATCAAACTCACAGTATGTGTGCTGAAACACTCAATGCAGTCCACCCAGATCACAAAAATTATGCGAAAACATTGGCCACTCATAACGCAAGAACCTGATCTTCAACCACTTTTTGCAAGTCAAATAACATTTGCATACAACAGGTCTAAGAATCTTAAAGAACTGGTAAAACGGTGAAAAATGGAGACAGTAGGAAAAACTCATAAAGGAATGCAAAAATGCGAAAACTGTACGCATTGTAATAATGTCATGACTGGTGAAACTTTTACCCACCCAATGACAGGAAAGAAGATTCCTCTGTTCCATTCGAGCACTTGTGACATGAAAGGCGTGATTTATGGCATAAAATGTCCCTGCGGGAAAATAAAAATAAGAATCACGGAGCACAAAAGCAACATTCGCCAGAAAAATTTGAAGTCGACAGTGGCAACACACTCGATGGAAGCTGGGCATAACATTTCACAACTCCGTTTCACCATTCTAGAGGTGATAAAGCCACAACCAGATTCAGACACACATAAGCAAAGACTAAGGTGTGAGTACTTTTGGATCCGTAAAATGGGTAGCCTACAACGACAAGGACTCAATGGCAGGATAGAATTATCCTGCTTTTTATGAACATTATTAGGATAGCATTTACTGTATCCCTGCTGTCAACACGATTTCATCCCATTCCAAAATGGCTGACACAAGAAAGAGTCTTACAAACCTTGTTCACCCTTATAGCTTCTACTTTAGTTTAATTTTGATTTAATCAATTCATTTGAATGTATAAGCATATTATCTAGTAATGTGACACATTTATCTTGAAATTTTAGTTCGAGAAATAATGAGTATCTGTCTTTTCATAAATAGTCAGAATTATAACATATTCATTACCAGTGTGTTTTGCACGTTATATCATCATGTAATGCAGTTACAACCGAGATATTGATAATGTTTTAATGAAATTTCGCAAGGCGAGCCCGCGGTCACATGGTCGCGCTGCAAGCCAATTAAAACGTATAAGATCAGGGAAGTAATGTTTTAGGTAGCTAGCGGTATTCTGATTGGCTGGAGACCGAGGCGCGAACTGCTTTTGCATTTTCTGTAAGTACGAACGCTCAAAGGTTTATATGGTTAATGGTTTGCTTCGTACACAAAAAATTGTGTAAACATATAATGGATTCGCCACTGTATATTATTACCTTGCTATCAGGCATTTGAATACAGAGTACATAGGACGACAGTACGCACAGAAAAAGTTTTCTCATTGGCTTTGTAATCGGACATTTAAACACGGGCCATGCAGAATGTTTGGGCTCTTGTGAAATAGACAGAATGCTCTGTTTTGACTTTTTATTTACCGTGTAAACAGATCACTTGGATCTGAGTTTAGAAGCTTATAGCATTGAATAGCTTATTGCTGATTATTCATTTTTCATTTTTCATTTTACTTTAACAAGCTACATGAAATGATTCATGATGATATTTGACATTGAACAAGGCAGCTTTGTTGGAAAAGAGGTTGGACAGAACATAATGAACTACTAGGATGTGACAAAACATTATAGTTTTGTGTATTAGATAATGTTGCAATATATGTTTAAATAAGTGGCTGATGAGCTCAAAATATTTTCTTGTTTTTCCCACACAGACCCCTGAGGAAGGGTCACTTCGGACCCGAAATGCATTGGGTAGATGTGGAATGTAGAAGTATGACGTTTCTGCTTAAAACGAATGTGCATATATGAAAAAAATAAATTTCTTCGTATTGGAATATGGAGTAAACTTGTCAGAAGTATTTATTCAATTTGAAAAAGATCGATTAAGACCACCACAGGTCTGAGTATAACTGTGAACACCTCCACTCGAAAGTGGAAACTCCACTTTCTACAAAGCTTGTCCATCAAGAGAATCGCCATTGCATCATCGGAGAAGCGTGTCGCAGGGCCTGTTGCGGCTCCACAGTACAGAGTCGTCACAAGGCTGCCAGGCCGTCTACGCATCATCTTTGCATTGTTGCATCAAGGACGCCATCTTTTCACTCTCCACCAGGATTGTCACATCGCATCGAGGCGCCATCTTGCTTATCGAAACCGGCCCGCAAGCTGAGAATCTACGCAACATCCCCGCACTGGTAAGGATCACGATGCATCCCCTACTCTGCGCAAGCATTGAGGAGCGACGCATCATCTCCCCCGGATTACGGAACCAACGCATCTCCCCTTTTGTGAGCCTTTTGTTCATTTTGCATTACGCATCTAGGTACTTTGTTGAGAACTTTGTCGCATTTATCATCAACTTGAACTAAGCAACATTTATCATCTTTAAGTCAACTTTAAGTATAGTATTGTGGATTTTTGTCGTTTGTGGTAGTGTGTTAAGTCTACCTATTTTTATAAAACCTGTGTTGTGTCCATCTGTAGTGTTTTCACTGTATTACTGTGTATATAATCACAAATGCTTAACCCACTGCCTCTGAGATAAGTCTGTCTGCTTGTGCCAAGCTACCAAGGGGGTGAGCAGAGGTTATTTAGGAGTGTAATACCCTTATCCTGACTTAGAAGTAAGGGTCCCTATTTGGACAAAGGTGTATACCATTGCCAACTAGAGACCCCCAGATCTAACATTGGTGGTTAGCGGTGAGTATTTGGACCCGCATTTGTGTTTCATATACAGTGATTGGTGTACACTACTAGTAAGTGCAGACCAAACGCGACCACATACTTTCTTTTTGGTAGAATCTTTTTCCTTGGACTGTTATTTTTTCCTGAAAACTCCCAATTCTTACTACCATGAGTAGACCAGCATCTGTTCCATCTATGGATCTTGATTTTGAGGAAGAGAGGTTGGAAACCTACACTTTGAAACAGCTCAAGTATCTCTGCAAGAAAATGAAAGTTGCTACACCAGGCATTTCTAAAAAGAATGACTACAAAAAGGTGCTGAGGGCTAGGGTAGAAGCAAGAAATGACCCTGATCTTGTGGTGGGGCCAGTTGGGGATACAGATGGGCAACTGGGTAGGCCAGTGTTTCCAGCCAGGGGAGGGGTACCATCCCCACCTGGCAGCAGTATCTCTTCCAAAGACCTGTCCCCCAGAGAGTTGGAAGACAGCAAGCGAAATAGGGCACACAAGCTGGAGATGGCTAAGCTTAAGATGGAGAGTCAGAGGGAAGCAGAGAATAACAGATTGTCCTTGGAGAGAGACAAAATAATAATGGAACATGAGAGGTTGTTGAGGGAGACCAAGGCGAAGGGCTTAGAGATAAATCCCTCTGGTGGCAGCGCACCATCTGTGCCTTCAGAAGGCAGGGTATATATCCCCAAGGATGTCATCAAAGATTTCCATAAGCATGAAGATACTGGGCAGTGGTTTGCAGCCTATGAAATAGCAATGTTGGCCCACCGGGTCCCTGAGAAGAATTGGGGTGCGTTGTTGTGGGGCCGCTTTGTGAGTGAGCGGAGGGATACTTTGTTAGGCCTACCAAGTGAGAATAGGATGTCTTATGCACACATGAAGGAAGCCCTGATGATAAGATATGGTTTGACCCCAGAACTCTATAGACAGAGGTTCAGGAATTGTAAAAATCTGTAGGGAACAACTTGTGTAGAATATGTATCTTTCTTTTGCAGAGCTATGGATGGTTGGGTGAGGGGTAGCATAGTGGATAATTTTCAATCGCTCTATGATTTGATTGCCAGGGAGCACTTGTCTGCTAATTGTTTTCCAGAGCTACGCCAGCACCTTATTGATAGCAAGTTGACTAACCCTAGGAAGCTTGCTGAGGAGGCGGACCCGTGGGTCAGTACCAGGGTCCACAAGGGTCATGTGGGAGACGGCGCCAAAGGTGGGCAGGGTCCCCAGCAGAAGAGTGGGGGGACAAGGGTAAACAGAGGGAGTTCCAGAAAGGGGCTTAAAGTAATTCCCAAGAGAACCAAGGTAAGGGTTCCCAGACACCCCCTGAGAAGAAGTCAGGATCCCGACAGGTAAACCTATTCATAATGGGTCTGTTACCTGCTTTCAGTATAAGCAGGTGGGACACCATTGGTATGATCCCCAGTGTCCCCGAAAGGGTCAGTATGTGCCACCCCGTGCACCACTCCTCAGATGGCCAGTCTAGCGCGGGGTGGGGAGGAGATGGGTGCCCAAGGTGGGTGCAGTCCCGCAGAAATGTCCCTTGTCTCATTAAGAGACTTTGAGATGGTCCCAAAAACTCAGCTGCCTGATAACACTAAAAAGTACAGGCAGTGGGTGACCATCAATGGCCATAGAGTGGAGGCTCTTAGAGACACCAGAGCCAGTGTGACAGCTGTCAAGTGTCACTTGGTGTCTGAAGAGCAGGTGGTCCCCAATGCATTCTTCCCAGTTGGTGCTGCTTACAACACAGAGAGCCATTGCAAAGTGGCTCAAGTTCCCTTCAAGTGGGGAGTCTCTGTTAAGCTTCAAGTAGCTGAGAGGCCAGCCATGCCTGTTGATTGCCTGTTAGGCAATGATTTTGAAAGCTAAGATGGAGAAGAAGGCTTATTTGGAGATGTTGGGTCTGCCTGAGTGGGCGTGTGTGACCACTCGGTCTATGGCAGCTAAGGGTGTTCAAGAGATCCTGGAGCCTGAAAGTATGGCCCAGGAACCTGCCTTAAAGAGAAGAGGCAGGGGGCGCGGGAAACCAGCCCCCATTGTTCCCACGGTCAAGGAGGAGGCAGACCTTGAGGGGGATGCCCTGGAACCTACTGGGGAGCAAGTTTCTGAACTGGGGAACCCACCTGAGCTGACCCTTTGGCAGCAAGAAGGGGTGCCCTCCAGGGGAGAAATGTTGTGCAGAACAGAAGAAGTGCCCTTCTCTTGAGGGTTTGAGGCAACAGGCCACAAACCAGGCAGCAGGTGATCAGTCTGGATCACATTGGATATACTGGGAGAACGGTCTCCTGTATAGCGAGCCTAAGGTTGCTAAACCTGGGTCAGCCCATGTGCTGGTGGTACCCCAGTGCATCAGAGCCTTCCTACCGGTGTTGTCTCATGACGTTTCTTTAGCTGGACATCTGAGGCAGAACAAGAACTTTGAAAGGCTTGTCTCCCACTTGTATTGGCTCCAGATGCGGAATAGTTCAGATACTCATTGTAGAACTTGTCAAACTTGCCAGGTAAGTGGAAGAAGGTACAAGGCCCCTCTCCATCCTTTCCCTGTAGTCAGTACCCCCTTTGAACGGATTGGCATTGACATTGTGGGGCCACTGGACCCCAAGACAGCCATGGGCAACATGTTTATCTTGGTCTTGGTGGACCATGCTACCTGGTACCCGAAAGCCACCCTGCTCAGGACAGTGACGGCCCCCGTGGTGGGACGTGTACTGATGGGGATTTTCTCCCGTGTGGGGTTCCCCAGAGAGGTGTTGTCTGACCGAGATACAAACTTCATTTCCAATTATATGAAGTCTCTGTGGAAGGAGTGTTACCTACAAGTTCACCACTCCTTACCACCCACAAGGTAATGGGCTGGTTGAGAGTTTCAAACGGACCCTTAAAGGCATGATCATGGGTCTTGAAGAACCAATGAGGCATAAGTGGGATGTCCTCTTGCCATGCCTTCTGTTTGCTTACCCTGAGGTGCCACAAAAGTCCCTAGGCTTCAGTCCCTTTGAACTGTTGTATGGACACCTGGTAAGAGGACCTTTGAGTATGGTCAAGGGAGGCTGGGAGCAATCTCCCAGGAAACCTCCCCAGGATGTATACAGTTGCATGCTGAAACACGAACAGAACCTCTCACTAGTATTCAATTAAATCTAGGTAATATACCCTACATCAGTTCAAATAATAACATTGTCCCAAAACAGAAGTTATTGAAAAACATCTTTACTTTTTTATTCAAAAGGTTTTCTGATAAGTAAGAACATCATAGAAACAAAATATCACATTTGTGGTACCAATTTTGTATGTAAATAAATCGTAAATCATACATTCTTATATAGCGCCTTTCACCATAAGGTCTCAAGGCGCTTGCTTTGGGAACCCGTCCTGGCGAGATAACCCCTACTGGGCATCTCCAAGGTGTGAACCCATGATTTGAGTAGGCACCGAGGCGAGAATTATCGAGTCCATGGACATTTTGAGCTCAAGACCCTGCCGCGTCGGGGATTGAACCCTGGTCCCGGGTCTGACCTCTGCGTCCGGGTCTGCCTCCTCTAACCGGTGAGCCACACTTACATCCTATATATATATATTTATTTATATTAAATACAATACCCCCAGAAAAAAACACATAAAGGCCCAATCGAAACAAACACACAATTCGTCCAGACACCCAGTCTTACCAATCTCACAAACTCTCAACAACTAGATCAAAATAACAAAAAGAACATTTTGAAACAATATGGAAACTTCACAAAACTACATAAACACGACACAGCAAAAGTGAAGCGCCGACGCGCATTTCAGAAAAGGAATCTTGTCCTAACTTCCTTCGTCAGGGCGCATTAAGATCGATATTTCCATGTATCTTATTCTTTTACTTGGCTCTATAATACTGTGTTTCCAATCCAACAAAATAATAACGGGGGCTAAATCTGGAGTCAGTATAAATAGCTGACAATCTTCTCCTTTGTCTCTGTAAATTTCCAGAGACAGATTCGATGGAAGAGCCTGTATATTTCATGGCAGAATTAGATATAGGTCCCACAATAACCTCTGGGTAAAGATAACCACAATGACCTATTGTTCTGTTAGTTCTCGGTATAGGTCCCTTTCCACAGTCGATCCTCAGTGCACCGCCACACCCAAGTATCTAACTGGTATCTCGGTCGATGCAATACTTATATGTGGGGCCGATGCAGTCAGAGTTCAACATCCTGGGAGACAATGTGTATTTCGATAATTCTGGAGACACTGTTAGTGGACCGGTGGTGCGTACGGGATCTCGTCTTCACGAACGGCTGGGTTCTCGTGAAGACGTGATCCCGTACGCACCGCCGGTGCAAAAGTGATGGCACCTACCTGGCGAACTTGCGGTCTCCAAGGAACCCTTTGCGGGTCCTACATGTTAACCGCCTGAAGCCCCACTTAGAAAGGTCCGAAGTGGGCATGCTCCTAGCGACAGATGATGGAATGGAGGAGGATACCAGCCTCTTCCTGACCTCCTGTCTGCAACAGAGCAAGATGGGTCAGTGGATGGTGTCAGCCTCTCTGCCACACTGACTCCTTATCAGCAGCAAGATTGTCAATAACTGTTGGGACAATTCTCTGATCTATTTTCCTTGGTTCCTGGTGTCACTGAGTGGTGCGTCCATGATGTGGACACTGGGGACAGTACTCCTGTGAAGCACAAGGCTTACAGAGTGACTGACAAGGTCAGGGCTAACATCAAGGAGAAAGCCTCCAAGATGTTTGCTTTAGGGGTGATTGGATCCTCAAACAGTCCTTGGGCCAGCCCAGTGGTTTTGGTCCCAAAGGCTGCCGCGCCTGGTGCCACACCTAAACTCCGATTCTGTGTGGACTACCGAGGACTCAACTCAGTCATCAGGACTGGCGCGCACCCCATCCCCATAGCTGATGAGCTCATTGATCGGTTAGGGCCTTCACAGTACCTCAGCACGTTTGATTTGATATCTGGGTACTGGCAGATCCCTTGACTGATGGGGCCAAAGAGAGGTCAGCATTCTCCACACCAGATGGGCACTACTAATTCCGGGTTACTCCCTTTGGGATGAAGAATGCCCCTGCCACCTTTCAGAGGTTGGTCAACCAGGTGTTGGCTGGACTGGAGGATTTCATTGCCTCCTACCGCCTACATTGCAGTGTTCAGCGCCAGTTGGGAAGAACATCTGCGCCACCTCTGAGAAGTCTTGATGGCACTGCACAAGGAAGGCCTCACGATCAAGGTGAGTAAGTGCCAGATCTGGCAGGGTTCTGTGGTGTACTTGGGTCACCAGGTAGGAAGCGGCCAGGTGGCGCCCCTACAACCCAAGATTGATGCCATCCTGGCATGGGAACCCCCAAATACTCAGACACAGGTGAGAGCCTTTTTAGGACTCAAGGGGTACTACAGGAGGTTTGTCAAGGGGTATGGCAAAATTGTTGCACCCTTGACTGAGCTGACTTCCAGGAAGTAGCCCAAAAAAGTGAACTGGACTGACACCTGTCAGAAAGCTTTTGATGCCCTGAAGACTGCCATGTGCACAGCACCCGTGCTTCCGGCGCCCAACTTCTCAAAACAATTCATTCTTCAAACAGACGCTTCAGAGCATGGTGTGGGGACTGTTCTATCACAGATTAATGAAGAGGGCCTAGATCAACCTGTAGCCTTCATCAGTAGGAGGTTACTTCCACAGGAACAGAGGTAGAGTGCAATTGAGCGTGAGGCATTTGCTGTGGTCTGGGCACTGAAGAGGTTGAGACCATACTTATTTGGGACTCACTTCCTGGTTCAGACCGACCACAGGCCCCTCAGATGGCTAATGCAGATGAGGGGTGAAAACCCAAAGTTGTTGAGGTGGTCCATTTCCCTACAGGGTAGGGACTTTACGGTGGAACACTGCCCTGGTACAGAACACGCAAACGCTGATGGTCTGTCCAGATTTTTCCGCCTTTGTGAAGAGAACTCCCAAGGGGAAGGGTAGTTCTCCCCATATTTCAGCTGGAGGGGACAAGTGTTAGACCTGGTATCATTGGTGTGAGTCTCCCTTCCATTTTGTTGGATTGCCTCCTCTGTTTTTGATATGTTTTTGATGGTTATATGCTTTGGGCACTGTGCCACTGCTATTTAGTGCCACATTGCAAATGCTCCCTATGTTAAATTGATGTATTGATTAGTGATTCCACGATTGGGATATTTGATTTACTTGTGAGACCCTAGTACAGTGCACCATGTGTGCCCAGAGCTTGTAAATCAAATGCTGCTGGGGGGCTTGCAGCACTGATGTGCCACCCACAGAAGCAGCTTGTAAAGTGTGTCTCTGGCCTGCCATTGCAAGGCCTGTAGGCAGTCTGTGACTGCCATGTCGACTTGGCCAGTGCATCCACTTGCCAGTCCCTAAACCTTCCCTTTGCTTCATATCAGACACCCCTGAGGTAGACCCAAGGGCAGGGTGCATTGTAAGTATAAGGTAGTACATGCCCTGGTGTGTGTAGCATGTTCTAATACTGAATTACTGTCATTTTCGTTTTTCACTATTGCAAGGCTACCTGTTCTCCATAGGCCAGAATGGGCAGTTAGATTATTACATCTTATAATCCTAACTGATTTAGGAAAGATGGTTGAATTTCGAATTTAGTATGCCTGAACTCAGAATGATAAAATACATCTTTCAGTAAAGTTGGTTTTAACATTCTGTGTTTGAAAATACCGCTTTTAGAAAGTAGTTATTTTCTTGTCTAACTATCCAAAGCCTGCCTCTACTAGGTTGTGTATTCCTTGTCTGGAGTTTGAGTGACAGGGCTGTGGGATTCCAAGAGACAGAATGAGTCAGCCCAGTGGTGAATAGGGAGATCTGTACCTAGATGGGAGGGAGGAGTTGCACCTGAGACCTGAATAGGGCTGGGCCTTCCCTCCACAATGCTGGCTCCACATCCTCATGTTTCTGCCCTGCACTGTGAAAGTAAAGAAGGAGTCCTGTAAACAGAGTGCTCAGGGACTGGTTTGGACTGGGCAAAGGCCCCTCTGCCTTCAGAGAACAAAGAGAAAAGTAGTATAAATATTGGGACTTAGACCCAAGAACTTTAGATCACTTCAGGGAACAAGAAACCTTTAACAAGGAGAAGAACCAAGGAAGCTGCCTCTCTGCCAGTGTGCTGTTTTCTGGGTTGGCCTGCAGTGGTTCCTTTATTGCCAAGAGAAAGGAGGAGGAACTTTTTAAGGACTTTCATCATCTACAGAATACTCTCCAAGGGCTTGAATTTGTGCTTGCCTCCTGCTGAAGTATCAGAAGGCTTCTTCTCCAGCTCCCCCCTGAATTTCCTTGCTGGGAATTCTAACTGCAGAAGCCTGCGTGTCGCCGGGAGCTGGAAGCGCGACGCAACGAGAAGAAGTGTGTCACCATCGCAGCTGAAATCATCACACCACCAGAGAACTGTGCTGCCGCCGCATCTCTCAGAAAGCGTGTCTTTGTCAAAAGCTGCCTGCTGTCGCATCACCGGTGAGCGTGACGCCATCGAGAGAGTTGCCATCGCATCACTGGAGAAGCGTGCCGCAGGGCCTGTCACGGCTTCAAAGTACAGAGTCATCGCAAGGCTGCCAGAGCGTCTACTCATCATCGTTGCATCGTCGCATCAAGGGCGCCATCTTCTTGCATCGCATCAGGATTGTCGCATCGTATCGAGGCACCATCTTGCGCATCACAACCTGCCCGCAAGCTGACAATCTACGCATCACCCCAGCATCGGTAAGGATCAAGATGCATCCCCTACTCTGCGCAAGCATTGAGGCGCGACGCATCATCTTTTCAGGATTACAAACCCAACGCATCTCCCCTTTTGCGAGCCTTTTGTTCATTTTGCGTTACGCATCCAGGAACTTTGTCGCATTTATCATCAACTTGAGCTAAGCGACATTTATCATCTTTAAGTCAACTTTAAGTATAGTATTTTGGATGTTTGTCGTTTGTGTTAAGTCCATATAAAGAATATTTATTTTTGTAAAACCTGTGTTGTGTCCATTTGTAGTGTTTTCACTGTATTACTGTGTATATTTACAGATGCTTAACACACTGCCTCTGAGATAAGCCTGTCTGCTCGTGCCAAGCTACCAAGGGGGTTAGGAGTGTAATCCCCTTATCCTGACTTAGAAGTAAGGGTCCCTAGTTGGACAAAGGTGTATACCATTACCAACTAGAGACCCCAAGATCTAACAGGTACCAATAATCTTGTGTATTTGTGGGACACCTTAGATTAGATATGTGTACAAATAGGAGGGAAAACATATTGCCCGTATCTTGTTACACAATTTAGAAAAGCATATTGTTGTTAGGCCCAGACGTACTGTTGATCGCTTAGGTTGACTAGCTTAAACTCTTTTTGAGAGTCTTGAACATGTCGGGGGACAGACCAGTGTCTACATCTCAAAAACATGTCTTGGTCTAAGACACCATGCCCTTCACCCATTATATTAACAAGCATTTGCAATGCAATAGGTCTCACATTTGCGCGGGTTAAGCAATTGGCATTGTAAATGACAAAGCCTTTTAATTATATTTTAAAAACCAAAACATAAATAAAGGGCATTGTCATTTACAATGCCAATAGCTCAAACTGCATAAATGTGAGAACTATTGCACTGCAAATACTTGTTTAATTCTGTGTTTGAAAACAACACTTTTAGAAAGTGGCTATTTTCCTGTGTGCCTCTGCCTGGTTGTGGATTGACTGGTTTAAGAGTGACAGAGGCTGGGGTGGCTCCAAGAGTCTGGGTGAGTCGGCACTAGGCTGACTAGACCTATCTGCATTTGGAGGGGTGGGAGGAGTAGCACCTTGGGCCTGAATAGGTCTGTGCCTGCGTTCCACAATGCTGGCTCCATCTCCTGTGGTGCGTCTGAAGACCTTGGCCCACCTTCACAAAGGAAGAAGTTGTGCACCCCCCGCCGAGCACTACAAATAGACGCTGACTACAAGCGCCATCACTGTAATGCACTGAGCTCCTGAGGCGGAAGTCGGGAGCGAGATCTATTTTTAATATTGATTGTCACTGTTTAATTATTTGTTTTTAAGAACCTACCCTCTGCTCCTGAACTGGTTTCCCGCAGCGGATTTAGCGCTGCCGCGACACTTTGAGACAAACACTCCTTGCCGCCATTCCGGCAAGCCCGCAGGCCATGCCCCTTTCTTGGAGGTCATGCCCCCCCAGCCGCCACATCACCTATCCATAAATTATGTGCGTCTCCCGGACGCGCAGCGGACGAGCGCAGCGGGCGCGACGTTTGCGCGCCGAATGCGTGCCAAAGGTAAGCCTGTCTGCGCCCGTCCGCGCCCGACCGGGCCTAGAAGCCCCCTATCATGCCCAAACTATACAATACTCTTCTGCGCAGCTGTTTAACCTCCAAAGGCCCGTGGCCTCTGGACTATACTGTGACCGTGCAAATCGACAGGCTGGGACTGACTGCCCTGCACCTTCCTCCCCATTCCCCCCCTCATCCTTCCCCCCTCCCATTGGCCCCTTTCCTGACCTGCCGGCTTCTCTTGCGCCCACCACCTTATCCGCCTATTACCTTAACACCAAGTCAGCAGTTAAGCACTGCCACAAACTCTTTATCTTATTGGACCTGTACAAACCTGATCTCCTATTCCTTACAGAGACTTGGTTTTGTGACAACTCCCTTCCCTCTCTATTAGCTGCGCTTCCTGCCTCATATTCTGCACTCCCAAGTTAGTTTTGTTGTGTCCTCTTTTCTCTCACTCCGCACTATCCGCAAAGTCTCTCGTTTCTTTTCTCTCCCTGCCCTCAAGCTCATAGTCCTGGCAATGGTAACCTCTCGCCTAGACTACGGCAACGCCCTTTACTGCGGCATGCCCGCTTATAGCATGCGACAACTCCAGCTGGTCCAAAACCAGGCTGCTCGCCTGGTCTTCAACTTGGCCAAATCCCACCACGTCACTCCCCTCCTCAAGTCCTTACATTGGCTCCCTATCCGAGAACGAGCTCAGTTCAAGATGGGCTGCATCACCTTTCAGGCCCGGGTTGGCGCAGCCCCTGCCTTTATCTCTTCGGAAATCAAAGCCTACGTCCCTGCCAGGGAACTACGTTCATCCTCCCAACAACTGCTGATAGTTCCTCGCTTTAAATGCAAAAAGTGGGGAGGCACGAAATTTTCTACACTTGCCCCTGCTTTCTGGAACTCTCTCCCCGCTCACCTCAGATCGTGCACCCAATATACACTCTTCCGTAAGGCGCTAAAATCTTTTCTCTTCTCACAAGCCTTCTCTCCATAAACTGCTTCTCTCTATCTCCCCTCGTTCTTCCTGCCCTCCTGGGCTCAGTACTCTATAGCGCCATGAAACCGCCAGGTGTACGTGCGCTTTATAAATATTTTAAACAAAAACTCAAACTCAAACCCAGAACTGTTTGAACTGGGTCCAGAACTCCTAGCACATGAAGAACAAAGACTTTTGGGGTGTAAAAGTAAGAGCTGAAACCCCAGTAAAATTAGACTACTTCG
Organism: Lissotriton vulgaris; assembly: GCF_964263255.1. Classification (NCBI taxonomy): domain Eukaryota; kingdom Metazoa; phylum Chordata; class Amphibia; order Caudata; family Salamandridae; genus Lissotriton; species Lissotriton vulgaris. Next base: position 858,129,140 of record NC_141698.1, read on the forward strand.
TGATCAAGAGGAACCTCTGCCAAAGAAGAACAGCTGAAGACGACTGATGAGAAGTACTGCCCTTGGTGTGTGCTCTGGGGCTTTCCTGCAGTTTGCTGATTTAACTAAGGAGAGGACAAGGGACTTTGATGTGTGCTGTGTCCCCCCCTGCTTGCTGAGGTCTTTGCTGTGTGATGTGTCCAGAAGTAAAGAGTTGCAAGGGCCTGAGGAGAGCTGGCCTCCTGTTGTGGGAAATCAGGCATATCCTATTCCCAAGATCGTCTCTGCAAAGCTATAATCATATCGCTGCCTGAAAAGCCTGCAGTGTTATCAGGAGATTACAAGTTTCCTAAACCTCAATGCCATGTGCCTGCGTCTGCACCAATGCCCTGCCTGCATCAACACGCTCCATGGAGCCAACGCGTCACAACAGCGTGTGCCTGTGTGGCCCATAGCCCAGCTAGCACTGTGACCTTCCTGAGGGCCGACAGCGGAATCACAAAAGTGAGGCATGTAAGTTATTGGCAAAGCCGCTGTGAGAGGAAAGACGAAGCGTGCTGTAATCCCCAGCCGCGAGGCGTTGCCTAGCAACCGGGGTTTCTTCAGAGAGGCATCGCCGATTGAAAAGTAAGCCGCCCAGCAGGACATCACCGCCGTGTCACGAGGGAAGCCGCGCTCGAGTCGGAAGAAGACTGCCCACTCTCCCCGTGCAGCGTCTGCCAAAGAGAGGACTCGCCTGTGCCGAAGTCCAGGTGCCGGCAGTGACAGAGAACCCACCACCACAGGTAAGGCTTGCTTCAGCAGTGTGACGATGCGAGCCAATCTGTTCCTTTTAAACTTTGCCTGGATTGCAGCCCGGACGAACGTAGTGGGGGTGGCGGTACCGAGGCTCCCGGCCTGATTGGAAGCATTCTGGCAGCCTTTTGTATTATCGCTGGTCGTGGAGTCAGCTGGGGGGAAACCCGAAGGACTCAGCACAGCCCTCCGGTATCCCGGTGTCGCGTGACAGGCCCTAGCCACTTCCTAGATAGAAGAAGAGCAGGCCCTGCAAGTGCCGGATTTTTGAAACTGTTGTTTTCATCAACTTGAAGGTGCCTAAAAAGACTATTACCACTACTAGTTATTTTTGGTTGCACCTCGGAAGCACAGAACCTACAAAATAACCTTGGAAAGAAGATTCATTATGTGTGTCGGATTTTTGTCATTTTGGTCTTGCATAAATTACGATAAAGATATATATATTTTTATAATAACCTGTGTAGTGACCATTTGTGTTGTTTCACTGTGCTACTGGGGGTGTTGAAGCAAATACTTTACACATTGCCTTGGGGAGAAGCCTGTCCGCTCGTGCCATGCTACCAAGGGGGTGAGCATGGGTTACCCTGACTAGAAGCAATGGTCCCTATTTGGTCAAAGGTACCTACCTCTTCCAACTAGAGACCCCCAGTTCTAACAAAGGCTGTACTATGAAAGCCATCCATTTCCAAAATGTTAATGAAAACGGATTGTGGAGACATTCTCTGACCAATAGGTTCCCATAAATATGGTTTCCTCTAGAATCACATCAACAGATTTTATATTGTTGTTGTTTGATGGCTTGCTGCCACTTTTTCAGCTCTGGGTATTTTTATGTGGGTGTAGAGATCAATTGTGAAGCATAAGGTCCCTCATCTGTATTAGTAGGCAAGCAAGAGAAAGGCATTTGTTGTGTGTGATATATCTCTGGGTATTTGGATTGTCACAGCTGTAATGATGTAGTGCCTTCTTCCATCAAGCCGTGTTTCAGGCAGAAACTTCATATATTTAGTGAACCTTGTTTCATAAAAGCAGCTTGCACTCATGAAAACACCTACTTTTGTAAAACACTACTAGTTGAAGCACCTACTGTCATTATGTAATAGAAATAAACCTACACCTTTTTTTGAGGGATACATCAAGTTTACCACTCGTGTTTAATGTAAGACGTATGTCACTCTTGCCTCATCCTGATGTAATGAAATACAAAAAGTATAAATAAATACATAAATACATAAATATGGGTTGTATGACACAACCCAGCATGTCTAATCCACGTGTCCCTTAACCCGGTTGGAACAACAAATCCATCTTAACCACGTGTTCCTTTACCACGCAAGTCTTTACAACAACTTGTCTTAGGGAAAGCACTGGACTTTGGAACAGTATAATTTACTATTCCAATGACAGTAGGAAAACGCTGGACTTTTAAGTCAAACGCTGCTCTACCTAAGGTATGTTGTTACATCATGCGTGGTAAAGGAATTAGTGGTTAAAATGCATTGATTGTTCCGACCTCGTTGCAAAGCCAACGTGTGCTTTGCCTGTCGTTGTAATTTCTGTTTCCTATAAATATGATAAATGGCACCTACCTTCCATTTTCCTTCACTTTTCACGAGTTCCTGGTCTATGTAGTAATACATGATTACCGTCACCATGGCATCAAAAGGAGCATGCTATAAGAACAGACAAATGAATGACAGATGAAGGAGTATAATGATCCAGGAATGCTAATCAATGTAGAAAACCACAAGCAAATGTTTTTGAATTAAAAGGAAATGCTACATTGCATCAGCAAAGATAATTATTCAATGTATCTCTAGCCCTTAGCCTTGACTGAACACAAGCTGTCACACTGTTCTTTCTTTAATGATGGTGTTTAGTTGAATCTGATTATTTTTAAACAAAATCCCTACTTAATTGATAATGATAATATGCAAGATAGTACAGTAAAGGGGTCACTATAAAGGGAAATAGTTGAATAGGTAGGCAATACTGGTCCACAGAATGCCCTCAATAATAAAAGTCCCTATGAAAGTCCCTAACTGGTGGTACCAGCTTACAAATGCCAACTATTTTATCCTTTGTCCCTGAAACTCCCCTCTATATTTTCTTCCTGACTCAGTTTGAGGGACTCTTAATCCCAAAAGTTCGAAACACATATGCTGCTCTTCTCCCCAAGAACACCTTTGGCATACCTTAGCACACAACAAACCCTATATTTGTCTTCCTCTATAGTCCAACAGAAGATAACTTCCCTTGACCATTATACCCTAGGTCTTGACTGGTGGTGACCATCTAAATTTGGGGTGCTGCAGTCAGTCAGTCAGTCAGTCAGGATATCTTTATTCGACTTATTACAAGTCATACAAAGAAACAAAAGACGATAAAACATAACATAGGATACATACATATCACAACGATATTCTAAAAACACATCAGATTGCGTACGCATTTAAAAATACTATATACAAAATTAAGAAAATACAAATACAGTTCATTTCAGAAAAAATGATAACCCTTAAAAAAAATTTCTAAGGCGAAATTTTACCTGCAGCTTTCACCCTGGCTGCAGCCACTAAAAAATTAGCAATGCAGAAGGTTGTGTGAGGATTTGTCAAAAGCTGTAAATGAAGCAACGCCGGGCGTACTTGTGTAAAACCCGCTTGTTTTAGGATAGGAAACAAATATTTTTTCCTCTGCTCATGGAAGAAGCTACAAAACATTACAAAGTGCATTGTGTCCTGCACCGAAAAATCGTCACAACTGCAAGGTGGGGCTTGGTCTGGCTTCTGCCAACCCTTAAAAGAGCCTAAATGGTAATGGATCAGGTTGAACCTAAACTTGGTTAATAGGAACCTGTGATAGGGGAAAGTAACAAAACTAAGGTAAGGAGCGAGGGAGGGCGCACTAACAAAAAGGTTATGTGACCTGACTAGTGGCTTCAGTAATTCAACGTCCTCGCGCCGCGCTTCCTTCCTTTCCCTAAATGCCTTTTTTATGTGTCCTATATCCAAAACCCTGATTTTATCTGGGCATGAAAAAAGTTCTGGGCGACCCAAATCAGTAAATGATTTGTTTAAATAGGCCATCCATGGAATACTGCTATATTTATCTAAAGATAGAACATCTTTCAGTATTTTGTGGTTCAGTGGGAGGTCTTCATTCAGCCACATTTTCAACCATAGGATCAGGGGCGCTAGGCTCAATAAATCTGACAAATACGGTAAACCCACCTCTTGGTGAATCGAATAGGTTGGGGTTGACTGAGGTACAGAGAGAAGAGATCTAATAAATCTATTTTCCGCTCTCTGGATAGGGTCGAGATTAACATAACCCCACAAGGGTGAACCATATAGTGCAATGGCCACTGACTTGCACTTATAGATCTTTAGAAGGGCTTCCATGGGTCTGGCTCCCAGCTTGCCAGCAAAACCCAGAATTGCTGAAGAAGATCTAGTTACCGCCAGTTTTTTAGCTCTTATCTGTGGCCCCCATGTTCCCTTTTGATCAAACAGTACACCCAGATAGGGGAATGTGGTTACTTTTGAAACTGGGACCCCTCTGCAAAAAAATGATTTATGTCTTTTTTTGATACACTCACGCCCCATTACCATTGTGTGAGATTTAGAGACATTTACCTTCAAATCCAATTTATCCATAAAAGAGCCAAAGGCATCCAAAAGAACCTGAAGTCCAACACCAGTGCGGGCGATCAACACGGCGTCGTCCGCGTACAGGAGTGCCGGAATTTGTACATCTCCTGCACGTGGAACGTCCGCGTCCTGACCACGCAGGTGTTCCCCCAGGCCATTAATATAAATTGTAAACAGCGAGGGAGCTAAGATGCAGCCTTGCCGTACCCCCTTTAGGGATTTAAACAGTGGGGTACATCTACCATTATTTGACACTCGCACGGCTGCGAACAGCTCCTGATGCATAGTGGCCATAAACTTGACCAAGGCCTCATCGATGCCCATCTCCAGCAAGATCGCCCAAAGTTTTGACCTATTAACAAGGTCAAATGCCGAAGAAAGGTCCATAAATGCAAGGAACACAGAGCCCTCCTTGGCCACCGTATACTTAGAGATGAGTAAGTGTAGATTGATACATTGTTCAATAGTTCCTTTTCTCTCTCTAAAACCATATTGCAGTTCAGATAGCCCACCACACGCCTCAATGTTCTCCCTCAATCTGGATAAAAGAACTCTGCCCAATATTTTTATAGTCGAGTCCAGGAGGGATATGGGCCTGTAAAATGCGGGATCATCCCGCCGACCTTTATTTTTAAAAATGGGAACGATCGTAGATATGGCCCAAGAGGCGGGGGCTGAATTGCCGTTGACTGCATTAAACACATTTGACATAACCTCGGCCCATAATTTAGGTGAAAACGTGAAAAAGTCAGCGGGAACTCCGTCTGGACCAGGTGCCTTATGTTTAGTGGTTGCCAGGAGTGCTTTTTCCACTTCTTGAGAATTAAAGATGATAGGGTGTACGTGTTTGTAGGGCGGTAGACCCCTTTTAGATCCTTCGTCGTCATCAACGCCCCCATATACGTTTTTGAAAAAAGACAGCCAAGTATCATCAGTAATTACGCAGTCCATGGGTGCATTACTATCTTCCGAAAATAGGGGCTGTTTGATGATCTCCCAAAATCTCCTACTGTCCTTCAGTACAGCCGCTGAAAGGAGATTGTCCCATGTTTCGCGTTTAATTATGTCTTTGCGTTTTTTTATGGCCGTTCTATAAATCTTCCTTTTTCTTGAAATGTCATCTTTGGCCCTGGAAACAGATTTTAGAGCAGCCAACAATTCTCTGTGTGCTTTCGAGCATGCATGGTCAAACCAACGCTTATTACCTTGGGCTCCCAGAGTGGGTTTGGCCAGGAGATCCTTGGAGACCTGATCGCATATTGCCTCGTAAGCTGCTACTATTGTATGCCCTTGAGTGCCCGGGTTTCTGCAGAGCTCAACCAGGGCTTCAATTTTAGGGAAGCATTTTTTATAGAAGTTTTCCGGAATCACTTTAGCCCACTTTACTCGTCTATCTTGATCAGAGGTCCTCAGGGGATGCGCCACTTTTCCGGTAACTGGAGGTGCCCCCATATAAGCTCCCCAGGCCACTTCGAGGAGTACTGGGTTATGATCGCTGAAGTGAGTCGATACAGTGCGGTAGGCCAAAGACCGGCTTAAAAATGCCTGAAGAGACAAAAATATAATCAATCACTGTGCCATGTTGGCCGCCATTAAAAGTTGGAATTCTCAGTCCGCAATCAGGTTCATTTAAGTCATAATTGGCCAGTACTTCCTCAAGCTCTTGCCCCTCTGCAGAATGTTCGAAGTGGGGTCCCTGTAAGGCTGCGTCGTCGACCTCGTTTACATCACTACCCTTGCAAGCTAATTCACATAAATGAATATTAAAATCGCCTAGTAAAATCAACTCAAAAACTAAGTTGGTATCCTGAACTACTGTGTTTAAAATATTATCCAGGCTAGCGATATTTTGGCCATTATATTCGCTATTCCCAGAATTATAAAAATTGACATATAGTGTCCTGCAGTCTTTGCTAATCACCCTTTCGACCAATAGAATATTATCAGAATCAAAACTGATCTGCCTGTAACTGCCTTTTAGAGCCAAAGAAAACAAAATCACCAAGCCCCCTTTAGCTCTGCCCGCTCTGCTAGGAATTGCAGGTTTAGTAAAACTGGTGAACCCGTCCCACCAGAGATTATTGGAAGTGTCCCAGGTTTCTTGCAGGGCAATGATATGATATTTAGAAATGAAGCTTAGCCAAGTTTGGTCCTGACGTTTGGCGTTTAGACCCGCCACATTCCAGCTTATGATCTTGCAGGCGTCAGTGGGTGGCCTTATCTCATCGTTTGCACCATCAACTACACCTTCAGCTGTTGGTTGCGATGCCGGGCCTTCACTTATTGGTAGTGTATTGTTCGGCTCCTCCCGTTCTTGATCTACTCCTGGTTCAAGTCAGTCGCAGGTATTTAGATCAGACAGGGGCGCAAACCTGTTACCAGTACCAAATCCCCACTCATAGGGAGTAGCTACCTGACCCTGACCATATGGAGCTAAGTTCCACATGGGTTGTGGAGTTTTTGGATGTGCCAGAAACTGATCATTTCTCGACCATTGTGTTGGCCTAAAGCCCCGGGCGCTATAATCATAGCCCCGCAATTCAGGACCCCAAACATTTCCTCTTGGCTCTTGTGCCAAGGTAGGCCTGATGTTTAACTCGTTTGGGCGATGAAGCCTACCTGGCTCCCGGTATGCTATGGGCTGAGACCAGTCATTATAATGTCGAAATCTGGGACCCCCTCCCCAACTACTAGTATTAGTGTGTCTTTTGTAACTGGGGAATTTGGGCAAGGTGGCGAACTTGTTTTTGTCAAAGAAAAACTTAAGGGTGAGAGGGATTATGGAGCCACTACGACGTTGGGGTGGGAAAATGTTATTTAGAATGTCTGGAAGAACCTCAGCATTAGCAAAGTTAAGAATAACGCAATCCCCTTGGAACTTTTTGGGCTTGCTGCCGATCCAAGGTACCCTTCTTGACATAACGATATCCCCTGCCAGCTTATCGAAGCCTTGTTCTGTCATCTGCATGTTATTGGTGAGCCAATGTAACGCTTTATCTTTTAGATCCTGGTTGGACTCTACTTTGTCTTGTGGTAGAGCGGGGACGTTTGATAACACCAGAACAACCGGGGAGGCTTCCAGAATAAATTGGGCTGAAACGTCCTCTTGATGTGATACCGCTATGGCGGCGGTTGTACTGATGCAGGGATCTACAGCGTCTGCGTCCTGACCCACTACAGGTAATGATAGTGAAGGTAGTGAAGGAGGCACGGGTGGCGGCCCTTGCTGGATGGGTTGCGAAATACTTTCAGTCGGAGTAACCTCCACGTTTGAAGGTATTAAATTTGTAACGAGGGAAGATAAATTTTCAACCTCGTCTGCCAGCTTGCTATGTGCCACACCCAACTTTTTTACCTCTGATGTTAGCTTGTCCAGTTTCCCTATCATGGGTTTAATTATAGTCCTGATTTTGATGTCAATCATATCTTGCATCCTGTTAAACAGGTCCTCATCGATGATACTTCTTGCCTCAGTGTCAATATCGGAAGCAACGTGTTTCCCTACCCGGCTAGAGGGTGGGGTAGTGGCCTTTTTCCTACCAAGATGTTTACCCCCCCGTTTTGCTGCAGATTTTCGGCAAGCTCTAACAGCCCGTGTAACGGGCTGCGGGGATTGTGGGGCTACGTCTGTAACAGCTGTCTGTAGATTTGGATCATTGATGGTATTATCTAATAGATCAATCAAATCTGGTCTATCTATTCGAGGGTCAGAATCAACATCATCCACGGATCCCAGATCTTGGGAGTTCAAATTTACTGAGGTTGATAGAGGGTTTTCTGGCGATGGTTCTAATATCTCAGTACTTAAAGCGCTTGTCGAGGGACTTGCAGACGGCAAGATAGGTGATTGACTCAACCCTAGGGATTGCCTTCGCTTGTTGTTAATATCATTGACCACTTGTACAAGATATGAGTCTAAAGTGTTCACAGGCTCAGCCGGGACAGGAACCCGTTTTTTCACCATTATTGGGGCTATGGCTGTAGGCAACCTATAAAACAGCTCAACTCAGATGAGTTTCAATAGAGATGCACTGCAGGTGGTAATATAACTGGGAGTAAGTGACAGTACAGTGGCGGACGAATGACACCAATGCAGTATGTTGAACGATGTATCAAAAATGAGAAGAGTACCTTTATATTCGGCCGATGGATGTCAAGGGGATGGCCTAGCCTGGCCTTTTCGTGGCTCTGAGGGCCACAGAGGGCCCGCCCTTTGCCCGGGCTTCGCCCCGGGCGCTCCCGCGCGCGACTCGCGGGGGCGAGGGGGGTGTCAGCGTTTTACCAGCGCCTCCGGGCGCTTCGAGCGCATCACGGTCGCGCTGGTGCCCCAGGGGGCTGCTGGGGATTGTGGTCCTTAGCTCCCGGTGCCTCCCGGAATTCTCTCCGCCGTTTCCCTCACGGCTCTCCTCTGCCCGATGGCAATTCAGTAATGGCAAAGACTGGTGTCATAGGTTATGCCTATTAACCCTTTGTGTAAATTAAGTCCAGTGATCCCTGGAAAAAGGAACCATTGCTATTTTATAATGGCAGGACATGTTCACAAACATTAAGGGATTCTTGTCACAATAATGAACATGAACATTAGAGGATGTATGAGTGGATAAGTGATTGCATCCATCAAAGCTCCATCCAATGTTAAAGGTACCCACATTTGATCATCAAAATTTCTTCCTGCAAATGGTGTGTGCAACACAGAGAATGAGAGTTGCTCACAGAAACCACAATAATAGGTCATCCTGTCCCAACCTGGAAGGTCTGAATTTCAACTTTGAAAATGGGCCTGAAGAACAAGTTACTTACCTATATATCTGCAAGAGACATATATTAGTAATAGATTCCTTACCTTAGAATTACTGCCAGGCGTCAGACTGGATCCAAAGAAATGTTTTAGTACCGGTACCTCTGCGCGTCCGTAGGTGGCGTCAGTCGACTCCGCTTTCGTCGTCGGCGTCATGATCGCCGGGATGACGTTGTGGTATCTACTTAGACACCGCCCTCATTCGCTGACTTCAGTTCTTTACTCGACATTCCATGCCAGTAGCGCAGAGTCATGCAAGACACTGACCACTGGTGCACAAAACTAGGGCCCTGAAAGGGAGTCCCTTACCCTAGAAGTCAAATCGCAGAGCAGGGAGGATGAGTGGAAATCTATAACTAATACATGTCTCTTACTGCTATATCGTTATCGAAGGTAAGTAACTTGTTCATCTGAAAGAGACTATTAGTTATAGATGCCATACCTTAGAATAGATACCCCAGAAATACCAACCCCGGAGGTGGGTCTGCGAACTAAGTTCACACCAGAAAGTCCTGGAGAACTGAACAGCCGAAGAAGCCTTCTCTCCGGACTTTAATTGTCCAGGCAGTAGTGTTTTGTAAACGTGTGTAGGGATGCAGACATGGCTGTGTGGCAGATGTTACTGAGGGGGACTCCACGTCCCAAAGCAGTAGAGGCTGCCATCGTCCTTATGGAATGGGCGCGCAGTCCCAGTAGAGGTTCCTTCTTTGCCACGGAATAACAGATTTTGATGCAAAGTAGTACCCACCGAGAGATGGTCCGTTTTTGCACGGCCCGACCTTTCTTGGCTCCCACATAGCCAACAAAGAGCTGGTCATCCACCCAGAATTAGTTTGTGCGATCCAGGTGGAAGGATCGCGCACATTTTGGATCAAGACGGTGGAGCCTCTCTTCCTCCTTTGAAGGATGCGGGGGCAGGAAGAAGGTGGGCAAAGCGATGGTCTGTCCAATGTGGAAAGAGGTAACCACTTTGAGGAGAAAATAAGGTCTAGTTCTAAGGACAACCTTGTCCGGATGAACAGCAAGGTAAGGAAGCTTAGAAGACAGATCCTGAAGCTCACTCACCCTGCGAGCAGAGGTGATTGCAACCAGAAAAGCAGTTTTTAAAGTTAAGAATCTGAGAGGACAATTATGTAGTGGCTCAAAAGGAGCGCACATAAGGTAAGTCAAGACCAGATTCATGTTACTCTGGGGCATTACGAAAGGAATAGGAGGAAAGAGGTGAGTAATGCCCTTAAGAAATCTTTTTATAATAGGGAACTTGAAAAGAGAAGGCTGGCCAGGAAGCTGAAAAAAGGCTGACATGGCTGATAGATAGCTCTTAAGGGTGCCCAGAGCAGAGCCCTGCTGGGCCAAAGAGAAGAGGAACAAAATAACCTCAGAAACAGGAGCAGAAAGGGGATCCACAGCCTTTGCTGTGCACCATGCCACAATTTTTTTCCATCTACAGGCGTATACCATTTTACTGGAGGTACGCCTGGCTGCCAAGATAACATTACAGTCTTCGGAAGGAAAGTTGAAACCGCTCAACTGTTGCCACTCAATCTCCATGCAAGGAGGTGGAGGCTGAACGGGTTCAGGTGGAGGATCGTCCCCTGTTGCTGCGACAGAAGATCCTCCCGAAGAGGCAGTCTGATCAGAGGATCGATGGCCTTGTGCAAGAGCTTGGGGTACCAGACTCTTCGTGACCAATCCAGAGCCACAAGAAAAACTTGGGCCTTATCACGCATGATCTTCTTGAGCACTCTGGACAGAAGTGGTATAGGTGGAAAGGCGTATAGAAGACCGCAGCAACACTGGCGACGAAAAGCGTCGCAGAGCGAGTGCCACCTAGGAAATTCTACAAGCAGAACTGCTGACATTGCGCATTCTCTTCGGTGGTGAATAGATCTAACAAAGGCTCTCCCCACTGCTGAAAGAGACCTCGCACCACCTCAGAGTGAAGACGCCATTCGTGATCCATCATGCACCTGCGACTGAGTTCATCTGTCCTGGCGTTCAGTGAACCTGCCAGGTGTTGAACCAACAGGGATATGCCCTGATGTTCCAGCCATGTCCAAAGGACCGTCCCCTGTTGCTGCATCAGAAGATCCTCCCGAAGAAGCAGTCTGATCTGAGGATCGATGGCCGTGTGCAAGAGCTCGGGATACCAGAATCTTCATGCCCAATCCAGAGCCACAAGAATGTCTTGGGCCCGGTCGCGCTTGATCTTCTTCAGCACTCTGGGCAGAAGTGGTATAGGTGAAAAGGCCTATAGAAGACCGCAACTCCACTCACGACGAAATGCGTTGCCTAACGAGTGCCGCCTTGGAAATTCCAATGCGCAGAACTGCTGACATTGCGCGTTCTCTTCGGTGGTGAATAGATCTAACTAAGGCTCTCCCCACTGCTGAAAGAGACCTTGCACCCCCTACGAGTGACGAGGCCATTCGTGATCCATCATGCACCTGCGGCTGGGTTCATCTGCCCTGGCGTTCAGTGAACCTGCCAGGTTTTGAACCACCAGGGATATGCCCTGATTTTACAGCCATGTTCAAAGGCGGAGAGCCTCTTGACATAGGGTCCACGACCCCACCCGCCGTGTTTGTCGCAGTACTACATGGTGGTGGTGTTGTTCGTGAACACCTGTACTACTCTTCCTTTGACAGAAGGAAGGAATGCTTTCAGTGCAAGACGAATTGCCCGGAGCTCCAGAAGGTTGATGTGGAGCCTGGACTCTGCCGGAAACCACAAGCCTCTTATCTCTGCCTCTCCCATGTGGCCGCTCCATCCCAGGAGTGACGCATCTGTCAACACTGTGAAGTCTGGTTGAGGAAGGGAGAGGGATCTGCTGCTGACCCAATCCTGGTTCATTAGCCACCACTGCAAGTGGTGTGCAGTGCCCTCCAAGATCTGGACGCAATCAGAAAGATTCCTCTGATGCTGTGCCCATTGGAACTTCAGGTTCCACTGCAGAACCCACATATGCCACCTGGCATGATCCACCAGCAGGATGCAGGAGGCCATGAGGCCCAGCAGCTGCAGGGTCATTCTGACTGAAACCCGGGATAGAGGCTGAAAGATTGGAATCATAGCCCGAATATTCCAGACTTGCTGTTCGGAAGGATAAGCCCGAAACTGCGTTGTATCCAGCACCGCTTCGATGAAAAGGAGCTTCTGAGAGGGAATAAGGTCTGACTTCGGCACGTTGATAGTGAACCCCAGCGAATGCAGGCGGTCCGCTGTAGTCTGGAAGTGGGAGACTACAGCTAGGGAGAGCCCACCTTCAACAGGCAGTCGTCGAGATAGGGGAAGACTGGAACCCCTGATCTGTGCAGATGAGCTGCAACCACCGCCATCACTTTTGTGAACACCCGGGGGGAGCTAAAAAGGCCAAAGGGGAGCATGGTAAACTGAAATGCTTGTGGCTTACCGTGAACCGTAGGTAATGCCTGTGGGCTGGCAGGACAGGGATGTGGAAATAGGCGTCCTGCAAGTCCAACGCTATCATCCAGTCTCCAGGGTCAATAGCAGACAGAACCTGATCCATTGTCAACATCTTGAACTTCTCCATACGGAGGAAGCAGTTGACGTCCCTGAGATCTATGATAGGACGCAGGCCTTTGTCCATCGGGGGTACCAGAAAGTAGTGGGAGTAGCAACCACGACCTACTTCTGGCACAGGGACAGCCACAGCCGGTAGTAGGTGTAACTGCAGGGCGGTGACGTAGGGAGGGGGAGGGGCAGGGTGGGGGTTTGTAATGTATGGATTACGGACTATAACAGGTAAGTAAACGTATAAATAAATAAAACGAATGTCATTGTGTGCACTGCATCGCATTTGGTGATGCAGTGCACACAACGAAATTCGTTTTATTTATTTATAAGTTTACTTACCTGTTATAGTCCCTAATCCATACATTACAACCCCCCACCCTGCCCCTCCCCCTCCCTACGTCACCGCCCTGCAGTTACACCTACTACCGGCCGTGCCTGCAAAGGGATGAGCGTGATGGCTCCCTTGGCGAAGAGAGCGGTAACTTCCTGGTAGAGAAGGGCCAAGTGATCCTCCAACATGCGATGGATTGTAGGTGGCATGGATGGAGGGGTATTCTCAAAGGGAAGCAAGTAGCCCCTTCGGACTATCTGCAAAACCCACCTGTCCGATGTGATGTTCTGCCCGTGGGGGAGGTGATGGCGAATCCTGCCGCCCACTGGCAACTGGTGGCCCTGGAGGGTCAGACTAGGAAGGTTTGGAGGCTGCTGCCGAGGGAGCACTGGTGGACTGGCCCGCTTGTAGGCCCTCTGACCCACGACGCTGGGTCCCACGTCCCCAGCCGAGCAGAGTCTGAACAATTTGTGCAGGCCTGTGGCTCTGGGTGGAACGTGGTGGGGCACTCCTTCCGTAGCCACGAAAGGAGGTGAAAAGCAGACTGTGCTGGACGAGAGGTGGTAGCGAGGCCCAAAGATCTGGCCGTAGCCCTAGAATCCTTAAAGCGCTCTAGCGCGTTGTCCCCTTTGTCTCCATACAAGCGACAGCCATCAAGGAGCATGTCCAAAAGAGTTGATTGGACATCGCCCAAAAAGCCGGTGGACCTCAGCCTGACATAACGTCTCAGGGCTACTGATGTTGAAATCATTCTGCATAGCGAGTCGTCAGTGTCCAGTCCACACCTAATGGCTAACTTTGCTGCATCTCTGCCCTCAGCAACTGCACGGGAGAGTGTGGCCCGGGCCTCCTTCGGACACTGTGAAGCACCTGCACACACAGTGTGGGTGTAACGAACGAAGGGCTTTGTAAAAACTATGAAGTTGTGTAGGGGTCGATCTGGCTCCTGGAAAAGGAGGGAAGCTCAGAGCCAATCCAGCAGGCTCCTCAGGCGGAGCCGCAGGACGACCAGCATCCGCAACCCGCGTTGCGTTGGCTGACGGATGGGGAGAACGCGAAGAGCGAGGATGCTTCTCAGTCTTCTTTTTGTGCTTTGATTTACCCGAGGACGAAGACTTCGACGATGAGTGGTGGTGATGCCTCCCTCTCAACCGGGACCTCGAGCAGTGTGGAGCAGACTGATGGGCCTCAAGAAGCTTTTGGGACCGCTCCGAAAAGACTTCGGGTTCATTACTCAGCAGTCGGAGCACGACTTCGGGACATAGTTGTGCTCCAGACACCAGAGGCACACGAGTTGTGGGTCCATAATCGACATCAATTTCTGACAGGAGTCACAAGCCTTGAAGCCTGTTCGACGTGACATCCCTACGTGCACCAGGAGTCAAGACGACTCGAACGAAGTCGACAACATTCGAAAAATAGTTGGTCAAAAAGTGACTAAAGGTACAGCTCTCTCCGGATCTGTGCTGGCTGGCACAAAAAAAGAATGAACCTACGTCGGCGCGCAAGGGTAATGTCTAAGTAGATACCGCAATGTCATCCGGGCGATCGCGACGACAAACGCGGAGTCGACCAACGCCACCTACCGACGCGTAGGGATACTGCTAGGAAAAACTTCTCCAGATCCTGTGTGATGCCTGGAGTTAATTCTAAGGTAAGGAATCTATAACCAATAGTCTCTTTCAGATATGACTGGCAGTGGGCAACTAGCCAACTGACAAAGAATGTGAATATAAGCTAAAGCCCCCCTTTCTGAATGTGGAGCTGAGTTCTGCACATACCCTCAAGAATTAAAGTTAATGCATTGCTAAAATGCTGCTTATGTGCACTTTTTAAATATCATACTTTGGATTTTTTCACAGTGTATGCTAGTCCTAGGGATGTGCAAACACTTTACAGAAAGAAGAAAACAAGCTTTTAAAGTTAGGTATCAACCAGCCTTAAATGAGTAAAATAGCAGTGATATACAAGTTCATATGGACAAGACCCACACAAATGGCCACGTGTTGACTCTGCCAGGTGAGTAAGTAAGTAAGTAAGTAATGTTTATTTGTACATGATTAATTAAAATCTTTACAAAAATATAAAACACCCATAGGAACATTAAAAACAATGTATAATTAAACTTAAAAGATACGAGATTTACTGGGATCAGTTCAAGGTTATCCTCGAGGCCTAATAAAGTTCTTCAAACGCTATTAAGTCTTTTTCTTATTAAGTCAAAGAACTTCACAACCTGGCAATTCAGTTTGATATTACTGGTGGTAAAGCATAATTGGACTGCCTGCCTGCAGGTCCGAACAGCATGTGATTTGAAGAATGGTAGCAAAAGGTTATACCTCAAGTTCCTTAGTCTAGGTGAGAACATTGCCTCCATATGCCCATGTTTCAATTTAATTTGTTGGATCCCCTTGCTTGCCATTTCGCACTACTCACTAGACTAGATTGGCATTGATCAAAGGGCTACCATCACTCTCAATGACCTAGGTGCCAAATTCTCCCTGACTCTATCATGCTTTCCAGCAGTTCATGCTTTTGCTACCTTGCCTTCTGGATACAGAGCTCGTCCACATTCCTGTAGGAATTTGTGGATGACCTTTTTATATGTGTGCAAATAATTTTTTCCCTTTTCAGATAACTGTCTGTTTACCATTAGTACGAAAAACAAACCCTCATAGATGTGGGATTATACGCTCTGTCCTATTAGTACATTTGGGTCATGCAGTTTCCAATTTTAACGTCAATGTGAGAACCTCAATATCTCTTGAACACAGAAAGTGAGGAACTTGATTGTAATGTACCACAGTCTTACTGCATTTCCCTATAAACTGCATTTGTAGTATTGTGTGTTCTCATCATTTGTATACAGATTTCCATCAGTTAATTGCAAGAAGAAACATAAGATTTATAAATTTTTAAATAAGGATCATGATTCTTATTTTTCTCAAACAGTACTGTAATCAGAGTGATCACAAAAAGAATATTTTGATTGTAACTTGGGAACACAGTGTCCTTACTTCTAAATCCTTTGTTACATTTTGTTTGTTTACTTTGTACTGAAGATTCTAATAGCTTGGTTCTAGTTATTAATTAATGTACATATTGCTTGTTTGGCGCAAAAAGCAATGTTGGCAATTCCCACATTTCACAGTAAAGGATGATATTTCAGAGATAAGACATAATACCTGTGAAAAATAGATTTTTATGCAAGACTATAGTCTGCCTAATTATGCCATCATTTATATAAAATCCAGGTTTGAACCTAATCGACGACTGTGTCTCACACTGAATTTCTGCCATCCAGCTAATTTGTTCGCAAGCATGACAGTGCAATTAGATATTAACAGACCTATTCCACTCCACAGATATCCGCCACTGCTATTGTTTAATTTGAATTATTTTCATGAAAGTAAAAAGTGAAAAAGGCTTAACATTCTAACTGAAATCAGGGCCATTGACAGCTGAACTAAGCTTCACCTTCAAAAATCTCATTAGGTGAACAGAAACACTTTTTTTTAACAAAGAAAATATGTTGTTATTGCTCCCCAATTTCCTTCCTGCATAATGAACGTAATCTCCTGTTTACTAGAAAAAATCCATCAGTCCAGCATTTTCACATATGGTTTTACTTCAGCCTTCCGCTTGAGCTGCGACCGTAGGGCAGCAGAGGGTTTGGGGAGGGTGAACGTGCTAAATTATCTCTAATTCTAGAGGAGTATTTAGGGAAAGTGCAACTTTCATAAAATATTACAGGGGACTTATTTATATCATAAGAAAGGGTTGAAAAGTAGAAATTATTGCATTGCGGAAAATGCTGTCCTGAGGAACAAAACCATTCTAATTGCATCGAAATAAACTCCTACTGTTAAAAAAAAAGCATAACTGCTAATATCGCTTTTTTGCCATCTAGGGGTTCAGGTGACATTTACAAAACACTAATTTGCAAGGCAATCCATGAAATTAATTTGTCAGCAAGTTCACAGACCCTCTATTAAGAGTGAGGGAAGGTATGTGAATTCACTCACTCTCTCGAAGTCACCAGCCCACTTGCGTGGGTCAGTGGCTGCCTACACACACACAAGTAAGAGCAATGCAAGTTTCTGTCCACCGCTGTATGGAGTGCATGTACTAACTCCAGAATAAATGTAGTGCTTGGGGACTGCGCCTATATTTTAGTCTTGGCTCAGGCCTCCATTTAGTATACCTATTGTGGGTAACGGGTGTTTGCTGGCACAGTTAATTACTTTCCACCCCATATGTAATACACATCCAAGACTCTTAAAAAACAATTTTTTTATTTAAATAAATTCAAATGACAATAATAAAAATACTTTTTCATTGTGCCTGTCTGAAAACGAATTGTTTTTTTAAATTCAAAACTCAAATGTATTTTTAGCATCTGTATTTGCATTTGCTTAATGAAACATGACCTCACCTCCACAGAATCTATATTCTGCAGGAATAACAGAGTATTGAAATCTTTTGGCTAAACTACAAGCTGAATGGGAGCGGTGAGTAAGGATTTTAAGTCTATATTGTATGAAAGATATGCCTGTATGTGGATGCAAGAAAAAAGAAATGCTTTAAAATGGCAAAAACTGAAATACCCTATGGATCAGGATATTTGGACTGTCATCGAACAGGATAACGTCTATTATTTTACATTGTGAAGACTATACTGGACTACATTAATGATCGTTTAATTTAGATGTGGCACGCTATTTATTTGCCATATATACCATGTGATAGGTATATTAATGCCTACTGATGAAGCGAGTTTCAGAAAACATTTTATCCTGACTCGTGAAATTAAACTTCCATAATCATTAACTGAATTAATGTGTTTGTTCATGATTTTTATTAACCAACCTAGAATAAAATGCGAACAAAGACACGTGGGACTAACATTACCTGCTCTATGTTGCATCTGCAAGTATGTTGAAAAATAATTTATTAACCTTGTCCAATGTTTTTGTCAACATTAATGCGGCTGTTTAATGGCATGTGCTTATTTTATATGTGCTTTTGTCTAGGTCGAGTCTTTTTATTTTGCACAGGCTCGTGGAGAATCCTGCTGGACTAAAAGAAGAATGGTAGATAATTCGCTGCATAAGTGTGCTTTATGCTAGATAACATAAACTAATGGGTTAACATTAGTAATGGTGGGTGGGTGACAGAATGGGTCTCAATTCTCTAATTAATTACTGTCTTGTGTTTGTTTAAATGTTAGTTTCCGTGTGGGCCTTTTCTTTGAAAGATGGCTGGCTGGCAGTGCTGTTAAGGACGAGACTTGACCAGAGTGAAGCTTTCACTCACGTGCAGAAAAAAGAATGTTTCCTGCCTAAACAAAGGAATAATGTGCAGAACTGGTGTGGTCGAGTCTACATGTTCTAGGAGAGAGCACCAAGGACAGAAAATCTGTTTTGCTTGCCAAGTTCAGAAAGTGAAAGTTCTTTGGCCCAGTATAATGTTGCAATTCTAAGGAAGCTACAAGGATGGAATCTAAGAACAATAAGGGCTTATGATGTGACCCGGACATGGTCACAAATGAGTGACACGTTGGTGGACTGACATGGCTCAGCCAATAATGAAGCTGGATTTTTGGTGACTTTTAGAATTTAGTTACTTAGTTAGTTAGAAAAGGTATAAAAACTGGCCCCATGACAAGAGAGCGTCTCCTCACTTCCCGATTCCCAAGAGACGATGACATGCTGATGGACTTCTTATTCACGTAAGGATTAATAGGGTTTATGGACTTTACATTTTCCCTCCTAGGCGAAGTGAGTCAGTTAGGGAAATAGATTTAGGGAATGAAAACCGTTTGATTAATATTCATGCTTCTGCGATGATTTTGAAATGTCAAGATCAATGTGCCTTTACTTAATAAAACTGCTAAACTGCTATTGCTAATAAATAAAGGTTTCCTATTAAAATGCTCATTCTTTGAAAAATAAAATAGATTTTAAAATGTCAAGCTGGTCTTGATCATTTGTGTCTAGTTACCATCAGTTTGATTCTATCGACCTGAGTGGCTTAATTAAATGTTTCTGTTATATTTTCATGGTTATACTGAAGATAAACTGCAGTTGTATATAAAAAGTATATAGTTTATAAATAGGTTTGATTAATTAGGTCACATGATTCAGTTGCCAAATATCTGTCTCGGTTTCTTATGGGCCTTGCGAGAGTTTAAGATTAATGGTGAGTATTGTGGTGTTGGGTAGTGTTAATGAGACAGAATTTCTATAGTGGCGCTGGATCACTACCAAAGCAGAACATCTTGAATTCTAACAATACTGGCTGAAAGGGGTAAATAAATCAATTTAAGAAGTGACAACATAAATAGCAGCTTCAGATCAGAATTGAAGAACAATGTAGGAAAATACAATGTATATTTCTATTTGTGTCTACAGGACAAATTTAGATATCCGGTAGTTTGCTAGAAACATTGGCTCCATACTTAGGGAAAAGGTATTGAAATCTACTTGTGTTACATCAATTTTGGCCGTGCCAATTCAAATATGTGCTCTATTGAGCCAGAACTGGGTTTAAAAGTCAATGGTTAGTCACTTACGTCAGAGTTTGAACCAAAGGTACCATTGGCAAATGTTAAACAATTGTAGGATTTATCGCCCCAACGTATTGTTGGATCACCTGCCAGTAGAGCCAAGGATATCTGAAGGAAAGCAATGACACATATTTCAATCATATGCCTCAAAATTATCATCTTTTAGGCACTTTTGCAACAGAGACAAGCAAACTTAAAGGTGACTGATAAGAGACAAACAACATCAGAGCTGCATGACAGTGGCCTAAAGGAACACAAAAACACTTAATAAATCAATGTTGAGCAAGTGTTTTTAATTTTACAGATTCACACTCCACTAAATACTGAACATAAAATTACAAATCTACACAATGAAACCCAGACCTATCTAGCTCCTCCTATACAAGAAATATGTGCTAGTTTGCTAGCGGGATACTCATTGTTAAATAATGTAAAACTAGTCCCTTCCTATGGTGTCTGACATGGAGATCTGATGGAAAACCACTACCTTTGAGAGTCAACAATTTAAAATCCCTTTCAATTGTATTTGCCAGGGTTCAGACGGTTTAAATCCTTCCAATTGGGGAACTCAGAAGAAGATGGCTGCGCACTGGGTATCTCGAGCATGATGCTCTGACCTCGACTGAATGGCCTGGCACCAAAAAAGACTCAAAGTGGAAATATGCTGCTGTGGCCTAACATGTTATGCTGGGAAGAAGTGCCTGGATGTTCTGACAGGGTCCAGTCAGCCCACTGAACCCGCTGAGCTTGGTTATCGCAGATAATGGCATGGGATAGCATTGCGCACAGTGGGCCGGCAAGCGGGGGAAAGTCCAGAGGACAAGTTCGCATCACCACCGTTGCAGTTACCAGGTGAGGAAAGCATGCCCGGAAACCACTGGAGCGTGAGCATGGCCCCCGATCTCAGATGGTTTTCTTCAGGCAAGGGGTTTAGGTAGGGTCTTGCCCTCATAGAGATTTAGCCAGGTGTGCAGGGAGAAAGAAGACCATGCCTTCTGGCTTACACACACTTTGAGCCACAAACCTGGTCGTTCCATACATGAGTGCCCGGCATACCATGTAAGGGGGGTGAACATAGGGAGCAGTGAGAGCCATGTCTGTATAGTGTGTATGGTGCCAGCATATAGTGCCAGCAACAAGGGATAGATGCGAGGACAAAGGCGAGGGAACCTGACTCGAGATAACCTAACACTGGCGGAGTAGCTGTCCTTCTGAATATCAGGGAGACTCGGTCACAGTTCTGGGCTCCACTTGGCACCCCATGTTGCCTTTCAATGTGTCCTTCTGAGGATTTGAAAAAGTGCTTCACCCAACCATGACCCTCAACAGCTGCTTAGCAAACTCAAGTGCCCTCAAAGGCGCCACTACCACTTTGATAATGTTTTTAACTGCTGGGCTGCATTGCTCCCAGATCCTGTCTTGACATATTCACATCAGTGAAGTCGAAAAACATAGGGTCCATAGAGACCTACTGTCGTGACCCGTGGTAAAGGGGGGGTTGTAGGTGCCCAAAGGAAAGGCTTTCAGATGTTATGTTGTATGCAGATAGGGTTTATTATACAGAGTCACAAAAATAAAGCAATGGTTTGGTTAAAGAAGATCCTTCCTCGTGCACCGGTTTCAGGGTAAATCAGGAGGGCTGGGGTCCGAATTGGCACTCCAATCAAAGTCCAGGTCCAAGGCGGATGAAAAATAAAAATAAAGAAAGAGGAAACAAAAACAGGACACTGGTCAGAGGACGCTGTCTGAGCCCATCTATATGGGGGTGGGAAGTGTGAGGGATATACTGCAAAGATGATGCGGGAACCAGTAGAAGGTAATTAGCCTTTATTCGTCAAGACAACACACCAGGGCTTGTGGACATAGCGAATAACAAACAGCAACTCCCCTAAGGTGACAGCTGTCCAATAGAACCACAGCTGCTAACGTTCCAGCTGATTCCAACCAATTACGCGCGGGCAAAGCAAGCGTGAGCAGGGGTAAGAGAAAGAGAAGAAGGGTAAAGATACAACACATCTCCATCTCTAAAAGGAAAGTATGAGAAACGTGCTGCCATTACACATTGCACCTTACGCAGTTCTTATCACAAACAAAGTCTTCATATTTGTTGGGTTTGCTCAAAACTCGACCAAACCTACTGGTGCTGGCTATTGCTCCGCCTGTATCACTCTTGGGCGCCCTTGTGGGAACTGCAAAGTGTCCTTCATCACATGGTAGTGATTTTACAGTCTCTTTGTTGTAGTTGCTTGAATCCCCTCCATGCCACACAGGTTCCTCTTGTTCTTCATCAGATTCATAGACATCTTCCGTGTCCAGGGAAACCGCGGAAGTGCCACTGCTGATGTCCTTCATTTCACCAAGGGATTCTACGGTTTGAATTTTCTTAGTTCTCAGATTTTCACCGTCGCTGTAGTACTCAGACTCTGAATCTTCATATTCCCATTGTGCCCACTTTTCTTCTTCTCTCTTCTCTGTGGGAGTGGTTATACTCCCTTCCAGTGGGTTAACATTCCTACTGTGACAGACAGATATTGCGGAGGCATGCCACACTCTTCCATCACTGAGTAGGGCAGAATTACAGAAGACTTCTTTTACTTCTAGCGGTGCCGTAAACCTGTTTTCGCCTTTGGTAATGTGCCCGCTTTTCTTTACTCTTACTCTGTCACCGACTTGGATGTTGAACTCTTTACAGTTCTTACTCGTGTCATATTTTTCTTTGTACGTAGCTTGTGCTTTTTTTATCCTTTCTCTTATGGTATCAACAGACCACTCCTTTTCCTTTGCCGACTTTATCCATCCAATGTTGTCCTTAGAGATAGGGGTTCTACCTCTCATAATCTCAAATGGGCTCACCAATGTTTTCTCACCTGGCGTGATTCTGTACCCCCACACCATTTTGTTTACTTCTTCCCTCCAACATTTTCTGTTTGCGTTTGCTAGTTGAATGGTACTCTTTATCACTCTATTAAATCTTTCCACAGCTCCGTTTCCAGCCGGGTGGTACACAAAGGTTGTTTTATGATTTATTCCGTTTCTATTCACAAACTCCTTGAATGCAACTGAAGTGAACTCGCATCCGTTGTCACTCACCATATTCTTAGGAATTCCTTCCCTTATGAAACCTTCTTCCATGAATTTCATTACATCATTGGTGTCTACTTTTCCGCATACTTTAATTTCTGGCCACTTTGAGAAGTGATCCACCATTACAATTACATATAAAGGTTTTCCTTGCCACTTCATTGGTCCCATTACATCTATTCCGACTCTTTCCCACTGCATTTTTGGGCATTTTAAGGGTTGGAGCGAAGGGCGTAGGGTTGTTTGTGTTTTATCCGAGTTCTCACATTCCATGCAGTTTCTAATGCCCCTCTCAATCTGTATGTCACATCTCGGCGTCCAATACCAACATTTTATTCGTTTTTTTGTTTTTCTCATTCCCAAATGTCCTTTGTGGCATATATTTATTATTCTCTCCCTGAGTTCTTTAGGTGGCACCACTTTACTCTGTCTCAAAATTAGGTTGTCTTCCACTGATAGTTCGTTTCTAGGTTCCCAAAACACGCGCAACTCATTTTCTAGGTGGTTGTTCTTAGGCCACCCCTTTACAATGTATTTTTTTATCTTTTGTAATTGTTCATTTCCTGAATATTCCTTATTCCATTCATCCTTCTGTATGGTTGGGAATTCCTCGCTGATACTTGTAAGGCATTGTTCCTCCTCCTGTGCCTCACTTCCAGTATTCTGCAAAGGTAGTCTACTTAGGAAATCTGCTACCGCGTTCTTTACTCCCGGTAGGTACTGAACCTCATAGTTGTAATCCAGTAGTCTGATGGATAGGCGTGCCAAACGCGGTGATGCATTGTATAATCCCTTCACGGTTAGAACCTTAGTTAGAGGTTTGTGGTCACATTTTAGGATTATTTTTTTTCCCCAAATGTATTGGCGGAAATGTTCCATTCCCCACACGCAGGCTAACGCCTCCCTTTCAATTACAGCGTATCTTTCCTCTGTTGCTGTTAGAGAGCGCGATGCAAACGCTATTGTAATTTCTTTTCCATTCCTCTCAATTTGCGTTAGAACTGCTCCGATTCCTTTTCTGCTTGCGTCTGTGGTGATAACACACTCCAGATTCCCATCAAATCCTTGCAAAGCAGGTGCTTCACATACTTCTTTTTTTAGTTGTTTAAAACTTCTTTCGCATTCAGTAGCCTCCTAATTTAGTACGTTTTTGCAGAAAAGTTCTTCACAAATTTAGAGTAGTACTCCACCAGCCCTGGAAACGCTCGGAGTTCATCTTTGTTGGTGGGCACTGGTGCATCTTTAATTGCCATTATGAGTTCTTTTTTTGGCTTAATTCCATCACTAGAAAATTCTTGACCTAGGTAGTCCACACAATTTTTACAAAATTAGCATTTTTTTTATTCCGCCGTTAATCCACATTTCTCTAATTTCTTCAGTACTTGTATTAGTTTGCAATCATGTTCCCTTTGATCTTTACCCATGACTAGAATGTCATCCTAGTAGATGAGTATACTTTTCATTCCTTTAAAGATTTCCTGCATGAGTCTTTGAAAAAGCTCTGCCGCGGACGCTATGTCAAATGGTACCCTCTTGAATCAGAAACCCACGAATGGTGAGATGAAGGTGGTGAGGTGCTTACTGTCCGGATGTAGGGGTACCTGGTGATACGCAGCTGCTAGGTCTATAGTTGAGAACACACTCATGCCTTTGGTGAGGGATAACATTTCTCCAATTCTTGGCAGGGGATATTGGTCAATGAGAATGTTCTTGTTTAAGTTGCGTAGGTCCATGCATAATCTCAATTTTCCGTTAGGTCTTCTCGCAACTACCAAAGGTGCAACCCACTCAGCTGACTCTGTTGGCTCTATTATGTTTGCTTCCAACAACTTATTAATCTCTTCTCTGACTTCATCTCTCAGAGTTAAAGGTATCCGTCTCGCTTTGTGTACACACGGGGTGACATTCTCTTTCAACTTGATCTGGTGCTAGAACCCTTTCAATTTGCCTATCTTCCCATTAAACACCTTTGGGAACCTTTCAACCAGGTCTTTTGTCATTAACGTGTCTTGTTGCATAACCAGCACGGGTTCAGGACTGTTAGTGTTTAGAGTGATGCCAAGTTTTCCCTGGTCTTTCCACCCTAATACGGATGGCCCAGTAGCTGCTACATACAATTTGCTTTCCATTTCTCTTTCCTTGAAAACAAAATGAAGTTCCCTGTAGCCTACAAGTTCGATTGGCTCTCCGGTGTATGTTTTTAACATTATATCAGGTTTCTTCATTTTGTTCCCCAAAACATCTTTAAACTTATTGCACCATACTTCATGGTTTATAATCGTGCATGGAGACCCGGAATCCGCTATTATATCCATCTCTACACCTCCTATTGTCATTTTGCACAATGTTTTTTTCTTGATATTGTCGTTATCTTCTTCATTTTCTTCTGTAACCTCAGTTACATTTAGCAAGCATAGATTGTACTCAGGATCATCTGATGATTCAGTTTCTATTTCCACTTCTTCTTGTACATACTTCACTTTTACTTTCTCTCTTCTAATGCACGATTTTTGGAAATGTCCTATGAGTCCGCATTTGCCACATTTGTTGTTAGTTGCTGGACGATTCCAATTATTTGCCAGGTGTTTGCTGCTACCACATCGATAACATTTCAATTCTTCAATTGTTTTTCCGTAATTGCTTTGTTTCGGTCTGTCATTCCCTCTGCTTCTGCACTCATTCCTTTTTTTTTTAGTTCCTATGACTTTTGCAACAACAGTTGATATGTCGTTTTTGTTTTTTGTTTCATTGATGACTTCTTTTGCACATCTTCCAGTCAATTCCTTTTTTTTTAACGATTTTAATGACTTGTTGTAATGGCTTCTCACCTTTAGCCCACAGAGCATCCTGGATGTTTGGATTTGCAGCACACAACAATTTGGCCCCTTATTAAATCATCGTGCATGTTCTCAAATTTACAAGATAATGCCAAGTTCTCTAATGCAGCCACATATTCATCCACACTTTCTTCCTTCCCTTGTTTTCTCCTGTAGAACTTATATCTGTGAACGGCCACACACACCGTGGGTTTGTAGTAACTGTCTAAATCTTCTAGAGCTTCCACGTAAACATTTCTATCCCCACCATCATGCACTTTCTTATTTATATTTTTGTATACATCCAATCCACCAGCCCCCAAACAGTGTAGTAGTATTTTTTCTTTTCTTCTGGTTTCATTGGCTCATCATCATTTTCAAAAGTGGTTATATAGTTATTTAAGTGTTCCTTCCATGTTTCCCACTTCACTGAAGGTGTTTCAGTTCCTTTTAAAACGGTTCAGGTGGTTGCAAGTTGTATTTATTGCTATTTGCCATGTTTATCCAAGTTTTTAATTGATATTCCATGACACTTTTTTCACCTTCTTAGATCACTTAGTACACTGTTAGCGACTGATGTGTTACACAACTCCTGAAAGGCCAGTCAGTTTTATTTTATTTACATGTAGATTTTCGGCCTCTTTTTTTTTCTTTGTTGCTATTCATCAGCTTTATAATTAGTTTTCATGCATGTTTAAATATAACTGTTTAATAAGCTATTTATCTTTGAATAGCTATTCATGCTTCCATGTGTTCCGTTATTACCGCTAATACAGCGTATTCTGTTTACTTTGGCACAACGCTATTTTCCTCATCCAAGATGGCGTCGGGTGCGTCAGAATGCGTCACGCTACCCTTCGCGCCAACTCCTGAGGTGATTTTACCTCTGCGCACTTCCTCACGCGCCGAACATCCGATGCGCTCAACACCACACGCTGCCAGACTTGCCTCCGAAACAATCCTGTGCTAAACCTTTTCTCGTTTGGTAACAACATTCACCTTGACCATCGAAGAGTGATCCAAAGCGTTGGTACAGGTTTAAATTGTATTTTCTCGGTTTATTTTAAATGTAGCTTCAGTCTTTTCATTTACTCAAAACCTAATCCACAAGCCAATTATTCACTTGCTATCTTCACAACATTCCAATTATATTCCGCTAGACACTGTGTTTAAATTAGTATTCGAACAGCCGGCCTCACAATTTCAAATTCCTTTATCTCCTTCCTTACCGGAGCATCTATGCTGTTATTCCATGTGGGTTTTCCGGTGTGTTGCCCCCGACCTCGTCGACAAATTGTAAAGATGATGCGGGAACCAGTAGAAGGTAATAAGCCTTTATTCATCAAGACAGCACACCAAGGCTTGTGGTCATAGCGAATAACAAACGGCAACTGCCTAAAGGTGACAGCTGTCAAATAGAACCATCAGCAGCAAACGTTCCAGCTGATTCCGAACAATTACGCGCGGGCAAAGCAAGCCCAAGCAGGGGTAAGGGAAAGAGAAGAAGGGTAAAGATACAACATATACCAAACCTACTAAGAGAGTAACCAACAGAAGAGTGAGAAACGGCGTCCTCCCACAGGCCTACCCATTCTCTCTCCGTGGCTTTGCAAAACTCAGTATATGTTGCCATACCTGTACTAGCCACCCTCCTCCAGGAGTGTGGCGGGACGCGTGGCTCAGTGCAGAAGTCCTCCGGATTCCAGGACTTGCAGTGGGACCTCGGATTCACCAGTAGACATGTTGTCTTCGGCTGCTTCTTTCACGGCATCTTCTCATCTCCGGACGCGTCTTTCCACTCCGTCACAAGCGCGCCTCCCGTTCTGGACACTTCCTCTATCAACATGCCAGGTCCATCGGATACCCTCCCTGAGGCCGACATCATACCTTTGGACTCCTCCCCCTGCGGCCTCCGAGGGAAGTTAAAGGGACCGACCTCGTCCCGTACCTGTGCCAGCAGGATAGTAGCATCAACAAGAGTCCCCCGAGTCCAAATCCCCGAGTCTTCCCGACACCTACCTTCAAAATGGTCCCACAATGAACTTCGCTAAGACAATGGTTGAAATGGCGCCCAACATTCCTCCAGCCCTCACAAAACCCGACCTAGAAGGCTGCCTTGAAGTAGTCCAGGTAAAGTTTGAAAATGCTGTTCAGTGAAATGGCCTAACAGCACGCAGAGCTCCGTCAATATATCAAAGATCTTCAAAGCAATCTTTAAACACTTCATCAGTGGACAACCAAGGTGAAAAATCATCTGAAATGTGTTAGCCAAATAATGCACTCCTCAATAGCGATGCTTAAGTCGCAGACCCAGTATCTCAGAGAAAAATAAGAGGACTTGGAGAATAGAAAGAACATCTGGGTACATAGCCTAAGGAAGAAGCAGAAGGACACGGAACCTAACTATTCCTCTAGAACCTATTTAGAGAAATCCTCCATGCTGACCAGAGCACTTCAATAGAAATAGCTAGGGCGTGTAATGGAGATGCGATCGGAGGAAATGGAGGCCAAACCCAGAGATATTGTAGTCAAAATCATGTATCACATACAAAAAGAAAACACCCTTCTCAAAGCATGAAAAGACGCTCAGGTCACCATCAGATACTACACCATTTCAGTATATCAAAATATTTCGATGACCACACTGCAGCGATGGAAAGAGATACATTGTGTTGCTCAGGAACTGAACAAACAGCAGATTTGGTACAGATGGGCATTTCCAACAGGCACGCAATTCCACATCCAAGAGCGTGAAAGAACCATTCAAGTTGTGAAAGAGGGTATCCGACTTGTGTCACCATGTGAATCACAGGGGGGCAGAAAGCAGAGACTGGGATTAAACAGAACCAGGGGAGCAAAACCGACAACAAATCCACTAGCCAATCCCCAATGCAATAAAGCCTCAAGGAAATACTGACAGGCGGGTGGTGGGTCCCTGTCAGTGGGGTGACGCTTTGATATAGCTAGAGCCTGACAGGGCCCCTGAGAAGGAAGCAGATGGTGTGGGAGAACACTGTGATGGGGCCCTGCCTGTTCATCATCTCATAGACTTCCTGATATTCAGTTTTGTAATGCATTCCTTGGGGGAGAGGTGAGCCTATGAGGGCAGTGGAAATAGGAATATACATCTTTATCTTTCTATGTACGTTGTTTTGTTTGAGTTCAGTGTTACCCTCTAGTTGAGGACCTCAATACTTAAAGGCCATCCTGTGGTATAAACCATCAACCAGGACACTCCAGCCACTTCTGTCCCGGGCTTTTCTATTAATCTAACTCCAGGTGTAACCCATCTCCTTGCAATCAGCCTTAAGGCATCGGGCCAGGTGTTTCTTGGCCTTCCTCTTTTCCTTTTCCTTGAGGATTCCAGGTCAGGGTTTTCCTGGTGGTGTTTGGAACAAGATTGTGGAGGGTGTGACCTATCCAGCCCCAGCGTCTTTTCATTATTTCTTCATGAG
This sequence comes from Lissotriton vulgaris, assembly GCF_964263255.1. Taxonomy (NCBI): domain Eukaryota; kingdom Metazoa; phylum Chordata; class Amphibia; order Caudata; family Salamandridae; genus Lissotriton; species Lissotriton vulgaris. The sequence goes on from NC_141698.1 coordinate 858,158,156, forward strand.
TAGGGAGTTGGAAAGTTTGCTGCCATAGATAGTTGTTGCTGATGGTGTTTGTCCAGCAGATTTGGAGGATTTTCCTCAGACAGGTGTTGATGAAGGTCTGGACTCCTTTGGTGATGACCACTGTTGTCCTCCAACTCTCTGCTCCATACAGAAGGACCGATTTTACAATAGTGTTTTAAGAAGCAGATCTTGGTTTAAATCTTTAGGTCCTTGGAACTCCAGATCGTCTTTAGCTAAATGAAGGCTGCCTTTGCTTTGCTGTTTCTTGGCTTGCCATTGGCATCTGTGCTGCCCGGCTTCTCTATGACACTGCCCAGGTAGATGAAGGCCCAAATTTGTGCAGATATGGCTTACACATTGTCGTTGTTCTCTTGCATCTGCAGATGGGTATGAGAGAATAGGGCTAAGTCGTCTGCAAAGTCCAGGTCGTCGAGCTGCATTCAAGGTGTCTACTGGATCCAATTCTTCTCCCTACTGTTGATGTCTTCATGATCCAATCTATGGGCAGCAGGAAGAGAAAAGGCAAAAGCAAACAATTCTGCTGGATTCCAGTTCTCACTTGGTAGGCTTCCATGAGTTGTCCTGATGGGCTATCTGGCAGGTCACTCCCTTGTAAAACAACAACAGACAAAGTAATTCCTTTCAGTGCTAGTGACTTCTTTGGCGATGTATATTTTTGAGTCAAAAAGGAAAATGTTACTTACCTTGAAAGCATCTGTTTGTGGCATGTAGCGCTGTAGATTCAAATGCTGTGTATACTCCTGCCATCTAGTGTTGGGCTTCGACATGTACAACTTCTTTTTTTTCCGAAGAAGTGTTTTGAGTCACAAGGTATAGTGACTATTTCCTTAGCTGGCGGAGCGCATGAGCATAGACTCCATGGTCAAGATCATATTCCCGCTCGGTGGGTGAGGATGTATGTAGAGCATAACTAAGCGTAAAGATCTCCATGCAGTAGAAAAAAACAATGGTAAAGGAAAGCTATCGGCAACAACCAACAGTTTCTGGGGCGGGAGGTGGCACATGCGAATCTACAGCACAGAACAGATACTTTACAATAAGTAACATTTTCTATTTGTGGCATGTATAGCTGTAGATACACATGCTGTGCATAGACTGTAGAGCACTTACACCTCTAAGGCAGTGTCTAACCAGAGAGTGCTGCAGAACATCAGAAAAGTGTATGCAGGACAGCTTGGCCCACTTGGACTTGCTGTCTTACTAGGACATCCAAACAATATTGTTTGGTGAACATGGGCGATGTGGACCAAGTGGCTACTTTTCAGATGTTAACTACTGGAATGTTGCCTAAGAATGCCACTGAGACTGCATCTTTTACGTGTAGAATGTGACCTTGGCATAGCAGATGGCTGACGTTTTACATAGGAGGCTTGAAAACATTTGAGCAGCTAGCAAGCAATTCCTGCTTTTGGAATGGTAGTACCTTTGTGTGGTTTTGAAAAAGTCACAAATAGATGGTGAGTTTTACAAAATGGTTTTGTCCTATCAATGTAGTACTAGGGCTCTCTTTACATCTAGTGTGTGAAGTGCCCGCTCTGCTACTGAGTTTGGATGCGGAAAGAACACTGGCAGTTCAATTGTCTGGTTCAGTTGGAAAGAGGTTATCACCTTGGGTAGGAATTTTGGATTAGTTCTAAGGATTATCTTGTCAGTGTGCACCTTAAAAAAAGGTTCCTCTAATGTGAGTGCTTGGATTTCGCTTACGTGTTTAAGGGAAGTAATAGAAACTAGAGGCCACCTTTCACAATAAAAAATTGTAGAGGACACGAATGAAGGGGTAAAATGTGTGCCCAATAAGTCTTGTAAGGACAATATTAAGATTCCAGGATGGAACTGGGGATATGCTGGTAGGGAAAACCATTTGAGTCCTTCCATAAAAACTTTGATGACAGGGACTCTGAACAAGGAGGAGTGATGCATATTTTTTAAGTATGCTGCTCCGCAGCCAGATGCATGAGCCAGACCTGATTGTCACAGGCACAATAGATAGCAGACAATGTCTTGCACTATTGGTTTTAAAGGAACAATATGTTTGGCTAAACAATAGTGGACAAATCTCTTACACTATACAGCAAAGCAGGCTTATGTAGTTGGGCAACAAGCTTCCCTGCGAATGACCATGCACTAAGGGGACCAATTTAGGTATCCAAACTCTAGGACCTCAGGAGCCAGATCGTTAGGTTAAGCTGTTTGGGATTGGGAAGCCTCAGTATCCCTGGTGTTGCGTGAGAAGGCCAGGCTTGTTGGGAACTTACTTGTGAGGAATAACCAATAGGTCTAGGAGGTTGGTGAACCAAGGTTGTCTGGCCCACATGGAATGGTCCCAGGATGCTTGTTTCTGGTTCAGGGAAGACCTGGCTTGGCAGTTCGGGCTGTACTGTTCCCATGATGCACAGGGTCAAGACTGATTTGCATATAGCTGGGTCTGAACTGAGGAGGCAAAGTGAGCTAAAGAATGATGATGGATTAAACCAAGATCTGTGACTGGGGATGAGTGTCCATCATCTCCTTGTGTTTGCTTTGGCCCACTTGTAAGCCACCAAAATTAGCTTTCAAACCATGTTTGAAATGAGTGGGAGAGGTGGAAAAGCACTGGCAAATATCCCTGACCAATTCACCCACAGTGCATTTCCCCTGGACTGTGGGTGCGGGATCCTGGAGGCGAAGCTTGAGCATTTGGCATTTTTGGGGGTGGTAAACAGATCTATGTCTGGGAATCCTCAACACGGAAAGCATGGAGCACGACTCCTGGGAGGATTTCCCACTCATTGACTTATTGCTGCATCCTGCCGAGCAGGTCTGAAAAGCATTTTGTCCACTCCCGGAAGATACTCTGCTAGGAGGTGGGCCTTGTGGTGAATCGGCCATCACTAAATGTCCTGTGCCTACTTCGATAGTTGGGAGGAGTGAGTGCCCCCCCTGTTCCTGAAGGTATTACATAGTAGTCATGTTGTCTCTCTTGATCAAGACTGTTTTGTGATGAATGTGCCAGAGAACGCTTTGAGCGCCAAATGGACTGCCAGCATCTCCAGGTAATTAATGTGATAATATCTGTTGGAGAGGAGTCCACAAGCTCTGAACAGTGATGTTCTGTAGATCTACCACCCATCCTGTGAGGGAAGGATTTGTGGTAATGGTCACTTAATGAAATTCTGGACAGGCCTGCCTTGCAACAGATTGTTGCTGTTTCACCATTGCAGAGAGCGATGAGTGATGGCCTTTATCAAAACTAGATCTTCCCATTGACCTTCCGCTTGTGATCACTGTGCTGTCAGGCACTCTCGAACCGAATACATGTGTAACTGGGCATGTGGAACTATGATGATGCAAGAGGCCACCATGCCAAGGAGGCTCATATTGTGCGTACTGTTAGCTAGCGATCATGTTGAAAAAGAAGCAGCAGGGGCTGAAAGGCTTGAACTTGAACAAGACTTGTGTAAGCCTTTTCGGTAATCAAGTTTAAGACTTCCCCAAGGACGGCTTGAATATGTAGTCGCTGTAGATGGAAATTCCAGATTATAAAGGAGATTTAAAGCAATCTGTGTGTGGTTGAGGTAGAGGTGCTTGCATGAGCTCTTTATCTGTCTGTCGCCGAGGTAAGTGAAGGCGTGGCCACCACTCCTCCGCAGAGGAGCAGCAGCAACACCCAGGCATTTGGTATAATCCCTGGGCACAGTGCTAATCCATTGTGCTTTGCACGCGTGTGTTAGAATTCCATCCTCGTTACCAGTCTTAAACAAAGGTTTGAAAGATGTATTGCTTTGGAAGTTGTAATAAATACAGGCAGTTGTCAGCACACACCAATGTCTCTGCACAGCTCCAATGTTCATATGCTTGTTATCCTGTTGCCTTCATGAAACGCTGGCATCAACATTCCAAGAGGGCACAAATGCCATGAGCAACACCTTAGAGTGCAATCAAGAGCCGTGTAGGCCCACAAGTTAAGATACAACAGTAACCCTAAAGGGTAGAACCTTCAATTGGTAGTGCTGGCCACCTACCATGAATCTGAGGTACCTTTGATTCACTGGATGGATTGGGATATGGAAATAGGTATTCTCCAAGTCGTGGGTGGTCATGAAGTCGCCTTGTAATAGAAGTGAGATGACATCCTGTAGCATGACCATGTGGAAGTGCTCCGACAGGATGTACCTGTTGTGGGGCCAAATGTCTAGATTGGCCGGAAAGCCCCAGCATTTTTAGGGAAATAGAAAATACAAGGAGTATACCCCTGTGCCATGTTTGTGGTGTGGCCCTGTCTCTATGACCCCCTGGTGCAAAGGAGCAGCTACTTCCTCCAAGACGTGGTGCTAGTTTTGAGGGGAAAGGGAGTGTTTGCGTGGTTAGATGTTTGATTGTGTGGCATTGAGCTCCAGACAGTAACTGTGTTCCACAATAGCCAGGACCCACTGGTCTGAGGTGATGTTTCTCTATTGTGGCAGGAATCCCTGCAAACCCCCCTGACTGGCGGTGTGTGATCAGGGGGAAGAAAAACAGGGTTACTGTTTAAGTGGGTTGGCTGCCTTAGCTGCTGCACTTCAACACCTGCCTTTGAGGTATTGCCCCTGAATAAACCCTTGGGGTATCCCTAGGTAGCTTGAGGTTGCTGTTGCTGCTTCTGATAGAAGGAGGAAGCTTCTAGGGAGGTGGGATTTGTACCGGCACGAAAATGTGTGCAGCGAAAAGTAGAACAAGTGGAAAGTGACAGTAGAGTTCCCATTGTTTTGTCTGTATCTGTGTCATTTTGTATTTTCACCAGCATCTGATAAACTTGTGGGCAAAATAGACATTCTCCATCGAATGACATGTTGATCAGATGCTGTTGAACATCTGGCTTAAAGTTAGAGATATGAAGTTAAGTGTGTCTGAGACTAATGATACTGTAGTTTACTCCCCTGGTTGCGTTGTCTGCCATGCCAAGGGCACATCTAATAGAAGTATTGGAGATGGTATGCCCTTTCAAAACAATTTCCTGAGCCCGCTGCTTTTACTGATCAGAGAGGTGTTGTATAAGCTCCCCCTTATTTTATCCCACTGGGCACGGTCATATCTTGCCAATAGCCCCACAGAATTGGCAAAGCACTAACGAATCACTGACTGACGAGCAACCATTCAACGCCCCCCCGCATCCAGTTTCTTACTTTCCTTATCCGGAGGCAGGGTGTAGCCGGTGCCCTGGGCATTTGTTCTTTGACTGGGCAACATGTACCACCAAATAAGTTGGGCAGGAGTTGTCTTGTAATGTAGGGTAGATTTGAGGGTCTCCTATGGACTTCACTGTGTCTCTAAACACCTCCTGCATTGGCTCAAGAATGCCCTTATGTATCGACAGGAATTGAATGCCCCGCTTGTCTGAGAGAGTGTTATCACCAGGAAATTGTCCTCCTTAGGTATGGAGTGCAAACCCACCTTGTGAAAGGCAGCTGCTCGCTGAATAATCTTGTGATACTAAGTGAGGTCATCAAGAGGGGAGGGCTCGGTAAAATGTAGGTCAGGGATATTGGGCCCTGGGAGAGCCACCTCATGATCATCCCATGGGTCATCCTGGGTTTCTTGGGCATACGGGACCTCCTATAATTCAAGTAGCAGAAAGCTCCCCTTCCTATAGGAAGAATGGGTAGACTCTTTAGAAAAAGAGGGCAGTTGTGAAAGCGGAGGAGGTGGTGGTGGTGGACATGGCGGTGGTGGATGTGGTGGTGTGGAGGAGGATGTGGAAGAGGTTTAGGAGGAAGCAAAAGATGATCAGGTCTTAGGAGTAGCAGTCTGGTACCCCTATCATGTCTCTTCTTCAGCTAGGTGGCGGCGGGGACTCCAGTGCCAACTGCTCCTCGAATGTGAGCTGCCTCTTATAAGGAAGAGTTTGCTGCACTTGAGTTGGAGGCCTGACAATAATCTTGCCAGTGCGCAGGTGAATAACCAGCAGACACTGCCAAGAGTCCAGTACCTCCTGAAGGCACTGTAGGATTAGGAGCTATGGTCTATCGAAGTCTGCTGTGGATGGGCCACTGGACGCCATAGTCTGTTTGGGCCTCTAAGGTGCTGTCAGCATCCAGCCTTGTGCGTCTGGCTCAGTGTCGAAGTCCAAGCCGAACTTGGCTCTGAATACTTAGGTCAGTGTTGGCTATGGCTAAAAAGTAGTTGCAACCCAGGAGACAGTGATCCTGAGTGAGGGCTCAAAGCCATGGCCTCAGAGTAGTAGTGAGTGCAGTGTTGTTATGTGATGTGATACTCACTGTGTGTGTCCTCTGGTGTTGAGCCGCGGTCGGCTGCTGATCTGGGTCCTAAAAATCCGATGGGGAATCAGGTTCCAGGCTGCATGCTATTGCCTGTCTGTCAGTGATGTCTTCCTCTGTGACGGCTAAATATGGACTGGCACTGCCGAACCTGGACATGTTCGGTATCAAACATGTTGGACTCATACCCCAACACCGTTACCGGTGTTGGAGGTCTGATTTCATGCACTAAGGACCTCTTCCAGGAAGCCCCCACTACTCCCGGTAATAACTTTCCAGGGTCTGCCAGCAAGCTAGTGCTGCTGCTGACCCCAGACACAATTATGCCCTCCTGCTGCTGAGCTGAGCTCTGGGCAAAGGACATGGGAGAAAAGCAAGATTTATGAGTCTTTGCTTTCAAAATTAAATGATCACAAAAATTGCAACTATGAAGAAAAAATTCTAGCAAAATGTTTTGATGAATGCTAGAATTTACAAAAGATATAAATAATGGAAAATCAGTGTACCCTGTTTCAACAAGGTTATGGGAAACATGAAAATAAACAAGCACTGGGAAAGCCAATTGGTCTGATATTGGGGGTCAGCCTTTTGTTTTTGCCAATGTCTGTCTTGTTTTGACATGGTGTTTGAAAAAAGTTATTGTTGTGGAAGTTGCCAGGCCCTCACCATTATAACAAATATTGGCACAAAACAAAAATATATTGTGGGTTAAAAAACATGTGTTGTCACAGTAGTCCCTGGCACTGAACAAAACTACTTTTTGAGTTTGTATGCTGCATGTGATGTCACGTACAGTTAAGCCAGCCAATAGATAGAGAAAGAGATGAAATGTAATAAAAGCAAATTGTCTTGGTTAACGCCAGAGCTAATTAAGGACCCAATTCTTAGAGAAAGCCAGAAAATTGCACCTATGGTATATGTCCTTGCTTTAGTGTAGATTTAAGGCTTTCATGAATTTACAAGAATTTACAGAAGTATGCAAGGAAATCATAGTCCTAGAAAATATCTGCAAACTGCATGTTAGAATGAGAAAATCTGCAGGAGTAGATTTTCTCATGTGAAACTCTGTTGAGCGTTTACAAGTTCACTTTCTCTCCAACCACATTTTTACCCATCCTGGAAGATGATTTACTTATGCACTGATCAGGGGAAATCTCCAACCTTTCTGAGTATGGAAAAAAGTTAGACTAGAGCTGGTGAAAACCCCTTAAAAATGCAAGTGGAGAAGTGTGGCTCACTGGTTAGAGGCGGCAGACCCGTAAGCAGAGGACGGCCTGGGACCAGGGTTCGATTCCCGACGTGGCAGGGTCGTGGACCAGGGTCAGCGGACTCGATAATTCTCGCCTCGGTGCCTACTCTAGTCAGAGACCACACTCGGCAACTCTGGGCATTAGCTTGCCTCATCTTCACAACAGCCCCCTCAGACCGCCGGGGATGCTTGGTCGCACCTTAGAGATACCCATCAGGGACCATCTCTCAGGGTGAGCCAGGACGGGTTCCCCAGCGGTCGAAGCGCAGAGATACTCCTCCGGGAGTCGATTCTAGCGCTATATAAACCCATAATTAAATTAAATTAAATTAAGTTAGTAGGTTTGCGCAGACTTTAAAGGGCAATTCTACCCTGGAACTATTGCTTACTTCTGCTTCCAGCCCCAGAATGTAGATCTGCAGAAAGGTGACAAAATAAGGGAATTCGTAGTATTCAAACCATACCATCATATGAGCCACAGCTTAATCAGAGAGGCTATAATCAGAGCTCCTATATAATGAGATTGCTTCTATAATTTGCCACACTACATGGCACCAAAGGGACAAGTGGATATTTTTACAGGACAAGCAGATCGATAAAGCAATCTTTCCCAAGGACAAGTAGCTATTTTATTACATTCCACACCCCTGCATCAGTATCATAGCCTGAATTTCCTGGACTCACTGCTCGGAAGGAGAAGGTGAAAACTGAACTGTGCCCAAAACACCTAAAATGAAAGGGAGCATCTGAGAAGGTGTCAGGTATGACTATGGCATGTTGATATTAAACCCCAGGAATGCAGGAGGTTCACCGTAGCCTGGAGGTAGGAGATGGCAATCCTGCCTTCAGCAGCCAGTCGTTGAGTTAGGGGAAGGCTGGCATCCCTAACCTGTGCAGATGAGCTGTAACCAAACCATCGCCTTAGTGATCACCCAATGGTCACTGATAAGGCCAAAAAGGAGCACGGTGAACTAAAAATGCTTGTGGCCTACCGTAAGCCACAGATAACATCGATAGGAAAGCAGGACAGGAATGTGAAAATAGGTATCCTGCAAGTCCACGCATAACTTCCATTCTCCTGGGTCCAGTGCAGACAAGACCTGGAGCATCTTGATTTTCTAATTTTGAAGGAAGTAGTTGAGGGTTTGGAGATCTACAAGAGGATGAAGACCCTTGTCCTTTTTGGAGACCAGAAAGTAACGGGAATAGTAACCACAGCTGACTTCTGCCACCAGAACCATCTCTATTGCACTCTTGGCCAAGAGAGCAATGAAATCCTCATTTAGAAGGGACAAATGATCCTCCATCAGCCGGTCATAAGATGGAGGCATGGAATGAGGAGCAGTCTCACAGGGGAGGGAGTAGCCCCTTCAGACGATCTGCAGGACCCACCTGTCCGATGTTATGGGCTGCCACTGGTGGAGATGATGGTGGATATTGGCACCATCAGAATGCCCATTATCTAAAAGGGCAAGATTGGGAAGGTTTGGAGGTTGCATCTGCCAGGGAAGGGGGAGGGGAGTAGCTGGAGCAGATAGCTGGCTACCTGACCCACAAGGCCAGTGGGACCCAGGCCCTCGTCCACACAGAGTCAGGAAACCTTGTGAGCTTGGTGGGTGGGATAGGGTTGGCATAGTTAAAAGCCCCTTCCGTAGTCATGAAAAGAGAGAATGGCAGACTGGGGATGTGGAGCAGCTGAGAGGCCCAAGGACTTGGCCGTAGGCTGCATGTGGTGCACAGACAAAATATCGACTCCAAAATATCGAATGGACAAAATATCGAGTTAAAAATATCGTCAACAATAAAATATCGATAACAAAAATATCGTTGGTCAAAATATCGAATAAAATAATGATACAAAAATATCGAGTACAAAAATATCGACTCCAAAAAATTGACAAGACAAAATATTGATAAATAGTCAAAGTAAAAAATATAGATAATATGTAGAAAAAAGGTTAAAAAAAATATATATATTATTAATAGTAATATAAATTGTAGTTAATGTTTAGGAGCGGGATGTTGGGTTAATAGGGGATAAGGGTGGGGAGTAATTTAATAATAATTAATTAATTAATATATGTTTGTAAATATTTTTAATTAATAATTAATTGGTAATTAATTAATAATTAATTGGTAATTAATTAATATTAATTAGTTAATTAATTAATATAATTTTGTACATATTTTTAATTAGTAATTAATTGGTAATTAAATAATATTAATTAGTTAATTACATTAATTAGAGTAATTTATTTATATATATAATTTTTAGTTATTGTTAATTAATTAATTGGGGGAAAAAATTATTAATTATTACATTAAATTAATTACAGCTAATGTGCTAATATATTGACTTTATTGTTATTATTAATTAATAATTAATTGGTAATTAAATAATATTAATTAATTTTGGGTAAATGAGTATTTTTAGGGTTCAGGGTCAGTTTTGTTTTTTTGGGTAAAGGGGTATTTTTAGGGTTCAGGGTCAGTTTTTGTTTTTTGGGTAAAGGGGTATTTTTAGGGTTCTGGGTCAGTTTTCAGTTTTTGGGTAAAGGGGTATTTTTAGGGTTCAGGGTCAGTTTTCAGTTTTTGGGTAAAGGGGTATTTTTAGGGTACAGGGTCAGTTTCAGTTTTTGGGTAAAGGGGTATTTTTAGGGTTCAGGGTCAGTTTTCAGTTTTTGGGTAAAGGGGTATTTTTAGGGTTCAGGGTCAGTTTTCAGTTCTTGGGTAAAGGGGTATTTTTTGGGTTCAGGGTCAGTTTTCAGTTTTTGGGTAAAGGGGTATTTTTAGGGTTCAGGGTCAGTTTTGGGTTTTTGGGTAAAGGGGTATTTTTAGGATTAAGGGTCAGTTTTCAGTTCTTGGGTAAAGGGGTATTCTCTGGGTTCAGGGTCAGTTTTCCCTACTGTTGCACCCACTGGAGTGGGAATAGTAATTTTAACCCCTACGCTATCCAACGCTTTCCCTACGCTTGCACTCTTTGGAGTGGGAATAGTATTTTTTACACTTCTGGTATCGTACGGTAATATAATAGTATCTTATTTAATTATAGTATGTTACTATATATATATGTTTTAACAAATAAGATTGTAAAACATTTTTTTATTATTTTCATTTATTATTTAATTAATATAAGATAATTTAAGTATTTTTAAGTATATTTTAGTAATTAAATTTGAATATTAATTTAATTTAACACTGTTTTTAATAAAGTCGATATTTTTTACAACTATATTATTGTAAACGATATTTTGTACTCGATATTTTTGTACTTACCTGTTTGTAGATACAAACTCGATATTTTGACTGTCGATATTTTGTCCATGATATTTTTGCAAGTCGATATTTTGTCCCTCGATATTATTTCAGTGATCCCTGCATGTCCCTAAAGAGCTCCAACGCCAAGTCTGCCTTGTCTCCAAAGAGATGGGTGCCATCCAAGGGTATGTCCATGAGGGAAGCTTTGACATCCCCAAAAAGTCAGATGTTCTCAGCCAGACTGGGTGTCTGATGGCCACTGTCAATGAAACTGCACTGCCCAGTGAATCGGCTGTGTCCATTCCACAGCATATAGTGAACTTTGCTGTGTCTCGTCTCCGGAACCTGTGATAGCACTTGTGCAACTGTTCCACACAGCGTGTGGGAGGAGCGGTCCGATAAGCATGCAGTGTTCACTGACCATAGTGCAAGGCTGGCGGAAGAAAACATATTTCCTTTACCAACTGTCCAGCCTCTTGGATTCCCTGTCCGGGGGAGCGGTAACTAGGTCCATGGGGAGTGGAGACTTGGACCACCATAGAGCGTTGGGGTAGAGTGTTGGGTGAGGAAATTTGGGTCCCCTGAAGCAGGGCAATGGTGGGGTGCATTCATCCAATTCACAGGAGCCGTGTTCTGGGTTTAGACTAGGTCCCCAGAAGACGTTGTGAACATTTTGTCGAACAGGAGTTTGGGTTCAGAGGATGAAACTCCTGGTTGCAGAACCTCCATTAGGATGTTGGTCATGACTGCCACCCAGGGCAACTGAAGGTTGAGGACCTCAGCCGCCCTCTGCACCCCCACTGTGTATGTAGCTCCCTCCTCCATAGACAGGGTAGGGGGAGAAAGCATGTCGGTATCTGGAGACGTATCCAGTCCACAGGCATCACCCAGTTCCTCACACCAGCCTACAGCCTCATCATAAGGTTGGTATTCTAAAGGGTCCAGCGACCCTCCAATTCCATTCTGAGGCCTGGCCCTTCGGTATAGGGCTCAGGCTCCAACCTAGAACATGGAGGTCCTGTTGGCGCGACGTAGCTCTGTGTTGGATTCAGGGATCACAATGGGTAGTACCGCCGATGAGCCCTGGTGGAAAGGGTCGGAAGAAATGCTTGTCCGTTTCCACGACTGGCTTAACACCCGAGACCCAGATATAAAATTCACTGTAAACTACAGCTCAGCACGATTAACGTTTCTAGACGTAGAAGTCTTCCCACATGAGCAAAAATTGACCACCACCCTATTTCGCAAGACGACAGACAAAAACACAATCCTCCACTACGAAAGCTAATCTTCCCTACAGCCAAATGCTACGAATTAGGAGGAATTGCTCTAGGAAAGAAGATTTTTTGGCACATTCTGAGATTTTAAGTAATCAGTTGAGAGCTAGGGGATACCAGCACAAAATGCTTAAACATTCAATAAAACGAGCCTGGTTCACACCGAGAGAGGACCTATTACAGAAAAAAAGAAGAAAAAACCCAGAGAGATTAGTGTGTGTGACGACATATGGTCCACACACTAACAAGTTCAAAGACATAATTCTCAAAAATTGGCATCTATTGTCCAATCTTGAAGTTACCATGGAAAAACCCTTATTTGCTCTCAAGAAAAACAAAAGCATAGGTCAACAAATTGCTCGAGCTGATCTAGGGATTACCAAAGCCAGAACTGATTTACGTACACTATTGAAAATTAAACCAGTCATAGGCCGTCACAAATGTGGTACTTGTGTCTCTTGTGACAATACAATTGAAGGGACCATGTTCAAATTCAATTCCACGAAATGGTCCCATAAAGAATTTACCAACTGCAAAAGTTGCAATGTAGTTTACGCAATTATTTGTCCTTGCCCAAAACTTTATATTGGGAAGACTAATAAGCAAATAAACCAAAGGCTTGCACAACACAAGTCTAGAATTAAACAAAAAGTACTGACCGCCCCAATGGTACAGCACTTCATAGACAAAAGCCACACTGAGAAAGAATTCCAGTGGACAATCTTGTCAAGTATCAAAATCCCCCCCGGGCAGGTGACCTAGATGCCATGTTGCTTAGAAAAGAAGCTTACTAAATTTTGAGGTTCAATTGCGTGTTGGAGGGAATGAATGAAATGTCTGAACTTCAACGAACCATTCCATAACCCCGTGGTATGACCCACATTTTGCAATATTCTTAAAGCAAACCATCACTACACACTGATCACGCTATGTCCACACCCAGTTTATAATAGAATAAAATTCATACCCTTACAAGAACAGGTTTGATTGCATAAGAGTCTTACATTAATGAAGGATTGAATCATGGCTCTCCTTAACAATATTAAGCAACTTCAACTCCCAGAGGTCCGTGTGAACACGTGACCCGGAAGCCAATTTCCGAGAACGTAAAGAAAAGTAATAGTTTTTGTAACCCACCCGAAATACAGTTACAATCATTTCTTTGAATGCATATTTAAACACAACTGCCGAAGCTATGCTGCACTACGTCTGCGGGCTACATCAAGGCTCCCCTTCGAGAAATCCAAGTAACTACAATTCCCGGAGTTCTGCATAAACACGTGACTCGGAAGTCAACTTCCGAAACAAAAGTAACAGTCCGGGGAACGCAGCCAACAGCGACTGAAGCGATAATGCGGTAGCCATAGTCCCTCAAGAGAAAGCGTACGAAACGCCAGGTGAGAAGGGGGATTTGAAACTTAGTATCACCGTGAGAAGCAATGCAAACACAATACCCAGTAGTTACAATTCGTTTTTTAACTCGCAGATAAAAAAAAACGCCGAAGCATTGCCGCATTGTGCCCATGCGGAAAGCACACTAACCGTGACACCGAAGAGCACCTAAACATTTTTAACAAGTAAGCTGCTTTTTTTGCCTCTAAACAACGTTAGAGCCACAATATGTAAATGACGAATTTGATAGTCCACCATATTATGATTTATTACAAACTCGTAGAACAACACCATCAAAGTGAAAAGTGGTTTGGCCCACAGCATGTGCGAACACGCTTAAACAACTACAGCAGTCAGTGAGCATATCTAAAATTGCGTACAAGAGAAAGTGCAATTTAAAACAATGTGACAAGTGACAGTCCCTTGTCTTTTAACCCCCTTGCAGATCTGAATAGCGGGATATAGACAGTGCTACAAATCTCAAATCTAAAAAGAGATTATTTGGAACACATGAAGGTAAACACATCGCTGGTAGAGCGAACCCGTAACAAATCATTAGAAAACAAGAGGTGATCCTCAAAAGAAATTGTTTTATTACCGTTAGGTACCCAGTAGTGCCCTGAAGAAAAACCCTGAATTATTGACCGGGTTTGGAAACGCGTCGGCACCCTCCAGGAATTAATTCCCTATACCCACTAAAGGCTAAGCACTCTGCACAGTTTACAATGAAGAGACGCAGAAGTAGAAAATGAATAGCCTAGTGTGGGATTGGTCCTAAAAATTTGTACATGAATTAGGACTAGGACCATCAATGTGTAAATTTGTCTGGTGTACTAATGCATGTAATGTTTTAAAATAGTTAATAACTAGTTACAATCCATTCCGATGTATGTCACAGTATTGAATGCTTGAAATTCATTGTTTATGATTTAATTTTGTTCGTAAATTTGTATTTTGGTGTTTTCTACACATCTGACGTATTTCAAACTTGTGACTCTTCAAAATTTATAAGTAAGCAGTTTTATGATCAAGTACATAAGAACCTCCGAATTAAGTAATCAAGGTTCTAAGTCTGCTATAAAATAAAGAGCAGCTTTTTGAATTCGGGACCAGGTCTCCATTTTTTCATAAAGTTTCATTGTCCTTCCTGGTAACATACGGACAAGACCCCCTCAGTGTTTAAAGCTGGCGCCACCGTGAGCATCAGCGTAGGGGCCAGAAATAGGAATGGTCGGTGTGGCACAACCGGCACCAGTCTGCATTCATGACCGGATACATAGGGGCCCATCGGCCCCTATGGAACCTGCTTGCAGGTCAGGCAGCCCCAATACCGCACAGCTCCGCCTGTGTGCTCCTGCCTCCTAGCCAACTGCTGCCGCCTCTGGATTTCGCCGCTGGTATCCCTGCTCTGTGCCTGCTTCTCGTTCTGCGCTCTGCGCTCCAGTTTTGTTCTTGACTTTTCTTTTCTTTTTCTTCCTCATTTATCTTCATTTTACTCTGGTTCTGTGCCATCTGTTGATTTCATTGCATTGTATTGTTGCCCTGCGTCGCCTCCCCGTCCCGCTCTTCCCGCTGCTGCCCCCTATGGCCCGCCCCCCCCGGACGCCCATTCGCCGCCCCGCTCCCACCTCCCAGCTGCCAATCCCTCCCACATCCCCTGATATGGTGCCCGCTGCACGGTAGAGGGAGCGACCATTGGCCCTGCTTGCAGGTCAGGCCGCCCCCATACCGCACAGCTCCACCTGTGTGCTCCTGCCTCCTAGCCAGCTGCTGCCGCCTCAGGAGTTCGCCGCTGGTATCCCTGCTCTGTGCCTGCTTCTCGTTCTGCACCCTGCGCTGCAGTTTTGTTCTTGACTTTTCTTTTGTTTTTCTTTCTCATTTATCTTCATTTTACTCTGGTTCTGTGCCATCTGTTGTTTTCATTGCGTTGTATTGTTGCCCTGCGTCGCCTCCCCATCCCACTCTTCCCGTCGCTGCCCCACCGTGGCCCCATCCCCCGCGCTCCCATTCGCCGCCCCGCTCCCACCTCCCAGCTGCCCCTTCCTCCCACATCCCCTTATAAGGCGGCCGCTACTCGGTAGAGGGAGCGACCCTTGACCCTGCTTGCAGGTCAGGCCGCCCCCATACCGCACAGCTCCACCTGTGTGCTCCTGCCGCCTAGCCAGCTGCTGCCGCCTCTGGAGTTCACCGCTGGTATCCCTGCTCTGTGCCTGCTTCTCGTTCTGTGCTCTGTGCTCCAGTTTTGTTCTTGACTTTTCTTTTGTTTTTGTTTCTCATTTATCTTCATTTTACTCTGGTTCTGTGACATCTGTTGTTTTTATTGCATTGTATTGTTGCCCTGCATCGCCTCCCCTGTCCCGCTCTTCCCGCCGATGCCCCCTGCGGCCCACCCCACCCCGCGCTCCCATTCGCCGCCCCGCTCCCACCTTCAAGCTGTCCCTCCCTCCCACATCCCCTTTTATGGCAGCCGCTGGTGCGCCAAAGGCAAGCCCGTCTGCGCCCGTCTGCGCCCGTCCGCGCCTGGACTGCGCCCAGCGCCAGAACCCCTGGACCCTGAAGCCACCACAACACCAGACTGCACTATGACTCCAGCACCCTCCACACACTCAACCCCGGACGAGATCACTCCTGCTACCGGGCCACCCGAAGCGCACCCAAGGGCCCTTCGCCATCCGGAACTGCAGCTTCACCAGCATCCGGCCCGCCAAACCATCAGCAAGAGAACCCAATCACTTCCAATGCATCCTCCTCAACACCCGCTTCGCCCGCAAGCACGCCATCGAACTCTGGGACCTCCTAGACTCAACCACCCCCAACGTCGCCTTCCTGACGGAGACCTGGCAGAACACCACCTCGGCACCAGACATCGCCATAGTCATCCCATAAGGCTATAAGATCTTCCGCAGAGACCGCAACAACGGAGTGGGAGGGGGAATCGCCATCATCCACAAGAAAACTCTCAGATGCACTTCCAGATCCACACCGACCCCAACACCACCCTCAGAGGAACACTCGTCTACAGACCACCCAAACCCCGACCACAATTCAGTGACTCCATCGCTGAGCTCATCAGCACGCACGCCCTCGCCTCCACGGATTACATCCTCCTCGGGGACCTGAACTTCCACCTCGAGAACAACAACCATGCCAACTCCACTGCCCTGATCGACAACCTCGCCAACCTCAGACTCAAACAACTCGTGACAACACCCTCTCACGCCGCTAGACAAACACTGGACCCCATCTTCTCCGCAAGTCCCCATGTCTCCTTCAACCACACCACCGAACACCACTGGACAGACCACAGATGCGTCCACTTCACCTTCAGGAAACCTACCACACACAGATGCCACGCCACTGATGGGGCAAAGTCACCGAGGCCCAACTGACCACCACCCTCGCACTGGGACCACCCGCCGACCCCACCAACCCCGACACCCCCGCCATCAACCTCAAACAGTGGATCAATGACTGCGCCGACACCCTCACTCCACTCAGGACCTCCGCCACCAATCACACCAACAAGGTTCACCGAAGACCTCCGGACCTCCAAACGCACCTGTCGGAAGCTGGAAAAGAGCTGGCTCCGCGACCGAACACCAGACAGCTACACCGCCCACAAGAACGCCACCCGCAGACACCACCAACTCATCAGGACCGCCAAGTGGACCGCTTTCAAGGACCACCTAGACAGCAATGCACACAACAGCAAAGAGCTCTTCAACATCGTGAAAGAACTCTCCAACCCCATCTCCAGCTCCAACACCAACGACATTCCACCATCACAAGACCTGTGCGACTCACTGGCCACCTTCTTTCACTGTAAAATCACCAACATCCACAACAGCCTCGACTCCCCTAGCCCCACATCCACCACCGGGACCAACCCCCCTGTGACCAACACCAGCACCAATCGCCTGACCGCCTGGTCCAACGTCAGCAACGAAGACACCATCAAGACCATGAACTCCATCCACTCCGGATCCCCATCTGATCCATTCCCTCACCACGTTTTTAACAAAGCCAGCACAGCCATCGCACCCCATCTCCGGAAAACAATCAACATCTCCTTCGAGACAACAACCTTCCCAGAGAGCTGGAAGCACGCTGAAATCGACGCCCTACTGAAGAAACCCAAGGCGGACCCCAACGACCTCAAGAACTTCCGGCCCTTCTCCCTGCTCCCCTTCCCGGCAAAAGTCACAGAGAAGATCGTCAACAGACAGCTGACCCGCTACCTCGAAGACAACAACATCCTGGACCCATCCCAGTCCGGCTTCCGAAGCAACCACAGCACCGAGACTGCCCTCATTGCCGTCAACGACGACATCAGGATCCTTATGGACAAAGGAGAAACAGCTGCCCTCATCCTTCTGGACCTATCAGCAGCCTTCAACGCGGTCTGCCACCGCACCCTAACAGCACGCCTCCATGACTCCGGAATCCAAGAGAAGGCCCTGGCCTGGACCACATCCTTCCTCTCCGGCAGAACCCAGAGCATCCGCCTCCCACCCTTCCACTTCAAGACCATCGAGATCATTTGCGGCGTTCCACAGGGATATCCCTCATACCCGACGCTGTTCAATATCTAAATGGCACCACTCGCCCACGTCGCCCGACAATATAGCCTCAACATCATCTCCTAAGCCGACGACACCCAGCTGATCATATCCCTCACCGAAGACCCCCACACCACCAAAACCAACCTCCACAGAGGAATGAAGGCCGTCGCCGAATGGATGAAGGACAGCAGGCTGAAGCTAAATTCTGACAAGACAAGGGGGTCATCCTCGACTCCGCCCTCTCCATGACCAGGCAGGTCAACGTCGTCTCCACTTCCTGCTTCAACACCCTCCGAATGCTCCGCAGGATCTTCAAATGGATCCCCTCCGACACAAGAAAAACATTCACCCAGGCCCTCGTCATCAGCAGACTGGATTAAGGGAACGCCCTCTATGCAGGAACAACAACCAAGCTCCTGAGACGGCTGCAACGCATCCAGAACGCCTCTGCAAGACTGATCCTTGATGTCCCCCGACGCGACCACATCACACCACACCTGAGAGGCCTGCATTGGCTCCCCGTCAACAACAACCTTCAAACTCCTCATCCACACAAAGCTCTACACAACGCCGGACCAGCATACCTCAACGACCGACTCAGCTTCTACACCCCCACCCGCAGCCCCCGCTCAACCAACCTCGCCCTCGCCACAGTCCCTCGCATCCAGAAAACCACCACCGGAGGCAGATCCTTCTCATACCTTGCCGCCAAGACCTGGAACAATCGCCCTACAAGCCTACGACAGACCCAGGACCTGCTGGCCTTCAGAAAACTTCTCAAGACCTGGCTTTTCGATCAGTAGCAGCCTACCCTCCCCTCCCCCCCAGCGCCTTGAAACCCTCACGGGTAGGTAGCGTGCTTTACAAATGAATAATTGATTGATTGATTGATAGGAGCAAGGGTTAAAGCTGCTAGCGTGGAACCAAATGAGGCCCCCTCTGACCTCCCGGGGCCCAAAGGCATGCCGGATGGGTTGGACCGCTCAAAAATGAGATGCATGGCCTTATAGAACTCCTTAATTTGAGCAGGATTCGCTCCGGCTCCCTTAAAACTGGGGAGGCATGGAGTCGCTCAGGCACCAATGTTCCGCTGTTGCGTCAGCAGACAGACGAGGAGAAGTCAAAGCTAGCTTCGACTTCTTGTGTTTCTTGTGGCTCTTACCTGAGTGCTTCAATGATTTCGAGTAGAATGAAGAGTACTGCGGACTTGTGGAATGGTCTTGAGACCTTCCTCTCGAGCGGGGCCATTTCCTCCATAGAGTCGCATGCCGGGCTGCCAGCAGGGACCGCTCCCTCAAAGCATCTGGCGTCATAGCCCGGCAGTTGGAGCATGACTTGGAGCCGTGGTCGCGCTCTAGACACCAAAAACACACAAGGTGTGGGTCCATCATTGACATAGAACGGTGGCAGGGGATGGTCCCAGGATGAGGACTTCCATCTTGCCTGAGTTCTGTTTCAGATGGCTGAGCTTCATCCATTCTGCAACGTCTTTCATTCCTTCCTGGATGCTGGCTCTGGTGGTGGCGGGGTCATTGGTGAGGGAGAGGATCAGCTGGGTGTCGTCGGCGTAGGAGATGATGTTGAGGTTGTGTTGGCGTGCGATGGCTGCAAGCGGGCTCATGTAGACGTTGAAGAGGGTGGGGCTGAGTGAGGATCCTTGCGGAATGCCGCAGATGACTTCGGTGGCCGCGGATCGGAACGGGGGAGGCGGACTCTCTGGGTTCTTCCGGCGAGGAACAAGGTGATTCACTCCAGGGCCGCTCCTTGGATTCCGGTGTTGCTGAGGAGCGGTATCAGGGTGCGGTGGCATACGGTGTCGAAGGCTGCTGAGAGGTCAAGAGGATGAGGGCAGCAGTTTCCCCGTTGTCGAGCAGGGACCTGATGTCGTCGGTAGCTGCGATGAGAGCGGTCTCGGTGCTGTGGTTTGCTCGGAAGCCGGACTGTGAGGGGTTGAGGGATCTGTTTGTCTCGAGGAAGGCGGAGAGTTGTTTGTTGACGGTCTTCTCGATGAGCCAGATGGGGTGGAAGTTCTTGAGGTCCGTGGGGTCCGCGGTGGGTTTCTTCAGGAGGGTGCTCAGCTCGGCATGTTTCCAGCTCTCCGGGAAGGTGGTGGGAGCGAAGGAGCTGTTGATGATGTTCTGGAGATGGGGTGCGATGATGGAGTCGGCTTTGTTGAAGATGTGTTGTGGGCAGGGGTCAGTTGGGGAGCCGGAGTGGATGGTGTTCATCAGGCGGGTGGTGTCTTTAGTGCTGACAGGGGTCCAGGTGCAGATGGTGGTGGTGGGGGGCGTTGGTTCGGTGGTTGGGTGCGTGGTCTGTGCGCTGAAGCTGTTGTGTATGTCTGTGATCTTGCGGTGGAAGAACGAGGCGAGTGAGTCGCAGAGGTCTTGCGAGGGTGGTATGTCGTTGTTGCAGGCGCTGGGGTTGCAGAGCTCTTTAACAATGCTGAAGAGTTCCTTGCTGTTGTGGTTATTGTTGTCCAGGCGTTCTTTGAATGTTGTACTTTTGGTGGTGCGGATCAGCTGGTGGTGTTTGCGGGTGGCGTTCTTGAGGGCAGTCATGTTTTCTGTTGTCTGGTCGTGGCACCAGGCTTTCTCGAGGGTGCGGCAGGTTTTCTTGGAGTTTTTGAGGTTGTTGGTGAACCACGGGGCTTTACTACTGCCCAGTCTGCTGGGAGGGTTCTTCAGTGGTGCGAGGTCATCGGCGCAGTTGGTGAGCCACCGTGTGAGGTTGCGGGATGCTTCGCTTGGGTTCGGTGCGTTGGTGGGTGGGTTCTGGCTGAGGGGGGTGGTGAGCTGGTCGGCGGTGATCTTGCTCCAGCTTCTGCGGGGAACCTTGTTGCGGGTTGTGGTGAGTCGTGGTTCTCCTGAAGTTCAAGTGGACGCAGCTGTGATCAGTCCAGTGTAGTCCGGTGGAGTGGCTGAAGGAGATGTGCTTGCTGGAGGAGAAGATGGGGTCAAGCGTGTGGCCGGTGTAGTGGGTGGGGGTGTTCACCAGTTGCTTGAGTCCGAGGTTGGCGAGGTTGTCTAGCAGGGCGGCGGTGTTACAGTCCTTGTTGTTCTCCAGGTGGAAGTTGAGGTCCCCTAGGAGGATTAGTCTGAGGAGGTGAGGGCGTGCGGGCTGACGAAGTCTGCAATGGTTTTGCTGAATTGTGTGCCTGGTCCCGGGGGTCTGTAGATGAGAGTGCCTCTGAGGGTGGTATTGGGGTTGGTGTGTATCTGGAAGTGAAGGTGCTCGGCGGCAGTGAGGGTGTCGTCGGAGTTGGTTGTGATGCGGATGGTTTTTCTGTGGACGATGGCGATGCCTCCTCCAGTTTGGTTGACGCGGTCCCTCTGGGTGATCTTGTAGCCATCCGGGATGGCTATGGCGATGTCGGGGGCTGAGGAGGCGTTCATCCAGGTTTCTGTGAGGAAGGCGACGTCTTGTGATGTTGTGTCAAGGAGGTTCCAGAGTTCGACGGCGTGCCTGTGGATGGAGCGGGTGTTGAGCAGGATTCACTTGAGGTGATTGTTGCTGGTGCTTGGCTTGGCGGGTGCGGTGCAGGTTCGGAAGCAGGTGAAATTGCAGGCTTGGCAGGTGAAGGGTCCGTGGGTGCGTTTCGGGATGGCTTGGTAGCAGGCGGGATTCCGACCGGTGTTGAGATCATGGAGGGTGGTGGCGTTGTAAGTCCGTCAGGTGGGCTGGCCTCATCGAGGGCCAGGGGTCCTGGCGCTGGGCACGGTCCAGGCACGGACGGGCACAGACGGGCTTGCCTTTGGCACACAATCGGTGAGCCGCTGCGCGTACGCGTGGACTCCGCTATAAGTGGCGAAGTAGGAGGGAGGAGCAGCTGGGAGGCGGGAGCGGGATGGCGAATGGGAGGGGTACATGAGGGACAAGGGGCGGGGCCGCAGGGGAGCAGCAGGAGGGAGCGGGGAGCGGGGGGTGAAACGAGCGGGAAAACGGCCCTAAGGGCGGCGAAAAATAACAGCTGATACCAGGGACGGCAGCAGGGCACAAGTACAGAGTCAGTCACAACATATGCACAACAATACAGTGAGAGAAACAGGGGCAACAACAGGGCACAAGAACAGAATCAGGCGTGAAAAAGAGACAAGATGCAGAAAAGAAAACACCTCAGGGGCAGCGGCGAACTCGCAGTGGCAGCGGGGGAGACCAGGCGCACTCAGAGGGAGCCGCGCGGTGCGAGGAGCGATCGGCCCTGGGGACAGGGTCAGGTCACAGCTCTCGGCTGCGCGGGCAGCGCTCTAAATAGCCAGTGGGAGGGAGGAGCAGCTGGGAGGCGGGAGCGGGGTGGAGAATGGGAGGGGTACAGAAGGGACAAGGGGCGGGGCCGCAGGGGAGCAGCGGCAGGGAGCGGGGAGCTGGGGGGTGAAACGAGCGGGAAAAATGGTCCAAAGGGCGGCGAAAAATAACAGCTGATACCAGGGACGGCAGCAGGGCACAAGTACAGAGTCAGTCACAACATATGCACAACAATACAGTGAGAGAAACAGGGGCAACAACAGGGCACAAGAACAGAATTAGGCATGAAAAAGAGACAAGATGCAGAAAAGAAAACACCTCAGATGCAGCGGCGAACTCACAGTGGCAGCGGGGGAGACCAGGCGCACTCAGAGGGAGCCGCGTGGTGCGAGGAGCGATCGGCCCTGGGGACAGGGTCAGGTCACATACAATGCTAAGTGGAGCCAATCAACACCACCTAACAACGCACAGGGGTACTGCTCACAAAAAATCTTCTGGATACAGTCTGACGCCTGGGGAAAATCAAAGGTAAGGAATCTGTGGCTAGAAGTCTCCATCAAATTTGTAAAATATTAAGTGCCAAAACCCAGCGTTTTGCTCAGATGCCATGGCCAGCTCAATAGAAAGCAGGTGTGATGAATACCAAGGCTGGGTAGTCTAGATCCCAAATCATTCGTCTTTCATCCACCACTAGACAATGTCTGCACTTGTGTCAATTTCTAAGGACCTTTTTAATTTCATCCTTGCTACCCTTGTCACTGTTTTCCTCTCTTTCCCTTCGTCCTTCTTTCCCCTTTTTTTGTTTTCTCTCTCTTGTTCATGGTGAATTCTGATAGCAAAAATAAGTAACAGTCTCCAAAAATGAATGCCGGCGGGCCCCACCAACAACAACAGGCTCAAGTTAAGCAGTAGAAACATTTGACAATCACCTAATTTTAAGAAGAAATAAAATGTAATTTAAATACTTTACAAGGGTAAGTAAGGCTGCCTGTGTTGTTGTAGTATATGCCAGATCATAAAGACTTTAATTAGCTCTTCAGGTATTATCTGTTTTGTTTTCTTATGGCTGGGCTTGGAATTTTGTTGCAAACTGGACATGAGCTTGCATTCTTTCTGTTTGATGATAAAGTAAGCAACTGTCGCAGAGAAGCCCTCATTCCGTACTCTGATGACAAAGAGTTCCTAGATGGCAAATGGACCCTCAACCATTCCCAATGAGCGCCCTACTGCAACACTACAAGGGCATTCTAGTACTGAATTGAATCTCCCCCTACTTCTTCCTTATTACAACACTAAAGGGGCAATTTATAAGTTTGTGGTAAGAATACTTCATCTCAACGGCAACAGAGTATGATTACCGCCAACATAATGGTCTGCCTACCCAATATGGGCAGACCTTTGGTGTAATCATGGCAGAGACTACTCCAACTCTGCCATGGTTACATCCCTCTGATGGCTTGTTGTAGTAATGTCCGTCGAAGGTGGACCTGTATATCCACCCACCAAATTTAGATGAGAGGACATAGAGGTCAGTTATCAATGCCTGTCACTGCCAGGAATGAAGAGAAACCAAAGGAAATGATGGACGGAGTGTTGACAATACAAGCACTCACAATCAGTCAACTGATCTGGGTTTAATCCATCACCGTTCTTTAGCCCACTCTGCCACCCCAGTTCAGACATGGCCATATGCAAATCAGTCTGACCCTGTGCCTCATGGGAACAGTCCAGCCCGAACTGCCAAGCCATGCCTTCCCTGGACCGTAAACAAGCTACCGAGGACCGGTTTCTGCCAGGAATGCCCTGGCCGTAAGGGGCAGTGAGAACTACTTAATTCCCCTCTTGCAATTGGAGATAAATCCCATAGAAAGGGGGCAATGGTTTTTTGTTTTTTTTAAAGATCTCGTTTCAAGATTTTCTTTTTGAACACAAAAAATATATGTTTGGTGGACAGCTCCATCATGTTGACGGAGACGTGCATCAAGCTTAAAAAGGCATTGGCAGGAACAACTGTGACGGCCGGCGGCACCTGCCAATGCTTCAAAAATGACCGCCAGCTCAGTCAGGGCGACAAATGAATTTACTCTGCTGCCCTGATAGACATACCTCCGCCCACCAAGATATAAATTGGGTTGTAAGTGAGTTTTAGAATCAAATGCACCCTCCCTTTGTGCTGTGACTGCATCCACACTTATGGAACTCTGCTCTTTGACTTATTGTAATAACTCTAATTAATGGTATCTGCTTTAGACCTTGCACCATATACCATTCCTATGTGACTCTTAGAGCTTATCCAGTCATATCCCCTCCCTATGTATATAGAGATAACTCTAACCACTAGTGTATGCAGTAGACCTTTGACCGATTGCAATAATGCTAAGCTTTGGTATTCGCTGAAGTCCTTACACCATATACCACCCCTATGCGTCTCCTAGAGTTTAACCAGTCATATCCCTTCCTATGTGTATGTAGTTGACTCTTATCACTAGTGTTTGCAGTGGACCTTTGTACTCTCTACCACCCCTATGTGACTCTTAGAGTGTTTCCAGTCATATCCCTCCTGTGTAGATAGAAGATAACTCTAATGACTAATATCCTATGTGATTCTTAGATTGTATCCATGTGTATCCCCTCCCTGTGTTTAGAGTTATAGCTGTAACGACTAGTCGCCTGTGTGACTGTTGGAATATAGCCAGGTATCCCTTCCCCCGTGTGTTTAGAGTTATAGCTGTAACGACTAGTCGCCTGTGTGACTGTTGGAATATAGCCAGGTGTATCCCTTCCCCCGTGTGAAGAGATAACCCTATTCACTAGAACAAAAAGAAACGTGTTCTTGAAATGTGTAACGTAACTGATTCTATGTAAAGTGCCTTGATAACATGTAACGGAACTGGTGCTATGTAAAGCGCTTGGATAACCTAATCGGTTTAAGTTCCTGAAATGTGTAACGTAACTGATTCTATGTAAACTGCTTTGATAACATGTAACGGAACTGGTGCTATGTAAAGCGCTCTGATAACCTAATCGGTTCAAGTTCGCGCTATAGAAAACTCTAAAAATAAATAAATAAAAATAAATAAATAAAATAAACAATTTTTATTCAGCCGACATACAGCAGTGAACACAGCTAGGCTGCCTACATCCACCGGCCGGCAGAGCGTGGAGAACCAGCACAGAAACACAGCCATAGGGTCTACAACCCGGAGGGCGACCCGGCGAGGATGGACTGTCAGCCAAGTGGAGCAACCAAGTCGGGTGTCAATGCTGCCTTTTATGAAACCAAAGATAAAAACACCACAAAGGAAACAAAACCCCACCCACCCCACCCACCCCCCCACCCCCCGCAAGCCCAGGACCCCCCTCCCTCCCACCCACCCACCCCCTCCGCATCAGCATGACCCTGACATCTAACGAAGCCCACACTCTCAGGGACCCTGCCCCACTCCAAGGGTGTGAGTTTTACAGTGCAATCTATTCGTAAAAGCCTATTACACGACTGCTCTTTGGCACGTATTTTCAAAGCATTACTAGGCACAATTTTACTGTGATTGTTGTTTTATATCTACATAAAACAAAACATACATAAACATAATTAGCTGTATATATCCTCACACGGTCATGCACATATGCATACATAGTAAAAGCCACCAAAATGTAAACGCATAATGAGATAGATTAACAAATATGCAAAAACTGACAAAGAAAACTATGTGCATACATAGACTCTCACACAAGTGGGTACAATAGCTCTTAAATAAAAAATATGCATAAATATGGAAACACAGGTACCAAAACACATAGAGATATACACAGGGGGAGACATAAATCATACTTCTGAACTCTCCCTCAGTTGGAGTTTATCATCTGCATGGACTCATATTCTCTCTCCAAACAACCAAAGACCCTTATTTATTTATTTATTTATTTATTTTTGATATTTGTAAAGCGCATCATATACCCTCAGGCGTCTTGGCGCTAATAAAACCAGTTATTTGTGATAATTAGCGTGAGGAAGGAGCAGTTATTGATCGACCCTCATAAACTTCAGTGAGATCAACTGCTCTGAAAACTGTGTTCACCCTTTCCCTCTCCAACATCTTCAATAAATCAACCATCCAAAACACTCAATTGCACCTCCCTTGAAGTCCTAAAAGATTGAGAGGTAGGTATTAATGTAGAAAAGATGAAGGACGAACATAGGTGTGTCATGTAGCACTATTTCGTATATACAATTAAAAAAACTTTCGGTGCTATTAAATCACGAAACCACTCCTTTGCTTTCGACACAAGCTTGACCGATTGGTTTGCCAATGTTTGTTTATATTACAGGAGGGCTGACAGAAAGCTGCACTGTCAAGTCAGACATTAAAAAACTGGAAGAAAAGCGTCAGGTTTCGCTCACCTCACTATAGTCTTCAGCTGTTGCATGAGGACTGGCGTCATCCAGAGAGACCACACCTAGACTGCTCTGAATGTTTTCCAATATGGTTAGATTCTTTGGATCCAGACTGATCAAATATTCCCGGATCTTAAATAAATTAAAATAATATCATAACACAGTTCTGAATTTGGCAAGCCATGATGAAGCCAAACAAGACACAGCAACTCGTTTTTTAAATCATTTGCACAGTAAGACATGTTTGTATACAATGCTTTCATCTCATTTCCAAAAAGGGCTGGAGAGCAGTGGATAGATGTTGTTTGTGAGAAACATATTATTATGGAGAGATGCTTTGAGATCATTCTAACCTTGGCCCAGCGTGTTCTCTCTTCACTTGTTAGGGCTCCCACTCCTGGTCCAGGGGGCTCATTGTGGCACTTCTTATGGATGTAATCAAGTTGCCTTAAAAATATTAACAAAAGACACATTCAGGCTGAGAGACAATTACATTACATTTGTGCTACAAAAAAGTCAAGTGAAGCCAGTAAGGACGTTGATTGGGAGAATTAAAAAAGAACAGCTATATCTACATACACTTACAGCCTCATCATCACAATACTGGTGGTAAATATTACATGGGGCACTGACTTTACACCCAATTTCAAACTGGTCCACAATACTTGGTTGACCAGATAGTCCCTTATCAGTGGTCAAGAACTCTTCATTCATCTATTGCCCTGAGGATAGTAATCCCGCAAACAAAAAAGAAGATGAGTGGTGGTACCTCCTTCTCCTTTCTTGCCACCAGGGACTCAAATCCTCTTCCTCCTCATCTTCATGCTACGAAGGATGTACTTGCTTTTAAACACAATCTTAAGACTTGGCTTTTTGATGTGGCTTATCAGTAACGAAGTTAGCAAAACGGTCACGGAATTTAGCTAGGGCATGGACGCTCATTGAGTAGCTGTCGGCTCTATCAATCTCTATGATTTCTCGGTCGTAGGTTTTTGCCCGTACACATTCTTCCACGTAGTATCTGCAGGGATTGGCCCAGCCAAAGGAGTGCACAAAGGGGAACACTGTGATGTGATATCCAGCAGAAGCTCTGTTATTGCAAGCTATTCTACGCTTTATAGGGGAAAACTCAGACTCTGCAACCAAACCTGGCTTCATACTAGTAGTAGCAGTAGTTCTCCCTGATGGCGTTTGCACAAGAGTGCCTAAGTGGCACCAGTGAAGCTACAGCTCAATGAATGACTAATCACTGATGCTATAAGCTTACTGAATCAAAACACGAGGGGAACCTGTTAAGATTCCACCAAGCTGCACATCCATATGCTTTAATTAATCAAATGAATTAAATTCATCTCATTTACTCCTATATTTTCCCAAATTTTCACACTTGCCTTTAATCCTTTTTATTTCAGTTTTTTTTCAATCCATTTTACTCATTTTAGTTTTGTTACGATGATGTTCACACAAACACAGGAGCACCGTGGAATTCCAAATGTCAAGATTTATTAAAAGTAACCCAATGCATTTCGGGATCACAGTCCCTTCGTCAGGGGAATCTAAAATACTAAAGGATTTGATTTTACAAAATGCTAACAGTACTACTATATTAATGTTGAACTTCCAATTCATCTAGCAATTCATTTTCTCTCATTTTACTCTGCAATCTTTACATCAATGTACCGTTAGTACCCAATAAATACAGCATTGCAACATGTGTTTAAAGAAACTATGTTTAAAGAAACTATTTCCAAAGTATTAAGTAACAACCCTTCAGCCAAAGCAACCTAATATTTAACTAGTATTTATGTCTGAATCAGTGGGTTGAATCAACTTTACCTTCCCCTTAATTCATCATGATGCTTACCGTGACATGAGCCGTAATCCGTCCTTCATTATTTTAAAAAATAACCAAACTTTCGGGGTACCCATTTCCTTAGTGAACAGTAAAATTAAATGAGAGAAAATGAATTGCTAGATGAATTGGAAGTCCAACATCAATATAGTAGTAATGTTAGCATTTTGGGAACCTCAAGTTCCAATCTGCAGAAATGTTCGATTTGCCTGGGAGGAATTTGTCCAAAGTTTTTTTGCTAAATTCAAGAGGTCTGCTGATTTTGTGCCTCCCAGCCGATTTATTTATGCTACAGTGGACATATATGGTCCATCTTTAAGATGACTGATCTGCCGTGGAGAGAATGTTTGAAGCTCAATAATGCGTAAAGACTAGCTGTCAGTTCTAAATAATTTATATGGTGAAAAGATTCCTCTTGCGACCAGATACCGCCCGAAATCTGATTGAGAAGGCAAGCTCCCCAGCCGTAAAGGCTCACATTTGATTCTAAAATAAATTCTGGAACAGAACTGAAGATTGCTTTGGCATTCCAGGTGTCTAGGTTCTCTAGCCACCAGGTTAGTTCTGATTTTGCTTCTTGGTCCAGTATAATGTGATCTCTGATACCAAAGACTTGACCTGAGGGCTCTCGCTTCTAATCCTATAAGAGCCCGATAGTTTAGGGGTCCAGGGAAGATGGCTTGGATGGAAGAGGGGAGGAGGCCTAGAAGTCTGGCTAGTTCCCTTAGAGTAAGGTCATTTTGTTTCAAGGCATGTCTTATTTCTTTTCTGATCTTGGTTATATTCTTTGAAGGAAGTAAGAGCAGACACTTTGTTGTGTTCAGGGTGAAGCCTAGGAATTCCAGTGTTCTGGAGGGAAACAAAATTGATTTCTCTTTGTTTATAATGAAGCCTAAGCTTTCTATAAGGTCCATTACAGTCTTCAGATCTCGGAGTAACTGAGAATGGTCTTGGGGCATTATAAGGATGTCGTCTAGGTATGAGATCAGGCGAATACCTCTTGCTCTCAAGGATAAGGTGATAACTCTCATGACCTTGGTGAAGCGCCAAGGGGCGGAGGAAAGGCCGAATGGTAGGGCCTGAAACTGGTACAGGTGGTTTTTCCACCTGAACTGAAGGAAGGGTTGATGGGTTTTGACCAGCGGGATGGTAAAGTATGCATCTTTTAGGAATAGTTTGACTAGCTAATCTCTCTTTAAAAGCAGATCCCTCAGGAGATGTATGCCTTCCATCTTGAAATGCCTGTAGACCAGGTACTTGTTCAATTCTCTCAAATTTATAACGGGTCACCAGCCCTTGTCCTTTCCTATGAGAAAGAGTGTACTTAAGAAGGTTAACGTTTCTAATGGGTCTTCTATTATTGCGCCTTTCTGAAGCATAGAGGATATTTCTTCCTCTATTATCTTTTGTTGATCTAGAGGGAGTGGTATGTCTATGGGGAAAAAAGACGTAAAGGTGTCTCTACAAAGTCTATCTTGAATCCCTTGATGGTGTTCAGAGCCAAGAGGCCTTGAGTGATTAACTTCCAATTCTGATAGAAGAATCTGAGACTGCCTCCCACCTTTTGGGGGGAAGAAGGAGTAGAAAGAAGAAGTAAAGTACTCACTCTGGGATTTGATGCTGTTGGTTGATCCAAAAGATCTAAAGCCTCTGTTACAGGTGCCTCTCCCTCTATGGGGGAAGAATTGAGGGTTGGTATCCTCTTCCATATTCATGAAATATTGATAAGGGCCTTTGGTTGAAGCGGCCGGAAGAAAGGCCCATTCTTCCGGTCTGTTAAAAAATGTTAGGAGTAAAGACTCTCTTCATGTTCTGTTGTGCCTTATTCAGGGCTGTAAACGTGGAAACATACTTTCCCAATGACTTAATCAGATCTTCGCCGAAGAGTAACCTTTTGGGGTTCTTAGAGGGTTCCCTGTCAGCTATATCACTCAGCTTAGGGTTCATTTTGGTTAATACAACTCTCCTTCTTTCGGCATTGAGGCTGGCATTGGTGTTCAATGCTCTTTGGCTCCAACCCCTGATTAAATCCATGTCTAGTGGTGTGCCACTAGTGTGGCTTTCCTCAGCCGTGTCAATGATTCTGGCAAGTGGACCCAAGACATCGAGGAGACGGTCTTGGCATCCTTTGAAGGATCTTTCCATTCCCTTTCTCGGGCCTCTGCCGAGCTTAAAGAGGAATTTAATTAATTCTGGGTCAAGGTTAGGGGTTTGGCATGTTTAGTCCTCTATTGAGGATCTAGGGAATTCACCTTTGAGGATTCTGCGTGTATCGCTTTCCAAAAGATTCCTTAACTATTTCTTTATAAATTTGCCCACATGTTCCTGTGGCCACCACTCCGAGCTTCTCGGGTGTTTAAGGTAAAGTGGGGAGAACATTTCCTCTCCCAGAGGGTTGAGAATGCTGTCTTTAGAGGTGGATGGGAGTTCCTCCTCTGTTGGCTATAAAACTATTGGTCGTCATTATCGTCCAAGTCAAGGACGTATTCATCAAGGATATCTAAAGCCTCATCATCCTAAAAAACGTTATCTCCCATTTCATTTTGAGCACCAAGAGGTTTTGTGCCACTAGGGACACCCAGATTTTTTGTGCTGCTAAGGACACCATGGTATGTCGGGCCGCTAAGGACACCCAGGGAGTTTGAGGCGCCAGGGCCTCCATTAATTGTTGAGGTGCTAAGACCTCCTGAGTTACACAAGGTGCTAGGACCTCCCAATGTGCACCTGGGGGTAGGATAATCAATATTCTTACTGTTCTTTTGTCTCTTCCCCCTTATTTGAGCGAGGTCATCAGAGGAGTGGGCGTCTTGAATCCCTGAAACCTCGTACTCCTCGGTAGGGAGAGAACTCTTAGAGGTCATAACTTGGGTCAGGGTCCCAAGCACGCAGGACCTCATTTCATTGTGGATGTTTTTTTAAAGGCTTCATTGTCCATACTAGAGAAAGGGGCAATGGCATCATCTGAATCAATAGCAGACATTATGTGAATAAAAAGCTCTTAATTTGTTGTTAAATAGGTATAATGGATTAACCAATTTTTTTTTTTTTTAGGGAAGGAAGGAATATATTTTGAAATGGACCCTTTAACCTTTTTATATATATATATATATATATATATATATATATATATATGTATAAGCAAATGTCCCAATAGTGAGAGGAGCTCTATAGCTGGTGCCGGCGGCGAGGTTCAGGACACCCTCGCAGGATACCTCTCAGCAAAATTGTTTCAATATAAAAAGAAACACGCCGCACACTACTCCATAGGTTAGATTCTTTAGTTTATTTTCTGTAGGATCCCCACCTACGCGTTTCGGACAACAATCTGTCCCTGGTCACGGTACAAACATTAGTCCATCATTGCTTTCCATATTTTATACCTGTAGTCACCACTTAGCAATTAGGGTGCATTGTGGGCACAGTAGTTTTAATGGATTGGTTTAATTCCAAATCATGCAAAGTGAAAGCCGGATCCCAGCATTTTCACGACACAAATAATGCTCACTGAGTTAAATTAAATGATGCATAGCCATGACGCTAATTAGGGTCCTGGGACTGTTATGATGTGGCTGTTTTTGCTCACATCTGAAAGCGCCAATTACATATGCATTTTAAATTCAGTAGTGGACTGAGTGTCCTAGTTGTCAATAACGGCTGAGTGCCTGTGAGTATTCATTGAGTCGCTACATGCTGTAGATCAACAGTGATCACGATGCATGAGTAATTAAAATCAAAATCTTTTACTGCTTGTCACAAATATTGAATTCAAGGTGCTAGGCTTGATAAATACAGAAACTTGTTTTTACTACAATCTTTCATTTCTTCATATCCCACGAGAATTATGGACTACAGTAATTGTTTAGTCAAAAGGCTTTTGATACAGGAAAAAAACTTATAAATGTACATAAAGTTCCTCATCGGCGTTGAGACCCCAGGGGCTTCTTGTTTTGAATCTAATTATTAATTTAGACTCAAAAGCTTTCTCAAGTTAGTTATTCTATCACCACCTCTCTCATTCTCGCCAACCAATGCTATTCCTGAATACTTCATATCTTTCCAGGTTTTTCCTGGATGTGAGTTCAGGTGTTTCGCTGTTGCGTAGGTTTGGTCATTGTTCTGGATTGCTCTTGTATGTTCAAGAATTCTCTTCTTTAAAGGGCAAATTGTCGAACCAATATACTTCTTTCCACAGAAACATTGAATTAGATATACTACAAATTGTGAGTCACAAGTGATTTTGTTCCGGATATCGAAAGTCCTGCCCCTGGGATCAGTGAGTGATTTCAAGTTTCGGCCAATCTTACAAGCTTTACATGTCATGCATTTGCTGAAGCCCAATTGTCTCTTTTCCAACCAACTTTGAGTTCTTATTTGTTTGAAGTGGCTGTTGACTAGGGTATCTCGGATTGATGGAGCTTTGCGATATGTTACAAGTGGATTATCGCCGATTAGGCTGCCTATATCATTGTCTTTCTTTAACACATTCCAGTATTTTTGCAGGATTCGCTTGATGTTGTAGCTTTCCTTTGAGTATGTTAATACTAATCGCGGTTGATCATTTCCTTCATTATGTTCAATTGGACTCTGTTTAGTTATCAGTGTTTCTGCTCTGGTCTTGGCTCTCGCTTTTTGTTCTCCTTTGATTATGTCAGCATGTTTGTATCCACGCTCGGAGAATCGATTTTTTGTCTCTTTAAATTTGTTCTCCATTTCGGTTTCTTCCGAGCAGTTCCTTTTCATTCTAATAAATTCCCCATAAGGGATGCTCTTTTTTAGTGAGGTGGGATGGAAGCTACTTCCATGTAAAACGCTATTTGTTGAGGTTGCTTTTCTGAATACAGTTGTTTCCAGTCTGTTATTTTTGACATAGACTTTGGTATCAAGAAATTCTATTTCTTCTTTCTGTATATTTGACGTAAACTGTAGTCCAACTTCATTCTCATTGAGGATTGCAATGTATTCCACCAGTTTCTGTTTGGTTCCCTTCCAGAGGAGGAACAGGTCGTCTATAAATCTTAGCCATATAACCACGTCCGTGGTATATGGCTCGTTTTCTTCTCTCCAAGCTATGTGTTTCTCCCACCATCCCATGGTGAGATTCGCATAGCTCGGAGAGAAAGAAACACCCATGGCACATCCGCAGGTTTGTCTGTATACTTTTTTGTCAAAGGTAAAAACGTTATTGTCTAGGCAGAAGGTCATCATATCAATTACCATGTTGGTATGCCGCAGTTCTGATATTGGTCTCTGACCCAGAAAGTACTTAGTAGCTGTTAGTCCAATGTCCCGCTGGATAGAAGTGTATAGCGAGACAACATCTATTGTTGCTAGCCAGTAATCAGGTTGCCAGTTCACTCCCATGATGATTCTCAGGAAGCCCCAAGTATCTTTAATGTAGGAGCTTAAAGTAGGAACAAGGGGTGCCAGAAAGTAGTCCACATATGAAGATACATTTTCACACAATGAGCCACAGCTTGATATTATTGGGCGGGCAGGTGGTTTCACTAAAGTCTTATGTATTTTCGGGAGAAAATATATCGTTGGCATTATTGGATGTGTAGTTGTTAGAAACTTTTTTTCTTCCATGCTTAGAAGGCCATTTTCTTGCCACGTTTGTATGCATGAATGCAATTTGTGCATCATAATTGCCGTTGGATTCTCCCGCAAGACTTCATAGTTATTGGCATTGTTTAATTGGCGATGAGCTTCTTCCACGTAGTCTCTTTTATTCTGTATCACGATATTACCTCCCTTGTCCGCTGGTTTTATTTCTATCAAGGCATTGGACTGGAGATTTTTTAGAGCTATACGTTCCTTTTTTGTAACGTTTTCCTTTTTGGTATTGATCATGTTATTCATAGTTTCTAGTTCCGCCACAACTAGATCGTGAAAGACATCTATGCGATTGCCTGGATGAAGTACAGGACAGAATTTCGATTTACTCTGCAGAGTAGTTTTGGGACGTGTTCCAATTTCATGACCCATTTGGGAGAGTATTTGAGTGTTGGTCAATTCAGTTGGGTCCATTTGGTGTGCTAGTTCATAAGCTGTTCGTAAGCTGTTTGCATCCGCTACTGCCATTATTTCAGATTCATTGTTGTGAGGTTGCTCACTAGCTGTAATTGTAGGGTCTGCACGCTTATTTTTTGAAAAGAATTTTTTAAGTTTCAATTTGCGCACATATTTGTATAAGTCGATCCGTGTTTCGACCTGATCCTGATGTTTGTCTGGACAAAAAGATAGTCCTTTACTCAATAAAGTTTCCTCCGGTTTGGTTAAGGTGTAGTCTGATAGGTTGATTATCAGTTTGGGGTCTGTTTTTGATGTTTTCTCTACTTTTTGACTGCCCTGTTTCGGAGAGGATATCTTTGATTTTTTTCCTCTCCGGGTTTTCCTCCTTGGGTGGGGTTTGCCATTCGTCCCCTTCCACCTCCTCTCACTGATATGATGCCGCGACCCCTTCCCCTTGGTTTTGGGGTTTGTTGATCTCTGTGGAGCATTTCTAGCTCCTCTCCAAAAGTAAGTCTTTTTGGCGGCACTCTGTTTTGATCTCCTTCGCTCACTTCAGACTCTGTTTCACTCACAGTGGTATCATATTGTGCGTTTCCTGATGCCGCATTTGGCTGTTTCAATGCGTCAAAGCGTTTTGCAAAGGTAAATATCGTGCCATTCGCGAAGTCAGCCTCATCACGTTTAAATTTCCGCTGTTTGCGTTCCTGGATTTCGTTGTCATGCCTATCCAGGTTTTTATCCATGTTTTTATGTAAATTGTTGACAATTTCTTCATCTTCCCCTGTTGCTTGTATTTGGTCCTCCAACTCTTTTATTTTGATATGTAGGTTGTCAATATCAATTCTGGCATGTTTCAGTATAATTAAGATCATTTTTCTAGAACAGTCCATATTGTTTAGCCCCCACTCCTCCAGCATTTCTCGGCTGGTGTCCGGATGGTTAGGTAGGGTGAATATACGTAGTCCTCTAGGAACTAAACCAAGTTCTGTATACTTATCCAAGGTCAGAATTTCCCAGCTTTTGGAGATTTCTTTTCTCTGTAATTTTTCAAGTTGCTGGAATAGTTGTTTCGTTGTTGGTTTTGCGTTGGCGCCAGTTGTATTTTTACTCGCTGTTTGGTTGGACCCTGCAGCGCTTTTGGAAAAGATGTTTTCCGCTTTTTCTGCACGTTTTGCTGTTCTTTGTTCCATAGTGAGAGAGAACGGTGTTTAGGATACTTTGTAGAAGTAATTTATTCAAATGTGACTTTTATCTTTAACTTCGTGACATATGTTTGTTTTGGGGGGAATTTGTGCCGATTTTAAACTTCACGGAACATCTATGTTCCTCCCTCTTCAGAAAATGTTGTTAACCCAGGAGTAAGTGAATCGCTGTTCCCAATGTTGAGAACAGGCACAATAATACGCTTCAATCGTTTGTCAGCGTTTATTGTTTCTCTCGCTGCAGCTTCTGAGCACACATCCACGTTGCACACAATGCCTGTCACTTACCGGGAGTCTCCCGTAGCTGGTGGTGCCCTCCGACACATCCAGTCGGCGCTCGACCGGTGACAGTGCAGGTCACTTTCGTCTGTGTGTCTCTCGTTGGCTCCGCTTGGAAAAGGAAACCCTTCGGAAACAAATCAGATCCCGTTGTAGTTCGCCGTTCGTGTTGGCAGGATCTTTGTAATCCACAAGGGGTTTTCAAAAATATCGATCGGTTTCACCAGACAAGCGAAGCAGTGAAGCTGGGCTCCCTCTCACGGAAAGTTCATGTATAAGCAAATGTCCCAATAGTGAGAGGAGCTCTATAGCTGGTGCCGGCGGCGAGGTTCAGGACACCCTCGCAGGATACCTCTCAGCAAAATTGTTTCAATATAAAAAGAAACACGCCGCACACTACTCCATAGGTTAGATTCTTTAGTTTATTTTCTGTAGGATCCCCACCTACGCGTTTCGGACAACAATCTGTCCCTGGTCACGGTACAAACATTAGTCCATCATTGCTTTCCATATTTTATACCTGTAGTCACCACTTAGCAATTAGGGTGCATTGTGGGCACAGTAGTTTTAATGGATTGGTTTAATTCCAAATCATGCAAAGTGAAAGCCGGATCCCAGCATTTTCACGACACAAATAATGCTCACTGAGTTAAATTAAATGATGCATAGCCATGACGCTAATTAGGGTCCTGGGACTGTTATGATGTGGCTGTTTTTGCTCACATCTGAAAGCGCCAATTACATATGCATTTTAAATTCAGTAGTGGAAGGGTTTCCTTTTCCAAGCGGAGCCAACGAGAGACACACAGACGAAAGTGACCTGCACTGTCACCGGTCGAGCGCCGACTGGATGTGTCGGAGGGCACCACCAGCTACGGGAGACTCCCGGTAAGTGACAGGCATTGTGTGCAACGTGGATGTGTGCTCAGAAGCTGCAGCGAGAGAAACAATAAACGCTGACAAACGATTGAAGCGTATTATTGTGCCTGTTCTCAACATTGGGAACAGCGATTCACTTACTCCTGGGTTAACAACATTTTCTGAAGAGGGAGGAACATAGATGTTCCGTGAAGTTTAAAATCGGCACAAATTCCCCCCAAAACAAACATATGTCACGAAGTTAAAGATAAAAGTCACATTTGAATAAATTACTTCTACAAAGTATCCCAAACACCGTTCTCTCTCACTATGGAACAAAGAACAGCAAAACGTGCAGAAAAAGCGGAAAACATCTTTTCCAAAAGCGCTGCAGGGTCCAACCAAACAGCGAGTAAAAATACAACTGGCGCCAACGCAAAACCAACAACGAAACAACTATTCCAGCAACTTGAAAAATTACAGAGAAAAGAAATCTCCAAAAGCTGGGAAATTCTGACCTTGGATAAGTATTCAGAACTTGGTTTAGTTCCTAGAGGACTACGTATATTCACCCTACCTAACCATCCGGACACCAGCCGAGAAATGCTGGAGGAGTGGGGGCTAAACAATATGGACTGTTCTAGAAAAATGATCTTAATTATACTGAAACATGCCAGAATTGATATTGACAACCTACATATCAAAATAAAAGAGTTGGAGGACCAAATACAAGCAACAGGGGAAGATGAAGAAATTGTCAACAATTTACGTAAAAACATGGATAAAAACCTGGATAGGCATGACAACGAAATCCAGGAACGCAAACAGCGGAAATTTAAACGTGATGAGGCTGACTTCGCGAATGGCACGATATTTACCTTTGCAAAACGCTTTGACGCATTGAAACAGCCAAATGCGGCATCAGGAAACGCACAATATGATACCACTGTGAGTGAAACAGAGTCTGAAGTGAGCGAAGGAGAACAAAACAGAGTGCCGCCAAAAAGACTTACTTTTGGAGAGGAGCTAGAAATGCTCCACAGAGATCAACAAACCCCAAAACCAAGGGGAAGGGGTCGCGGCAACATATCAGTGAGAGGAGGTGGAAGGGGACGAATGGCAAACCCCACCCAAGGAGGAAAACCCGGAGAGGAAAAAAATCAAAGATATCCTCTCCGAAACAGGGCAGTCAAAAAGTAGAGAAAACATCAAAAACAGACCCCAAACTGATAATCAACCTATCAGACTACACCTTAACCAAACCGGAGGAAACTTTATTGAGTAAAGGACTATCTTTTTGTCCAGACAAACATCAGGATCAGGTCGAAACACGGATCGACTTATACAAATATGTGCGCAAATTTAAACTTAAAAAATTCTTTTTAAAAAATAAGCGTGCAGACCCTACAATTACAGCTAGTGAGCAACCTCACAACAATGAATCTGAAATAATGGCAGTAGCGGATGCAAACAGCTTACGAACAGCTTATGAACTAGCACACCAAATGGACCCAACTGAATTGACCAACACTCAAATACTCTCCCAAATGGGTCATGAAATTGGAACACGTCTCAAAACTACTCTGCAGAGTAAATCGAAATTCTGTCCTGTACTTCATCCAGGCAATCGCATAGATGTCTTTCACGATCTAGTTGTGGCGGAACTAGAAACTATGAATAACATGATCAATACCAAAAAGGAAAACGTTACAAAAAAGGAACGTATAGCTCTAAAAAATCTCCAGTCCAATGCCTTGATAGAAATAAAACCAGCGGACAAGGGAGGTAATATCGTGATACAGAATAAAAGAGACTACGTGGAAGAAGCTCATCGCCAATTAAACAATGCCAATAACTATGAAGTCTTGCGGGAGAATCCAACGGCAATTATGATGCACAAATTGCATTCATGCATACAAACGTGGCAAGAAAATGGCCTTCTAAGCATGGAAGAAAAAAAGTTTCTAACAACTACACATCCAATAATGCCAACGATATATTTTCTCCCGAAAATACATAAGACTTTAGTGAAACCACCTGCCCGCCCAATAATATCAAGCTGTGGCTCATTGTGTGAAAATGTATCTTCATATGTGGACTACTTTCTGGCACCCCTTGTTCCTAGTTTAAGCTCCTACATTAAAGATACTGGGGACTTCCTGAGAATCATCATGGGAGTGAACTGGCAACCTGATTACTGGCTAGCAACAATAGATGTTGTCTCGCTATACACTTCTATCCAGCGGGACATTGGACTAACAGCTACTAAGTACTTTCTGGGTCAGAGACCAATATCAGAACTGCGGCATACCAACATGGTAATTGATATGATGACCTTCTGCCTAGACAATAACGTTTTTACCTTTGACAAAAAAGTATACAGACAAACCTGCGGATGTGCCATGGGTGTTTCTTTCTCTCCGAGCTATGCGAATCTCACCATGGGATGGTGGGAGAAACACATAGCTTGGAGAGAAGAAAACGAGCCATATACCACGGACGTGGTTATATGGCTAAGATTTATAGACGACCTGTTCCTCCTCTGGAAGGGAACCAAACAGAAACTGGTGGAATACATTGCAATCCTCAATGAGAATGAAGTTGGACTACAGTTTACGTCAAATATACAGAAAGAAGAAATAGAATTTCTTGATACCAAAGTCTATGTCAAAAATAACAGACTGGAAACAACTGTATTCAGAAAAGCAACCTCAACAAATAGCGTTTTACATGGAAGTAGCTTCCATCCCACCTCACTAAAAAAGAGCATCCCTTATGGGGAATTTATTAGAATGAAAAGGAACTGCTCGGAAGAAACCGAAATGGAGAACAAATTTAAAGAGACAAAAAATCGATTCTCCGAGCGTGGATACAAACATGCTGACATAATCAAAGGAGAACAAAAAGCGAGAGCCAAGACCAGAGCAGAAACACTGATAACTAAACAGAGTCCAATTGAACATAATGAAGGAAATGATCAACCGCGATTAGTATTAACATACTCAAAGGAAAGCTACAACATCAAGCGAATCCTGCAAAAATACTGGAATGTGTTAAAGAAAGACAATGATATAGGCAGCCTAATCGGTGATAATCCACTTGTAACATATCGCAAAGCTCCATCAATCCGAGATACCCTAGTCAACAGCCACTTCAAACAAATAAGAACTCAAAGTTGGTTGGAAAAGAGACAATTGGGCTTCAGCAAATGCATGACATGTAAAGCTTGTAAGATTGTCCGAAACTTGAAATCACTCACTGATCCCAGGGGCAGGACTTTCGATATCCGGAACAAAATCACTTGTGACTCACAATTTGTAGTATATCTAATTCAATGTTTCTGTGGAAAGAAGTATATTGGTTCGACAATTTGCCCTTTAAAGAAGAGAATTCTTGAACATACAAGAGCAATCCAGAACAATGACCAAACCTACGCAACAGCGAAACACCTGAACTCACATCCAGGAAAAACCTGGAAAGATATGAAGTATTCAGGAATAGCATTGGTTGGCGAGAATGAGAGAGGTGGTGATAGAATAACTAACTTGAGAAGGCTTGAGTCTAAATTAATAATTAGATTCAAAACAAGAAGCCCCTGGGGTCTCAACGCCGATGAGGAACTTTATGTACATTTATAAGTTTTTTTCCTGTATCAAAAGCCTTTTGACTAAACAATTACTGTAGTCCATAATTCTCGTGGGATATGAAGAAATGAAAGATTGTAGTAAAAACAAGTTTCTGTATTTATCAAGCCTAGCACCTTGAAT
Organism: Lissotriton vulgaris; assembly: GCF_964263255.1. Classification (NCBI taxonomy): domain Eukaryota; kingdom Metazoa; phylum Chordata; class Amphibia; order Caudata; family Salamandridae; genus Lissotriton; species Lissotriton vulgaris. The sequence continues at coordinate 858,198,759 of NC_141698.1, forward strand.
TCAATATTTGTGACAAGCAGTAAAAGATTTTGATTTTAATTACTCATGCATCGTGATCACTGTTGATCTACAGCATGTAGCGACTCAATGAATACTCACAGGCACTCAGCCGTTATTGACAACTAGGACACTCAGTCCACTACTGAATTTAAAATGCATATGTAATTGGCGCTTTCAGATGTGAGCAAAAACAGCCACATCATAACAGTCCCAGGACCCTAATTAGCGTCATGGCTATGCATCATTTAATTTAACTCAGTGAGCATTATTTGTGTCGTGAAAATGCTGGGATCCGGCTTTCACTTTGCATGATTTGGAATTAAACCAATCCATTAAAACTACTGTGCCCACAATGCACCCTAATTGCTAAGTGGTGACTACAGGTATAAAATATGGAAAGCAATGATGGACTAATGTTTGTACCGTGACCAGGGACAGATTGTTGTCCGAAACGCGTAGGTGGGGATCCTACAGAAAATAAACTAAAGAATCTAACCTTTGGAGTAGTGTGCGGCGTGTTTCTTTTTATGTTGAAACAATTTTGCTGAGAGATATATATATATATATATATATATTTTTTTTTTTTTTCAATTGGGAAAGAAGGAATATATAGTGGAATGGAGCCCTCTTTTTTATAATAAGGAGGTGTTAAATATTGGCAAAGGAATAATATTTAAAACTTGCGCTTGAGATGAGGGTGGCAGCAGCTGCTGCCAGTTTCCATGGAGACCGCCTGGCTCAGGCTTCGTGTGAAGCCCAAACGAGAGGAGTGTTAAGAATAAAGGCCCCTGGCTATGTGCTCACGGTGCCTAGCCGCTGCCAAGGGGTTCTCTTCTAACTTGTTTCGTACACGCTACGAAAGGAGCCTGTGCTCCAATGCCTTTTGCTCTGTTTTCAAGCGAGTGGGGCACATGGGGCGGAATAAAGGAAGGACCGTTAAGGACCGGAAAGGGAGCGGGATCGGGTAAGAAATCCCGAGCGCTCATAATGATTTTTAGTGAAAAATAGGGGCACCTGAAAGTGAAAGGTTATTAGTGTATATTTAGCAAACAAGGCAAACTAGGTGATAATGGGTAATTAGGGTGAGCTGATACATGAGAAAAGGGAGGAAGAGCTCCAATGCTAAAAGGGGGGAAGGGAGGTGAGATCTCAGTAAATTGGAGATCAGTAAGTAGGTGTAAGGGGTGTGGGGAGGAGCCCACTAACAATAGGATGAAAGGATATTAAGATAAGAGATAATTAATAAGATAAGAGATAAAAAGGTTGAACTTATCTGCTCAGAGCTGCATTTAAAAGAGGCAGATTGTTGGTGGCTCATGCCTATTGTATATTTGTTGTGTTCTATTCTGTAACACTTTACTTTGTGATGTATGCGTCTGCTTGGAGACTGCATTAAAAGTATTATGCATAATGTAGCCTCCGTTCTTGTAATGAAATTTTACCCAGTAGCAAGCAGGATTGTCACATAAATCCTCACACTTTGAAGTCAGAGAAATAAAAGTAAACACTAAGCCCCCTTGGAAGACATAGACTGGCATTTGACCTCTTTTTGAATGCACAGCAAATTATGACAAGAAAAGAAGATGAGTTAAAGGCCTCTTCACAGAATTGGAGCCCTCAGAAAGATACTGTAAATGAGGTTTGGCCAATGGAAGAGATAAACTCAAGCTGGACAGCCCACAACAAATAAAACCAGCAAACATAAAGCAAGAAAACGTGAATAACAAACTAAATGCCAATGGTAAGCAACAGGCAGAATGCATTCCCAGGGAAGGTTTTCAAATGTCCCCATATGTCGTTAGCAAACCAGACAGCTGTGCTGTCTTGTAGGCTTCGACATAAAAATGGACCCTCAACCATGCCAACACTACAAACTTGTGCAGAGATTCAAATGATGGATATAGAACGGTCTTTGAAATGTTTATTTTTTCACCCCCTACAGTCTATAATTTGTTTGAAGATCTAATATTGGTGTAGCATGCCCCACCCTTGTAGAGGAGGCACAACACTACCATACTGCAACCTTTATTTTTACAAGGTTCTCAACATTAGTGGAGACCACAAAGTCCATAATCTCACCATTTCATTAAATTCAAAATGTAGAAGCTAATTTTTGTTTGCTCTAAAAGGGATTTGTATAAAAATACGAATGCTATGAGGGTGCAGATCTAATGAACCTGATGAAACTAACTTTCATGGTCAAATAAGTCAATAAAAATAACACCAATTTAAATAACTTACCAACATAGACACTATGCACTAATGTTTACTTTAAAAAGCCCCTTATAGTAATCTTTTGATCATGCACCCGAATCTCATGCCTGAATGGAAGAGGCAGGGTGCCCTTTATGTTAGGTGGACAATGCTACCTCTGCACACCGTAATGTTTCTGCGGTTCTGAGGCAACAGTTAATATTAATGTAAATGTACTGGCAAAACACTCATGATAAGGAACTGTGGGTGCAGCTTGAACAACCTTCGAAGTTCTGGGGGGGTGAGGAAGGATCCTTCATGCAGGGCATCAAAGGTGAACTGTCGGCCCCTGCACATGACCACGAAATGTGATGGGCTGCTTCCTTCCCTCTCTGCAAGGAATAGTGGAAATGTAATTAAGCCATAGTGCCATATAGCAAGTTACAGCATTTACAACAGTTTGCACATTTTTTACATTTTTATTCCTGGCTCTAATGCAACCCAGGTGCATTGCAGAGTAAGTCATATGAATACACAAAATACATGTAAATGCATGAAATAACTGACAACAGCGCATAGGCCTTTCTGTGTGGTGTAAACATCAAAGGCTCAATTATCTGTGGTTGTGGCCTGATAAGGCGGGATAGTGGACATGTTGAGCTAGGGTTCTAGCAAACAATCCCAGACTATTTTTTATTGAACCTGTTGCTGCACTGCTCCAGCAATCCCAAAAGCACCATTGTGCATCTGAAGCAGTCCTGAACCCATGACTTTTTTCTGTCGCTGCTTCCCTGAGTGAATGGCATGACGGTGCCTCCCTTTCACCCTTCATGGCGTCCACCCAGCCGCAGTGAAGGACAGAGCAAGCACTACAGCAGAACTTGCCTAGACAAGAAAAGCGCTGTTGGGTGGAGGGCAGCTGAGGGCCCTTTGCTGGTGAGAACTGACTGCCTGAGCTCAGGACATGACTGAGACACAGGAATCTAGACACACCATTCAGACCTCATGTATAGCGGTGGGCCTTGGGTGCAGGGAGTGGCTAGTAAAGGAGTAATGTGGGTCATGCGCAGAACCGAAATCCAAACTAGGCATATCACTGCGGTGTGAGGTGCCATGACTGATATACACTGTGGCACCCCTAGCGTGTTTTGGAGGCCAGTGGCTCAAGATCAGAAAGTGACACATTTGTTTGTGTTGTGGTAGTTGTGCTATCCTCCCTACCTGCCCAAATGATGGTAAGAGACGCCCCATCCACCTATCACTATCCAACTATTCCTTGCTGCACAGTAAGGCTGGGGCCAATGAAGGCTGCCTGAGCACCCCTGCATCGCAATTTTAGTAGTGATTTGGAATACGATGATCAGCACTTTAAGCAGTAGCAGTTGGAGGCCACAGAGGGGGATAATCCGATGTTCACAACATATTTTCAGGGTGAGCTCCTGAATATGCAGCCCACTATTGTACTCACTGATCCACAGTTTGAAGCTCTAAACCTGAAACCTGCAGTGCCCGTGTGCACATGCTGGGAGGATATGCAGCCAGGACGCATTGACTTAAGCAGCATTTGGCTGGCTCAGACAATTCTGTTCTGCACTACATGACGGGTGAAGGCACATTTCAAGGGACAGAGCTGATGAAGCGGCACATGGTGCAAGCACGGCACACAAACAGCTGAATAATATAGTGTCCTTAGTGCTTGCAAATATCAATGGCAGCCTGAGTAAGTAGTGTCAGATCGGGGGTGGGGAGGTGCATCAATGCTTGTCCAGTGGCCTTCAAATACTGTGGGCTCTCCAAGTTCATAATAGAGACAAAGAGTCAACATGGTGCTTGACAAAGGAAGAAACTTGGTCCATCAGGGCTGACTGGACAGTTCAGCCATTATCATCCAGCCAGCCGAAAAGTTGGGGGCTGCTAGACATATGGCCCAGCCTGGCAAATTCACAGGGGCCACCTTCTCAATGGACATGATAAAGAATGTAAGTGCCACTTGCACTTCTCTTGAAGGAAGAAAAGGTTAGGTTGAGGTGGGCTTGGTAAAATGACAGCTCTCAATAATGACACAGTCACAGAAGTCATGGGGCGCATCTCTGAAATAGAAGACACACCACAGGATACAAAATTACTGTTACCCAGGACTCTTGAAGAGAGGATTTAAGATGCAGAGGATCTGGCAGGGTGCAACAACTTCCACATTGTGGGAATCATGGAAGGAGTGTAAGGCACAGGTTGTCAGCCTACTCTGCAGTAAAGAGCACCCAACTCTTTACTGCAAGTAGTAGTGCAAATAGGAAGTGAAATTAACATAAGATGTTAATAAAAATAGCAACAAATAAATGAGTCAAGAAAAAGTATAAATATGCTAGATGAATGTTGTGTCATATACTCATTTTTGTACCAGTAAAAACTGGGCAAATGTTTCACACAGTTTAAGAAAGCAAAGTACCTTTGTGGTTTGCTGTCTGTGAACCCAAACAAGTTAGTTTAGAATGTTAGTAATAATTAGTATGCATGCAGAATTGTACTTTATAGAGGCTCTAGTAATTGATGTTTCCGAACACGAAACATGGTTGTTAAAAATATTTTTTCTACTGGGCAGTTGACAATCTATTTAATTTCTATTTATTGTTCAACTTTCTATGGCCTTCATCTGTCTGTGATGAAGAAGTTACTTACTTTCCAAAAAGCTCTTTCTGGAGGACACGCTATCTAGTCACAGATTTCTCACCTTGTGAATATATGCCAGGTGCCAGACTGGATCCGTAAACTTCACAGTAGTACTCCTGAGTGCAGTTAGATGGCATTGTGCGGCTCCACACTGATGTTGTTGCTCTGAGGAAGTGACGAGCGGACAACAAATAAGGGCCACAATGCATGCTGACGTCAGTTGCTTTCTTAGACTGTCCATTCCGTTAGACACAGAATCCATTGGCAAATTGGCATGACCAGTGTGTAGATCTCTAGAATGGAACCATTTTACATGGAAAAGAGTCCAATTCACAGAATGGGAAGGTGTGTGGTTCAGTGAGGAATCTGCAGTAACATAGAGTACCCACCAGGATGAGCATTACCGAAGGTAAGTAACTTGCTCTTCTGACGGATACTTCTAACTGTAGATTCCTCACCTTGTTTATCTGTACTGTAGCATAGCAGTACATCCCTGGTAGTGGTGGTTATATGAACTGGCTCATACCAAATGTTCCTGCAGGAACACACAGGCAAAATAGCCATCCCGACTGATAAAACTGTCAAGACAGTAGTGCCACAAAGCCACCTGACAAATATGCAGAACATCCACTCTGCATGCCAACACAGTAGTATCAACCTTGGCTCTAGTGGACTGAGCCCATGGGAATTCCTGGAGCAGATTCTTGGCCAATGCGTACCCAGAGCACACCCCATCAAGAGATGGTCTCCAGTACTGCCTTGTCCTACTTTGCACCAGCAAATCCACAAACAGCTGATCGCCGACTTATATTCTATGGTGCAATCAATGTAGAAATTGAGTACTCTCTTGGGGTCCAAAAGATGGATTCTTTCTTACTCTTTTGAGGGATGAGACGGAGCAAAGAATGACAGGAGTGAGATAATCTCTCTGACGTGAAAAGGTGTTAACACTTGTGTTAGAAAATAAGCTCGGGTCCTCAGCAACAGATTTATTTTTCATCTTTTAATTGTTTTTCTCACATCAGTACGTACAGTGCATTCCAAGGTTCCACCACTATTTCAAAGCAGGACAGTAATATGTCTGACAGCCCAACATAACTTTGTTTGTAAAGGAAAATCAGGATCCACATCTTATTACAAACAGACAGATGTGGTTGCTCCTAGTAAGGAGTGTATAGTCTAGAGGTACATACATGCAAAAGACCTCACCGACTCCATTCACAAACACAGAAAATGTATGAAACAGATTCATCTGATTATGAAGCCATTTGAGCATTCAAGTGCTCCTCTCGTTGATGCAATGATAAATGCAAATAGGTGTCCATATATCTTTAGGCCTCGATTTTATACAGTGGATATTGCAAACGTCTCTGCAAAGATATAACTAACAGTAACACTACTGAGAAACCACCTAATGAGGGCACTTTACCTTTCATTCAGTTTCTTGTTTAGCAAGCAATATCAATATTGCTGGAAGGTGTCTCACAGGCTTTGGCACCCTATCAACATATTTCAATATAGCTACATATGGTGTTTACGGTATCTCATATTAAAGTACCTTGGATATTATATCTATTATATTTTACCAGTAAGAGGCAATATTGTCTGCACATCCATGCAAAATACAAAACGTCGGCCTATGGATTGATGACAGTAGGCAATTCATGGGTTCTCGACTTGTTGAATTTATGTAGTTTAGCTGGAGTAAAGTATAAGTATAAGCTATGGACAAATTTAAGGTGTACAAGTTTGTGTTTATAGTTCAAGGTGAACAGGACACAGGAGTAGGATCATTTACACATGTTCCATAATTCTCCAAAATCCTATTGCCTCAATAGTATCACCGGTACATCATCAATACGACGTTCACCAATCGACAACTTATTGATCTGCAATACTCAATCCCTTGTGTATGCAAAGTTCAGGAGTTTAGTAAGGGGAATAAACTCTAAGGGTCCCTGAGGAAACTCATAGCAGTAAACCTGTAATGTGTATCAGAGTTTAAAGTATGTAAATATTCAAGTGTGTTAGTGGCCCCTCTGTCTTTACAATGATCAAGAGTTGCAAAATGTCTTCTATAAAAATTGTAATCATACAATGTCAGAGAGCACTTTACAGCTTTTCTAGTAGTTGTAGGCATGCATGGATTGCTAGAAGTGAGGCATCCAGTCAACATACTAGCCAAAGTCCCAACATTTAACACAGTCTATTCAAGGCATTGTTAATAGCTGCCATTGTATGAACAGCATCTCTAGGGTAAGGTAGTTGCTCAAATAAAGAAAAGAGATTAATTTACCCGAACCTATATGTTCAGTTTCCACAGCCATATGCAGTATGAGAGATTCTTAAATTATCTGCAGAATTTTTATTAAGGAGCATAATGACACTATTAGGCATCTATGTGTGCTTGGCTCTCTCTCAGTGGACATGTCAGTGTTTTGAAGGCAATGGCAAATAGAAGCATGGCCATCAGGAAGACTGTGGTAGCTGGAGAGGTTTAGGACAGAGCTGGCAGTTGTCCCTGATACCCTGGACATTGCCTTTGTAAGCCATGATAGGGCTGGGACATCTGTTGGGTTGGTGGCGAGGCATGCATTGGCGATAATGGATACCACTACTGTAGCCTAGAAAGGGGCTCAATTATTGATGGAACTATATGTATGAGGCAGACAAGCCCAAGGAATAAACTGTATTCCTGCATTCTTAAAGCGTTCCATGGTGGAGTCCGCCTTCAAGCCAAAGTGTGATAGCTAGTAAATAGCACGTCAAAGTTTGGGATGTTTAGATATCCCCAGAGAAGACCACAGATCTCATCCACATGTTGCGCAAAAGTGTCACACTAGGATCAATCACCCAACCTAAACAATCAGTTGTGTCCAAGGCACAGATGAGCCACACATTTTGTTGAATCTCAGCTCCTGGATAGCTTGTGTTAGGGACAGTCAGAGGTCATTTGGAACTGTAAGTAAAACTTGGGCAACCGTCTCCCATATGGCATGAGAGACACCTGGCGTTTACCGATACAGAGCCACGCTCTTCGAGGAAACAATGTGCTTGCCAAATGTCTCTATGCGCTTAGACTTATGACCAGGTAGGGTGAGGGGAAGGAGTTGGGATTTACCTTACTGGTGGATGCCTGCACCACCAAGCTCTCTGGCATGGGGTGTTGTGTAAGGAAGTACCTCATATCAATTCTCTTCATTATATCGGGGAACAAAATCATCCCTTTCATCTAAATTGTCAGTGTCTGTAATAGCGCTGAAAAGGTAGCATAACATTTGGGGCCTACTGCCTGGCAAGGTATCAGAGTCCGACAGGTTGCCAGCTGGCTGCGCTCTAGTGGTATCAGGGAACGGCGAGGTCAAGGTGGAGAAGTGTGGCTCACTGGTTAGAGCAGGCAGACCCTGAAGCAGAGGTCAGACCCGGGACCAGGGTTCAATTCCCGACGCGGCAGGGTCTTGAACTCAAATGTCCATGGACTCGATAATTCTCGCTTCGGTGCCTGACCTAATCATGGGTTCACACTCTGCAACTCTGGGCATTAAGCTTGCTTAATCTCCACAATGGCCCCCCCGCGGCGGGATGCCTGGCTTTCACCTTGGGGATGCCCTGTAGGGGCTATCTCACAGGGAAAAGCCAGGACGGGTTCCCAAGGCAAGCGCGGAGATACCCCTTCGGGGGTCGATTCAGGCGCTATATAAGAAACATAATAATAATAATAATAATAAAGGTGGATTCTGCTCGTAGTAAGAAAGCACAATGAGTTGCGGATCCTCCTCCGGCATTGGGGGACTTGGCACCTTGTGGATGCAAAGCAAACCAGCACAGCGGGTGGTGCTGGACCCAGAATCAGCACCAGACTGGCACAGATGGCACTGAGAGTAGACCCACTGGTGGAAGTCTGAGAGGAAGCCACTGCGGATCCTTGGGCCCGTAGGTGCACGAGAGTGAACTTGTAAAGTGCCGAAAATACAAAGTATGACATACTCAAAGGTCTTCACTTACTGCATCATGACTCAACAACTCAAAAATGTGGGGTGCATCGGGACGAGACTCGAGACCAGCTCTACTGGAGATAAGGAGTCGGTCTGGGTGGCAGACCCTTGAACCCTCTCTGGTGTCATGCGGCTTATACTTTCTCAAGTAAAACTGTACACTTGTTGGACAACATAAACATTGGGCTGGTGCTAGACTGATTCTGAGCACCCTTTAGGATATGTTGGGGTCCCGCTGGCAAGATGGCCGCTGTGGGATGCAGTGAGTGAGTCGCACTTCCACCTCCTCCCCACTGCCGTGTTTCAATGGTGGAGCCTCGCCTGAACGGATTTGTTTCTGGGTATTACGAGCCCCAAACCTTCTGGACTACAAAGCTGATATCGTAGTCTCTGAGAAGCGCCGAGGTAAAATTATAAACCAAATAGTCTCGCACTTCAAGAGGAGACTAGCTGAAGTTGCTAGGTTGATTCTAAGAACCTGGTTCAGGATGCCTCCCCCTGTGCAGAGAGGGAATGATGCAAAAGATGGCAAGGGGGGCAAGATCACCGATCCCGATGTTGCGAGAGGTTCAGCCTCCAAAGAAAAAAGTAAAGCGGACTCTAAAACCCCTGCCTTAAGTGCCTCACAGAAAGGAGCCGTCAGCTTTAAGAAAATAACGGCAAAAAGAAACGGCCCAGACATCGCGGTTTCTTTGAAAGAGCTGGGGAACATCAACAAAGTAAAGGCAAAAGAGAGTGTGCTGCGCCAACCCACGGTTACAGAGAGCTTTGCCAATGTACCTGCAGGCAGCGGGATACCGGGAAGCGCTCACGGAGATGTCTGTAATGCCGCCTCGGACGCCAGAGCAGGAGCCGGTGTTGGAGCCGGTGCCGGTGCCGGTGCCGGAGCTGGAGCTGTGGTTGCTAGGCAACCAGGAAGACCATTGGAAGGGAAGCTGCCAGAGTCAATGCCTGCTGCAACTGCTACGGCTGGAGCCGCAGTAAGGCGGGAAGACCTAGCTCCGGAGTTGGGCTTGGAGGCACCTCGGTTTGGGTCAGCTGAAATGTACAAGCCTGAGAGTCATGACAAAAAGCACACGGAGAAGATAAAAGTGAGTAATGTGAATGAGGATTTGATAGACAGCCGTGCTATGTGTACTGAGTTGCCGGATGAAAACGGGAGCATTGCCATGCCGGCGTTGGGGTTAGAGCTTCAGTCCCATTCCCAAATGTCTAATAAGGAAGATGCTGGTTCGATATGTGCTGAACCCAATACCTCAGATTAGGCGGAAATCATGGACTTAGATATGGAAAGCGGATTCACTAAATTAGGAGGCGAGTCCTCTGCCTCTGCCTCTGCCTCTGCTGAAGTGGGTATTGGTAATGGCGCTGCCTCCACAGATAAATTCTATTCTGTCGATGAAGACTCTCAATCTCAATCACAGTCTTTGCCCTCAGATGAAATTAGCACAGATGAGTCTACTGGTATAGATACAGGCAGTAGTTCTCCAGCACAGAGAAACACGCAGAAGAAACGCCTATCTAAAAGAAAGCCCTCTACAGCAAGTAGTACTACCGACCCTACTAAAAAACTAGCTTGGGATTACTCTACCACCACCTTATCCTTTTTGGAGCAAGACAGTCCTGCTACGTTGACTGGCAATCAAGGTTCCACACAGCCACCTCAACCTCCGGTTACACTCGATTTACTATTTAATACATTGATACTAATGCAATCCGAGGCTAGGGGTGAAAGTAGGAGGGCAAGACAGGAGTCAAGGAAGATCCAGAACAAACTTAGAAATATAAGCAAAAGGCAGGATGAGATGGTGGAGAGAGTCACTCACGTGGAGGAAAGAACTGGCAAAGTAGAAGATGAGTTGAGAGATTTAAAAATGTATAAACAAGAGCATCAAAAGGTGGCAGAAGACGTCAATTGGAAGTTGGAGGACTATGAGAACAGACAGCGCCGCAATAATATCAGACTGTTAGGCGTGGGAGAAGGTCTTGAAGGGGAGGATCCCAGAATGTTTGTTGTGAACCTTCTAAAGGGGGCCTTTCCCGAATTAGCAACCCGGCAGTGGGAAACTGAGATCCAAAGAGCCCACCGTTTTCTGTTTGCCTTCAAAAGGGGTCAAGCGGGAGCTCATGAAGGGCGTCCGAGGGCACTGTTAATTTATGTGGGGAATTTTCTTTTGAGACAACTCATATTGGATAAGGCTAAACCAGAGTCTAGACGCACATTTAATAATGTTACTTTTTTCGCAAGGCCGGACTTTTGCCACACTACAGTTGAGCGCAGATGGAGACTGAGGCAGTTGATACCTCATATTCAGGCCTTGGGTTCAGAGGCTTATTTGTTGTACCCCGCTAAATTGAAAATAGTTACCAAAGGCCAGTTTAAAATATTTTTTTCCGAAATCAAAGCGAAGGCATATATGGTGGAAGTTTTGGGGTACAAGGAGAAATAATTAAAGGGTCTCTTGGAAGTCTGAACGGTGGTGGGGAGGAGTGGCGACTGCTGCTTCCCTAGCGTCCACACATTGTTCATGACTGACCTATTTGCCTGTAGGGGAGGGTGGGGGTGGGGTAGTGTGGGGGGGGTTCGGGGAGGGGAGGGGGAGAGAGGGGGGGAGAAAATGGCACACGATGCGCACACAGAGATACATGTTGAAACAGTTACAGATCTTGCACATATGGTGGAAGGGTGAAGTAAGGGAAGAGATTGAGAAATGGAATAGGGAGTTGGTACCAATTTTGGATGTTTTTTAATGGCTTGTCGTATTATGTCAATGAATGTCTGTGGCCTTAATGATCTTCAGAAAAGATTACGAGTCTCAGCGTTTTGTAAATCAATGTATCCAGATTTGATCTGCCTGCAGGAAACTCACGTGGAGGGAGGTAAGGGATATTTGTTAGAACAGCTGGGTTTTAAAGTATTAGCATATACAAAACAATGCTCAAAGACCTGCAGAGTAGCTATATTAGGGAGAGGTACGGAATGTATAGTTTTTAGGAGAAAAGAAGACATATGGGGGAGGTGGGTTATAGTAGAAGTAGGTTTTAGAGGAGCTAGGTTTACATTGGTTTCTGTATATGGCTCAACGGGTGATGATCCTGATATATTTCACTTTCTGGATCAAGAGCTATCAACCTGGTTGGAACCCATTATCTGCTGTGGAGATTTTAACATCAACCGTCCCTCTAGTGTCGAGCTGCAAGTGGGGCATCGATATATTGGGCGTAAGAAGAGAGTGCATAGGGCAATAGTAGACATGGCCGCACACAACGCTTTATCTGATGTTTGGGCTAATCTTTATCCACAGACAGATGGTGATACCTTTTTCTCTGCCCCTCATAGAATAATGGCAAGGTTGGATTATTTTCTAATCTCCAATTCTTTGCTCTCTAATACACAGATTAGGAAGCTACCCCGCTTGGTTTCAGACCATAATCCCCTAATCTTGACAGTTAGTTTAAATGGGATAGTAAGAAAGGTATATAAGTGGACATTCGAGAGAGCTTTGTTAAAAGATGAGGGATACTGTAAACATATGGATAGGTGGGTTAGAGAGTTTTGGCGTATTAATAAGGGGAGTACTAGCAGTGGCAACGCTTGGGATGCATTTAAAGCAGGAATAAGGGGAGAGACGCTTAGCTTTACAACCTTTAGGCAGAAAATGGAAAGAGAAAGGGTAGAACAACAAGTTAATTCTCTCTTGGCTGCAGAGGCGGAGCTGGGCAGGTTAATTTTGAGTGGAAGCCCCCTGGATCAACAAATGTTGGAAATTATGGTGTTAAAGGCTGAAATAGCTGAAAGTATTGCTAATAAAACCGCAGCAAACTACTTGGCAAAGAAGGAACAAGCTTGCGAGTTTAGTGAGAGAGTGGGGCATATTCTCGCCGTTAGAACGAGACAGAAGATTACCGCAGGTGATATTAAGAATATGAAAGATGGCTCAGGCAATTTGATTTCTGACCCTGCAGATATAAGAGATGTGTTTTGGAGATATTATTCAGAATTATACGATGTGGAAGCTGAGGTGTGTAGGGATAACATTAAAGACTATTTAGGAAACATCCAATTTAATGAGTTAGAGGTAGAGGAAAGGGAAAAACTAGACTCTATTATAACCATAGAAGAATTGACATTAGCCCTATCAGATCTTCCGTCATCAAAGGCTGCAGGACCAGATATGATCCCTGTGGAATTTTATAAAACATTTTTTGCGGCCCTCAGGTCGGAGTTACTGGATACGCTTATTCAAGCTCAGAGTGAAGCTTCAATTCCAAACTCATGGGGTGGCACTGAAATCATAGTCATTTTGAAAAAAGTCAAACCTCCCACAGCCCCTGGGTCATATAGACCTATAGCTCTAATGAATGCGGATGTGAAGTTGTATTCGAAAATCTTGGCAACAAGACTGACTGCTGTTATAGAGAAGTTAGTTTCCCCAGTCCAACATGGGTTCATCCCAGGGAAGGGAACTACGGAACATGTTAGGACAGTGATTACCTCCTTCGATGCTATGGAGGTTACGGGCGGCCCTGTTGCAGCTCTATTTCTGGATGCCGAGAAGGCTTTCGACAGGGTCGCCTGGGAGAATTTGTGGGAGTTAATGAGACACTATGGTTTTGGTGAAAGATACATTAGTGCAATTCAGGTTTTATATAAGGCCCCAACGGCTAGAATTAAAATTAATCGGGAACTCACAGCTGCGGTACAGATAAAAAGAGGGACAAGGCAAGGATGTCCGAGTTCCCCACTCCTCTTTGCACTTTATATGGATCCTTACTTACGTTATCTTAATTTTAATCCTAGTATTCCCCCCCCTTTGTTCGAATGGGATAGAAATTAATGTCCTGGCGTACGCAGATGGTGTTGCTATAATTACCCCGGATCCATCTATGGCAATTGGAGAAATTGAACAAGTGGCCCTTAAATTTGGCATAATCTCTGGCTACAGGCTTAATAGTGCCAAAACGCAGATCATTAAGAATGCAATGGTATGCTGTAACGATACACGAGTGGTTTCGGCAGCAGTCTATTTAGGTGTTGAAATCTCGCCTAATTTGGAGACAGTGGTAGAACGGAACATTTCCCCCTTAACCACATGCGCGCTGTGCTTATTCTGCTGGTATGCTGACATTTTCAAAATCCCATCCTTCATGACGAGCTGGGCTCGTCATCAGTGTTTGAGGAGGCTACACCATGACGAGCCCAGCTCGTCATCAGCCTCGAAGGGGTTAATGAGAAAAGTAAGCTTAGATTTGGTCAGGATAAACAACCTTAGACTCTCACTGGTGGGCCGAACCAACGTGATCAAAATGCTTATACTCCCTAAGTTTCTTATTTTTTCTGAACAATACCCTTAATGTTTGAGTCCTCTTGGTTTAATAAGCTTGAGTCAATTTTGAATAAATTTATTTGGTCATATGGGAAGACCAGGCGGGCTTATAAATTTATGACTTTACCGAGGGCTAGGGGGGGTTGGGGGGTTCCAGATTTTAGATTATATTATTGGGCTTCGACTCTTCAATATATACAAGGTCTGATTGGTGCTAGTGGAGCGGATTTGAATGTTAATACCTTTTCGACATTGGTATACTCTATTGTACTGGGCTCTGAAACCGCGAATGCTTTCCTAAATTGCGCTGATTTTTCATACTATAAACGCACTCGTTTTAAGACAGTTCTAGCAGCGCATAACATCTGGTCAGCTGTATCAAAAAAATGTGGGTTGGGAAGATACAACAGATACACCAGACTTTACAGGAATAAGACCCTCCCTCCCTTAATTTTTGCTGATGCTACTATGGCAGAATGGGCTAGAAAAGGAATTATAAAAATAGGAGATCTGCTGGGCCCAGATGAAAAGATACTGCAATTTTCCGATTTGATGGCAAAATTTAATATTGCTAGACAGAGCATCTTTAAGTATCTGCAGATTAGGAACTTCCTCAGCAGGAAAAAAGGAGGCGAGGCTGGATTTGTAAAAAATAATATTCTGGAAGCCATCGAACAAGGTGGGGTGTGTTCTATTCGCCGTTTTTATGCTAACTTGGTAGAATTGAAGCAAGATGATATTGAAAAATATGGAAATAAATGGGCTGGGAAATTAGGGATACAGAGCCGATTTTTTTGGACTCGTTGGAACTAGGATGCTCCGTTTTCTGTTCTGCCTCGCTCCAATCCCAACATTTCAAAACTTTATATCAACTCTACAATACACCGGATCGAATTGCACAGTGGGGTGGTATTACAGGGACTACTTGTCCTCGCTGCAGTACTCCGGCAGCGGATAGTATTCATATTTTTGCGTTATGTCCTCAATTAAGAACACTGTTGAAAGGTATCGAAGAATATATGGATTGTATACTTGGATTGGATGTGATGTTAACACCAACTGTAATTATGTTAGGGGTTAGGGGATTTGATGGTGAATATTGCGAATTTTTATTTGTAGCAATGGCAGTGTATAGATTGCTGCTTGCCAGAGCTTGGCTGGATATAGTACCTCCAGTAACTCAACAATGGATTACCTTGTTATTGGGGACGTTCAATCTAGAAAAGGGCATTTATGCTAGGAAAGGAAAAAGGGCAAGGAGGTTGGGAAGGCAAATATGGGAACCAGTTCATCGATGGTAAGAAAGGCTTAATGAAAGCCATAACTGATTTAATAATCTTTGTTATGTTTTGTAGGTTAAATGGAAGTAAAAGTGATGTATAATGTTATATAGAATTTTTGTTCTTTAGTACTTGTTTAATATATGTGCTTATATTTTTTGTACTTTGTGTAGTGCTATACGTGTGCCCATAAAAAAAATTTAATAAAAATATTTTTTTAAAAAAAGGATATGTTGGCCTATAGACCTGCTATCTCACGGTTCACCATCTGTACCCATAACCTTACAGGGTAAAAAAGGGATGTGCAACCTCAGAACATGACAGTGCTGACGCCCCAAAGAAATTGTGGTAATAGATCTAGAACCCTTTTGCTCAGCCATTTATGCAAACCCAAAGAGGTGCATTAGAAATACAGCGTATGTAGTTACAATATTTTTTTGAACCATTGTGATTCTTGAGTAAAATACTTGTGCTGCAATGATTAATAGAAGAAAACAGAATAATGTGATTAGCATTACGAGAATGGTGAAAAAGATTAACAATTCACCTGTTTTGCTGATTACAGACGACTATATTCTTGCATACAAGTACAGTAATATAGTGTACTCCTACCTAGAGTATTCTACCCTATCATGTCTAGGGTGAGTATATCTGCCAAATCCCTGTTGGGTGGTCTAACTCCCCATTACGTGTGGGTAAGTGTCAGCAAGCTGCCCATCTTGGTGCAGAATTGGACAGCTTAACTTGCATGAGATGACAAGATTCAGCTGAGCTTGAATTCTGGCATGTTATGTTATGTTAGCGGGTATTTATTAAGCGCATGGCTACTCCAAGGAGTGTCCTGGCGCTAGAGCAAACAAGACCCACATATACCATGAGACCCAACGCGCTCAGTTTAAGGCTGTTGTTGGAATAGCCAGGTTTTTAGTTTCCGTCTGAAGGTGATAATGTCCTCGGATTTCCTCAAAACGAGGGGCAAGCCATTCCATAGGTGAGAGGCCAGTACTTGGAAGGATCTACCAACCCTCCGGGAAAGCTGAATACTAGGGGTGATGATCAAAGACTGAGATGAAGACCGCAAGGTTCGACACGGAATGTAGGGTCTATCCCCGAGGCATGGTCCAACCTCTCAGGGCCAGTGAAATGCTCCTCTGAATAAACAAAAGGTTGATGTCACATATATAATAACATCCTCCATGTTACCTTGCCAAAGCCCAGTCAGGCCACTATTGTTTATTCTATGGTGATAGATCAGTCGCAGAGCGGCCAAAAACAAAAAAAGAAACATCTTGAGGGCTGAACTAAGCCCTTGTACAAAATGTTCAAGGTGTTCTGAAAGAGTGCCCACTAAGTGGTATTGTAAGCAAACTGATTTCGAGGAATGTTATCCTGCGGGTGCACGTTAATGAATGTCTGTCAAATGTCATTGTGTTTAAGAAGAGAAGGCAACTTAAGAACGTGAGCATGTAAAGATGGCATTTCCTAACTGGTCCTAATACCTCCCCATGACACTACAGTTTGAGAATGGTGGGAAAGGGCCAATTCCCACTTAGATTTTTGATGCTTCTTTTTGAACTTATGCGAAGACTTTGACCACGGCAAACATCTGCAGTGGAAACTACTTCAAGAGCAGTAATGATAGTTTCCTTTCGATCTGGACCAGTCACAGCATAGAGTCTTCCGATGTTTAGCACCATAAAGCTTAGCTTCCTGTTCTCGTATGGTTGAATAATCTAGGCGCTGTCATCGCAGAACCTGCAGCATAAGTATACCTTGTAAGGGCCTAGCAGAGACATCTGTATGCGACAGTCCCTGCAAAGCTTGAATCCTGTTGTCTTTGAAGGTGACATTTTCCCTAGCTGACTGGAAAACATTTTGCAAAAGTCTTAAAAAGACGAAAAAGCATCTACAAACCAAAGTCTGAAGGCACAGAAAGAACGGAAGGTACACCAACAAACATGGGAAGCACTTAAATGCAGCTCTGCTTGTTACTTTCGGAGTGGGATAATGTTGGTGAGGTGCCACATGACACCACCTACCATTGCTCTGGAGTACGATTTTAAAGTATCCAGATTACAGAATATTCACAATGTCAAGAATCTGCAGTTAGAAGTATCCGACAAAAACTATTTTGCAGTCTGAGTTTTTTTTCCTTGAAGTATGTGGCAATTAATTTATCTCAGGCCTATATATTAGAAGTAAATAATCGTTTCGCTGGTCAGAGGAATTGGCTGTTTCATGTTCTAATGCTCTAGACTTCTGAAGTGAGCTGTTTCTGAAAAGGAACTAAACAAATGACCTTTTTTTAGTAAACAAGAATTTGTAAGAAAGGTTTGCATGGAAGATCTTTAAAGCGGACAACTACATGCTGTGACCATGCAGAAGGAATAGGTAAATTAATACATCTACTGAAGGGATGAAGATCAATTTTAAGGGATAACCTGCCGTATAATGTATTATTTATAGTCTATCCTGTTTTTAAACCTATAACAACTAATAAAACCTCACCAAAAAGAAAATAGCCACTATTATAAACACTGAATAAACAACTTTGCAACCACAAATTAAATGCCATTCAAAGAAAGGAAAAGATGAGTGAAAGAGTCATTTTGATTTCTTTCTGAAAGGGCCAATACAATGTAACTTTGCTATACAAGGCAGCAGCAAGAAAGACTGGGCTAACATTATCCTGCTTGAGTTTTGTTGTTTGGGGATGTCACAAAAATATTGTTTCTTCTTCCTTTTGCATTTTTCAGTTTTGTGGTCTTTGGTCTAAAGATGCAGGGTTCAGAATCATGTTCGAGGTCTTATTTAATTATGTTATAAACTGCAGAGAATCAGGAAATATCAAAATCATATTTAATATTTTGGCTATGTTTGATTCTTTCACTTATAGGCAAAATGGCTGGTTTCATAAGAATCTTCCCCAGTATGTACCATCATATTTATCCACAGACAGAAAATGGGTGAACCCTTTAATACATCAGCCCCCTTTTCTAGCGAGTAAGTATTAATAGTAAGTGAATTGCAGGAGGAACATGGCGGCGGCAGGCTAGCGGCCGCGATACTCGCTCTGGGCTCAGGCAGGCGTCTCCGTTTAAATCCGATGAGGGCTCAATTCTAGGTTTTTTTTTTTTTTTTTGCTGAATTAAACCCTAGAGCCGAAGGACACTATTTTTGCAGCTTTAGTCATAACAAACGTTGCTGACATTACCTGTTCACGAAGTTTGTGGATCTGTGGTCCTCCATGCTTGGGATCGCTGGGGGCGTGTTCTGTGCCGGGTTTCACTCGGTGAGTACACACGCGCTGCTGACCCAGCCAGCTCTGCACTCGCTGGTTGTTCCCAAGTCGGTTTCCTGGACGTGTGATCGAGCCGCC
This sequence comes from Lissotriton vulgaris, assembly GCF_964263255.1. Taxonomy (NCBI): domain Eukaryota; kingdom Metazoa; phylum Chordata; class Amphibia; order Caudata; family Salamandridae; genus Lissotriton; species Lissotriton vulgaris. The sequence continues at coordinate 858,217,600 of NC_141698.1, forward strand.
CTGGAGCACCGCCGAGAGAGGCGGGCTCGCTCGCTTCATAGAGACACTCTATCGGCGGCCATAGGAACAGACGCAGGAAGACAGCAAACAGAGGTGGACGGCGGTAGAGGCGTGGATGCCTCTGAACATTCCTCGGCATTAGATTCAGCGCCACACAAAAAGCTTGGTCGGCAACAGCAACAGCAGTCTACAAACGAGGTGAAGGGGTTGCAAAGGGCAGGGGAGGAGGTGGATGAGCCGGTTGCTCAGCAATCCACTACTAATTTGGCACCACAGGTTGAGATTTCTGAAGCACTACATACTGATCTTGAGGGGGACATAAATTTAACAGCGACTACAGAGCAGGCTACTAGCCCTGTGAATAATTTATACTCTCTCAGGAGTAGAGTCACTACGCATTCCAAGATAGTGACTAATGTAGCCCCAATAACATCCAGAAGAGGTCACAGAGGCAAAAAAGTAGCTAAGGGGGGGACTGCATTAAATAACTGTAACGGGGTGTCCCCGTCCGGGCTCCCCGTTCCCGAATCTGATCACAGACCTTTGCTAGAGACTACGCCACATGCTACCTTTAATTCCTCTTCTATCCCGCAGCAGACGGACTATCGAGGGTCAGCTGACGAGGGGGCTGCACTCCAGGACAGTGATTGTGCCTGGCCCTTTAATTTCCTAGGAACGGACGAGTGGGCGGAGCTTCAGAGTGACGGAACACCGACAAAAGCGGAAGTCCGGGATGAGGAGGCGTGCTTGTACACCTGGAGGAGCGGAGAGGAGGTAGCGGAGAGACGAAGGAGTGAACAGAGCGAGACGGAGGAAGACTATCGTAGTGGACGAGGAGCCCCGACTGCCGAGGATACGCCTGGAGGCCAACGTTTTCACGAGCCGCCCAGTCACTCACCCGGGGGAGGTGCGTGGCTTGCTCAGGTGCGTAATCGTTTCAGGGGCTGGGTGGGACGGAAGGGCGGTCCTGTCGTAAAGTAACGGACCCCATAGTTCCACGCTATTCTTATCCCGAGCACAAACCCCCACCCCTCACTACCCTCTCACTGCACTCGGAGGATCGGAGCACGTGTGAGTTTGTTTCCTCACTCCCTTTTCCCGGAGAACGCTGTCCGAGTTGGACAATCCTCTCACGAGTACCTTTGTGTTTGTCTTTTCCCTCCGGTGCTGTGGACGAGCTGGTGGCAAGACGGACCTCGACGACAGCACAGCCCGACGGAGCCAATCAGGCTATCAGAGGACACAATATTTGGACCGAAGGAGAAGAAGGTCCCGGAGTCGATCTCCCCGTAGAACCCCTGTGATTAGACAGACCTGTTCTGACCACTTGCTACGGTCAATAAAACCTGTGTTAACAAAAACCCGCTTGTTGCCCTTCGCTGGTAGCACAAAGAGCCTGGAAAAGGTTACAGTGGTGGAGAATGCGGGCATAACACCCATCTGCTCGCAGAAGATTGAAACCGTTATAGAGCAGTTAGCGAAAGGACAAGAACGACTCGAATGGGTGGCCGAGCAGCAGCTCAACGCCGCACAGGCCAATAGCGACTTACTGAAGGAGGCCCTAGCCACCCGGGACCCCGCACCATGGGTGGATCCTGTACAAACCGGAAGCGGTCCCGAGAGAATGATCCCCCATGGTTCAGCCGCAATAGCATTACAGAAATACCAGCCGGGAGAGGATCCAGACGCCTTCCTCCTAAATTTTGAACGCGCAGCCCGGGCGTGTGGATGGCCGGTAGTAAAGCGCCGTTTTTCTTGGCCCCCCTCCTGGTGGGTGAAGCCCAGGCAGCTTATCAGGTGGCAAACCCCAATGGAGACACCCCATATCAGGACGTGAAGAAGGTCATTTTAGACCATCTCGGGCTGGACGCAGAAGCGTATCGGCTACGATTTCGTAAGGAAAGGGGAGCTCCTGGGGAGAATCCTAAAACTCTGTTTGTACGGCTACGCATGGCGGCAGATAAATGGCTCACCCCTTCCGTGAGTACAAAGGCGGAGATAATGGACCGCATCTATCTAGAGCAATACTTAGAGGCTCTCCCCTATCCTACACAGCGGTGGTTACGGCAGCATCACAATTTCACTGCCGCTCAGGCCATCGAAATGGCCTCCTCCTTTGCAAGAGCCCAGCCCAGGAATCCGGGATGGGAACACGAGAAGACACCTCGGCCGGCTCTCAAACCTGAGAAGAAAGCCCTACGTCCAGGAGACCCCCCTAAACCCCGGTCCTGGCAGCCCCCGAGTACGGGAACAGGCGGGCCGCAATGCTTCGACTGTGGGAATTGGGGACACATCGCTAGACACTGCCCAAAAATACGTCCCCCGGATGAACCCATGGAAGTTGGTTATCTTCCTAGATCCGTACTCTTCTCGGCTGAGATGGGAGGCTCATACAGGGTAAGTGTCAGGGTAAACAGTACCTCTATTCCTGCCCTGTTAGACTCAGGGTGCAGACAGTCCTTTATACAGACCAAACACGTCAACCTGTCCCAATACATTCCACGTCAAATGGTGAGCATTCACTGTGTACATGGGGATGTACGTCCCTACCCAGTAGCCAATATTCCCATTCAACTCAGAAAAGGGGACACTCAGACAGTGAGGGTGGGAATGTTAGACACCTTGCCCGAGGACCTTATCATAGGCACAGATAACCCCTGGTTTCTCGCCATGTTTAAAGCCAGTGCAGCAGGCCCTGATAGGACACTTCCCCCGGTTAAGGGTACCTGTTCCCCCTGTCCCGCCATGCTCACCCCTGAACCTTGGCTATTAGACAAGAGCTTCCGTTATGCACAATCAAACGACCCCACCCTTTTTAATGCCTGGGAGCAGGCTCATCAAGGTCAAGGACAGAACCCGGATAGATTTCCCCGACTTATCATCAAACAAGATCTATTATACCGGGAAGGACACCCCAATGACGAAGACCAACTATTAGTACCAGTGTCATTCAGGAGTCAGGTACTCTTTTTCGCTCACAGTCACTTGTTAGCGGGCCACACGGGCGGTGAGAAGACCACTCAGAACATACTACGACACTTTTACTGGCCTGGAATTTACAAAGACACAGACATGTACTGCAAAGAGTGTAGCATTTGTCAAAAAAAGAACATGACAAAACCCCCTCCCATACCTCTACAGCCTCTGCCCATCATAGGGAAACCGTTCGAACGGGTTGGAATGGACATTATAGTCCCCCTCCCGAAGACTCGGAAGGGATTCCAACATGTGTTGGTGATGGTCGATTACGCGACCCGATTCCTGGAGGCCTTTCCCCTGACCGCGACCACCACTAAGCAGGTTGCAGAACGGATGATTGAGGTATTCAGCCGAGTGGGGTTCCCAAAGGAAATCCTTACGGACCAAGGCACCCCTTTCGTGTCCAAACTAATGGGGGAAGTATGTAAAAACCTAGACATACATCAGATCCGCACTTCGGTGTACCATCCGCAAACGGAGGGCCTCGTGAAGAGGTACAACAGGACCCTCAAACCGACTCTTCGGAAGATGCTGGAGGTCAGCGGAGCTGAATGGGATCACCTCCTGCCACTGGCTCTTTACGTGATCCGAGGTCAACGACAGAGCAGTTTGGGCATGTCCTCATTTGAACTGCTATATGGGAGACAACCTAGGTCACTGATGGAGATGACGAAGGATGCATGGGAGAATGAGTTGCCCGAAGAGACGGCTTCCACCCTCGAGTATGCACAAAGTCTAAAGGCCAGATTGGGAAAGCTGCGAGATCTAGCCTATACCCACCTGGTAACGCACCAAAACGGCAAAAGACCTTCTATGATAAAGGGAAAAGATGGAGACGGCTGAAAATAAATGATTGGGCGTTGGTTCTTCTTCCTTCCTCCACTCAGAAGTTTCGGGCTGAATGGGTGGGACCTCACAAAGTAGTTGGAACCATCGGTAACACCAGTTACAGACTTCAGACAGGGCCCCGTAAACCTCAAGTATACCACATTAATCTGCTGAAGAAGTGGTTGGGTCCCGCTCCTTCAGAAGCCCATTTAGCCGCTCCGGAGTCCACGCCTTCTACTCGGGGAGAGCTGCAGATCAATGAAGAACTAACTGCAAACCAAAAAGAGGAACTATCCCGCGTCTTAATGCAGCATGACAGCCTCTTCTCTAACCTACCCGAAAAAACCTCTATGGCTGAACATTGCATCGAGACAGCCCCAGGGAAGACGGTATAAATCAAACCATACCGAGTACCGGAGTCCAGGAGAAGGGTGATACAGCTAGAAGTCGAGGACATGTTAAAACTGGGAGTAATTAGACCCTCAAAAAGTAATTGGTCCAGTCCGATTGTCATGATCCCCAAACCCGACGGATCACGCAGATTCTGCATGGACTTCCGGGCGCTCAATGAGATCTCCTGCTTCGACGCCTATCCACTCCCGAGAGTGGCCGAACTAATTGAGCAGTTAGGTGATGCCCAGTATATCACAACACTCAACCTCACCAAGGGATACTGGCAGGTGCCATTAAGGGAAGAAGACCGACGGAAAATCGCCTTCAGTACACACGAGGGACATTACGAGTTTACAGTCCTTCCCTTTGGCCTGCATGGAGCCCCTGCCACCTTCCAGCGTCTTATGAACTGCGTATTGAAGGACGTATCCCATTTTGCCTCCGCTTACCTCGACGACATAGTCATACACAGTCCCTCCTGGTCAACCCATTTGCAACACATACATGAGGTCCTCCTTGCCCTGGAACGAGCGGGATTAAAGATAAACGCCAAGAAATCAAGGGTCGCCTATCAAAAAGTTAAATATCTTGGGTATGTCCTGGGTCATGGGCTCATTGAACCCCAGATAGAGAAGATCAGGGCAATTGCGGATACCCCTTTTCCTACCAATCGTAAACAGTTGAGAGCATTCCTAGGGTTGGTTGGGTATTACAGACGCTTCATTCCCCAGTTCTCTCACATAGCGGCTCCCCTTTCTGATGCTTTACGTCATCCCGGTAAATCCTCCACGTCCCTACATCCCACCGAGGCCATGCTGTCTGCATTTTCCCACCTCAAGCGTATCATCACCTCCACCCCCGTATTGCAGTCTCCCGATTTCAATAAACCTTTCATCCTGCACACGCATGCATCAGAGTATGGCATTGGGGCTGTGTTGTCTCAGATAGGACAGGACGGGAGGGATCATCCCCTCCTCTACGTCAGCAGGAAACTGTTTCCCCGGGAGCTTCGCTATGCCACCATCGAAAAGGAGTGTTTGGCTGTTAAGTGGGCGGTGGACAAACTGTCGTACTGTTTAGAGGGACATCCGTTTACCCTGTTCACTGACCACGCCCCCCTACTCTGGATGGCCAGAAACAAGTCTAACAATGCGCGCGTAATGCGCTGGTTCTTATCTCTACAGCCCTACTCCTTCACTGTACGGCACCGAAAGGGGGTTGACAATGTGGGAGCCGATTTTCTGTCCCGCCATCCGCTCCCCGAGCGTGAGCGTCCTAGGGGGGAGGTCTGTAACGGGGTGTCCCCGTCCGGGCTCCCCGTTCCCGAATCTGATCACAGACCTTTGCTAGAGACTACGCCACATGCTACCTTTAATTCCTCTTCTATCCCGCAGCAGACGGACTATCGAGGGTCAGCTGACTAGGGGGCTGCACTCCAGGACAGTGATTGTGCCTGGCCCTTTAATTTCCTAGGAACGGATGAGTGGGCGGAGCTTCAGAGTGACGGAACACTGACAAAAGCGGAAGTCCGGGATGAGGAGGCGTGCTTGTACACCTGGAGGAGCGGAGAGGAGGTAGCGGAGAGACAAAGGAGTGAACAGAGCGAGACGGAGGAAGACTATCGTAGTGGACGAGGAGCCCCGACTGCCGAGGATACGCCTGGAGGCCAACGTTTTCACGAGCCGCCCAGTCACTCACCCGGGGGAGGTGCGTGGCTTGCTCAGGTGCGTAATCATTTCAGGGGCTGGGTGGGACGGAAGAGCGGTCCTGTCGTAAAGTAACGGACCCCATAGTTCCACGCTATCCTTATCCCGAGCACAAACCCCCACCTCTCACTACCCTCTCACTGCACTCGGAGGATCGGAGCAGGTGTGAGTTTGTTTCCTCACTCCCTTTTCCCGGAGAACGCTGTCCGAGTTGGACAATCCTCTCACGAGTACCTTTGTGTTTGTCTTTTCCCTCCGGTGCTGTGGACGAGCTGGTGGCAAGACGGACCCCGACGACAGCACAGCCCGACGGAGCCAATCAGGCTATCGGAGGACACAATATTTGGACTGAAGGAGAAGAAGGTCCCGGAGTCGATCTCCCCGTAGAACCCCTGTGATTAGACAGACCTGTTCTGACCACTTGCTACGGTCAATAAAACCTGTGTTAACAAAAACCCGCTTGTTGCCCTTCACTGGTAGCACGAAGAGCCTGGAAAAGGTTACAATAACCAAGGGAGGTTAATTTCAGAAAAGTCTAATTTGTTCTCTGCCTCAATACTGGACACTTCTCAGATATCAGAGCACGAGGTTCGAGGCAATAATGCTGAGGCACTCATTAGGACCCCAGGCACTAGTGGAAGCATAAAAAAGTCACTTTCTAAGTCCTCATCATACCTTTCAGTAGAGCCTAAACCCAAACGATCTAGGAGGTCTAAGGCAACAAAATCAGTACTAGATCCTGGTACTAAGATAACACCCTCTCTGCATTCTTATTTCAAGGCAATTCCCCAAGTCTTGAATCTTGCATATTCCTCCACAGTAACTTCTCCTGAGGCAAACTTTAGTCCGACGTTAGTCGAAAATATGGCTACTGGTTCAGTTCTTCCAGTCATGGAAAGTTTACAAACAGGTGACAATGACACTATCAATGCCCTAAAACCCAACACGAGCCACATAGGACAGGCAGACCCTGCCCTTCATGTTAACGATAACAGTCTTGAAACAAATGGAAACCAGATATCTAAATCAGATAATGTATCTCAGGAACCTGAAGCCCCTCTGTCCTCAGACCAATACGCTCAGGACAATATACAGCAACTAAGTCAAGTTTCCAAATCTCTAAGTTCCGAAGAGCATGCTGGTATAGAGCAAATGCTATCAGAAGCTGCTGTCTCTACTCCGCCTTCAGATCTCTCTGCATTATTAACAATGGTCACAAATCTAACAGTGGACATCAAACGTGGATTTGAGGAGTCGTCTAAAATCCAAAGAGAGATAAGGTCCTACTGCGAATCACTAGACAGTAAAATTGATGGGCTATACTCAAGGACAGGAGCCTTGGAAGAGACAACAGCAGTAATGTCCATAGAACTCGACAATGCCAAAGAGGAGATATTGAAACTTAAAAAAGTAGACACTGCACTGGCAGAAATAATAGAACATTTAGAAAATAATGCGAGGCGGTGTAATATCCGCATCCTAAATATACCAGAATCAAACGAAGGCACTGACATTAAGACATACATTATCCGACTCCTAATTAAAACCTTAAATCTAAAAAACACAGAGGAGGAGCTTAATCTGGACATTCAGCGCATTCACAGGGATCCATTCAGGCGCAATTCGCAACGTACAAAGCCTCGCAAGATACTAGTGAATTTTCACACGTTTCAACTCAAGGATCATATCTTAAACTTAGCTTTAAAACAAAAATCCTTGGCAGGCAATGGCTTTTCCTTCCAAGTGCGCTCAGATTTGTCACGGGCAACTCTGTGTAGACAATGGGAATTGGGTCGGAGGATGGAGGCATTCAGGAATTTAGGTGCATCTGTCCAGATGAACTTCCCTGCAGCTCTTAAGATTATGCTAAATAACAAAATGTTCAATGTCTATACTGTACAAGCAGCAGATGAACTATTGCTAACTTTAGGTGCCTCTAAAAAGTAATCTCAGCTGTTGTTATACAATCTTTCATAGAGTGTATAGTACATAGTGCTAACTTTTGAGTGAGTGAGTGCATAAAAAGAAAAAGAAAATCCAAACTCAAAAAGATGCTCCCTAATAGAATAGAAGTAAATATAAGCTAAATTTAACAGCTTAACTTAGAAAAGAAGGAAAAAAGGGATCACTATCGCAAAACCCTCTACTAAAAAAAAAAAAGGAAAAGGAAGGGGGGAAGAAAGGGAGTAAGGAGGAAGAAAAAAAAGAAAAAAAGGGAAGGAAAAAAGAAAAAAAAAAAAAAGAAAAAAACCACATATTGAAATTCACAGAAAAGTAGGAGTGTATGAACTCCTCTCTCCTTTCGCAAAACCACATAACACATATAGATTCCACTATAAATTATCTAACCAGTTGAAACTTCGCACTGTGGTTCAGTAGACCTAGACATATTCGGCCCTCCATTATCCCAATTTAAGAACATTCCGCCTGAGCCTAGATAGAGCATCAGGGGTATCACTAACCGGATTCCTTCCGGTTGGATAATCAAGGGTTCCTTAGGGGAGGGGGGGGGGGGGGTGAGCACAAGGGGAGGGGTTAGGGGAATAAAAAATAAAATGTTTCTCATTTCTAAAATGGCGGCTGAAAAATCCATAAATAAAAAATGGGCGAATCTTAAGTATCTTAGCAATATTAAGGAGAGAGCATGGACAGGACTCTTAACCAATTTTAGTAGATACGTAAAATATAAATACCATTAAGATTCTCTCCTGGAATGTTAATGGCCTGCGCACCAAACCTAGAGCTAGTACAATAGTACAATATATCCCGGATTTTGGTGCCCAGGTCATTATTCTCCAGGAGACACACCTGGTTGAAGGGGAAATATTAGATTTGGTAAAAAAGAATAGATGGATAGACCTATCAGTCTCCACTTCCCAGACAGTTAATACAAGAGGGGTGGTCATACTATTTAAAAAAACCATTACTACAAAGCTCTTGAAACAAAAGGTCGACCCTCACGGTAGATGGGCAATTGTGTGTAATGATTGGAGGGTCAAGTATCACATTGGTAGGCTATTATGGGCCGAACTGTGATCACCCATCTGTCTTGGCCACGTTGTTCTCCGAGCTGTTACATTTTCCAGAACCCATGATAATAGCGGGTGACTTATCATCGTGCTAGATCCAAAGTTGGACAAATCCACCTCTAGCAGACAACAGATACATTCTAAATCAAGAGATCTTCTAATAAAAAATATGCACCAATATGGATTTGTTGATATTTGGAGGGCAAGGTCGGGTTTAAAATCCGTTTTTTCGTTTAGAAACTACAAGTACCATCACAGATCAAGAATTGATTTTATATTGGTAAACAAGTCTTTGGAAAAGTCAGTAAGGGTTATAACCTATCTACCCTCACACCTGTCCGATCACTCGGCAGTACTGTTGGACCTTGAACTCCAGTCCCAAAACTTGACAAGGTCATGGACAATCGACAGATCCTTTCTTACTTCTCCTGAGGATCTGGACTACTTAAAGGTGGAGACGCAGGAATTCTTTAAAGTTAACATTGGTACGGCGGCATCTAGTTTAGTATGGGATGCTTTTAAATGCTCTTTGAGAGGGATCATCAAGAATAAAACCTTACATCATAAGAAACAATACACCCAAGAGGTTACACTGATAGAGACTAATATACTAAAAGCTCAATTAGATCTAGAAAACTTAAATAATTGTCCAGATCATGTTATACTGACTAAACAGGATGAGCTTACGAAACTTAAAGGACAATTGGCTTCTCTATTAAATCAGCGTATCTTGCAGAGGTGGGAAGCTAGTAAACTAGCAAATTTTGAATTTGGTGAAGGGGCAGGCAAATTATTAGCCTGGAAGTCCAGAACAGACCAAACACGTAATAACATTGGCTCTATAATATCGGATTCTGGTACAGCATCCTCGGATCCTGAAATAAGGTCAGCTTTCAAAGATTTTTTCCAGACAATTTATAGAGAGGATAACAATATTACCTCTACTGAAGTAGAAAACTGGCTTAACAAAATTACCCTACCAACACTTTATGAAGAACAGGTGAACCTATTAGACCACCCAATTACAATGGAGGAGGTATTATCAGCAATATCAAATACTAAATCTGGTAAGGCAGCAGGCCCGGATGGTCTTCCTGTCGAGATTTATAAATATATTGCATCCGTTATTGCCCCTTTTCTTACCGCGCTATTCAACTTGATACTGGTAGAAGGAGATTTACCTCCTACATCGTGGAGCAAAGCTTCCATTACGTTAATTTTGAAACCAGGCAAAATAGCTACAGCATGTGGTTCATATCGCCCAATTTCAGTTCTCAATGCGGACTATAAAATTTTTGCATCAATACTAGCCAAACGATTGGAACAGGTAGCTCCCTTAATCTTACATCTGAACCAAAAGGGCTTCGTAAAGGGTCGTCAACTTTACGAGTTAATCTATGACCTAATAGGTGCAATAGATATGGCAACTACTTCATCACTGCCCTTGGCCATTCTCACCTTAGACGCAGCCAAGGCCTTCGACAGGGTTAATTGGAAATACCTGTCGGGGGCCTTGGATAAATTTGGGGTGGGCCGAGCTTTTCGTAGAGCGGTGGAACTACTGTACCACGAAACTTCAGCCTCGGTTTTGGTTAATGGTGCACTGTCTGAACCTTTCGCTATTAAAAGAGGAACCCGGCAGGGCTGTCCGCTTTCGCCTTTACTTTTTGATATCTATATGGAGCCATTCGCCCAACTGATCCGTGAAGATATTTATATCACTCCATTTAGTTACAGAGATTGGGGAAAAAGTATCTTTATATGCTGACGATCTTATGATCCTAACATCTGATATCAAAGCAGCTTTTCCGTCAGTTATTAATCTGGCACAAGAATTCGGCAATATTTCTGGTTACGAAATTAATGCCACAAAGACCGAAATTATGACATGGAATATTAATAATACGCTACTTCCAGTACAGCCTTGCGATAGCATGAGATATTTGGGTATAAAAATCTTAAAAGACATCAATCAGATCGCCCATACAAATTTTGCTCAGGTAGCCAAAGACTGCAGGAATTCAATGAATTCTTGGAGACATCTTCCTTTGACTCTCTTAGGTCGATCAAATTTGGTCAAGATGTCCATTTTACCCAAGTTGACCTTTATTTTCAATAGTTTACCACTTTACTTTGAAAAGAAAATCATAGCAAAGATGCAGAGTGATATCACCTCATTTATATGGAGGAACAAGCTAGCAAGAATTTCTTGGAATAAATTAAGGCGTCGTAGGGAGAAGGGAGGCTTGGCTGGCCCTGATATTCAAATTTACGCCTGGGCGTTTCAGATGACACATGCTCAAATTTTATTTAAAACTCCAGCTGAGCAGGGTATCGGCCTGATGTTTTCAACACTGCTAAAATTTGAAGGCTTAAATCAGGTGGGATTCTTGTTCAAGTTTGGGGATCCAAATTTTTTAAGAAGATAAACTTGAAGATACTACAGGGCCTAGCGAGAACTTGGTATAATCTTAGAACAACTACCAAAATAGGGTACTTTTCAAACAGTTCTCCTATATGGGACCTTCCGGACCCACCTGAGTGGACTAAAGAAGATGCCTTGATAAGCCCGTTAAAAGAAGCTGGTATCATAACTTGGGGAGATCTCTTTTTTGAAGGGGAAATGTTTTCCTGGGAACATCTAGTGAGAAAAGTAGGCCCCAATCTATCAAGACTTAAATTTCTCCAGATCTCTAGTTGGGCGAATGCACAAAATTCTGACACCACTCGTCGTCCAAAAGGATTACTGGGAGACAGCAGTCAACTAGAATCTTCTCTAGTGGACAATACCCTAAAAACTAAAGAGGTTTCCCATTTCTATAATTTAATCCTAGAGGAAATAGACGGAGTATTCCACCTTCCAGATCAACTTTGGAGTTCTCTTCTGCCGACATTAAATATGAACGAACTATGGGAGATATCTTTTACTGTGTTATGGGATATTGTCAAACCAGCTTGGCTGCGAAGAAACCACTTTTTTACCCTTCACAGGGCGTACTATTCCCCTCAAAGGCTGTCAAAATTTTCACCTGGTATACCAGTAGCTTGCCCACGGTGTGGTCTAGTTGCTGCTTCTGACGCTCATATGTTTTATGATTGCCCTCATTTATCGTCTTACTGGCAATCAATAAGCAACAAATTAACATCTTCTATAGGCATCACTGTGAATATAGACCTAGGACTGGCAATTTTTGGAATACAGGATAAAAAACGCACTGCCAATAACAATCTTGTGTTTTATTCAATGTTGGTAGCCCGACGTGAGATTTGTAAGCGTTGGAAAGAGGCCTCCCCCCCGACACTACAAGATTGGAGCTCATCTATGCTCTCTATATCAAAACTGGATCTTTCAAGAGGAGGAAAACCAGAAAAAAGAGCCTTCTGGCTAAAACTCGATTGGTCTCAATAATTTGAAACTGGGGTTTTTTTTGGGGGGTTTTTTTTTTCCCCAGTTCCAATGATTATGAAGCCATGTCGTACTCCTTTTCGCTTATTCATATCTGTCCTTCATAATTAAGGTCAATCTGTGGTATAAGCAGTGGTGTAATTTGGCTAATGGCAAGCTCCGTCCTAAGAGTACATAAAGGTCTGTGACTAAGGATGAAACTAACTTGTCTGTAGGGTCTTGGCACTCCTTCATAATCATTGGCCCCTACCAGTCCTGCACTGAGACAGCAAGTCTTTTTTTTCTCCAGGTCACACCTTTTTTGAGCCCAAGGTACTTATGGGCCAGCCATGGTTGAGATGAGGAACAAAAAAAAAAAATATATATATATATAGTAAGGGAATTGCCAAACACCCCAGGCTTTAAACAGTCAATGCAAGGTGTAATGACCGGTATATGTGAAAAGAGTGCTGTCACCAAGCATCTGGGATAGTGGTGAAAACCTGACACCAGACGTTTGAAAAACATGGAATGCAGTGTCACTTGGAATGCTGCAGCAAAAAGTTCTTACCAAGTTTAACAAAGATTGGAGTGATAGTGTTTGTATTGCCAGTAATTCAGCTACATACATAAAAAAGTTGTGTGGTTACCTGTCAAAATCGATACCTGGCAAACACAAGGAGATACCTGAGCTGAAGTGCTTTCTTGTAAGAGATCTGTCTCACTTGCTAGATTGTATACTGAAAGCAACTTTACAATTTTCAGAGTTAATGAAGAATGCTATTGACTTTGTAGTCTGTTCTGGTGCACTGTTTCATTATGCGCTGGAACTAAAAAACAAATATTTCTTATTTTGGGCTTTGTGTGGCATCAAAGAAAGAGTCATCCCAACTGTGTCATTTAGCCCTTTGTTCTCAGTCCTAGAGGCCGTGAATGCTACATTATCCATGTGGCGACCATTTATGGAATTTTTGCTTAGTAATGATCCCAAAGTCAAGAAGTGTGAGGATTTTTACAGGACAACGTGACTTCTGTAGTGGACACAATCAAAAAAACAGAGTCTGAAAACACACTTGTCTACCAAATGTTCAGCCTAATTGGTGTAGATGTGAAACATCTCCTTGAGAGTAGGCTGGATGACACCTTTAGTGACTTTGGCACTGCAACATGTTCCATGTTAGAGTTCTTGACACTTGGTAAGGAAAGAAATGTGGTGGAGCAATTCAGGAAATCTTATTATACAATGCATAAGAAATGGCTTTCAATGATGCATACAAATGTCCCATCATCAACCATGGCCCTTGAAGTCAATTAAGCCTCGCTGAGGTACTCCGCACAAGCTCTAGATCCCTTCCGTAAAGGATAATTTTCTACAGACTTGAAAAAGTACTGTTTCATTTTGGACCGCTTCAATAACTGAGGGCATATGCGCCGAGTTCAACGCATATGTTGCAGAACCAGTTCCAGAAAATCACAATTGTAGGTCCACCAGAATTGGTATAGAGAGCTATGTCAGTGGCCAGAGTTAGCAAATTGTATAATGGATGTTTTGGGGGTGCCCATCTCAAGTGGCAATGTTGAGAGGACCTTTTCACAGATAAACATTTACAAGGGAAGGAAAGAGCGAGCACACATGACCAAAGGTTCACTAAAGAAGTGAGTCTGGTGTATGATGCACTATTATAAGTTTGATTTTTAAAACATTATTTGGACCTCATATATCCTGTAGGCACACTGTCTATCAACATCAGTGCAGAAAGCAAGCAATATTAAAACCAAAACATTCCATAAACACCAGAAAAATATAGTTTATTTTGTTTTTAATAGCACAAAAATGTGTAACCACTGATAACTACTGTTTTTTTAAGGTATTAAAAACACTGAAAACACCCCACCATAATTCACCAAAATAGAAACTGAAAACAGGAAAGCCTAATTTTTTACATATGACAGCCACTTTTTTAAATCTTCCAAATTATCTTAATTAATTATGTTAGATTTCAGCTTAATGTAAATTGGACGAAGGGTTACACGCCATGACATTCTTTTTACTCATCTTTTCATTAAGTATACACTGGATAAATTGAAGTACGAGAACAAATGTTTGAATTTCCTCAATTTTGGATGGACGTTCTAAGTGGTTCCTAACTTTTAGAACTTACAGTTCATTAGTGAATATAAATTCCACTACATCCAGATAAAACATAGAAAGGGGTTTTCTAGTGTTTTTGGAGCATTTTGTTTTTATTGTCTTCCATTCATCAGCTAAAGCTGGAAATGTGCCTGTGGTAGTCCATCTAAAAGAACTCAGTAGTAAAGATGTAACATAGCCTCAATACAATGATCATTAGAAGGACAACAACAAAAAATGTCAGGCATTATGACAAGATGTACTCTTTTGCGTGAGCAAAAGGAGTCTGATTCTGTCGGTCTACTTTGCACTTACTTCTTGTGATCCAAATTTCAGTTTTAGCACACCTTCTGTACCACATGCTCGAAACATAATTTTGGAGTAGGAGTAAAGATATGCCTACTATGAGGAGCAGCCTCTTTCAACTAATAGATGTAGAATCTCTGCCTTTTGGGTAATGCTGACATACCTCGAGCAAATAACCACATTGAAAAAACAGAGTTGAACTGTGCATTTTACAGCGTAACAGGTGTTTTTTTACAGGCAGCTCTAAAATAGAACTAATGAAACCATAAATGTAAAAACATTTCGGACAACTCGAGCAGACGAAAAGTGCACTCAACTCCCTCATATTCACAAACACCCTTTACATCCTCCTTTGAAGTTTAATGTTGAATATGCACGGTTTAAGTCAATCTTTTACCTGTTTTAAAGTCATTGATAATTGAATCCCTTGTAATTCCGGGAACCTTGCAAGTGGAAAACAACATTCGGAATTGATCCATATCCATAGGCATATTTCCAGATTTATGTACAGGCAGCTTTTCCCTACAAGGCAGAGAGATGTGAAACGAATGCAGCAGATTAATTTACTCTTTAATAGTTGGAAATACAAAGCACCAAAAAAATATCAAATTTATTATAAAAAGTAGACAATTACATTTGTTACACCAGCTCACTTGTTTTGATGGTGAAGCAATGTGTTTAAAATATTCAGAAGCAATTTATGTCCAATTTGCAGAAATATATGTTTTAAAAATACCTGGGCCTTAAGTTCACATACAGCATATCAGTTTTAATGTTGACCTTGTTTAGAGGTCAGCATTAGCAATAAACATAGGTGCACATGCATCTTGCGCCTATTTTTTACGGTACAGACAATTATCTGTTGATCAAAAACAATCATTAACTTGCTGGTATTTTGGGCTGTATTTTACCACCAGCACTTAACTGGAGGTAAGGAAAGCTCAAAACGCATGAAAAAATGTGTGCAGGCAAATTCATATTCATTTAATACATACTCCAAATTAGATTCTTTGTATTTAACTTTATTTTATTTTCCAGAGTGAGGTACGTGCAAGTATGGTATGTTGAAGATAACTCCTGTATCTGAGATCTCTGTTTATATTAAAACAGTTCTTATCGACTTGAATTAAAATACATTTTTCTACATATTACTGGTATCAACATTCCAGTAGAACCATCACTACTAGTTCATTCACACTTCAGCTGATTTCCTTGCAAAACAAATCGTTCACCAGTCGACAACTGACCACATCTATGGTCTCTGGCGTGAGGCATGGATACGTGTCCACATCCCACAAGTGGAATGGCGGTGACATATGTCCTCCTCAGAGATAAGTGTATGGAATAGTACATGCTTCAAAAGGGAAGACTAGGGCTACATGGCAGACTAGTAGGCAAGAAATTAACTGGGTACGTAACTGTCAAAGTGCTAAATGGTATGATAGGACTTGAGTGTTGGAGGATCCATGGGAGACAGTGGGGTATTTATTTATTTATTTATTTATTTTTGCAATTTTTAAAGCGCTACAATTACCCATGGGTGTCTCGGCGCTAGAGGCTAAAGGCAGGGACAGAACGTGATTTGGGGATGAGGGGGGAAATTTTAGCAGAGGACAGAGGAACAGACACCAACTCTGAGCACGTGATAGAAAAATAATGTGAGAGGACAAGATTGGGGGAAAGGCAGACAGAGGGCAGGGTCATAGTGTTAGTCAAGGAAAGGATACTGCAGAAGGTAAGTCTTTAGGTAAAGGAAGACCAAGAAAGGATCAGTTGACGTAAAATCTGTAAAGCCAGACTGCATCTTCAGTAGGCAGAGACTCAATTTTCTTGATTTTTGCAGAATTATTAACATGTTTGCCTTGTACGTAGATCTGCAGGTGTGAAGACAATCCTTATAGAGCCAAGCTAGAGGCTTAGTTTGTGAAACACAGGAAAGGAGAACACGGACACAAGGGGAGGGAAACTGTAGGCACAATCGTAGTAAAGAGCAGACTCGAAAGAACATAGGCAGCTAATGAGACCAGTGAGAGAAGACAATGAGAGCAGGAGGGAAGACAATGAGAGTGAGAAAAGTAGCTGCTCACTGTTACTATGGGAGACTTAGGGGGCCATTATGATGGCAAGCGGATTGCCCCCGCCAGGCTGGCGGTAGCCTCCGCCAGCCTGGCGGGGGCAATCCACCCGCCATTCTTCCCTGAATTCCCCCCGCCATATTACAATGGCGGGGGGACCGCAGCGGTGAAAAAGACCGCCCGCCACTTTTCCGCCCTGCTCGCCTTGCAGCCGGGGCAGAAAAGGAATAACATGGTGGCGGTGTCTATCAGACAACGCCAGCCATATTATGATGGGTTTTTGGCAATGCCTTTCCGTGGCAAAGGCAGGCAGACTTCACTCTGGGGGCCCCGTGCGGGCCCCCAGAGTGAAGGAGAGTAGGGGGGGTACCTGTGGTTCCCTCCCCTTCATTTGCATTTACAAAGCGGCAGGCACCGCGCGGTGCCTGCCGCTTTGTTAATGCAAATGTGAAAGTGCTTTTTCAGCATTGTGGCGGGCGGTGCTGAGAGCACCGGCTGCCACAATGCTTTACATGCAGGATGTGCCCGCCACTGTGGCGGGCACATCCTAATACCACCTCCGGGACCCCCGCCCTTATGGCGGGCGGTCCCGAGTCCCGCTAGGATGACGGACGGACTAAGTCCGCCCGTCATCATAATGACCCCCTTGGTATCCTGCTGCCAGGTACTCTCTTAATCTAAAAGGTGAAGAGGTATTCTCTGTGTGGAAAATATTATCAGTCAGTGAAGCAGCAGGAACCTGAGGCTGATGGAGTAACCACATTAATTTAATTTCCTAACAACAGCAAGCTCACAACCATCTGACCAGAAAACTCTGCCACATCTGTACGAGCCCATAACAAATTTAAGGGCTTGGAAATGACCCTAGGCTGGAGGTGGGTGAAGGGGAACTACTGAGCTCTGCTACAAGACATTTTTGTCCTATTCTGATATGATATAATAAATGGGACTTGTAAAGCACGCGTACACCTACGGTTTCTTGGCGCTGGGGTGGGAGGGCCGTACAGTACAGATCAGGTGAACACTAAGGGGGTCATTATGATGACGGGCGGACTTAGTCCGCCCGTCATCCTAGCGGGACTCGGGACCGCCCGCCATAAGGTCGGGGTCCCAGGGGTGGTATTAGGATGTGCCCGCCACAGTGGCGGGCACATCCTGCATGTAAAGCATTGTACTTGTACAAGTTCACAGTTTAGCCAGTATAGTCAGCGCTGTAATTGAATGCCTGGGGCTTGGAAATTGCTTAATGCTGAAGCAAGGGAAAATGCCACTTCCTGGTATGCCCGTGTAGCACTCCTGCCATTAGTTAGTTGGATTGTTAATTAGTTGCCTTTATCATAACATTGGACTTTCACTGGATCTTCATTTTGACATCAAACACCTTTTTCACTCATCAGATTCATTTCCTTCAATTACCTATATGTCCTCAAAAAAATACTACAATAATTATGTATATAAAATAAAAGAGTCAAAGGAACCAAAATACAGATATTTTGTGGGTCTTTACAGTTCCAACAACATGAATCACTGCCATATATATGGTAACGGAGATGAGAAGGAAAAGGGAGTGGCGAGACAGGACAGATTTCAAAGTGGGCTACACCAAATCCGTATACTGATAATATATCCATTCACAGCAGTATTTGGCTCACAAGTAGTATTAGAGTGAAAATCCTAATAAAAAAACAACCCTGTTCTGCCTCTTCGTCAACTGGGTAATTGCCCACCTGACCAGGATCGTGGACATCGATGCTCCAAAGTTGAAAGGCAGCAGGGTGCCCGCTATTATGTTTGCGGACGACACCCTGCTGCTGTCCAAATCCCCAACGGGAATACAAAGAGTCCTGGACGGGTTTTCAGCGTTCTGTGTGGAGCGGGGGCTTGAGATCAACGCGTCTAAAACCAAATTTATGATTCTCAACCCCCCCCTCAACACGCCCCAATCCTACCATAGGTTCATTAAGATTAGAGAGGGTTTTTACCTTTGAATACCTGGGCGTAACCATTAACCAGGATTTGACATGGGACACGCACCGGGCTAAGGCCTATATGAAATTGGTCCAATTAACGGGTGGTATTTCCAGGATGACAAGCAGGTCCACTTTCAAACCTTTTAGCGCTGCCCTCGAAATATACAAAATGCAGGCTAGAGGGGCAGTTTTACATGGAGGGGAACTGCGGGGTCACTGCCCCACTCAAAAACTCCAGATCAATGAAAATAACTTTATTAGGCAGTTGGCGGCACTACCCGCAAGTACCCCGCTTCTCCCGTTGAGACTTGACTTAGGTCTGAGACCTATCGTGGAGGAACTGGGATTAAGACCAATCACCTTCTGGCGCCGTATCTGGAGTACGCCAGAACCTATGAGCTATAGGAGTGAGCTACAAGAGATTCTCAGTCTACCCAAGTCAAGACAAATCCCATGGTTAAGTTACATCAAACAAACATGCGAGAAATTGGGTAGACCAGAATTATGGCTAGACCCAGCTAATACATGCAGCAGGATCCCACGTAAACTCCTAGTGAGAGACTTTCAAGAGATGAAACTTACAGTCACAATGGGGGGCATACGGGAGGGGTCCCTGTCAGAATTGTTTATAAAGTCTAAAGATTCGTATATACTCGAATGTGTGTTAGATGGCATTTCCCCCATCCTCACTAGAAACATTTTCTTACAATGGCGATATGGTACACTTTCCACAAGGGCTTTTACCAAACACTGGGCCCAGTCCCAATCAAGAGAGCATTGCCCTTCATGCCCACACCATCTGGAAGATGATTTGCGTATTATATTTTTTTTGCAAGGCTTATCGAAGACCTAGGAAATACTGGCTTGTCCCCCTTCTCAAAAAATTGGGCTTCACTCGATAACTCCCACCATATAGGATTTTAAAAACGGATCTTTCACCTCTTATTGTGTTTGGGGTAGCAAAATTTTTAACTGCGATGTGGCACATCCGCAACCATTTTTTTAAATTTGAGCAAGATTCAGCATAAAGGAAATGTTTTGATGATAGCTAACTGTAATATATACCAAATGGTTTAAATACTATCTGCAAATGTTTTTTTAGTTTTTTTTAATAATGTTGGGTGGACATCATCTGTATTTTAAATTAAACATGTATTTGCATATCTTTTATGATCTAAAATTGATCGAAATAAAGATTGAAAATGAAATGAATGAAAATCCTAATAAAAAACATAGCTAAGCTGTGGAGACTATAAAAGAGAAACTGAAGAAGGTAGTTTATTATTGGCAACAGTACAAGGGGGAACCTATAAGGTATTTGAATGTTGAATTCTATTTTTATCTCCTCACAGTGCCTAAGACACTGCCAAATTGTTCTCTGCATATGATTATAATGCAGTCACTTGAAAGGCCACATTCTGGTGTGTGAATGTTTTTCAGGTCACCCCTTCTTACAAAAAGACTGCTGCTCTCCATCTCCAAGCGGCATCCAAGGTCTAATGCCTTGTTAGTCTTCTGACACTGAGAACAATGCTTCACATGTCTGTTACTATTTGTCTCCTGACCTGCCAGTTGGTCCCTTAATTGCCCTATAGGATATTTCCTTTGGTGATTAGGCTTTGAAGAAAGAAGGAAGGAAGCTATGCAGCTCTTTTTGTTATGTCTTAGCACTAGTGCCTAGTATTTTGATGGACTAATTCATCCTTATGCTTACCTTGTCAATGGAATTCCCAGATTTAATGCTGCGATTGATGTGGTCAACCCCAATGCATCAAGGTGTTTCAAAATGTTTAATGTTATGACGAACCTGGAGGCTAGCATGAGGTATAACTATTTTTTACAACTCCTTCACAGCATTTTAAAGATAACTCCTTTTAACAGGGCTACATAGGAATCAGAATTTTCATTTGCATTCTTAACTCCTCTAAACATTATATTTCTTGTGAATTTTCTCATGTACAGTAAAGTATGCCTATTCTTTTGGTCTTGAGTTTTTCTGTCCATTTTGGGAAGTGGAGAATGAACATTTGTAGTAGGTTTGATGGATCTGTAAAATTGGATTTTTTGTTTTCAATTTATGGAAATAAAGGTTCGATTTAATTTTTGGCAGAAGGAGGACGTCCACCAGGCTGAGGGTACTGCACCCACAAAATGAATAAATGACCTTCAAAAATTGACAGTTCCAGTCAATGCTTTTTAAAGTTTTTTCTTTCTTCCCAAAATGGAATTTCCTTTGTAAAAAAAAAAAAGAAAATGCCCCCCTCACCATGGGAGTGGAGCATTGAACCGTTTTCACTGCCCCTTAACACTAGGGTTTTCCTGGTGGTGACGGGCTGTGAAAACTGACCTGTATGTCCACCCATCCAAATTAAGTGGGCGGACATAAAGGTCAGCCTACGTCAGGCTGTCGGAGGGGTGTAACCATGGCACAGATGAAGTATCCTCTACCGTAGTTACACCAAATGTCCCACCCTCTTCTAAATCTGACAAGAGGACCATTATCTTGGTGGTAAGAATACTTCATAGCCACTGAAACGGTTTATCCTTATCGCTGTGATGTAACTCAGACTTAAAAAATCACAGGGACTTGCCCAAATCAACCTCCACAACTTTGGCTAAGAACATAACCTTTTATAAACTGGTAGCGTGGAGGAACGAATATCTCAATAGTACCTAAGGGTACAATTAATTACCCTTATACTAGGCCCATCGTTCCCTCTCAATTTCAATGCATCAATAACTAAATACCACTCAGATTTCCTTATTGGAATAGTTCTTCATTGTATTAATTCATTACATTAAGACAAATATTTATACTCATACACATACATGAATCCTTTTAGGCAAACATGGGATATCTCAACTGTACATGGAACAAATCATCATGTATATGTTGTCGCCTGAACCCCACCTACTTCATGTCAGTGATCGCACCCTCATTAATGGCAATACACTGTGATGTAATCTAATATACACAGAGGGTTTCACTATACCTCCTAAACAATTTATATTTTTTTTACTTCATGTTAAAAGAAAGAAAAAAAACGGCAACATGCATGTACATTCACAGCTATGGTTACAAAGCTCATGTCATTAACATTTGTCTCATCTTGCCATTCATCTGCACAGCACAGAGCCCCTCAGACTCACAGCTCTTAGTCAGGATAACACAACAGAGAGACATTGTAAACATCATAATTTCAGATGTCTATCACTGGGTCCATGTTGTAAAAAGCATTATATATATTTCCTCAAGTCAGTCATGTCTGAAGTGAGCTCAGTGAGAAAACAGAGTCAGGCCTCTTGCAAGAGGAAATAGCAAAGAAGAAGGCAAACATTGAAGGAGGCAATGCAGTCAGTTTAAGTGAAAAGAAGAAATATAATTTCAAATGAGGTGTTTTGGCCAGTTTCAGTGGATAAAGAAGGAGTTACAATGAAAGGTTTACATGCGTAAGGAAAGCATCTGAAGAAAGGTAAATAAGAGGTGGCTTGTTATATGATAATAGAGGACAATGATCCAAGCACCACATAATGGAAAATTGTCCAAAGCAGCACGACTGGAGATGGGGGTTCAAAAAGTAGAAAGGTAATTAGGAAATTTATGATGGGAAATATAAGAGAACATTTTGATATGGAGGAAAATGCCTGTTAAGTGTGCTCTTCAGGACCTACAGCGAAAAAAGGATACATTTAGTCCTAACGCTATCAGACCCATCGCCCCAAAGCATTAAATGGGCCTCTTTGGACCATGCTGCATAATTTTTTAAAGAATGGATTAGACATACACAAAGGACATGAGCGGAGTAATGAGAGCACAAAGCTCATGACCCATATTGAAGAAAAACTGCATGCCACTCCTAAGCTGGCTTGCGAATGGATACATTTCGTGTTCAGGTTGGACCTTACAGGACAGGATTACAAAGGTGCTTGAAACAATGGCAGGACAAATTCTTGGATTTGTTGAGGATTCTAGACAGGGCAAAAGAAGCACAGATAAAGTAAGCATCTGTGGATGTCAGCCTTTTAATGTGTTGGAGCCAAAAGGGCTTTTGTTTCTTGTGTAACACCAGCGCAGCCTTGATTTCGAGAGCTGAAAGCTAGGTTAATGAAGATAGACCCAAAGCTGAGTGGAATAGATTATAAGGAGACCAGTGTGGGAGCTAAGGGGCTTTTATTTGGTGAAAGTTTAGTCAAAAGCTTTGGTTAATATGAAAAACTTCACTGCTTTAAGTAAAGGACTGAGCTCAGTGTAAAGGGTTTTCGGAAAAGGAAGTGTTTTAAGTAGGGTTGTAAGAATGTAGCTTCAACCTGGCTGGATATTCCAAAAGTTTCATGCACTGCATAGAGACTCATTCAAAGGCTTCTTAGGCACAACAGGGTTTTCCATCACAAAAGAAGGAGTACCAGAAAGGGAGGAGCTAGAGGACGTGTGAGTATTACTCGTTCTTCTCTCATACAGGGAGGAGGCAGAATAAAGGAGTTCATCAAGAATTGGAGGTCCCTGACAAATACTTAATGTGTATTGCAGTCTGTATTAAGGTACAAGGTCGGGTTAGCAGATTTGCCAGTGCAAGAAGGCAAGCCTGTTGAGCTGGTTTTCAGGGAAGAAGAGAGGTTGGGGGAATAATACAATGAGCTACTGTAGAGGTGGAAGTATGTGAGCATGATTTTTCTGCTGGAGAATAGAGAAAAAGTAAGGAGGCCAATATCAAAGATGAGAAGTCTGAACACATAGCTTTGTATCATAATTTCAAGATGGAGGGGATCCATCCATTGAGGGATATTTTACAAGAGCAGGATTGGTTGGTCAAGACTGACGTAAACGATGTGTACTTCACAGCGCCAAAAGAGAGTGAGTCTTATATCCAGTTCAGATGGAGAAGCCAGTTCTACCAGTGTATAAGCATAAACAATGTGGTAACAATGCAAAACCCACTGACTCCCCCATCACTCATTGAGTGTATGCCTGCAGTTGACCCTGTACAGTACTCCGCTGCCTTTTGCCTAGTTTTGCACTACACAAATACCACACGTGGACATAAACACATAAGCATGCCCTTCAGCCTATCTTCAACACCAAAGGGTTTTACCAAGTTAATTATGACAGTGGAATCGTATTTCAGAGAGATGAGTGAGGGTAACTACTTACTTTAAAATATTTTGGTCTTGTCACATAGTTTAGAATAGCTGAGGTAACATGTTTAGATGGTGAGATAATTAGGTATATTGATCAATGCAGAAATGTTAGTGTTGAAACCCCAAAATTAGTTTTTTGGGTACAAGACAGATACAAAGCAAGGGGAACTCAGGCTGCAAACAAAGAAGTAAAGAAGACAAAAACAGAGGTGCATCTATTAATTTGGAAGGATGTAGTGAATCTGAGGTGTTTGGTATGGTCAGAGGTCTCTTTTTTTTATTTCAAGCAACATTTCTAGGACTGCTACATTACAAGCATTACATAGAAACAAGGTGACAGGTTTCCAAAATGGCCTGTCATACAGTGACGAGATGACACTGATGAGCTGAATAAATGGATTGCAAATTTGAAGTCATGGAATGAAATAGTGATTTTTGGGCTAAAGCCACAATTTTGTCCTGGAGACAGATTCAAGCTGTGTAGTTTGGGGTGCTCGCTCATGTGAGCAGGAGATAGGTGGATGATGAGCAGTAGGGGCGAGCGTTCAGCACATAAAGGGCCACATGTATCAAGCTAAATTGCTATCGCGAACGCTGAAGTTTGTGGAATTTTAGCATTTGCTATCGCAATTTAGCAGTGTGCAATGTATCACACAAAAACCCACTTGCAAAATAAAGAAAAGCAACATTTGAGATTCCCTATTTGCGAATGCATTTAAGGAATCGCATATTGCGATTTCTTAAATGCAATGTAAGAAGTACAAAAAAGTGCGATTTGGCCTTAAGGAATAGCAAATTACCACCAACTTCAAGTTGGGGGTAATTTGCGGTTTCCTTTAAAAAGCACTTTTTTGATTTTTTAAAAGTACCATATGTCGCACGTACATGCCCTTAGGACATGTATGTGCGCAAAATGTGCAAACATGCATATTTCAGGGGTTCAACAGGGGGTCTTCTTGGCACACTTGCAACCTTGAAATTGCCTTCTCAATTAGCGATTCTCTAATTGCTAATCGTAAATTGAGAATGTCTTCCCATTCATTCCTATGGGCCTCCTATTCCATAGGAATGAATGAGACAGCATTCCTTATTTGCGAATCTCAATTTGCAATTCGCAAATAAGGAATATGTAGGATTCACAAACTTTTTAGCAAATGCTACATACATTGGCTTTTGTGATCCTCTAATTGCGATTCGCATAAAATCGCAATTAGAGATTCGCAAAATTTGTTTTTGATACATATGGCACAAAGTGTTTAGAGATCAAAGCAGGTTTATTTGTTTTAAAAAGAATTCAAGCATTCAGGGTAATCCCACAGGAAAAATAACAACTCAAAATCCCATAAAAGTGGAGGAAAACAGAGACATCAGGAAGCTCCCAGTAAAGAAAGCCCCAGACCTCAGTGATGCAATCTAAGTAGGTCAAAACCGGTCTGGAGTTGTTTGCAACCCCTTTTAGAAGGGTCTTGTCTGGCAGGTCAGGTCGGACTGTTGTCATGAGGAGCAGGGTTGGTACTGCTTTGCATAAGGCGGCCTTTTTTTAAAGTGGCATGGTGGATAAAAAACAATGGACTGGAATGCGGCCCAATATTGCCTTGTTGCTGAGATTAATTCCGACACTCATTCTATCTCCTTGTTGCTGCAGATTGCATGGAGGGATACTTCTATAAAAGATTTCCATCCCACCTACCACCCCATTTAGCATAAATCTGTCATTTGTTGTCATATACAGGACCAATAATTCCCTTAATGGCAGAAGCCAACATCTCATTAATACTCACCAGAAAGGGTAAACCAGTGGAATGCTGTGCTTCCTTTACTCCCACAACTTTATTCAACTTAGGCCTCAAAATATTTACAAAACTAATAGCCAATAGCTTTTAGAACCTGGTGCCTAGTTGGATAGACTAGATCAAAGGGGTTTTATAAAATCACTTTTGTTAACATACGAGGAGTACTCTGCCAGACAGAAAAAAGTCAACCAACAAAAAAAAATCCCTATGGTCATGCTTGCTTTTGACAGTGTTGGCTGGTCTTTCTTAAAACGTGTCCTGGCGAATATGGGTGTGGGTCACTCAGTCAAAAATATATCTGGGCCAGCTGTGCTAACCCTGCTTCATCAGTAATTATTAAGGGGAATAGAACACTTTGCTTTCAGCTACTGTGGGGCAAACTATAGAGCTGCCCTCATTCCATCTTTATTTGCCCTATCCATAGATCCACCAGCTCACAAGGTAAGACAGACAGTGGAGGTACAGATCTCAATAGATGACAGCCCCTATTTAGAGCCTGGCTGAGTCATGTAGCAGCACATTCTCCCCAGAATGGTATACGTCTACCAAGCTTTACACATACCCATTCCTACGCAAGACTTACAAGAAATACAGAAAAGAGGCGATTATTATTTGCAGGCTGGAGAATAAAAAATCTAGATTAGCATGCAAAATTCAGATTCATGCCAAAATGGAGGGCGGACGGGGCCTATCAGTTTTGAGAATTGGAACCGATCAGTGCAGTAAAGGATAGCCTTATAATGATCCCTACGAGAATCAGAAAATCACTGGCTGAATCCGGACAGTGCTGATGCTCTCTTTGGGACCTCATGCTCCCTTAGTGGAATAGACCAAACACAGACTAGACTTCAGAGATATGAAAAACACTTTTTAAGGTATGGGATGACATCACATGAAATCCTGAAATTACATAATTCCGGTCATCTTTCACATCAACGTGGAAAACCCAGGAGTATAAACCATCTAGAGAAAAGAAACATTTTCAACAGTGGAGAAAAGGGTATTGCAGAATGATAGGGAAAATGTGGTATCTTGCTCTTTTCTCTGTCTAGCCCTTCCTCTATGTTCTGTACTCTGCTGCTCAGCCAGTGGAAGTGATGTCACAGAATGTTCCCTGTGTGTATGCTTGAGTGCAATTGTCAGTCGCTGTATGTGGGCTGAGCAGCAGGGCTGCTGCTCCCGGTGGGGCTGATTCTCCTAATACTACTTTCAGTACTACTATAACCATCTTATCCTCTAATGTTCCTGTCCTGATTGAACTAAAGAATAAATCTTTCATCTGGATACAACTACACCTCAGTCTACCTCCTTTCTTGGATTCCACACTGGCGATGAGCAGAAAATGACTCACTTGGAACAAAAGGACAATACTGAAATTAAAGGAGGAGTCATCAATACTACAAAGAGAAGAAGAGACAGTAAGTGTACTTTTAAAAGTGCCCATTTGAAGCCTGCTAAATGGAAATGTCCCTGGGAACCTCACTGGTGTCTGTTTCCATCAGACAGCCTCAGCCCAGGGCTGATGTAATGTTACTCTGGAGCCATCAAGCTTGAAGCTAGAAGAGTTTTTTGTACCTGGCATATGGTATTTACTTGGATTACAACCACACAGGACCACTGTAAATCCTAGGGGCATTTAAACAAGCCTTGTGAGCCATAATTACATTGGAGCTTACTGGAACGGGCACTGGCAGTCTTGATAATTAATAAAGCCTAGAAATTGAAACTGCAGCTTCTCTTTTTTTCATTACTAGCAAGTCTACAGTGCAGCTATATAATCTGAACCCTTGTTTTAAATTTTATATCAATACCTCCAGTATCAGTGGTGAGTTCACACAAGTGCTTTTAATCCAGAAATTGACTTTAAACTCATGTGGCATGAGTGTGCATTTGAAAAGAGCTGAGGACTATTCGACCTGCTTCCAAGCTGCTGACCTAAAAGAAACTGGTGCACATGTGTATTTATTTTTACTTGGGCCGTGAGTACTTTTCTCATCATTAAAGAGCGCTTGGGAGGGGCGTGGCTAAGGCGCCGATGTAGGTGGAAGCGGGACTCCGGAGCTCCTCTGCGCCCGCCTCGCACCACCATACATCCTGCACCCTGACTCGAACCCCGAGCCCACTAAAGTGCCCAGGAGGGCATCAGGAACACGCAGGGGGAATCCGGAGGACTGGGGGCCCCTGCAACTGCCCCCACTGAACTTTTGTCGGAGAGCGAGGCACCCGGGGAAGTGAGCGCCTAAAATGGCGGCCGCCGTCTCGGTCTGAAGTGACTGGCGACGGAGCCCGGGAGGTGACGAGGAGCCCTGTGACTCTGTGGTGGCTGGTCGTCTGCCGGCGGGGACCCCCTGAGAGCCGGCGGAGGTGAGGGGAATTGATCGGCACCTTCGTGAACGGGACCGGAGGACGAGGGACGGCCGGCCTGCCTGACCCTAAGATGGCGCCGCCGGGGAGCAAGTTGTAGTAAAGAAAGACGCATGACTGCCTTGGCGGCCGATTGAGGAGCCCCTGGGACCCTGTGGAGCGCTGGGCCCGCCCTCCTGGTGGTGGACTCGCCGGGGCTGGTGGCGCTCGAGCGGCGATAGCGAGGAGTACAAGGGAGGACGTGCTGGCTACCCACCCCCACAAGGTACTGGATCTAGAGGCGGGGAGGGGCGCCTACTTGGCCCGGGAAGCCCGAGGACAGCGCGCCGCACCGGGACTGGTGCTTGCAGGCGCCAACTCTACCTGAGACTTCTGGACGCGGGGGCCTCACTGGGCGACCGGACCCGGGGCAGCGGTGCCTCACGACCCTAGTGGAGCGGGACCTGGTCCTTGGGCGGCCTCTCGAGCTAGTCCCCGCGTGGCGTGAGCCCGGGGGCACGCGTGAGTGAAGGGCCTGAGGCGGAACCAGGGCGGAGAGCGGGAACGCCGGCGGCCGCCGCAGGGGCACACGCAACTAGCTGCCCACCAGCATGGTACGAGGTGGCAAGAAGAAGGGCTTTGTGACCCTGAAGCTGGACGACCCGGGGCACCTCGTAGAAGACGACCCGCCGGGGCCGGTGGCGGGGAGCTCGACCCACCCACGGGACCCTTCCCTGGGGGACATCATGCAGGCGATTGTGGCGTCGCGGGAGGCCCTCGAAAAGCGCATAGATACCATCGGGTCGGACCTGACCCTGCTGAAAGATGACCATAGAAAGCTGAAGGAGCGGGTGGCGACCTCCGAGGTCACCCTGAAAAGTCTGCCTGGGGACGTAGTAGAGCTAAAGACGACACTGGCAGAAATGGCGCAGAGGGTGCGAGTGCTGGAGCTCCGAGCTGAGGACAGTGAAAGGCGCTCTCGGCGCAATAACCTCCGCCTCGTGGGGGTCCCCGAAAAAGTTGAGGGGCGTGACGCGGTCACCTACCTGGAGGGCTGGCTGCGAGCTGAGGTGGCCCCGGATGGACTTTCGCCGTTCTTTGCCATTGAACGTGCACACAGAGTCCCTGCGCGTCCCCCCAAGCCGGGGGGGCCGCCACGCCCGATTGTACTACGTCTCCTGCACTTCAGGGACAGAGACCATATACTGCGGAGGGTGCGGGACATCCCGGACCTGAGAATCGACAACAGCAGGGTCATGGTCTTTCCGGACTTCACCAGGGAAGTGCAGAAGCAACGGACCTCCTTCCTGGCGGTCAAGCGGAAACTGAGATCGCTGCAGCTGCCCTACACCATGCTGTTACCGGCGCGGCTGCGGGTGGTCGCTGGGGAGCGCACCCACTTTTTCCTAACACCGCAGGAGGCCTGGAGCTGGTTGGATGCCAGGGGGGAGCCGGGCATGGATCCCACGCCGCAGACCCCACCCAGGAGACGCTCCACGGAATCGACGCCGATGCGACGATCTGGCTCCCCATCGGGATGGCAGCAGGAACGAGCCAAGGCGGTGCAAGCAGTGGCGGACATCAGCCAGGGAGACGCCAGCCCATCCAGTAGCGCATCGGAGCAGTCGAAGGCCAGTGCTCCCAGCCCTGGATCCAGCAGTGGGCACGAGTTGTCAGAGACAGACCTGCCGGTGGTGACTCCCCAGACAGCGGATGGTATCCTTGGCTGAGCTGGATCGTGGGACGCTGACCGCATAAGTAAGGTACTGGGGTGCGGGTGCGGAGGGGGGCCGCTTCCGGACGCTATGCAGTGAGGTGTGGATACCCCCCGGGACTTATCGCTGAGATCTTGGGGGAGGGGAGAGTCGGGGGACCTCTCCTGAGTGTTGTTGGGGGAGGTGGGGCGGGGGGCTTCGGACCTGTCTGGGGCCGGCATCGTTGCCACTCCAGCCCTATTATGTAGTGATACGCCTTTGACACTTGAGTTTGGATGGGGTTTCCACGTTGGTTGTCTGTCTGGGGATGTGGGAGTTGGGGTAGTTTGATTAAGCAAGTTGGGGGGGGGACGAGGGAGGGGCCTGGGCGTGCTGGGGGGATTGCCGAGAGGGTGAATTGGCCACGGTGGACTCTACCATGGGATCCGACTTAGGCTACAAATGTCTCACATGGAACGTAAGGGGGATGCACTCGATGCATAGGCGGCACAAGATCCACTCCTATCTGGTCAGGCGGGGCATACACATCGCCTTCCTTCAGGAAACGCATCTGCTAGCTAAGGAAGGGAAGGCACTGCAGCGGCGCTGGAGGGGGCAGGTTTATCACACTGGTTACTCTGCTTATGCTAGGGGGGTGGCCATCTGGATACGGGCGGGGGTACCCTTCCAGTGTACACAACAGGTAATTGACCCAGAGGGGAGATACATAATGGTGCGAGGCAAGCTGGATGGGAGGGACCTTAACCTGGGTTGCTTGTACGCCCCGAATGTGGACCAACCTGCATTTCTCTCTCTACTGTCCAATAAGCTAGCTCAGTTCTTAGTGGAGCCCTTGCTCCTGGGCGGCGACTTTAACAGCGTGGCTGACGTTGCTCTGGACAGATCCCACCCCCCCCTACCGAATGCACCAGCTGGTAGACTTGCACTCGTGCGCTCCGCCTGGCAACGCCAGTGGGGCCTGGTCGACTCCTGGAGAGCTAACCACCCGTTGGACAGGGACTACTCGTTCTTCTCCGCTCTCCATGAATTACACGTCCGCATTGATGCCTTCCTGTGCTCCCAGGACGTGCACGCGGAAGTGTGCCACAGTGAGTATCTCACCCGCACGGTCTCTGACCATAACCCGCTTCTCGTGCGGATGCGCTGGTCGCAAATCCGCCCGAGGATCCCGGCTTGGAAACTCCGTCCTGAGGCGCTAGACAATCAACTCTTCCGTACCACAATTGCCTCGGGCATTGAAGCATACTTCCAGGTGAATGCGGGTTTGACGGGCTCGGCTGCAACGGAATGGGACGCCTTCAAATCTATGCTACGGGGCCAGTGCATTGCGACGTCATCGGGGGTGCGGAAAACGTTACTGGAGGAGCTTGAGAAAGAGGACGAGACCCTGCGGGGGCTGGAGAGGATGAGGCCTGAACGGCCGGACACCCACGAGGCCCTCCTGGGGGTGTGAGAGGCGGTGGCGACGTCGGTGGAGCGCCTCCGGTGCTTTGACTACAAGGCCTACCTCACGCGAGCGCACTCGGAACGCGACAAGTCGGGAGCTCTTCTGGCCTGGCTGGCCAACCCGGCCCGTCGGAGCTCAGTCATCCTTGAGCTCAGGGACCATGCGGGGACGGCGAGATTTGATCAGCAGGGGATCAACACGTTGTTCTATGACTACTACACGGAACTCTACCGTAGCAGGGTCTTCCCTTCGTTGGGGGAGTTCCAGGCCTTTACGGAGGGTCTTGACCTACCGGAACTGGGCGAGGAGGACGCGAAGCGGCTCGGGGACAAGATCGGGGAAAGAGAGGTGCGGGTCGCCATCAAGAGCATGGCGAGAAATAAGACGCCGGGCACCGACGGATTCCCTGCGGAATTCTACCTCACCTACGCGGATCTCCTTGCGCCCCGGCTGACGTGGCTGTACAACGAGTCGAAGCGGCTGGGTTGTCTCCCTGCGACCACGAGGGAGGCGTTGATCGTCCCCCTGCTGAAACCGGGCAAGGAACCGTGGGACAGAACAGCGTACCGCCCACTGTCCATGCTTAACCTGGACTACAAGATCTTAAGCAAGATCTTGGCGACGCGATTGCTCCCCCACATGCCCATGCTGGTCCATGCGGACCAGTCGGGGTTCATCCCGGCCCGCAATACGGCGCTTAATGTGCGGCGACTCCTGCATATACTGGAGGCTGACACCTACGACGGCGACGAGGCAGTGGTGTTAGCTGTCGATATGGAGAAGGCTTTTGACAGCCTAGAATGGCCTTATCTCTTTCATGTTCTGTGGACGATGGGCCTCGGCGAAGGCTTCGTAACTTGGACGATGCTGCTTTACCAGAACGCGACGGCGAGAGTCAGAACTGGGAGGGTTATCTCTGAGATGTGCGGGGTGGGCAGGGGCACCCGTCAGGGATGCCCTCTCTCCCCCCTGCTGTTTGCCCTGGCCATCGAGCCCATTGCAGCGCGAGCCTGGATGGGTCAGGCGTATCAGGGCCTGGACGTCTATGGGCAGGTACACCACATCGCATTATACGCAGATGATCTGCTGATGTTCCTGGCGAACTCGGCGGACTCCCTGCATGGAGCTCAGACTCTCCTGCAATCGCTGAGCAGAGTATCGGGCCTTCGAGTGAACTGGGCGAAGTCCCACCTGTTCCCGGCCCGCCCACGGAGAGCATGCCCACAAACTACGGAGGGCGTAACGTGGGAAGAGAGGAGCCTGCGGTACCTTGGCACCTCGATCTTCCATGACAGGGCCGATATCCTCGAGGGAAATATCGGGTCGGCGATCCGACACACTAAAGGGAACTTTGACTTTTGGGGCACGCTCCCATTGTCACTCATGGGGAGGGTGGCGCTACTCAAGATGGTGACCTTACCGCGGCTGCTTTACTTCTTCGGAACCCTCTCGATCTGGATCCCGGCAAGCTACTTCAGGTGGCTGAGATCGATGGTCATCGGCTTTCTGTGGGGAGCGGGAAGGCGCAGGGTGGCACATGCCACACTTCTCCACCCTCGGACGGACGGGGGTCTGGCAGTGCCGGACTACGAGCTCTACTACCTGGCGGCGCAACTGCAATGGCTAACACAGTGGGTAGCAAGGGCCAGACGAGGGGAGGACGGATCAGGGGAGCCGGCGGGACCGGTCCAGGTGTTGTCCCGGATTGTCCTGGGACTTCCGATGGGGGATTTCCACCTTACTCAGGAGTTTGCGACGGCCCGAAAATGCTGGAACAGGTATCGCCGGAGGTGCGGTATTACAGTTCCGTACGCACCTGAGATCCCACTTAAACTCTGCGGGGCACTCCCGCACGGGGGCTCGTGGCGCAGGCTGGACGGCTGGGACCAGCAGGGGCTGTCATCCATGGGCGACCTGTACGAAAACGGGGCGATGTTGCCTTTCGACCTCCTGAAGGACCGCTTTGAGCTGGCGGGTGGGGACTTCCTCCTTCATGCGGCATTAACGGCGGCGATCCGCAAACACTGGAGGGTGGGTATGTCGGAGCCACCACTGTCCCTGGGCTGCCAGTATGTCGTGATGATGGCGGGGACGGTCAAGGCTGTCACGTGCCTATATCGACGCATGGTCTCGGAATCCGTCCCTCCACTGCTGGCCTTGAAGGCGAAATGAGAGGCTGACTTGGCGACTGATATCTCCGAGGAGGCATGGACTGGCATACTGGAAGGGGCCCGGAACGGGACGCGCAACGCGAGGTTCCAGCTGGTGCACTTTTATGTCTTACATAGGGCCTACCTGACCCCTGACAAACTACATAAATACTTCCCGGCCCACTCGGCGTCCTGCCCGCGTTGCCCGGCGGATCTCGCCAATTTCCAACACATGTTCTGGTCCTGTCCTGAGCTGGGGCCCTTCTGGAGGGAAGTAGTGGAGGTACTGAGGGAGGTAACGGAGAGGGACCTGCAACTCACCATGGCACACTGCATATTACACTGGTTCCCACACACATCAAAAAACAAGGTTACTAGCAAGTTTCTGGATTTGGGGCTCCTCCTGGTGAAACGGGCCATTACGTCCCAGTGGGAGGCGACCAGGGGCCCCGCAGTAGAGCGCTGGAAGGCTGAGCTGCTTAAATGGGCTCGGTGTTAGGGTGAGCTTCGCCTACAGGCCGCGCTCAGGGTAGACAATGACATGGCACTGGAGAGGGCCAGGGCGTGGGAGGGGCTGGTCCTAGATCTTACGCTCCTGGACACGGAGGAGGAGGACTCCCCGGTGCATAGTCCGGCTCCGGCGTTGCGCCCGCCTGACGGGGGGACGGGCTAGGCCCACTCTGCTGCTCCCCTATTTTTGCATTCCAGTGTGATGACTTACGAATAGTTGCTGATAAATCATGGAGCTCTGTTTCGGTTCGGGTCTAGCTGGGAGGGTTGAGAACTCGGCTAGATGGTACTCTGGCACGCCTGGGGGGGTGGGGGGACTGGGCGGGGGCGGGGGGGCGGTTATGGGTGATTGTGGGCGAGGGTGGAGGGGTAGGCGGGGATGGGAGTGTTGAGGGGGGTGGTGGGGTATGTTCAGTAAGGGTAAAAATGACTCTTGGTTCAACTGGACTTGGGGCTCGGAAGAGGGAGCGTTAGGGCCGAAAAGCAGCTTTCCCAGTTCCCACCAACCTGGCGATTGTGGACCAATACAGAATGCTCCATCGCAGTTTTTTCCCCCATGATATTGCCGCTCAACCTCCGGGGTGTGAGCTAAACGGCTGTGTGATACGGGGGTGGGGGAGTGGAGCTTCGATTGAGCGCCAAGGGGAATGGCTTGAATATACTGTATGCATTCCTGATGTTGCTGCAATAAAAAGATATTCACAAAAAAAAAAAATTAAGGAGCCCTTGGGAGAGCAGGGGAGCGAGCACTTGAAATTGTCATGTTCTGCTGCAGCGCATGTTTCTAAACCCTTCCATGCGCAGGATGGCCGGGAGCCGTACTGCGCACGGTGCTCGTGTGCGCAGGATGGATCCTGGCCGTCCTCGCACATGGCAGGGGAAATCCCTCTGGTGCTGGCACCTTTTCCCCTCTACAGCCTCTGGTGCTGGGGAAGGGCTTCCCCAGCTCCCTAGGCTGTCTGTGTTGTTTCTGTGCAATGAAGATCAGAGCGCACGTCCTGCTGTCTTCATTGCACAGAAACCGAAACTAAAATGAGCCTTGAGGCTCATTTCAGTTTCACTTTCTACCTGCTCAGGAAGCTATCTCAGCCCCGAGCACGTAGAAAGATGGGAGAGGTATCATTTTCAATGGTACCCCTCCCTAGTGGATCCCTGCTTAGGGATCGCCTCAGGGGGCGATCCCCAAACAGGTATCTACACACTAGGCACCAGGGAGGGGGGGAGCGGCCCCTTGGGCAAGGGCCTTTGCTCCCCACCATAAAGTTTAGGCTAAATTCAGTCTTTCTGCCCCCCCTGGGGCGCAGATGGGGGCTCCAGCCCCCAATCTGGCCCCGGGGGTCAGAAAGCCCACTAGAACCAGGGATTTTTTTTAACAACAAAAATTAGGGGTGACGGCTGCCTAAGATGGGTATGCCAATGCCCCCACCCCTCCCCCCACAAAATTCCAGTCTTTCTGCCAACCCTGGGGGAAGCAGCCCCCAATCTGCCCAAACGGGGGGCAGAAAGCTACCTAGAAACCAGGGATTACATTTATTATGTAAATTATGGGTGGGGGCTGCCCAATATGGGAACGTCAAAGCCTCCCTCTGCACAATAACAGTCTTTCTGCCCCCCAGGGACAGAAAGACCACTAAGCTCGTTTTTTTTTCTACCATTAATTTAGGAGTGGGGGCTGCTCAAGATGAGCATGCCAATGCCCCCACCCCTCCCACCACACAATTCCAGCAGAAAGCACCTTAGACACCAGGAATTACTTTTTTTATAGGCCCGGGGTCGGGGCTGCCCAGAATGGGCATGCAAATGTCTCCACCCTACCCCCCAAAAATAACTAAAGACTTGATGCCCCTCCAGGAGGAAGATGGGGGAAATAGCTGCTGATCTTCCCCCGGGGAGGGGGGGGGGCAGAAAGCCCACTAAGCGCCAGGAATTGTTTTTATATAGGTAGGGGTGGGGGCTGCTCAGAATGGGCATGTCAAGGTCCCCACCCCCCCCCCAAAAAAGATGAAATAGTCTTTCTGACCCCTCAGGTGGCAGATGGGGCAATAGCCCCTTATCTGCCCCCCCCCGGGTATGACAGATACCCCACTAGCCACCAGGGATTTTTTTTTCAAATGTTCGGTGCCAATGCCCCCACCCTCCCCAAAAAGATTACACAGCCTTTCTGCCACCCACAGGAGGCAGATGGGGGCAGAAGCCCCTAATCTGCCCCCCGGGGGCAGAAATTTCATTAGGCACCAGCGATTATGCTGGCTTTTCTATTAGTAGGGGTGGAGCTTCCCAGAATGGGCATTCCAATGACCCCATCCCCCCAAAAGAATAGCCACAGTCTTTCTGCCCCCCTTGGGGGCATATCGGGGCAATAGCCCAAGATTTACCCCCCCTACCCATGGTGGCAGAAAGCCCACTAGGCACTGACTTTTTTTCAGGATGTGCCTACCTGTGGATTTTGGGTCGTAGCGCAGCTAGCACCTAGGGAAATATAGCAAACCTATATTTTTTTTAAAACTAGACACTCAGGGGAATCCAGGATGGGGTGACTTGTCTGGCTCACTCCAGGTTCTGTTACCCAGAATCCCTTGCAAACCTCAAACTTTATCCACAAAAACACATTTACCTACATTTCTGTGGTGGAAAGTTCTGGAATCTGCGTGGATCCACAAAATTCCACCAACCCCGCTTTCCCCAAAGTCTTTCAAGAAAAATGGTACCTCACTTCTGTGGGTTGGCCTAGTGCCCATGACCGGA
This sequence comes from Lissotriton vulgaris, assembly GCF_964263255.1. Classification (NCBI taxonomy): domain Eukaryota; kingdom Metazoa; phylum Chordata; class Amphibia; order Caudata; family Salamandridae; genus Lissotriton; species Lissotriton vulgaris. The sequence continues at coordinate 858,254,241 of NC_141698.1, forward strand.
AACGGGCCAAAACGCAACGTGGACACACCACATTTTCACAGTGAAAAGTGCCTAGCTGTAGATTTTGAACCTTAGCTCTGCCGACACCTAGGGAAAACTAGCAAACCTATACCTTTTTGAAAACTATATACCCAGGGGAGTTCAGGATGGGGTCACTTGTCTGGCTTTCACCAGGTTCTGTTACTCAGAATCCCTTGAAAACCTCAAATTTTGTTGCAAAAATCAATATTTTCTCACATTTCTGAGTGAAAAAAGTTGTAGGATCACCGGGCTAGCACAAATTTCCTACCACCCAGCATTTCCCCAGGTCTCCCGTTAAAAATTATACCTAACTGGCGTGCGTAGGTCAAGTACCTGCGACAGGCAAGGGCCCAAAACATATTTAGTAGACATCAAATTTACCTACCACAAAACAACCTGGTTTGTAAGGGAGGTCACCTGGGTTTTTGGCCCCGGGCTCGGCGGCTATCTTGGGAAACTACCAACCCATACATTTCTGAAAAACAGACACCCAGGGTGAGTCCAGCGAGGTATGGCTTGCGTGGATCCCCAACATTTTCCTACCCATAATCCCCTGCAAACCTCAAATGTAACCGAAAAAAATCCCTTTTTTTATCAAATTTCTGCCTGGGAATGTTCTGGAATCTTCGTGGATCCACAAATTTCCTCCCTACCAGCATTTTCAAGGTCTCCCGATAAACATGGTACCTCACTCAATTGGGTGGGTCAATGACCCGGGACAGGCAAGCACCCAAAACCTATTGAGGCAACATCAAAATTACCTATCCCAAAATAACCTGGTTTTGCAATAATAATAACAGTTACATTTGTAAAGCGCCTGGTTACACTGGGACCAGTGTGTCCCTGCGCTACAGTATCAACAAAAAAACAGCAGCAGAAACCAAAAGAAACAGGGCAATAATTAAGAAGCTGGAAATAAGTGCGTCTTCAGACCTTTCCTAAAAATGGGCTCAGAACACTCTAGCCGGAGTGCCTGAGGAAGCGAATTCCACTGCTGAGCTGCTAAATTACAGAACGAACGTCCACCCATCCTGGCTCTTTTAATTTTGGGGACATGCACCCTACCTGTTCCACTGGACCTTAGCGATCTAGTAGGTGCATAAGGAGTTAAAAGACCATACAAATATGAGGGTCCTTTTCTTTGTAAAATTCGATGGCTCACACACAAAGCCTTGAATTTCACTCCAACCCTGATAGGGAGCCAGTGCAAGGAAGCCAGCGCCCTTGTGGCCGAGGCACTCTTAGGGAGCATGAGAATTTATCTTGCCGCTGCATTTTGAATGTATTGCAAGCGTCGCAGGCATCTGACCGGAGCACCCAGGTACAAAAGTTTGTCATAGTCCATGCGGGAGGTTACCAGCGTGTGAACAAGAATTTTCCTCGATTCCAGTGGAAGGGTGTCAAGTGTTTTCCAAAGTCTCCTCAGAATCCCAAAGCAGGCGCCTGCTACCCGCCCGATGTGGTAGTCGAAGGACAACTTATTATCCACCCTAATCCCAAGATTCTTAGCATGTTCGTAGGGTATGGGAGTGGGGCCCAATGACTGGTGCCACCACGCTGAGGACCATACTGAAGGGGCCTTGCCTATCACCAGTACCTCGGTTTTACTGCCATTCATCCTCAGGCAGTTGTTTGCCATCCAGCCCGCCAGTTCTTGAAGCAGGATGCAAAATTGGAGGAAGCACCAGCCTGGGTCAAAGAGACCACCAGCTGGGTGTCGTCAGCGTAAGACAGGGCATTAATCCGAAAATTATCTGAGATTTTAGCCAAGGGGGCAAAATAGAGATTGAATAAAGTAGGGCTCAAAATAGAGCCCTGAGGCACCCCCTGGGCCAGCTTGATGTTTCTAGAATGGAAGTTGCCCTGCATAACAGTGAGATAAAAAGGATTCCAACCATTTGAGTGCTCCGTCCGCTACACCCCCTCTAGCTAGATCATGAAGTAAGGTATGGTGGGCAACAGTGTCAAACGTGGCACTCAAGTCTGAAAGAATTAAGGCCGCTGTCTGTCCTTCGTCCACATACTGCCTAATGATCTCTGTGGAGTAAAGTAGAGCCGATTCGGTGGAATGCAAAGCCCGGAAGTCCGACTGTGAAGGATGGAGAAGGTTGTTGATACAAATATGTGCAGTGAGCTGTGTATTTACAATCTTTTCCGCGACCTTAGCAAAATAAGGAAGCAGGAAGATGGGACGCAAATTATCGAGCTGATCGGCACTAATATGTGTTTTTTTCTGTAAATATATTTCCTTTTCCTTCCACATTTCCGGAACCACTCCAGAGTTAAAGGACAATTCTAAAAGATGTCGCAAAAAAGGTTCCAGTACGTCTATGCTGCCTCTAAGCACTCTCGGCGTAACAGGGTCCCTAGGCGAGCCCGACTTAATGCAAATAGCCACACTTTTAAGAATGTCCTGTGAGGGCACAGTGAAATTATGGAGACCTTGTATTTCAGACACAGCCACACATTCCTTATCAACTCTTTTACCCTCACGAGCAGATTCAGGAAAAGAGGAATAAATCCTTTCAACCTTCTCTGCAAAATATTCAGCAACTCGATTGCATGACTCTACAGAGCCCAGAATCGGCGCTGTAGCAGATGCCAAGTAGGATATCTCTTTAAAGATCTTAAACAGCTCTTTTGTAGAGTTCTCCGCTCTTTGGATCCTAATATTAAAGTAAGCTGCCTTTGCCTTCCTAATGAGCGAATGGTAGTGTTTAAGGCTGTCTTTGTATTCAGCTTCCAGATCAGCTGAAAACGGCTTTCTCCAGCGCATTTCTAAGCCCGTAACACTTTGTAGTGTAATTCCTATATTCCCAATAGGCTCTGCGCATTGGAATAACATAAACTACAGTGTAGACGTAGGACTGAGGTCGACTGGGTCTCTATTGAATATGTTAGACTTAATTATGAAATGACAGCTAGCTCAGAGGTCACTAGAAACTTTCTCGAGTAAACAAGAAGGTGCTAAATTTCTTGAATAGACAAGAAGGGATTAGTTTCTGACAACCGCATAAACATGACAACTTTGCTCCCCCAGAATCAGGAGTATATCTCCAGAGTCGCGGAAACAATAGATAGCTATTTCACTCAGTTAAGCGTGCATGCTTCGTTTCACCAGAAGTGCAGAGAAATAGCGAGACGGACGTTTTCAATAAAAGTGGTTATTTATTGAGCAGTCTACTTTCTCATGCAAGAGAAGTGAATTGCCACAATTGCACTACTTGTATTAAAGTAAAGTGCGTACAGTAAAATGAGTATTATGAAATAATACTGTAAAAGCATGTATATGATTTCTAAGCCATAAGATACTTAAAATGGATAAAATACATACAATGATAAAATAATGACTAAACGTACTCAACTGATTTTTCTAAGATACGCCTACCCCAGTGTACCTAACCTAAGCCTAGTACAGGGAAGGAGTTGATGAGTTACAGTTTTTGCCAAGAATCTGACTCAAGAATTCTCTAAGGTTCTAATCAGCTCCCTACCTTGGTTTTAGAATGAAGGAGGTCTTGTATCTCTTTCTCAGGACTCGATCTCCCAGCAACCCGCAAGGGTGACAGGGAAACACTGGAGCTGGATTTCTCGGCAGGAGAAAAGACAGCGTCTCTCTCAGTGCGTCAGCAGGGAGTGTAGGCTTCCTTCGGCACTCGCATCCGCAGGGCGTCGGGCAAGTAGATAGCCGATCTGCTCCAAACCACCGTGTGTTGCTTAAGGCAGATGCTGGTATATTTATACCTTGAAGGTGCCGAGTTTGACGTAAGGTTGGACATAAGACGTCACTAAGAACTCGCAGTTCTTTCAGGACTCCAGGAGTTCTAGGACAAATCAATACAGAAGCAGGGGGAATTCCCGGGCTGCTGGAGGCTTGGTTTGTTTAAGAACGCGTTGTGCTTTCCAGAAGTCTATGGGAGTAGCCTTGTCGTATTTGGACTGCATTGGCTATGTCTTAATATGGGTATGATTCTTATGCCTATATAAGGATATGATTTTATATAACCACATAAGGGCATTAAATCGGGAATATTTACTAGAGTCCTATAATCATCTACAACAACTTTACTGAACCAGGGGGCTGATTTGCATATGTTTGTCGCCATTTTAGTGGATCAGGGTGCAGTGCAATCGAGAGCGGCAATTATACGCCCCTCAAGATCTTTACACACCCCATTTACATCCCGGCCAAAAGGCAGACCATCCCTTAGTAAGACCAAGTTAAAGGCCCCTTGAGAGAAGCCCGCCCATGTCCTTATCTTTATGTCAGACTTAGCTTTCTCCTGCTTTATATGCAGGGGCAGCTTTATCACAAACGTGATCAAAAAATGATCAGACCACAACACCGGAAGTGGAGGCTTAATTTCCATTGCGTCCCAGTTGGCGAGAGTAGGATCAAGTAGGTGTCCCAGTTTATGAGTCTGGAGTTCCGATTTTAAAAATATTTGCAGCACTTCAAGTCTCTGGCGCAGCTCATGTGCCCCGGGGTCAAGTGCATTGTCGAAATGTAAGTTAAAATCTGGAGGGGGGTCCAATGGGTTTTTGGCCCCGGGCTTGGTGGCTATCTTGGGAAACTACCAACCCATACATTTCTGAAAAATAGACACCCGGGGGAGTCTAGCGAGGTATGGCTTGCGTGGATCCCCAATATTTTCCTACCCATAATCCCCTGCAAACCTCAAATTTAGCTGAAGAAAATCCCCTTTTTTATCAAATTTCTGACTGGGAATGTTCTGGAATCTTCGTGGATCCACAAATTTCCTCCCTCCCAGCGTTTCTCCAGGTCTCCCGATAAAAATGGTACCTCACTCGCGTGGGTGGGTCAATGACCCGTGACAGGCAAGGGCCCACAACCTATTGAGGCAACATCAAAATTACCTATTGCAAAACAACCTGGTTTTGCAAGGGGGGTCCCATGAGTTTTTGGCCCCGGGCTCGGCAGCCATCTAGGGAAATCTACCAAACCCAAACATTTCGTAAAACTAGACACCCGGGGGAGTCCAGTGAGGTATGGTAACATTTTTATCTGGAGACCTGGGGAAACGCTGGGTGTGAGGAAATTTGTGGATCCACGCAGATTCCAGAACTTTCCCACACAGAAATTTGATTAAAAAGTGATTTTTTTACAAGCTAAATTTGAGGTTTGCAGGGGTTTCTTGGTAGGCAGATATTGGGGGACCCATGCAAGCCATACCTCGCTGGACTCCCCAGGGTGTCTAGTTTTCAGAAATGTGTGGGTTTAGTCGGTTTATTTAGATGGCCGCCGAGCCCAGGGTCAAAAACTCATGGGACCCCCCCTTGCAAAACCAGGTTGTTTTGGAATAGGTCATTTTGATGTTGCCTCAATAGGTTTTGGGCCCTTGCCTGTCGTGGGCTCTTGATCCATCCACACAAGTGAGGTGCCATTTTTCTCTGAAGACTTTGGGGGATGCATGGGTGGAATTTTGTGGATCCACGCAGATTCCAGAACTTTCCACCACAGAAATGTAAGGAAAATGTGTTTTGTTGACAAATTTTTAGGTTTGCAAAGGATTCCCTGAATGTCTAGTTTTCAAAAATGTATAGGTTTGCTTGGTTTCCCTAGGTGCGGGCAGAGCTAGGGTTCAAAATCTACAGCTTGACACTTTGCAAAAAAAGGGTCCGTTTTCACTGTGAAAATGTGGTGTGTCCACATTGTGTTTTGGGCCATTTCCTGTCACGGCCACTAGGCCTACCTACAAAAGTGAGGTACCATTTTTCCCGGGAGACTCTTTGGAACATGAGGTCAATGGAACTTTGTGGATCCACGCAGATTCCAGAACTTTACGCCTTAGAAATGTGAGGAACATTTGTTTTTTTGGACTCATTTTTAGGTTTCCAAGGGATTCTGAGTAACATAACCTTGTGGGAGCCTGTCAAGTCACCCCATCCTGGATTTCCCTGCGTTTCTAGTTTAAAAAAATGTTTAGGTTTGCTAGGTTTATCTAGGTGCCGGCAGACATAGGGTTCAAAATCTACAGCTTGGCACTTTGCAAAAAAAGGGTCAGTTTTCACTGTGAAAATGTGGTGTGTCCACGTTGCGTTTTGGGCCATTTCCTGTCACGGCCAGTAGGCCTACCCACACAAGTGAGGTACCATTTTTCTCATAAGATGTTGGGAAATGCTGGGTGGGTGGAATTTTGTGGAGGAAAATGTGGTGGTTTTTTTTACAAAGTTTGAGGTTTGCAAGAGATTCTGGGTAACACAACCTGGTGAGAGCCAGTCAAGTGACCCCATCCTGGATTTCCCTGGTTGTCTAGTTTTCAAAAATGTATATGTTTGCTAGGTTTCCCTAGGTGCCGGCAGAGCTAGGGTTCAAAATCTACAGCTAGGCACATTGAAAAAAAGGGTCAGTTTTCACTGTAAAAACAAAGTGTGTCTATGTTACGTTTTGGGACGTTTCCTGTCGCGGGCACTAGGCCTACCCACTCAAGTGAGTTACCATTTTTATCAGGAGACTTAGGGTAACACAGAATTGTAAAGCAATTGTTATTAGCTTTCAACGCATTTCTGCCTTTCAAATGAAAGATAATGTGTAAAAAAGAAGTCATTTTGAACAATGACCTATAATTCTAATGCTTTTGTGGGTACTCCCAATTTCGGAAATGTGCAAATATCTACTGTTTTTAAACTCTATATTTTGTTCCAGTTTCAGAAATACTTAGGTGTCTTTCATACCGATTTTTCCATGCGTATATTTTCCCAAATGAATTGCTATATACCTGGTATATAATGAAAAACCATTGCAAGACGCCGATCAGTTATTGGCTCTAGGTTCATCGGGTTCTTGGTGAATGTTAGATCTGGGGGTCTCTAGTTGGCAGAGGTAAGTACCTTTGTCCAAATAGGGACCCTTGCTTTTAGTCTAGGTAAAGGGATACACACTGTAGATAACCCCTGCTCACCCCCTAGGTAGCTTGGCATGAGCAGACAGGCTTATCCCCAAGGCAATGTGTAGGGTAGTTGCTCTTAACACACACAATAACTTCAGAATACACCCCAAATTGAATGCACACAGGTAAGTATATAAAAATATATATCTTTATCTTATTTTAGGCAGTTTAAACCAATGGCAATGCAGCTACAAACTCACTTAACTCTTCTTGAGGTTTGCACTGGGTTAGGAAGTTATTTGGGGGATCTCAGTTCAGTCTCAGTCTTTAAAAGAACAGAATGGGAAAGATATCAGTAGAAGCTGTGAACACTTTAAAAATGGCCGAATGCCGTATCTCCAGCGCTGTTCTACTGAGGCGCCGGTACCGTGTTCACAAAGAAAAGTCTCCCCACATAGGAAATGCATTCCCGCGGCCTCTACCGGTCCCGCTAGCTCCCCGCCCGCTCTCGACACTCCAACGAGCGGCGGGGGGCCTGGTTACCTTTGGGTTGCGAGGGCGGCAGTCCGGGGAGGGTTGATGCACACTGCTCCCTCAGCAGTGTCATACGATGGCTCCTGGCGTCGTCCAATCCTCTTGCGGCTCTCTTGGCGAGCCCCTCGTGATGTCACAGCTTACTCGAAGTCAGCCAATTGCAGCGCGGCTTATCTGGACGAGCCCCTCGTGATGGACCAATGGGAGCGTGAACCTGGCGATGACGCAGCGGCCCGGGTACCAATCCCAGCGCGGCACCGCCGGACCAGGCTTCGGAGTTGCTGAGGGGGCTCGTTCTCTTTGAGTCAATCAGGGCGCAGCTCCTTCGATTTCTTCTCCGCGGCCCCGGCAGAGTACGGCGAGAACTTCAGGCAATTTCAGGCCCCGGACAGTGGCGGTTCTAGGCGGCACGGCGGTTTTAGGGTGCAGGTCATGGACAGACCGCCCACATGGCCACAAGATTGTTTGGGGTGATTCTTTACGCAGGGAGGCACCACGATCCTCCGGTCACCCTCAAGCATGTGCCGATGAGCACATCGATCTTCTCCCACGGCCAGCAGTTAGAAACACGCATCGAGGGCAAAACACAGCACGATCTTCACAGCGTTTTGGGAATGCTTGGGAACCTTTTAACCCTGGGTTCCAGGACAGGAGGCCAGCTCTTCTCAGTCCCTTGGAGATTCTTGTAGACACAGCACACAGCAAAGTCTTGAGGTCAAGCAGGCAAGGGTCACAGTACACAGCAAAGTCCCCTTCTTCCCTCCTTCAGTTGAACAGCAAAACAGGTCAGCCCCACAGCACACAGCAAGGGCAGTCTTCCTTAGTTTCCTCAGCGGTTCTACTTCTGGCAGAGGTTCCCCTCGATTGTAGAATCTAAAAATCGGTTGTCAGGGGTCCTTCTCTTATACCCCTAAAAGTCTTTGAAGTCTTTATGCAAGTGGGTCCTGAGCCCGGTCTAAACCAGTTCTGGGTGTTGCTGGAGTACTTTGTTTTCCTGGCTTCTTCCTTCTTTTCAGAGTGAGGGGCAGAGTCGTCAGCCGCCCAGCAGGAGGTGGGGCCAGCATTGTGGCAGGCAGGCACAGCCCTATTCAATCCCAGGTGCTATACCCTCCCACCACTCTAGTTGCAAATGCAGTCATTCAGCCTAAGGCTGACACAGACAACCTCCTGGGGGCTCCCCAGCCCCTGTCACCCTCAAACCAGACAGGAAATCCACAAGCAGATCCAGGCACACAGAAAGGTCAGACACGAGAACAGTCATGTTAGACCTGACATCATTGGCTTGAGTCTCTCCTCCATTTTTTCTGTTTGCCTCCACTGTTTACGATGTTTTTTGCTGGTATATGCTTTGGGCACTGTGCCACTGCTGATCAGTGCCACAGTGCAAGTGCTCCCTATGTTAAATTACTGTATTGATTGAATTCCATGTTTGGCTTATTTGGTTTACTGTCAGTCCCTAGTCTAGTGCACCAGGAGTGCCAGGGCTTGTAAATACAAATGCTGCTCGTGGGCTTGCAGCACATGTTGTGCCACCCACAAGAGCGGCCTAGTAAAAGTATGTCTACAGGTCTGCCATTGCTAGACCTACGTGCAGTCTGGTACTGTCACGCTGACTGCGCAAGTACACCTACTTGCCAGTACCCAAACCTTCCCTTAACTTCATGTTAGTCACCCCTATGGTAGGCCTGAGGGCAGGGTGCATTGTAAGCATAAGGTAGGACAAGCCTGACCAAGTTGGCATGTCCTAATAGTGAATTACAGCCATATTCGTTTTTCACTATTGTAAGGTAACCTGCTCTCCATTCGTTAGAATGGGCTGCCTGGGTTATTAATGCTATAATCCTTGCTGGCTCGGGGAGCATGGTGCAATGTCGAGTTTGGTATCCCTGAACTCGGGGTTTAATTACGCATCCGTTGGTGTGGATGGTTTTTGGACTCTGGGTTTGAAAATAGCACTTTTAGAAAGTGGCTATTTTCTTGTCTAACTATTTCTGGTTTCTGCTGGTTTGGTGTGTGTGTGACAGGAGCTGGGTGGCTCCAGAGATCTGCTGAGTCAGTGTGGGATGAGTGGGACATTTGCATTGAGAGTAGGGGGAGAGTAGCTTCTGATAGCCTGCCCTGCCTGTAACAATGCTGGCTCCACCTCCTGCCAGGCGACTGATGGCTCTGTGCCTGCCAGGGACGATCCTGGCCCCACCTCCTGCCGGGAGGCTGATAGCTCTGCTGCTGCCAGTGACAATACTGGCTCCACCTCCTACTGGCGGCTGAGGACTCTGCCCTGCTCAGTGAATAGGCCAGGTGCCTCTACCTGGCTACACCCACAACAGACCCAGGATGTTGGGAAATTCTCCTGCATGGACAAAGGGATCAAAGCCAAAAAGGGGTATAAGAGAAGGACCCCTGAACCAAGAATTTAGATCACTTCTGACAAGGAACCCTGAAACCAAGGACAAGAAGCCTGCTGATCCAAGGACTTGCCTACCCCTTCTGCCAGTGTGCTGTTTGCTGGGGGGAATCCTGCATGTGCTTCTTTATTTTTGCCAAGGAACCAGGAGAGAGGAACTGTGTGTGTACTCTCAAACTTTGCTAAGAAAATCTCCAAGGGCTGGAAGAGTGCCAGCCTCCTGTTGAAGTCACAGGGCTAAAGGACTTCATCTGCTTAAAGTGCTGTTTGCTGGAACCTGTGAATCCAGCACCTCTGAAAGAAACCAGCAACCTCGACGCCGACGGACGCCGCCGAATCCAGCTCGACATCGTGAGTAACGGCTCCAGTGTCCCGCTTCCTCGCCGCCGGCCGCCGGGCCCGATCGACGCCAGCAGCAACGCCAGTGAGTAGCGAGTTCGGCTCCAGCTCCAAGTGACTTCGTGTCTGCACCGCTGCTGATCGCATCGACCTCAAGCCCTCTCGACGCCGTGAGCGCTGCTCACTCTTGCAACATCATCGACATCGACGACGACGCCGTATCCTGCTTCGCCTCGTGAGCGCTGCTCCTGCCTGACAAGTGTCGACGCCGCTGCAGGTCGCCCAGACTCTGCGGCCGGATCGACGCTGAAGCCGCGACGCCGGACATCTCGACGCCGCTGATCATCGTGTGTGCTTCGCTTTTCCAAGGTACTGTGTTGTGGGGGTCCATGTGACTCCGGGCTCGACGTAGCGCTCCTCGCGGTCGACGCCGAACCTTTGGATTAACTTTGCCTCGACGTCGTGTGACTCCTGTGTGGGTTACATTGTTGCCAAGAACTGTGTTTTCAAGAAGAAGAGTTGCTTTTGATACGAAAGACTTTGTGCTAAGAAGAAACTACATTTGAACTATTATTTTCCCTTCCAAGAGTATTTATTAAGATTGTGCATATTTATGTCGTTATTTGGTCTTGTGCTAAGCCTTATATAAAAATCCTTATTTTTATAATACTACTGTGTCGTGTCCATTTGTAGTGTATTCACTTTATTACTGTATGTGGTCATAAATGCTTAACACACAGCCTCTGAGATAAGCCTGTCTGCTCTGCCAAGCTACCAAGGGGGTGAGCAGGGGTTATCAAAGGGTGTGATCCCCTTGCCCTGACTAGAAAAGGTGTGTCCCTATTTTGTCAGAAGTGTATACCTCTGCCAACTAGAGACAGCCGGTTCTAACAAGTCACTTTCTAAAAGTACTGTTCTCAAACACAGAATTTAAAAACAACCTTTCCTAAAAGATGTGTTATTAAATTCTGAGTTCAGGGATATCAATCACTTATGTCCTATCTTGTTCCTATGGGAAGATAGTCTGGTAGCCATTGGGACCAGCCTCCCCCATGTTAGTCCATGGAGCAAGATAACCTTGCAGCAGTGATCACACAAAATGGCTGCTGTTCACTACCAGAGCATGTTACCTGCACTAGTACATGCTCTACCTTTCATATACACTGCACCCTGCCCAGGGGGGGTACCTTGAGCCTTCCATAGGGGTGACCAATGTGCCCAAAAAGGGAAGGGTTAGGCCTAGCCAGTGGGGGCACTGACCAGGAGGACATGGCAGCTCACTGACTGCACACAGCCACTGCGGTGGCAGGCCTGAGACACCATTTTAGGGCTACTCATGTGGGTGGCATAATCAGCGCTGCAGGCCCACTAGTAGCATCTGTCAGTCAGTCAGTCAGTCAGTCAGTAGTAGCATCTGTCATCACCAGCCCTGGCACACCCAGTGCACTTTACTAGGGACTTTGTGGTGATACAAATGTGCCAATAAGGTACATCCAATCAATATGATACTTTCCATAGGGAGCACTTACACTCTGGCACTGGTCAGCAGTGACAGAGTGTCCAAAGCATCTAAACCAGCAAAAACGAAATCCAGCACAGCATCAAAAAATACAGGAGGCAGAGGCAAAAAGATAGGGGAAAACCACGCCAAGGGTGTCAGGTCTAACAGTGAACCTACAAGTCCTATGCATCCCCTCAACCAGAAAGGTCCAGCAGATGTAACAGTATATTGCTTTCAAACAGCTGTCACAATTAGAAGAAGTTAAAGGTGAAAACGTTGGCACAAATGGCTGTTTTTTTCAACTAATTTTCAATGTTTCCTATATTTAACTGTTAGTTTCTATTAAGAATGAAGGTGCATCCGGCGCATAGCAGAGGGGCGCCCTTAGTCGCGGAACGGGCAGGAGCACAAAGGTGAAGAGGCGTCCGTCTTCTGTGTCGACACATTGGAGGGGTGGTCTCCTCCGTGACATCATCGCTGGGCGCCAAAGGGGGGCAGCAGCATATAAGTCCCCGCAAGCGAGGGATCGGCCTCTTTTTCCCTCCACCGAGCTCCAGGATCCATTTACTCCAGTTCGCACAAGTTTCGAAGATGTGCGCATGGACACAAAAGGTGAGCCCGGTAGATGGCGGGGCACAGTGGGGGGGACGACCAGTAGCGTAGCCACAAAAATGTATTGTAGCTTTCGAAGCAAAATCGTGTTGTTTCAGTGAAAAGCAGGCTGCCAAGGATAATTCCTACTTTATTTTTGTTGCATGTCGGGACCACCTCGAGAGCACCGTGATGACACAAGTCCAAGAAGTGGACCGACACATCCGGAGGACATCGGCCAGTAAGAAGCGTGAGGAAAGCGACCCGAAGAGCGTCATGGCGGCCAGAGTCCTTGTTGTCCTTTCCCTCGGAGGCCGGACCAGCAGCCAGTTATCTTCGTCACGTATCTTCCCGAGAGGCGGCAAGGCGCGAGGGGTATCTGCAAGGATGCAGGATAAGAAGCTGGTTCGCGTCATCAAAGTTGGGTAAGAGGGATCACAGACATTGTATTGGAATATTCTGTTTTAAAATTGCCAATGAAGCGGCAAGTGAGGTGATAGCGCATGATGCAAGGTCTAATTCCTTCGTGCGTTTTTTGGGCGAATTACTGCACGATCTTATTTTCTCCCATGTTTCTGATGAATAGTGACCACAACAACTGTAATTCATTTTACGAAGGCGGCATATATTTCAGGAAATCAATGGAGCATAGTCCCCGTAATAATAACACGGTTTGGTCGACGGTCTGCCTAAATAAAATCCTGACTTCATGCTCCTTTAGATATGTGAAATTATTGTAACCATGGTGGTGTAACTTCCGCTGTATGCACAAGTACATCAACGGGCTAGAAGAGGAAAAGGTATTTAATTGTTCGGGCAGGACCGAGTTAAGTATGAGTGCTCCCGACCAGTAGAGGGAGCTGTGGGACAAAAAATTGGTCTGAGCACATGCCCTCCGGGGAGACGTGAACGGTGCAACGAGGGGAGAGCGTCCTTTCCCACAGATGATAGAGCATAACGAGTGGTCCTTCCTAATAAACGGCTCTGCCAAAAATTTTGGGGAACACCCTTGAGGCCTCTCAGAATTATGAACTTACACTCAGGTTTTAGATAGAATGCATCACAGAACCGTGTAGGAAAATCGTGACTACAGCAATGCGTAGTTTGAACCACGCAGGCCTGTAGCTTACCCTGAGTAAATTATGAATAGGTATAAGCCAGGGCTTGGAGTTTACTGTACCAGCCTCATGGCTTGCAAGACAATAATCACATTTTTGCGCATTATCCCCTAAATTAATTGCTTATGTAGAGGACAGCTGCGGTTCAAGTGGCAGGGCCCCCGAGGGAAATAAATCCAATCGCGCTCATGACACCGAGTCAGCTCTTATTATTATTTTATTTGTTTCTACAAAACTACACCACGACCGAAAGGGTTTCAGAATGTTTTTCAGATTGTTCGAGTGAACAATAATAAAGTATAATAGCCAATCCTTCTCTAAGGGCCATATGTATCATCGTCGATCTTAAATCAAGTGTTGGAAAGAATTTATCCTGTTGGGAAGTGAGACGTTTCCTTTGAGTTTTTGGTCACCGGAGGAACCGGAAATTGGCACTTAATTTAACTTAATTCGTTCTGATTTAGTTAAGGCTGCGAGCCGCTCTCATTCACATAGAATTACTTCCCTGCTCGCAATGTTACTGCAGCACAGTGCTCTGAAATTCGCCCCATGCATACATTGCCTGAAAGTGTGCAGCGTCACACTACTAAACCATACGTCTACAGGTCTCCCGTCATGGTGTGTTGATGTACATAACACTGTGTTTCATGAGCCACAGCCTTTTTTGGCCATTTCGATGCACATTCGCAAGCAGGCATAGAAATATGGAGCTGGCCTAACGGCTAGAGCGCTAAACCTGGGAAACCCGGTGCGAGTCTCACTAATGTCCTAAACTTCCTGTGATTCGGGGCAAATCACTTAATATCCCTGTGCCTAACAAAATGACTGTGTGTCCGTGTGTAAAGTAGCTGGTGCTATGTAAAGCACTCTGATATCCTGCATTGGAGAAAATGTCTACAAGTCTCCCATTATGGTAGCGCTGCAAGGCTCTCAGCAGCAGCATAGGAGCACCATGCAAGTAACACATTTTAATGTAGACAACACTGTCTTTTATGAGCTGCAGCCTTTATTGACCATTTCTTTCCACATTTCAGGGCAGACATAGAATTATGGAGCGCTACGAATCCATAGACTTTGCCACTGGTAATTTTGACTCTGTTGTGAATGCTTCTGAGCATTCCCTTTTCAAACGAACTCCTCTTAGGCGATCCGGGGTTCCTGACTAATGCTGATATTGTACTGTTTGGCCAGTGAGGGGAACATTCATTCGAACCTAAGAAGGGTTGTGCAAGCTGCGTGGTTGCTAACTGCATCACTGCGCGCGGACTCTAAGTTATCCCACAAAGCAAGCTATGTTGTTTTCTCCCGAATACAAAATGAATCATTACTCAGCATGTCGGCAGAACAAACGCCTTGTGCATGGGCTGCCGGCCTTTTGAAAAAAGGGATGCGGGATATTTATCTCTGTTCTCAGAATTTGACGAGAGGGCGAGAATATTTTGTTGCAGAATGCCTCCTCTCGTTTACAGCTACCTGGATCCACCGCCATGCCGTGCTATGTCTATGCTAAATGTAGTTCAGTATCCGCCGTGTTAAAAGCACTGCGAGTTCTAGTGGCCATGAGAGAGGGGGGAACCGTGCAACAGAGACATCTGGGCAGTGGGTCGTGAAATCTTCCGGCATGCTGCAGAATGTGTTAGCAGGGTAATAATAAAACTTGTACAAGACAGACAGGACACGACGCCGCGTACTAACTCCTTTTTCCTTGCCTGTTCCTCGAGCCTGTCAATCACCTGTATACATATCCATGAGGAGTGCCCACAAAGGCCTATATTCCGGGCAGTACACAGCTATGGCTTACGGCTTTCTTGTACACTCTCAGGCTGGCAGGCTCACTAATTTGGTTTTAGGTACTAGTTTTAGCTACAAACACCATTGTTCAGCCGCGTGCGAAAACGTGTCACGAGCTGTTTAAGCAGACCTCTCAGTCACAAATATTGCAGTTTTATCGACAATCTAACTAACTGTTCCAAAACGTCCGAGCCACGCGCACTTTCGAGTGGAACAAACAAATGGTTTCAGGCATGCAGGTAAAAAACAAAAAAATCGAGTGACTGAGGTATTTGAAGGGAGTTTCTCCTAGTACACACGTTCGTGAACATTCAATAAACAAAACATGCTTCCAAGTCGAATGTCCACTTTCCTAAATGAGCTAAGGGTATTGAATGTCAGTGCTGAAGGACCGCATTGCTTTTCTTGTTTCCAGGACCTTAAACGCTAACCAGTTGTGTCTTCTTGTTTTCACATGTGTCCAGGATTTGCCTTGGGTGATGGGGAGGCCAGACATGAAGGCCCGGTTCCGGCGAAATATCCATCAGCTATACTTGCGGCACCCAAGCAGAAGGGGTGTTAAGATTTACATCAATTAAGCCGGCGGCCAGGCACAGTGGTTCAACGTGATTGGGTCGCTGCGACCAGGTTTGGTCTAGTATTGGGCCACCAGGTATGTACATGGCGGCAAGTAAACCAATGGTGCTTAAAGAATGAGGAGGGAGGTGAGGTAGTGCTACTACACCACCACTCAAGGTCTACACTAGGCAACATCCATGCGTGCTGCTAGGAGGCAGTCGTAGCTCGGTGTGCATTAAGATATGAGCCAGTCAAGTGCAAGACAGAGGCACAGGTATACTCAGCGCAGGAGATGTCAATAAGTGTACAGGGGGGCTACAGCCCCGCAGTATGGCGGGCATGACAGACAGAGGTCCGCATTTTTTGGCGGTAAGCAACAATCCAACAAGTAAACAAGGGTTAGGAGCAAGCTAAATGCAAGTAGCAGCCCCAGCAAGCCTGGAGTGGGGTAAGATGGGTAGGCATCGATACGGAAGGGAGGCGGAATAGAAGTTATTCCCCCGACAAACGTAATGACAGTGGAGAACAGCCCGGCAACTATCTACAACACGCCGGGTTGTCGCATGGCAGGGGCCCCCAAGGTTCACGAATGGGGGCAAGGACTTAGTACATCAAAGGTGCCTTAAGTCATTCAAGGGGGAGGGGGGGCCCCGCATGGAGCTCTAGTAGGCGGGCCACACCAGTCCTATATAAGAAAATCGGTACTAGCTGAAGGGCCCTAGGGTAGCGGTAGAATCCGGCTTCCTTCCTGCAGACCTTCACTAGGGCCCAGAGTCATTGTTACGCCCGGAGGGTGAATATTAGCCCGAGTCTTCTAGAAAGCCGAGCGTGCCAGTCAGCATTGTTGCTATGGCTCTCAGTATACCACATGCAGTCATAACTGAGTTGTTTAGGGGTACACATAGAGGAATTTGGGACAGAGGCATATCCGGAAGCACCCATAAAATAGGGTGCGGGAGATAGAGCAAGGCCCATTAGTGAGGAGGCACCCTAGCAGTATGAGGACCGTCCGCTCCTTTCACGGGCAACAGACAATCGCAGGGGTATTGAAGCGGCACAGCAGGGGTAGCGGGGGGAGGGCGAGTTTTGACAGTGGCCAACTCGCCCTGTGGCGTAATTTCTTGCAGCAGAAATGGGGGCTACCCCAAATATGGACTGATTTACTGGAATTTTCCCCTGAGAAGGGGGTTTATTATGTGAGCACCGGGCTGGCAGGAGGGGAGGGACTGACCTGCTGGTGGTCCCGGACCTTTCGGCCCTACCCCGGGATACCTGAAAAAATTGAATCTTTTGGGGGAGTTACCGAGTGGTAGGTAACTCTGCCAGGGATGGACCGCGCTGCGGTGCCCTGGAAGTTATTAATATGGATAAGGTAAGGGGCCTGCTGGTACTTGCCATTAACCTTTGAAATGTTCCTCGGTAGAGGAAGGTCGAGATACTGATGTGTTGTCTACACAATCGATGAACTGTTTATCTGCCCTATATCCTACTTTCAAACAATCATGTGTGATCTGGTGGATCTTATTAATGGTGTTCTCATAACGATGTATGAGTTACTTTGACGAAGGTTGTCACTTATCATTGCACAATGAGTTAACTGTTAGTTTCTATTAAGAATCCTTGCAGGATCGACACAAATGACCCCTTGCTGGATTCAGAATTTTGTCTACTCTACTAAAACGTATAGCTATCCAGGACCTCTTATTGCTTCCATACCCATTTCTACCATTAACTGGAAGAAGGTTGAAAGAACAAAAAATAGCAAACAAAGGCTATATCCCAGTAAAATGCAAAAATTGTGTAACAAATGTTGGTTTTCTAACTAAAGTCAGTCTGTTCCTAAAAGCTAGGAACATGGTGATTTCAGACCCACAAACCCTTTGTTGATACCATTTACAGGGGAAAAACCAGACGCTTTCATTTGCAGCACTTTTTCCCCATTTAAAAAAAACACAAACCAAAATGTAGCTGTATTTTGGCTAATTTCTGGGTCCCCTTCGAGGGAATCCACAAACCATGGGTAATTTCAGAATCCCCATGATGTTGGAAGAAAAGGATGCAAATCTGGCGTGGATACCTTATGTGGTCAAAAAATTACATTGGGTTAAGCATGAACTACCCCAAAGAGTTAGCACGGGGGGGGGGGTGGAGGCCTAGCAGCGAAGGGGTTAAGTGCGAGCCTCACCTGTTGTCTGCAGAGTGCATATCTTTTAAAGTCTTGAGAGAGCGCAATTTGAATGAAATGTATGAATACGCCATATTTACAAACCAGTTGCGTAAGTTAGTCAAGGTAACTAGAGAAGTGGAAATATGTATCCGCATTTACTCCTGATTGCTTTGTTAGATATAGAGAGCACATATAGAGTGTGGGCTACTATAGAAATGTGTGGAAATGTTTAGAAATGTTAGTCGTGTTAATCAGGTTCCATGTTATGTAGCTGCTAAATGAAGAGGGATGTAATATGCAAAATGAAGAAACGTGCAGACCTCGTGGCACAGTATAAGAACGGAATGTACAATTGCATCTTTCATGTAACATGGATTCAATATTATTCAATGATTTTGCTTATATGTTAAAGGCTATGTTTTATAGAAATGTTTTTGTATAACCAGAGTGCGGTGTGTTAGCATATTATTTTAAGTTAAGAAATAAGGGTTCACAGGATGCAGGCTACTGCACGTAATTTAGTAGCCCTGGAGAGATAAAGTGTCTTCTTTGATCTGCACGTGTTAGTTAAAGTCGAGCCTTGTTAAAATAAATTGCCAATGCTGGTAGAAGTTTTATGGCCTAGCCTGATAAGGGGAGCCTGGAATTTGGGGCCCTGCTTCGGAGTGTCTGTTTGCAGGTGCGAGGGGGGTACCAATCAAAGAGCTTGATGAATAGAGCTCTGTTCGAGGAGATAGGCTCGGGTCCGGAGGAGTCTACTGGAATGTCATGGGGTACCGGCATGCTGGAGACGGAGCCTGGCAAGCAAGGTCAACTTAACCGACGGCCCAAAGAAGCGAAACTATGGAAAAAAAACGAATCGAGACCACGTGAATTGTGTACGTGGTGGGCGTCTCAGAGGGGCGTTCCACCCATACTGTGATTCTGTATTAGGGACAGTGCCCTGGGGAGGAGGTAGAGCAGACGGCCTGAGGACCCGAAGAGAGCGGATGGTTAGGCAGAGAGGACATGACTGCTATGCATAGGGTTTCATCTAAGACTAAGAGAAGTGTGTGATCTTCTTTAGAAGTCACCACGGCTGACACCTTTTTAGGATAAGACTCTGCTAAGTAGGGATGTCACTTATTTCAGTGTAGGGACAGTCTAACCT
This sequence comes from Lissotriton vulgaris, assembly GCF_964263255.1. NCBI lineage: Eukaryota > Metazoa > Chordata > Amphibia > Caudata > Salamandridae > Lissotriton > Lissotriton vulgaris. The sequence goes on from NC_141698.1 coordinate 858,273,266, forward strand.
GATTTGTTTTCTTTTCTGTAAATGACGCTCAAGCTCCATCTTGTTTCGATGATACTTAACTTACTTATTTTTGAATTAGTCTTGGTGGTTTTCTTCTGTCGATTAAGATCTCTCAGAGAGTTCATGTTCATCTTACTGCCTGTGTATCTTTTGAATCTTTTATTGAGATGTTTGTACCTGCAACTAATTTTGGCTTTATAATAAATCTTTAAACTTATCCGGAGTAAGTGGTTCTTTAAAGTTGTGTCAGTTTGGGTTGGTTTGACCTATGTAGGGTTTGCCTTTTACTCAATGACAGTCAACAATCGATCCAAAAGACTTAAGTGAGATAGGAGTTAGGGTGATCTGACAATTGATCAAAAATCTCACGTTCCCAGTTGGTAGCAGAGAAAGATGGTTGGCTTCTTGAGGAAGGCGACCTAGATTAGGTCAAGATTACCCCAAGGCCCCTAGTGATCGACGACCAGAAGAAGAGCCACCTGCCGAAGAAGGTGCTGACGGTGCGAGAGAGAAAAGCAGCAGAGTCGGTCGAGAGTGAGTATAAGGGTCATGCGTTGTCAGATTGCGGTGTTTGTGTTGTACCTGTGGTGTAATGTCAAGCGGAGTTGAATGCCTGTAGTGTGATTGTGAGACGGTTGTGAGCGCGCGCAACCTGGTGAAAATCTTAAGTTCAGGGAAGAGCTTAAGTGGTTCGGGTGTATCGGACATCCAGAGTAATTGTCTACCATTGTGAAGGGGGTCATGAGGTACCATTGATCGCCCGTAGGACCGTGATAGGGGGAACGTAAGAGTGAGTGTATGAGTAACGGACGCTGGTCGGACGTTTACTGTGTGTAAGTAACCTATCAGTTAAGGCGATCGTCTGAACGTTTACGGAAGACGTCGTCAGTTGAGGTGACAATTACAGTTAGACTGTGGACGTACAGTCAAGAAAAGTGATTGCTTGGTCGGACGTAGTCATTTTTCGGTGTATGAATGGGACGTATGCGTGACCAGGAGACGAGCTGAGAGAGGAGGGGAACTGCTGCAAAGGGGACGAATGACGTCAGAGCGAGCCGCGCTGGGATAGGCTGGTTGACGCGAGCCGCGCTGTGATACGCCGGTTGGTGTAGAGCCGCGCTGGGATAGGCCGGTTAGCGAGAGCCGCGCTGGGATTGGCGAATTGTCATCAGGAAGTAAACAAAGGAAGAGAATTAAGGAAAATTGTAGATTTTGAACATGAAGTGTTTTAAATGTCTAAGGGCGATCTTTAGGAGAGACAGAAGGAATTCTTATGACGGGGAAGAGGCCCCGCCGGAGGGTACACCAGCTCATTATATGGCTGTGAATGTTGGGTTACATACTATACTGTGGATCTCTGAGTGGAGCAAGATAACGGAGGGAAATGAGGAACTGACGTTCCCGAAATACGGAACGTTTAGGCTGGAAGCATTGAACCAGCTGAAAGCAGTAATGCTTGCGACAAGACCTCTACCCAGACCAACACAATTTGAAGCCCTTAATGCATGGTTCAGGGCGGCGTACGATCGGAGCTTGAACAGGCGCCAAGAAAGAGTGAAACGATCGGTAAGAGCAGTGCAGGATGCCAAATGGGATGAAGAAGCTAAAAAGTGGAGAGTGCAGAGAATTGAAGCAGATAAACTGTATCCAGTGATAGAAGTCACAGGAGAAAAGAAACCTCTAGTGGAGGACGATGAGAGCGAGACAGAGGACAGTCTGATAAATAGGTTGTTGATGGACAGACCACCTCCGTACAATAGAGAGGTAGAACGTCCCGAGCTCCAAGGGGGGGACGGGGCGAGTAAAGGAGAGTATAGACCGCTCCCTATAACCGATTGGGAACCCACCAAGGGCGAGGAAATACCTCAACCTAGTCCAGTGCAGAGAGTAGTCGGAAGGTTCGTGGTACAAAAGGTGCCAGAAATGGAGCATGCTAAGTCCTACCAGTTGCCAGACGCTCTCCAAGTACCTGTTACCATAGGTCCTGTAGTGTCGATCTAAAACCCAGAAAGAGCACGAGAGGAAGAACAGATACGATTGGACAGGGAAAGAGCAGAGATGGAAAGCAGGAACAATACGATTAATTCACAAAGGCAGTTGCTAGGACCAAGAGGTCGAAGCACCCCATTGGATTCAGTAGTGGATCCCATAATAGATCAAGGGGGTAAGAGAGGGCAGATGGATCTGAGAGGACCACGGCCGAAATCCTTTAGGGAATTAAGGGAGTACTTGAAAGAATGGGATGCGGCCGTAGAAACACAAAACAACAGGTTAGGAGCGGAAGCGGAATGCGGAAACCGAGAGAACGGAACCCTGTCTCACTGCGGAGCGGGCGAAAGCGGTCCAGAGTGGGACGGGAAAAGTCAGGACGGTAAAGGAGACACTCGCCACATCGGGAGTGGAGGTAGACAGGAGCATGAGGATAGGAATGCAGGATGTGGAGGGGTGCCTCGCCCCATTCTCAGTGAGGGAGATCGAAGAACGCAGGTGTACAGGAACAGCTTCAGGTGCACTCACCACACACCTGGCGAAAATGTACAACATTGGAGCTGCGGGAGCACGGAGAGTCGCGAGGGATCTCACCATGCATCCAGTGATCACGGACGGGATCGCGGGAACATGGTTCGTAAAGATATCCAAGGTACTGTGGGTAGACCTGAACACCCTGTTTGATATTGTAGTGCCAGGGGACTTGTGGACAGCATGTAAGGTTAGCGTCGAATGGCCAACATCCGAACCGGATAGGGATGCCCAGACAAACGGACCATCAGAAAAAGTCATGGAAAAGTACGAAAGGGTATTGGCATGGCTGAAGGATAAGGTGCCGTTGCAGGACATAGACTGGGTTAAGATAGATCGGACCACCCAAGAACCTAAAGAGACTGTCCATGAGTATTATGAGAGATTGCTGAAAGCGTTCAAACAGTACAGTGGGTTGGATGTAATGGATCCTAAAGACATAGGACAGTTTGTGTCAAAGTTCGTTCTGGGATTGAGACCTGATATTAGTTTGATGATTCAGCAGCATTTAATTTGTTGGCAAAACAAACCGTTAGATGAAATTCTGAGATATGCAAGGTACTGCAGCGATGAGATAGACTCCAAAGCAAAGAAACTTAAGGAGAAACTGATGATGGTGCAGATGCAGTCGGCTGGAAAGGGTGGACAGCGGCAACAGGGAACAGGGACATTAGGAAGTAAGCAAAATAATCAGAATAAAGACGATGAGGAAAAACAGAGACCTAGGGTAGATATTGCGACATTGAAAAAGACGACCAGGTGCCACCAGTGTAACGAGGTGGGGCATTGGAAACGCGAGTGCCCCTATAATATTGAGACTGGAGAACTAGAACCAGAGGAGGACGAAGTCCAGAGCAGTCTGACGAAGGGGACAACGATACCCAAGGGAAAGATGGTCAAAGGGGGGACCCCGACCCCTCGAGCTCAGTTCCCTCAACCACCCAGAATTTCGACAGGGGGAAAGACCTATAGACAAATGCCACTTTTCGTAGGAGGAGAAGAATGCTATTACGTTGATCCCCTTACGGGACAGCGAGTGAATAGAGAGGAAGATTGTACCCTCGGGGCAGTTTTAGAGGTGGACCAGAGGGACCATACGTGGAGGCCGAAGTAGCAGGGTGTCCTACAACCTTCTTAGTAGACACAGGAGCCACTCGATCCACCATAAGATCAGCAGTGGTCCCAGACCTGCCCATGTCAGGGGAAACCATTCAAGTGGTGGGGGTAGCAAACAGAAGAATAACAAGTTCTTTGACGGAGCCAGTATCAGTGAAAATAGGGAAATACAGCGATGAGCATCAGTTTGTGGTCTGTGACTCCAGCCCTGTGTGTCTGTTAGGAAGAGACTTGTTATGCAAACTAAATTGTACTATATATTGCACACCCCAAGGAGTGGAAGTATTGACTAACGATGATGACGCTGATTTCAAAGTTGCAAATTCAAGGATGTGTGTGGAGCTGTATCCCACCTTGACGGTGGAAGAGCTTCCATGGGACTTGAGAGGTGCGGTGTCATCTGAAGTGTGGGATTTCACTGGGGAAGAAATAGGACTGATCAAAGGGGTAGAGCCAGTGAAGATCATGGTAAAACCAAATGCTGAGTATCCAAGAACACCCCAATACAAGTTGACCCCGGAGACGATTGCAGGAATAAAGCCTGTGATCGAATCCATGATTAAGCAGGGAATACTGAAGGAAATCGTGGGAAGCCCATGTAACTCCCCGATTATGGGTTTGCAGAAGCCTAGTGGGAAATACAGAATAGTGCAGGACCTTCGAAAGATTAATAACATAGTTGTTTCGTGTTGTCCAGTGGTACCGAATCCATCAGTGATCTTGTTTCAGATACCATTCCAAGCTGAGTGGTTCACAGTGATAGACCTTTGCCAGGCCTTCTTTTCAATCCCCTTAGATGAGGAGAGCCAATATCTTTTCGCTTTTAAGCTGGAAAATCGCGTTTTAACATGGTGTCATATCCCACAGGGGTATACAGAGAGCCCATCGATTTTTAACTAGCTGTTGAAGAAAAATCTTGAAAGTCTAGTACTGCCACGGAACTCGGTTCTGGTCCAGTACATAGAAGACCTGCTTGTGGCGTCAGAAACTGAGGAAGCTTGCAAATTAGACTCCATCACCTTACTGAATCACTTGGCTGAGAACGGACACAAGGTGTCTCCGAGCAAATTACAGTACTGTTTGACAGAAGTGCAGTACTTGGGTCACAGAATTGAAAAGGGAAAACAAAAGGTGTCACCAGATAGGATAGAGGCGATCATGAAAATGAATTCGCCCATGACACAGAGAGAAGTCAGGATGTTTCTAGGAATGGTTGGTTATTGCCGACAGTGGATAGCTAACTTTTCACTGAAAGCACTGAGATGATCAGTAAGGTCTAGCTGGTGACAAATCTCAATACATTCCTTGTTGAGTGCCTTTTTCGAGATGGAGGGGTGACATTTGAGACAGGTGCAAGGCAAATAAATGCCTATTTTTGCTTTCAATTTGAATTCATGTCCATGATCTTGACAGGCAATCAGCTAAGTTGTAAAGGAATCTTATCTATGTCCTTTGTTATATTATTCATTGCTGACCTCGTGCAAATGCCACGTTGTCACTTAGAGTCTCTCGTCCCCAAGCTCCACCATTCCTTGCCCCATAGCTCCTGGAGCCACAGAAGGGAACATGGCTCTTGGTTTGCTTGATTTTTGGGGCATAGTTAGGCATATTTTGAAGTAGGCGGTGGACTCCCTTCCATGCATTTATTTATTTATTTAGCACATTTATGGAGCGCTCTGTTACCCTGAGGTGTCCTGGCGCTGGTTTGATAGGGCAAACGTGAGAGCGCAGGCTTACTGAGTGAAAAGCCATGTCTTGAGTCATTTTCTAAAGGCCATCAGATTCTGAGTTTGTCTGAGCATGAGTGGAAGTTTGTTCCAGGCCTCTGCCGCCCTAAGGGAGAAGCTCCTACCTCCCCATCGAGCTCTTTTGATTCTGGGGACCGTAACCAGGGCCAATTCTCCTGACCTCAGGGTTCGTGCTGGTTTATGCCAGCGAAAGAGCAGTTTCATGTGTCTGGGGCCCATATCATGAAGGGCCTTGAAGACCATACACAAAGCCTTGAATGCAATTCTCTTACGAATTGGCAGCCAGTGTAGAGCCACCAGGTCCTGGGATACCGACGCAAATTTGGGAGTGTCGGTGATCAGGCGGGCGGCTGCATTTTGCAACAGTTGGAGTTTGTTGAGTACACTCTGCTGGGCGTTTAACATCAGGCTTTTACAGTAGTCTAGACGAGAAAGCACTAGACCAGTAACAATGGTTTTCCTGTGTTTCTTCTCCAGGTAAGGGAGAATTTTTCTGATGGTTTTGAGGGTGTAATGGAGGGAGGAAGAGAGTGCGTTAATCTGAGGTTTAAAGGACAGTGAGCTGTCCACAAGAATGCCCAGGTTTTTCACTTTATTAACCGGCACGGGGAGTGGTCCCATTTCATCTGGCCACCATCTCGGGGACCAAAAGTTCTCTCTAGCTCCAAAGAGCAGGACCTCTGTCTTCGAGGAGTTCAGTTTAAGGCAGCTTTGTGCCATCCAGCATCCCATTTCGTGCATACAGTTTTTGAATCTGTCTGCGGTGTTGTCAGTGTTGCCGGGTAGCAAGGACACCACAATCTGTGTGTCGTCGGCATAGGCCGTGAGTTGAAAACCGAACGATCTAATCACCGGGGCGAGGGTAGACACATAAACATTAAAAAGGGTGGGGCTAAGCGAAGATCCCTGGGGGACTCCACAGGGTAGTACAAATGACTGTGATTCGTGGTCTCCTAGCGCCACTGACTGTGTTCTGTCGGACAGGAACGCCTGAAGGATTTTTAGTGCTTTTCCCTGGATTCCACAGGCCCTCAACCGGTCCACCAGTAAGTTATGGTGGACCGTGTCGAAGGCCGCAGAAAGATCCAACAGGATCAGGGCCGCTGTGCCTCCTGTATCCATTACTTGCCTTATGTCTTCCATAGATTTGATCAGAGCGGATTCCGTGCTGTGTTCCGCACGGAAACCGTGCTGGGAAGAATCAAGATGATCCCCTGTTTTTAGGAAGGTGCTTAGTTGTGCATTCAGGCTACCTTCTATTATTCTGGCAGGAAGGGGGAGTCGGGCGATTGGGCGATAGTTGTTCATTTCCGTGATGTCTAAGTTAGGTTTTTTTAGCAGGGGCAGGATGGAGGCTCATTCCATCTGCATTTCCATGGGCAACATACAAACCTTAAATGAGTTCTGCATTTCTCTGCTCAGCCATGCTTGCCCTTTGCATCTCAACATTAGAACTTCAGTGGCGCAGCATAACTAATGAATGCTGGACAGCTGAAAAGTGCATGTCGTTTACAACTATCAGATCACTTAGAGACAACTGAACCAATCATTACATGCCTGAATATCATGGCATAACAACAGTACCTGCACAAGCTTCTCATTTCTATTTTCTCCTGTTACGTGTCCCAATGAAAGCACCCTCTTAAGTCTCTTAAATCTTTCTTCATACCATCTCTCTTCTCTTCCAACAACACTCCTCTCCTGATCCAAAATCTGTCAGAATAAAGCCTTTCAAGGTGCCTCTTCTATTTCACCAAGGATCATTTCTTGGAGCTCATCATGGGTCAGTCTGTTCCTGTAACTGCATAGGATACATTACCATACTTCCTAGTGCACACACACACATGCCACTCCTGAACTCATGTATCCTCTCTTTTAATGAACCTTACTGGGATCCAGTGGGTTGGCATACAACTCTATGTTATGCCTTAGACCATTATCATGTGGTGACTGGCAGACAATTTTAGCAACAGGGGATGCAAACTGCAACTGGAATGAGCCAGTGGTACTGAGTGTGTAACTGGCTACAAAGGCAAAACAGCTAATGAAATCTTAAAGAGGTAGGTAAGAGCTACTGGAATGTTGAAATCTACAAAGTGTCCGAAGGTTGAACATGCATCTAGAAAGGCTTCCTTTAAAACAACAGTTTAAATGAAACCTCTCATTTAAGCGTTATTATTGTAGTTAATGTCATTATAAGTTTCATAAAATGTCAATAACATGGAGGGGCTCATTAGGATGCCGGAGGCTTTCTGACCAACATCCATGGTTTAAAGTCTGACCATCTAATTACAATGTAGCCAGGCAAAGTTTAAACCGGCTGGTCATTCCGGCTGGCTTACGACGAGCTCCAGTCGGAAACCTGCACATAATCCCTTACGTTCAGCGTTTCTGCCGTAGGGATTATGATGTCGATTTCCAAAAGGCTTTCCAAGCCGAGCTTTCTGATGTGGAAAGCCTGTCGAAAAGCGACTTAGGGGGGCCCTAGCATGGCTCCCATCGTTCTGCAGCCTCCAATTGAAGGGCCTGGGGGGCTTCTATGGTGCCCCCTGTAAATCCATGCACAGTGAGGTACCTGCCACATGGTGCAGGGATTCAAACAAACTCTCATTTCTCTATGGGAGCTTGTACTGCAGGCCTAAACGGCCTGCAGCACGAACTACAATAGTGATATGGGAGTTTGTGACCGCACTATGTGCGGTCGCATTATATTATGGTGTGCGGAACCGCCGACCTACGGTCGGTAGGTTCCCACACCATAACGGTGTCGGGCAGACTCAAGTCAACCCTACATCATATAGGGTCTAAAATGTTCACACTAGCAATACATTGATCAGTAAGAACCTTAACATTTCTAAATCGTACATAGAAACTAAACCAAAACTTTTAAAATGCAAATATTTTAGATGTAGCAATTCTTACTTTCTAAGAAGGTCCCAGAACTTCAGGACATACCAAAGTGCAATGGCTCCTCTTTCAATCTGTGTGCCTTCCTGAGTAGGCCAGTAATGTTCGATATAGGGTGCTGGCCCTGCAAAATTCACATTTATTTGTGAGGCCACACGGCTTTCAAGATACACAGCATTCAACCACCATTCCTCCAGCTGGAAGTAAAATAGTAGATTAAAAACATAGGTTTTATTTGGTTCTGGTGCAGTTTGTTCATACTGGTGTGCTTTTTCTTATTTATATATTAAGAAGGTCGGACATCCCACACCATTTAGTACTATTGTCACCAAAGAAATAAGAGCAGACATGCTCATGTCACTCTTTTATGGTACATTCTTCCTCACATTCCTCCACAGGTCCTCAACCTGTTATTTAGCATCCAAAGGTTCAGTGGAAACATTGCCTTTATTCATTATTTAATTAGGTCTACTGAAAGCAAGAAAACTGCAATAATTGTTACCATATGGCTGAGCACTTCCGGTCACCCTGGTACAGAATGTGCCATTCAAGTAAGTTGAGTGATATTTAGTAGTACAAAGTAGATAACAGTGTTGAAGTTGGAGGATAGGGTCTACATACAAGGGCCTGAAGATACTCAGGTACGAGGTAAGTTCTTTATTTTACATTAGGCCATTAGGTTACAGCACCATCAGATAGGTTGAGGTAGGGCTCCAGCCTCCTCCAACTGTCCATATCTCCTAGCTTCCACAACCCATCACACAACAACCTTCTCTTTCAGCCTTCCAGACATCAGCTAAGACCATCAGGGAATGGAGAGACATGGGATGCTACAATCGGCACATCTATGCCTAGAAGGACTACAGGAGACATCTCTTTGGTCAAGGGTCTTAAAAAAGGCATCCAAAACTCAACTGACTTGCTATACAACCTTGCAAAAAAACTCTATATTAAGTTAGGGTTGATAAGATTGACCAATTTAAAGTTTGCCTTAAGTTGAGGGAAACTGATTTTTATATTACATTTTTCATGAATCGGTTTGAAGACGGGTCAATAGTTTTGAAAGGCAATAAAATCTGGTGTGAGCGTTTTAAGGTGTAGGTAATTTGACTATACTTGAAGGCAGCAGCTAACAGTGAGAAGAGTGAAGTTGAGGTTTTTACCGTGAGAGATGTGAATATGTCCTGGGGGAATATGGTGGGACTGTTGTGATTGACCTTAATGATGATGTTATCCAGAAATGTTTGAAAACAAAGAGAAGGGTCCAGTCGTGGAGCAAGATGTAGAATAGATCTCCATCACCCAAAGTGTATGAGGCCTTTGCCGTGATGTTAATACCTCCTCTGCCTGCTTGCCTCCAACCCGCTAGAGGCTATGACCATTGAGGGTGCGACTTGAGGTGGGCCCTCATGACTCCTGGGACCCTGTTCTCGGTAAACACCATCTACAATTTTAGCAACAGGGGATGCAAACTGCAACTGGAATGAGCCAGTGGTACTGAGTGTGTAAATGGCTACAAAGGCAAAACAGCTGATGAAATCTTAAAGAGGTAAGTAAGAGCTACTGGAATGGAGAAATCTACGGCTGACCACACCCACTTTGGGGAAACAGGCCAGCTCTAAAAATTGGCTACAGCTTCAGGGAACCTTAGGCCGAGCTTGGGCTGTACGGTGAACCGACTCAATGCTGCATCCTACTACACCCCCTGGGTCCCAACCTTTGTCACTCTACCTACATCCCAATGTGTGAGGCCCTTCTCCCCTTCCTCCTGACTTCTGATGACATAGGACTGCGGACTCCTGGACATACACTGGTACCTCTTCCCTCTGATCATGAGGTTGATGGGAAAGTAGCCCATACTGCGTATCCCTTCTACTCATCATTGAGGAATCGGCAGAGGTGGCAATGGACCCTACCCACTGGACATGGGACCTAGGCGGGAATCTACATGTCCTGGTGCCACTACTTATCGACTACAGTGAGTGGCTTTGGACTGGGGCATGGAATGTCTTCCACTCACCTCCCTTCCACATACGAGGTCCCACACCTACCTACTTGAGGGTCATATTCGTGTTCACTGCTTCAGGACTCCAATTATGTGAATCAGGGACCCTCACAATCTTTAAACACCCAAGGGGGGACTGGATAGAATTCATCTTGCGCCCTCCACCGCCGTTACGCCATTAGAGGTCATTTCCTGGACCACAAGTACTACAATGGTAGAAAGAGGCACCAACAATGTGGCTGCCATTTGTTGTACTACATTTTCTACACAGATGGTCTAGAGGGAACACAGACAAAATATCGATTTTTAAATATCGATATACAAAAATATCGAAGTTTAAATATCGATGGGACAAAATATCGAAGGTAAGTAATATCGACAGTCTTAATATCGATATTGGTATGATATCAGTAATATCAAAGTTGTAAATATCGATGTCAATAATATCGAAATTAATAACTTTGATGTTACTAATATCAATTTTTAAATAAATTTAGTGTATATTATATTGTATTTATTATGTTTTATTATTTATTTTTAATGTAATTTAATTAAATATTGTCTTTTACTACTGTAGCGGGTTGTGGGTTTATAGGGGAATAGGGTGGGAAGTAATTTAATTATGTTAAATTAATTATTAATTAGTAGGAATTATTAATTAATTAATTGAGACATAATTTTTAATTATTTTTAATTAATTGATTAATTGATAAATATGTTTTGTAGCGGGTTATGGGTTAATAGGGGGATAGGTTGGGAAGTAATTTAATAATAATTAATTAATTGATATATGTTTGTACATATTTTAATTAATAATTAATTGGTAATTAATTTCTATTAATTAGTTAATTAATTAATATAATTTTTGACATATTTATAATTATTAATTAGTTGGTAATTAATTAATATTATTTATTTAATTACATTAATTATAGTATTTTTTTATATTTAATTTATTGTTATTCTTAATTAATTAATTGGGAAAAATAATATTAATTATTAAATTAAATTAATTACAGCGAATGTGCTAATATATTTACTTTATTGTTATTGTTAATTAATAATTAATTGCTAATTAAATAATATTAATTTATTTTGGGTAAAGGAGTATTTTTAGGGTTCAGGGTCAGTTTTCAGTTTTTGGGTAAAGGGGTATTTTTAGGGTTCTGGGTCAGTTTTTAGTTTTTGGGTAAAGGGGTATTTTTAGGGTTCAGGGTCAGTTTTCAGTTTTTGGGTAAAGGGGTATTTTTAGGGTTCAGGGTAAGCGTGGGCGGAAAATCCGTTCCGCTCGCGGATTTTGCGGATTTTCGGGAAATCCGCAATCCGCGAGATTTGCGGATTTCCCGCAAAATCCGCAAATTCGCACAGAGCGGATTTTTTTGGCGGCGCGCGGCGTTGGTGATACAATTTTTGCGGCGCGCGGCGTTTATCATCGTTTGCCGAGTTGTTTTTCTCGATATTTTGCGAGTGCTGCGCCATTTTGGATCTTGCTGTGTGATCCCGCGGGAATTTGGCGAGCGCGATTACGTCATCGCGGCTTGCCAACTTGCACAGCGAGAGTTTGTCAACGCGAGTACGGCGAGATCACGTCTCGCGGTACTTCGCAATTGCGAGATTTGAGATGCGGCGAGCGAAAATATAAATTTGCAATTCTGCACAAGAAATCCACCAGCAAGCAGCATAAACCTTCTAGAAATTATGATTTTTATGTGAATAACTCCTTAGTTTGACATTTGCCTGCACTTTTTTAGCGAGGAGTCCATTTTGGGGAGGGGGCAGGGGGGTGGGAGGAAGGAAGTGCCCCATAGTCTTCAACTTCCTGTTCCTGTTCAGCAGGCTCCTCCCAGTGCTTTGTCCATCTCCTGGTCACTTTTCATTTGGATGTGGACCTGGAAGGATTACTTTTTGTGGATGCTGCTGGATCTTTGGATTTGAGGCCTTTTTGACTTTGTTTGGATCACTGTTGGATTAGAAATTTTACAAGTAAGTTTGTTTGGGGCATTACAGTTGCTGCAACTAAAATTTTGGGATTTTCGATTTTTGGGCTGTTTTGGGGCCTTTTGCCCAGGGGTACTCAGTGGTGGGTGGACTGATTCTTTCTGTGGGTTGTCTTGAACTTAAACATCATGGAGGCCATAGATGAATTGGGATTGTGCTGATTTTTCTGTGTTTTTCGATTTTTTTTTTTTGTAAAATTTTGTGTTTTTCGATTTTTGACCTGTTGTTGGGGCCTTGACCAGGGGTAGTGAGTGGTGCATGGGCCTAGTCTTTCTGTGGGCTGTCTTGAATTTAAACATCATGGAGGCCATGGATGGAATGGGATTGTGCTGATTTTGCAGTGTTTTTCGATTTTTGGGGGTGTTCATGGGGAGGGACATGCCATGTGGCTGGTGGCCATTTTGAGTGCAGCTACAGGCACTGGCCATGTGCTGGCAGGCAAGTGGCCATTTTGAATGCAGGCTTTGTTGTTAGGCCTCCAACCATTTTGCCTACTTTTCAACCTTTATTTATGCCCAGGGGTAGTGAGTCTTGCATGGGCCTAGTATTTCTGTGGGTTGTCTTAAATTTAAACATCATGGAGGCCATGGATTGAATGGGATTGTGCTGATTTTGCAGTGTTTTTCGATTTTTGGGCCTGTACTTGTGGCCTTTTCACCAGGGGTATTTGAGTCTAGCATGGGCCTAGTCTTTCTGTGGGCTGTCTTGAATTTAAACATCATGGAGGCCATGGATGGAATAGGATTGTGCTGATTTTGCAGTGTTTTTCGATTTTTGGGCCTGTACTTGTGGCCTTTTCACCAGGGGTATTTGAGTCTAGCATGGGCCTAGTCTTTCTGTGGGTTGTCTTGAATTTAAACATCATGGAGGCCATGGATTGAATGGGATTGTGCTGATTTTGCAGTGTTTTTCGATTTTTGGGGGTGTTCATGGGGAGGGACATGCCATGTGGCTGGTGGCCATTTTGAGTGCAGCTACAGGCACTGGCCATGTGCTGGCAGGCAAGTGGCCATTTTGAATGCAGGCTTTGTTGTTAGGCCTCCAACCATTTTGCCTACTTTTCAACCTTTATTTATGCCCAGGGGTAGTGAGTCTTGCATGGGCCTAGTATTTCTGTGGGTTGTCTTGAATTTAAACATCATGGAGGCCATGGATGGAATGGGATTGTGCTGATTTTGCAGTGTTTTTCGATTTTTGGGCCTGTACTTGTGGCCTTTTCACCAGGGGTATTTGAGTCTAGCATGGGCCTAGTCTTTCTGTGGGCTGTCTTGAATTTAAACATCATGGAGGCCATGGATGGAATAGGATTGTGCTGATTTTGCAGTGTTTTTCGATTTTTGGGCCTGTACTTGTGGCCTTTTCACCAGGGGTATTTGAGTCTAGCATGGGCCTAGTCTTTCTTTCTCACAAATAAATTCACATTTATTTGTGAGGCCACACGGCTTTCAAGATACACAGCATTCAACCACCATTCCTCCAGCTGGAAGTAAAATAGTAGATTAAAAACATAGGTTTTATTTGGTTCTGGTGCAGTTTGTTCATACTGGTGTGCTTTTTCTTATTTATATATTAAGAAGGTCGGACATCCCACACCATTTAGTACTATTGTCACCAAAGAAATAAGAGCAGACATGCTCATGTCACTCTTTTATGGTACATTCTTCCTCACATTCCTCCACAGGTCCTCAACCTGTTATTTAGCATCCAAAGGTTCAGTGGAAACATTGCCTTTATTCATTATTTAATTAGGTCTACTGAAAGCAAGAAAACTGCAATAATTGTTACCATATGGCTGAGCACTTCCGGTCACCCTGGTACAGAATGTGCCATTCAAGTAAGTTGAGTGATATTTAGTAGTACAAAGTAGATAACAGTGTTGAAGTTGGAGGATAGGGTCTACATACAAGGGCCTGAAGATACTCAGGTACGAGGTAAGTTCTTTATTTTACATTAGGCCATTAGGTTACAGCACCATCAGATAGGTTGAGGTAGGGCTCCAGCCTCCTCCAACTGTCCATATCTCCTAGCTTCCACAACCCATCACACAACAACCTTCTCTTTCAGCCTTCCAGACATCAGCTAAGACCATCAGGGAATGGAGAGACATGGGATGCTACAATCGGCACATCTATGCCTAGAAGGACTACAGGAGACATCTCTTTGGTCAAGGGTCTTAAAAAAGGCATCCAAAACTCAACTGACTTGCTATACAACCTTGCAAAAAAACTCTATATTAAGTTAGGGTTGATAAGATTGACCAATTTAAAGTTTGCCTTAAGTTGAGGGAAACTGATTTTTATATTACATTTTTCATGAATCGGTTTGAAGACGGGTCAATAGTTTTGAAAGGCAATAAAATCTGGTGTGAGCGTTTTAAGGTGTAGGTAATTTGACTATACTTGAAGGCAGCAGCTAACAGTGAGAAGAGTGAAGTTGAGGTTTTTACCGTGAGAGATGTGAATATGTCCTGGGGGAATATGGTGGGACTGTTGTGATTGACCTTAATGATGATGTTATCCAGAAATGTTTGAAAACAAAGAGAAGGGTCCAGTCGTGGAGCAAGATGTAGAATAGATCTCCATCACCCAAAGTGTATGAGGCCTTTGCCGTGATGTTAATACCTCCTCTGCCTGCTTGCCTCCAACCCGCTAGAGGCTATGACCATTGAGGGTGCGACTTGAGGTGGGCCCTCATGACTCCTGGGACCCTGTTCTCGGTAAACACCATCTACAATTTTAGCAACAGGGGATGCAAACTGCAACTGGAATGAGCCAGTGGTACTGAGTGTGTAAATGGCTACAAAGGCAAAACAGCTGATGAAATCTTAAAGAGGTAAGTAAGAGCTACTGGAATGGAGAAATCTACGGCTGACCACACCCACTTTGGGGAAACAGGCCAGCTCTAAAAATTGGCTACAGCTTCAGGGAACCTTAGGCCGAGCTTGGGCTGTACGGTGAACCGACTCAATGCTGCATCCTACTACACCCCCTGGGTCCCAACCTTTGTCACTCTACCTACATCCCAATGTGTGAGGCCCTTCTCCCCTTCCTCCTGACTTCTGATGACATAGGACTGCGGACTCCTGGACATACACTGGTACCTCTTCCCTCTGATCATGAGGTTGATGGGAAAGTAGCCCATACTGCGTATCCCTTCTACTCATCATTGAGGAATCGGCAGAGGTGGCAATGGACCCTACCCACTGGACATGGGACCTAGGCGGGAATCTACATGTCCTGGTGCCACTACTTATCGACTACAGTGAGTGGCTTTGGACTGGGGCATGGAATGTCTTCCACTCACCTCCCTTCCACATACGAGGTCCCACACCTACCTACTTGAGGGTCATATTCGTGTTCACTGCTTCAGGACTCCAATTATGTGAATCAGGGACCCTCACAATCTTTAAACACCCAAGGGGGGACTGGATAGAATTCATCTTGCGCCCTCCACCGCCGTTACGCCATTAGAGGTCATTTCCTGGACCACAAGTACTACAATGGTAGAAAGAGGCACCAACAATGTGGCTGCCATTTGTTGTACTACATTTTCTACACAGATGGTCTAGAGGGAACACAGACAAAATATCGATTTTTAAATATCGATATACAAAAATATCGAAGTTTAAATATCGATGGGACAAAATATCGAAGGTAAGTAATATCGACAGTCTTAATATCGATATTGGTATGATATCAGTAATATCAAAGTTGTAAATATCGATGTCAATAATATCGAAATTAATAACTTTGATGTTACTAATATCAATTTTTAAATAAATTTAGTGTATATTATATTGTATTTATTATGTTTTATTATTTATTTTTAATGTAATTTAATTAAATATTGTCTTTTACTACTGTAGCGGGTTGTGGGTTTATAGGGGAATAGGGTGGGAAGTAATTTAATTATGTTAAATTAATTATTAATTAGTAGGAATTATTAATTAATTAATTGAGACATAATTTTTAATTATTTTTAATTAATTGATTAATTGATAAATATGTTTTGTAGCGGGTTATGGGTTAATAGGGGGATAGGTTGGGAAGTAATTTAATAATAATTAATTAATTGATATATGTTTGTACATATTTTAATTAATAATTAATTGGTAATTAATTTCTATTAATTAGTTAATTAATTAATATAATTTTTGACATATTTATAATTATTAATTAGTTGGTAATTAATTAATATTATTTATTTAATTACATTAATTATAGTATTTTTTTATATTTAATTTATTGTTATTCTTAATTAATTAATTGGGAAAAATAATATTAATTATTAAATTAAATTAATTACAGCGAATGTGCTAATATATTTACTTTATTGTTATTGTTAATTAATAATTAATTGGTAATTAAATAATATTAATTTATTTTGGGTAAAGGAGTATTTTTAGGGTTCAGGGTCAGTTTTCAGTTTTTGGGTAAAGGGGTATTTTTAGGGTTCTGGGTCAGTTTTTAGTTTTTGGGTAAAGGGGTATTTTTAGGGTTCAGGGTCAGTTTTCAGTTTTTGGGTAAAGGGGTATTTTTAGGGTTCAGGGTAAGCGTGGGCGGAAAATCCGTTCCGCTCGCGGATTTTGCGGATTTTCGGGAAATCCGCAATCCGCGAGATTTGCGGATTTCCCGCAAAATCCGCAAATTCGCACAGAGCGGATTTTTTTGGCGGCGCGCGGCGTTGGTGATACAATTTTTGCGGCGCGCGGCGTTTATCATCGTTTGCCGAGTTGTTTTTCTCGATATTTTGCGAGTGCTGCGCCATTTTGGATCTTGCTGTGTGATCCCGCGGGAATTTGGCGAGCGCGATTACGTCATCGCGGCTTGCCAACTTGCACAGCGAGAGTTTGTCAACGCGAGTACGGCGAGATCACGTCTCGCGGTACTTCGCAATTGCGAGATTTGAGATGCGGCGAGCGAAAATATAAATTTGCAATTCTGCACAAGAAATCCACCAGCAAGCAGCATAAACCTTCTAGAAATTATGATTTTTATGTGAATAACTCCTTAGTTTGACATTTGCCTGCACTTTTTTAGCGAGGAGTCCATTTTGGGGAGGGGGCAGGGGGGTGGGAGGAAGGAAGTGCCCCATAGTCTTCAACTTCCTGTTCCTGTTCAGCAGGCTCCTCCCAGTGCTTTGTCCATCTCCTGGTCACTTTTCATTTGGATGTGGA
The DNA here is from genome assembly GCF_964263255.1 of Lissotriton vulgaris. Classification (NCBI taxonomy): domain Eukaryota; kingdom Metazoa; phylum Chordata; class Amphibia; order Caudata; family Salamandridae; genus Lissotriton; species Lissotriton vulgaris. The sequence continues at coordinate 858,290,736 of NC_141698.1, forward strand.
CCTGGAAGGATTACTTTTTGTGGATGCTGCTGGATCTTTGGATTTGAGGCCTTTTTGACTTTGTTTGGATCACTGTTGGATTAGAAATTTTACAAGTAAGTTTGTTTGGGGCATTACAGTTGCTGCAACTAAAATTTTGGGATTTTCGATTTTTGGGCTGTTTTGGGGCCTTTTGCCCAGGGGTACTCAGTGGTGGGTGGACTGATTCTTTCTGTGGGTTGTCTTGAACTTAAACATCATGGAGGCCATAGATGAATTGGGATTGTGCTGATTTTTCTGTGTTTTTCGATTTTTTTTTTTTGTAAAATTTTGTGTTTTTCGATTTTTGACCTGTTGTTGGGGCCTTGACCAGGGGTAGTGAGTGGTGCATGGGCCTAGTCTTTCTGTGGGCTGTCTTGAATTTAAACATCATGGAGGCCATGGATGGAATGGGATTGTGCTGATTTTGCAGTGTTTTTCGATTTTTGGGGGTGTTCATGGGGAGGGACATGCCATGTGGCTGGTGGCCATTTTGAGTGCAGCTACAGGCACTGGCCATGTGCTGGCAGGCAAGTGGCCATTTTGAATGCAGGCTTTGTTGTTAGGCCTCCAACCATTTTGCCTACTTTTCAACCTTTATTTATGCCCAGGGGTAGTGAGTCTTGCATGGGCCTAGTATTTCTGTGGGTTGTCTTAAATTTAAACATCATGGAGGCCATGGATTGAATGGGATTGTGCTGATTTTGCAGTGTTTTTCGATTTTTGGGCCTGTACTTGTGGCCTTTTCACCAGGGGTATTTGAGTCGAGCATGGGCCTAGTCTTTCTGTGGGCTGTCTTGAATTTAAACATCATGGAGGCCATGGATGGAATAGGATTGTGCTGATTTTGCAGTGTTTTTCGATTTTTGGGCCTGTACTTGTGGCCTTTTCACCAGGGGTATTTGAGTCTAGCATGGGCCTAGTCTTTCTGTGGGTTGTCTTGAATTTAAACATCATGGAGGCCATGGATTGAATGGGATTGTGCTGATTTTGCAGTGTTTTTCGATTTTTGGGGGTGTTCATGGGGAGGGACATGCCATGTGGCTGGTGGCCATTTTGAGTGCAGCTACAGGCACTGGCCATGTGCTGGCAGGCAAGTGGCCATTTTGAATGCAGGCTTTGTTGTTAGGCCTCCAACCATTTTGCCTACTTTTCAACCTTTATTTATGCCCAGGGGTAGTGAGTCTTGCATGGGCCTAGTATTTCTGTGGGTTGTCTTGAATTTAAACATCATGGAGGCCATGGATGGAATGGGATTGTGCTGATTTTGCAGTGTTTTTCGATTTTTGGGCCTGTACTTGTGGCCTTTTCACCAGGGGTATTTGAGTCTAGCATGGGCCTAGTCTTTCTGTGGGCTGTCTTGAATTTAAACATCATGGAGGCCATGGATGGAATAGGATTGTGCTGATTTTGCAGTGTTTTTCGATTTTTGGGCCTGTACTTGTGGCCTTTTCACCAGGGGTATTTGAGTCTAGCATGGGCCTAGTCTTTCTGTGGGTTGTCTTGAATTTAAACATCATGGAGGCCATGGATTGAATGGGATTGTGCTGATTTTGCAGTGTTTTTCGATTTTTGGGGGTGTTCATGGGGAGGGACATGCCATGTGGCTGGTGGCCATTTTGAGTGCAGCTACAGGCACTGGCCATGTGCTGGCAGGCAAGTGGCCATTTTGAATGCAGGTTTTGTTGTTAGGCCTCCAACCATTTTGCCTACTTTTCAACCTTTATTTATGCCCAGGGGTAGTGAGTCTTGCATGGGCCTAGTATTTCTGTGGGTTGTCTTGAATTTAAACATCATGGAGGCCATGGATGGAATGGGATTGTGCTGATTTTGCAGTGTTTTTCGATTTTTGGGCCTGTACTTGTGGCCTTTTCACCAGGGGTATTTGAGTCTAGCATGGGCCTAGTCTTTCTGTGGGCTGTCTTGAATTTAAACATCATGGAGGCCATGGATGGAATAGGATTGTGCTGATTTTGCAGTGTTTTTCGATTTTTGGGCCTGTACTTGTGGCCTTTTCACCAGGGGTATTTGAGTCTAGCATGGGCCTAGTCTTTCTGTGGGTTGTCTTGAATTTAAACATCATGGAGGCCATGGATTGAATGGGATTGTGCTGATTTTGCAGTGTTTTTCGATTTTTGGGGGTGTTCATGGGGAGGGACATGCCATGTGGCTGGTGGCCATTTTGAGTGCAGCTACAGGCACTGGCCATGTGCTGGCAGGCAAGTGGCCATTTTGAATGCAGGCTTTGTTGTTAGGCCTCCAACCATTTTGCCTACTTTTCAACCTTTATTTATGCCCAGGGGTAGTGAGTCTTGCATGGGCCTAGTCTTTCTGTGGGTTGTCTTGAATTTAAACATCATGGAGGCCATGGATGGAATGGGATTGTGCTGATTTTGCAGTGTTTTTCGATTTTTGGGCCTGTACTTGTGGCCTTTTCACCAGGGGTATTTGAGTCTAGCATGGGCCTAGTCTTTCTGTGGGCTGTCTTGAATTTAAACATCATGGAGGCCATGGATGGAATAGGATTGTGCTGATTTTGCAGTGTTTTTCGATTTTTGGGCCTGTACTTGTGGCCTTTTCACCAGGGGTATTTGAGTCTAGCATGGGCCTAGTCTTTCTGTGGGTTGTCTTGAATTTAAACATCATGGAGGCCATGGATTGAATGGGATTGTGCTGATTTTGCAGTGTTTTTCGATTTTTGGGGGTGTTCATGGGGAGGGACATGCCATGTGGCTGGTGGCCATTTTGAGTGCAGCTACAGGCACTGGCCATGTGCTGGCAGGCAAGTGGCCATTTTGAATGCAGGCTTTGTTGTTAGGCCTCCAACCATTTTGCCTACTTTTCAACCTTTATTTATGCCCAGGGGTAGTGAGTCTTGCATGGGCCTAGTCTTTCTGTGGGTTGTCTTGAATTTAAACATTATGGAGGGCATGGATGGATTGGGATTGTGCTGATTTTGCAGTGTTTTTCGATTTTTTTGTGCTCTATAACTGAACTGATGTTCCTCTGTCTTCCATTTTTTTTAGGTGCACAAGACTCAAGAGAACCACCAGTGCCAGGAAGAAGTCCTGCAGCGGTGTGTGTGTGCAGCATAACGTCACGCGACGTCACGTCTGGCCTCAGACAACTCTACAATTCGTGCAACTGCGGCCTGCTGTCTGACCTGCTCTGAAGAAGATGGCCCCGCCCCCAAAGAAAGTTCTCCGTAGCTCCTCTAGCAAGAAAGTTGCTAGTAAGGAGCAGAAGAAGCAAGTTACCAAGGAGGCTGGTGTGCCACCCGCCACTTTTTTTGGGAGCAAAAAAAAAAGTACGCCTGCAGCAGCAGGATCTGCTGGGGACCAACCTGAGAGCAGCACCCCTGCTCCATTGGGTTCAGTGCCTCCACCACCAAGGCAACTTAAGTCAAAGCCCTTGAGTGCTTCAGAGGCAGTCAGTGTACTTCTCCAATCACCATCGACCAGTGATGTTGGCTCATCGCAAGAAAGTAGCAGCAATGTCCCTGAATCAACACAGGTTGTTGTAACTCATCTGACAAGTGTTGAACAACCACAGCCGCAACAACACCATGTGCAAGTACACGCCCAAGTACATGTGGAAGGAGAGGCAGCAAAAGGAGATGCGCAAGCAAAGGTGCATGGAGGTTCACAAGTGCCCACAATAGTTGTTCCTCCCGAAGTAGGGGCACATTTGGAAATCGACATTGAAGCTGAGGTATCATTGGAAGCCACTCCTCCTGATGATCATTCATTGTCTTCCACATCCCTAGCAAGGAAAAGATCAAGGGGGGTGTCTACATCTTCTTCAAGCCCACCTCGTTCTGGTGCAAGTGATCTGTCTTGGGAACCACAACTGCGGTCTGACAGTGAGGCAGAGGCACACCATGATCTGACACCGGCACCTAAGCGTAAAAGGAAGGTCGTCCAAAAACTCAAACCTATGGAGTGTGATGAGGCTCAACAAGAAGTGACAGATACTGCTGGTGATGAAGCCTCTCACGATGACGACGAGCCAGTCATCACAAAGGTCACTGCAGCCCCACCGGGCATGCAGCAAAGAGACATTTTGACCCTATCCCGAGAAGCTGCTGAGCGTGATGATGATGTCGGCGAGGAGGCAATGGAAATGGAATCATTAGATTTGGAGTTAAGTAGTACACCAAAACCTACCGCTTCCATATTTCTTCGCAAGAAGGTACCCACCTCGTCCTCGACCTCAATTCGTGGTGGTGAAAGTGCAAAACGTACTGAAGTTCAGCAATCCACATCCTCCACTTCATCTGTCATTAGCAGCAGGACCACCACCACCAGTATCGCCGCCTTCTCCGGCCCCCGAAGACATTTCAAGTCTCCAGTTTGGGACTTCTTTAGTGTTTGCCCAAAAAAGGAAAACATAGCCATTTGTAGCCTTTGTAAGCTTCGATTTAGTCGTGGTAAGCTTGGTTCTAACTATGGTACCGGAGGCCAGAGAGGTCATCTTGAGAGAAGGCACGCTGTCGAATGGTTTCCGCACCTAGAGGCGGTCAAGAAAGCCGGAATTGCACGTAATGAAAACGTTGATTTGTCATCTGCTGATGACAAGGAGGTAGAAGAAGACGATCCAAACACTTCACTTACACCCAGTTCCCATGTCAGCAGCACACCCCATGGGAGCCACACTAAGAGTGTGGGAGAGAGTGAGACATCAATGCGGAAAAGTTCATCAGCGAGCGTAACTGGGTCGAAGAGATCATCATCATCCCGTAAATCATTGGTCCAGGGCAACATTAAAAAGATGTTGTTTACAGAAGCGCAATATGAACGCAACCACCCAATGACCCGTCTGTATAACACTAAGCTGGCTAAAATGCTAGCTCTGGACCTTCTCCCTTTTTCTTTTGTAGAAGGGGTTGGTTTTCTAGAATTAGTGACAGCGCTCTGCCCCAAATGGAAGGTTCCTAGCCGGTTCTATTTTGCCCGAGTTGCGGTTCCAGCACTACATGAAGATGTTCTGAAGGTGATTGGGGCAGCTTTGCAGAAGAGTGCTGTTCACACTATACATCTGACAACAGACATGTGGACCAGTGGCGCAGGCGCTGATTACATGTGCATCACTGCACACTGGGTCTCTTTTTCAGGGGCTAAAGCAAAGCTAAACTCAGGTGTTGACACTAACATTGTTTTTAAAGGTGCTCGGAAACATGCAACACTAGCCATGTTTGGTTTGGAGAAACGTCACACAGCAGAAAACATTTTGGATGTCTTTAACACAAAGGTCCTTAACTGTCTGTCCCCACTAAAATGCAAGGTTGGTTATGTTTCCACGGACAATGGCTCCAATATAGTTAAGGCCATGAGGGACGGTTACTATTTCAGAGTGCCGTGTTTGGCGCACTGTATAAACCTGGTTGTCCAAAAATTCTTGGGTAATAAACGCAGTGCAGCGTACAGTGTATTGGAGAACTGCCGAAAAATTTGCAAGCATTTCAGGCATTCTTTTAAGGCCCGCAAGCAGCTGAGGAGCATGCTATATCAATGTCAAATGCCAGTGAAAGCACTCATCCAGGAGGTGGTAACACGTTGGAACTCAACCTTCTACATGCTTGAGCGTCTGTATGAGCAGTATACGCAACTCGATCAATATTTCTTGAAAGAGGGTATAGAGGAGCTGAGGATGGGTGGGCCGCAATGGAACATAGTTGAAAGCCTAACACGCATGCTTCGTCCTTTTGAGGTCTTCACGCGTGCAGTCAGCAAGGAGGACTCTAATTTGGGAAAAGCTATCCCATTGTTGTACATGCTGGAGGACCAACTGAAGGAGGTGTGTTCTGTGTTTCGAAAAGATGACAAAAAGAAAGACTCTTTGCTTCTGGCTGAGCAATTATTAGAGCTCCTACAAGGTGATGAACGTCTTAAAAAGATCCACTCAGAACAGCATTACATTTGTGCTACTATTCTGGATCCACGCTACAAAAAGGCGCTGGCAGGCAGAGCATTCTTTCCTTTTGCTGATGAAGATGTTACAAAGTACAAACGTTGGCTAGCCTTGTCAGCCAAGAAGTTTGAAACAGAACGGCTGGAAATTGAAGGAAATGGCAGTACATCAGCAGGCCATCCCCAGTCAAAACAATCCACTTCTGCACCTGTGGCTGTGGCACAAGTGACCTCTCAGCCGTTAAAGACACCGGCAACCGGATCATCTGCACGAAAGACAACAGAAACATTGGAGGCTGAAGAGGATTGGCTAGCTCTGCGTGGGTTTGGTTCTCAAAAGGTCAGAGGCACAGCAAGAGCTACGCAAAGTGGAGGAACCTTGGAGGAGGACCTTGAGTCGATGGTGAAGGACTATCTGAATGACTCCACAGAGGTCTATGTTAATTCTGACCCATTGGCGTATTGGCATGGGAAAAAAGAATTGTGGCAACAGCTCACCAACCTGGCTTTAAACTACTTGTCTTGCCCACTCGCAAGTGTGTCTTCTGAACGGGTTTTCAGTGCGGCTGGTGGGATTGTAACTCCCAAACGGAGCCGCCTCTCGCCCAAAAATGTGGAGAGGTTAACAATGATCAAGATGAATCAGCACCTCATACCACCAGATATAAGAGTACGAGAGAGCGTGCCGGATGAAGAGGAGGTGGCCAGCACCATAGATGAGGGAATTTCTACTCTGTCAGGTGGCACTGACCTCACCCTGGCTGAATTCGCAGAGTATGATGACGAAGCCTTATTCTTATTCCTGGACCGTGATACCGACTTCGAGCCCTGAAAATGAGACAACGAATCAATAACTTTCTTTTTCATCCTTATTCACTTTTATTCCTGTGTGTCTGTCTTTCTTTGTTGTGCACAGTTAATATAATTCAAACTTTAATCAGATAATCACAAAAACAAGCCCATCAGCAGAACTGTCTTCACTTGTTTGCTAATTTATTTGAAGGTGCCGCAGTCTGCATTCCTCAGGTTCACAAGTTCAGAAGAACATGCTCCTCTATCCTCCTCCTCCAGACTCCTATTTCCATCAAAGCAGAGGGCTGGTTTACGCCCAATGAAGAAAGACTCAGCACTTGTGGGGGTGTTGTTCTACCTCTTTGCAGGTGAGTTGACGGGTCTGGGGCCATTGCTGGGAAGCACTAAAAGTGGTTTGTGCCAAATCCGAGGCGGAAAATTTTTTGTGTTTTTGATGACTTGCTTGCCTTTGAGGTGCTCTTAGGGGGGGTTCCGTCTGTTTGTGGGTGAGTTTCGTGGTCTGAGAGCATTGCTGGGACACTCTAATCTTGATTGCATTTGCTTTTCAGGAAATCCGTCGTGCCAACCCCGACTTATGGCCTAGCTACGCAGCGCGTTTGGACCGAAGGCCCAGAAATATTGCAAGTATGAGATTTTGCTTTTGGCCTGTTTGGGGGTGTTATGCTTCTTGGCGGGTGGGTTGCCGGGTCTTGGGGCATTCCTGGGAAGGTCTAATACCGGGTAGAAGTGGTTGGGACAAAATCCAGGCCGATTTTTTGTTGGGCTATTTCTGACATTTTGCTCTATGTAGCGTTTTCGGGGGCCTGTTTGGGGGGCTTCCTGGTGTTTGTGGGTGAGTTTCGTGGTCTGGGAGCACTGCTGGGACACTCTAATCTTGATTGCATTTGCTTTTCAGGAAATCCGTCGTGCCAACCCCGACTTATGGCCTAGCTACGCAGCGCGTTTGGACCGAAGGCCCAGAAATATTGCAAGTATGAGATTTTGCTTTTGGCCTGTTTGGGGGTGTTATGCTTCTTGGCGGGTGGGTTGCCGGGTCTTGGGGCATTCCTGGGAAGGTCTAATACCGGGTAGAAGTGGTTGGGACAAAATCCAGGCCGATTTTTTTTTGGGCTATTTCTGACATTTTGCTCTATGTAGCGTTTTCGGGGGCCTGTTTGGGGGGCTTCCTGGTGTTTGTGGGTGAGTTTCGTGGTCTGGGAGCACTGCTGGGACACTCTAATCTTGATTGCATTTGCTTTTCAGGAAATCCGTCGTGCCAACCCCGACTTATGGCCTAGCTACGCAGCGCGTTTGGACCGAAGGCCCAGAAATATTGCAAGTATGAGATTTTGCTTTTGGCCTGTTTGGGGGTGTTATGCTTCTTGGCGGGTGGGTTGCCGGGTCTTGGGGCATTCCTGGGAAGGTCTAATACCGGGTAGAAGTGGTTGGGACAAAATCCAGGCCGATTTTTTTGGGGGCTATTTCTGACATTTTGCTCTATGTAGCGTTTTCGGGGGCCTGTTTGGGGGGCTTCCTGGTGTTTGTGGGTGAGTTTCGTGGTCTGGGAGCACTGCTGGGACACTCTAATCTTGATTGCATTTGCTTTTCAGGAAATCCGTCGTGCCAACCCCGACTTATGGCCTAGCTACGCAGCGCGTTTGGACCGAAGGCCCAGAAATATTGCAAGTATGAGATTTTGCTTTTGGCCTGTTTGGGGGTGTTATGCTTCTTGGCGGGTGGGTTGCCGGGTCTTGGGGCATTCCTGGGAAGGTCTAATACCGGGTAGAAGTGGTTGGGACAAAATCCAGGCCGATTTTTTTTTGGGCTATTTCTGACATTTTGCTCTATGTAGCGTTTTCGGGGGCCTGTTTGGGGGGCTTCCTGGTGTTTGTGGGTGAGTTTCGTGGTCTGGGAGCACTGCTGGGACACTCTAATCTTGATTGCATTTGCTTTTCAGGAAATCCGTCGTGCCAACCCCGACTTATGGCCTAGCTACGCAGCGCGTTTGGACCGAAGGCCCAGAAATATTGCAAGTATGAGATTTTGCTTTTGGCCTGTTTGGGGGTGTTATGCTTCTTGGCGGGTGGGTTGCCGGGTCTTGGGGCATTCCTGGGAAGGTCTAATACCGGGTAGAAGTGGTTGGGACAAAATCCAGGCCGATTTTTTTTTGGGCTATTTCTGACATTTTGCTCTATGTAGCGTTTTCGGGGGCCTGTTTGGGGGGCTTCCTGGTGTTTGTGGGTGAGTTTCGTGGTCTGGGAGCACTGCTGGGACACTCTAATCTTGATTGCATTTGCTTTTCAGGAAATCCGTCGTGCCAACCCCGACTTATGGCCTAGCTACGCAGCGCGTTTGGACCGAAGGCCCAGAAATATTGCAAGTATGAGATTTTGCTTTTGGCCTGTTTGGGGGTGTTATGCTTCTTGGCGGGTGGGTTGCCGGGTCTTGGGGCATTCCTGGGAAGGTCTAATACCGGGTAGAAGTGGTTGGGACAAAATCCAGGCCGATTTTTTTGGGGGCTATTTCTGACATTTTGCTCTATGTAGCGTTTTCGGGGGCCTGTTTGGGGGGCTTCCTGGTGTTTGTGGGTGAGTTTCGTGGTCTGGGAGCACTGCTGGGACACTCTAATCTTGATTGCATTTGCTTTTCAGGAAATCCGTCGTGCCAACCCCGACTTATGGCCTAGCTACGCAGCGCGTTTGGACCGAAGGCCCAGAAATATTGCAAGTATGAGATTTTGCTTTTGGCCTGTTTGGGGGTGTTATGCTTCTTGGCGGGTGGGTTGCCGGGTCTTGGGGCATTCCTGGGAAGGTCTAATACCGGGTAGAAGTGGTTGGGACAAAATCCAGGCCGATTTTTTTTTGGGCTATTTCTGACATTTTGCTCTATGTAGCGTTTTCGGGGGCCTGTTTGGGGGGCTTCCTGGTGTTTGTGGGTGAGTTTCGTGGTCTGGGAGCACTGCTGGGACACTCTAATCTTGATTGCATTTGCTTTTCAGGAAATCCGTCGTGCCAACCCCGACTTATGGCCTAGCTACGCAGCGCGTTTGGACCGAAGGCCCAGAAATATTGCAAGTATGAGATTTTGCTTTTGGCCTGTTTGGGGGTGTTATGCTTCTTGGCGGGTGGGTTGCCGGGTCTTGGGGCATTCCTGGGAAGGTCTAATACCGGGTAGAAGTGGTTGGGACAAAATCCAGGCCGATTTTTTTTTGGGCTATTTCTGACATTTTGCTCTATGTAGCGTTTTCGGGGGCCTGTTTGGGGGGCTTCCTGGTGTTTGTGGGTGAGTTTCGTGGTCTGGGAGCACTGCTGGCTATATATACTTTACTTTGCAAGAGGTTTGAAGCAAATCCATGGTGGCTGAGGGGACTTAGGGCCTAGCTGCAGAGCGCGCGCGGAGTGATTTGGGAAATTTGTGAAAAAGTGACTAAGTCCCCATTTTTGTACTTTTGCTCTTTGGCTGTTTGGGGGTCTTCTACTCGTTTTCTCCTGGGTTGACGGCTCTGGGGCCATTGCTGGGAAGCTCTAATACCGGATAAAAGTGTTTTGGACCAAATCCCAGGCGGAATTTTTTTTGTGTTTTTGATGACTTGCTTGCCTTTGAGGTGCTCTTAGGGGGGGTTCCGTCTGTTTGCGGGTGAGTTTCGTGGTCTGGGAGCACTGCTGGGACACTCTAATCTTGATTGCATTTGCTTTTCAGGAAATCCGTCGTGCCAACCCCGACTTATGGCCTAGCTACGCAGCGCGTTTGGACCGAAGGCCCAGAAATATTGCAAGTATGAGATTTTGCTTTTGGCCTGTTTGGGGGTGTTACGCTTCTTGGCGGGTGGGTTGCCGGGTCTTGGGGCATTCCTGGGAAGGTCTAATACCGGGTAGAAGTGGTTGGGACAAAATCCGCGCGGAAAAGCCTTTAGTTTTGGCACTTTTTGTAACTTAGGGTTCGTTAGGGTTAGCCCTAGCAGCAGGATTGCATGTGTTTCGGGGTGTTCTAGATTTTTCAAACTGAGTTCTGGGGTCTTAGAGCACTCGTGAGAATGTGTAATTTTGGTTGCAAGTCATTTGAAGAAAATCCATGGTGGGAAAGGGGGGATTTGGCATAGTTAAAGAAAGCCTTTGCCACTATTCTTAACTTAGGGTTCGTTAGGGTTAGCAGTATTTCTATTGCATGTGTTTGAGTGGGGGGGATTTCGAGTCTTGGAGCGATGCTGGCTATGGCTACTTTTGCTTGGTTGCTTGCAAGTGGTTTGAATGCAATCCACGGTGGGTAATGGGTAATTAGGGTACTTCGGCCTACTTTTACTTTCAAAGTAAGTTTTGTCACCAGTTTTCTGCTAGGCCTCGTTTTTTGAGATTTGATTGGGGGTCTTCTACATTTTTGCGACTGGCTTTAGTAAGGGTCTGGGTGGGAGCACTGCTAGGAAGATCTAATTTTGTTCTAAAACACAGTTTACAGCCTACATACCTTATATTTATTTATCAGTGGTGTTGTAATATTATATCACTTCCTGTTTTTCGTTGAATAATTACAGGCCGGGTTTCAGTCTCTGCAATGGGGAAAAAAGGATGGAGTCTGGCTTCACAGTAGCTAGCCACAATTCAGCATCAGGCAGGCAGTGGACAGGGTGTCTTCTGGTGACCAACATCGATGGACGAAGCGTCGGCTGCAATGGAGGAGTGCCGCTAATAGGAGGATTTTGTTTCTGCGGGCAACTTACTTACCACTTCCAACAGGACCACTACAACCACATAGATACAGTATCCCTTGCCTTTTTCTCTGACTGTGACTGCATTTCTTGGCTCTCTCTCTGCTTCTACATTGATCCCTTAACACATCACTTAGTCCACTCCACTATCACATCTGCACCACACATAGTCATTTGTAAGTGCTCCTACGTAATTCGCAAGTCGCAGCACGCCCCAGGCCGTAGAGGACTGGGATGGCCCCAATGATGAAGCATGTCACCAAGGGGCAACCCTGGTGAGTGAGGGGACACCTAGAAAAAAAGCAATTTCTCCTTTTCTATCTACTATACCTTCTGTCAGGTTACGCAGCCCCTAAGCGCCTACCGTACTATGAAACTACATTTCCCATGAGTAGGCGGGAGACTTGCAGACTATTTAGTGAGACTATATGAGAGTACCCTTGTATGTTAGGACAGCACTTCACTGATGCCTGTCTTGTCTTCTGTTACAGGTATCCTTTCCCTGCTGACCCTACCTTTACCCATCCCACATTTTTTATTTTAGTTTGTTATTTTTCTCCCCCGCCTAATGCCTCGAACACCCTGTGTTTACACTTCTGGGTGTTGGTGACATTTGGAGGTGGAACCATATTTGCATCGACTGGATCACGGGGAGTAAACCTGACACCTTCCAGACCAACCCCATTGAGTGTTGTTGTGAATGGATTTATAGTGACCAGCAAGGCTCTCAGGTATCTGGCTACAGAGACCTTATGTTGAATATAGTTATCAATATTTCCACCCACGCCCTGTACTGTCGCATTCTTTCTTCCACAGTTGTCGAAAGTACTAATTACTTTTAACTGACATGCATGCAGTTACAGTAGTGTATGCACTTTCAAAGATTGATGGATAGGTTTGTACCCAAAGATTTGTTTATGTTCACAATTGTTCGTCCATGCTGTGCTACTTTTTCTTGTCTCCCAAAACCTTTCCCAAAAACCCCCGTACCCATCCATTTTTCAAACCCTAACCCTCTTCCCCCGGGCTGTGTGGTTTTGATTGATGTGTGACTAAATTACAGCAATAAATCCACACACTTGCTGGGGAGGATAAGGTGATAGCAACAGGCTGGTGAAGAAATCCGAGGATATATTCTTACTCTGCTTGACAAAGACCCATGGCTAATGTCAAAGAACTTCAACCGAATTAGTTATACTTTAACATTTGTTAGGCTACAACGTGGCACTGTTCTAGTGTACTTCTGTCACCTGCTATATTCTGTATTGTACCTTTGTATTGCTCAGGAGGACAAACCAGATTTCATTTTCTTTTTTTCATAGGCAAGCAACTGCCACTGTGTCACACCACTAGTACCACCGCTATGAGGAAATTTTATCCGCCCAGGATTGCCAACCTTATTTGCTGTTTCCCGTGGAGCCAGCCCTGGGCCTAGCCCTACTTGCAAACAGAAATTACAGGTAAGATAGGCGTTTGGTTGGAGGTAGTATAATGGAGTATTAGGAGAGACGAGAGATTTGATTGACGGTAGTACTACTAAAGTCCTAGGACTATTCAGGAAAACAAACTTACTGTTATGTTAAACCCCCACCCACCAGACTCAAAAGCAGTAAAAAACAGGTATGGTCAGATAAAGTTTCAAAAAGTATATTTTTATAGCCCTAACAAAAGAATCTCCCGCAAGACCCTCCCTAACCCCAACGATTGTCCTTCAAAAGTCCCCAAAAATCCCAACTCCCAATTCCCACCCCCCAAAAGTCTCTAAAAAAGGGGCAAGGGACACTATGGAAGGGTGCTGTTGGAATTAGCAGCCAGGGCATCATGCTCCTTGCGGAGGGTGGCAAGTTCGAAGCGGAGGCCCTCCACCACGTTCTTATAATTATGGACCTCCTGCTCCAGGTAGGACAGTCTGAGGGATAAGCGGCGCCGGTGTGCCTTGCAAATCCTGTGAGGGGCAGCTGCTTTCTTTGCTGCTGGGCGGTGGCGTTTGGCTTTGGTAGCCCGGCTCCGTACCGCTGGAGCACTGCGCTGGCTGGCAGCCCGCACGGAGGAGGAGGCAGCTGTCCCAGTGGGCGTTGTTGTTGTTCCAGACTGCGTCTCCTCCTCCTCCAGGGACACCAGCCGCCGATATTCAGCAACAGTGGCATCCAGCCTCCGTTGCCGGGCCATTCGAGCCTGCTCCTTCCTCCTTGATGGTGTCTTGGATTTGGAAGGAGCAACTACATGAAAAAAGAAAGACATAGTCTGTAACCAATGCTCCTTAAGATTAACACAAAATGATTGAGCAGAAAGTTGTCACAGTACAAGTAGCAAATTGAAAGCACAGTGCATAACTATTGAGGACAGTATCTATGTAACCTCCGACTTCTTCATCCTTGCTCTAACATTAGTGGGAGTTTAAGGAACAAATTCTACGAGCACTATGGACTTCTATTACAGTCGACTATGACAGTACACCACTCTTATTCTTCTTCTTCTCTCTTGTTTAGGAAAATTGGTACGTTATCTTATGCAAGCCGGCATAATGCCAGCGCAGTGAACTTGCACCCGAGAAAAACAGACGCACACCATGGTGAGTGAGACAGACTTGCGTTACTGTACCGGTCCAGTACATGCAGGTGGTGAAGCTCTTACTTTTCTATTACGGGTGGCACTAAGAATACTCTGTTAAAAGGGCTACTGCTTAATTAATTTAGCTTTCACCCTACAGTGCAAATGAGTATTAGAAAAGGAAAATGAAGAAGCTAAATTATCTGATTATCTATCACTTCACATGGGATGTATTTGATGACATATGGGATGACTTTAGGTGCTTTGCTTATTATTGAGTGAACAGTGATACCCCCACACATGAATGACGTACTACTACTAAACTAAAGTTATTAAGGGAGGTAGGGAGTGCCCACCGTAATAACTGGATATATGCTGTGCTTGCAGTTGCAATACAAACTACTGCTACTATTCATGGTAGTCTTTGGACAACGTTACAACTTCTTTTCCTTGCCTTTCCTACACTGGAACGGACGTGCGGGACGGGTGCGGTGTTACATGCTCTTCAAAGTAACACTTAGTTCATCCAGTGACCGTCTACTCTCTCTAAATTCACATATGCTATCTAAGAGTCAGATAGTACCATGAATGATCCAGGCATCCATCCATTCAAAGTATATTGCACACATACAGTTTCTGTCTCACCCACCCAGGCTGTTCTCCTTCCACCCATCCTTGCTTCATCATTCACCCATCCATGCACCATACCATTTTCTTACCTTCCCAGCCACCTCGGGGACCAAGCAAACACATATCATTCTTCTTTGCCAGTCATCATTACATTTCTCGTGCTTCCACACTTACTTACACCCTTCTTTCGCTTTTCGTTCATCCCATCCATCAAGTTCACCTCAGATCTGATTGGGATTCTTCTCGCCAAAAACTTCACAGCTAAGTCGAAGTACATTTAGAGGAGGCTACTACCTGCTTTTTTTATAATACACCCGTGCAGAAAGCACACTCTGCAGTCTTCAATCTCAATGACTAAGGAATGTATAGCTTACCTCTGCCCGCCACCACCGTGTGAACCCTCACAGGCATGTCCTTTTCCGGCACTTGCACCGCCTCCTCCCCAGAGTTGTCCTCCTCGTCCAATGCCACCACCTCCGCGCTGGCCCCGTCTCCAGATGTTCCACCTACAAAGTACATTTAATAATGTTAGAATACACCACTCACTACTATATAATATTTGGTCTAGGAGGAAGAAAGAAATGTGAAAAAAAGTGTACAATTTAATAATTTTTGACTGTGTACTCTAGAGTAAAAATGTCCCTTTTTCCAGGGAAGGCTGTTGTCTTGCTGCACTTTTTGGCACAACTGATGAATGTTTGCTTTTTACTTTTTAACACGCACCACTTTTTCTCCTAACAGACAGAACCTTGACTTCTAAGAACACGAGCAGGATCAAGTTCAAACCAGGTGAGAGCTCGGCTCGACCACAAGAAATGTGTCCAATTAATCGTCAGCACTAAGCACTTTTCCATTTTCAGTTACACGTTCACTTTTATGACAAACTTGAATTTAATAAATGTGTTTACTTTTAATAAAGCTTTTAAACTTAAATAGACTCTGTGGTTTTTGGTCCTCCAGACTAGAGTGGATGAGCTAAAGGTTTTCGAATTTTTGCAAGCATGAGTCCGTGCCTCTGCCATCGGTGACTTTGGGAGCTAAATGACTCTGCCACACTATCTAGTCAGTAAGGAGATTGGGGGTTCAACTACAAAGTCTGTTATCACTGAGGTATGTGGAAAGTCTAACAGTTACAGCACCTATTATAATTGATAAGCTAAGCGATGCATTATTTAGTGTCCATAGTTCTGTTTGTGCAGATTTGTCCCTGCAACAGTAGTAGAATGGATTGTCCTATCCAAACCAAAAGTAAAGTAGTATCTTATTATTTCTTGGTGGTGGTCATTCACCTTTTTATTGTTGGCAATGGTCAAAGCATAAACATTTAGAATACTTGAAAAGACATTATGGACAATCCCAGAGGACTACACTCAGTGCATAGAGCTATTGCTGACTAGAATGGGAGTCCAATGGAAATGCCAAATGTGCAATCTTAGTTAGCTACACAGACAGACTAATAAGAATAATCTAGTAATACCACACGGAGTCATAGGGATAAGAATTTAGATCCTGTCTACAAGAAGATCAAAGACGATTTAGAAAAAATCGAATGAGGAACGCTAGGAAAAAATAAGTACTCTATATTAAAATTAAAACTTACTGGGGCCAGCAAAGGAGCCCTCGACTGCCCGGTCCTGGCCTGCATCGACAACAGCACCCTCCTCCTCCTCCTCCTGTGTCCTCCTCTTGCCCCTGGGGGAAGCTGATGTACAACATGAAAGAAAGAAAAACAGAAAACATGGATGATATTTATTTCTCAACCAAATCAAACATTTAAAAAAGAACTAACAAAGTAACAAAATATTTTTGCGAAATAGCAAATAGGGAACGACTCCACGGGATATATTATTGACCAATCTCATGTGGTCGACTACGTCATTACTTTAGTATTGCTTGATTTGCGGACCGTCGAATTGGAAACTACCCTATGTAACTCACTAAACAAAGTACTAAAAAGGTTTGCCTAGGATTGGCAGGCAGCAGTCCGCAGCACGCAAAGTGACAGCCAAAGTCCATCGTGATTGAAGATCAGCGACAACACTAAAGTTTCCTACTACATTCACCAGTCATTAAAATACTCAAACTATTAATCCACCACCACTATTTCTTCTTATCGCCATGTGTACAAAGGAAGGACTGGACTTGAGTCTGTAGGGGCTGATTTATAAGGCCCTTGCGGCTCTTTTGCTCCATTGTTGCGTGACTTTTGTGACGCAGCGACAGCACAAAAGAGGCGCAATGGTGCGGCGTATATTAACAACGTGACGCATCTGGGAGATGCATCACGTTGTAAAGCCCTGCGCCAATAGGGGTGTTCCGGCGCAAGGGAGGGCGTTCCTGCGCAGGAATGCATCCTAAAAGTGGCTGAGGGAAATCTACAAGATTTCAATCAGTCACTTTGAGGACAATGATGCGTGACTCAAACCCTGCGCCTGCTTGAAGCAGACGTACGGCTTGACGCAGCATTGGGGAGATAGGGCACCCCAGAGAATTGATGGAGCTGCACCATCGTTGCGACGCAACTCCAGCAATGCGCCACCTTTACGGCACAGATGCGTAACGCTTTGGTGACGTTTTGGGCCCATGGCGCGCCGCATTGTAATACGGCGCACCATGGGTGATGGTGGCGTGACGCACAATTACTGGCGCATCCCTGCAACTTTGCAGGGATGCGCCGGTAATTAAAAATCTGAACCTTAGTGTGTAGCATTGCGCAGTTCTTTCAACTACACTCATACATAATTTCACAGGCCAATGAAATGAACACAAAATCTAAAACAAATAAGCATAGTAGCAACACTACTGAGAAGGAGAGCAGTGTACCTGAAATGCACAGAAGATTTTGAAATAAAATGTACCTACAATGTAATGAGCAGCATTATTGCTCTTGGTAAAAAACAAAAATTTGCAATATAATAACACAGCAGGAGAAAACATAGTAGTAAAGACATAGCTACTACTACTCACCAAGCCCGGGGATCTCAAGGCCAAGGAGGTCGAGCAGATCTCGCTCACGGGTCAGGACATCCGTCCAGCGGTGGGTGGCCTGGTTGTAGGTGCGCCAGACCCGAGAGTGGTGGTAAATGGCCTGGCACACCTTCTCCCACCGCTTCCGGCGCTCCCGGGCCCCGTACCCGGCACTGATCTTGCCGCCTCCCATGATGGTCCTGGGGAGGCGGCGCTGAACATAAAAAATGAGTTGGGCCACCTCCTCCGGGGTAAAGATCTCCCGTGGCATCACTAGCTCCCCCCTCAAACGCCCGCACGGGAGCCGGACACGGGGTGCGGGACCCTTCCCCTTCTCGGGATGCTTCCCGGCTCCCTTCACCATGGTCTGGGCGGAAAGGAATAAAGAAAATAGAATAGGGAAGAGAAGAAAAGAAAAGAGTTTACAAAAGTAGTTTAAAATTAACCAAAAGTAGCAGTAAACACAAAAATATAGGGCTAGAAAAATAGAGGGATAGATAATAAGTAAAATAGATAAAAAAAAACTTCAAACAAGCAAAGGATGGCAGAGATTGACAGAGGATACAAAGACCATGCCCAGAACCATAGCAATGAATGAGAAACAAGATGGCCGCGCCCGTTCACGAACGCGCGGGTAAGTTCGCGCGAGATTTTCCTTGCGAACACGCGCGAGACTGTACTGGCAAACCGCGGACTTTGCGAGATTACACTTCGCGCCCGGAAACGGAAATACGTCAGGCAAACAAGATGGTAACTTCGCGTCTTGCGCTACGAGCGGCTCGCAAAAACGCACAAAACCTTGCCAACTAACACGCCGCAAAAAAACAAATTGCATATTCGCACGAATTTGCGGCTTCCGAATCCGATCTTGCGCGTGTTCGCACCCCGCGAACCCCGCGAAATTGCAGAAAAACGAGTTTTTCAAAAGTGAAAGCACTCGGCAGGGGCAAGAGTTCAAACTCATCATTAGTAACAATTCCCGGTAGTGCTTCCTGACTGGGGCCCCTCCAGAATTCAGTTGCTAGTTGCAACAATTGTATGACCCTGCTCTGACCCTCACAGCAGGCTCATACAATAGCTACAAGTAGGCCACAAAGAAGGTCCTGGGGAAAAAAAATGCACTGCAACAGAAAGCAAAATTACAGATAAGGAAGCAGGTGCCAGACTGGAATTTTAAAACAGTGACACATTAATAAACTAACCCCAAATTAATTCATCTGAGTTGAAGCAGAGATGGTGTGCTTGCTTTTCCCCCCCATAATCTACAGTAATGATGAACCAGAGGGTGGCATTGATGTAACAGAGGGTTGCAGTGGTGAAACAGAGGGTGCTGGGAGCCTGTGATGATGAACCAGACGTAGAAACAACATAATTCGCGACCGTTGCGCGACGAAATGTAAGTTCGCAATTGCGAACTGGTACGAAACCCTCGCGAACTGGCAGAAATCCTTGCGAACACAAAAAAAAAAAAATCCGCAAATTCGCAAGAATTCGCGGATTTTGCGGATTGCGAGTTCGCAAATCCGCAAATTCGCGAACGCGAGATCCGCAAAATTCGCCCATGCTTAGTTCAGGGTCAGTTTTCAGTTTTTGGGTAAAGGGGTATTTTTAGGGTTCAGGGTCAGTTTTCAGTTCATGGGTAAAGGGGTATTTTTAGGGTTCAGGGTCAGTTTTCAGTTTTTGGGTGAAGGGGTATTTTTAGGGTTTAGGGTCAGTTTTCAGTTTTTGGGTAAAGGGGTATTTTTAGGGTTCAGGGTTAGTTTTCAGTTTTTGGGTAAAGGGGTATTTTTAGGGATAAGGGTCAGTTTTCAGTTTTTGGGTAAAGGGGTATTTTTAGGTTTCAGGGTCAGTTTTGGGTTTTTGGGGTACAGGGATATTTTTAGGGTTCAGGGTCGGTTTTGGGTTTTTGGGGTACAGGCGTACAGGGTAAAAACAAAAAAAATTACATTAAATCAAATAAATTACATGAAAAAAATGAAAATTACTTTAAATTATTAAGTGTTTTATTTATTTTAAATGTATATGTATTAGTTTTAATTTTGTTTTAATATTTTTATTTAATAGTTGTAAAATTATATGTATTTTAAATTTATTTTTACATTATTATTAATACATTTAAAAAAACGATATTTTTGATTCCGATATTTTTGCACTTCGATATTATTTTTTCAATATTTTTGTACTTACCTTAATGAAGATAGGATTCCGATATTTTTGCTGTCGATATTTTTGCTCCGATATTTTTGCATATCGATATTCTGTCTGTCGATATTATGTCAGACATTCGGTCTAGAGGTGGGCCTAGAGACAACCAGAGCCATACTACATCTAGCCTATACGGCTTGATTGGTCATGCTCCCCATTCCTAGGAGCTTCTCCAGTGGATTGTAGTCCTTGAGGCAAAGTTACGCACCAGGTCTTTCTGGTGCTTTTTCATGGGACTTATCAGCAGTCCTACTGGGTTTGTGCTTGCCTGCAATCACTCATACTCCATGGACTCCACAACCCTCCTGACCGACGCGGCTCCTCCACTGTGCCTCCCTCCCCTGGCCACATAAGCCTTAGATGTCCCTGGTGAAGGACTCTATTTTCAAAGTTCCACTGCTCACCTTTTTGGACCTGCCCCTATGGGCTCCTCTACAAGGCAGTCAGAACCCTCAGAAAACCAGTGAGTGGGAAATTTTGCCTTGCAGAACCCACCTGAGCAACATCATCCCCTCTTCTCCCTCACCTCGCCTTGCCTCGGCGCCCTCACATGATGCCAGGCTAGAAGGTGGTTTAAGGAATTAATCTTAAAGGAAATATATGCTGTAGGCTCCCATTTAAGATCCTCGGATGCAAAGATATCAGACCTCATGCTGGACAGGAGAACCGTACGTGCACACATGGTCTCCTTCTGCAGTAAAGTATAAGGCGAGGATAGCAGGTTGACATCCATTGAGGACAGGCTAGATAATGCTGATGAGTGGGAACCCTAAATCTAGCACCTAAAACAGAAAGTGTTTGATTTGGAGGATATGTCTAAATGGGATAATGGAAAAGTTGTGAGTGTTTTTTTCCATGCAACTCTTCCTTTGCCTTCTGAATGTGACCTTCTCACCAAGAGGTTGAACTGGAAAGAGTGCCCAGAATAAGAACCCAAGCTCTGCAACCTACCACAACCGATAGACCGAGACCTATCATTGTCTGTTTACTCCATCATGAGCAGGCCAGACAGGTCCTCGCAGCGGCCTGAAAAGTGGGCCACTAAATCCAAACTGCTGCAGATATTTCAGCGAAAAACCATCGCCAAATGGAAGGCCTTAAAAGTGTTACAAATTCAACTTCCAAAAGGGGACATTAAATACACCTTCTGGAACCAGCCACAATGTGGATCGCACTTGATGGTAGCACTCTGACACTGTTGATCTGGTCAGGTTTCTCAACGCTTGGACAACCAATGGATGGACACCGTACCACCACAACTGAAAAACAACAGACCTTCTCGGCAGGCTGCAGGTCAGTGCAGGACTGTATCTTCAACAAGCAGGCAGACTGCAAGAAGGTGATCCGGACAGTAGAAGAACTTACCCAAGACTGTCCCAGAGACATATCCAGGTCCCTCCCTAAGCCCTCCACATGGTCAGGGTTGGAGACCATCGCTACATGAGCTGACACTGATTGAAGGACTCAGATAAATATAGGCTTTCCCTCTGTTTGCTATGACCTCCTCTTGTTTGTTGCTTGCAGGCTGTTTACAAAATACTTGCCACTCAAAGCCTGATGATTACTAACTGCTGATATTTTACCAGCTGTCCCTTACATTCGAGCGGTGGAATTCGACTTCTCACCCCACTCCACCATCCCTCTTGGTTTGCATGCACAGACCCTAGCCTTGTTGTTTTATACTCTTACAGACCAAGGCCTGACCAAACATTACCTCTTTTCACCACGCTTGGGGACGGCAGTCCTCCAGTTCTCAGCATTCCACTATCTGCCTCTCACAATACGTACCACCCACAAGCATTCCCTTTTGTCATTCCCCCTGTACTTACCATTTGACCTAATGGCTGTTACAGATTATCTCTCACAATGTTAATGGCTTAATGTGAGAAGTTGGCATGGTATATGCTGTCCACTAATTAAAGTGGGCACCCCTTAACAGTCCAAACAACCCTAATGGTGATTTAAGAGGTCAAAGATAACCTTAGAAAGCTATCCATGTGGTCGCTGTGGAGAGCAGCCATCATGCTTAGTGTTGAAGGAATGTTAAGCAGCTTGTTTTACCAGATTGCAACCTTATAGAATTGGTTAAATGCGAGGAGAACCATGCAGTAGCTATAAAAATATGTTTTATTACTAAAACACTCTCTTGTATGACACAGTACCCTCTACATGAGGATACTCACAAAGCACACAATAGTGTAGCACAGAAACAATAGCAAATAACACTAATACACTTTGGGCTCCAGGGGGAGATCAGACCATATACTAAAATAGAGGTGTAAGAACCACAACTCAAGTCAAGACAGTGTCTAGAGTACGTAGAATCTCTGAGACCCCAAGGAACCACCCAAGGTGAGTAAGTAGGGACCCCACGGAGGATGGGTGCAGTGTGGGAGCATGACCGCATGCTCTGTACAATGTGATGGGGAAGTCGCAGTTGAAGTTTTAAGTTTAAGGACCCTTCCCAATGGACTTCGAAGAAACCCCGTGGAAGTATGGATACCATAGTACCAGTTACCTATCCCAGGAGAGCCGGGTGCATAGGTCTGAAGTGGCATCGTAAACCAGCGTCGATTTCAATGGGGGACTTCAAAGAAGAGCCACTGCCAGGGCCAGCTCTAAGGCGGTGTGATCGGTGCCACCTCAATAAGCACTGACTTGGGGTGGGGGCGTCATTTTTTGCAAGTAATTTATCATTTTAAAAACACCTGCTGCCCCTTTCCTGCTGCGCTCCTGACTTCCAGAAATTTTCAGGCATCAATTAAAATGTCAAGATAACTCCAGTGATTAATCATCTTACTGGAAACAGAATGAAGGTTTGCCTAGTGGAAGTTTTGATTCATTGTAAGGGAGCGCAGAGGGTTAAAAAGCCTGCTGCAAAGAACGTGTCCCATGCAGAGCACAAAGTGCATATAATGTAAATAGGTCAGTGGGTTACTGCTTCTGTAAGAGAGCTCCTTTTGTTACAATTCTTTTATAAGTTGAAATCCTTATATAGAACATTTGGCAATTAACTGTCTCATCAAAGAGCTGTATGCAAACTGCAAGGTATATGTTAGTGCTATATGTTTTTTGCCCAATCTTTCATTATCCGAATCTTGCCAAAGGGTTCATTTGGGTAGAAAACAATTCTTCTTAAAGAGAGCCCCTAACAATGGTGTTACGTTTTGAATTCTGAATTTGTGCTTTTCCAGAATAAGGACTCAAACTATATTGCCGACCAGTATTGATGACATGTCACTCCTACACTACACCTTGTAGTCCTGTCTGATGTTACATTTCCTAGACATTGATTTATACACATACGATTGTCTCTGTGCAATCTGTGTGTGATGTAAAGTGCTCTGACATCTTACACTGGTATGAGTGGTGCTAAAAAACTAAATTAATCTGAGACGGTGGTATGGAGATTTGAGGGGCACAGTTAAAGGGTTCTAGTGAGAGAATCCGTGGCAGAGGTGGGGGGGGGGGACGCCAACATTGTCGCACAGGGTAAATAAAAATGTAAATGTATTTGAGCTTATATAGCGCACAGCTACCCACAAAGGGTTTCCCGGCGCTTGCTTAGGGAACCCGTCCTGGTATTCCCCTGTGAGATAACCCCGGCAGGGTATCCACAAGGTGAAAGCCAGGCATCCCGCCGCGAGGGGCCGTTGTGGAGATTAAGCAAGCTATTGCCCAGAGTCGCAGAGTGTGAACCCGTGAGTCGAGAAGGCACCGGAGCGAGAATTATCGAGTCCGTGGAATTTTTGAGCCCAAGACCCGTTGAGGCGGGGAATTGAACCCTGGTCCAGGGCTGATCTCAGCTTCCGGGTCTGCCGCCTCTAACCCCTGAGCCACACTTCTCCACAAGTGTTAAAGCCGGCCCTGGCCACTGCTGAATGGAAGAAAAGTGTTATAATCCAAGGGTGGATTCTAGTTGAAGAGTACCTTAAAGCAGAGGGGACAGAGTCTGGGTCACTCAGGAGTGACCAGGGGCTCGGTAGACGAATGCTCACCGATCTTGGGTGCTTCAGGTGCGTTGAGGGGTTTCTTGACTCTGTAGCCACTGGGAGGCGACCAGGAGACGTCGAGGGTGACCAAGAGCCAGATATGAGCAATCCCACTCAGGATGTTGAGTGCTGAGCGGTCGTCGGTGTCCGGCAGGAGCACCAACAAGCCCTGGCAACGGCAACACACACAGAAGGAAGGTTACGGTTCCAACCAGCAAGGTCCAGGAGACTCACCAAAGCAAGGGGAGTCAGGGCAGGCCTGGAGCAACCAGGGGAGCCCAAAAACGCAAAGTAGACCCTGAAGTGGACTCACAGGCCGGAGGCACAGGATTCGCAAGAGGATCTCGAGCACTTTCAGAAAGCAGCAACCCATGGAGCTCTGGGTGTGAGGAGGCCAGAGTTCTTCATAGGAAATGGTGCCAGAGGTTGGGGCTATACGTAGCCCAATGAACTTGCTCGGGAAACACCAACAAGCATGTTCAACTGCAAATGGGCGAGGTGCACAAGGGTATGGGTATTGCAGCCCCCACAAGGGATTCTGACCTCAAACTCAGTGAGAGGGCAGCTCGAACCTCGAGGGACGTAGGAACCCACCTCTTGTGTTGCTGGAGCATTTGGAGTCTGTAGGAGCTCAGGAGCAGCAGACCAGTCAATCGTGATGTGGTGCCTGCGGTTGCAGGGGAGTGACTCCTTCACTCCAAAGGAGATATCTTTGGTTGTCCTTGATGCTCCACAGGTCCTGCATAGACTCTGTATGGTGCACGGGCACAGACAATGCTTTGGACGTAGTGGGATGCGAATTCGGTCCCAAAACCTTATCCAGTGGCAATGAGGTAAAGAATTCTCAGTGCTGGCTTTGTGGGTCACCCTACAAAGTTTCTAATTCCCCTATCCCTTTTCCAGAGAGTGTGATTTTTGACCAAGAGTGGGAGCATAGTAAGCACGTAGGTGAACCTGGGCACTTTTGTTATCTTCGCCTCCTGAACTCTGCCTCACATTTAGAGATTCACATGGGCCCATTTGGCCTATTTTGCACTGGTCTTAGCTATGAGCATGTCCAGGTTGTCTGGGAGCGTTCTTTCCAGGCCTCTGGTAACCTATATTTCGAGTTTCTTGGTCCTTCCTCGGGGCCCAAGAGCCAAGTGGTATTTTTCTATTGACGGTGACTTCATGTGATGACCTGAAAGTATATATGTTTTGTCTTGATTGTAAGCCAGCAGTCTTCTCTGCGCACCTCATTGGTGAAAGTTGGAGAGGCTCCTCTATAGAGTATTTTGTCTAATAAACGATTGAACTTTCTTCACTACCAGCTGACTAATTATTTGGTAATGGTATTGGGGCTATTGGTAGGTATAGCTCCTTAGGTTATTTTTGCAGTACTTCACTGAACGGGAGATTACCCATGCTGGCCCTGGTTTCCATATACTATACAATCAGGATACCCTGATGACACAGCCCCTCAATCTCATCATCCAAATCATGAGAAAGAATTTACACTCCGCAGACAGACTTTTCCGCTCGAATGCCTGGATACATAGTCTCACACAAGTGGGCAGGAGACCCTTGTTTTGGATCACTTACAGTCACAGGGAGAACTGAAATCAATCACAGAACTTCAAATAGAATATCATTTCTTCCCAACCATGAATTGCCAATACCTCCAAATCAAGCATTCTCTCAGAAGTTGGGGAAGAATCCTGCACTAAGCCTGACAGTTGCATTAGTACTATCCCGCCTTTGCTCTCATTTATCCCCCAGTTGCACCTTAATGAACTACTTATTCTGTGTAGCAAACTGAAAATCAGGCTCACCCGCGGATCCTTTTAAACCAGACACATTTCTTAAACTGCAAGATTGTCTTCTCCCACCTTGCCTTGAATTGATTAATCTTGCATTGTCATTGGCAGTCA
Source organism: Lissotriton vulgaris (assembly GCF_964263255.1). Classification (NCBI taxonomy): domain Eukaryota; kingdom Metazoa; phylum Chordata; class Amphibia; order Caudata; family Salamandridae; genus Lissotriton; species Lissotriton vulgaris. Next base: position 858,316,411 of record NC_141698.1, read on the forward strand.
TACCGGGTCCCTGGAAGCATGCTAAGGTTATCCCATTGCTGAAAAAAACCTACTTTGAATGCTTACAAACCAGAAAATGTTTGCCTAATCTCCCTCCTGCCTCTTCTTGACAAGTCCACAGAGGCACGTTAATGCTATTTAACAACATTTCTAAAAAATTACCAGATTCTGGACATTTCTCAGAATGGTTTTAGACCATTACACAGCACGGAGTCGGACCTTCTTGCAGTTACTGAGCAACTCCGCAGCACTTTAGATGAAAGCAGATCTTCTGCCCAGAACCTACTTGACTTAAGTGCAGCTTTCGACACTGTGTCCTATACAATCTTACTTCAACGCCTTCAGGAGACAGGTATAGTTGGTACTGCCTTAGCCTTGCTCGCCTCCTATCTTTCTGACTGCTTTTTTCAGGTTATCTCCCCCTCCATATAGCTCTAATCTGCACACTCTGCAGCACAGTGTTCCCCAGGGTTCATCTCTTTGTTTAATATCCCAGGGTTGCCCTACTTTGTTCAATATCTACATCCAACCTTTGGTTCAGGTTGTGAAATCCATGGAGGTAGTGCTGGTGTCCTACTCTGAAGTCACCCAGCTTGTGCTCCCTTTTTCCAACAAACTCAGGCAAAACATGGCTAATTTCCAAAGGGGAATGTAAGCTGTTGCAGAGTGCATGGAGGCCAATTGCTTGCAAGTAAACACAAGCAAAATGGAGAATCTCCTTATAGGGAAAGAGACCCACTCTTGGGGTGATCATTGGTGGTCTCCCTCACTCGGACGTCCTCCTCATCCCAAGTTAGTGTTCAAAAACCTAGGTGTTTGGATGGACAATGCTTTAACTTTTGAAACACAGGCAATATCTGTGGCAGGCACGTGTTTTGTACTTGTGTTATCTTAAGCGCATTCTTAGTTTTGTTTACCCTTTCATCCGTCATATATTCAGGCAGACATCCTTTCCCGGCTGGATTACTGTAATATCCTCTACCTAGGAACCAACAAGGCTTTGATCCACAGACTCCAGCTAGCTCAAAACACTGCGGTCAGTCTGCTGTTCTCTCTTCCTCTGGCCTTATTCGTAAATTGCACTGGCTTCCTGTGGAGAAGCGTGCTGACTTGAAGACTTTATGCACCACCCATAAGATCTTCTCCCAGGTTGCCACATTATCAAATCTAGTGTCCCCGTATCGACCCTCGTGGCCGTAGCTTTCACCCGATCAGAATTTTGCTTGTATTTCCCATGTTAAAAGAGTCAGACCTGGAGGACGTTCCTTCCATGCTAGACCCCTTCCCTTGGAACACACTTCCTCTGATTATTAGAAATGTCCAGAACCACTGGTAATTCAGGAACATTATAAAGACATTGTTGTCCTCTTTTTAGTTGTTCCCGCCGCACTGTGCAAAGGTGGCTTCTGGCAGTTTGCTCTCTAGAATCCGCGTTGGGACGCTCCGTCGCTGGGGCAGCTATGCACTTCACAAATTGTTTAACATAACATCTGAAGACCAGAAGAATGCTTTAAGGAGAAGCCTCTGGATTCTATAATTTGATAGTATATCACCTACATTCCTGACTTCTCATATTGCAACCTGCATGCTACACGGTAGGATTCTCTGCAGGTATATAATAACAAGGGCGACCGGACAGAGGTGATTGGAAACCTAGACAGGGGGATGGGTCAAGGAACTCCAAATGTATTTGACCCTATACAAATCCTTATAAGCTTGGTAATGTACTCCCTTAAACTGTTGTCAGCAGAGCTTGCACACCACCGTAATTGCTGGCCCTGTTCTCTGCCCAATGTAACATAATAAACTTTCTGTTCCAGTGCTCAAACATCTCTGGATACTGGCATTTGGTATGGAACACGCCAGGCCCGGACTGGCCGTAGCGGGCACCGGGCAATCCCCCGGTGCGCCGCACGGGTGGGGGGTGGTTTTGGTCCCCTGGGGGCCGATTTTGTTATAGGGCCTTCTTTGCAGCATAGCTGCAAAATCGGCCATGTAACAAAATCGGCCGAAAACCGGCCCTGGCAAAGAGCTCGGCGGCACCCTGAACCCCCGGGGGGTGGTGACCGAGCACTTTGCCAGGGCCGGTTTTAGTTCCCAGTCCGGCCCTGGAACACGCTCAATAATGTGATGGGCCTTTCTAAATTGGTTTTGTTCATGACAAGAATTCCCTACCGATGCATACAAGCCATATAAGAGCAGCATTGACAACCGCCATGATCTGCATCTTGAGAAATTGTTGCTCATAAAAGAGGCCCACCCACAATAAATGGGAGACAGAAATGTTAAGGACACAGACATACTAAAGGCTGCCTGTGCGCCCCAACCTTAGAGGCCCGCTACCCATGATTACTAATCATATGAATGTCTCTTCAACCACAGCAGATTTGGCCGTAGGAGGCATCACTCAAAACTCCAGTGGGAGGGAGTGGAGATACATGAAATGGTCCCCTATTGTGCCTATTGGTTACAGACACCCTGAAGTTTCGATGCGATTTTCTTCACCACCGGGAACTCACTCACCACATTTCCTCCCCCTCCATTATGATGCCACCTGCTATACACACAGACACATACATATTCACTGAAAAAAACAAAAGTTAAAGGAACGTTATAGTTAGGTGAATTGGTCAGTGACAACATTAACGTTTTGAACAACAAAAAACACAGAAATTCACCAGTTATAGTTAGCAGCACTGACTATAACTTGCGCCCTTGCCGTGCACTTCTGAAGACCTCACATATTACACCACTCTTGACATGTTCTGACATCATTCATGACATCACTAGTGACATCTCAAATGGCATCACCGATGACATAAGTGATGACATCCCAAGAGTGTGTTAGTTTGTTTTATAGTTTACATAGTGGTGGTTAGCTACCATATTACTTTTCAATCTAATTTTTTACAGCCTTTGTCCAGCTAATGGGTGTAATTGTTTACAAAATGCATGTGCTTCTAATGTATCATAGGTGTTTAGAGGTATTGAACATGCTATAAATCTTTGTATTGAAAGCTAACTCTGTGTGCAGATAACAGTTGATGACTTGTGTACAGTAAAATGTACCAAACGTTTTTGGTACTGCAGAAAAAGTTTCCAACAGGGCAAAGATTCTACATAGTAGATACTTAGTATTGTAAATTGCCTTTAGTTATTATGCAGAATCATCTCAGCATGACAATTTCTACATAACATACTAACCTATTGACATATTCTTGTTTTGCTTCAGAAGATAGGCTATCTGTAAAGTTTTCACTAAAGTATAAAGGCTGCAGGTAATATGATCTTTAGCACTTTTCTGACCTTGGTTATTTTAAGCAAGAGTGTCTTTTTTGCCAAGTGCTGCACAGAGTTACACTGTTCTTAGTAGATACTTTTTACTACTGTGTGGAATGTTTTTCATGAGCGCTTCACTGTCAACAAGCAGTGTGGTACAGAGTAAACTCTCTCCATAAAGTAAACGTTGTTTACAGTACGCACTTTTCTGCTCAGATCAACTCTACTTCTTTTTTTTTTTGACAGCCAAGGTTACCATGTTTATTTTTTATTTTTTATTGAAGAGGATTTGCAATATAATATCTATCCTATGCAACGGTTGAAATTTACATATTTTATAGTATACACCTCGAGTCACATAATCCATGATATATAATCCCGGCATGGAGAAAAATAGAAAGGAATAAGAAGAAAACGAGAGAGAGAGAGAGCTAAGCAAACATTATTGTCAGTCTAATCCTTCAACCATCTTTATATATCCTATACTCCTTTACATACTAGTTTGATCTGCAATCCATCTCTTAAATGAAGCCCATATTGCTCTGCCTCGTTTTCGGGCTGCTTGGCCCTTGCATTTATAAAGTTCTTTTTCCAGATGATATATAGCCAATAGACGGCCGATCCATGCTTGAAAGCGTGGAGGATCTGCGTCTTTCCAATGGGTGGAAATAAGAAGTCTCATTACCGCTATAGCATTAAAAACAAATTTGCTCGCATAATGACTGCATTGCAAACTTTCATCACATCATAATAGCATTAGGGTAACAGATATTTTAACAGGACACTCCACAGCTGCTGTCAGGAAAGATTCCATTTGCTTCATTACTGTGTTTAATTGATCGCAGCTATAAAGCATATGTTTCGTGTCTGCCGGTCCTTGCTTACATCTAGGACACTGATTGTCCTCCCTTTTACCCCAGCGATGTAATTTTTCTTGGGTATAATAAAGATCGTAAAGCGTGTAATAATGCTGGGCTTTCAAATTTGCAGCCAAAAAAAATTTCCCTAGATAAATTCAAGGAACGGCATATATCAGTATCGTAGTCCCCAGTCTTCATAGCCCACTTAGCATCTACCGCTTCCAAATCATCTGGGAGTATGTCTATTAATACTTTATATATATTCTTAATTCTAGTCTGCGGATTAGAAGTAATTTCAATTACGGATATCTTGTGGAGCAATAATCCCTTGATCAACTCTATTTCTCAATGTAGGTTCAGTGACTGTGAAGGGTTTGATACAGATAAAAGCAGGCCATACATTTTGGCACAGATGTTGAGTATCTTGCAAAACTTTGCTTTCCTCGAACAGTTGTATACATATTGAACACTGTGATTTATAACGATACCCCATATATCTGTAGGTGATTGTTAATGTGAACTAGGCTTCCCGTGAAGTGTATGGTATAGGGTCAATGTTGCACATAACACATGCCTGCTACAGCTAAGTGAGTTGTATCTATATGGCATTAATGATGCTGTATATTATTCTGAGCTATTGTGCACTTACTTTCAGGTTTAAATTCCATACTAGTTCATAGAGTAATGTGTAAAACAGAAGCTTGGATGATGTCATCAATTATATCATAAATGATAGATGTTATGAGTGATGAAATATGTGAGGTCATAAACGGCGCATGGCAGGGGCACAAGTTATAGTTAACTCTGCTAACTATAACTGGTAAATTTCTGTGTTGTTTAAGTTCAAAATGTTAATGTTGTCAGTGACATATTCTACTAACTATAACGTTACATTGGCCTTTGATTTGTTAATTGACTATCTATCTATCTATCTATCTATCTATCTATCTATCTATCTATCTATCTATCTATCTATCTATCTATCTATCTATCTATCTATCTATCTGTCTGTCTGTCTGTCTGTCTGTCTGTCTGTCTGTCTGTCTGTCTGTCTGTCTGTCTGTCTGTCTATCTGTCTGTCTATCTGTCTGTCTATCTATATGAATTAAATGACCACTAGGGTCCAATTACCCTCCCTTTTTCACTAGTCTCCCCAGGACCCTTCCCTTCTCACATGGGTAGCCCACTCCATGTGCCCCCTCCTCCCCAATCCCACCTCTTCCACTCTTATCTGGCATAGTATACTCTTGTCACCTTTACCAATCTGAATTGCTTTACATAGTTCCTCCAGTGTTCACTAGGCTTAAAGGAATATCTCCTCTGGATCTACCGTTTTTTACGCTGTCACTATGGTGACAATCTATTGTGTTTTAAAAAAATCAGAATGGGCTTTTAGACCGCTCACACTCACCATTGGTTAACAGCATAATCACTCTCCTTTGCTGCCTTCTAATTCGGCAGAAGCCACAATGCGTCTCTTCCTGTGGCTTGTGTGGAGCACCGTTCAACTACAGATTGATTACATTTAATTAGTGTTCCTCTTCCGCAAGCACTGTGATTGAGGTACTATTTCTACTTTCTTTGTGTATTATGTGTCACTATAAAGAGGTAGTGCATACAGAGTGCCACAATCTGCTGTAGCAGCTTCAGAATGAGTAGAAAAGGTACAAACATATCCTTTCGCTCCTTGGAAAATACCAATCTTCTTATACTTCCTACCTTTGGAATTTGGTCTGTTCATAGATGGACTGATCAATATTTTAAGGTGGACAGTTCTGCTTCACAGCACTCACTGCTTTAAGGAATTAAATCGGGGACCCAGAAAGACGCCGGTATTGTCTGTAAAACATGCACATATCAGCTACAATATTGAATGTGCAGTTATCGATAAATTTTTTTTATTGAACTCAGGCATCGGGTGAAGAAACTGAATGGTTCAGACAGCTGAATGACCCATCAAACTGCATTTGGGTTACACGTGGTGTTAACAGTGAGTACCTGGTTTGTTATTCCGCAACATAAAATGAATGTGAATGGTGAAAAAATTATGAAACGTTGCTTAACATAATAACTTGTAATCTTTGTGCCAAAAGTGCCTCTAACTTGAACTAGAGCAGTGTGAATGAACTAGAAACTGGAGTATATTCTTCGATTTGCCACATGAGTGCTTTACAGCCACTAGGGGGAAAGCCGTGTATTACTAGCACAAGAAGGGGTGTGGAGCAAGAAGTACAATAGGCCTTCAGGGTTGCCACTACATTCAAAGTTGCAACAAGCCACAGGACCAATGTGTGTAAGAATGGCACATTTGTATCCAGTCTAAATTTGCTGCCATTGTGATTGGTTGGTTTACTAAAGATTCACAAAAAACATGTGCTCAGGGAAGTTCTGTGCACAAACCTGGTCTATCTGCTCAAAAGCACCAGATCCTTGGTCAAACAAGTCAAAATCCGCGGATACCTTTTTGTGGAGATCGCATTTAGGACTACAAGACGTGTGGTTTATGGGTGGGAAAATGTGCTGTTCCATGAAGGTGTCATTGGATAGGTCAATGCAAATGTTTGAAACACCAGCAACATGTTAACCTTGTGGGCATGCTGCCATCAGAATGCATTCAACAAAAGTGCGGTAAGTTCAGTAGCTGCGGCCTGGTTTCAGTGCTGCAGCAGGGAATTTTAGGAACGTTCAGGCCCCCTATTCATAACTAGGCAATTATGTCTTTTCCAGGCAGCGGTAAGCATTATCACCTGCAGTATCCAATTTAACACAGCAGGCAATATAATATAATTTCAGATGCACTATTTCCAGTGACGTCAGTGACACTGGTGTTGACATATTTCAACTGGATATAACTTTCTCCATCAAAGTACTATTGTACTCTATTATGTTATTTACAGCTGTCTTAAAGGTGGCTTTGTCATAGCATAAGCTGTAATGCAGAATTGCTGCTCTGTCACTACCAACAGGGATATGGAAATGGGCCTCAGTGGTACTATCAAACGCACTGGTAGTAGCTGCAGAATTCCGCAATATGATGTCTCAAGGAGTATTTGTGAATCAGAATGCAACTGAACTCTCCCTGTCGCAAGTGCATGCAAATCAAACTTCTCATGCACATGTACAAAATCCACAAAAGCATAACTGGAGGTCGTTCATTCTCCTACCTCGCACCCAAGACATGGATAGACCTCTCCAAACACATGAAAGCCTCCTCCTGACTTCTTGAGTTTCGCAGGAAGCTGAAGACCTGGCTCGAAATATAAGCACCTTGGGCACCACACACCTACACCCGGCACCCGAATACCCTCTTGAGTGATTAGTGAGCTATACAAATCAATATAACATAACATAACTCTGCCCTGCCAATCACAGACTGGAAAATAAGATAGAGAACCAAGTTCGAGAATGCTTGTGCAGAATCACACTTAAAATCCAAGGTAATATATATCTTATAATCCATTGTTGATTCCAAAACATAAGCTGTAAATAACAATCTGTAAATACAAAGTCCAACAGAATACACCAGAACATGGATAAAGAAACAGAAATGGAGTCACATGCGGCAGGTTGATCGAGACCTTTGAACACTGGTGTTCATTCACTTCAAGTAATTCATTGTTCATACAGTACTTTTTACTCCCTTGGTTAATGCCAAATTACAAAAGGTGCTTCTTCTCAGTGTTTTTTATTCTGCAATTTGAAAAGTTAACTTATCTGACATCAACAAGTAAAACACTTCATTATTCCATCATTCGCTCTATATGTATGTTGCTAGCAGACCACAATTCGAATGTGTGTCTAAGTGTTGGCACCAACATTCATTTATTGTTTGGCATTCACCAAAGGTGTGTGAAGTTTCGATAAGGTGGAGACTAGTCCCCTAGCCCCGATGGAATTGCCAGAAATAAGTTGCAATGAAATATGTCGGCCTTTCTAAGTGATATGGTCTAATACATGCAGTTCTTTTAATCTGAGTGTGATCACTGCGATCAATAAAGTAGGTACACCTGCAAGTGAGTCACAACTCATTTTAGCTTGGAGAAGCAACTATTTCTTTTTCACTATGTGGTACGATTGGTTAAGAATGACAATATTATTAATGCATTCTTTTTCACCCTTCACCTCTTTTCTTTTTCTTCACCTTCAAATTTAGGACACTATTGTTTGTTCTTTTTCATGGTCATAAAAGTTACCAGTGATGATAGCATGAAGAAACTGGTGAGTACCAATCAGCAGCTCCCTTGGTGATACTTACATTAGGTACTCTCCGACCTTTCACACCTTTTTTACTTGTCTCCAGTTACCTTTAGTGTTTTGACAAACAATTAAAAATGTGAGCACTGTGAATGAGATATAACTGGCATTCTGACGAAGCCAGCGTTTCTGGGAATAGTTAGTTTCAGACTACCCCGGTTATCTTAAAGAAGAATAGTGTTCTCTAGTAACCGATACAATTCAACCTGTATACCGCCCACCTGGGCCCGGCACTACAGGAAGCCTCCCTCGTCACCCCAAAAATCTGAGACGAAGAAATCCATCTAATGCAGTATGCCGACGACCTAGTCCTTTTGGACCCTACAAGAATAGGCCTCCAAAAGCCCTCACAGCCCTAGCTGAATACAACACCAAACATACGATGATAATAGCTAACGCTAATAAATTCAAAACCGTGATCTTCGGGCGCTATCCAAAGAAAAAGCCCATCAAGTGGCGCTCGGGCACTCTGGTCCTGGACTGCATGCAAAACTACAACTCCCTAGCCACCTTGCTAAACAAGACTGGCCACCCTTCAATCAATTTACACAAACTACAGCTGAAAAGAAAGAGGGTCGCGCACTCCCTCTGTAAGCTGCATGCCACGCTAGAAAGCCCAACAACTTCGGCGAACCGAAGGGTAATGCGGGCCAAACTCCTACCATCACTTAACTATGCGCAACAGGCATTTCCAGGAATGCTTGTGGAAGATCTGGAAAAAATTCAATGCACAGCATACAAGAAAATATATTGCCTGCCCGCATCCACAAGAAACTTCTTGATCCACCTCAAGTTTGACCTTACCCAACATAAATTAGAAGAACTGGCTACCTTAGCAAAATACCATCACTTGGCAATCATGGCCCCTGCCAATTCTATGAAAGCTGTCATAAAAACATTTTTTTTCAAAACCAAACAATCCTTGGTCCATCAATTTTGAAACATCTTAGGAGCTACTACAGTTAGCCATTGAGAACTGAAACCCGAGTATAGTAGGCTATGCCACCATCAAATTAACTATAAAAAAGCAGCTGTGTCTTTGCTCCTGCAAACTAGACATAGAAGCACTTGCTGCCAGGGACTTTCATGAAACTCTGTGCCTCCCACAAATTATGCAAACAATAAAAGAACTATATCCAACCTGGAAAGCACTTACAGATATTACTGCATGCTGACTACGCAACTATAGAAGGGAGTCTCTAGCTCATATACTCCTATGCTGCCAGGCTCTGCAGTAAGCCCACAGAACCTACCTCAGGCCCATACTTTGTTCCCCGGGCACACGTACTGCAAAGGATGCAATCTGCCAGCTCTACACCTTGGACACAGTAGAGAACTGGCCAATTACGGCGAATTAATCTACCATTCACGCTCGCTTTTGAAAGAAACAATGCCACACAGAAAGAAGGATATTTTTTTTTTGTCCTCATCTCACCTATAAGCGTATAGCAGAGTGTTACAGCCATTGTTCCGTCTCTGGGCTCCCTCCGGCCAACTGCAATTGCTTAGGTCTCCCGACCAACTCCTTTTACCAGAGTTAAGGTGTAATCATAGGACCGGGTACCTGCGCTGTTAATTACCTAAGCAACCTTAGGTCTTGGCCCATGTTCACAAGGGGTTGCCAAAGATTAATCTGGGTGCTACTAGGACCAGCGCAGTCAAGGCGGGCCATTGCCAATCCCGATTTGAGTCACTCTTCCGTTCTTGGGGGGGCTAGGATCTTTCCACTTTGCACAGATTTCGCTACAGGCCAGCAAAATAAGACATAGCAATAGTCCTTTATCTCTCACTGCCAAGTCCTTTGTTGAAACGCAATCATCTGCAAAAAAGACCAAAGACATATTTACCACTATGTTCAAGTCAAAGATTTTACGGAGAAAATTCCCAATCCCTTCCCAGAATGGGTCCAATGTCGGACACTCAAAGAAAACATAAATGTCATCGGCTTTAGGGGCCATACATCTGTAACATTTCGGCACGGGTGGGGGCAAACTTTGCAATTTTTGCTGGGGTATAGTAAATTCTGTTGGTCACAAAGAAGTGATTCTTCTTTAAACTGCCAGATTTTGTGTATTTATAAAGAAGTTTTAAGGAAGGTTCTAGGAGATCCCCTATAGTGGACTCAAAGGGAGATTGATTCCATGCGGAGGCCTGTGTTGGGATATTCTGATCGTCTACTTCCACCAGTTTCCTATACCAGATTGAGACTTCCTTCTTCAGTGGTTGTGGTGATAAAAAAAGAAGCTCTATATCCCAATTGCGCCTTACCCCCGATCTCCACCTCAAACCAGGATTTCAGTTGCAAAAACTTAAACTTGGATATACCAGTTCCTATTCTAGCTCTTAATGCCTCCCATGGGTGTATACCATTCGTGTCCCCCAGATATGAACAAATAGAGACTCCAGCTCTCCTAATAGGTACAGCCAACCCATCTTTAAGGCACAAAGGGGTCCCCGGAAAGTCCCAAACAGGGGCATGATCCGAGTAGTAACTTATCCCACACCTATTCCTTACTTTAAGCCAGGTTTCAAGTACATTCCTTAGGACCTTCAGACAAACTATCTTAATAAATTTTAGTGAGCCAAATTTATAGAGAAACCATTCTGTACTATCGTCCCCCTCATTTTTGACCAGCTCTCCAAGCAATGTTCTCCATTCAGAACCTGCCAGGTTTGCCAAAAGAAATCGAATGGCTTTAAATTGGAATGCTACCAAATACCAGCTGATATCTGGGAGGGCTAGCCCGCCCTTAACCAACCGCATCCTTTGTTTCTTCCATGACAGTCTCACTCCTTTGTCTCCCCATACAAAACTCCCGATCTTACTCTCTATTTTCTTAATACCTTGCTGTCGGAATGTCAGGGGGATGGCATTAAAAAAATAGGTCAGTTTGGGAAGGATAGTCATCTTGACCAAGTTTACCTTACCAAATATTGTTAGGGGGAGGGTCTTCCATCTTGCAAACAGAAGGTCTAATTCCTTGGTAACTTTCCCCAGATTCAAAGGAGCAATCTTGTCCAGTTCTTTAACTATCGTGATGCCTAAATATTTAAATTCCGCGCTGGCCTGCCCCACCGCTGCTCGATATTTCAGCACATTACCTCCATCTTGGAGGAGTTGGCCAGATAGCCTGAAATTAGGCCAAATTCTCCCAAGAGGGTCTCGACCCTCGGAAGGGTTGCTGCTGGGTCGCTAGGATAAAGAATAATATCGTCCGCATATAAAGCTATTTTTGACAAGTACCGCTTAGATTTAAAAGGGAGAATTTGATCATCTAGCCTTATTGCCTGAGCCAACGGCTCTATGTATAAGTCAAACAGCAAGGGCGATAGGGGACACCCTTGCCTGGTTCCCCTCTGTATCTCAAAACCAGGAGTGAGAGAGCCATTAATCAAGATTTTAGCTGAGGCTCCCTCATAACATTGTCGTTATGAGGGTCGTTATGGGTTGTGGGTATGGCCCACAACCCATTGCTTCCAATACCTCCCAAAGATAGGACCAATAAACTCTGTTGAAAGCCTTGGCGGCATCTAAAGCGATTTCCGCCAAGGGTTCTGCTCTAACTATGGCAAGATCGATGTTACCTATAAGAAGCTGCATTTGCTCCTGTATATATCGTCCATTAATAAATGTTATGTTATGTTATGTTATGTTGATTTATTATGCGCACAGATACTCCAGCCAAGGAGCGTCCCGGCGCAGAGACAAGGTAGAGCATAACACAACAGGAAAGTGAAAAACATAAAAGCAGCTAAAACAGGAATGTTTTTATGGCCCTCCGGAAAGTCAAGAGATCCTCCATCAGACGGATTTCAACAGGAAGGGAGTTCCATGCTGCCGCGGCCTTTACACTGAACGAGCGGCCTCCCATGCGACTGAGCCTGATGTTGGGGACCACAGCAAGGGCCAGGCCCTGGGAACGGAGGGTACGGGTGGGAACGAAAAAGGAGAGACAACTAGATAAGATTTCCGGGCCTATACCTCTCAGAATCTTAAAGGCAAGGCACAGAACCTTAAAGAGGATGCGCTTCCTTACAGGGAGCCAATGTAGGGAACGAAGGACACCTGCCACTGAGCTGAATCTGGGCAGTCCGACAATCGCCCTCGCCACAGCATTCTGTACTTGCTGCAGACGGGTTAACTCGGCCTGGTTGGCCCGGCCAGAAGAGAGCTGGCATAATCCAGGCGGGAGATGATAGTTGCCTGGATCACCAGCTGCCTGGTCGGGGCGTCAAAGAACTTGAGAACAGGTCTCAAGCCCCTCAGCAGTCCAAAACAACAGGCCACAGTTTTTTTGGTGTGCCCTACAAAGGAGATTCCCGCATCCAGCCAGACCCCCAGGTTTTTTACCTCCGATACCGGGGTCGGAGTGGGTCCTAGCTCTGAGGGCCACCATTGGTCACCCCACAACTCCACTCCCTTACCGACAACCATCACCTCCGTTTTTGTGGCATTTAGCTGAAGACAGTTGCCTGTCAACCAGCTAGCCACCGCCTTCAGTCCAGACTGGAACCTGGGGGCCTCGATCTCCGCATCCCCGCTGAGAGTAACCGCCAGCTGTGTGTCGTCGGCATATGAGACCAGAGTTAGTCCCCACTGCCTAGCGACATGAGCCAGCGGTCTCACGTTTGGTTGAACAACGTGGGACTCAGCGAGGACCCTTGCGGGACCCCCATGGCCAGCGGTTAGAAATTGGACTTGAAGGGAGGGATGGCAACACAGAAGGAGCGGTCGTCTAGAAAGGAGCGGAACCATTGCAATACCTGGCCGCCAATGTCAGTCTCCTCGAGCCGATGCAGGAGGATGCTGTGGTCTACCGTGTCAAAGGCGGCGCTAAGGTCTAATAATATAAGCGCCGCCGTTTGACCAGCATCCAACCTTGCACGGAGATGTTCCACCATCACAAGTAACGCGGTCTCTGTGCTGTGACCGGCACGAAATCCGTTTTGTGTGGGATCGAGGGCATTGGTCCGTACAAGATGTTCAGACAGGGCCAGATTGACATGGGCCTCTGTAATCTTGGCTGGCCAGGGTAGCAACGAGATGGGGCGATAACTTTCGGGCTTGGACGGGTCCAGGGAGGGCGTTTTGATGATTGGGGACACCACAGCTTGCTTCCACTTAGCTGGGACCACTCCCGTTTCCAAGGAAAGGTTGACAAGGGAACATACAGCTGCACGTCCCATAAAAGCCTGATCTCGAAAGAGAGCAGGCCTTACTGGATCGGATGGAGATCCAGATTTGACTTGCAACGCAAGTTTGTCAAACCCGTCCAAGGTGAGGGGGGGGAAGACAAGCAGAGTAGTCTGATAGTGGGTCCCGCTGGTGCTTTCCCAACCGGACCCCATGCTAGGGAATGTCCGATAGATGGCTTGGACTTTCCCCAGGAAATACGAGGCAAGGGATTCACAGTGGGAAAGAGAGCTTACGGTCGTAGAGGTAGGCCGCTTTGCCATGAGATCTTTTACGGCTTTGAAAATGGCTTTCGACGGATTAGTACTGTTCCGGAATTCTGCAGCATAAAAAGCCGCTCGAGCTTGACAAATAGCCCGATGGTAGAGCTTGACGGACCTGGCATATGCAGCTTTTAAATCAGCCCCATAGATCTTCCTCCAGGCCCTCTCAGCCCGTCTACAGGCACCCTTCAGAGCCCGAAGGGCGCCGTCATACCAGGGACTCGACTCTCTAGAGTCGAGACCCCTGGTACGCTTTTGGTCAGAATTGACCAATCCGGGAGCCAGTTTGGCTAATCTCCCTGCTAATATACCCATAAAGATTTTTTAGTCGGAGTTTAGCAGGGAATCAGCCCTCAGGGGGTCCTTCCCGGCCTTAGGTATTAAAACAATGGTTGCCTCTCTCCATGAACTGGATTGTAAGATTGTAAATTGATTGAAACAAAGTTCCCAAGACTGGGGTAACCTCGTTGGCCAGATGTTTATATACCTCATTTGGGAGGGCGTCCAGGCCTGATGCTTTCTTATTTTTTGATAGCCTAATTTGAGTTCTTATCTCTTCTAAGGAGATCGGGGAATCCAGGAGATCTTCACCTGCTTGCGTGAGGGAAGATAGAGTTTTGGTGCTCAGCCATGTCCGTATTTGGTGTTGTGGAGTTCATATGTTCTCTTTATATAGATCTGAAAAAAGGGAGAGCAGGCAGTTCTTTATATCGTCTATAAATTTAGATTTGTCCCCACCCGCATTTATAATAAGCTCGCTAATGTTATTTTTGATACGGTCAGCTCTAGCTTTCCATGCAAGCACAGCACTGGCCTTCTCCCCATACTCATAATTCTCCATGCTCTTATTTAGCCATTGAGCCTTACATTTATCCTCTAGCGCCCCTCTAAGATCTTGCCTGGCTAATTCAAGATCTTCCTGCACCTTAATCGTCCTTTCCGGAGGCCCCCCTATTATACTGACAAAAACAGCCTCTAAGCTCTTAATTTTACCTTCCCACAGTTTTATCTCCTGACTTTCAGCTCGATTTTTAGAACACATAAGGCCATGGAGCCGACCCCTTAGATTGGCTTTAAAGGCATCCCAAACTATCTCCATGCTCGTGGAGCCTATATTGATCTAAAAAAACTCTAGAGATGATGCTTTAATACTCTGAATAATGTCAGAATCAGCCCATTTTCCCCTATTAAGTGTACACTTAGACGGAGTTGGATTGATTGTTTCGTTATATGAAAACAACACAGGGGCATGGTCTGAAAGAAGAAACGGGAGGATGGACATGGAAGATGTTTTGGTCAGGAGTTCTTTACTCACTAATATATAATCAATTTATAAAAAGTGATGGGTTTTTTACTATAGAAAGTAAACCCGGCTACCTCACCCATCTTCCCTCTCCAGGCATCTGCAAAATCTAGGTCGTGGATCAGATTCTTCATTACTCGCCGAATACTGGGTGGCCCTATATATTGACTTTGATTTGAGCTATCCCTTAGGGGATCCAGAAGGACATTAAAATCTCCCCCCACAATCATTGGCGGGTTCTTCAAGATCAGCTTGGAATAAAGTTTGGAGATATAGGATGCATCATCCACATTCAGACCGTAAAATGAGACACAGGTCAAATCCTTACCCTCGATATTTAGGCGTGCAATGATCCACCTCCCTGTTTGGTCTGTCTGGATAGATTTAATAGAACACACCAACCCCCGCTTTATCACAATCGCAACTCCTCGGTTGTTTATGGTTTGACTGGAAAAACAAAAGCCCTCAACCCAAGGGGAATTGGAGAACAGCTTTTTGGATTAGCCGACGGTCAGGTGTGTCTCTTGTAGTTATGTTTAGGAGTCTCAAATAATTTTTCCGCGAGTGGTTTTCCAGCCTTTCCAAGTCCTCTCTTAATGATGTATTCTGGGTTGCCAACTTTGCCATATCCATAGTGGCAGACCTAATCGCTTTCTTAATTACTGGTAACTCTGCCTCTATTTGGTCTGTTCTCGCGGCCACCTCCTCCAATTTCTGAGCCAGCACCTCACAGGAAGATTTAATTGCCGCCTTGTTGGCTTCGGAGACCGAGAATCTATTCGCCAGATCCGCCCGATTCATCTCTGAGATTTTAAAACCACTAATCATCTCCCCTTTCATTGCAATCAAGATGTCCGAAAGAGTATGCACTCCTGACCCTGTGCTTCCAGCATTCTCTGACTCCACGCCCCCAGATTCGTTCATCATAGTTGTGCCCCCCAAAATAACAGCTTCGACCTCAGTCGTCTTCTCTCGCAGGTCTTCAGGAGGGGGGTTAGAAAGAACATGTAGATCCTGAACCTCTAAGGCATTAAATCAATTGGACAGAGTCACTTCCAGATGGGATCCAGGTGATATCTCGGGGGGATTTACAAAGTAGGCTGCCTAGTCTCCCTCTGCTTACATTGCTGAAACGGAGTCAACAGGGGAGAGGCTTCACTGTCACCGATTGGTGCCTTAGTTTTAGTTTTAGATTTAAACTTAGTTTTAGATATCCCTCCTTCCCTTTCCTCTTGAGTGTTTAATTCAGCTGCACTGCTCAAGCTTGTCTTATCGAAATTGGGATAAAATTGATCTGGATCTCTTCTACACTTCTCTTCAAAAGAATGCACCTAATTTGGGGTTAGACATTGACCCTGCGGTCAACAATCTATCAGCCTGATTCATCAAGGTACCGTTTTGCGAGTCTCTAATAGAGAATCATAAGGAATCGCTATTAGAGACTTGCAAAACGGTATTCATGTAGGAATCGCAAAATAAAATGCGATTCCTACAAATTCCTTATTTGCAATTAGCAAATTGCTAATCGCAAATAAGGAAAAAACTCCCCATTCATTCCTATGGGCCAAAAGGCCCATAGGAATGAATGGGGAGTATTCCTTATTTGCGATTAGCAATTTGCTAATCGCAAATAAGATAGCGATTTGATGGGTGCCAGGGGTGTCCAAAGGACACCCTGTAGCACCCCTTAAATGCACATTTGAACAGGTGTTGCGCACACACATGTCCAAAGGACATGTGTGTGTGTAACATGCAAAAGAAAAAAATGCACTAAAGTGCTTTTTACTCTTTTTTCGCAATTTACCACCAAGTCAGACTTGGTGGTAAATTGCGACCAAATATTGAGATTTTGCATTTTCTAATTGGTTGATGAATTGGATTTAAGGAATCTCTATTAGAGATTCCTTAAATCCAATTCCTCGCAAATATGCGATTTCTTAAATAGAGACTTTTGCTTTTGGGATGATGAATCCCAAAAGCAAAAATTGCACTTGCAAAGGGCCAGATTCTCAGAATCTGGCCCCTTGCGAGCGCAATTATGCTTGATGAATCAGGCTGTATGTGACTGGATTTTTCAGGCGGCTAATACAGCTACGCCTCTCCTTACTTCCTCGACAAGAAGAGAAAAACCATCTGAACCTTGGTTTTCAGAGACTCTAAGGCTCCAGAAACAGTTATGTCGTAGGATAGAAAAACAATGGAGATTGAATTATAATATACAGCTGAAAAAGAAATATGCACAGTCTCTGGCCTCTTACAAAAAATTAATTAAGAAGGAAAAAATCTGATATTACTCGGATAAGATCTTAGCATCCAACAACTCAAGTAAAGAGCTCTTTAAGATGGTTAAAAAACTGGCCAAAATCCCTGAGAAAGGGATCTCGGGTAATAATGCAGATTTCTGCAATATCTTAGGCCAGGCCTTTGTTGATAAAGTGCAAGTAGTTTATGACACTTTCCGCAACATTCCCACTGAGCTTAATGTATATATTGTTCCCTCAATGAACCTTTTGAATTTTTCCTTCACCCCACCTAGCAGGGACCAAATTATCCAAACTATTAAAGAAATCAAATCAGGGGCCCCCTCTGACCCTTGTCCCCTCAAAATGTATCAGCTCTGCCTCGATGAGCTTAGTACTCATCTAGCAGATTTGTTCAGGGGAATTATACATCTTGGAAAGTTTCCAATGGCATGGAAAGGAGCATTGGTGCTTCCCCTGCTAAAAAAAAAAAACACTTGAACCCCGATGATGCCAACAATTATCGTCCAATTTCTAGAACTCCGTTCTGTTCAAAGGTCCTGGAGAAACTTCTTAATACCCAACTTTCCACCTTTATCTCCTCAAACAATGTGTTGGACCATTCTCAGAACGGATTTAGAGAAGGACATGGGACTGAATCTGCCCTAATCACAGCAAGTGAAGAGCTTAGGCAATCTCTCGATGGAGGCGGGAAGGCCGCCTTGATATTGTTAGACTTATCAGCGGCCTTCGATACCGTCAACCACAATAACTTAATCTCGAGACTATCTGAACTGGGTGTTCACAGCCTATCATTAAGGCTCCTTCTATCCTATCTTGCGGAACTATCTTTTAGGGTAGAAGTAGGAGGTACCAGCTCACAAATTTTTAATCTGCATTGTGGAGTGCCTCAGGGCTCCTCCTTGAGCCCTACGCTCTTCAATGTCTATGTGGCCCCTCTAGCTGCTTTGATTAGTCAGTATGGTTTCTCAGTAATTAGCTATGCGGATGACACACAAATTGAGGTGTCAATTACCAACAATGAAAGTGAGGTGGCAGATCGCTTTAACACCTGCATGGCACATGTAAATAGCTGGATGCAATCTAACTGTTTGAAATTAAACGGCAGCAAAACAGAGGGTTTACTTTTGGGAACCAATCCTCTGGGCTGGTCGCCTAAATGGTGGCCTACTGAGCTGGGTGAGTGCCCCCAACCGGTCTCTAAAGTCAGAAATCTCGGGGTGATCTTTGATGATCGGTTAACTTTTGACAGTCAGATCAATGTCCTCACAGCAAGGTTCTGGGCCATACTTAAGCTGATTAGAAAGATCCCAGCTTTTATTCCCCCTTAGACCTTGAAAACAGTGGTAATCGCCCTCGCAATATCAAGGTTGGACTATGGCAATGCGCTGTACCTTGGGATCCAAAATCAACATTTGAGCAAGCTCCAACGTTTGCAGAATGCGGCTGCCAGATTTATCTTGAACATTCCTAGGCATGCATCAGTGGCCCAGCGACTGGTGGCACTCCACTGGCTACCTGTCCGGAAAAGAATAGCTTTTAAGGCGCTCTGCATCACATTTAATGCTCTTCATGGCAGAGGTCCCCTCTACCTGACCTCCAGAATAAATAACTATGCTCCTTCTAGGAATCTTAAACCGGTACATCAGAAGCTGCTGCAAGCACCCAGATTCAAACAGGTTCGCTGGGGTGACAGGTGCTTTTTGGTAAGAGTGACTAAACTCTGGAACAGCCTACCAATTACGATCAAAAACAGTCCGAACCTCATTATGTTCAGGAAATCTTTAAAAACCTGGCTCTTTCAAACAGACATCTAATGCACCAGCCGTTGCTCTGACTTCAATTTTTTAGTGTTAGCGCTAAGACGCCTCCGGGCATTTGTTGCGCTTTATAAGTTTTAAAATCAAATCAAGCTTGTTGTAGAAGACATGACTCTCTGGTAGGTTTTTAGAGAGAGGGTTATTTTGTTTTTAAAAACAATGTTTTTCTTCCCTCTACTTCTCCGTCTACTTTTTGGAGTCTCCCTTGCCTTTGCTCCTACTTCCACATCCACTTCCACCTCCCCCGCAGCTACACCTGGTCTCTTCTGTAGACCCCTATCCCCCGTTACCAAAATGGGGGGAGATTTCCTGGGGGTCACTAATGGCAAGATAATGTCTGAATTTTGCAGTAAATGAGCTGCCCTGGCCCTTAAGGTATAGCGATTTACTTTTGGGGGCACGGGGGGGGGGAGAGACCTACTTTACCTTCTCTGCCTTCTCTGCCGCATCTGGCGTCTCTATCCTCGTAGCCCCCACCTCCACCTCCATACAGCGTGAGGAGGAAACGCTGCAAACCTCCCAGCCCCCGGGTACAAGAGAAAAGCTAACTCTTAGAGGCTCTCCTGGGAGCCTAGACTGTCCCCGGATTAAGTTGCTGCCGTTAAGCCTCCCCACCCCCCTGTGCAGCGAACAGCTTAGCAGACTACTTATCTCAAAAATATCTGCTTCAGAACCCCCAAACCCAGCCTCGGTGGGCTCCACGTCGGTCAGAGAGCGAGACCAGAAGCAGGCAGCGTCGCGGAGCCTCCGCAGCCGTGCAGCCTTCTCCCACTTCCAGTCTATGCACTCGCGTCCGCCGGAGAAAGCCGGTGGATCACCGGCTCTGCAACAGCTCCTCACGTCCTCTTGCATGGCCCCTTTAACATCCAGGTAATAAACACAGGCAGGACACGCAAAGGAAGCCATCACCTAAGCCTCAAGTCCCGATTCCTTATCCATGAGATGAGCGCTGCCACGACCGTCTAGCTAGCGGCCGCCATGTTCCTCCCTCAACAAAGAGAAGGATTAGCAGTTAGATATGCTCCTCCATAACAAAAGTCTACTCAGCAAATATTACTTTCCCCAGGGACTCAAAGAATGGACTATGGTGATATTTTATTTTTATATGTCAACCATACAGTCAACATCAGCTGACTACACACCCTCTTGCTGCTATGATTTCAAAGCCTGACTACGTTTTAATTTACGACATATATTTTTAATCTTATATTGTAATGATTTTAAGTAATCACACAATAAATTATTGATTTATTCATTCCTATTCCACGCCACAAAATGACACAACTAACTAATCCAATGCAACCCACACAGCTCCACAACACACCACATACATGCACTCCATAACACATAATTAAAACACATTGCCATTTACAATACCAATAGCTCCAACGCCAACAGAAGCGAGGTAATTGCATTTCCAATGCTTGTTTATTTATTTTTCTTGTTTTTGTTTAGGTTTTGACCTATTCTGGTACCGATTATATATACTGGAGATGCTTGTCTTTTCTTATGAGTTGCAGCAGTCTGTATGGCACGAAAAGGAGACATTCTGTGCCACCTGCTCTTATCCAGGTGACGTGCACTCCCTACCCTAATCTTAAAACTCAGCAATGTGGTCGCTTTCGTTTCTAACCTTATGGGGGGATAGAAACGAATTGTATTTACTTGTACTGCTAACGTTTAGGCTTCAACTCGTCTGGTGAATGTTTGTGCTTGCTACCTCTGATGTCTCTCTTTCTTTATCACTGCGCTGTGAGATGGTGTCACCATTCAAGAACGCATCCTTGCTGTTTGTAATCTGCCAGAATGTCTAGTGTCATGTGTACTATGGCCTACCTTTCACCCTCCTTCTTCCCACTCCTCTTATACAGCCCTTCTTTCCCTGCCCGCTGTTGTACACCGCTTTAACGAATTGCAAAACAAAACAAGCATTTGCAATGCAATACGTCTCACATTTTTCATTTATGTGTTGGGTTTGAAAATAGCGAAATTAATAGCTTTGTCATTTAAAATGCCAATAGTTTTAACTTTCGCAAATGTGACAACTGACACAATATGTGTTGTATTTACGTGACTTAGATGTATTGATATTACAAATAACAATGGCTTTTAAGTTTTTTAAATAATTAATACTTAAATAAAAGTTATTGTAATTTATAATGGCAATAGCTTAAACTTTTGTAAATAACTTTTGTGAAGATTATGTTCAGTGTATTTTATTGTGCCGAAAATCCAAGAACGGAAGCGAACTATTAACATTTTTTTGTGACATTTGTAATAAAGCTTGTAACAGATTGAGACTGTGGTGGTGCTGAGTGATGTTGTGGTGGCGACGAGTGATGCTGTGGTAGAGCATAGTTATGTAGTGGTGCCCCTGAATGATGCTGTGGTGGTGCTGAGTGATGCTGTGGTGATGCAATAGATAGATAGAGTGAGGGTGATAGATAGATAGATAGAGGGAGGGCGATAGATAGATAGAGTGAGGGAGATAGATAGATAAATAGATAGATAGATAGATAGATAGATAGATAGATAGATAGATAGATAGATAGATAGATAGAAGATAGATAGATAGATAGATAGATAGATAGATAGATAGATAGATAGATAGATAGATAGATGGATAGATAGAGTGAGTGAGGGCAATAGATAGATAGATAGATAGATAGATAGATAGATAGATAGATAGATAGATAGATAGATAGATAGATAGATAGATAGACAGATAGATTGGTAAAGTGAGGGCGATAGATAGATGGAATGAGGGCGATAGATAGAGTGAGGGGCGATAGATAGAGTGAGGGTGATAGATAGATAGATAGAGTGAGGGCGATAGATAGATAGATAGATAGATAGATAGATAGATAGATAGATAGATAGATAGATAGATAGATAGATAGATAGATAGATAGATAGATAGATAGATAGATAGATAGATAGATAGATAGATAGATAGATAGATAGATAGATAGAGTGAGGGCGATAGATAGATAGTGTGAGGGTGATAGATAGAGTGAGGGCGATAGATAGACAGATAGATAGAGTGAGGGCGATAGATAGAGTGAGGGTGATAGATAGATAAAGTGAGGGCGAAAGATAGATAGAGTGAGAGCAATGGATAGATAGAGTGAGGGAGATAGATAGATAGATAGATAGATAGATAGATAGTTAGATAGATAGATAGATAGATAGATAGATAGATAGATAGATAGATAGATAGATAGATAGATAGATAGATAGATAGATAGATAGATAGATAGATAGATAGATAGATAGATAGATAGATAGATAGATAGATAGATAGATAGATAGATAGATAGATAGAGTGATGGCAATAGATAGAGTGAGTTTGATAGATAGACAGAGTGAAGGCGATAGATAGATAGAATGAGAGCGATAGATAGATGGAGTGAGGGCGCTAGATAGAGTGAGGGTGATAGATAGAGTGAGGGCGATAGAGTGAGGGCGCTAGATAGATAGATAGATAGATAGATAGATAGATAGATAGATAGATAGATAGATAGATAGATAGATAGATAGATAGATAGATAGATAGATAGATAGACAGATAGATAGATAGACAGATAGATAGACAGAGTGAGGGTGATAGATAGATAGAATGAGTGCGATACATAGAGTGAGGAGGATAGATAGATAGATAGATAGATAGATAGATAGATAGATAGATAGATAGACAGATAGATAGATAGATAGACAGAGTGAGGGTGATAGATAGATATATAGATAGATAGAGTGAGTGCGATAGATAGAGTGAGGAGGATAGATAGATAGATAGATAGATAGATAGATAGATAGATAGATAGATAGATATATAGATAGATAGATAGATAGATAGATAGATAGATAGATAGATAGATAGAGTGAGGGCGATAGATAGATAGAATGAGAGCAATAAATAGATTGAGTGAGGGAGATAGATAGATAGATAGATAGATAGATAGATAGATAGATAGATAGATAGATAGATAGATAGAGTGAGGGCGATAGATAGATAGAGTGCGGGCGAAAGATAGATAGAATGAGAGCGATAAATAGATTGAGTGAGGGCGATAGATAGATAGATAGATAGATAGATAGATACATAGATAGATAGATAGATAGATAGATAGATAGATAGATAGATAGATAGATAGATAGATAGATAGATAAAGTGAGGGCGATAGATAGATGGAATGAGGGCGATAGATAGAGTGAGTGGGGATAGATAGATAGATAGATAGAGTGAGGGCGATAGATAGATAGATAGATAGATAGATAGATAGATAGATAGATAGATAGATAGATAGATAGATAGATAGATAGAGTGAGGGCGATAGATAGATAGATAGAGTGCGGGCGAAAGATAGATAGAATGAGAGCGATAAATAGATTGAGTGAGGGCGATAGATAGATAGATAGATAGATAGATAGATAGATAGATAGATAGATAGATAGATAGATAGATAGATAGATAGATAGATAGATAGATAGATAGATAGATAGATAGATAGATAAAGTGAGGGCGATAGATAGATGGAATGAGGGCGATAGATAGATAGATAGATAGATAGATAGATAGATAGATAGATAGATAGAGTGAGGGCGATAGATAGATAGATAGATAGATAGATAGATAGATAGATAGATAGATAGATTGATAGATAGATAGATAGATAGATAGGTAGATAGATAGATAGATAGATAGATAGATAGATAGATAGATAGATAGATAGATAGATAGATAGATAGATAGATAGATAGATAGATAGATAGATAGATAGATAGATAGATAGATAGATAGATAGAGTGAGGGCGTGTAATTATGTGGCACTGAGTGTTATTGTTTGGAGTGTATGTTGCATTGTAATTATGTAGCATACAGTTATGTGGCACTGAGTGGTATTGTGTGGAGTGTGTGTTTCAATAAGTAGAGTGTAATTATTTGGTGTGTAATTATGTGGCACTGAGTGGTATTTGGAGTGTATGTTGCGTTGAGTGCAGTGTAATTATGTTGTGTGTAATTATGTGGCACTGAGTGGTATTTGGAGTGTATGTTGTGTTGAGCGCAGTGTAATTATGTAGCATATAATTATGTGGCACTGAGTGGTATTGTCTGGAGTGTTTATTGTATTCAGTATAGTGTAATTATGTGGCGTGTAATTATGTGGCACTGAGTGGTATTGTTTGGAGTGTGTGTTGCGTTCAGTAGAGTGTAATTATGTGGCGTGTAATTATGCGGCACTGAGTGGTATTTGGAGTGTATGTTGCATGAGTGCAGTGTAATTATGTGGCGTGTAATTATGTGGCACTGAGTGGTATTTTGGAGTGTATGTTGCATTGAGTGCAGTGTAATTATGTGGCGTATAATTATGTGGCACTTAGTGGTATTTGGAGTGTATGTTGCATTGAGTGCAGTGTAATTATGTGGCGTGTAATTATGTGACACTGAGTGGTATTTGGAGTGTATGTTGCGTTGAGCGCAGTGTAAATATGTAGCATGTAATTATGTGGCACTGAGTGGTATTTGGAGTGTATGTTGCATAGAGTGCAGTGTAATTGCTCATTGATAATTGTGTGTACCTTGAGGAGTGATGGGAGAGGAGAGGGCAGAGAAGGGAGAGTGAGGAGAGAGGAGAGAGATGGGATAGGGGAGGGGAGGGAAGGGGGAGAGAGTGGAGAAAGGGAGGAGAGAGGGGAGAGAGAGGAGAGAGGGGAGAAAGGATAGAGGATAGAGGGGAGAGGGGAGAGGGGAGAGGAGAGAGGGTAAAGAGGAGAGGGGAGAGTGAGTAGAGGGTAGAGTAAGGAGAGAGAGGAAGGAGAGGAGAAGAGAGGGGAACGTGGTAAGAGAGGAGAGTGGTGAGAGGGGAGAGTGGTGAGAGGTGAGAGGAGAGAGTGGTGAGAGGAGAGAGTGGTGAGAGGGGAGAGTGATGAGAGGGGAGAGTGGTGAAAGGGGAGAGTGGGGAGAGTGGTGAGAGTGGGGAGAGCGATGAGAGGGGTGAGAGGGGAGAGTGGTGAGAGTGGTGAGAGGGGTGAAAGGGGAGAGAGGTGAAAGGGGAGAGTGGTGAAAGGGGAGAGTGGTGAAAGGGGAGAGTGGTGATACTGTAGAGGGGAGAGTGGTGAGAGGGGAGAGTGGGGTTAGAGGGGAGATTTTTGAGAGTGGTGAGTGGTGAGAGGGTACAGTGGTGAGAGGCTAGAGTGGTGAGAGGGGAGAGTGGTGAGAGGGGAGAGTGAGTGGAGTGGTAGGAGGGTATAGTGGTGAGAGGGTAGAGTGGTGAGAGGGTAGAGTGGTGAGAAGGGAGAGTTGTGAGAGGGGAGAGTGGCGAGAGGGGTGAGGGGAGGGTGGTGAGTGGGGAGAGTGGTGAGAGTGGTGAGCGGGGAGAGTGGTGAGTGAGGAGAGTGGTGAGAGTGGTGAGAGGGGAAAGTGGTGAGAGGGTAGAGTGGTGAGAGGGTAGAGTGGTGAGAGGGTAGAGTGGTGAGAGGGGTGAGAGGGGAGAGTGGTGAGAGAGGCAAGGGGAGGGTGGTGAGTGGGAAGAGTGGTGAGAGTGGTGAGTGGGGAGTAGGGAGAGTGGTGAGTGGTGAGAGTGGTGAGAGTGGTGAGTGGTGAGAGTGGTGAGAGGGGAGAGTGGGGAGAGTGAAGAAAGGAGAGTGAGGAGAGAGGAGAGTGAGGAGAGAGGGAAGAGGGGAGATAGGGAAGAGGAGACAGAGAAGAGAGTGTGAGGGGGAGAGTGGTGAGAGGGGAGAGTGGTGTGAGAGGGGAGAGTGGTGAGAGAGGGGAGAGTGGTGAGAGAGGGGAGAGTGGTGAGAGGGGAGAGTGGTGAGAAGGGTTAGAGGGGAGAGTGGTGAGAGGGGGGTTGTGTGTGTGTGTGTGTGGGGTTGTGTGTTTGTGGGGGGTTGTGTGTGTGGGGGGGTTGTGTGTGTGTGGGATTGTGTGTGTGTGGTTGTGTGTGTGTGTGTGGGGTTGTGTGTGTATGTGGGGCTGTCTTCAAGTTAAGTTTTGACACCTTACAGTGATTGGAAATTAGCATATTGGAAAGCCTGTTTAGTTCACCTCCAAGGACGCTGGATGGGAGGCATTTGAATATGTAACAATTTGCATTTCGAAGTTATTTTCACAGGCAAAAAGCTCGGTTTGCATCAACCTTTGGGAACTGTCCCGTGTATATTATGCAGGAAGTCGGGTTCCCTGCCTGCACAAACGGGGTAATCTTCAGAGGTAAACCGGTTTCACTAATGCCTAATCAGTGGGCCGCACGGCCACCGTTTCAAGACAAATCCTACTAAAAACGAGTGAGCAACAAGCTACAAAAATGATGCATAAGTATTACCTTTCTCACAATGAAACCAAAAAGTTACGCGTTTTGGAAAAATGACAATACAAATTGAATAAGGCATTCAAAACTATAATGCAATTTAACTCAGCAGAATAGTAACAAGAAGAGCTTAAAACGGCTTTTGCCAAAGGAACAAGCTCTCTGCATTGCTGTGGCGGGGCGGGGGAGCGCATTCCTTTGAAGTCTGATGCGGGGGGCAAGGGAGAGGATTCCTTTGAAGTCTGATGCTGAGGCGCACAGGCTCCCAAATGGTGTGCGATGTGCATGCGCCCACGGCTCACATGCACTGTAGGCAATCCGCATTTGGGTGCATTTTTCAGAGCCCTTACTTTATTTTCGCCCCCATCCCTGACGGGATGGCATCAGCGAGACCTAAAAAACAAGGGGGAAGGATCCTGTGACTTTTTGGGATAGCTGGACGGTGTATTTTAGGGGATAGGTGGTGTTGATATACAGGAACACTGGGCGGATAAAACTCACGAAAGGAAACCCTTAAAATCAGACCAGATAGAGAGACATCAGATTGCATAGCTCTTAGAGGCAGCACAAAAGGAACCAACCTATGAGAACAAATATGCAGTGCAGTGCAGTTAGAAAGGCAAGACACGAATACGGATCACTCACAATCACAAAATAAGAAAGGCACTACTTTCAAATTAAAATAGGTTTATTACAAAATCCGGCAACTTTATACTATAGAATCATCCAATTAAAGGAGTAGCATCAGACAATGCACAAATGCACATACAAAGCAAAAAATCTTAATATATAAGGGTCGAGCAAACGTTTCTCAGAAAAGATACAACAGGTAGATCTAGGTTAAAAAATAAAATCTACCAACAGCTCTTGAGCCTCTCTTTGCTCATCTGAGGTTGTGGGTGTGTGGAACACCCTACCGGACATTGGACTATGTTGATAAGGGTGAAAACAAAGTTCTCACAGCAAACCGACCACAGTTGGTAGAAAAAACCCAAGACGTTGATGCTGATAAAATGGGATTTTTACAATGGATTCCACCTGAACACTCTTGAACATCAGCATGTTGATTAACTACAGTGTAAATTAACGCTTTTTTAGTAGTCACAGGAAGGCCAAAAAGATGGGAGAGTCCAGTACACAGTGTTTGTCAGGGAAATGTTTTGTGATATGAAGCAGTTTTGGTTGCACTGTAGGCACTAAATATTAGACTGGCCTAGCGGAAGTACACTTTTTTACATTCACTTACTTATAACAAGCATTGGCAAAATCCAATAGTTCTCGCCTACTCAAGAGCTATTGGCTTTGGCAATGTGGTGTAGCCATTATATACTCCGGTGTGGCTGTTGTTCAGCATGGCTAAAAGTTAGTGGCATGGAGTGGGGTGGAGTAGAGTGTAATGGGATAGATTGGCACAGAGTGGAGTGGGGTAGAGTAGGGTAGAATCGAATGGGGTGGATTGGTGTAAAGTGGGCTCGGTGGGGTAGATTGGAGTGGGTTTGTGGTATGAGGTAGATTGAAGTGGGGAAGTGGTGTAGATTAAAGTGGTAGATTGGAATGGGGTTGATTGGGGTGCAGTGGGGTAGATTTGAGTGGAGCATATTGGAATAAATTAGAGTGGGGTAGATTGGAGTGGGATAGATTAGGGTGAGTAGATTGGAGTGGGGTAAATATGGGGCGAGTGGAGTGGGATATTTTGGGGTAGATTGGAATGGAGAAGGGTAGACTGGGGAAGAGTGGAGTGTGGTGGGTAGATTGGAGTGAAGTAGACAGGAGTGGGATAGATTGGGTGGATTAGTAAAGTAGTATGGAATGGAGTGGGGGTAGAATGAAGTAGTTTGGTATGGGGTGGATTGAGGTGGAGAGGGGTAGATTGGGGAAGTGAGGTACATTGGGGTGGTGTGGGTTAGTTTGGGATGGGGTAGGGTAGATTTGAGTGGGGAAGATTGGAGTGGGAAACATTGGAGTGAGCTATATTGGAATGGGAAAGAGTGTAAGTAGGGTAGATTGAAATGGGAGAGTTGGGAAGATTGAGGTGAAGTGGAGTAGACTGGGGTGGAGTGGGGAAGAGTGGAGTGGAGTAGATTGAGATAGAGTGGATCTGGATATATTGGAGTGGGGTAGATTAGGAAAGAGTGCAGGTCGGAGGGGGAGAATGAAGAGGGGTAATTTGGAGTGGGGTAGATTGGAGGGGAGTCGGGTAGATTGGAGTGGAGTAGGTTGGACTGAACTGGCCTTAAGTGGGCTGGGGTTGGGTGAGGTAGATTGGGTACAAAGGGGTAGACTGGAGTGGAGTAGATTGGAGTGGCGTTGATGTGGTAGATTGTGTTGGAGTGAGGTACTTTGGGAAGGAGTGGGTTGGATTGGGTGGAGTTGATACATTTGAGTGGAGTGGGGTAGATTGGAGGTGGGTAGATTGTAGTAAAATGGAGTGGGTAGATTGGGTGGAGTGTGGTGGAGTTGGGTACAATACAGTGGAGTGGGGTAGTTTAGAGTGGAGTGGAGTAGATTATGGTTGAGTGGAGTAGGTTGGAGGAGAGTTGGATAGATTGCAGTGGAGTTTGGAGTAGAGTGGGGTACACTGGAATGGAGTGGGGTAAACTGGGCTGGGGTAGGTTGGAGTGGAGCAGAGTGGAGTGTGATAGACAGGAGTGGAGTCAGGTAGATGAGAGTAGATTAGGGTGGATTGGGTTAGATTTGATTGGATTGGAGTGGTGTAGACTGGGGTAGATTGGAACAGAGAGGAGTAGATTGTGGTAGATTGTTAAGTAGGGGGTAGATTGTATCATAGTGGAGTGGATTGGAGTAGATTGAAGTGGAGTAGACAGGAGCTGTGTAGATTAAAGTGGAGTAGATTGGGGTGGGGTAGACTGGGATGGGGGAGTGGGGTGGGTAAATTGGGGTGGGGCAGACTGGAGTGGAGTGGGGTATATTGGGTGTAGTGGAGTAGATTGGAGTAGACTTTAGTGAAGTGGAGTGAGTTGGGGGTACATTGGAGTGGAATATATTGGAGGGGGGTAGAGTGGAGGGGGTAAGTGCACTTTGTCCTAATGTGCACTTTAGTACTCTCTAAAATTGATTACTGCAATGGCTTGCTATTAAATGCCCAAGAACAAGTTTTGAATAAAATGCAGTTAATCCAAAATGCGGCTGCCCGAATTTTAACAGGCACATCAAAATTCTCTTCCATCACCCCTATTGTACGCCAACTCCATTGGCTCCCGGTCAGGAGTCGCATCAAGTTTAAAGCGCTTTGTATTACTTATAAAGCTGTGAATAATACTGGCCCAGAATTTAAAAAAAAAGCTTTATGCACCTACAAAAGAACGCTACGGTCATCTGCAGCTTCTCTGCTCTCAGTTCCGAGAACAAAAAGAGTGAACTGGGGTGATAGACGATTCATAGTATCTGCATCTAGACTTTGGAACTCTATCCCTCTATATATAAAAATCAGTCCATCTTTAATGATCTTTCGGAAAGTACTAAAAACATGGCTTTTCAGTCAATAATTAAATTAGTACCCATCCTGAGCCTTAGATCCAGCAGCGCCGAGACACCTTAGGGTATTTGCGCGCTATACAAGTTGTATAAATAAATAAATAAATAAATAAGTGGTGTGGAGGGACGTAGAGTGGAGTGGCGTGTTGTGTTGTGAAGTGTCATGGCATGTCGTAGAGTGTTTTACAGTGGAGGGGGTTAGAGTGGAGTGGCATGTCATGGAGTGTTATAGATTGGAGTGGTGTGGTATAGAGAGGAAAAGCCCACATTGGAGTGGAATGACATGGTGTGGTAGTGCACTGACATTGCAGACAAAGCATTTTCAATTGAAATGGCCATTACATTTGCACCAAAATATGGTTTTACTTCACACAAACGATAAGGTGTGCAAATGTCATCACTCAGTGTATTGTTTTGATTGTATTCAAATATTTGTTTCCATCACACTTTTTAAAAATGTGCTTCATTTGTA
The DNA here is from genome assembly GCF_964263255.1 of Lissotriton vulgaris. Classification (NCBI taxonomy): domain Eukaryota; kingdom Metazoa; phylum Chordata; class Amphibia; order Caudata; family Salamandridae; genus Lissotriton; species Lissotriton vulgaris. The sequence goes on from NC_141698.1 coordinate 858,346,922, forward strand.
CTAATTCTTATATATTCTGAAACATCAGCACGGTTCATTTTTGTTTGTTAGAGAAAAAAAATCCAACAACCTCTCCTCTTACATGGGTACTCAGCAGGATTGTTACATATATTCTCTCACCATGAAGTCCAAGAAAGAAAAGTAAATGCCAAGCTCCCCCAGAAGAGAGAGCTTGATATCTGACTTCTGTCCTTGAATGCACAGTCACTGTGACAAGATAAGTACTAGATTTGCAGGCCTGGTTAAAGAAAGAAAGTTCGTGGAAGAATACTGTAAACAAGGTTTGGCAACGGGAGGGACAAACTCAAGCTGAACAGCCTAAAGCAAATAAAGCCAGCAAATAAAAAGCCACAAAGCCAATGGTAAGCAGCAAGCAGAATGGAAAGGGGCGACCACTCGGTCCCCCCGAACGTATGGTGGAGTACCCCGATCCCCCCGGGAAACCATTTTGGGCGGGAGGCGTGTCCCGGCTGGTATGCCCGAAGCGGCGTAGCTGGGGCGCGCCTTTTCCCGCCCAAGAGAGGGTTGTCCTAGACACCGACACCGCCAGCCACGCCCGGGAGGCGGATTGGAGGAGGGTCTACGCCCGCCCGAAGAAGGATAAAAGGAGCGACAAGCCAAGGAAGCATCCTCTTGTTCCTGTGCTCTGAAGCTGCACCTCCTCATTACACGTGAGCTCGAGACGGAACGAAGAGCCAATTTTGAAATTTGTAATTTTCTGTTTTCTCTTTTAGCGCTAGAAGCCTTGTCCAGGACCTTTCAGTCACCTATCGTGAGAAAAAATGCCGGGCAGAAGGGTCGGAAAGAAGGTTAGCACCGAGCAAATGCTCCGTATGCTGGTGAAGGACATGGCGGAGATGAAGAAGAAAATGGCGGCCAGGGACGGTACGGGCCGGCCTAAAAGAATCATCGGGCCAGCGTTGCCGGGGGTGGTCCCTTCCGGGAGAGGGAAAAGGGCCAGGAACAGGGCAAATGGAGACGAGGTTCCAGTTCCGGAGGCTCCCCCGGCGAGCCCTCCCAGACCGGTGGAGGCTCCTGTGCCGATTCCCGACGCAGGGCAGCCGATCCCTGTCGTAGTTACCCCTGTGAACGAAGTGGATATGCCACCGGAGTTGGCCGCCCAGCTGGCGGCATGGTTGGGCAGAAACAGCGAGGGTTCTGTTGCTCCGGGGGACACGGCCGAAGAGGCCAAACTAATAATGAGGCAGTTGCGGCAATCCCGAGATGCCGCAAAAGCACCTTGTCCTTTTGTTTCCCCGCAGGCTCCCGTGGGTCAACCAGGATCGGGCATTGGTACGGCGGGGTCTACAGTTACGACGGCAGGTTCAGGTAAGCAGCCATTGCCGATGGTGGGGGAAGGATTGATACCTTCGAGGAGGAAAAAAAATTGTTCAGCATAACCCGATCGAGGTGAAAGAGAGGATATGGGCAGACAAATATGTGAACATGTTTTCCTTGTTGACCGATCACTACGAGATCGAGCATGTAAAAAATCAAAAAGAGTATCTACATCCTAGTGTATGGCGAGCCAGGATGGCCGGTTTCAGAGTTGATGAATCAATAGGCAATTGGGGCAGAGCGTTTGGAATGTTCATTGCAATTATGGGCGAACGTAGGCCCGAATTGTTGGGAGAATTGGCCGTGTACCAGACACGTATCATGGAAGTTTATGAAACTTATGGGGGTAATCAATGGTTTTCGTATGATAATATATTTCGTAAATCCAAGGAGCACGATTCATCCCTGACGTGGGATTGTTTTGACTCCATTTCATGGCAAAAAATGGAAAAACCTGGCGTGGGGAAGTCGCCATTGTTGGGGGGTGATGGGGTTGAGTATTCCCGCCATTCATCAGGGACGCCCTTTCGGGCAGGTTCCAGTAATGACCGGAACTCAAAGAATAGTGGCAGCTCAGGTAAGAAAGGGGTCTGCTGGAGCTTCAACAGAGGAAAATGTACTAGGCCACAGGGTTCTTGTAAGTTCAGGCACGAATGTTCGGGGTGTGGGCAGTCCTCGCACTCTGAGATTACGTGCAGAACCAAGGCTGGAGATACGGGGAGTAGAGGAGGCACCAAGCAGGTCTGAAAGAGTCCAAGGGGCGCCTCTACCTACCCCGGTTGATATCATGGCACTGATCCCGTGGCTGAACGAATACCCAGATCATATCTCCGCTGGGGTGTTGCGAGATGGTTTCTCATATGGTTTCCGCATCCCGGCGGGGGATTTTCAGGGTGAAGCACAATGTAAGAACCAACTATCGGTGCAGCAGAATGCGGCGGTGGTACAAGCAAAGATTGGTAAGGAGGTGGCTCGAGGTCGGGTTGCTGGACCATATGACACCCCGCCAGTTGCTAATTTTGTTTGTTCACCCCTGGGGGTAGTCCCCAAAAAAGATCCGGGGGAATTCAGGTTGATACATAATTTGTCAGCTCCGAGGGGTCTTTCGGTGAACGATGCGATTGACCCGGGAGTTTGTTCGGTGCGGTAGGCATCTTTCGATGAGGCCGTCGCCATTTTGAATCGCCTGGGGCCCGGAGCGCTGATGGCTAAATCAGATATCGAGTCAGCGTTCCGGTTGCTCCCGGTACACCCAGATGATCAGCGTCTCCTTGGTTTCATGTTTCAGGGTCGCTATTACATGGATAAATGTATGCCAATGGGTTGCTCCATCTCTTGTGCGTATTTTGAGAGATTCAGTTGTTTCTTGCAATGGGCTTTCACAAGAACAACAGGGTTTACACATGTGATGCATTATCTTGATGATTTTCTATTCCTGGGGGCAGTCGGGGACATAGAGTGTGCACAAGCTTTGAATGAATTTTGTGATCTCATGAGACGATGCGTGCCATTGGCACCCGGTAAGACAGTGGGGCCGTCTACTTCACTCGAGTTTCTTGGAATAGAGCTCGATTCCGAAGAGGGGTGCTTCCGTTTGCCTAAAGAAAAGGTGACGAAATTTAAGGCATCGCTTGAAACATGTATTAGCGAGACGAAAGTAAGATTGAATCAGTTACAGCGGGTTGTGGGTCAACTAAATTTTGCCCTTAGAGTAATGCCGATGGCGCGCCCATTTTCCCGCTCCATTGCTCAGGCCATGGTTGGCCTTAAGGAAGGCCACCACCGCACAAGGCTCTCGGCAGAGGTCCGCCAGGACATGCGCATATGGTTGGCATTCCTAGCGGATTTCAACGGTCGGGTCGTATGGAATAAGCCCGCGGTTTCCTCTGAGGAGCTGGGGTTGTGGACGGACTCGGCAGGGAGTGTTGGATTTGGCGCAATTTTTGGTAATCATTGGTCAGCTCAAATCTGGCCGGCAGAGTGGCACGAGAGTGGGCTCACAGGTAACATTGGGTTTCTCGAGCTGTTCCCTATTCTGGTGGCCCTGAAAACATGGCCTGAGGGGTTTCGTGACCGCTCTGTGGTGTTCTGGTCTGATAATATGACAGTTGTGGAGTGTATCAATAGTCAGGCTGCCCGCTGTAGATGGATCTTGAGATTGCTGAAGGAAATTGTTCTGCTGTGTATGAGGCTAAACGTCCACTTTAGGGCAAGACATGTGCCAGGGGTGTTAAATCAGGCAGCTGACGCGCTTTCTCGTTCCCGTATGCAGGCCTTCTGGGGTTTCCTACCCTCAGCGGACCCGGTGGCGGCACCATTTCCCGAAGCTCTCTGGTCTCTCGGTGCCCCGGACTACAAGACCTCGTGGGAGAGAGTTTAGCACCCAGGACAAGGAAGGCGTACGAAGGGGCGTTCCGTTCCTATTGGTCCTTTTTGGGTTCTGCTGGGGGGGAGCTTTGGGGCCAAGAGGAGTATGTCCTGAGGTTTCTGTTATCCTTACATCAGGCAGGCAAATCGGTGGCCACGGCCCAGAGGCACCGGGCCGCCATTTCTTTCATGGCACGGGCTCATGGTATCCAGGACCCCACAGCATCTTTTGTGGTACAGAAGGTGCTGCGAGGGTGGCAACGCCTTGAGGGTCGCAGAGTGGACGAAAGGCACCCGATAGGTCTGGAGAGGTTGGCCCTGTTAATGTCTGTACTCCCTGCAACATGTTCGTCTCAATCAGAGACAGTACTATTTTGGCCCGCTTTTTCATTAGCATTCCATGGGGCTATGCGGGTAAGCGAGCTGGTAGCACGGAACAAGCAGGATACGGGGGGGGTCTGTGCCGAGAGCACATCCAAATTAGGGGGGAAACAATGGTAGTCTCGTTTGCCAGGTCCAAGACCGATCAGGGAGCGATCGGGGACAGTGTAGTAGTCCAGCGAATTCCCGGATCTCCCATGTGCCCGGTGGCATGCGTTGAGGAATATTTGGCGCAGAGGGCGGCATCATGGGGGGGGAAGCTTGCTGAGGCACGCCGACGCCACCCCACTAACGAGGTTTCAGTTCCAACGGGTGCTTGCGATGGCAATTGCAGCCGCGGGCTTGAACCCGTGCGAGTTTGGGACCCATTCCTTCCGGATAGGGGCTGCTACTGAGGCCACAGCCAGGGGTCTGAGTGTCGAAAAAGTGAAACAGTTGGGGCGTTGGTCCTCGAATTGTTATAAACGGTACGTGCGGTTGCACATGTTGTGAAGCTAATGTCATGCACTCACGGTTCTTGTTTTTGTTTGGTTTACAGTTTCGCAAGCTTACGAGGCGGGGCAGACTGTGCAGTTGACCCGACACCTGGGGACCAGCGGTCAAAGATCACCGGCTGAGGAAAGAGTGGTGTGGGTCGTGGGACACTCATACGTGAGGCGTGCCGCAGACGTATTCAAAGCAGGTGACATGATTCACGTGGCTGGGGAATACGGGTACAGGGTGACCTTCTACGGAAGGGGCGGGCTCTGTATTGACCAGTTTCAAAATTTTATGGAGGGTTTGTTAGGGCGGACGAGGTCACCGCCATCTATAATCATAGTGCATCTTGGGGGCAATGATTTGGTGACCATTGGTCGACGAGTACTTCTCGAGGTGATACTATCCACTGTAAGTTGGTTGGCGAGAAGGGTCCCGGGGTGCACAATTGCATGGTCCCACATGATCCCACGGAATGTTTAGCGGGGGGCTAATTCTGTGTCTGCTTTAAATCATTCTGTGAAGAAAGTGAATAACAAACTTGGTAGATTGTTTCGTACAAGTACATTGCATTCTATTCCGCATGGATGTATCAGGGGGGATCAGATGTATCTAGAGGACGGGGTTCATTTGTCCCGGGTGGGGAATGCTTTACTCATAGGAGACTTCGTAGCTTGGTTGAGGAATTTTCAGCCATGACCTTTAAGTAGGAGTTTTGTGGGGGGTCCGGATAGCCGGTCAACTATCCGGGCCTGTGGCGGTAAGGTCATGATCGGTGAGCAGTAATTGGAAGATCCCTAGAGGTTTGGGCGTCACCCATTATGGATGGGAGCGCCCGGGGGGAGGCGGCCATTGGCCCCTCAAACTGGGAGGCGGTCCCCTCTAAGGATGGGGACGCCGAAAGGGAAGGCGGCCATAGGCCCCTCCCTGGGGAGGAGGGGCTACGGACCCCTCCTCGGAATTTCCCGGGGCCCGGACATCTGCGACGGCAGATGTGGTAAGTTGTGTGGGGTGGGAGGGGGGTCTACGCTACCTTCTAGACACCTCACACGAGTCCTCGGACGACCACTAAGATGGCGTCGAGTTAACAGGGGGCCCCCGCTAAGACAAGGGAAATTGGAAGTAGGCACAGAGGTACAGTCCGCTGTGCGACCGCCCCTCACAAGTGAGGGGGGAATTCTGGTATTGGGGATCTGACACCGGTTACGACCTTGCCGTTGGCCCGTAACGTTAGGATGTACAATTTCAATGTTCAGAAATGCATTTGCAGGATGTTTAGTATCGGCTAGGAGAACCTATGTATTAGAGATGTATTAAGGTCAGCCAAGAACATCGTAATGTGTAAATGAAATTGTACATGATATGAAACTGTTATTTTAATGTTTTAATTTTGTTTCATATTTTAATAAATACGGCCGGGAGGGTAACTCCCTCCCGCCTTCCAAAAGTTCAGAACCGTTTCCGTCTTCCCATCCTTGGGGAATTTTGTGTTGAGAGGGGGTGGCGGGTATCTCAGCCATATGGAAAGGGGCGACCACTCGGTCCCCCCGAACGTATGGTGGAGTACCCCGATCCCCCCGGGAAACCATTTTGGGCGGGAGGCGTGTCCCGGCTGGTATGCCCGAAGCGGCGTAGCTGGGGCGCGCCTTTTCCCGCCCAAGAGAGGGTTGTCCTAGACACCGACACCGCCAGCCACGCCCGGGAGGCGGATTGGAGGAGGGTCTACGCCCGCCCGAAGAAGGATAAAAGGAGCGACAAGCCAAGGAAGCATCCTCTTGTTCCTGTGCTCTGAAGCTGCACCTCCTCTTTACACGTGAGCTCGAGACGGAACGAAGAGCCAATTTTGACCCACCCACCAGCCCCTGTTGACAGCGATTTGTTTGAATAAAGTTGAGTGACGTGATATGGTTTCTCTTACAGGTTGTTTTTGAATAAAAGTTGGTAATGTGGTATGTAATAAATTGATAATTTTCGTTTCAACATGTTTTTTCAGCAGAAATGGTTGCAATTGAACTAAACAGTGATGCTCAGTAGAGTTTATACTTTGAATTGCTTAAATGTGATTGTTTTTCCTTTTCGTTAGCTTAGATTTAGATTGTCGTATTTATTTTTGGTCGGGCGGTAAGGTCATGATCGGTGAGCAGTAATTGGAAGATCCCTAGAGGTTTGGGCGTCACCCATTATGGATGGGAGCGCCCGGGGGGAGGCGGCCAATGGCCCCTCAAACGGGGAGGCGGTCCCCTCTAAGGATGGGGACGCCGAAAGGGAAGGCGGCCATAGGCCCCTCCCTGGGGAGGAGGGGCTACGGACCCCTCCTCGGAATTTCCCGGGGCCCGGACATCTGCGACGGCAGATGTGGTAAGTTGTGTGGGGTGGGAGGGGGGTCTACGCTACCTTCTAGACACCTCACACGAGTCCTCGGACGACCACTAAGATGGCGTCGAGTTAACAGGGGGCCCCCGCTAAGACAAGGGAAATTGGAAGTAGGCACAGAGGTACAGTCCGCTGTGCGACCGCCCCTCACAATTGAGGGGGGAATTCTGGTATTGGGGATCTGACACCGGTTACGACCTTGCCGTTGGCCCGTAACGTTAGGATGTACAATTTCAATGTTCAGAAATGCATTTGCAGGATGTTTAGTATCGGCTAGGAGAACCTTTGTAGTAGAGATGTGTTAAGGTCAGCCAAGAACATCGTAATGTGTAAATGAAATTGTACATGATATGAAACTGTTATTTTAATGTTTTAATTTTGTTTCATATTTTAATAAATACGGCCGGGAGGGTAACTCCCTCCCGCCTTCCAAAAGTTCAGAACCGTTTCCGTCTTCCCATCCTTGGGGAATTTTGTGTTGAGAGGGGGTGGCGGGTATCTCAGCCATATGCTTTCTTAGGTAAGCTTTCTGAATCCCCCAAGATGTCTTTAAAAAACTGATGAGGGGTAATACCCCGAAACACGTGTCCAGGGATGGCGAAGACAGCGTAGATAGCAGAAGATCAAAAGATGATGCATCGCGAACACTTTACTACATTGACCAGAGTCCTTAGGGGCGACACCGCCGGTGTGTGAGTAGTGTGCGACCCCACCCGATTTGTAACTTTAAAGCTCCCTTGAGCAGAGGGCTGACGAGCCTGGGATCCCGCACCTACGCGCCTGAGTGGTACTATACCTGGCAGATATTGGCAGCCATCGGCAACCCCAGTACACGACCTATCCCTGCTGATGAGGGGTAATACCCCGAAACACGTGTCCAGGGATGGCGAAGACAGCGAAAATAGCAGAAGATCGAAAGATGATGCATCGCGAACACTTTACTACATTGACCAGAGTCCTTAGGGGCGACACCGCCGGTGTGTGAGTAGTGTGCGACCCCACCCCATTTGTAACTTTAAAGCTCCCTTGAGCAGAGGGCTGACGAGCCTGGGATCCCGCACCTACGCGCCTGAGTGGTACTATACCTGGCAGATATTGGCAGCCATCGGCAACCACAGTACACGGCCTATCCCTGCTGATGAGGGGTAATACCCCGAAACACGTGTCCAGGGATGGCGAAGACAGTGAAGATAGCAGAAGATCGAAAGATGATCCATCGCGAACACTTTACTACATTGACCAGAGTCCTTTGGGGCGACACCGCCGGTGTGTGAGTAGTGTGCGACCCTACCCCATTTGTAACTTTAAAGCTCCCTTGAGCAGAGGGCTGACGAGCCTGGGATCCCGTACCTACGCGCCTGAGTGGTACTATACCTGACAGATATTGGCAGCCATCGGCAACCCCAGTACACGGCCTATCCCTGCTGATGAGGGGTAATACCCCGAAACACGTGTCCAGGGATGGCGAAGACAGCGAAGATAGCAGAAGATCGAAAGATGATGCATCGCGAACACTTTACTACATTGACCAGAGTCCTTAGGGGCGACACCGCCGGTGTGTGAGTAGTGTGCGACCCCACCCCATTTGTAACTTTAAAGCTCCCTTGAGCAGAGGGCTGATGAGCCTGGGATCCCGCACCTACACGCCTGAGTGGTACTATACCTGGCAGATATTGGCAGCCATCGGCAACCCCATTACATGGCCTATCCCTGCTGATGAGGGGTAATACCCCAAAACACGTGTCCAGGGATGGCGAAGACAGCGAAGATAGCAGAAGATCGAAAGATGATGCATCGCGAACACTTTACTACATTGACCAGAGTCCTTAGGGGCGACACCGCCGGTGTGTGAGTAGTGTGCGACCCCACCCCATTTGTAACTTTAAAGCTCCCTTGAGCAGAGGGCTGACGAGCCTGGGATCCCGCACCTACGCGCCTGAGTGGTACTATACCTGGCAGATATTGGCAGCCATCGGCAACCCCAGTACACGGCCTATCCCTGCTGATGAGGGGAAATACCCCGAAACACGTGTCCAGGGATGGCGAAGACAGCGAAGATAGCAGAAGATCGAAAGATGATGCATCGCGAACACTTTACTACATTGACCAGAGTCCTTAGGGGCGACACCGCCGGTGTGTGAGTAGTGTGCGACCCCACCCCATTTGTATCTTTAAAAAACCAGACAGGCTCTAAACTAAAAAGAGGATTAACAGTTGAGAAGGAAAAGGGGGACAAGTAATAATGGGAGAAAAGGGTCTTAAGTAGACTGTGATGAGAAAATAGAACAGCAACATAGAAGTGCTAGAAGAGATAAGACGAAAATATAGAAAGAAATGGGGTGAACAGTTCGGTGGAGGAAAAGAAACACAAAGACTAATGAGAGAAATGTCCCAGATGGATTGTGGTGAGAAAATGGAGGAGGATAAAGGACCAATATAAGGAAATGGATGCAACAGCTAAGTTGAGCACAAGGTGGATGTGGGAGGGACAGGTTAGAAAGAAAAAAGTAGGGCAAGGGACAACAGTAGGAAAAAGGGCGAATAAGTAAAATATGTAAATATATAAAATAGAGGAAGTAAAAGGAGAAAGAGGTGAAGGCACAAGAAAGCAGGGGAGATGTGGTACGCTGATGTGTAATTAGCGAAAGGTAGAAGAATGGGTTTACGGTTGTCACCTGACCCGCATTTCACCAGCTTCATTGATAATTTACTTTCAAAGCTGTCACTGATTACAGGACATTAGTTGTATGATCAGTGTTTGCATCTCTGAGTGTTGATTAATAGATCTCCTGTCCTTAATCCTGTCATTAACTGTGTGCCTAAGACAAGGCTAATTTTTGGAAGTACTGAGTTTGGTCAGGTCCTACTCCAGCCCTTCCAGGACTGGCTGATTAATATTCACTGTTCTTCATAACCAGGAGCAGTGCGTTCGTATCTCTCACACGAAAACAGCTGAGAGGCTGGCAGTGCTTTAGGTTATCACTCTCATGCTCACATCTTCGGGACAGACCCAGGGCGAGGTGCCATACCGATATGTACCAGTGGGTGAAGGCACAAACTTCTAACCAGACATATCCACAGCAATCTGCTGGACACACACAGAGTAGCAGACCAGGGTGTTCCCATGCAGCTTTTGTTCACTTTAGTATTCCTCATGATAATCAGGGTTAGCCCTTGATAAAAAGTAAGCTCTTGCCTTTACCATCAGGTCTCATGGGAAGAAGCAGGCATGGACAATGCAAATCAAGCAATGCAGAGTGCCATTATTGCTGATGCCCTATCCCTAGTGTCCCAACTGGTACAGCACTCCAGGCCAAGTTGCTGGATTTATGCGTCGGAACAATTAAGCACACTTAAATAGGAGCCTATCGCTATTAAATGCAGCTGGCTCCACTTACAAAATGTGTATGAAAGGGAAACACTGCTCAACTTTATCTAATTCATGCTACAGAAGAAAGTCCTATTCTGCCAGAAGCCTAAAATGTTTTGCAGCATCCCTCTGCTGGATTAGTCAAGTCAAGTCAATTTTTATTGTATAAAATTATTAAAAATCATTACGAAATGCATCTAGATCAACTTGGGACATAAAACACATTTTAAAATATTGGCAAATAAAACTGTTTGTAAGTGGCAAGTAAAAGTCAGTTATTTCAGGTTGGTGGTATAATTCCAAGGTCAGCTTGCTGTAGGAGAGATTGGGCTTTCATCATATATTTGACCCCCCTGCAGGCCAGCATAGGACATGATCCATCTAGCCATTGGATTACGGCTTGCCTACAAGTCCGAATATTCAATTTGTTAAAAATGTTCTTTAAAAGCCGTCTCCTCAAGGCCTTAAGTGCCGGGCACACACATAGTAAATGTGGTAGTGTTTCATTTCGATATCCACATAGGCGACAATGGGGTCGGTGTGGCAGTTTTTCCAGGCTGGTAGCAGGTCCTTTGAGAACTGTAGACCTAATCGATGTTTTATATATCTTTGTTTTAACGAATTGTTAAAGTGGCTTTCTGGGTAGGACTGCGGTTTTATCCCGGTATATGAATTTATCACGGTCCACCCGTGTCGTCTTTTTGCGGTAGTTATCTTGTCTTCCAGATAGGATTCCCATTTGACCGCATTATTTACAATTTTATCAAAAGTGGCTCTGTCTGGATACATCTCCCAGGATTCCTCAATTCCTATGCAGATTAGGGATTGAGACAGGTAGCCTCCCCAACTGTTTGGAACTTGCTGTTTCTGTTGAGTTTCAATTTCTTTCCAGCACAGGTTGTCCAATGTATTGGCTTCCGACGTGCGTATTTTATGGCAGAGTTTCACAAAGGTTCCCATACTGCGAAACTTTTGATTTAGAAGGCCAAATTCTAGGCGAACCTGCGCCGGAGCTGATGATTTTGGAAGGTTTAGTACTGCCTTGTATACTTTTGTTTGTAGGCTGTTTAACAGCCCTGCTTCTTTGCCACACCAGGTGGCCAGTGCGTATGATAAGGATGGTAGGGTTTGAGCTTTGATCACTTTCAGCAGGTGTGAATAATTTGGACAACTTAGTTTATTTTGTAATTGCCGGTATGCGTAGATCAGAGACTGTGTTTTTGCTTTTAGCTCGTTTTATGTTCTTTGTTCGTCGGCCCTCGCCCCAATTTCGAACCTAAGTATTTGTATGAAGTTTCCTCCTTTATTGGAGAGCTATTTGCATACCATTTGAATATTTGCTTTTTAGGATCCACAATGCGGACAACCTTGGTTTTATCTTTATTCAGTTCCAAGCATTCGTGCTCCAAATAGGTTGTCAAATTATTGATCGATCTTTGCAACCCTATTGGGGTTTGGCTCAGAACAACAATATCATCTGCATACTGCAGGAAGGGAATTGGGATTTTTGACATGTGGGGTGAATGGCATTCCCCGATCTCCATGTGGTTGACAATATCTGCCATGTACAGGTTGAATAAACTTGGGGCCAGTACACAGCCTTGTTTTAGGCCCTGTTGTGTTCTTATTTCGGCCGTTACGCTGCTACCGTCTCCCAGTTTTACTCGGGCCCAGGTGTTGCTGTGCAGGACTATAATGGCCTCCAATTACTTCTTCGGGATACCCCATGATCTTAGTTTTTCCCATAGCCGGGATCTGTTCACTTTATCAAAGGCTGCTCGAAGGTCTATAAAGCAAGCATACAGTCTCGTTCCCCTTTTTGCAGCTTTTTCCTTCAAGAGCGCCAGGGTTGTCAAGTTTGTCAATGTACCCGTCCTTGGCCGGAAACCAGTTTGGAACATTGGTATTATGTTCGTATCTTCCATCCAGTCCTGAAGGAGTGATAATAGGCATGATCCATATAGTTTTGCCTCAACATCCATTAGCGATATCAGCCTGTAGTTCCCCGGCTCGTTGTGGTCACCTCTGCTGGATTAATTCTACTCAACAGAAAACTGAAACCAGTTAAGATTAAGTGTACCTAAAGTAGCACATTTATGACAAAAAATGTATGACGTGGAAATAGAGACAAGCAACATACAAGAAGTCAGAGGCGAGACATTGCAGGCTTAGTGATAACAGGTGGGATTAGAAGCAGAGATTGCAGTGAAGGGAAACTAAATGGCAAAAGAGTGGCCATGAAGTAGAGAGAGTTATGGATAGCAAAGTAGCAAGAAGAAAAATACCCAATAAAAAAAAGTGAGAATATGACGAGAGGAGTGACAATTAATAGAGTACATATAGGCGACAGTGAAAGAGCTCGGGGGAGGTCATGGAATAGAGGGGTGGAAAGGTAAAGATACAGGACAGTGGACTGCCATAAAGAGGAAGCTTAGTGAAAACACCATAGAAATGACACTGAGACTAAAAGGTACATAAAAATCAGAGCAGATGGCATGTATGTGAATCATGCCAGTCCTTTCTAAAATGACAGGTTAGAAAACACAACTATGGACTGCATTTTTCCAGGGTCACAATGCTAAGAAGCTGAATTGTCATTGAGATATGCACAATTCTACACTCACTGCAGTGGAAAGATTTGGAGGCCATGCAGGTTCAGTTTGTAGCCCTACATTCACCTCATAGGGACAGAGGAGAGACGGATTCCCACAGCCATCTCTAAACAACAGTGCCAAACTCACTTTGTAAGCCTTGATTTTTTTAGTTGAGGTCCCTCTTCCAAACACAGGCCCATGCTCACTGCGAGCTGCCATGATTATGAAAAGATGCAAGGACTCACACACTCCTCTCCTAAATCAACAAGGAGAAAAAAACATTGCAATGGCCGGCAGCTCTCCCCTGAAAGCGAATCACAAGATGGCAAATAGGACTACAGGGAGAATCAAGTGAAATGTGACTGCTTCTCCTTCAACTTACATCTCAAAAGAGTAGCAGCAAGATAAAAAAAACAGCTATGAAATTAAAACAGAGGCAAACCTTGGATGTGGGGGGCAGGTGGCTGCCTTTTGAAAGAGGCCTTTTGCTTACCACCAGAAGGCTCTAACAAACTGCTCCAATATTTGGTGGCGCTCTCTCGTTGGGAAGAGAGGGACGAAAGAAAGTCTGCTTTGCTGTAATCGCAATTCAAAAACATGATCGTGCTTTCAACCCACCAGCCAGCGCATCCTCAACATGACACAAAACAGTTGGCTGCAGCTTCTCATTCCCACAGCACTTTGGAATTTATGGCTGTGTAATGTAAACTCTGCTATTCCAAATCAAACACAAACGGGTTTTCAAGATTTACAGACGATATAGATACATGAACACAGAAAGCAAATAAATAATTAAAATAGCTTTAAAAAGCCATACCATAATGTCTTGCAGTTGTTTACAGTGACCAAATAATTATAACAAGAGGGTTTAAAGCTTTACAGATGACACACAAACAAAGGCTAGGCTTTCAGAAAGACTTGCAGAAAGCAAAGAAAAAAAATGCAGAGAAAACATACAAGCAAAAAAATGTGTTAAGGGTACTAGTAATTGCGCCATGCTCTGTGGAAGGGAACAACACACAAAAAGGAGGGACATTTACAAGAGAATGACCACATACAAGCAAGGATTTACAAAGGACACTGAGAATAACAAATAGAAAGCATTGGCCAGCTGTAAGCTCACAGAGTGTATACAACATGTATTGAAGAGACAGAGCAAGCGAGGTCTAGGCGAGACCTAAAGAAAAGCTGTATTAAACAGCATGGCCATGCAGTTCCTCGCCTGAAATTGCGAGTCTTTTAGGGTATATGCTTTCTTTCATCATTTTATCTAGCTTTCATTAGGCAGTGTTTTTGTGTAAACCTTTTTCCTCTATGGGAAGTGATCACTGCTTCATGTATGATGAAAGACTCCAGATTAGTTAATTTTCCAAAGACAAAATAGCCATGGCAGGGACCTTAGAAATGCCCACCAGATTGACATCAGAAATAAGCTTAGATAAGTATTAGTATGAGAAGTGTTTGAAGTCTATTAATGGTACCCTAGAACTACAGCCTATTTTATATAAGGTAACATCATTAATTGCCTTTGAATCAGCAAATTATTGGCCATTTTTGTTTGACTCATTCTGAAATTATTATTCGTGAATTAGAAGAATCTAGGTAAAAATGGAGCCTGTTAAAGTCTATGAATTCATGTATTAACAAAATGTGAGTCATACAGAATATAGAAATCTCTCCCACAAATAGGCTGCAACAGTAGGCCAGAATACTACCTCAATTCAATGTAAAATATGTATTTTTTTAGGCCTGAAGATGAATAAATATGTTACAATGGGATCCATATATTACGTGGGGGAATGACATAATAAATTTTTTACGATAAGGAATTGATAGAAAATCATTGGTACAATAAATTATATTTGATATTTATTGTGGAATGCATGTTTATCTTTAAAGCACAGAAGAAGTAGTCAGTTTGCCGTAAAACGTGTGTTGGTTGTTTCTGTTCTTCAAGAATCAATCCATTGGACTTTAATTAATTTGATGTAGTAGCTTTCTTTTTGTGGGATGAAAGATTCAGCTGTTTATTAGAAAGGATATTAGAAAATGGAATGTGTAGGATTGTGGAGCAGAACTAGTCCTTTTACTAATTCGTTTCAACAAAGAGAATGCAAATAAAAAATGTGCGACGCTTCATGAATGAATTACTGAGATGAAAGTAAGTTTTGGCTCCTCACTAGCCAATTAATTTGAACTATGAATGAATGAATGATCAACTTGTAGAGTGCGAACAATGCCCGAGGGCGTCAAGGCGCTGAAAGCGGAAATCCCGGTGAGAGGAAGGAAGTATCTGTCTTCTAACGAAATTAGAGGGCAAAGAGCCAGGTCTTTAAAGATTTAGGTAAAAGAGGGTGCGATTCAAGACAGGAGATTGATGTAAGTAGGGTGTACCAGAGTTTAGATGCAGCCACAACAAAGGCTCTTCCTCCCCACCTTACCCTCTAAAATCTGGGCACAACCAACCAATTTGTGATGGCAGATCGCAGCTATCTGGTAGAGATGTATCGTTGGAAGAGGTGTATGATTCCTTCTGGACCTGCATTATGAAGTGCCCTACAAACAATACATAGGGCCTTAAACAATATTCGCTTCTCGGTTGCAAGCCAATGCAGTTTTCAAATTGCAGCGGAGATCGAATGAAATATGGGAATGTCCAAAATCAGTCTTGCTGCAGCATTCTGGACAACCTGCACCTTATGAATAGATCCCTTGTTAATGTCCCGATACAGAGCATTACAATGATCTAATCTGGCTAGAATTAGGGTGACAGCTGCGTGTTTTTGCGATGAGAGAGAAAGAAATCCTCAAGGCCCTAATAACCCAGAAACAAGATGAGACAGTTCTATTGACCTGGAGATCTATGACACCGAGATTTTTTGCCAAGGCAAAAGGGCAAGCACATGATCCAAGCAATTTCTGGCCACCATGAGTGGGGCCATATATTTTGTTGGTTGCCAAAGACCAGAACCTCGGTTTTTTCCCCATTGATTTGAAGAAAGTTGTTTGCCATCCAGGAGGCAACAGCCTACATGCAGCTGTTAACATTGGCTACGGAGGCCTCTATGTTCTTTGTTATGGACACAATTATTTGTGTATCATTAGCATAGGATAAGGCCTCCAACCCAAGGGATCTGATCACCTTTGCCAGTGGGGACATGTATATATTAAACAAGGTGGACTCAGAGAGGAGACCTGAGGGACTCCACAGAAAGTATATAACTACTTGAGGCCTCCCTTGCTGCTTGAAGGAGAGAGGGTCATCTCCTTAAACACAGGACTACCAGAATGACTCTAAGGGTCAGTTGGCTGACCAACTGCTCTGAGCTACAGGAACACAACAAGCTCCAGGGCCCTTCGTAAAACTGTCAAGCTGTCCTGATGCCACAGACCCTGCCTGAACCGGCGACTGGACCTGCCTGAGCCCTGCTTGCCTAGGCTGAAGTGAATTCCTGATCCCTAAGAAGTGATTCCCTGGCCTCTTAGTGACATCAGTTGAGCTCCTCCTGTGAAATCCTGAAGTTGTAAACTCTGTGTGCTGGACTTTGAGAAGGTAACTTTTTCAGCTGGACTAACCTGTCCCTCGAAATAAATCTTGAGAGCACTGCACATGCACAAACAGAAGAATGTAGTCTGGACTATCAGTGGCCTCAGTTAAATTTAGAAAACCCTCAACCTTCCCATTAAAATCAAAATTATGATTGTTTTATATATTTGATTGTGAATAAAATATTTCCTATTCCAAAATATTAAGGACCGCTGGTTAAACACACCAATGCAATTGTGAAAACAGCCGTGTTTGATATGTGATAATCCCCAATTCAATACTATTTTACAAATTCAGTTTGTGATGTTCTATTTCAGTGAGTACATACTTCAGATACTGCATCAAATTCAAAATTCAATATAAATTCATACAAATATTATACATAAGTAACTTACCCAATTCCGTTTCGTGCTGGCCCTTTCCTCTAATTTTTGTTGTAATTCTTTTCCAATCCCATTTTCAAAAGCTTTGGAAATATTCAATGTCCTTTGATATTCTTCCTGGTTTAAGAACGGTTTCACTAAAAGAGAATAAACACAAAACGTCAAAACAATCTGCAACCAAACAGGTTTGCAGAGTTGTTTGGAATAGTGACATACGTTTCAGAAAAATGTAAATGCAGGTCTAGATAAAATGTAATTTATGTTTGTGATCACCGAGAATCTCTAAAGCTCAGTGAAGGAGAAAATGTGACAACGTTTTCAAATCTTCTGGAAACTGCAACCAAAGCTACCTCTTATCTTAAGAAGAGCAACTAAAATTTGGCCAGAAAGTTGATAGTTTTCTTATAAGTCGAGAGGATGGTGGGTCTTTCACACAGACAACATACAACTCCCCACCACTCTAATTTACTTTCTTATATATAGTGCATTTATCCCACGAAATTTGCTAAGTTTCGAGAAAGTATATCAATAAGCTCGGAATTATCAAATTAATGTAGTTTTTTTGATTTCATAATTTGATTTTTTATTTTATTTAAACAGTTTATTCTCTAAATCACTTGTCAAAAATGTAGACATGGTAGAAAAAAACAACACAATATATAATAAAATTAAAATACAGCAATGCATATGACAGCTCAGAATTTAGAGAGTGAAGCCGTCTAACAGTAGAAGCAGAAAGACCAGCACAGGTAAAGCAGAGTTATAAGCATTTATTATAATAGAAGCAAAGTCGTCACTGAGCAAAGGGAGGAAAGCGAGACAGCAACCAGATCTGGGTGTTTGAGTGAAGTTTTGTCGAGTGACAATGGAGATTCATAAATGACAACTGATAATGACAGCGCGCCCTTCGTATCTATATAGACTGCAAATGAAATCAAACTAATGATGAGCAAAGGAACACAACGAGGGGGACAGATAAGTGATTGAGAGATCGAGCAATATTTGTTTAGTTGATTATTTCGAGAATTCTGGATAGGGTTGGTGTTTTGCTCTGCAGTCATTCTCGTAATTCAAGAAAACATAAATCCTCAAGCAGAAGTTGCAGGGGACTCACAGAAGGCGATGTTCAGGTCATTCAATCAGTAAATGGGAGAATGGTCACGTGGGTAAAACAAAAGATATCAGGACTGTAAGTACTGATTGGTGAGTGGCGACCAGTCAGTGGAATGGTGAGTCAGTGCTGCATCTCAGGGACAGTTAAAAATGTGTCCTTGAAAAAAGGGGTTTACACGTCTTTCCTGTACTTGAGTCTATAGTTATTTTGTTCTGTAGGTGAGGTGCTAGATTTTCCTCCATGTTATAATTATCTGGGTTTACTTTGGTAGACCTTGGACATCTTGTGGATCAGTTCTGCGTGGCCAGAGTTTGTGGAAAGAGAATGACCTTTTCTCAGAAACAACTGTGCATATGATAGATACAGAGCACCTGGAAATGGATTCCTTGCTGCAATGGAAGCCAATGAATGGATTTCAAAGTAAGAAAGATGGCTTTGTGTTTCCTGAAGATTTAGGTACATTCGAGCTATTTTGTCATTAGGTCGAGCCTATGGCGGCAGCGCTCATGCGCTGCTCGCTTTGCGAGGCATGCAATATTCAGTATAGCGTGGAAGCTCTGTGGAAGCTCCGCCCATTTTCTGGCCCATCTTTTTAATTTGCTTAGTTCCTAAATGCTGCATTACGATTGATTTTAGGCTTGTTAGTCCTTGCTCATGACGGCAATTTCGTCATTTGTATCCTTCCATGGCTACTGTCCCCTTTACTTCGAGCACTATTTTCATCCCTTCCCTCCCCCCCGCAGTTTGTGCCTTCCCCCCCTCGCACCCCCCGTTTGTGCCTTCTCGCCAGCCCGCATTCCCGTTTCTAATGCAATAGGTCTCGCGTAATGCGAGTCCTATTGCATTTCAAATGCTTGTTTTCAGACTTTTCACTCACAGGAGACATGACCGAATCAGATAGTGTCCTGGGGATTGTAAAAGCGTGCACATGCACGGCAGCGATTTACGCACTGCCTTTCGCCATGCACTGAGCTGACATCTGAATCTCGCATGCAGGTTTCAAGTGGACAACCCCCTCCACTAACAGACACAGAACATGAAAATTACTGATATTTTTACAAATTACACACCTTCTCCCGCTCAGATGATGCTTAATCACTTGTTTTATGGTTCCGCTTCATAGAGGCTTCAGTTCTGGTGTTCCTAGGCGCTTCCAGCAACAAGTGTTGCGTGGTTTAACAGCCTCAGAATGATCAAAGGCTGAGTCTGGCTCGCTCGGATGTGAAATTAAGACCTGTTGATCAGCAACAAGCATTCACCTCACTAAGCCACCCTGCTAGCTAAAATGTTTGTTGAGGAGTCTTCGTCCTCTTCTCCGAATTATGCCTAAGTTGGAGCCACGACCCCAAAACAAAAGGACGCTAATTACTGCGCTGTATATATTGTAAGTAAAGAGCTTCAATATACTAGGGGTTTGACCGCGCTAGATAAAACCGCTAGAATTAATTAATAAATAGGAATGTTTATGTCTGAAGGCACACATGTGTAAGAAATGTCACCTGTGCCCACAAATGTTGAATTTTGCATCACACAATGAGTATGGGGGGGCGCTCAAGGAAATCGGCCAGGTGCACGGACTTTCGTCAGTGGCTTAGATAGGAAATCTGAGGTGGGCGCACCTCACTCACATGTACGGACCAACCACGGATTCACAATTTCTGGGGATTCACAACCATTCCCCAAACTTAGCTTTAAAAAAGATAACATGCGTAATTATGTTCAGAGAGTGACCAAATTAGCCCACATGTTCTGAGGCTGTATAAGGAATGGAATTTCTCCTTGTGACAAGAATTCTCCTAACCCCAAACCTGTGGTTTGGCTGACTTCAGGCAATCTGCAGGAGCTGCATTCTAGTGGAAAAAGCCCAGTTAAATGTTCTTTTTTTAGGTCGAGCCTGAGCCAGCATGCAGACGCTGCGCTAGGGATCTGTTGTAGATAAGAGTATGGTTTTAGAAACTATTTAGTGACGTGATGTTGCGTGTCTGCTGTGAGAATCTATCCCTTCTAGCTATGTGCTTTTTGGGGTAGTAATTGGGTCAACTGGGCGTACTTTTGACTCCCTCAGAGCATATTAGCCGACCTCTGCATTTTTAGGCACATTAGCAACCACAAGTTGCCATTTGGTGGCAGTGTAAGCTTTAGTTTACAGTGGATGATAATATTTTTTAAATTGTGATTGTTCCTTACAGAGGAATCGTCTATCCTGGAGTGTCGCGTGAGCCTTGCTTATGCTGCAAGAGATTTGCCCTCCTCTGTAAGTATGGGTGAATTTTGCGAATCTGGCATTCGCGAATTTTGCGAATTTGCGAACTCGCAATCCGCAAAATCCGCGAATTCTCGCGAATTTGCGGATTTTTTTTTGTGTGTTCGCAAGGATTTCTGACAGTTCGCAAGGATTTCTGACAGTTCGCGAGGGTTTTGTAACAGTTCGCAATCGCGAACTTACATGTCGGCTCGCAACGGTCACAATTATGTTCTTTCTACGTCTGGTTCATCATCATAGGTTCCCAGCACCCTCTGTTTCACCCCTGCCACCCTCTGTTTTACCCATGCCACCCTCTGGTACATCAATGCCTTATGCCACCCTCTGGTTCATCATCACTGTAGATTATGGGGGGAAAAAGCAAGCACACCTGCCTGCTTCAACTGACATGAATTAATTTGGGGTTGATTTATTAATGTGTCACTGTTTTAAAATTCCAGTCTGGCACCTGCATCCTTATCTGTAATTTGCTTTCTGTTGCAGTGCAATTTTTTTTTCCAGGACCTTTGTGGCCTACTTGTAGCTATTCTATGAGCCTGCTGTGAGGGTCAGAGCAGGGTCATACAATTGTTGCAACTAGCAACTGAACAATTGTTGCAACTAGCAACTGAACTTTGGAGGGGCCCTTGTCAGGAAGCACTACAGGGAACGGTTACTAATGATGAGTTTGAACTTTTGAACCTGCTTTCACTTTTGCAAAACTCGTTTTCTGCAGAGCAGCATTACAGCAACTTTAATGCCCCACCAAGCTTATATGAGAAAGTTGATTTCTAATCCAAAAGTTATCCAAAGAAAATCAAAAGGCCTCAAATCTAAAAAAGTGCAGGCAAATGTCAATCTGAGGAGCTATTCTGATAAAAATAATCATTTTCAGAAGGTCTATGCTGCTTGCTAGTAGATTTCTTGTGCGGAATTGCAATTTTTGTAATTTCGCGAGTGCGAGATTGTTGCTGCCCGCCGCACCTACATGTTCGCAATTGCGAACTTACACCGCAAAGAAAAAAAATCCGCTGCATGCAAATTTGCGGATTTTGCGGGAAATTCGCGAATCTCGCGGATTGCGAATTTACCGAAAATCCGCAAAATCCGCGAGCGTAACGGATTTTCCGCCCATGCTTACTCCTCTGTCTCTCGCAGAGTGGGTGGAGAACTTGGCCCCCCAGTTCTTTAATAATGCCATTACTGACTCCAATGACATAATTGGAAGGCATGCTGATATGCAGCTTAGCAGAGGAGTTGTATAAGCCCTGCTATTGCTATAATGTTAAGTAGTTCCATTTCTGAAGGTGTCCATACATCATCATATCTACCTACCAGTGAGGAATGCAAAACTGTGTCACTCCTTTCTTCTTCCACTCGTCTTGTCATCTGTACCTCAATGCAATTAAACAACAACAAGAATGCCTTTTGTATATGTGTTGGGTTTAAAACACATAAATAAAAGACATTGTTATTTACAATGCCAATAGCTTAAAAACGCTCACAAAAGCGAGACCTATTGCATTGGAAATGCTTGTTTTTAGATTAGTGATCTAGGTAGGCCAGCATTTACAATATTGCATTAGTGCAGTCTTTATGGAAAAATGCTCTTGTCTACTTGATGTCCCTCGTCCTTTAAATGAAATTTGGTTCGGGGGTGTTTTCAAACAGGTATTAATACATGGTTTAGATATTTGTAGGTATGATTATAATTACACACGTTGCAGGAGATTACCCCTCTTTGTTTGTTTATTGCACTTTCTTACACTTCAGTACATTGACCACGTTATTTATTTATTTTTAAAACTTATAAAGCGTGCAAATGCCCAAAGGTGTCTCGGCGCTACGGACGTGACAGAGAAAGGCAGAATTATTGATTAAACAGCCAGGTTTTTATTTTTCTCTGAAAGCCAGCAAGGTTTGGCAAGATCTGATCTCCAAAGGGAGAGTGTTCCATAAATTTGCCATCGAGACAACAAAACGTCGATCGCCCCAAGAGGCAGTTTTGGTCCCTGGCACTGACAGAAGGTAGACATTGGAAGGGCGAAGTGGCCTGTTGGGGGTGGGAAAGACTAGAGAGTTTAGAAGGAAACGTGGACCTAGGTTTTGAGAGGTTTCATAGGCAATGCACAGTGCCTTAGATTTTATTCAATTCCTCACAGAAAGTCAGTGGTAACTTTTGATTATATGTGCAATGGGTTTGAATTTAGGGGTTCCTGCGAGCATTATGGCTGCGGCATTCTGTACAGATTACAGTTTTAGAATTATCTTTTGCTGTGCATTGACAAAGAGACCGTTACAGTAGTCCAGAGAAGACATCACAAAGGCAGCGACCAGCGTCCTTCCTGAATTGGGGGGAAGGTATGGAAGGATCTTTTTGATGGTTCTAACTTTGTAAAAAGAGGCAGAGACGATTGCGTTCGCATGGGATGCGAAGGTAAGGTTGTCGTCAAAAATAACTCACAAATTTTTGACTTTAGAGACAGGGTTTGGTGGAGGACCAAGATCTGAGGACCACCAGGAACTAGTCCAGATGGGAGAGAGCTTACCAAAGATCATGACTTCCGTTTTATCGGAGTTAAGTTTAAGACAATTGTTGGCCATCCAATTACTGATGGCCAACATGCCTTTTTGGAAGCTGGCTGCCATCCTTTCTCCATTAATCTTTATAGCGAGCACCAGCTGTGTATCATCAACATATGATGTTAGGCCCATCCCATGTGCTTTGATGACTCTGGCTAGGTCCGATACATAGATATCGAAAAGTGTCGGACTTAGGGATGAGCCCTGTGGGACACCGCACAGCAAGGTCATCTGGGCAGAGTGGAAGTTGCCCAGTGTAACCATCTGGGTCCGATTGGAGAGAAAGGAGGACAGTAGGTCTCTAGCTTTATCCTGGATTCCCATTGCAGTGACACGGTCGATCAAGGTGTTATGATCGACTGTGTCAAATGCGGCGGAGAGGTCCAGCAGGATGAGAATTGCCAACCCTTCCTGGTCGAGGATAGATCTTATTTCCTCTGACAAGCTGGATCAGTGCTGTCTCGGTACTGTGACTTTTACGAAATCTAAATTGGGTGTCATCTAGTCGATGGTGATCTTCTATAAATTTAGAGATTTGCATATTAATTACTTTTTCGGCCACTTTGTCCGGGAAAGGCAAACTGGCAATGGGCCTATAGTTTTTGGTGTCATCAGGATCCAAATAAGATTTTTTCAAGAGGGGTTTAAGTATGGTATTTTTCCAAATAGTCGGGTATGTACCGGAGAGAAACATTGAGTTACATATCTCTGTCAGTACAGGGGCAATGATTTCAATGACTGGGGCAAGTACAGCTGGAGGACCAAGTTTTAATTTACATGATTTTCACAGATTCATGTTTTATGTGAAAAATGACTACATTGGCAGTAACTCAGCCTTTTTAAATAAAAACAATATGGTTTGTGTGGTAGTGAAAAATAAAAGTATGTGTTATGCAAAGATATTCATATTTAGCCTCTCAGTATTGTAAAGGTGAATTGAAGTTAACAGAGGGTATCAACTGATTTTTTCAACGGTATTTCAAAGTCTAATTATTATTAGAAGCTCAAGCCAAAGTATATCAGTTCCTTCTCAACCATCACACTCATGAAAACCCGCTGCTTCAAGTATGAATAGCCCCTTGCACTAAAATCTAAAATGTAATATACAGATCTTTTCTTCGAATTGAAAAACTAACATATGAGGAATGTAAGAAAAACGAACATATGAGGAATGTATCTTCCCTCCAAGATAAATTATGGGCACCATTACAGTAGACACAAGGCACCACTTTCCAATTCTTACTACATTTTGTAATATACACACTAATTACAAATAGTTTCTGCTTGGTCAATTTTGGAAGAAACAAAGTCAGCAAAATCTGCTGGTCTCTAGCCTGGGCCAATAGGAGTAGACATTAGCATTCCCCTAGCAAGGGAAGATATATATTTATCATGTATTCCATTAACTGTTACACGTTTAAGACGTTATGACGCTATTAAATTAGCAATTTAATAGCGTCATAATTTTAGAATCAGGCCCTAGAAAAGTCTGGCAAGGCATAGAAATATGCATGAAATATATCGCCTGATTACTTTTCATATTAATTTCCCTAAAGGTGTTAGTAGATATACATACAATATTATATTTATTGCACGTTGAACCATCTAATAACCAGCAGGCAATGTAATGTATTAACGAACATGTTCCTTACCTTCGGTAGGACCTTATCTAGCCGCAGATTCCTTAACTTTTAGTTCCCCAGGTATCAGACTGGATCCAGAAGATTTTTCTTTCAGCAATACGCCTGCGCGCCGGTAGCTGGCATCAGTTGGCTTCACATGGCGTCATCCGTGTCGGAATTGACATCCGCGTCACCTACATAGGCACCACATCAGCGCACTGCCATCAGTTACTTATCCACGACTTTCCATGCCAGAAGTGCTGAGCCATGATCTGTATTGACATTGGTGTGTTTGAAAACTAGGGCGCTATAAGGGACCAGCCCTGACCCTAGAAACCTTTCCACAGCGTGGGGAGGATGGGTGGATCGGTAAGGAATCTGTGACTAGATCATGAATCTACCACATAATGAATTACCAAAGGTAAGTAACATGTTAATCTGATAGAGACATCTATCCACAGATTCCTTACCTTTGAATAGATACCCGAGCAATACCATCCCTGGAGGATGTAGAGCGGACACATTTCATACTAAGAAGTACTGCAGGACTGTACAAGCACAATGGTCATCCCTGCGGGCCTGACTATCCAGACAGCCATGTTTGGTAAACGTGTTCAGGGATGCCCACATTGCTGCCTGACAGATGTCCAGGGTTGGGACTCCATGTGCTAATTAAACCTGGGCAAAGCACTACGGTACGCTCGCGAAGTTTGCAAAGTTTCCACTACTTCGCACTATGCAAATTGCATGCAGCACAGTGCAAACACGAGTAGCGTAGTGCAGCGGTCATTTTTTGCTTCCTCGGAGTCCTCAACGTCAAGTTGGCGACCGCGAGCAAGCAAACTGACATCCCAGCAAGACTTTTTCCTCGTTCGCGATCAGCAACATCAAGTTGCCGATCTCGAGCATGGAAAAGAAACCTCCGGGCGAGATTCGCAACGCAGGGAGTTCAGGTTTCTCATTGCGAGTGGCCGCGAATGTTCGCGACCGCTCGCGATGAGAAACAACCAGTCCGCGTTGAGAAAGCTGCCGCTCGAGTAAAATTCTACTTGAGCTGCAGAAAACTACAGCTTGCACTGTGCAAGATGCCGTTTTCAATGATTGCACAGTGCCAGATGCTTGTCCGCACTGTGCAATCATTGAAAACGGCATCTTGCACAGTGCGAGCAGGCTACTACTCAGTTTGTGTAGTGCACTGCGTAGCTCGCGTAGTGCAAAGTACACTTCGCGTAGCTAGGCGTAACGCTACTTCACAAACTACGCCCAGGGTTAGAGCTAATGCAGTGGTAGCCACCTTAACTCTGGTGGAATGAGCCCCTTAAGCCTTCAGGAGGCTGCTTTTTTGCCAGATCATAGCAAATCTTGATTCAGAGAATGACCCATAGTGAGATGGTCCTTTTCTGCACCACCATATTGGTCTTTGCAACAACATACCCCACGAAGAGTTGGTCGTCTACCAACAACTCTTGTGTGGTCAAGGTAGAACAACAAAGCTCTTTTGGGGTCCAGATGGTGGAGTCACTTCTCTTCCTTAGAGGGATGGGGAGGAGCGGAGAAAGTGAGCAAGGTGACTGAATGTCGCACATGGAAAAGTGTTACCAATTTAAAAAGGAAAGAGGCCCTAGGGCAAATCACCAACTTGTCAGGGCATATTGTCAAAAAGGGAGGCTTGGATGATAAATCCTGAAGCTCACTCACCCTCCTGGAACATGCCAGCAGCTCACTCACCCTCCTGGAAAATGTAATTGCCACTAAAAAGGCTGTTTTGATGGTGTGCAGCCAGAGAAGCAAATTATGCAGGGGCTCAAAAGGAGTGCAATTGAGGAAGGTGAGAACCAAATTAAGGTCCTAGTGAGGCATAATGAAAGGAGCACATGGGAACATACGTGCAAGGCCTTTCAAGAATCTATGTACAATGGGTGACTTGAATAAGGAGGGTTGGTCTTGAAGCCTCGGGAAGGCAGACAAAGCAGAAAGATGCCCTTTCAGGGTGCCCAGAGTATAGCCCTGCTGGGCAAGTGTCAACATATAAAGCAAAACATCAGGAAAAGAACCAGAAAGAGGGTCAATACACTTCTTCTATACAATATATTAAAAATGTCTTCCATCTGCAGGCGTACACTGTTTTGGTGGAGGGACCCCTGGCTGCCAGAATAACATTAGAGACTTCGGGAGGAAGGTCGAAAGCTATCAACTGCCGCTGCTCAATCTCCATGCAAAAAGGTCTAGAGTTGACAGGTTCGGGTGGAGGACCCTCCCCTGCTGCTGAGACAGAAGACCCTCCTGAAAGGGCAGCTAGATTGGTGGATCGATACTCATTTGAAAAAGCTCAGGATACCAGACTCTCCTTGTCCAGCCTGTAGCCACAATGATGCCTTGGGCCCGGTCATTCCTGATCTTCTTGAGAAATCTGGGCAGGAGTGGTATGGGCGGAAAGGTGTATAGGAGGCCTGTGATCCACTCGAGACAAAATGGTCTCCGAGAGAGTGCCACCTTGGAAACTCCAGCGTGCAAAACTGATGACAGTGTGCATCCTCGGCGGAGGTGAACAGATCTAACCACAGCTCTCCCCACTGTTGAAAGAGACTTTGTGCCAACTCCAGATGGAGTCGCTACTAGTGATCCACTAGGCATCGATGGCTAAGTTTGTCCGCCCTGTCATTCAGGGAACTTGCTAGGTGTTGAACCACCAGTAAAATGCCCTGCTGTTCCAGCCATGTCGAGAGATGCAGGGCCTCTTGACAGAGGGTCCACGACCCCACTCCGCCTGGTTTGTTGCAGTATCACATGGCAATGTTGTTGCCCGTCAATACTTGAACTAGTCTTTCCTTGAAGGAGGGTAGAAAGGCTTTCAATGCCAGTCGGATCGCACAAAGCTCCAGCATGTTGATGTGGAGTCCGGATTCTGCCGGAGTCCACAGTCCTCTGATCTCCACCTCTCCCAGTTGACCACCCCATCCCAGGAGTGACACATCTGTCACTATTGTGAGATCTGGTTGAGGAAGGCAGAGGGGTCTGCCTCTGATCCAATCGCGGTTCGTCAGCAATCACTGCAGGTCTCGTGCAATTCCCTCTGAGATCTACACCATGTCGGAGAGATTACCCTAATGCTGCGCCCATTGGAACTTCAGGTCCCAATGAAGAGCCTGCATATGCCATCAGGCATGTGTTCCTAGCAGGAGGCCATGAGGCCCAACAGGCTGAGAGTCATTCTCACCGTAATCCAGGATAGAGGCTGAAACATCAGTATCACAGCCTGAATATCTTGGAGCTGCCGATCTGGAGGATAGGTCGAAAACGACACTGTGTCCAGAACAGTTAGATCTAAGGGGGCATCTGAGAGGGAGTCAAGTGTGACTTC
Source organism: Lissotriton vulgaris (assembly GCF_964263255.1). Classification (NCBI taxonomy): domain Eukaryota; kingdom Metazoa; phylum Chordata; class Amphibia; order Caudata; family Salamandridae; genus Lissotriton; species Lissotriton vulgaris. The sequence continues at coordinate 858,374,674 of NC_141698.1, forward strand.
GGCGCCATGATCATGAACCCCAGCGAACGCAGAAGGTTTGCCATAGTCTGGTGGTGGGAGATGACAGTATGGGGCAAGCCCACCTTCAGCAGTCAGTTGTTGAGCTAGAAAAGACCGGCACCACTTATCTGCGCAGATGAGCTTCAACCACCGCCATCACCTTGGTGAACACCCGAGGGGCACTGGGTGCGGTAAGGCCATAGGGGAGCACGGTGAACTGAAAATGCTTGTGGCATACCGTAAGCTGCAGGTATCACGGATGGGCGGGCAGGACGAGAATGTGAAAATAGGCATCCCACAAGTTCATCGCTACCATCCAGTCTCCAGGGTCCAGTGCAAACAGAACCTGAGCCAATGTGAGCAGCTTGAATTTCTCCTTTTTGTGGAAGTAGTTGAGGGTTTGTAGGTCTAGTATAGGATGAAAGACCCCTTTTCCTTTTTCGGGACCAGAAAATGGCGGTAATAGCAACCACAGACTATTTATTGCGGCGGAACCACCTTGATGGCTCCCTTTGTCAAGAGAGCCATGACTTCCTCCTGGAGCAATAGTAAATGATCCTCTGTCAGCCGTTCGTAAGATGGAGGGAGGGAGCCATGGTCTCGAAGGTGAGGGAGCAGCCCCTCCGGATGATTCTGGAGGACCCGCCTGTCCAATGTAATGTTTTGTCAGTGGTGGAGGTGGTGCCTGATCCTGCCAACCAACTCCATGGTCTGGAAGGGTGAGACTAGGAGGGCTTACAGGCTGAAGCTGCCGGGGAGAGAGGGGAGGTGTGGGGTTTGACCAGACCTCTGGTTGCTCGACCCATGTGGTTGTGGAACTTGCATGAGTGGGTGATTGGGATAAGGCTGGCACAGTTGAAATCCCCTTCCATACCCACAAAAGAAGCGAAGGGCAGACTGGAGACAGGAGGCAGCTGAGAGGCCCAAGGACTAGGCCTTAAAAGCTCTCCAGCGCCGTGTCTGACTTGTCACTGAAGAGACAGGTGCCTTCAGAGAGCATGTCCATGAGCGAAGCCTGAACTACCGCTGAAAAGCCAGATGTTCTCAGCCAGCCGCAGCTGTGTAAATTGCTCTGCCCAGCGAGTAGGTAGTGTCAGAAACACATCTAATTGAGAACTTTCCAGCATCTTTCCAATCTGATACTGCTTGGGAGAGGATGCCCCAGGCCTCTTTCAGCACCTTTGGCAGCGCTTGCAAAACCGTTTCTCACAGCGAGTGAGAATAATGACCTAATAAGCATGTGGTGTTCACAGACTGCAATGCAAGATTGGTGGAATTAAACATTTCCTTGCCTCAACTCTCCAGCCTCTTGGATTCCATGTTCAGGGGAGAAGCAGGGACCACGCCATGGGAAGTAGAGGCTTGAACTACCCACCTCTCCGGGTGGGATGGGTAATGAGGAAGTTTGGGGCGCTCTTGGCAGGGCGGTGGCAGAGGTCGATCGTCCTGTTCATAGAAGCCCCTGTGCTGGTTTTGGGCCAGGTTCCCAGTAGGACCTCCGTGAGGGCTTCATTAACCCCTTCGCCGCAGGGCTAATTCCCCCCCGGTGCAGAGGGGGGGTGAGCTGAGCTCATCATAAGCGCCCAAGGGGTTAAATGGGAGCAAGGGTTCTAAGGAGGAAGCTCCCAGCTGTAGCACTTCTGTCAAGAGGTTAGTCTTGCCACCCCTAAGGGTAGCTGAAGGTCAAGGCCCTCAGCCACCCTCCACACCACCAATACACAAGATGCACCCTCCTTCATAGCCACAGTAGGGGCAGAACTCATGACAGCATCTGGAGAAGTATCCAGTCCGCCAGCCTAGTCCAATTCTTCATACCAGTCCATATCTTGATCTGGATAGTGATAGTATTCTAAAGGGTCAAGTGACTCCTTGCATTCTTCTCCCAAGCCTGGCCTATCCGAATAAGGCTCAGGGAGTGGCCTAGGACCTATGGGTCATGCCAACACCAGAATCAGTATCAGTCGACGCAGTGCTGACTGCGTGTCATCAGGGATAAGAATAGGGCTGGCACTGCCGGTGGGCACTGATCTGAAGCCATGGGGGGACTTTGGCGCAGGAACCGGCGGTGCGGAACCTGATGGAGCCCCCTTTGACCTTGTGGAGCCCAAAGGCATGCCGGAGGAGTCAGGTCACTCAAAAATTAGGCGCATTATATTGAGCAGTGGTTGCTCCGGCTCCGGGCGGAGCCAACCCATGCGCCGGCCCTAGAGAACAAGGCCTTATACACTGATGTTCCTCCTTTGCATTGGCCGATGGACCGGGAAAAGGAGAAGCACACTTCGACATCTTGTGCTTCTTGTGCCTCTTACCTGGCTGTCCCAACAATCTCGAGTGGGACGAAGAGGACATGGAACTCCTGGAGTGGTTCTGGGACCTTCCTATCGATCGAGACCGAAAACTCAGAGGAGTTGGCCCTTGCGTTGCCTGCCAGGGTTGCAAGCCGCTTCAGGGGTCTCCTCCACAAAGCCATTGGTGCCATGACCCTGCAGTCGGAGCATGACTTGGAGTCGTGGTCGCGCTCCAGACACCACAGTCAAACCATTTGCGGGCCCGTTACCGACATGGTATGGTGACAGGCGCCGCAAGATTTAAACCCTAACATCTTCCTAGATTACATACTTCCTATGCACCGACAAAAAAGGGTTGACAAAGAGAAGAAAAATCCTATCAAAAAGTGACAGAGGGTAGCTCTCTTCATGGATCAGTGCTTGACTAGCGCAGAAAGAAAAGGACTGGCTTTAGCGCACCGAGGTAGCGCCTATATAAGTGACGCGGATGTCATTTCTAACACGGACGAAGCTGACTATGTCACACATGGCAAACCGATGCCACCTAATGGCATGCAGGGGTAATCTTCTGGATCCAGTCTGATGCCTAGGAATTCAAAGTTAAGGAATCTGCAGCTAGATGTCTTAATCAGATATGAAAAATATAAGAAGAATGTTTTTTGGTCCAGGGTTAGTTATATTACTTTACTGTCAGAGAACTTGAGAGAAAATTGAATAGCTGGCGAAAGATTAATTGAGAGTGGGAACGTGGGTCCTCAATTGGTGCTAGGGGACCAATATATGTTCTGACAATACAACATCTAGCAGCACACGAGAAGTCATTGGACATTACAGAATCCTCACAAAAAAATACCTGGTGAAAACTTACAAGGATGGCTGGTAAATACAAGGACTGCCGTCATGTCAGGAATTTTTACCATAATGCTAAGGGTGGCAGCAATTTGAGAGTGACAGCTACCTTGCACCAGTGCCACCATAAGTCAGCGATCTCCATAATTATGCCTGGGATGGGCAGCATTATTCGAGGGATTGCTGCAATAATGTGAAGAGAGCCAAAAGGATGCCAGTATGGATATATTTATCCTCAAATGGCCATCATTATCGTACGGATCAATCCCTAATGCCAAAGAAACACCCTACCAAACCCCTACAAAAATATATATCTCTGTCGGTGCAGGAATGTCTCCAGCATGATGGATGGGCAGCATGAAAGTGAGGGGCATAGCAGCTGCTGGGGACAAGAGAGACATACGGGCAACTTTGAACTATCTCAGCCTCTGTGACATACAAATGCACACATACATTCACGCATGTGCAACACAGGAAAAGAGACAGACCCCCATCCCTCAGCCACAGTGACAGGTGGGGATGTGCCACGTGGAACAATGTCTCTTCTGAGCTCAGGAGACAGAGCTGCAGCTTTCAGAATCCAGAGCAGAAAGCTGCTCAGGACCATAGCCTGTGTGTGCTTCTAGCCTCTCTTAGGTTGCAGGTTAAAGCTCAGTGTCTCCTGAGCCAAGGAAAGGCTAGCAACAATAAGAAAGACCAGGCCATGAAGACTAGCAAGTGACACGTGGATATGATAAGGGAGAACAGCACAAATACAGGGACAGGCACAAGCAGGAATCACTGAAGCCCATTTAAAGCTTAGCCATGGTACTCACATTCTCCCCTCACTGACTTAGAATGTCTGAGGTTCATCCAATGAAGGTAATTGACAGGAACCCTGGGACAGAGTTACACACTTACTGACAACACCCAGTTACTGTCTATTTGTATTAGCAGCTTCAGTTGAATATCCTATTCTCAAATTGACACACCCAAACAACCAGAATTTAAGGTAGCCTCTTCCTGCTGCATCCTTCCTCTGAAGGTGGGACAACACCTATGCGCAAGATGGGAGGAGTCGCCTGTGCTGCTCTGTATGTAATATATTTTTCAATACTCCTTCTGAAAAGGTCCAAGCATTACCTTGTTATTTGATTAAACGACCGGGCCAAGAGCAGGCCCGTTGTAGCCCGTTAGAGACCGTGTAAGACCAGACCGGGCCATCTCTCTTAGTTTTCTGTCTTATATTATTACTATTGTCCTGTGCCTATAACCCCTTGCAAGGGAATTCAGGAATAATGTCCATGCGAGAAAGTAGAAGCAGGGCTGCCAAAGGGGAGAAACAGTTAACCGGGACACTTGATGACTTTATAACCGGGACCAATACTGCCCTTGACATTGAAATTAACAAAATGCAACAGAGAGTATCTATGGATTAGAAGCAGCAAGAAGATTGTCCCAGGATTCTGCAATGGCCAAGAAATCATCTTTAGGTCATATAGCATCTGCGAAAACCCCTGAGCGCTCGACTGGCCCAGTACCAATTATAACAGTGGCGGATGTGCATCACACTTTAGATATAACCCCCCCTCGTGTCAGCTACTAGTCCAGGGTTACTCCATTCACCCACCAACCAGAGTTTACCTTTGGATGTGGTGGATCCGGTACCGGGGGTACCCACAGAGACAATTCCCAAGGGAAATGGGGCGTGTGTGAGCAATTTGTGTGAAAGTAAAGAGGGTGTAAACAAAAAAAGGAAACGTAACATTACATCTGCCTATGCTAGGAAAAAGGCTAAAGTAGCAAAAGCCCAGTATCTTAATGGCGCGAAGTCTAATGTAGAGGGTGGGAGTGGTATGTTCCATCTGGCGTCCCCCATTGCTGCAAAAAATGGTCCGAATGTTGATGAGGTTAATTTGGATGTAATAGATGGGGAGCAAGATCACCCAATAAGAGCCGAGAATGGTGGGGTGATAGTCTGTGAGGAGGAGGGAAGCAACAAGGAATTTCTTAAAACTGTATGGGAAACGCTAAAAAACTCCTAAGCCCTCGGGAAGTCAGATTATATGTCGCTTTCGTAGATTTGAGAGCGGCATTTGATCTACTGCCACAGGGTCTCCTTTGGAGAGCCCTTGACGAGGCTGGGATGCCAGGATGCCTTCTGGCTCAAATAATTCAGCTGCACGCCAGGAATTTCGCTAAAGTGAGATGGGGTCCTAATGGTGAACTGACCCAAAATATACCAATAGAGCGTGGCGTTCGCCAAGGATGCGTCCTGGCCCCAACCCTATTTTCCCTTTTTGTGAACGACATCCCTGCTCATCTGGAGGGCTGCACGAATGATTCGCCCCGACTTAATGGAGAAAGGGTGCCTGTGTTACTTTTCGCTGACGATACCATCTTGATTTCGCAAACCAAGAAAGGTCTCCAGGCGCTACTTAACTCCTTTAGTGAATAATGCGGCAAGAAAGGGCTGGAAATTAATGTAAATAAAACAAAGTGCATGGCCCTAAATACAAGTAGGCCAGATAAAGGGTGCTTAACCTTAGATGGTCAGGATTTGGAAGTAGTTGACCACTTTTCTTATTTGGGGGTTGAGATAGACTCGAAATTTACTTGGAAACCCCAAATTCAGAAAAGTAAGGTGATATTTGCCCAAAACATTACACCAATTATTAGTAAGTTTAACATAAGTACAAGTAAGGCAGTGACACCTGTTATGGAACTCTTTAAATTTAAAGTTCAACCTGCAGCACTTTACGGGGCTGAGATCTGGGGGCCATCGGCAAAGGATACCTTTTCCAAAATGGACAAGAAATTTATGCGAAGTATTGTAAGGGTTCCTACAAGCATCCCCTTAGTGCCTCTTCAACTGGATCTGAACTGTAAGAGGACAGATCATTACACCACTCTCAGGCCTTTAATGTTCTGGGTAAGATTGTGGCTGACACCAGAATTGGACGATTATAGGAAAGGATTACAAGAAATAATGGGCTTAGACTCACTGACTCTATTCTCTGGCTCAAACATATTAAAACATGGTTTTCCATCTTAGGCCTTTCACAGTTATGGGAGTATCCCGAAAGGCTACCACATAACACAAAAATCATGGCGAAAAATTTCTTTTGGTCTTTCATAAATAACCAATTAGTCAATGGGAACAGATGTGGGACTCTAGTGAATAACTTTTTAACCTTTAAGGACGAACCCCTTTTTGAGGTCTTCCTCGATGAAGTTGAGCCCCCCCTTGCAAAGACCCTATTTATGAAGTTTAGGTATGGAAACCTTATGACCAACTATATAAAGGAATACTGGTCTAGGAAAAATAAAGATGAAACTCATGTAGCAAGTGGAAATTGCTTAATGTGTGAAGGAAATTACAAGGAGGATGAGGTTCATATATTGTTTTTCTGTCAAGCATATTGCAAAGACAGGAAAAAATGGATCAAGCCCTTATGCAACATATTGGGAATTAGGTCATGTAATCTGGTATATTGAATAATTAAGTCTGATACTTCTCAGATCATTGTTTTTAGTGTCAGCAGATTCCTTCATTCTGTTTATATTGCCAAGAGCAAAATAGGTCTTAAATTGTAACTAAAAATGCATTACCATTTACTTGCACGATTCAACAGTAGCATATCCAACCATGCAGGCATGTGTTGTTATTTATTTTATCCATTGTGTTAAATTTTAAACGATTGTACATTAGTCAAACTGGCATGTTCTCTTGTTTTCTTTTTTTGAATGTATGTATGTATTGTGCAATTTTTTATGGCAAAACTGCTGAAATAAAGTTGTTATAACGATTAAACGACCTCTTTTGTTTCATGCTGTTCTTGCTGACCTTTTCAAGTTACATGTATTAGTTTAGCACGGGAAGCCTGTTACAGCACAATTAGTGCCTTGCATCAATAAGGCACTTACTACAAGAAAATTAAGCAGCCCTATTCTTTTAGGTTTTTGCAGTAATTTACAGTTTTATTTAATTGTAAATGATCCCGTATATCTATGTTAATATGGTGCAGTGATCAAAGTTCCATTTAAGTAAAGATGTTTACTACTCCGGGTTTGTGTGATTCTTTTTTTGTATCTGCTTATTGTTTTTATTGTTGTTTCTAGGGGTTTTAAAATTGAGAATTTGTACACTTAATCATTTACATAAGTACGTTATGTATTTATCTCAGTTTGCTGATATTTACTAAGGAATTATCTTGCTGCACGACTGCTTTTTTATTATACCGATGTCTGATTGTCTTTTCTTTCTTAATGATGTTGTTTTATTCAGTTGCGTAATGTTGTGTTTTTACTGTGTCTTTTATGGCCTGTTAGAGCGAAAAATGAATTATTGATGAAGTAAAGAAAATGATGGAGTGAAGGAATTAAACATCACCGAGGCAATACTGTCCCACCATGACAGCTCTCCACTTGATACGACTAAATATCAGGGTGTGGACATAAGGACCGCCCAATCACTAGAATGTTCCGTAGCCACACATACCTGATTCTAGATACTTCCGTAAGGATTCCTCCAGCGATGGCACAGGAAGAGGCGGCAGTGAGTCCTGATACTGAAATGTCCGCTCCTCTGTCGCTTCAGATGGATTTGCCATTCTTTAAAATCTAACACAAAACAATATAGTTTTTCGTCAATAAAAGATACATCTCGAAACAAATCACAGTTATACTTTTAAATTTGCGCTTTAAAAAAGGTGTTGGGTTGGGCAGGGAGATGAGAATCGTCAGAAACCAGTTTGCCTTGCCTGACAGGCTTTATTGTGTATACTTAACTTGAGTTTGTTTTGCATTTGGAAAGAAACACATGTATTATGATCCGCATGACAAACGAACTAGCAGGTTTCTTGATGTCAAAACACCAGGCATATTAGAAGCCGCCCTTGGAAGGTGAAGTCCTCCGCTTGCTCTGAGAATTGGACTTCCGGTTCATTGTGATTTGCTTTCAGAGTTGAACTCTTCTTTCACTATACAGGTATCCATATACTTCTCATGCACAGCTGATGGCATCATAAAAATATGCCTTACAGCAATGCAGTCAAAAACGAACCTAAATGAACGCTATAGTCTCTCATTGCTCAAAACCAGCTGTCTCTGCATCAAACTCGCCACCTCTTGCGACTCTTGGCAGACCTGCAACCAGGACTCCATCATACTGGAGACAAATTAGTGGTAAAAGAAAAAAAAACATATCAGGGCTTCATCATCTATGCATCCATGATCTGATAGGACATCCTACTCCCAAGCATGGCAACTAAAGAGTCTCATCTTTAGATACTACATCATGATGCAATTACAATGAAAGTCCACTCTTATGCTCTAGGAACCCAGAGACTCTGCCAAGCACTATTAACTTAAAGCAGTTTTTTGCTATAAAAATATCACATACATGCAAGGGTGCAGCGTTTCACTGAGAGCGCGTGGAATCCGTGTTATGCAGGCAAGAGGTGATCAAATGTTCTTAATCTAAGTACAGACTGGGTTGCCCACAGGCTGTGTCCAACAGCGGCACCCCAGTCCGGGCAGCAAGATGATGCAAGTAAAATATCTAATTTAGAATGGCTTAACATAAGAGGATATATAAATATCCATTTCCGCTTAGCAGTCAAGACAAAATCCAAATGAACATGTTGAGATACCAGCTGGTTCTTAAGGATTTGTACCCACTTAGTGTTGTTTGTGAATGTATATAAACAACAAAAGAGTAATTCCGAATAACTGTATTTGTACAAAGCAGGAGTAGCGTTTGCTTTTAAAAAGAACCCTCACTCACCAACCTAGTTGGTGACATACATCATCATTTGGTTCCCACCCAAGCGGCCAAATGTTTTTTTGTGAATAGAAAAAAGCAAGCACAAAGTGAATGTAGGCAAAAGACAACGGTTCAACAAATCATTTGAATCAGAGGGGAGAAATAGATGTGTGAGAAAATATCCAGGTCAACGGGTCAAATGAAGATTGGAATGCTTTAAGTGCTATAACCATGAACTCTTTGATAAAGAAAAGATGTCAGCCATTTGGCACAGGTTCCCCCCTGAGTTACAAATTTCTCGAAACGTTGGACGTTATGTGGATGGTCAATGGTTCACATATTGCGGAGAGGTCCAAAAGCATCAGAACACTATCTCTATCCTCATTCACCCTTATTTTTGAGTCATCAAAGAATGATTTCAATTTTCAGCCTGGGCCTTAAAGCCTGCCTAGACGGCACCTGAGTGAGAAAACTTTTCGGAGTTTCGTTGAAGCTGTTGCTTTACTGCTCTTTCTAAAGGTTTACCAGAAAAGCCCAAGAGAGGAAAAGGTCAAAGGTTTGCTGTGTCTGGTGGATCTCTGAGCAGCAGCGGCCGGTAGTAGGAGTTAATAAATAAAACGACTTTTGTTGCGTGCACTGCATCACCAAATGCGATGCAGTGAGCGTAACGAAATTCGTTTTATTTATTTATATGTTTACTTACCTGTTAAACTCCTTAATCCATATATTACTACCCCCCTCCCTGTCCCTCCCACGTCACCGCCCTGCAGAAACTCCTACTACCGACCGGTGCTGCCTATGAGTGGCTTTTTGAGGAACGTTTGTCAAATGCAATCATAAGATTGTCATGTACCAGACCTGTGATCACACAGCAAGGAAGCAATTGACTGCTTCCAGTCAACAGGGGTGGTCACAGCTCCTGGACATCAAAGGCTGGTCAAAGATCCAAGGGTAGAAACTGATTTTTCTGACTGTTGAGATGAAACCTTTTGATGGTGACTTCACAAAGCCATTCAAAAATAGGTCATGATGGCCAGGTAACTGACAGGGAAACTTTAAAAAAGAAGTTCCAAAGCAAAGGGGAGCTCGGCAATAATACATGGCTAATCGAGCACTGAAATGTTTGGTAAGGCATTAGCAGATGTCTAAAGGCAGTAGAGCCTGCAAGCTTGTTGCTTACAGGATTTTAAACTTCTAGTACCAAAAATAATTCTTTAGGAGGAATGTATGACGTTGCAACGCATACATTCACAATCGCGGTATTTTACATCACGTTCGTTAAAACACAAGTCTTTACAACGACTTGCGCTGGAGGACTCTGGACTTAGGAATAGTATGATTTACTATTCCAACTCCAGCCTACATAACAGTAGGGAAGGTGTTGGAATAGTAAATCATACTATTCCTTAGCTTAAAGCGCCATCCAGCACAAGTCGTTGTAACGACTTGCGTTGTAACGCCCCCAATGTCAACATATAGAGGTGTAACGACAGTGTTGTACAGGTCGTTTTCCCTTTAGGAGTCATACTGGTGGCATTAAAATAGAGGTAGAGATGAAGGCTTTTCTTCTAGACCACAGTGATTGGGGCAGGAAATATGCTGTAAAAGCTAGTTGGGGATACTCCAAATTGGACAGTTTAAGATCTTGCCTACCCTCATGACTAGTACATTGCTGCAGTAAAGTGGGGACATACAACCATGTACTGAGGTCGCCAGGGACAATCAGTGAGCTGGAGGAAATGGAATGCTGCATAAATAGGTCCCAGTAGAATGGAGTAGTTAAGTATATATATATATATATATATATATATATATATATATATATATATATATATATATTCACTGAAAAAACCATAGGTTTTAGGCCATATATAGTTAGGGATTAGCATTTACAAACCTTAATTTACTCGCTCAAAACCATAGAAATTTGCATATATAGTTAGATGCAATAACTATATATCGCGCACCCGCAATCCACTGCTGATGATGTCACATATTACATCATTCATGACATGGTCAGTGACATCACTGATGACATCACTGATGACAACTCAAATGACATCACTGATGACAACTCAAATGACATCACTGACAACATCACTGATGACATCAATCATGTGATAATACGATCAACCTCTTCAGACTCTAATATAACCTTAGATACACTCAGAGTAAACAGACACTCACAGACTGTCACTCATCCATGGAGTTACTCACACACCTAGTCAGTCATGCACTGAATCAATCACACCTCCATTTCATTAACTATACAGTTATACACACCTTACTTATTCAAACATATACTAACACATATTTACTCTCTTATACAATTCCTGATACAAGTTTTCAATGATCCATTCAGCCACTCACACATTCACTGGCTCTTATACACAGTAATTTATATATGTGAACTCTCACATGTACTGTGTTTTACATATTTACTTACTTTGACATGTAGCACTGAGATATCCATTCACTCACCAACACACTCGTACACAGTCAAACACCCATACAGCTGTTTCAACATGCAGTTTTGAACCCATAGATCTAGTGGATCAACTGTTCACACATGTATACACAGAGTCACACACCTCCCAGCCACCCCCACACACACACTCACTCTCCCATAGAAATACCTAGGCAACCAATCAATAACCCATATAGTTACTGATATAGCTACTGATTAACACATGCAGCACTTCATAGACCAACAGATATAATGATGCACAAATTAAGACAGTTTAGTCACTAACCCATGCACTCAGTGAGACACATTTAATCACTCTCTCATACAGTCAGTCATGCACCTACTAAATCCTTCATCCAGACACTTATACATCCACTCATTCTTCAATATGTAAGACATATTTTAACTATACAGAAACATACAGTCACTGGATGTTGTCATCAGTGATGTCATCAGTGATGTCACTGACCATGTCATGAATGATGTAATATGTGACATCATCAGCAGTGGATTGCGGGTGCGCGATATATAGTTATTGCATCTAACTATATATGCGAATTTCTATGGTTTTGTGAGAGTAAATTAAGGTTTTGTAAATGTTAATCCCTAACTATATATGGCCTAAAACCTATTGTTTTTTCAGTGAATTTCAAGGGTTTTTTAATAGCAAATATCAAAAGCTGTCAAATGTGAAGTACGAGATAGGTAAAAACATTTTCGTATTTATGCAGGCTGATGTACTTTGAACGCTGCCCCCCTCCCCCCCCTCGCTTTTCTCTTAGCAGTACTCTCTCTTTGCAGATAGTGAAGGGTAGTTAACGCAGGCCTTTGCCCCCGTTCTAATCCGTCGTGTCTGCTTCTCTCTCCATTTAATTGATTGTTATCTAAGCATTTACTGTTTTAGAATTGGTTCTCTTTGGTTCATTCTCTATTTACAAACAAGCACAGAGTCGCAATACTCTGTTTAGTCTTTGCAGATAGTGAAAAATCGTTTTAAAAAACAAAAGGAATCGAGCAATGTTCAAATGGACCCTCCACCTCCTCAACAATACATGAGGACTCGCAACCAGCAATACTGGTGGTAGAGGCAGGCAATGAACCTATAGCTACAAATGATTTACCTATATATAATCTGTCCTCGGCCAATCTTCAACCAGAGGACATAAAAGTACTCAGCAGAGGTTTATCATTTGTTCCGAGTAGCTATGTTAACAAATTCAAATTACACGAAGACTTATTTGCCTTTTTCCGCAAAATCAGACTGAACAAATTTTTCCAGGATCGCCCACCATGTGAGGAAGTAAACAACCTTTCTGGTTGTAAACCAGCATCCACATTCACACCCACCCTAGACATGGTGGGTGCAGAAGTACGCATCTTTGAACAGAGCGTCCTGCAAGATGTTGCTAAAATCATCAAACACACTTATACTCCTCCTTCAAATCTCTCTCATTCAGAAAGAAACTCCTTGAATGAGCTCAAATCTAACTCTTCCATAGTCATCAAGCCTTGCGATAAAGGTGGGGGCATTGCAGTCTTTGATAGAACGAAGTATGATGAGAGGATGTTAGAAATGCTAGCTGTAACTGAACATTACAGACCTGCCCAACGCAAAGAAATAGATCGCTTGAATAAACACATTCAAGAAATAACTCAGTTGGCCTTCATAGATGGCTTTATCTGTGAAGAGGAGCTTATCTTTCTCAATAAAACTACTCCTACCACTTCTGTTCTTTATGGTCTTCCTAAGACACATAAATCAGAGACAAATCCACCAATGCGTCCTATCATTTCGACCATCGGCTCATGTACTGAACCACTTTCCAAATATGTGGACCGCTTCCTGTGTCCACTAACTCAGAAATATACTTCGTACATCCGCGACACCGGGGATATCATTAATAAAATAGAAGGTCTACCCTTCAACCCCGACACAGACATCCTGGTGACGCTCGACATTGAGGCACTTTACACCAACATCCCTCAATGTCGAGCGTTACAGGCAGTCTCCACCCTTCTCAGGAGACATCCCTCTGACCGCCCCGATGCTTTCATCATCCAGTGTTTGGAGATTGTCCTTATGAACAACTACTTTGATTATAACGGGAAAACCTATAAACAGATCAAAGGGACATCCATGGGGGCTTCTTGTGCCCCCAGTGTAGCTAATACCTTCATGGGGGAGTGGGAACTGAAAAACATTTTTAATGAACTTGCACCTTTTTTTGAGAATATTTTTGTCTGGAAACGCTTCATTGATGATATTTTTTTTATTTGGAAAGGGTCGGAAGAGGAACTACAGACCTTCTACCTCTGGCTTAATGCCAGTGATACGAACCTGAGGTTCACGATGAATCTCAGCACTCAGCAGGTAGACTTTCTAGACATTAGCATTTTAGGCACTAACGGACAGTTATCGGTTAGTCTTTTCAGAAAAAGTACTGCCAAAAATACTATTTTGGAATTTGCTAGCTTCCATCCCAATTGCCAAAGGGAATCCATACCTTTCGGCGAATTCCTCCGGATTCGCCGGAATTGTACGGACATGAGTTCATTCCATCGACACGGAGATGCCCTGAAAGAACGACTACTCAAAAGAGGTTATCCTCATCGCCTAGTGCGACAGGCCTACAAACGGGCTAAATATTTCAATAGATCAGCACTTCTTCAGGGCAAACCCCAAAACAAACATGAACGGATTACCTGCGTGATTAACCACTCCACCCTGAACCATAAGTTGAGAAATATCATCTACAAAAACTGGAAAATTCTAAACCTGGATGAAAGTGGCACAGCACTTCCCCTCCCAATGTTAGCCTACAGAAGAAACAGAAATTTAAGGGACATGTTGGTCCATGCAAGACCCCTGACTAGGAATACCCATTTCAATAACCAGCTTTCAATCACTGGTCTCCCTGCAGTAGTGGGGAACCATAGGTGTGGCGGCTGCCATGCTTGTAACTCAGCCCTAACCTCTGACGTGGTGACTTACAATGAAAAAAATATCAAATTACGCCACCTCACCAACTGCCGCAGTAGCAATATAGTGTACATCTTGTTCTGTGACTGTGGCCTAGCCTATGTTGGCGAGACAGGACGCGAGTTTCGCGTTCGTTTCAGCGAACATAAGTCCGCCATTAGGACGAAGAAACTTTCAGCTCCATTAGTAGTACACTGTATTGAGAAACTACACAAAGAGGATAAGATCAAATGGTCCATCCTGGAAAAAGTCGCCCCGAAAATGGGTGAGCCCATTGAAGTCACGCGCAAAAAACGTGAAACTTTCTGGATTTTTCTGTTAGACAGTGTCAAGCGAGGACTTAACGAAGAGATATCTTGGTATGTTACCAAGTAATGAACTCTGATCTCTTGTCCTTATCCGCCTGTCCTTAATCTGTACCTTTAGTGGACTTATTCCGGATTTATTTTTATAGTTTCTATCTATTTTAGAATCCTCTCTTCAATTTTGAACTTTTTGGCATACACCTTGGCATATTATTATCAAGCCGACACTTTCCTGTCCGCATTTTCTTATGAGCTGACAGCATCCTTACTAGACTTACTCCCTTATGGGTTTTTAAGCTAATAATTAACACTCTAAACATAACTCGATCGTGGCAGTTACGACCTTTAAGATTCAGCCCCTTTTCCATTACACCGGAATACCCTTTTCCTGCTTTTACTTTGTAAATACATCAACTCGGCTGTCTGGGTACACGTAACATGGCCGCCATGTCGTAGTCCTTCGTTGATTACCACACTAAGAGACTCTCGCGGTTTTCCTTTCTTCCGCGATACTCCAAGTATAAATATGGGCGGAGATAAGCAATGTCCGACGGAGGGTCCCGGGGACGCGTAGACGCCTGCAACGCCACTCGCCGAACCTAAGGTAAAGGGTACAGACATTGAACGGGGTTACAGGGGTGGAGAGCAGGTTCTTGCTTCTATTCGGAGACGCAACCTGCTCGGGCGTGGTAGCGCCGTTTTTTAACGTAGTGAGCTTAGATCTCTTATCGCCCTCACGGCATCCCTATGCTCTTGGGACCCACTTTAAAACATCATCTTCACTAACTATCAAATTCTAGACCTTATGATAGACACGTCCTTTGTTCAACTTCCCGGGGATGTAACCGAGTTAGTGCACGTTACTCTGTTCTACCAAGCCCAGCCTGGCTCCAGGATTCGTAAACGGTCACATTCTAGGCGGTAATCACGCAGGATATACATGTCCTTTGTTTAACTTCCCGGGGATGTAACTGAGTTAGTGCACGTGACTCTGCACCACCATGTCGCCTTGGTATCGGAACTTACCCATATTTCCTTGTCTTGCAGGATCGCGGTGATGCCAAAGTATCAAACTACCTTGCAGAATACGTGTTTTTTACGACAATTGATCGCCATTTATAATTGTAAGTTTCCTATATAGGATCTCTAGCCTCCCATGTGCATAACAACTCTATGACATGCATGTTGTCTCTGACAGACGTGTCGGTATCTCTTTATATTACATTAGAGATCGAAATCACATAGGAGTTGATGCCCCACTTGGACTACAGCATCCTGGGACCCTCTAAATAATAGGAGTACTTCTTCAGAACCCACATTTTTATGGAAACAACTTGCTCATTTCGGTATGTCTTCTTTATAGTGCTATTTATAGGCAGCTCAGCTAACTCAGAGGATTAGTGTCCCCCCAGAAATATCCCTGACCTGGGATTCTACACATTTCTTTTTTAGCTTTCTACACAGAATCTGACATCTTAGACACCGATATGAAGCTTTGAGGGTCACCTTACACATCTAACTTGGCATTTCGGGTAAGCCTTATTATTAGGGACCATATATATATATATCTTGGAAATTCTTATACCAGAACCGACTGTAACAGCTTCCTCTGGTCCCCTTATAGATGCAGCACCATCTGAGTGACCCCATCAATCTACTCTTATAGAGACCTCGTTTTAGTGATAGCTTATCTATCACCTTGTAAGTATTACTTAATGATTGCATATCTCTCTATATGAAGTACTTTTTTAATTGGCTTGTGCAGAATAAACTTTCTTACTGCACTATGGGTCCCCTTTTAAATGATAGTGTGACCGTTCACTTTGGGCCCACACTCTGCTCTCAGACGATTAGATTCTTCTGCTCTCATCTCTGAGAGATTTTTTCTCTCTTACTAGAATAATGAACCACGGGTTTTACCCAATAGTGAATGTACTAATGCTCACTTGTTTACAGAATTTCTGTGTATGTGATAGTGACAGATCTGTCTTTTCCTTTCAGGCCAATCTGTTTTCTTGTCTGCTCCCCTGCTAACTGCACAATCCGATGTACAAGGTCCTGATGAAGGTGGCTTGCCCACCGAAACGCGCGTAGACCCGCCACAAGGGCCAACAATCACATCTCGTTGCCCTTGAACCACATTAGCGTAACCATCTTGCCAATTGTGATCCAGTTCCTTCTTTTTGCATCTTTGTATGTGGTATGAATGTGGAATGACTGTCAGCACGTGAGTGAGTTGCTGTGTATGATTGCTTCTCAGGGGAACGTCTACTAATTTGTTATGGATTTTAGATTTGTTTTTGTGTTCTTTATGGATTTTTTTCAAACACCTTCATGTATTACCTATGAACTGTACAAAAGATGATTCGCTGATTAAGTATAAAATTTATTTATATTCACATAAAGATAAAATAGAATAAGAAAATAAAAATATATATTTTTTGAATAAACTTTACTTGTATTTCTTATGTTCTGTCACTATTTTTGTTGATTAATTAGAGATGTACACACTTTACTGATTGATACGGCCATTGCAGGAACATCCTTCTAGTTTTATGCCAGACCTGTGATCACACAGCAAGGAAGCAATTGACTGCTTCCAGTCAACAGGGGTGGTCACAGCTCCTGGACATCAAAGGCTGGTCAAAGATCCAAGGGTAGAAACTGATTTTTCTGACTGTTGAGATGAAACCTTTTGATGGTGACTTCACAAAGCCATTCAAAAATAGGTCATGATGGCCAGGTAACTGACAGGGAAACTTTAAAAAAGAAGTTCCAAAGCAAAGGGGAGCTCGGCAATAATACATGGCTAATCGAGCACTGAAATGTTTGGTAAGGCATTAGCAGATGTCTAAAGGCAGTAGAGCCTGCAAGCTTGTTGCTTACAGGATTTTAAACTTCTAGTACCAAAAATAATTCTTTAGGAGGAATGTATGACGTTGCAACGCATACATTCACAATCGCGGTATTTTACATCACGTTCGTTAAAACACAAGTCTTTACAACGACTTGCGCTGGAGGACTCTGGACTTAGGAATAGTATGATTTACTATTCCAACTCCAGCCTACATAACAGTAGGGAAGGTGTTGGAATAGTAAATCATACTATTCCTTAGCTTAAAGCGCCATCCAGCACAAGTCGTTGTAACGACTTGCGTTGTAACGCCCCCAATGTCAACATATAGAGGTGTAACGACAGTGTTGTACAGGTCGTTTTCCCTTTAGGAGTCATACTGGTGGCATTAAAATAGAGGTAGAGATGAAGGCTTTTCTTCTAGACCACAGTGATTGGGGCAGGAAATATGCTGTAAAAGCTAGTTGGGGATACTCCAAATTGGACAGTTTAAGATCTTGCCTACCCTCATGACTAGTACATTGCTGCAGTAAAGTGGGGACATACAACCATGTACTGAGGTCGCCAGGGACAATCAGTGAGCTGGAGGAAATGGAATGCTGCATAAATAGGTCCCAGTAGAATGGAGTAGTTAAGTATATATATATATATATATATATATATATATATATATATATATATATATATATATATATTCACTGAAAAAACCATAGGTTTTAGGCCATATATAGTTAGGGATTAGCATTTACAAACCTTAATTTACTCGCTCAAAACCATAGAAATTTGCATATATAGTTAGATGCAATAACTATATATCGCGCACCCGCAATCCACTGCTGATGATGTCACATATTACATCATTCATGACATGGTCAGTGACATCACTGATGACATCACTGATGACAACTCAAATGACATCACTGATGACAACTCAAATGACATCACTGACAACATCACTGATGACATCAATCATGTGATAATACGATCAACCTCTTCAGACTCTAATATAACCTTAGATACACTCAGAGTAAACAGACACTCACAGACTGTCACTCATCCATGGAGTTACTCACACACCTAGTCAGTCATGCACTGAATCAATCACACCTCCATTTCATTAACTATACAGTTATACACACCTTACTTATTCAAACATATACTAACACATATTTACTCTCTTATACAATTCCTGATACAAGTTTTCAATGATCCATTCAGCCACTCACACATTCACTGGCTCTTATACACAGTAATTTATATATGTGAACTCTCACATGTACTGTGTTTTACATATTTACTTACTTTGACATGTAGCACTGAGATATCCATTCACTCACCAACACACTCGTACACAGTCAAACACCCATACAGCTGTTTCAACATGCAGTTTTGAACCCATAGATCTAGTGGATCAACTGTTCACACATGTATACACAGAGTCACACACCTCCCAGCCACCCCCACACACACACTCACTCTCCCATAGAAATACTTAGGCAACCAATCAATAACCCATATAGTTACTGATATAGCTACTGATTAACACATGCAGCACTTCATAGAACAACAGATATAATGATGCACAAATTAAGACAGTTTAGTCACTAACCCATGCACTCAGTGAGACACATTTAATCACTCTCTCATACAGTCAGTCATGCACCTACTAAATCCTTCATCCAGACACTTATACATCCACTCATTCTTCAATATGTAAGACATATTTTAACTATACAGAAACATACAGTCACTGGATGTTGTCATCAGTGATGTCATCAGTGATGTCACTGACCATGTCATGAATGATGTAATATGTGACATCATCAGCAGTGGATTGCGGGTGCGCGATATATAGTTATTGCATCTAACTATATATGCGAATTTCTATGGTTTTGTGAGAGTAAATTAAGGTTTTGTAAATGTTAATCCCTAACTATATATGGCCTAAAACCTATTGTTTTTTCAGTGAATTTCAAGGGTTTTTTAATAGCAAATATCAAAAGCTGTCAAATGTGAAGTACGAGATAGGTAAAAACATTTTCGTATTTATGCAGGCTGATGTACTTTGAACGCTGCCCCCCTCCCCCCCCTCGCTTTTCTCTTAGCAGTACTCTCTCTTTGCAGATAGTGAAGGGTAGTTAACGCAGGCCTTTGCCCCCGTTCTAATCCGTCGTGTCTGCTTCTCTCTCCATTTAATTGATTGTTATCTAAGCATTTACTGTTTTAGAATTGGTTCTCTTTGGTTCATTCTCTATTTACAAACAAGCACAGAGTCGCAATACTCTGTTTAGTCTTTGCAGATAGTGAAAAATCGTTTTAAAAAACAAAAGGAATCGAGCAAAATCAGTAGGCCACTAATGGGATCTCTTTTTGACCTAGCTAAAATAGAAACATTAGGAACAACCCCTCATGAGAAATACGAAACTAGTGAGATGAACTGAGCTCCACACGATGATGGCTGCAATACAGCTCGGATCCGCCACCCACCCCACCCAAAATAACGACAAACCCTATGCAAATATTATAAATATATACAACACACCAGCAAAGTAACAGGGTAAAACATTTTATTAAATAACTATTTACATAACTATTTTATACTTTTAGTTGCCCGATCCGGCTAGCTCAATCGATCGAGCATGAGACTCATGCACTCTGATCTCCTTGGCCTCAGTCAAGCATCAATAGTAAGATTTTCATACATGAGTGTTCGTTCATGGTTTTGGTCCCTGAGTTGCTTCGATGTCACTGCTTTACACAAATGGCATAAGTCCTGGATGTTGGGTGCCATACTTCAGAGTTCTAAGCAGCGCTTGTAACACTGTCTAAACGTTATTTGCACCTGCTGCAGCTTCACTATTCTAAAAGTAAGTGGGGGCCGTTTGTGGACCTGACTGCATTTGAAAACAATGTGATACAATACCTCCCTAAACCGCTTGACGGAGGCCCCCGAGGGGCAGTGTGATGGCACGGACTCGGAGAAGACGCTTGGCTCCGACCCCCTCCCCAAGTCTTATAGCCCTGGTGTAGCCTGAGATCGCACCCGACATAGGCGGCCGGCTCCCGGGGTCAAGCTGTCTTTGACGTTTTGTAGCCTTTCGAATTCTATCCTTAGACGGCATTGTCTAATTCCCAAATAATCTGCAGTTGAATCTGTGGTGAAAAATGTTATTAACCACTATTACCAAACAGTAAATCAATAACAGTAAGAACTAGATTCGACAATGCTATAAAAAAAAAAAGTATGCACAAGGGTGCAGGGGGTATCACTTTGACACCCTCTGACACCCTCAAAACAGGCACAGGTGCCATGTGGCAAGCAAACCAGCCCTAAGGGCAGGTCTGCCTTTCACATGACATAGGTGTGCGAGCACACATGTGCATGCACACCGGAATCGGTATTTTACCATGAAGTTTGATTTCATGCTAAAATACCGATTCGTTAAGGCCTTGGGGACTCAGAAGACTCCCCCCTACATAACAAATTAACAGAATCGGTAAAATTACCGATTTGGTATTTTACCGAACAAATAATTTTTCCGATTCTGTAAATGTAGATTTACCTACACGTGGCTTTGAATTTAAGCCCCTACATACCGATTTGCCATTTAACGATCGGAAACGGCCGAAAACGGCCGTAACCGGTCGGTAAATGGCCTGAAACGACCACCTACATCTGGCCCTAAGTGTGCATGCATTTGATTTCAAACAAAGTTTTAAAACATTTTATGTAAAACAATAATACACGTAGGGCCAGATGTAGGTAAATCACATTTACCGATTTTGAAATACCGAATATTACCGAATTTTACCGATTCGGTATTTCAAAATCGGTAAATGGGATGTAGGTACCAACATCTGATTTATTACCGATTCCTTAAAAATTCGGTATTTACCGATTCGGTAAATACCGAATCGGTATTTGCTATTGAATCCTATGGGCCTTGAAGCCCATAGGATTCAATTCAAATACCGATTCAGTATTTACCAAATCGGTAAATACCGAATTTGTCAAGGGTTATGTTATGTTATGTTAAGTGCGACTTATAGAGCGCGCTGACACCGAAGCTTCCTGGCGCTGACAGACAGAACAGGTGAGGGGGGAGTATAGATGACAAAAACTAGCCAGAGATGGGGAAGAGGTGGGTTTTTAACATTTTCCTGAAGTTCAAGAGGGAAGGGGAGGATTTGATTGGGAGAGGGAGGAGGTTCCAAAGCACAGGGGCTAGGTAGGAGAAACGGCGGCCGCCGAATCTCTTAGTTTTACTCCTGGGGGTGATCAGCAGATTGCGGTGAGCTGATCGCAGATTGCGTGTGGGACAGTGAGGGTGAATGAGGGATTTTAGGAAGGTGGGACCAGGGCAGTGAAGTGCCTTGAAGGTGAGACATGCCACCTTAAAGGCGGCCCTTCGATCGACTGGGAGCCAGTGAAGGCTCATGAGCAGAGGCTTGGCTGATTGCCATCTGGGGGTTCCATGAATCAAGCGGGCCGCTTGGTTCTGGACAACTTGAAGACGTTGTATCAGAAATTGCGGCAGACCGTGGTAGATGGCATTAGAAAAATCCAAACGGGAAAGTACCAGCGAGATAACGATTTGAGTAAGTGCCGCTGGGGGGAGAAGGCAGCGAACTTTGCGGATCCTCCGAAGTTGGTACATACAGGAGGAAACCACCGCTCCAACTTGAGCCCTGAGGGAGAGCTCGGTGTCAATGATGACACCCAGACTCCTTACTGTTTTTACTGGGGTAGGGGGGGAGCCGAACTCTGGAGGCCAGAACTGTGGGCCCCAGTAGGTGTGACTGAGCCCAGGGAGAAGGAGCTCAGTTTTACCGGGGTTCAACTTCAATTGGTTCTGGTTCATCCAGAGTTGGATGTGAAGCATGGCTCCATGGAAAGTTTTAATGGCATGTGGTGAGTTGAGAGAAAAAATGATTTGTAGATCGTCAGCATAATTGTAAGTGACGATGTCCCATTTCAAAAGTGTCTGAATAAGTGGCCGAAGATAAAGATTAAAAAGGAGCGGGGAAAGGGAAGAGCCCTGGGGGACACCACAGGAGGTGGGGGTTTGTTTAGCAGTGTAGGGACCTAGGCGGACCGCTTGGGTTCTTCCCGTGAGAAAGGATTTGACCCACTCAAGAGCAACGCCTTGGATGCCCGCCTGTTCGACACGGTGGAGAAGGATGTTATGATCCACCGTGTCGAACGCGGCAGACAAATCCAATAGGACGAGGGCTTGGGGGGTTCCCGCGTCCGCATTACTCCTGAGTGTATCGAGAACTGCCAAAATGACAGCTTCAGTGGAATGGGCAGGTCTGAAGCCGGCCTGAGTCGGCTCGAGATAACAGGAGGATTCTATGAAGCTTGACAGGCAGCGGGTGACATGGGCCTCCATAAGTTTGGAGAAGTAAGGGAGGAGGGAAATTGGGCGGTAGTTCGACGGCTCTGACATGTCAGCACCCGTTTTTTTTAGAAGGGGTACCAGGATGGCCTCCTTAAAGGAGCTAGGACAGATGCCACTGCTGAGCGATCTGTTAAGTAGGTGTAGAACACTATCTGGTAAGTTAAGGCAGATGCTCCGCAGGACCGATGGTGGAAAACAGTCGTTCGGAGAGCCAGATTTCACGCGGGTGGCTAGTTCCGCCAAGGAGGTGGAATCTAGAGCAGGGAAGGAGGTGAAGGTCGAGGGATTGTTAAAGGAATTATCCGGTAGTGGTGATTGGGGAAGTGGGGGGATAGATTTTTTGATTATTGCAATTTTTTCTAAGAAGAAGGAGTTCAGGGTGTCACAGGCCTCCTGGGTGGGGGTCTGGGCTGGGAGGGTTCTGTCGTCTGTGGTTAACTCATTCAAGACTCTGAACACCTCCTTAGATTTGTCGACTGCCAGGAAAATCCTGCTGGAGAGGTGTTCCATTTTGGCTGAGCGAATAGCTGTTTTAAAGTCTTTGCGTGCGGCCAAATAAGATTGCTTGGCTAAGTCAGAGTAGTCACCTCTCCAGATGCGTTCTAACTGGCGTGTTTTTAATTTCCGGGCTTTCAGGTCGTCGGAGAACCACCTATGAGAATTCCGGTGTCTAGTACAGGGGAATTTGACTAGGGGGGCAAACAAGTCGCTAGCCGACTCTAACCAGGAGGCGATGTCTTGTTCTAATCCATCGATGTCGTTGGGGTCGTGATTCACTGGGCAAGAGTCGGCTAGGGCGATGAGAAAGCCCTGGGAGTCGTATGAACTCCATTTACGGGAGAGGCCACCAGCCATCAGGGGGGCAGGCGTCTGACCGACGACTGTGATGGTGGTGTCCACCAAGTGGTGATCAGACCAGGCACATGGAAGTATGTCTGGTGGGGACAGCGCCAGGTTACAAGTCCAAATCTGGTCCAATATGTGTCCCTTAATATGGGTAGGTTGAGAGACATGTTGGGCGAGATTCAGATTTTTAAGAGTCTCAAAGAGCTCGGTGGCATGAGGGCCGGCATTAGTGTCGCCAAACCAGTAGTTTAGGTCACCGAAAATAGCAAAACGGGAGTGCAGTGTAAGGAGGGAGGACAGTTGTTTACTCATAATAGTGGAAAAAGATGGCATAGAGAGTGGAGGCCGATATAAAAGAAAGAGAGTAAGAGGGCCTGTATCTGTTTGCACGTTGATGAGTAAGTTCTCCACCTCAGGGAGGGGAAGAGAGTAGGAGGAAATGGAATTCAGGCGTTTAGATATGATGGCCGCTACCCCACCCCCGGGCCGGTCGCCGGGACGGTCGGCGTGGAGAATGTAATAATCGGGGGGGAGGGCCGCCAAGATATCTGGCAGGGATTCTGAAGTAAGCCACGTCTCCGTGAGTAGGAGTATATCAGGATGAGAACTGGAAAGCAGGATGAAGATGTCCTCAGAATGCTTTACTAGCGATCGAGTATTCAGATAGGATACCCTGATGGATGTGGAGTTCCTAGTCAACGTAGCTGGGGGTGGGCGACCGTCGACAATGGATTGGTCAGGGCGAGTGAGACCAGCAGATGAAATATGTTGCAGAGTCAGAGGAGATGGTAATATGGCAGTGTTCTGGAAATCCCTGAGTGCTTGGGGTGAGTATCTGATGGGGTGATCAGCTTGGCATGCCCTCAGCCCCGTCCTGGCGCAGATGGGCGCAGGCGGGCTTGCCTTTGGCGCACCTTCGGCGCGCCGCCGGTGCTCCCGCTGCGCCCGCCCGCTGCGCGGACGTGGGAGGCACATAGTTAAATAGAAGAAAAACAGGAAGGGGCGTGGCCTGTTGTGAAGGGGGCGTGGCCTGACCAGGCTTCCCCGGAATGATGACACCAGCTATGGCGGCCCGCGATAGCGTTCAGATCGGCTGTGCAGGGTGAGTGCTAGCGAGGGTATTGGCAGGTAAATGGGGTTAAAAGCACACAAGAAATGCAATTTTTAAAATAATGCTCGTTGCTCCCGGCATCCGCCTCAGGAGTTCTTTCTGTCTGTTCGGCGCTCGGATTTTGGCGCGTTATGAAGGCGGAGGGGCGTGGCCTGTTGTGAAGGGGGCGTGGCCTGACCAGGCTTCCCCGGAATGATGACACCAGCTATGGCGGCCCGCGACAGCGTTCAGATCGGCTGTGCAGGGTGAGTGCTAGCGAGGGTATTGGCAGGTAAATGGGGTTAAAAGCACACAAGAAATGCAATTTTTAAAATAATGCTCATTGCTCCCGGCTTTCCGCCTCAGGAGTTCTTTCTGTCTGTTCGGCGCTCGGATTTTGGCGCGTTATGAAGGCAGAGGGGCGTGGCCTGTTGTGAAGGGGGCGTGGCCTGACCAGGCTTCCCCGGAATGATGACACCAGCTATGGCGCCCCGCGACAGCGTTCAGATCGGCTGTGCAGGGTGAGTGCTAGCGAGGGTATTGGCAGGTAAATGGGGTTAAAAGCACACAAGAAATGCAATTTTTAAAATAATGCTCGTTGCTCCCGGCTTTCCGCCTCAGGAGTTTCTTCTGTCGGTGCAGGGGGTATCACTTTGACACCATCTAGCACCCCCAAAACGGTCATGTGTGCAATGTGGCACACAGACATGCCCTAAGGACACGTCTGTCTGTCACATGGCATATGTGTACATGCACAGATGTGCATGTACACAGGAATCGGTATTTTACCATGGATTTGTAGTCCATGGTAAAATACCGATTCTGAAAGCCATGTGCCGATGGAAAATTGGCTACCCACATTTCAATCTTGCATTTTCGGTAAAATTACCGAATCGGTAAAATTACCGAAAACGCAACATTTAAGGGCAAATTAATTAATTTTACACATGGGGGCGTATTTACAAGGGCCTTACACTACAAGGAAACTTAAAATGACTTCAAATGACCAGACACACATGGGGACGTATTTATAAGGCCCTTGAACCCGGGGGAAGTGACTTGAAATTGCTAAGCACACATAGGAGAGTATCATGAAACATGGAAGTGGTGAAAAAAGCCAAGCTTGACGTTACGGCAGCCACGAAGTAGCTAGGCTCCGCCACCCCCCCACTGCTCCAAGCATGTCTGTCCCACCGCCCGCCACGCCCAATAACGGTAACATGAAATAGATACAAATCAGCAGATACCTACCCCCATTCCGGAAATTCCCGAAGTGCAACAGGACCACGGTTACGCCCATCCGGAAGATGAGGCCTCGACACGTGCAGGGCGGGGCCCGGCTAACCGCCATCAGCCGTGGGGTGGATGGCCCAAAATGTACTGGTCTCCGATTCCCTTCTTCTGCCGCCTTGCAGGCCACGGGGGGGATGTCTTGCCTCTGCCTCCGACCCCCCCCCCTCTTATCGCCTGGTCCGGACATCACGGATATCAACGCCAGGTGTCGGCACGTTTGCTGAATACTTTAAAGGTTTTCCTACACTTGGCGACGTGCTCGCTGCCTTGAATTCCTGGCGTGAGTCCATGAAGTTTCAGTCAACAAGGCCGGAGGGTGTTCTTCTAGACTGGCTCGCTGACCCGCTTCCCACGTGGGCTTGATATGAGCTTCCCGTTCGGGCCTGAAGCGACGCCCTGCAGGCCACGGGGGGGATGTCTTGCCTCTGCCTCCGACCCCCCCCCTCTTATCGCCTGGTCCGGACATCACGGATATCAACGCCAGGTGTCGGCGTGGGGTGCGCTGGGAGGGAGAGGCGGCGCGAACGAGCCTCTCCCACCCCCCCAGGTGGGGGCCCCTCAGCTGCACCCTTAACGCTCCACTCACCCAACAAAAGGGTTCCTCCACTTTTGCGATGCAGCGGCGCTGCACTCACCCGACAAAAGGTCTCATCCACTATTGCGAGGCAATGATGCTCCGCTCACCCAGCGGGGGTCTCGTCCACTGTTGCGGTGCAACGACGCTTCTAGTTTCCTGCGTCCAGAAATGTTCTCCTCAACTTTGAAGATTCTATAAGAGCCACGGGGGCCCCCGACCCCCGATTGGGAATGACTGCCATGATCACCCACGGAACGACCACGACGTAGCCGCGGGACGTCGGCACGCTCATGCCGGCGCCGGCCTCAGTCTTGAAATCACCAAAATCCTGCAAGACTACCAACTTGATCAGTTCCGGTGGGACACCAGTATGACCCGGTAGGAGAGATTGTTTACTCCCACCCCACTTTCACTGATGGTTCATTTCACCAGTCCCCTCTGCTACCCTTCAACGAAAACTTTTGGACTGCCAAAAGAGGTCCCGGTCTAACCACGAGTTGGTGGAGACATTTTGACTATACTTGGACCTTCCTGACCTCACCCAAAATGGCGCCGGTACAAATGAAACTCTCAACTCCTTGTTGTGCCCCGATTGCTCAGCCTTGATATCATGAGATATGTATGCAGTTTTTAGCACATGAATTGATATGGGATAAGACTGATTATATGTTCGGACAATGAATTGATCCAGGATGGGTATTGATTATACGTTCGAACAATGAATTGACATGGGACGGGTACTGATTACACGTTCGAACAATGAATTGATATTAAGTTCTAATGCATCATTGATTACTGTATTTATTATTGAAGGTTCGAATTGTCGACACTTTTGGTACTTGCTCACAATGAATTATCGATATGATTTTGTTGCACTTGTCGCACTTTTTACTATGAAATCAACGACCACTGACTCTCTGTTATGTTTTCCACAAATAAATACCCCCCCCCCCCCCCCATTTTCAGTTCCAGCCTGCTCCGTGGCCGGCCCACGGGGTTGTAAGCCCGTATTTGGGCACCAACATTTTTATTAAAGGTTTTTGAAAAAGCAAACGTAGTTGTAACACGTAGATTGGTAAGTTTCGAAGAAATGGCCACTGTTTCCGATTTTTTTTTTCTTTTTTAAAAAGCAGGTGAAATGAAGCAGCTCAATTAGTTAAGGGTTAAAAAGTATAGTACGCAGAAACATTGAAAATATGAATGGTCCAGGTTTGTTGTGTGTTTTTCATTTTTCTACAGCATAAAGCAATCGATAAAGATCCTGGTATTTAGCCTCTACTTTATATGCTACCTGTATCAGGGAAATTGTTTTAAATGCCCCTAAGCTACCCGGAACGAATGTCACCTGGCCCCCCTAGTACGAACGAAAATGACCCCGTACCACTGTAGGTTATCTCTC
Organism: Lissotriton vulgaris; assembly: GCF_964263255.1. NCBI lineage: Eukaryota > Metazoa > Chordata > Amphibia > Caudata > Salamandridae > Lissotriton > Lissotriton vulgaris. Next base: position 858,402,770 of record NC_141698.1, read on the forward strand.
TTCCTCAAAAATGACAAAAATTACTTTCTAGGACGTTTTGGACATTGATGATTTTCATATGATCTATTTATTAAAGTAATACTCATCTCTCCGCATGAAATTAATTTTCCACATGCTACACAAGTCAATCTCATCTGCCTAAAGTTCTTTTACAGATTTGGGACCGTTTCCCTTGCCTCTGACTCACTTATTGCTAAGTCATTGGTGGATGTTTTTGCCGGTCGGGGATTATCCACCAAATCTCGAAGTTGTGCTTTAGAATAATAAAGAGAGTGCCACCTCTCCATGTGCCGATGCATGGTATGATTACCATAGCTATATTTTTTTTCGGTCCCTCTCGAGAGTTTTTTTTTTGCAGATGAGGCAGGTAACGAACCTGGCATTAACTTTCTTTTCATGAGAAGGAAAAGAAAAAAATTGCCAGATAAAATTCACTTTCACATGGGACGTTCTTGGCATTTCTTTCAGAAACTTTTACATCACTGTGTCATTTCTTTGTCTATCCTGGTTAAAGCAATGTCATGTAAATAGTTGTTTAAAAAGTTTTTTTTAACGTGTTTACTTTAAAGGAGCGTTGTATATATTTATAAGTTATTAAAGTGTTATAATCCTACAACTTTGTTGGAGTGCTATATATTTTTAATGTGACACATAATTGTGAAGACTTTGATGTACAAAAAGGCATCCCTGGAATCTTCCGCTTCAGGCTCGGACCCACACACCCTCACAGTGAGAATCCCCTCCCCAAGCACAATACAGGATGGTTATCAGATAGTAGGAACGCGTGTGGTGTGACGGATCTCATCGGGTGGGGGCCTTGATCTACTGTAACTCCTTTGAAGAGGGGTGATTCTCTACAGCTGGGGCCATACACTACTTTTGCAGGGCTAGGTGATAGCCTGGGACCGGCCTGGACAATCGGACACAGAGGAAGAGCAGTGTCAGAGGGTGCGGTAGTGAATAGGGTGAAAGGGAGGTGTCGGGCGGGCACAGGGTGTGATTCTCAGGAAAGAGCAGCGCAAATGGGGGGAGGTTTATGGCCCATGCATGAGAGAGAGAGCGGGGGTGACCAGTGCGTGGGGGAGATGCTTGCGAGGGTGGGGAGCCATGCTGAGGATCGGCGGCGTGCAGAGAGTGGGCCTGGTCAAGGCATCTAAAATGGCTGCCGTGCTCAACAAAAGTGTGGCATTGCAAAAAAGGCAAGATGGCGCAGACAATGTTTATCAATAAGGATTCATTTATAACAATTATTTTTACCAAAATATTTACTCGCAGTGACAAAATGGCGGTCAACACTTCCTGATTTCCTTCGAATCGAACGTTAACAGACGTCACGCAGCAAAAAAAAAAAAACGATCACGCACAGCCGCTGGAAGACATGTATCAACATATATGAGCCTCCTCAGCCACCCTCAGAAAACATAAGCGGTCAGGATACGTCTCCCGTACCCCCTTATACCTAGTAATTTAATTAAATCGAAACACAAAATGGCTAATTCACGTTTCGCTAACAGTTTGCGACCCGGTTCGCGAACCGAGAAGCGCTTCTACAGCGAAAAATCAAATTTTTATTATTAGCCCCACGGGACCCTTTAATAACCCCAACATCATTCCTAGGGGGTCAAGAGGGGTCTACCTTGCCCCCTTTCATTAAATTCCCCCTTCGTTTTTCTCCTCCTCTTGTCTCTCGATCCTACCGAGAGACAAGATGGCGGCCGCACCGGACTGTTTAGAATGTTGACAGACACCGGAGAGCCAATCAGCTTCGCTACGCAAAGCTCCGTTACGCAAAAAGTACGCGATCTGGAGTGCTATCTGGGACGCTGTCACAGATATATCTGTTTTTTTAAACGTTAATTTCTCAAAATCCACTGAAGCACATATATTGAGACCCAGCAAAGGCACATCGGGCTAACAGTCCCTATAATTTTGCCAAGTTTCATGTAAATCCATTCAGCCGTTCGAGCAAAAAGTGAGGCCAAAGGCCCTATGGAAAAATGAATGGGAAAAATGCGTTTTGGGACCCCCCTTTTTTCTCGGCCCCCCCTTGACGGAACACCCCCAAATTTTCAGGGGCTGCTCGGAAACAATATGTGCCATTTTCCTGACAATTTCAGCCGATTCTGTCCACAAACGCCAAAGTTATTAGACATAGAATTTTCAAAAGTTCCATAGAGAAAAAATCCTAACTATATATACCTACTGGCTATCGCCAGTAGGTTATATATATATATATATATATATATATATATATATATATATATATATATATATATATATATATATATATATATATATTAGGTAGGTAATATATATATATATATATATATATATATATATATATATATATATATATATATATATATATATATATATATATATTACCTACTGGCGGTCGCCAGTAGGTATAAATAGCTAGGATTTTTTCTCTATGGGATTTTTGAAAATTCTATGTCTAATAACTTTGGCGTTTGTGGACGGATTTGGCTGAAATTTTCAGGAAAATGGAACATTTTGTTTCTGAGCAGCCCCTGACAATTTGGGGGGGTTTCATCAAGGGGGGGCCGAGAAAAAAGGGGGGTCCCAAAACGCGTTTTTCCCATGTTAATTTCCATAGGGCGGTTGGCCTCACTTTTAGCTCGAACGGCTGAATGGATTTGCACGAAACTTGGCAAAATTGTAGGGACTGTTAGCCCGATGTGCCTTTGCTAGGTCTCAATATAAGTGCTCCAGTGGATTTTGAGTAATTTAGGTTCAAAAAAAGATATATATCTGGGCGGAGCCTAACCACACATCTGATCTGATTGGCTGTCAGCACTTCATCCAAGAAGTGTTGGCAGCCATCTTGGGACCAATATACATGATAGCACCTCATTAAAAAGCATTGTAGTTAATAGAGGGTTTTAGGACTTTAGTTACATTATAAATCATTTGTTGATGGTACCATACTTGTTTTAGGAATTGTGGCGGGTTCTAAGGTGATTTTACCATGTGAAAAAACCTTCTGCTGTGATATCATGAATATTGTTTGAAAGAAAACTAATATCTCATGATTTTCCCACAGTGGTTTGGAAGGGGATCTATAAGCTAAACTGAAAGCATATTTTCTGTAAATTCACATTATCTTTCTCAGTCATGTGAAAATGAAGTCTGACATTCTCAGTAAAACATGTACATCCAACAAGGACAGAGACTGTCAGTTGATTCCTTTGTGTTCTACTGCAGCCTCCTAGAGTGTTCTAAAGAACAACTAGAGCGCTAACAGTCCTACTTATTACAAAGGTATGGCACACCTGAAGCCATCTTGATTGGAATAAAGTGGTAACTCTTAAAACATTTAATTTAAAAAGAAACAACATGAGGGGGTATATTTTGCCATAGAAAGTATGATTAGTGCTGCAGAATGAAAAATTAGGGCACATTTTGAGTGACTTCTCAAATCCTTTTCTATTTCATTAAAACATTCTGACATGCAGTCTCCCAAAATGGCCACCAGAGACAAAAGAGCCCAAATGTAGCCCAAATATCACCCAGATGTAGCCCAAGTATAGCCCAATGACAGAATGTCCCAGAGTGTTCTAAAGAACAACTAGAGCGCTAACAGTCCTACTTATTACAAAGGTATAGCACACCTGGAGCCATCGTGATGGGAATAAAGTGGTAACTCTTAAAACATTTAATTTAAAAAGGAACAAAATGAGGGGGTATATTATGCAATAGAAGGTATTATTAGTGCTGCAGAAAGAAAAATTAGGGCACATTTTGAGTGACTTTTCAATTCCTCTTCTATTTCATTAAAGAATTCTGACATGCAGTCTCCCAAAATGGCCACCAGAGACAAAAGAGCCCAAATGTAGCCCAAATATCACCCAGATGTAGCCCAAGTATAGCCCAATGACAGAATGTCCCAGATTGTTCTAAAGAACAACTAGAGCGCTAACAGTACTACTTATTACAAAGGTATGGCACACCTGAAGCCATCTTGATTGGAATAAAGTGGTAACTCTTAAAACATTTAATTTAAAAAGGAACAAAATGAGGGGGTATATTTTGCCATATGAATTATGATTAGTGCTGCAGAAAGAAAAATTAGGGCACATTTTGAGTGACTTTTCAAACCCTCTTCAATTTCATTAAAAAAATTCTGACATGCAGACTGAAACATGCACTTTGAATACCAGCAGCAGACGTCCCTGGTGAGCAGTAGCTTTACTACAGTGATCTAATGTGCAACTAGAGTGCTAACATTCAGAATTTATGGCAAATGTGTGACACATCTGAATGCCTTCTTGATGGAACCAAAGTAAACAAGCATTGAAAATGCAATAGATCTCGCCCTCGTTTAAGTTAAAGCCATTCTGTTTGTAATGAGGTGGCTTTTTAGCTTTGCTTTTATAAGTGTTTTTTCAACTTTCATGTAAATAACATGCATCTGTATGCATATAAGTATATGTATGCATGCATTTATGTTTGTATTTATATAGATATACAGATGATATATGTTTATATATGTATGTATATATATATATATTCACTGAAAAAACCATAGGTTATAGACCATATATAGTTAGGAATTAGCATTTACAAAACCTTGAAAATTCACTGAAAAAACCATAGGTTATAGACCATATATAGTTAGGAATTAGCATTTACAAAACCTTGAAAATTCACTGAAAAAACCATAGGTTATAGACCATATATAGTTAGGAATTCGCATTTACAAAACCTTATTTTACTCACACAAAACCATTGAAATTCCATATATAGTTAGTTGCACTAACTATATATCGCGCACCCGCAATCCACTGCTGATGATGTCACATATTACATCATTCATGACATGGTCAGTGACATCACTGATGACATCACTGATGACATCACTGATGACAACATCCAGTGACTGTATGTTTCTGTAAAGTTAAAATATGTCTTACATATTGAAGAATGAGTGGATGTATAAGTGTCTGGATGAAGGATTTAGTAGGTGCATGACTGACTGTATGAGTGAGTGATTAAATGTGTCTCACTGAGTGCATGGGTTAGTGACTAAACTGTCTTAATTTGTGCATCATTATGTCTGTTGTTCTGTAAACTGTTGCATGTGTTGATAAGTAGCTATATGAGTAACTATATGGGTTATTGATTGGTTGCCCAAGTATTTGTATGGGAGGCTGAGTGTGTGTGTGGGTGGCTGGGAGGTGTATGACTCTGTGCATAGATGTGTGAGCAGTTGATTCACTAGATGTATGGTTTCAAAAGTGCATGTGGAAACAGCTGTATGGGCGGTTGACTGTGTGCATGAGTGTCTTGGTGAGTGAATGGATATCTCAGTGCTACATGTCAAAGTAAATACATATGTCAAACACAGTGCATGTGAGAGTTGACATATATAAATAACTGTGCATAAGAGCCAGTGAATGTGTGAGTGGCTGTATGGATCATTGTGAACTTGTATCAGGGATTGTATAAGAGAGTAAATATGTGTTAGTATATGTTTGAATAAGTAAAGTTTGTATAACTGTATAGTTGAGGAAATGGAGGTGTGATTGATTCTTTGCATGACTGACTAGGTGTGTGAGTAACTCCATGGATGAGTGACAGTCTGTGAGTGTCTGTTTACACTGATTGTATCTAAGGTTATATTAGAGTCTGAAGAGGTTCATCGTATTATCAAATGAATGATATCATCAGTGATGTGATCAGTAATGTCAAATGAGATGTCATCAGTGATGTCATCAGTGATGTCATTTGAGATGTCATCAGTGATGTCATTTGAGATGTCATCAGTGATGTCATCAGTGATGTCACTGACCATGTCATGAATGATGTAATATGTGACATCATCAGCAGTGGATTGCGGGTGCGCGATATATAGTTAGTGCAACTAACTATATATGGAATTTCAATGGTTTTGTGTGAGTAAAATAAGGTTTTGTAAATGCGAATTCCTAACTATATATGGTCTATAACCTATGGTTTTTTTCAGTGAATTATATATATATATATATATATATATATATATATATATATATATATATATATATATATATATATATATATATATATATATATATATATATACATATATATATATATATATTACCTACTGGCGTCTCGCCAGTAGGTATATATAGTTAGGATTTTTTGTCTATGGAACTTTTGAAAATTCTATGTCTAATAACTTTGGCGTTTGTGGACGGAATCGGCTGAAATTTTCAGGAAAATGGCACATTTCGTTTCTGAGCAGCTCTTGAAAATTTGGGGGGGTTTCGTCAAGGGGAGGCCTAGAACAAAGGGGGGTCCCAAAACGCGTTTTCCCCATGTTAATTTCCATAGGGCGGTTGGCCTCACTTTTAGCTCGAACGGCTGAATGGATTTGCACGAAACTTGGCAAAATTGTAGGGACTGTTAGCCCGATGTGCCTTTGCTAGGTCTCAATATATGTGCTCCAGTGGATTTTGAGAAATTAACGTTCAAAACAAGATATATATCTGTAACAGCGCTCCGGGCTGCGCTCCGGTCCGCTTACTTTTCGCGAAACGGAACTTTGCGATGCGAAGCTGATTGGCTCCCGGTGTCTGTCAACATTCTAAACAGTCCGGAGCGGCCGCCATCTTATCTCTCGGTAGGATCGAGAGAGAAGAAGAGGTGAAAAACGAAGGGGGAATTTAATGAAAGGGGGCAAGGTATACCCCTCTTGACCCCCTAGGAATGTTGTTGGGGTTATTAAAGGGTCCCGTGGGGAAAATAAAAAAAAAATTATTTTTCACGGTAGAAGCGCTTCACGGGCCGCGAACCGGGTTGCAAACTGGTAGCGAAACGGGAATTCGCCATTTTGTGTTTCGTTTTAATTAAATTACTAGGTATAAGGGGGTGCGGGAGACGTATCCTAATCCCTTATGTTTTCTGAGGGTGGCTGAGGAGGCTCATATATGTTGATACATGTCTTCCAGCGGCTGTGCGTGAGCTTTTTTTTTTTTGCTGCGTGACGTCTGTTAACGTTCGATTCGATGGAAATCAGGAAGTGTTGACCGCCAATTTGTCAGTGCGATAAAATATTTTGTTATAAATGAATCCTTATTGATAAACATTGTCTGCGCCATCTTGCCTTTTTTCCAATGCCACAATTTTGTCGTGCACGGCAGCCATTTTAGATGCCAGGCCGGTCCCAGGCTATCACCTAGCCCTGCGGATGTAGTTTATGGCCCCAGCTGTAGAGAATCCACACATGCCAACCCTCCCGATTCAGGCGTGAGACTACTGATTTCAGTGCTAGTCTCCCGCCTCCCGATTTCTGCAAGCAAAAACCCGGGGGCATATTACCAACAACTAGCGATAATTTTTGTCTCTAACTTGTTTAGAGACAAAAATTATCGCCGCACATCGGCGATTTTTATCGCAGATAAACCTTGCTATTAGCAAGGTTTATCGCAAATGCGATAGAAAACGGCCGCAATGCATGAATATCGCTGAAAAGTCCGCGATATTCATGCATTATCGAGCAAATGCTCTTAGCCATGTTATCCACCTCCCATTGGATAACATGGCTAAGAACTGCTCAGGGCAGGTGTTAGCTTTTTGAGATATTCGCGCTTAGCGCGAATATCTCCAAAAGTTGGTAATAGGAGATAGCGATGTTAGGGACTGTTTCCAGTCGCTAACATCTTGGCACGCCCACTTTGCATGTCATTAGTGATAAATATCACTGACATGCAAAGCGGGGCCCAAGATGGTCGCTATCTCCTTTTAGCTGTCACTAACTGGTGTTAGCGACAGCTTGGTAATAGGGAGATAATTTTATCTCCGCTTTCTTGGCTTTTAAAGCCAAAAAAGCGGAGATAAACCCCCTTGATAATATGCCCCACGATTCCTCGGGGGTTTCAGCTGACAAGGCTTGGTATTGTGTTACGTGGTAATTCTTCCAGGAAACGTCAGAGGGTCGATGCAGGGGTTCTAGAAGGGGTGATAAACCATTTAAGCCTCATGAACAAGCGCATGGTCTTTTAAAGATCTGTGAAGTACTCGGGGCGGCGGTGTGTCCTCTTTCAGGAGCGGGCGGGGGGGGGGGCACTGCCAGCAACTTGCCAGGCCAGGCAGTGTTCAACACTTGCATCACCCTTTCTCTGCCTGCTATTGCGCTCCATGCTTCGGAAAGGTAAGAAAAAGAACGTGCATTTGAGTTTGAAATGTCCGATCCTGTAGCAGTACACTTGCAAAGCCCACACATGACAATAACCCGATTCAAGGCCCCATTCACCCGATGTTTTTAAAATATATAGCACTCCAACAAAGTGGGATTATAAAACTTTATTAACTTTTAAATATAACGTACGGAACAAAAACTGTAACAAACATTTAAACATTTTTGACAAAAAAAAGCAACAATGGTCAGAAGCTGTCTTTTGTGCGAATAGTCCCAAGGCAGCACAACGTGCTGAGTTCTGGACGGCACCCAGGTGATGTCACCTGGGTGCCGCACTGGTTTTTGGGATCCTACAATGCAGCTCAGAAAAACAGCGTGGGGCGTCCCGGGTGGTGCGGGGGGAGGCCTCGTCAGTAGCGGTCTGTTGTGCGAATAGTCCCAAGGCAGCAGAACGCGCTGAGATGTGGATGGCACCCAGGTGATGTCCAGTAAACTGCCGCACTGGTTTTGGTATCCTACAATGCTGCTCCGAAAATTGGCGTGGGGTGGCCCGGGGGGGGGCGTGGGGGAGGCAGCGTGAACGGGCCTCCCCAGGTGGCGGCCATCCAGCTGAGTTGCGCCCGCTCTTGCGGCTACAGCGTCTCACTCACCATGTAGTTGAGTTGCTCCCACTCTTGCAGTGCAGCGATAGGCGGCTGCCACAGGACTCTTAAAATGGCGGCCGGTTCTTCGGTTTTGGGCCTGGTCCACTAAAATGGCCCTGGGACACCTTGGAACTCGGACGCTTGCCTGCTAGGGCTTGGGCTCCATTCTCGAAAGTGTCCCCTCAGCCGTGAAGATTCTACAAAAGTCTTGGGGGCCCTCGACTCCTGCAGGCTTCCGGTGGGGAGTGGCTGCCATGATTGCTCGTGGAATGACCACGACGGAGCCACGAGATGGTGGTGCTCTCATGGTGACGCCAGCTTCAGTCTGAATCATCCAGAAACAAGGTGGGGCTTTCATCGTTTGGGAAAAAAAAATGTTCTAAACCAATGAAAAGTGTTATTTTTAGGTCATATGACCAAGCCTTCCATCTTTAGGAAACCAAAAGTAAAATGAACCAATGAAAAGTTTTATAAACAAGTCACATGACCTGTTATACGGCATAGGGCTACAAAAAGCGTAGAAAATCCGTTGGCACGTGAGGCGGCGTCAGTAGCGGACCGGTGTGCGAATAGGCCGAAGGCAGCACAACGCGCCGAGATCCGGATGGCACCGAGGTGGTGTCCAGCAAATTGCCGTACTGGTGTGGCCATCCTACAATGCTGTGCCGAAAGACGGCGTGTCCAGCTGAGTTTCGGTCACTCTTGCGGTACAGTGACTCGAACGCGCCGAGATCCGGATGGCACCGAGGTTGTGTCCAGCAAGTTGCCGCACTGGTGTGGACATCCTACAATGCTGCGCCGAAAGTCGGCGTGGGGTGCCCCGTTGGCTTATGAGGTGATGTCAGTAGTGGACCGATGTGTGAATAGGTCGGAACCAGCACAAGGCGCCAAGATCTGAATGGCAAGTCCTGGATGTTGAGTGCCATAGTTGAGAGTTCTGAGCAGTGCTTGTAAGACTATCTGAAGCTTATTTGCACCTGCTGCAGCTTCACTATTGCCCGAGGTGGTGTCCAGCAAATTGCCGCACTGGTGTGGCCATCCTACAATGCTGCGCCGAAAGACGGCGTGTTCAGCTGAGTTCCGGTCACTTTTGCGGTACAGTGACTTGAACGCGCCGAGATCCGGATGGCACCGAGGTTGTGTCCAGCAAATTGCCGCACTGGTGTGGCCATCCTACAATGCTGCGCCGAAAGTCGGTGTGGGGTGCCCCGTTGGCTTATGAGGTGATGTCAGTAGTGGACCGATGTGTGAATAGGTCGGAACCAGCACAAGGCGCCAAGATCCGGATGGCAAGTCCTGGATGTTGAGTGCCATCGTTGAGAGTTCTGAGCAGTGCTTGTAAGACTGTCTGAAGCTTATTTGCACCTGCTGCAGCTTCACTATTGCCCTGGTGTGGCCAAACATCGCCCATGACATAGGCGGCCGGCTCCCGAGGTCCGGCGGAACTTTTTTCCTTTTCCTTTCTGCTTCTTGTCCCACAATCCGTTTCACCTAAAGACACGACCAGGTCCCTGAATGTGTGCAGGGGGACGCTATTGATTGAATGAAAATGGCGGCTTGACACAAAGCTGACTCAAGCGTTGCTGTTAATGCTATACAGACAAAAATTGGTTTTCAGTTTGTACATTCTTCAGGATTTTTTTTTCCATCCAAGGCTGATTGAGAGTTTGTAGAAAAATGGCTTCAGATTTTCCACATATTACTCTTCAACATTCTTCCTAAATGTAACAATGTGAGACTCACTAGGAGAACGGCTGTTTATCTTTCCTTTCAAAATGCTGCCAACAATATTTTCTGAATGGAAGACATCATCTTGTAGCATAAAGGGCCGAAAGGGGTTCTGGTCTGGCCGATGGTTGGTGGAGACATTTTGACTATATCTTGGACCTGCCCGGCCTCGCCCAAAATGGCGCCGGTATAAATGGGACTCGTAACTCCTTGTTGTGTACTGGTTGAACAACGTTGATATCACGAGATATGAATGCAGTTTTGATGCTCATGGCGGGCGGGGACGAGAATTGATTGAATATTTCGACATCCCTATTGATATTAAGTTCTGATGTGTTATTGATTACTGTACTATTGAAAGTTCGAATTAACGTCACCCATGGTACTTGCACGCAAATGTATATCTAGATAAGTTTTTTGTAAGTGGCCCTGTCGTATTTTAATTACAAAATGTACGTCCACCAATTCCGCAACTGTTAGACACCTTAGTTCTTGCAACCTAATGGCTCGTTCTTTACGTTCCTCTATAATGTAAATGTCTCCTCATCATATACGATTTCAGTTTGCTCCGTGGCCGGCCCACGTGGTTATAGGCCCGTATTTGTATACTGACATTTTCACAATAAAGGTTTTTAAAACAAAACATGGTAGTAGTATTTACATTGGTAAAGTTTTTACTTTTAGTCACTGTTTTCGAATCAGTAAAAGGCAAGTGAAATAAAGCAGTCCAATTACATGACGGATAAAAGGTATAATATGTAGGAACGCAGTAAAGATAAATGGTCAAGGGCAGTTGTGTTTTCCTCTCCTGCAACATAAAGTGATCGATAAGAATCTGATAATCAGGCGTATCGGCGACTAAGACAGCAGGCCGAGTCTCTTTTACTCAACGGCTCCATCATGGAACGAAGAAACGCCCTTTTTCTCGAAAAAGGAATATATTTTACTTGCAGGACAGTTGTAAATTTTCCGGGAAAGTACATTAGCCTGGAATATTATAACATATATGTTATAAAAAAAAAAGTTTGAAACCAATAAAAAGCGTAATTTTTAGGTCATATGACCAACCTTTTCATCATTAAAATAACAAAAGTAAAATGAACCAATGAAAAGTTTTATTAACAAGTCACATGACCTGTTATGCTTACGTTACGCGCTGCGCGCCGCGCCCCGGATCACTTCCGGGTGCGCTAACGCGGCGTGTCATATAACGCATTACGCGACAACCTAGGTCAAGAATATAGTCAAAATGTCTCCACCAACCAGCGTTCGGAACACAACCCCTTTCAGCAGTCCAAAAAGTTCTGTTAAATGACAACAGAGGGGACAGGCAACAAGAACCATCAGTCAAAGAGGGGAGGGCAAGTTCTTCTCTACCGGGTCATGTTGGGGCGCTACCGGAACTGATCGAATTGGTAGTCTACAGTGTTTCTGGATGTTTCAGACTAAAGCTGGCGTCAGCATGAGAGCACTACCATCTCGTAGCTCCGTCGTGGCCATTCCACGAGAAGACATGGCAGCCGCTCCCCACTAGAAGCCTGCGGGAGTCGGGGGCCCCCAAGACTTTTGTAGAATCTTCACGGCTGAGGGGACGCTTTCGAGAATGGGACCCAAGCCCTATCAGGGAAGCGTCCGAGTTCCAAGGTGTCCCAGGGCCATTTTAGTGGACCAGGCCCAAAACCGAAGAGCCGGCCGCCATTTTGAGAGTCCTGTGGCACCCGCCTATCGCTGCACCGCAAGAGCGGGAGCAACTCAACTACATGGTGAGCGAGACGCTGGAGTCGCAAGAGCGGGCGGTAAACAGCTGAATGGCGGAAGAGGCACAGTGTAGCAAAAGCGGGCGGAATGGCAACTAAAACGGCAAAGGGGCGCCCCACTACAGCGTGTCTTCAGGTCAAACGGATTGTGGGACAAAGTCCAGAATAGAAGAGTCATCAAAAGGCAAAAAGTTCCGCCGGACCCCGGGAGCCGGCCACCTATGTCGGGGGGGATCTCAGGCTACACCAGTGCTATAAGACTTGGGGAGGGGGTCGGAGCCAAGCGTCTTCTCCGAGTCCGTGCCATCACACCGCCCCTCGGGGGCCTCCGTCAAGCTGTTTAGGGAGGTACCATATAACATTGTTTTCAAATGCAGTCAGGTCCACAAACGACCCTCACTTACTTTGAGAATAGTGAAGCTGCAGTAGGTGGAAATAAGCTGCAGACAGTCTTACAAGCACTGCTTTTCTAAACATTTTTAGATTTTTTGTATTTTTGCACAGTTTTATATTTTTTTTTTGTTTTTGATGGAGGGGAAACAACAAAGCACAGGCATTGAAAAAGGCTCAAACTCAGAACTCTGAACTATGGCACCCAACATCCAGGACTTGCCATCCGGATCTTGGCGCCTTGTGCTGCTTCCGACCTATTCACACATCGGTCCACTACTGACATCATCTCATAAACCAACGTAATGTAAATAGTTATTTAATAAAATGTTTTACCCTGTTACTTTGCTGGTGTGTTGTCTATATTTTTAATATTTGCATAGGGTTTGTCGTTATTTTGGGCGGGGTGGGTGACGGAGCCGAGCTGTCTTGCAGCCCTCATGGTGTGGAGCTCAGTTCATCTCACTATTTTCGTATTTCTCATGAAGGGTTGTTCCTAATATTTCTATTTTAGCGAGGTCAAAAAGAGATCCAATTAGTGGCCTACTGATTTTGCTCGATTAATTTTATTTTTTTACACGATTTTTCACGATTTTTCACTATCTGCAAAGACTAAACAGAGTATTGCGACTTTGTGCTTGTTTGTAAATAGAGAATGAACCAAAGAGAATCAATTGTAAAACAGTAAATGCTTGGATAACAATCAATCAAATGGAGAGACAAGCAGGCACGACGGATTACAACGGGGGTAAAGGCCTGCGTTAACTACTCTTCACTATCTGCAAAGAGAGAGTACTACTAAGAGAAAAGAGGGGGGGGGCAGCGTTCAAAGCACATCAGCGTGCATAAACACGAAAAAGTTTTTACCTATCACGTACTTGACATTTGACAGCTTTTGATATTTGCTATTAAAAAACCATTGAAATTCATAGAAAAAACCATAGGTTATAGTCCATATATAGTTAGGAATTTGCATTTACAAAACCTTGAAAATTCACTGAAAAAACCATTGGTTATAGAACATATATAGTTAGGAATTTGCATTTACAAAACCTTATTTTACTCGCATAAAACCATTGAAATTCCATATATAGTTAGATGCGCTAACTATATATCGCGCACCCGCAATCCACTGCTGATGATGTCACATATTACATCCTTCATGACATGGTTAGTGACATCACTGATGACATCACTGATGACATCTCAAATGACATCTCAAATGACATCACTGATGACAACATCCAGTGACTGTATGTTTCTGTAAAGTTAAAATGTGTCTTACATATTGAAGAATGAGTGGATGTATAAGTGTCTGGAAGAAGGATTTAGTAGGTGCATGACTGACTGTATGAGAGAATGATTAAATGTGTCTTAATGAGTGCATGGGTTAGTGACTAAACTATCTTAATTTGTGCATCATTATATCTGTTGTTCTACAAACTGCTGCATGTGTTGATCAGTAGCTATATGAATAACTGTATGGGTTATTGATTGGTTGTCCAAGTATTTGTATGGGACACTGAGTGTGTGTGTATGGGTAGCTGGGAGGTGTGTGACTCTGTACATAGATGTGTGAGCAGTTGATTCACTATATGTATGGGTTCAAAACTGCATGTGGAAACAGCTGTATGGGCGGATGACTGTGTGCATTAGTGTATTAGTGAGTGAATGGATATCTCAGTGCTACATGTCAAAGTAAGTACATATGTAAAACACAGTACATGTGAGAGTTGACATATATAAATAACTGTGCATAAGAGCCAGTGAATGTGTGAGTGGCTGTATGGATCATTGTGAACTTGTATCAGGGATTGTATAACAGAGTAAATATGTTTTAGTATATGTTTGAATAAGTAAGGTGTGTATAACTGTATAGTTGAGGAAATGGAAGTGTGATTGATTGTTTGCATGACTGACTAGGTGTGTGAGTAACTCCATGGATGAGTGACAGTCTTTGACTGTCTGTTTACACTGATTGTATCTAAGGTTATATTAGAGTCTGAAGAGGTTCATGGTATTATCACATGAATGATATCATCAGTGATGTGATCAGTAATGTCAAATGAGATGTTATCATTGATTTTATCAGTGATGTCATTTGAGATGTCATCAGTGATGTCATCAGTGATGTCACTAACCATGTCATGAATGATGTAATATGTGACATCATCAGCAGTGGATTGCGGGTGCGCGATATATAGTTAGCGCATCTAACTATATATGGAATTTCAATGGTTTTATGCGAGTAAAATAAGGTTTTGTAAATGCAAATTCCTAACTATATATGTTCTATAACCAATGGTTTTTTCAGTGAATATATATATATATATATTACGGTCGCGGTCGCCAGTAGGTAGTTATAGATAGGATTTTTTTCAATGCAAAATCTCAACATTCTATTGGAAATAACTTTGGCGCCGGTTGAGGAATCTGCCTGAAAAGTTCCTCAAATTTGCCTCGCAGCGCTCCGGTCCTTCCCTGAAGGTTTGGGGGGGATTCGTCAAGTGGAGGCCGAGATAAAATGGGGGTCCCAAAACATGTTTTCCCCATTTTAATTTCCATAGGGCGGTCAACCTCACTTTTAGCCCGAACGGCTTAATGGATTTCCACCAAATTTGGCAAAATTGTGAGGACTGGTAGCCCGATGTGCCTTTGCTATGTCTCAAGATATATGCTCCAGTGGTTTTTACGAAAATTAACTTTGAAAAAATATATATTGGGCTATATATATGTTAGAGCCCAAATGTAGCCCAGTGTAGCCCAATGTAGCCCAAAGATGGCCACCAGAGACAAAAAAACAAATGTAGCCCAAATATCAGTCAGATGTAGCCCAACTATAGCCCAATGACAGAATGTCCCAGAGTGTTCTAAAGAAAAACTAGAAGCTAACAGTCTTACTTATGACAAAAGTATGGCACACCTGAAGTCATCTTGATTGGAATAAAGTGTTAACACTTAAAATATTTAATTTGCAAAGGAACACAATGAGGGGGTTCATTTTGCCATAGAAATTATGATTAGTGCTGAAGAAAGAAAAATTAGGGCACATTTTGAGTGACTTCTCAAATCCTCTTATATTTCATTAAAACAATTCTGATATGCAGTCTCCCAAGATGGCCACCAGAGACAAAAGAGCCCAAATGTAGCCCAAATATCAGCCAGATGTAGCCCAACTATAGCCCAATGACAGAATGTCCCAGAGTGTTCTAAAGAACAACTAGAACGCTAACAGTCTTACTTATGACAAACGTATGGCACACCTGAAGTCATCTTGATTGGAATAAAGTGGTAACACTTAATACATTTAATTTGAAAAGGAACAAAATGAGGGGTTTCATTTTGCCAAAGAAATTTTATATGTATGTATATATATATATATATATATATATATATATATATATATATATATTACCTACTGGCGGTCGCCAGTAGGTAGTTATAGTTAGGATAATTTTCAATGTTAAATCTCAACATTCTATTTTGAATAACTTTGGCGCCGGTTGACGAATCTGCCTGAAATTTTCAGGAAAATGGTCTCATGGCGGTCCGGTCCTTCCCTGAAAGTTTGGGGGGGATTCATCAAGCGGGGGCCGAGATAAAAGGGGGGTCCCAAAACGCGTTTTCCCCATGTTAATTTCCATAGGGCGGTCGATTTCACTTTTAGCCCGAACGGCTGAATGGATTTCCACCAAACTTGGCAAAATTGTAGGGACTGGTAGCCCGATGTGCCTTTGCTATGTCTCAAGATATGTGCTCCAGTGGATTTTGAGTAATTAAGGTTCAAAAAAATATATATATCTATAGCAGCGCACCCGTACGCGCACGGGTACGCGCACCGGGCGCGTCACGCGACTTGCGCGAGGAAAGCTGATTGGCTCTCGGGTGTCTGTAAACATTCTAAACAGTCCGGAGCGGCCGCCATCTTGTGTCTCGGTAAAATCGAGACACAAGAGGTGGCCAAAACAAAGAGGGAAATGACCATAAGGGGGCAGAGTAGACCCCCCCTGACCCCCTAGGTTTGATGTGGGGGCCATAAAAGGGCCCCGCAAGGCAAAAAAAAAAATTTTTTTTTTTTTGATTTTCGCGGGGGGAGCGCCCGGTACGCGCACCTGTGCGCGTACCTGGGAGCGTACCATGGGAAAAAAGAATGACAGTTTTAAAAGTAGCTGTTTAGAAAAAAAAATGTTTAGTTGTTTTTTTTATACATACACATACATATATATAAATGCATATGCACATATATATATGCATATATGTCTATATGTGTGCGTGTAGAGAGAGGTAGAGAGGTAGAGGTGTAGAGGTAGAGAGGTAGAGAGGTAGCGGTAGAGAGGTAGAGATTAGTAGAGAGAGAAGAAGAGAGAGGTAGAGAGGTAGAGAGTAGAGAGTGAGTAATAGAGAGTAGAGAGTGAGTAGTAGAGAGTAGTAGAGAGCAGTAGAGAGAGTAGCAGAGTGAGTAGTAGAGAGTAGTAGAGTGAATAGTAGAGTGAGTAGTAGAGAGTAGTAGAGAGTGAGTAGTAGAGACTGAGTAGTAGAGAGTAGTAGAGAGTAAGTAGTAGAGTGAGTAGTAGAGAGCAGTAGAGAGTGAGTAGTAGAGAGTGGGAGAGAGTAAGTAGTAGAGAGTAGTGGAGAATATTCCAAAGTTTGGCACAGCACCACTTTCACAATGAGTCCAATCAAATCATATCACTTAGAGTACTTATTGAAGCGCTGAATCTTGGTGTATATTCAAATGCTTTTATTGTCCTTAAGTTTATGTACCACAGCCAGCCGAAACGTTTCGTTCTGTACAACAGAACTTCTTCAGGGCGTTCTTATTTCCTTCAAGTTATGTCGGTATCCCGTTGTCATATAACTAGATATTTCTTCCAAATGTTAGACGAGACATAAGTATATTCCTATTCAAAGTGACTAGGTATCAATTTTACCCACACAATTCGGGCAGACTTGAGTAATTTATAGCATCCTCAAAGTCAGTCATTCAAAAATTCCAAAGTATAGGACATGATAATCCAAATCCAAATGTTTCTCAAGAAAAGTCATTTACTATCGTTCGGAATATCGGTGTTTGGGCAGATATGATCCAGGGACCCCCAGTATGCAAGGGGAATTAGTCCCCCCTCTGCAAAGGCGCCAGTGGCCTGCATTGCAGAGAGGTGTAACAAGGGTGTGGCCTCATTACACTTCTCTGCAATGCAGCTCCCTCGTGCATACTGGAGGCTCCTGGTGGACTAGTTGACCCCAGGGACCCCCAGTATGCAAGGGGAATTAGTTCCCCCTCTGCAAACGCGGCAGTGGGCTGCGTTGCAGAGAGGTGTAACAAGGGGCATAGTCTCATTACACCTCTGCAATGCAGCCCCAGGTGCATAATGGAGGTTCCAGGTGGGCTAATAGGCCCCCAGGGGCCCCCAGTATGCAAGGGGAATTAGTTTCCCCTCTTCAAACATGCACGGGGGCTGCGTTGCAGAGAGGTGTAAAAAGGGTTGTGGCTTCATTACACCTCTCTGCAATGCAGTCCCCTGGCGCATACTGGAGATTCCTGGTGGGCTTTCAGGTCTTATATAGTTAGGAATTAGCATTAAAAAAACCTTTGAAATTCACTGAAAAAACCACAGGTTTCACACCAGTTATAGTTAGGAATTAGCATTTAAAAAACCTTTGAAATTCACTGAAAAAACCATAGGTTTCACACCAGTTATAGTTAGGAATTAGCATTTAAAAAACCTATTAAATTCACTGACAAAACCAGTTATAGTTAGCTGGAAATTTTACTGATATAAAACCAATGAAATTCCACGTTATAGTTAGTTGGACTCACTATAACTTGCGCGTGCAATGCACTGCTGATGACGTCACATATTACATCACTCATGACATGGTCAGTGACATCACTCATGACATCACTGATGACACCATCCTTGTGACATAGTGACAGACCTCCTTTCACTGTAATGTAACCCTTGAAACACATATTCAAAAATAGAAACTGAAATTTAAAAAAAATGGAGATACCCATATCAGTTACAACAAGCAATTCAGTAATTCCACCATCTATATGCACATCCAGTCATTCACCAACAGTTCTATATAGTCACTCATACATATACTCACTTATCATATGAAGTGATACACCTATACATCCTGTTACACACCGACAGACATCCAAAAGTTACTCACACACATACTCACACGTGCAAATAAACTATTGAACATCCATTTATTTGAATATAGAGTTATACACACACTTCCACCTTACTTGTATTGAAAATTACACATATTTATTCTCTTAAACAATCACTTATAGAAACACATACTTATTTAAACAGGAACTCTTACAATCTCTTACTCTCACATATACTCACTTATATACATCAATATTCACATATACTAGATTAAAACATATGTAGTTACTGATAAAGACACTAGTGAGACAGTCATTCACTCACTAACAAACACATATACACACTCATCCATCCATACAGTCCTGCACATATGCTGTCTTCAAAACACATACAAACAGCGAGTCAGTCACTCATGCATCTATGTGCTAAGTAATACCCCCACCAAACCATATAGACACTCATACTGATACTAAGAGAAACATCTAATAACCCATATACATACGCATGTAGCTACTTACCAACACATGTAGCCACTTATACACAAAGTGAAACACTAATAAATGAATTTAAATATTTAAACATAACTCACTAATATTTATTTTTCAGAAAGACACATATTCACTGGATGGTGTCATCAGTGATGTCATGAGTGATGTCACTGACCATGTCATGAGTGATGTAATATGTGACGTCATCAGCAGTGCATTGCACGCGCAAGTTATAGTGAGTCCAACTAACTATAACGTGGAATTTCATTGGTTTTATATCAGTAAAATTTCCAGCTAACTATAACTGGTTTTGTCAGTGAATTTAATAGGTTTTTTAAATGCTAATTCCTAACTATAACTGGTGTGAAACCTATGGTTTTTTCAGTGAATATATATATATATATATATATATATATATGTATATGTATGTATATGTAGATATATTTATATATATATGTATATATATATATATATATATATATATATATATATATATATATATATATATATATATATATATATATATATTCACTGAAAAAACCATAGGTTTGACACATGTTATAGTTAGCTGGACATTTCACTCATATAAAACCAATGAAATTCCCCGTTATAGTTACTTCAGCTAACTATAACTCGCGCGCCCGCAATGCACTGCTGATGATGTCACACATCACATCACTCATGACATCATCTATTAAATGGGTTAGTTTTGAAAATTACATATATTTTATATATGTAGATCTGAAAGTTGGTTGAAAAAAATTGTAGTATATAAGTGTATAATCGGTTGCTATCTGGGTGAAAAATAGATCTATAACTGACTGATTAAAAATATCTTAATAAGTACATGTGTTACTGAGTAATATTTAAATATATACCTATCTGTGTCTGTCTATCAGTTTCTTTTTTAGTGGCTAAATGTGTTGATAAGTAACTTTATCACTGATACATTATATCTATATAGGTTATTGTTTCTTTATTATTACCAAAAGTATCTCAGTGTCTAAGTGTTAATATGCTACATTAGGAGATTTTACATATTCCATTCATGCAAGAGTCAGTGACATACTATTCCTATATGTTGTAGGCAGCATATGTGAGATACTAGATATTATCAGTGATATCAAGAGTAATGTCACTAACCATGTGATGAGTGATGTAATATGTAACATCATCAGCAGTGCATTGCGGGCGCGCGAGTTATAGTTAGCTGAAGTAACTATAAAAAGGGAATTTCATTGGTTTTATATGAGTGAAATGTCCAGCTAACTATAACATGTATCAAACCTATGGTTTTTTCACTGAATTTCATAGGTTTTTCAAATGCTTCTTCCTAACTATAACGTGTGTAAAACCTATGGTTTTTTCAGTGAATTTCATAGGTTTTTCAAATGCTACTTCCTAACTATAACGTGTGTAAAACCTATGGTTTTTTCAGTGAATTTCATAGGTTTTTTGAATGCTAGTTCCTAAGTATGAAGGATATACCTGAAATAAATATCAACATACCAATCTTACGTGCACAACCGAGTGCACGCAGCCACCTATTTATTTCATGAAAGCTTGCAATTTAAACCTAATGAATTTCTTCATAGACCAATGAAAGAACTTATAGTACGTTAAAGACACTGAACCTAAGCTTTTTTTTTTGTCATATAATCCTTTTAATTAAATGGAGCCGGATTTCTTTTTAATCGTTCGTGCGTGACTGGTTGTACACACCTTAATATTTCTTTAAAAAAATATAAAAGGTTTTATAATTTAACAATTGTATAGTTAAATCAAGCTCTAAAAATATGTGAAATCCGTATGTGTTTGAATTCACTTCTTTTCACGTTTTTAAATTTCGCTGAAGAACATCACTACTTCCAAATCACGTTCGTAACTAGATAGTGTCACCGCCTACACGTCCTGAGAAGCGCATGTAAAGTCATGTGACTTGAAAACAACACTTCCAATTGGTTCTTAGTAGTTTCTATTCTGGAATTTACACGCAGCACTCCACCCACTTTCCTCACTATCTTTTCTACTCTCAAGAGACAACAACGTCGAACATCTTCCCGAAGACTTTGCTGAAATGGCTGCCGTTCCGCATTCATCTTCCGAATCTGAAGGAAATGAGCGACCACCTTTGAGAAGAAAAAAGGAGGCCACGCTATTACCATCAGAAGTGACCAGCACATCTTCTGCAGGACGACCTGTATCTCCATCGAGTGCTGAGATGGACTTGAGACCATATCTTGGGAACGTGCACATGAAATGCAAGAACTGTGGAAAACTTCTTCTATACGGAGAGCAAAGCCTTATTCTAATTAAACTCAAAATTGAGAGTCATAAATGCTCCGAGAAAAGTTAAATTTCTTCACTTTATTTTGATAGTATGACATCCTGAAAAATGTCGTAGCAACTTTAAGAAATCGAACGCATCATAACACTTGTTTCCATAAAAAAAAGTTCTTTTCAGAACTAACTGTTTGTACCAAAACGAGCTCCAAGAGCATATTATGAGATGTTTTTTCGCCGCTTTCTTTTAGTGCGCGACCGGGTGCGCGCACCCCCCTATCGCGTACAGTCATCGAGACACGCATGTGAAGTCATGTGACTTCAAAAGAACACTTCCAATTGGTTCTTAGTAGTTTCTATTCTCCAATTTACACGGAACACTCCACCCACTTCCCTGGAGAAACTTTTAAACCCTCCTCTTATCAAACATTCGACATCGTTCACATAGCAGTGTAGTAAATAACACTAGATGCACTCCATCCCTTAATTACAAGGGACATATTGCTATGTGAAAACAACTTTTGTTTTCACGCGATAATGTGAAATACTGAGCCTGTTACAGAATTTTCTTTCACATATATGTTACCATTCTCCTTCAAGCACTAACACCGTAGAAAATACCACCAATAGCGGTGATATTTTTTACACCGAGAACGGGCGATTTGTATCGCTTAGAGCTCATGCAATCATAAAGTTTTATTTCCTAAGTCTCTGATCTCCAACTGTGCAACGCGACTCCCCTGTGTGTCGTAATGAGGTGCTAAGAGCACCACGCACACTCTACTGTGACTAAGCATCCATAAATTTCACGGGCATCTCTACCCTGCTATCTGCAATTGTAAACATCAAAAGGAGCTACGCAGCGCCCCTCGGAGAGGCCTCACTCCCACTGCTACAACGGCTTGGCAGTCGCCAAGATCCACAAGAACAGCGTTTCGGATTCATTGAACTTCTGTGACGGTCTCAGTGAAAATAAGCACTAAACAATATTCAAGTATGTAGTAGTCCTCCTGCTTGGTTAGAGACTAAAAATTTGCCGCAGCGCTGCGGCGATTTCTACCGCAAATAAACCTTGGTATTAATAAGGTTTAACACCAATGCGGTAAAAATCGTTGCAAAGCATGAATATCACAGAAAAGTCTGCATTATTCATGCATAGCAACCTAATGCTATTAGCCATGTTATCCACCTCCCATTGGATAACATGGCTAAGAGCTGCTCAGAGCAGGTGTTAGCTTTTAGAGATATTCCCGCTTAGCGCAAATATGTCCAAAAGCTAGTAATAGCAGATAGAGATGTTAGACACTATTTTCAGTCGCTAACATCTTGGCACGCCCAGTTTGCATCTCATTAGATATAAATATAACTGACATGCAAAGTGGGGCCCAAAATGGTCGCTATCTCCTACTAGCTGTCGCTAACTGGTGCTAGCGGCAGCTAGGTAATACAGAGATAATTTTATCTCTGCTTTCTTGGCTTTTAAAGCCAAAAAACACAGATAAACCCTCTTGATAATATACCCCTATATTCAAATTGCTGCGTCAAGACCTACGCCTGCTTCAATCACATGCACAGTTTTGAAACAGCATGGGCCTGAAAGTCATTGAGTAAAATCTCATAAATTATAGTCAGCCACTTTCAAGACGCATTACTTCAGAGGAACACTTCTTTATGATACAGCGCTTTAGAATGACACATATCTCCTCTTTATAGAGACCCCTCAGGTTTTTTTAACAGCTGTTAAATCCTTCCATACTCATCACAAAGCTCCTCCATCACGAGCATTGCCTCAGCTGTCCTCAGGACGGACAACATTTGTGATGAACATGCCGCTGTGCTTGCGCAACACTAACATTGCGCTTCCTTGACACGTTCTATTCACTAAGCAGAACCATGACGGAACCACTCTATCATGAACACACCTCAACCATGGCTCAGAAAGGAGTAGCTCTATCATGACCATACAAGTACCACTAAGCCCCCCAGGCCCCTAATCTTGAGGCAGAATTAGCACTGCAACGCAGGATTTAAAGTCCTGCAAAGAACACCATGTAACATTTAATATCATATCCACCATTGTTTTCATATATCACTATTGCTATACTCACTCAGTGAAATGTCGCTCATTTTATTAAATCACTTTTAAAGCATGCCTTCTAACAATGCACCCAATCCTATGTGGAAGTGTTTAATATAAAAGATGACATTGCTTTAACAAGGATAGACAAATAAATAACACAATGATGTAAACATTTCTTTATTATATATACTTACCTAAAAAAAAGAAAAAAAAAGTAAATTTCTTATTAAAACGTACCACCTGTGGAAGAAAATTAAAAATAAGATTATAAAGTATATTTATTAAAGAAAAAACAATAGGAGACAATAAGAGAGATGCAGAGAAAACTCTCAGATATTATTAATTAAACTCACCTTATAAATATAATATCTGTGGAGGAGAGTAAAAAAAAATCTGTTACAATACATATTTCTGAATGCAATGTAACAAAATAGGTGAAACAACATATTAAATGATTTATTTTTGCTGTCCTCCGAATACATTGATTTTCACTATCAAGAGTGATTTCAATATTAATCATCATAGAACAGCGGGGAAAAAAAAACACAATCAAAATGATTGTGTTTAAAAAACCCATACAAAATCTGCATACATATTATAAATACCTGAAAAAAACATGTCTTAAATGTTTTCCTCAAATTCGCAATTTCTTGAGTAAGCACACTACATCTTCCACAGTTACAAACTAATTAAAGTATACCACTTATTTTTCGAGATATCTCAACAAAGCCCCGTGCAGGTATCTCCTATAAAAAATGTATTTGAAAGACACAGTTTCTTCTCTCATACCCTTCCGCGTGGCCAAATTATATAAGCTAACTCATTATCTTTCAAATACCTCTCCCAAAAACTTGCGTCCATATAAGTTTTAAAATAATTTTCAAAAGTACTCATTTTCTTCTCTCATATTTTTCCACGTGGCCAAATACTATGAGTTAAGTAGTTTTTTTCTGAAATTATTTAATCTTAGTCTTATCTATTGTTTTCTGAACCTTCACAATTAAAATTTGTAACATGTTTTATACCATCAAACATTAAGTAAATTTGTACCTGATGTTATCACTATGCCAAACAAAAATTACATTTATAAATTTGCACACCCTCATTTACATGATATTTGTAAACTAGTAAGTTTCAGATCTTTACAGTATACATCTTCCTACAGCAAGTCATTCTACTGAAATGTGGGTTCCAAAAATAACAGATAAGAGTTAGTTAAAGCAAAAGGCAAACGTTTTTTAAAAGTCAATTGGCTATCATTGCAAAGCGTCCAGCCACTAGCACACTTCAAATAAGCTGTATAATGTCCTGATGATGTAGAAGGCCCTTCATGAAAAATAATGGCTACAGTTACAAATGTTCTTCTAGAAATAGAAACTTGAGAAGCCACAAAATTTTTAATTAAAGTTGACAATTTACTCCCATCAGCTCTGCATCGTTGAAACATTAAAATTACATATTGTCCGTATCTATGGATAAATAAAGTTGATAACATTTCAGACTTGCATTGAGAACAGACCATGTTCTGATGCGCATCTTTAACTAGTTTATTAAAAGGCACTTCTTTGCAGTCTGGTAATGTCAAATATAAAAATCTTTCACTGGGTATCTCAGTACTACTTAAAAATGAGCAATTATCACACTTATGTTCCCATTTATAAGAAAGGCCGAAAAGACTATCAATATCTACAGCTTCATCCTCCAAAACTGTAAACATATACATGATAAATTCCTGACAATCTTGCTGAATATTCTGAGAAAATTGATTTACTCCTGCACATATGTCTAAAACATTCCTTAGTTCTGAAACACTTGCTACTTCACTATCACCACTACTACACATTTCAAATATAGAATTTAAAGAATAGCAAAATGTATACTCCTGATTTTCTATAATCTGTTCCTTAACATATTTCAGAAAGAAAACAACATTAACTACTACATTTGCATAGCAGTTGACACCAGACCTATTTTCAAACTTAAATCCAACAATCTCTTCAATACTAACAGTTTTGCTACGGCTACCAACAACAGCTACATCTTTTTTTCGTCGTTTCTCGACTACTTCAGCACATTTGTCCTCATTTTTCCTTTTCTGACCAACTATACGCCTTTCAATTAAAGGATATTGAGGTAAACTTGGAGCATATTCTCTTCTTAACCTATTATACTCCTTGACACAATTTAAATCTGCACTAATCTTTGTCTCATCATAATCAATTAGATAAAGCCCACATAAAGTTCTAGCTCGCGATAGAGCAACATACGCCATACCCTCTTTGAATACAGTGCTACCAATATTTACCAAAGCACAATCTACACTTAAACCTTGAGATTTATGTATAGTCACTGCATATGCCAAACAAATTGGAAATTGCTTACGACGGACATATAAGTCTTTCACAAGCAAAAAACGAGTTGAACATCGACTAATTTGTTGAACTTCCTCAATCCCATCAAATTTTATCCTCAAAAATTCAATCTCATCTCTATTTGTATAATTCACAACACCAACACCATTACCCATTGCTCCATTTACCAATCCTCTTTCTACATGTAAATTTCTCCCTAAAATTATCCGACAATTTAAACATACATACAGATTTTACTCTAAACCAGCAGTTTTAGATATAGTTTTTTGAAGAGAATCCAATTTTAATTTCAACTTTTCAGACAAAACAATAGTACTACCTTCATGCTCTATTCTATCTTTAGCTTCCAGTTTCTTAATTTCTTGATTTTCTAAATTCAACATTTTTTCATTAAAAACTGAACATTCTTTCAGAGTTGGCATCAAACATTATCTTCATTAGGAAACAGCTTGGAAAGTAATCGGGTTCGTTGAGTGTGTTTCGCATCTTCAGTTAATTTTCCAATCCTAATATCTTGAAGAATACTTCCATATTTAGTATCCTTTGCCTGTCGCATATTTTGAATCAGTTCAGTATATTTGAAATGTGACCATATATTTACATTTCCAATACTGCCCAGGCACTATCTGGTCTCCTCATGTGTAACAGTTTCAAATACAGGTTGTCCTTTCACAGGAGTTAGCTGCAGTAGATCTCCAAAAACTATGACATGTTTACCTCCAAATAACACATCATACTCTGTCTTAAGTGTCTGTTGCATTCTTAAATGCACAAAAGCAAGCATTAAATTGGAGACCATGCTTACTTCATCAATAATAAGAAGTTTCATTTTTTTAAGGACTCTAGAAACTTCAAAACAAGCTTCTCCAGATAACTTCTGATATTGTAATTTATTTTCATGTTCAACTGGCAGCATCAGTAAACGATGTAAAGTAACACCTTTAATATTATGTGCTGCCAATCCAGTTGGAGCAGTAACAACACACGACAGTGTTGACTGAGTTGTTTGCTGTAAATATGTAGTAATTCCTTTAATTAGGAAACTTTTACCAGTCCCAGCTTCTCCACTTACATATAATCGAATAGGTTCAAATGACATACATGAGCAATCTTTTCTCTCATGACGAAAGCCATGCTCAATGTGCTCTGTCACTTCATCATATATCTGTCTTTGCTCAACATTAAACTGCTTCTTTAATTCTTCTAAGTCGATTACTTCCTCTTGACCTTGCTGCATTGCTCTTTCCACCTCATCCATGGCGGTGGCTGCTTCATTTTGGATAATTGGTTGTCCCAGTGGATCTTGACTTAATGAAGCCGAACTTTGACTACCTTGTGAACTATCTCTAGCAATCTCCGCTGCAATTGTCGCTTCTTGCTCTATTTCATCATTCAACATTTGGAGATAAGTACTAAAAACAGGACATTCAATATTACTTTTAGATGCGTTGAATGAATCTTCATAACTATCAAAGTCTCCAAGTAGTTCCTCTTCTCTACGCCATGGTTTAAAGAGTTGCAAAAGAGCAAAATAGTAAAATTCTCTTTTATCAGGTGTTTCGCAACTCAGTTTCCGATGATTTATCAAGTGTCCTTTTCTTTGTTTTACCAGACATCCTTCATGTCCAATTACAGCATGTACACCTTTATCAATATTCTCCGTAACATTTCTTTTAAAAGTATAATTTTGAAGTATTTAATGCAGACAAATGTTTTCAAGCAGAGTACTTCTATTTGGATAGTATGTATCCAACATATTTGTTTTCAAAATGTCTGTACTGTTTGGTTCTTTCTGGGCTAAATATTCAATTTCTTGCACAGGTTTCAGAACACGGTTTCGTATTTCTGCTAGGCCCAAACTTACCCAGAGAATAGTCCTTGATTTCGCATAAAGACTTGCTGATGATAATCTGTCACAACATTCATATGCTCCAATTTCTCGATGAGACAGCATCTTCAAACTGTACGTATACAATTTCTTGCTCAGGCTCTTTTCATGAGAAATGTCTTCCCACATCTCCTTCAGTTCCGTCTTTTCAGATTTCGTGATGTAAGACGTTACATATCGAGCCACAGCAATAGAGTTGTCTGCAACATATTGTATGTCCATGTTAGCATTCCACATGGACAAAATGACTGGGTTATAGTCATTAATATATTTCGATTCTTCACCTCTTCTTAAATTGTACGTATTTTTAGGTGACCTCCTTCTGATATTATGTCGCAAACATGACATCAAATTGTTGACTCTTCCTTTTGAAAGTACCGGTTGTGCAAATCCAAAGCGACATTTGGTGTAAAATTTGCTCTTTGATTTGAATTTTCGCCGACAATATTTTCCAAAGCGATGACTTTGAAAACGTAACACTTTTCCTCTTAAGTCCTTATCAGTGGTACTATTAGGTATGTCACAAGTGGCATACTGTTCAATAAAAGACAGTACAGTCTCATCCGAGTCTATTCCAAATTTAGGAGCATCCTTGATCCATAGCAGCATATGAATATGAGGAGCACCTCTTGCTTGATATTCTTTTCTCCAAAAAAAATCCAGTACTTCACCAAGAGGCGGATTTTTCTTGTTAGTAATGAAAGACATCATAGCTTCAAATCTATGATTAAAATATCTGCAAACATTAACTGGATCTAATGAACACAGTTCTCCAGGTGTCTTGTAGTTTATATTTTCTATGTTTGCATTCGCCTCCCGAAGAAATTCAATTAAATCTTCCCAAGCATACTCTGCACAGCTTAGAGTTAAAAACCATGTTGGTGCTCCTAAGTTTCTAAGCATGCACTTCAAATCTCCATGACGACGGTACCAATACTCATTAGTACCCCGCTGACCCTAGCCATTAAATTAATTAGATGTGAATCCAAAACACTATCTTTCTGTTGCACTTTATCCATAAATTCCTTTGCTGAAATATTTTGCAGATGTACACCACTTTTTAAGATATAATTTACTGCATAAGACAGACCAGATAAGTCACTCTCAAACAGAAGATGAAACAGATATGGAATGCATTGGCGAAACCTTGGATCTTCTGCATATAATCTTGTTGTCCGGTACTCAGATGCAGGAATCTGCATAGGTCGATCATCATATCGTGTACCTTCACCTGTAGGAAATAACTGTGGAAAACAACGACCTTCCAAACTTTCTTCCCAGACACTAATAGGATTTCCTTTCGCCTTTTTCATCTGAAATAATTCAATAGCATTCCCTATTGCTTCTTTGGAATGCAGTGGATGAACACTGTAATGTTCATAAATTTCTTCAGATCTGGATACATCAACTTTTTCAATTTGTCCACTAGATAAATCACTATCCTCTTCTTCACTTACATCTTCTTGTTCTACGTATACATCTTTGTAATACTTATTATTTTGCACTAAATACAACGTTGCCTTTTTCACTTTCCTAACATCCACTAAATCTTGCCAAATTTTCTAACTCTTTGTAGGTACACCATTAACTAGAATAACTAGAGGTTCCTCTTCTACATTTTCAACACCAATTGTTTCCATATTTTTTTTTAGATCAAGAGGCAAATACACAACTCTACCCTTTAATCCTCTTAGTAAGTCTGAAGGATTTAATTTACCAGTCTTAGGCTCCATTCGAACAATAGCCTGAAAAGGATGCACACATTGAATCAGAATCGTCTCATAAGTATTTAAATCCATCAATTCTGATGGAATATTTACCAACTCTAGATTATTATGAACAGCTCTAGCAGGCATTTTATTTTCATTTAATTTATTATAACAATATTTACAAACACGTTGCTGAAAACCCAAATCAAAATAGTTTTCCACCAACAAATAAGTTGCAAAATCTTTCCATTGTCCATTACTTTCATCTTCACTTTTTAAATATAAATCAACTAACCTCGTTTGACTTTTGTAATGAATGCGTCGGCAACAGACACAAGAAAAATTTGGTTTCTCACCTGCAATTACCTTAAACTTTATTATTTCCTGTTCAAAATTTTCAATATTTACATTTCCAACATTTTCTAACACATTTCCTTCTATAATTATATCAGCTTCTGCATTATCTTCCTCTGGACCAAAATAACTTACCTCAATTTCTGCACAAATCTTCTTAACATCTAATTCACATCCATACAAAAGAGCACTATTTAACTGTTTAAGTTTAAGTGCTGGACTTTTTGCATAGTACAACTTTCTCACTAATTTTCTAATTTTAGTATGATGCACTGCTAACATCCGGAAGTGATGAAAGACACTCTGGCATATTTTTTTTAGAGAGACAAGCCAGAGAATGGCCTTGCAGACCTATTTTCTCGCGCAATCTGCATTCATCTAATTCTTGCAACATTTTAATTTTTTTTTTTAGACTTTCTTTAGTGTACTTACGTAAGAAATTGCGAAAGAAATCAATTGAATCCTGTCGTACACTACAAATGCTACTACAATTCCAACTGTAAACAGGAGCATTAGGACGTCCCTCTATAGCTTCTCTAGCCATAACATCTTCTACATTTCTAACCACAATTTTCTCTTTCTCAATAACACAACCATCCTTCACCTCATACGCTCGACCACTGGTGTCAACTGCATGCAACAGATCGTTACTTTGAAAGTAACTCTCTTCATTAAAAAATGGCTCAGAAGTTGAAGTATGCATCCACTTCCCAGAAAACACTTTACAAAAATTACTCCTATTTATGTGTCTCTTCCATTTACTTTTACCTTTGAAAACTCGAATCGCCTTATTTAAAATATTTATTCTATTAAGTATTAAAATAAATAATTTTCTTTTTGTCTCAAATGCGCGCTCAACGATACCCTCTATATATAGTTTTTTTTAAGAAAAGCAGATCTTCTTTTAGAAACTTTCTCCTTTTGTAATAAATTCGAAACGACTCTGTTGTAAAACATACGCTTCCTGATTTGGCTGAATTGATTACTCCGGGTTTTACTGTACACACTTTCATCTTTCCTAATTCCAGAAACAGTATTATGTTTGACTCCAGATCTCCTTTTAGATAGTGATATCGTTTTCTCCTTCTGAACTTCAATATTTACATTTTTCCTTCCCAAAATTCTTTTAAAAAACTTTTTAGTTTGCTTACCAGGAGCACTCTTCTTTGTATCCGTCCTCTCATTCTTTGAAAATAATTCTGTACTTTTCTTCTTTAAACTATAAGTCCGTTTGTAGAGTTTCTTTTTTTCAATTCTGGTCGGCATCTTAATTTAAAATTTTGATGAAATTGTGAATCTGTAAAACACAAAAATAACAAATATTATAGTTTACTACTAGCATATACCGTACAAATTAACACCACACATTCATTTTCTAATAAAATACAGATAATAAGAGAAAATCTCTGAACAAAGTAGTAAATCCTGTAGTGAATTTTCCTTGTAAATTTATCACACTCTTTATTTCTTTAAACTTTATAGACAATTTTTTAAAAAATGTTTTAAAGCATACAAACAGTACACTTTTTTCAAGAACTATCGGTCATCATAAGTGTTTTAATCTTTTTTTCTACGATCTCTTTTACACTTCATGAAAACATATCTTATCACTCTCATGAAGCACTTCATCGACGAATATATCAAGAAAACTATCATCACGAATGCTTCGCTATCATTTTTTTTATTTATTCAAAACTTCATAATTTAAAAGAACTTCCAACATCAGTTCATCAGGGACTTCTTCAAGTCCATTGTCCTCATCTTCTTCTATCAGCTCTAAATAGGCTGAATCTAAGGAAATGTCCATAAAAAAAGAATTTTCATCCGCTTCCTCTCCAACAACCACGTCTAATATTTCCTCCATCAGTTCATTTATTATATCAAAATGAACTTCATTATCTTCTGAAAAATTCTCCATAGAAATTTTTGAATAAATTCTTCTTTATCCTTTTAAAAAAATATAGAGACTAAATTATATCTTTCTCCATAAGTGTATAACTGAACACTACCTTTACTAATTTTTAAACTACATATAATTTTATAATCTCTAACTTATTAACTCTATATATTGTAAGATACCACATTCCTCTTGTTTTGAAAAAGAAATTGGCAATATAACTCTAAACATTGACACTGTGCTTTTTTTCAATTAAATAATTACTGTTGATAAAAGACATTTCACTGTAAAATTTATTTTTAGATTTTCTAGATATTTGAAATATTTATTACCTGTACAATAATTTTTAGAGGCCCATTTTTTTTATTTAATCACTACAAAGTGCAATATAAATTTATGCACTCTAAAGAAATGGATCACACTATACAAACCATTTAATTCACTTAACAGATTACTACTTCCCACAGAGACAGTTCCATTTATGTTACAACAGCATACTCACCATGTCAATGTCTTAGCATATGCAAAATGTCATACTAACCATGAACAACCACCTCATAATAAAGCTCTACATTAATATGTAAAAAAGTGCCTATACATAGTATATTCACAGATATGCAGGAAACATGATCCATATCATAATACCTCTCTATAAACAAAGGTGGAACACTGGCAAACATAATACAACAAGATTTCAAAAATAATGAGCACTTCACAATTATTAATTAAAACAAACCTGAAAGAATTATACTCCAATGATTTCTAAATCTGAACTCCTTGCAGAAGAACACATGCACCAAGCTCATTAAAACATAATTTGAACTGTCAATGGAGAACATCTCAAAAAACATATGTAGTATAAGCAGATAGAACCACATGTGAAAAATTTAAGATAAAATCATGTTCTAAACATTTAAAAATTATTCTTTATTATTTTAATCACCACCCACATAAATTGCCAAAGCAAAAAAAGGAACTCACCTGAAAAAAAGAATATATACTCTCAATATATGAATTCAAATAGCAGGTTGTTCCTTTCAGGCACCAAACACTCTAAAAATGGAAATAATAAAATTTTATTAACTTATTACAAACTTATTTCCTACACAATATACAATCATTATAGCATTGAACAAGCATAACTAATAAGTTTCCCAAAATCCTCTCCATTAAAAATAAATACAACATTTTTCATTTATAAAAGCATTGTGCCACAGATATGTCACTTTTCCCCATGTTAAAATTCATGCACCTACTACAGTAGGCTTTCATAACTAAAAGGCCAAGTCACAAAAAAACAAAAGCCTTATTTATGAAAACATTGCGCCGCCACTGCGTCACTTTTAGCATGGGAAAAGTGACACACGGGTGGCGCAAGGCCGTCATAAATAAGGCCCCATGTCCATAGACAAAAACTACAGGGCCAGCATTATACACATGCAAGCAGTACACTTGCAAAGAACCACAAAACCCCAAGAGCCACCATGTTAATATATATCCTTAATATAATAAACCTCTGAAAATGGATACATATTTGCGTGGCAGCCCATAACAGAAATTTAGCTTCCTCCGACTCTGATCCACTACCAAACAACCTAACCCCCCCCTCCCTCTTCACTAAACTCCATACTCCACCCCACCCAGACCCCCTATTACAAACCCCCTACCTATCCTCCCTGCCCAAGGCCTCCATGAGCCAAAACCTTGCGCCGCCAGTGCGTCACTTTCAGCATGGGAAAAGTGACGCACGGATGGCGCAAGGCCGTCATAAATAAGGCCCCATGTCCATAGACAAAAACTACAGGGCCAGCATTATACACATGCAAGCAGTATACTTGCACAGAACCACAAAACCCCAATGGCCACCATGTTAATATATATCCTTAATATAATAAACCTCTGAAAATGGATACATATTTGCGTGGCAGCCCATAACAGAAATTTAGCGTCCTCTGACTCTGATCCACTACCAAACACCCTAACCCCCCCCTCCCTCTTCACTAAACTCCGCACTCCACCCCACCCAGACCCCCTATTACAAACCCCCTACCTACCCTCCCTGCCCAAGGCCACCATGAGCCTCAAACCACCCCTGGTAAAGTTATAAGACACAGCATTACTAAAACTCAAAGAATAGGCAACAGGCAGATAAACTAAATAGTACATAAAGTCACAAATTTTTTACATAATACTTTTGAAAAACATGTAGTATTTTTTTAAAATCTATCATGCAACTGGCCCTCTAGAACCGATTTCAAAACGTCAACTATAAACCTTTACATTTCATTTTTAAACCATACACTTTCAATTACATTATTTATTTATTTACAAATCATGTAATGTTACACACCTTTTCTGAAATACACCAGTCCCTGTTATTTATAAGGATTTATTTTCATTCTTCATCAGTGATACTTTTTTAACAAATAATGAAAATCACTGTAACATTTCAAACAACAATGCTAACGCGGCTTTCCTTTAAGAATGTAGATTATGGAAAGGGGCGACCATTCGGTCCCCCCGAACGTATGGTGGAGTACCACGATCCCCCCGGGAAGCCATCTTGGGCGGGAGGCGTGTCTCGGCTGGTATGCCCGAAGCGGCGTAGCCGGGGCGCGCCTTTTTCCCGCCCGGGAGTGGGCTGGCCTAGACACCGACGCGGCCGGCCACGCCCTCGGAGGCAGGCGGGGGCGGGTTTACGCCCACCCTGAAGACGGATAAAAGGAGCGGAAGCCAAGAAAGCATCCTCTTGTTCCTGTGCTCTGAAGCTGCACCTCCCCGCTGCACGTGAGCTCGAGACGGAACGAAGAGCCAATTTTGAGCGTTGTAATCTCTCTTTTTGTCTTACAGATATCCCGTCTAAGAATGCCCAGGAAGGTCGGAAAGCGGGTCGGTACCGAGGAGATGCTCCGCATACTCATAAAGGAGATAGCCGATCTGAAGAGAAAGGTTGCGGCTAAGGACGGGGAGGGAGGACCGAAACGGCCTTTACAAGGAGCAATTCCCAGTGGAAAAAGCAAGAGGCCTAGAAGGGGAGCACTTGGGGGGGAGACCCCGGTTCCCGAAGCTCTACGAGAGGAGCCAACCCCGGCGCCGAAGGAGGGGAATCCAATCCCTGTGGTGGTCACCCCTGCGAACAGAGAGGATATGCCCCCCGAGTTAGCGGCACAATTGGTAGCGTGGTTGGGAAACGATAGCGAGGGCGCCACGGCTGACGACGCCCGGGCAGTTATGAGGCAATTGCGGGAATCTAGGGAGGCTGCGAAGACGCCATCTTCTGTTCCCCCACAGGTCCCGGAGGTTGGAAGTAGAGCAGGCCCAAGTTCGGCGACAAGCGTGGGGTCTACTTCAGGTAAGCGGCCATTGCCGATTGCGGGGGGGGACTCTGCACCTTCTCGAAAGGAGAAGATTGCTCAGCACGTCCCACTAGAAATCAAGGAATTGATTTGGGCGGATAAATATGTAAACATGTTTTCATTGCTTACCGACCATTACGAGATCGAGCATGTAAAGAGTCAAAAGGAGCTCATGCATCCGAGTGTTTGGCGCGCAAAAATGGCCGCCTTTAAGGTCGTCGAGACCATTGGGACTTGGGGCAGAGCGTGGGGAATTTTTACTTCCATCATGGGGGAGCGCAGGCCTGAGTTGTTGACTGAGTTACCCATTTATCAGTCACGTATTATGGAGTATTCTGTGGCATATGGGGGCAATCAGTGGTTCTGCTATGATAATCTGTTCAGAAAAGCTAAAGAACACAACCCGTTGTTGTCTTGGGATTGTTACGACTCTGTGTCTTGGCAAAAAATGGAGAGTACAGGGATGTTGAAGGTGCCATTAGTAGGGAGTAACGGGGGGGAATCCTCCCGCCAAAACTCTGGGACGCCCTTTCGGACGGGTGCAGGTCACGAGTTCCACTCGAAGCCGAGTGGCAACACGGGTAAGAGGGGGATCTGTTGGAATTTTAACAGAGGCAAATGTACCAGGCCCCAGGGGTCATGCAAATTCAGACATGAGTGTGGGGGGTGCGGGCAGCCATCCCATCCTGAGTCCATGTGCAGAGCCAAAACGGGTGATAACGGTGGTAAGGGAGGCGCCAAACAGGTCTAACATAGTCCGAGGGGCGCCTTTACCAACTCCGATTGATACCATGGCAATGATTCCTTGGCTCAGCGAATACCCAGATCATGCTTCCGCTGGGGTGTTACGGAACGGATTTTCATATGGTTTCCGCATCCCAGTGGGGGATTTTCAGGGGGTACCGGACTGTAAGAATCAAATGTCGGTCTTACAGCACACGGCGGTGGTGCAGGTCAAGATTGGGAAAGAGGTGACTCGAGGTCGTGTTGCCGGTCCATTCGATTTGCCACCAGTTCCTGATTTTGTGTGTTCACCACTAGGGGTGGTCCCCAAGAAGGACCCGGGTGAGTTTCGGTTGATACATAATTTGTCAGCCCCACGTGGTCTTTCCGTGAACGACGCGATAGACCCGGAAGTATGTTCGGTGCGGTACGCATCTTTCGATGAGGCCGTTGCCATGTTGAATCGCCTGGGGCCCGGGACGCTGATGGCCAAATCGGATATCGAGTCAGCGTTCCGGTTGCTCCCGGTACACCCAGACGATCAGCGTCTCCTTGGTTTTCAGTTCCAGGGTCGCTATTACATGGATAGATGTATGCCAATGGGATGCTCGATTTCATGTGCCTATTTTGAGAAATTCAGTTGTTTTCTGCAGTGGGTATTCACGAGGAAGACAGGTTTTCAACATGTTATGCACTATCTCGATGACTTTCTGTTTCTGGGGGCAGCCGGGGTTTCGGAGTGTGGACAGGCCTTACATGAATTCTGTGTCCTAATGAATCAATTCGGTGTGCCATTGGCGCCAGGTAAGACGGTGGGTCCCTCGACCTTGATCGAGTTTCTGGGGATCGAGCTCGACTCGGTGGAAGGTTGTTTTCGATTACCTAAGGAAAAAGTGTTGAAATTCAGGTTATCCCTTGAGTCATGTATTCGTGCAATGAAAGTGAACCTGCATCAAGTACAACAGGTGGTGGGTCAGTTGAATTTTGCCCTAAGAGTAATGCCGATGGCGCGCCCCTTTTCCCGCTCAATTGCACAGTCCATGGTCGGCTTGAAGGAAGGACATCATCGTACGAGACTCTCGGCAGAGGTTCGCCAGGACATGCGCATTTGGATTGCATTCCTGGTGGATTTCAATGGTCGAATTGTCTGGAATAAACCAGCAGTGTCTTCCGAGGAGTTGGGGCTATGGACGGCCTCGGCGGGGAGTGTGGGTTTTGGCGCCATATTGGGTACACAATGGTCGGCTCAAAAATGGCCGTCATGGTGGCATGAGTGCGGGTTGACGAGTAACATTGCTTTTCTCGAACTGTTCCCTATTCTAGTGGCTTTGAAAACATGGCCAGAAGGGTTTAGGGATCACTCTGTGGTGTTCTGGTCTGATAACATGACCGTGGTTGAGTGTATCAATAGTCAGGCAGCACGTTGCAAATTGATTCTGAGACTGCTAAAAGAAATTGTGTTGTTGTGCATGCAGCTGAATGTACTGTTTAGGGCGCGACACGTGCCGGGGGTGATGAACCAAGCGGCTGATGCACTCTCTCGTTTCCGTATGCAGGCCTTCTGGGGTTTTCTGCCCACAGCGGACCCGGTGGCAGCACCCTTTCCAGAAGCTCTCTGGTCTCTCGGTGCCCCGAACTACAAGACCTCGTGGGAGAGAGTTTAGCACCCAGGACGAGGAAGGCATATGAAGGGGCGTTCCGTTCCTACTGGGCCTTTTTGGGTACTGCCGGGAGGGAGCTTTGGGGTCTGGAAGAGTGTGTAGTGAGATTCCTGCTCTCTTTACGTCACGCAGGCAAGTCAGTAGCTACGGCTCAGAGGCATCGGGCCGCCATTTCCTTCATGGCAAGGGCTCATGGGATCCAGGACCCGACAGCGTCTTTCGTTGTGCAGAAAGCGCTACGTGGGTGGCAACGCCTTGAGGGTCGCAGAGTAGACGATAGGCACCCGATAGGTCTGGATAGGTTGGCCCTGTTATTATCCGTGCTACCGGTAACATGTTCATCCCAGTACGAAGCAGTGTTGTTCCGAGCCGCATTTACATTAGCATTCCATGGGGCTATGCGGGTAAGCGAATTAGTGGCAAAGAACAAGCAGGATACGATGGGGGGACTGTGCCGGGAACACATTCAGGTCAGGGAGGAGACAATGACGGTCTCGTTTGTCAGGTCCAAATCTGATCAGGATGCAATCGGGGACTGCGTAATCTTACAGAGGATTCCCGGGTCTGCTATGTGCCCTGTTAGGTGCGTAGAGGAATTTTTAGCGCAGAGGGTGGCAGCATGGGGGGGGACCTTGTTAAGACACGCTGACGCCACCCCACTGACGAGGTTTCAGTTTCAGCGGGTGCTTGCGATGTCGATTTCTGCCGCGGGCTTGAACCCCGGCGACTTTGGGACCCATTCCTTTCGGATAGGGGCTGCTAGGGAAGCTACAGCCAGGGGTCTGAATGTCGAACAAGTAAAACGTGTGGGGCGTTGGTCCTCGAACTGTTATAAGAGGTATGTGCGGTTGCACATGTTGTGAAGCTGTAATGATGTACTCACGCTTCTTGTTTTTGTTTGGTTTTCAGTTGCGCAAGCCTACGAGGCGGGGCGGACTGTCCAGTCGACCCGACACCGGGGGGCCAGCGGTCAGACATTACCGCCTGTGAAAAAGGAGGTGTGGGTCGTGGGCCACTCATACGTGAGGCGTGCCGCGGACGTATTCAAAGCAGGTGATATGAGTCACGTGGCTGGGGAATACGGGTACAGGGTGTCCTTCTACGGTAAGGGCGGGCTCTGTATTGACCAGTTTCAATTCTTTTTTGAGGGTTTGTTAGAGCGGACGAGGTCACCGCCGTCTATAATCATAGTCCATCTTGGGGGTAACGATCTCGTGGCCACTGGTAGACGACTTCTTCTTGAGGCGATGCTTTCCACGGTAAGTTGGTTGGCAAGAAGAGTTCCAGGGTGCACAATTGCATGGTCCCATATGATCCCACGGAAAGTGTGGCGGGGGGCTATTTCGGTTACTGCTTTGAATCATTCAGTAAGGAAGATAAATAACAAAGTGAGTAGATTGTTTCGTTCAAATACACTGCATTCTGTTTCGCATGGTTGTATCAAAGGGGACAGTATGTATTTGGGGGACGGTGTTCATTTGTCCCGGGTGGGGAACGAGTTACTCATAGGAGACTTCTTTGCCTGGTTAAAGGGTTTGCAGCATGACCTTTAGGTAGGAGTGTTTTGTGAGGGGTCCGGATAGCCGGTCAACTATCCGGCCTGTGGCGGTAAGGTCATGATCGGTGAGCAGTAATTCGAAGATCCCTATGAGGGGGCGTCACCCATTACGGATGGGAGCGCGCGGGGGAGGTGGCCAATTGGCCCCTCAACGGGGAGGCGGTCCTGTCTAAGGAGAGGCCGCCGGAAGGAAAGGAAAGGTGGTCAAGGCCCCTTCCTGGATAGGAGGGGCTACGGCCCCTCCTGGGGAATTTCCCGGGGCCAGGACATCTGCGACGGCAGATGGGTAAGTTGTGTGGGGTGCGGGAGGGGGTTTACGCTACCTTTTAGACACCTCACACGAGTCCTCGAACGACCGTTAAATGGCGTCGAGTTTATTGGGGCCCCCGTCAAGTACAAAGGGAAATTGGTAGATGCACTTGAGGTACGCCTCTGTGCGGTCGCTCCTCTCACAAGTGAGGGGGGTATGTCTGGTTTAGGGATCTGACACCGGTTACGACCTTGCCGTTGGCCCTTAACGTTAGGATGTACAATTTCAAGTCAAATGTTTTGTAGGATGTTAGTTCGGCTAGGAGAACCTCTGTATTAGAGATCTGTTAAGGTTAGCCAAACATCGTAATGTGGAAATGAAATTGTACATAATATGAAACTGTTATTTTAATGTTTTATTTTTTGTTTCATATTTTAATAAATACGGCCGGGAAGGGTGACTCCCTTCCCGCCTTCCAAAAGTTCAAGAACTGTTTCCGGTTTCCCAATTCTTGGGGATTGTGTTGAGAGGGGGTGGCGGGTATCTCAGCCATATGGAAAGGGGCGACCATTCGGTCCCCCCGAACGTATGGTGGAGTACCACGATCCCCCCGGGAAGCCATCTTGGGCGGGAGGCGTGTCTCGGCTGGTATGCCCGAAGCGGCGTAGCCGGGGCGCGCCTTTTTCCCGCCCGGGAGTGGGCTGGCCTAGACACCGACGCGGCCGGCCACGCCCTCGGAGGCAGGCGGGGGCGGGTTTACGCCCACCCTGAAGACGGATAAAAGGAGCGGAAGCCAAGAAAGCATCCTCTTGTTCCTGTGCTCTGAAGCTGCACCTCCCCGCTGCACGTGAGCTCGAGACGGAACGAAGAGCCAATTTTGACCCACCCACCAGCCCCTGAGGACAGCTAGTTGTTTTGAATAAAGTTTTGATCTGGTAACTCTGTTTCTTGCAGGTTGTGATGATCGTCGTGAAATTTTTGAATATGCAATAAAGAATGGTTATTTTCAGTATGTTTTTGCAAATAAAGTAATTTTGCACTAGTGTTGATCAGTATTCATGCTTGTAATAAGTCATGTTCGTTTTTTAATCTTAGTAAATTAGGTAGAATTGTCGTATTTATTTTGGTCGGGCGGTAAGGTCATGATCGGTGAGCAGTAATTCGAAGATCCCTATGAGGGGGCGTCACCCATTACGGATGGGAGCGCGCGGGGGAGGTGGCCAATTGGCCCCTCAACGGGGAGGCGGTCCTGTCTAAGGAGAGGCCGCCGGAAGGAAAGGAAAGGTGGTCAAGGCCCCTTCCTGGATAGGAGGGGCTACGGCCCCTCCTGGGGAATTTCCCGGGGCCAGGACATCTGCGACGGCAGATGGGTAAGTTGTGTGGGGTGCGGGAGGGGGTTTACGCTACCTTTTAGACACCTCACACGAGTCCTCGAACGACCGTTAAATGGCGTCGAGTTTATTGGGGCCCCCGTCAAGTACAAAGGGAAATTGGTAGATGCACTTGAGGTACGCCTCTGTGCGGTCGCTCCTCTCACAAGTGAGGGGGGTATGTCTGGTTTAGGGATCTGACACCGGTTACGACCTTGCCGTTGGCCCTTAACGTTAGGATGTACAATTTCAAGTCAAATGTTTTGTAGGATGTTAGTTCGGCTAGGAGAACCTCTGTATTAGAGATCTGTTAAGGTTAGTCAAACATCGTAATGTGGAAATGAAATTGTACATAATATGAAACTGTTATTTTAATGTTTTATTTTTTGTTTCATATTTTAATAAATACGGCCGGGAAGGGTGACTCCCTTCCCGCCTTCCAAAAGTTCAAGAACTGTTTCCGGTTTCCCAATTCTTGGGGATTGTGTTGAGAGGGGGTGGCGGGTATCTCAGCCATATGTACCCCACGCATGCGTTCCTTGATATTTGCATTTGGCAGCGAATACCGACCTTGAATCGGAAGACATGAACAAGAGCTCCATTGTCACATTTAAAACTGAACGTAGCATCTGCTCACACACATATCTTTCACTTAGCTAACATTCACAGAAAACAGCATTGGTGTAAAAAAAAATTGACCTTCCTTTACAATTTGCTCAAATGACTCCCTTATTTTTTAACGCATCCTCCACTTCAAGACAGGCTATTTTTTTGATAACTACTAAGCAATATTTAAGTGACTAGACTGCTAGAAAATGTATCAAGTCATTCTGCTCCTCTCCATTGCTTAGCCGGCGACCTATTTCTGTGGAGTTGCTATAGAACCGGCAGTGCTGCGCCGTTTCCTTTACCATCTTGGTAAATTCAAAATGGATGTCCATCCTGCCTTCGCAAACGAGCCGGACCACTTAGAACTATTTCGACAGAGAATGCTTCTCTACTACGGCACCTTAGCACTCTCAACTTTGAATACTTCATATCGATTATCATTTCGATATTCGTATTTCATCTGTGTGCAGCCTGTATTTCATTGCCTGAGCTGTGATTTCACGTGGGCCCTGGACTTATGTCTCTGCAATTTGGTACCTCCTGAAGCGAATTACAATCACCTCATGAATCCGTTACTTGATCATGAACAGCTTTGTTACAACGGAGGGTTTATGGCCTTTGCAGCGATACAAGGAGTTCTGGGTCATTGGAATATATTCGCAGCGGCGCAAGATTTCCTAACAGAGAGCTACATCGAAAACCCACCGAGCTGCCCTCTGATGGTAAAAGACGCTCCGATAATGACAGATCATGAATGCTCCTTTCCTCTGCTCAATTGGATGGCTGACATGTTTTCAGAGGATAACAGTGATTTCCTGTTAGAAGCACTAGCTGCCTACTTTGCCTACACAATGGACGGTTAACTCTTTCCTAACAGAGAGCTACATCGAAAACCCACCGAGCTGTCCTGTGATGGTAAAAGAAGCTCCGATAATAACAGATCATGAGTACTGCTTTACTCTTTTCCATTGGATAGCTGACATACTTTCAAATGATAAAAGTGATTTCCTGTTAGAAGCAGAAGCCACCTACTTTGCCTAAACAATGCTTCGATAACTCTTATGCAAGCCATTGACGTCCTCATTTCCTTTTGCTTCCCTATATTCTTCACGTTCTTTTCCATATTTTCTTATGAAGAACAAACCTATTGGCTTTACTAACAGTGGACATTATGATTTCGTGCTGTTTAAATTTTGGTCTTTTATGTGGACTACATTTTTTTTTTCAGCTAATCAATTTTCAACTTTATTTTTTTACACTCTAATCTCAACAATTCTATTGCATATCTTATCTTATGTTATTTCAAACGTACTCGATGCAAAACCCGCTAATATATGCTACATGTGCCCTAATTAATGTGTAAATTTTAAACGAGTTTTTTATAACTGTAAACGCCATTTCGCATCTCAACTGCTTATTTCCGCCTCACACGCCTCTGCTCCTTTAATTTTCTATAAAATTATTTTGTTAAAATACTTTACAGAAAAATATGTTCTTTAAACAATATTTCCATTGTTACTTGTGCTGTATTTCAAATGCAATACTGCAACCTTCAAAAGATATCTAAATACAGTAGTTCTCCTCAATAGTGATTTGTGCACCATCCAACAGATTACATACATGCACCTCTCACCATTTTGTCGCTTTTGGCGCCTTTTTTTGCCCTCACACAGTAACATAACACAAACTTGATAGTGCTTCGCATGTAGACAGCTGATTGATAAAGTGATGATGTATAACCACTTGCATTTTCATATATCCTTCCTAAACTGAAAGGCCAGAGACCTTCTTCCATTTATTAAAATATAATATACTTCCTTATAAGAGTGTACAATTTTTTTTCCAAACTATATTCATTTTTCTTCAACTATAGCGTTTGTATTCCATGTACTACTGACAATACCAATTACTGTGTTTTTTGCAATTTCTGTACTCATATTACATAATGATTTGCCTTCAAAACAGTGCATTTCTGAATAAACATTTCAAATATTCACGTTTTCTCTTTAAATCCATAATCTCAACTGAAATGATTATATATTGAAAAACT
This sequence comes from Lissotriton vulgaris, assembly GCF_964263255.1. Lineage (NCBI taxonomy): Eukaryota > Metazoa > Chordata > Amphibia > Caudata > Salamandridae > Lissotriton > Lissotriton vulgaris. The sequence continues at coordinate 858,446,205 of NC_141698.1, forward strand.
ATTCGTGTGTTCCACTTAACCTCAACTGTACTAACTGAGGACCTTATTTATGAAGACCTTGCGCCGCCGGTGCCCCATTATTTAAAATGGGAAAAAGTGACGCACCGGTGGCGCAAGGCCTTCATAAATAAAGCCCTGAATGTTTTCTTTTCTCGATCTCACTGATACTAGAACCTGCAAGCCAATTACGGCCCGTGAACTCTTTCTTAGTAGGTCGCGCACCGTACAGACAGTTGTACCTCTGTTAAAAAAAATGTATTACTGTTACCAAGCACCGCCACAGTTCCGCTTCACTCAGAGTTAATCACTGCTCCCACGCTTCTACAGGCCAGACGCTATGTCGTATTTCTCTCCTTATCACCCTTTCATCTCCACAATAACAAACAGTTCTCCGCCAGCCACCAGAGAACAGAGTCAGATGCAGAGGCACCAACAAGTGAAATACGACATACCCTCTGCTCTGAGAAAGCAACCAAGCGGTAATTGTGAAAGAAAACATTCAGTAGCGCTTTAAAAATACCAATGCAATTATATAATTATTTTTTGGAAAACGTTCCAATTACTTTGATAGGACTATCTGTGTGTGCCTCCACAGCAAACTTCCTCAGCCCGGACTGAAGGCACACACACAGACACACAGACAATAAGATAACACAGGGCAACGGAGATGGAAAACAGAAGGGACATGAAGATGCAGTCAAACAGCAGGACTGAGAGAGATATTTATATACTCTGTTTGCTACCTCAATATACAAACACATTTACTACAAAAATCTCTGTACAACCTCATGGTCAAAACTTTTCATTTTATTTCACTCGACCACCTCCCTCACCCCACCACTGCAAACGGCGACCAGAAACTCCACTATAATTTTGACGTCTATTAGAAACTTTGTGAATTCCTTAATCATTACCACTTTAGCCCCCTTCCCCGTCCCTCTCGCCCCACCCCCACCAGTGCAGGGCACGGCGACCAACCAGCCTGAAATTTTGTCGACTGACAAAAAGTTTACGAATTCATTAACCATTAGCATTTTTTGACAACGGTATCACTAGTAATTTACCATTTCTCTCTCTTTCTGCATTATCTGTCTCTCTGCTAATATCATTTCTTCACTTCCTGAACAACTTCTCTCATTATATATAAACGCTTCAAAATTTCAAAAATAATTACTCTCTATATTAAAAATATTTTTTACTGCGTATTCAACATTTAAATGGAAGAAATTACTTTTAGAAATACAACACATTATGACAGCCAAAAATTAGTTATTACGTGGAAAATCAATCATTGTTTAAGATTAAACTATATTATACGGTACATGACAAAACAAACAGTTACACACTTACCTTTACCAATGCTTTGTACGATGTAGAACAGTGACAGTCACAAAACAGATATTCGTTTGCGGAACTCTGAATAAAGCTTCTATCACTGCAACCAAAATTCAATGGCACAGATATTCAATCAATACACACTCATATAACTCTCTTCAGCCAATCACATTTCCTTACGCAAAATTGTAAAATCAAATTTACATTTCAATTGGTTGCCCTTCACAATATTTTCAATCTCACGTGAGAGTCACCCATCACCAACTGCCATCTCCGGCTGTTTCCATGGTAACACCTCATTCTGCACCTGGCTGAAGGCACAGGTCAAAAGTTCATGTCTCAACGTTCTACAGCAAACTAAGAAGACTGTTTTCCCTCCAGAAACACCTGCCAATCCACAGCTCTGTTACATGTCTTTTTTTCACACCCAATAGTACTTTTCGTTTAACATAAACATTAACATGCAACGTACTCTTCAATCTCCACTTATTACAATCAACCAATCCTTTTTATTTTTTTAACCACACCCAGCCTCATCCTTTTTTTTTATCCTGACTTTCAGCTTCTAACTACCATTCCACTTCCAGAACCGATCGGAGGACGACTACAAATCCCTTGAAAATGAAGGTCTGGCTAATAGGACACAGTTATATTCACTGGAGTGAAAAATATGCAGTAAGCAGACGAATTTGTAACCTTGGCTTACCAAATGTACACGTAACGTGGATTGGCAAAAGAGGATTGAAATGTCACCAATTGATTCCATTGGTGAAAACTTTTATGCATCTCCCAGAACCAGACCTTATAATTGTGCACTGTGGTGGGAACGATCTAGGCACAATCACTGGGGTAGGTCTGGAAATGCTTCTAAAAGACACCTTTCGACAATTGATGACAATTTTTCCTCGAACTGCCTTGGTATATTCCAATATATGCCAAAGACAGAAATGGAATTGGTCCAATCAACATTGTGCACAAATTGAGAAAGCAAGGAGACATGTAAATAAATCTGTTTCTGCTTTCCTCAGAGATTATAGTATGGGTTCTATTTACCACAACAACTTGCGTTACCACATGCAAGACGTCTATAGGAGAGACGGTGTTCATTTCACGAATGAGGGAAACAGAATCTTCCTCTGCAACATCAGGCTCTGCATCGGTACTTACAAAATGGCGGTCAACACTTCCTGATTTCCTTCGAATCGAACGTTAACAGACGTCACGCAGCAAAAAAAATTCCGCTCACGCGCAGCCGCTTGGGTGCGCGCACGCGTGCGCGCCTATAGATATATAATTGACTTCAACTTTAATTTTCTCAACAACTACTGAACGGATTTACACGATTCCAAAAAAAGCGTAATCTGCGAACCGGACTCTACAGTTTTGCCAAATTTCTTATAAATCCATTCAGCCATTCGACCTGTAGCCGAGTCTAAAGGTCCTATGGAAAATAACATGGAGAAAACACGTTTTGGGACCCCCCTTATATCTCAGCCCCCACTTGACCAATCCCCCCCAAACTTTCAGGAAAAGAGCGCAACAGACCGAGCCATCTTCTTTGAGAAATTCGCTAAGATTCTTCAACCAGGGCCAAAGTTATTCCAAATAGAATGTTGAAGAATTCCTATGGAAACTAGGTCCTAACTATAACTACCTACTGGCGACCGCCAGTAGGTCATATATATATATATATATATATATATATATATATATATATATATATATATATATATATATATATATATATATATATATATATATAATATATATATATATCTTATAAACTTGTGTGCAAATACTGACTCTACTGAAGAGACATATGTGCCTGCCGTTTTCAAGGACCACATCGACCATCATGCCTTGGGGCATCTTTTGTGAGCCACGCCCACTGGGGGCGTTTTTGCAATGAATAAAAGCATTCAAAAAAGAAACGGCAAGCTTTCAGTGTGCATCCTCTGCAGCCCATGACTACGGGGCATAGAAGCCTCAAAACGCGTCGGGCATGGAGTAAATCATTTGGAGACCTGACAGGGGAGCAGCTGGAAGGCTCAAGCACCGGATGGTGAGGTCAGCATTGTGAGCCCTCTGCAAGCTCAAGGGCATTGTTTTACATTACACACACACGGCAGTCCTGGCCGTGGTAGAGGAGCTCCATTTCCATCAAGTTTTGAGGGCAGGGAAAGGCTTCTGAGAGAAACGATTTTCTCTCTGACCAAGCACTGCTGACCTGCAATCAATTCTGCTGCCTGACAGGAAATCCGTCCTACTTAAGGAATTAACGAAGAATCTTACAAACTTGTGTGCAAATACTGACTCTACTGAAGAGACATATGTGCCTGCCGTTTTCAGGGCACGGAGTAAATCATTTGGAGACCTGACAGGGGAGCAGCTGCGAGGCTCAAGCACCGGATGTTGAGGTCAGCATTGTGAGCCCTCTGCAAGCTCAAGGGCATTGTTTTACAATATATATATATATATATATATATATATATATATATATATATATATATATATATATATATATATATATATATATATATATATATATATATATATATATATATATTATATAGCTAGGATTAATTCCCTATGGGATTTTTGAAAATTCTATGTCTAATAACTTTGGCGTTTGTGGACGGCTGAAATTTTCAAGAAAATGGAACATTTTGTTTCTGAGCAGCCCCTGAAAATTTGGTGGGGTTTCGTCAAGGGGGGGCTGAGAAAAAAGGGGGGTCCCAAAACGCGTTTTTCCCATTCATTTTTCCATAGGGCGGTTGGACTCACTTTTAGCTCGAACGGCTGAATGGATTTGCACGAAACTTGGCAAAATTGTAGGGACTGTTAACCCGATGTGCCTTTGCTAGGTCTCAATATATGTGCTCCAGTAGTTTTTGAGAAATTAACGTTCAAAACAAGATATATATCTGTAACAGCGCTCCGGGCTGCGCTCCGGTCCGCTTACTTTTCGCGAAACGGAACTTTGCGCGCAGAAAGCTGATTGGCTCTCCGGTGTCTGTCAACATTCTAAACAGTCCGGAGCGGCCGCCATCTTATCTCTCGGTAGGATCGAGAGAGAAGAAGAGGTGAAAAACGAAGGGGGAATTTATTGAAAGGGGGCAAGGTATACACCTCTTGACCCCCTAGGAATGTTGTTGGGGTTATTAAAGGGTCCCGTGGGGAAAATAAAAAAAAAAAAGATTTTTCACGGTAGAAGCGCTTCCCGGGCCGTGAACTGGGCCGCAAACTGGTAGCGAAACGGGAATTTGCCATTTTGTGCTTCGTTTTAATTAAATTACTAGGTATAAGGGGGTGCGGGAGACGTATCTTAATCCCCTTATGTTTTCTGAGGGTGGCTGAGGAGGCTCATATTTGTTGATACATCTCTTCCAGCGGCTGTGCGTGAGCTTTTTGTTTTTTTTTTGCTGCGTGACGTCTGTTAACGTTCCATTCGATGGAAATCAGGAAGTGTTGACCGCCAATTTGTCACTGCGATAAAATATTTTGTTATAAATGAATCCTTATTGATAAACATTGTCTGCGCCATCTTGCCTTTTTGTCCAATGCCACAATTTTGTCGTGCATGGCAGCCATTTTAGATGCCTTGACCAGGCCCACTCTCTGCACGCCGTCGATTCTCAGCACGGCTCCCCACCCTCGCAAGCATCTCCCCCACGCACTGGTCACCCCGCTCTCTCTCTCATGCATCGACACCACCCTTTCACCCTATTCACTACCGCACCCTCTGACACTCCTCTTCCTCTGTGTCCGATTGTCCATGCCGGACCCAGGCTATCACCTAGCCCTGCGGATGTAGTTTATGGCCCCAGCTGTAGAGTATCCAGACATGCCAACCCTCCCGATTCAGGCGTGAGACTACTGATTTCAGTGCTAGTCTTTCGCCTCCCGATTCCTGCAAGGAAAAATCCGGGGGCATATTACTAACAACTAGCGATAATTTTTGTCTCTAACTTGTTTAGAGACAAAAATTATCGCCGCACATCGGCGAATTTTATCGCACATAAACCTTGCTATTAGCAAGGTTTATCGCAAATGCGATAAAAAACGGCCGCAATGCATGAATATCGCTGAAAAGTCCGCGATATTCATGCATTATCCAGCAAATGCTCTTAGCCATGTTATCCACTTTCCATTGGATAACATGGCTAAAAACTGCTCAGGGCAGGTGTTAGGTTTTGGAGATATTCGCGCTTAGCGCGAATATCTCCAAAAGTTGGTAATAGGAGATAGCGATGGTTAGGGACTGTTTCCAGTCGCTCAAATCTTGGCACGCCCGCTTTGCATGTCATTAGTGATAAATATCACTGACATGCAAAGCGGGGCCCAAGATGGTCGCTATCTCCTTTTAGCTGTCACTAACTGGTGTTAGCGACAGCTTGGTAATAGGGAGATAATTTTATCTCTTTTTTTTTGGCTTTTAAAGCCAAAAAAGCGGAAATAAACCCCCTTGATAATATTCCCCATGATTTCTCGGGGGTTTCAGCTGACAGGGCTTGGTATTGTGTTACGTGCTAATTCTTCCAGGAAACGTCAGAGGGTCGATGCAGGGGTTCTAGAAGGGGTGATAAAGCATTTAAGCCTCATGAACAAGCGCATGGTCTTTTAAAGATTTGTGAAGTACTCGGGCGGCGGTGTGTGTGTGCCGTCTTTCAGGAGCGGGCGGGGGGGCACTGCCAGCAACTTGTCAGGCCAGGCAGTGTTCAACACGTGCATCATCCTTTCTTTGCCTGCTATTGCGCTCCATGCTTCGGAAAGTTAAGAAAAAGAACGTGCATTTGAGTTTGAAATGTCCGATCCTGTAGCAGTACACTTGCAAAGCCCACACATGACAATAACCCGATTCAAGGCCCCATTCACCCGATTTTTTAAAAATATATAGCACTCCAACAAAGTTAGATTTTAAAACTTTATTAACTTTTAAATATAACGAACGCAACAAAAACTGTAAATATATTTAAACATTTTTTGAAATTAACCAGAACTATAACGATAACAACAACAACAACAATAATATAACTTTTATGCCTAAATTACGCAAACATTTAGCTAATCTGCTAAAGGGGGGAGTCGCCATTTCTTTACAATAATCAATAATGAAAAATCAACATCAATAGGGTTGTCCGTTTTCTCTATGCAGCACTATAGTGCAACATACACAGCACCTGGGGTGTCAAGAGTGAACAGGACCTAGCTGCTTAACCAATGACTGAGAAATGCTATATTAAACACTTACTATGTATAATACTTGCGTTCACAATAGTTTTACTTTACAAAATAGAACAAAAGATGTCCCCTGTAAGTAAACCCATATTAGCTGTTTCAGTTATTGAACATCCTAAGGTTTTATGACATGGGGAACAGTGGTGATATCCTGGGCGGGTGATGGAAAAACATCTACAAAGAAAACTATTACTATAACGATAACAACAACAATAATATAACTTTATTAACATTTAAATATAACGAACGCAACAAAAACTGTAAATATATTTAAACATTTTAAGAAATTAACCAGAACTATAACGATAACAACAACAACAATAATATAACTTTTATGCCTAAATTACGCAAACATTTAGCTAATCTGCTAAAGGGGGGAGTAGCCATTTCTTTTGATATTTTTGATAATTCATCCGTAGCCTCTCTAATCTCCATTACAATATGTTTCTTGCTGTCGCTAGCTGATGAAAAAACTAAAGTGATAACTTCCTCATCCTTATTTTGTCTTTCTTTGTTCCTTAAGATGTTATCTGTGTCAATCTCTTCCGAGAATGCTGATGCGTTAGGGATTTCCTTGTGTTTCTTAATAGCATTGGTTTCTGCACACTTCTTTGTCAATTCTGTGAACATGATACCTGCTTCATAAACAGACGATATCTTTGTTTAGTCATTAGTGTTAAGTGTGTCTGAAACTACAGTGCCCTTCTGTTTTTCTTTCTTCAGGCTCTACAGAGTTTTGTGTGTTGTTCTTTTGAGCGACAATTATTCCAGAGGTTTCAGGTTCACTTGTTTTGTCCTGCAGTGAGTTAACAGCTTTAGAGACTTCATGTTTATTTGCTATGTCCTACTGTTCGTCAACTGCTTCAGAGACGTCAGCCTCATTTGTTATGTTTGACTAGATCCTGGACCTGCTCGGCCGCGCCCAAAATGGCGCCGGTGTAAATGGGACTCGTAACTGCTTGTTGTGTACTGGTTGCCCAACCTTGATATCACGAGATACATATGCAGTTTTGAAGCACGTGGCGGAGGCTCGTCTGCTGTAGTGGGGCGCCCCTTTATCGTTTCAGTCGCCATTCCGCCCGCTTTTGGTACACTGTGCATTTTCCGCCATTCAGCTGTTTACCGCCCGCTCTTACGGCTACAGCGTCTCGCTCACCATGTAGTTGAGTTGCTCCCACTCTTGCGGTGCAGCGATAGGCGGCTGCCACAGGAGTCTTAAAATGGCGGCCGGCTCTTCGGATTTGGGCCTGGTCCAGTAAAATGGCCCTGGGACACCTTGGAACTCGGACGCTTGTCTGCTAGGGCTTGGGTTCCATTCTCGAAAGCGTCCCCTCAGCCTTGAAGATTGTACAAAAGTCTTGGGGGCCGTCGACTCCCGCAGGCTTTCGGTGGGGAGCGGCTGCCATGATTGCTTGCGGAATGGCCACGACTGAGCTACGAGATGGTGGTGCTCTCATGGTGACGCCAGCTTCAGTCTGAAACATCCAGAAACAAGGTGGGGCTTTCATCGTTTCGGAAAAAAAAATGTTTTAATCCAATGAAAAGTGTTATTTTTAGGTCACATGACCTAGTCTTACATCATTAGGAAAACAAAAGTAAAATGAACCAATGAAAAGTTTTATTAACAAGTCACATGACCTGTTATGCTTACGTTGCGCGCTGCGCGGCGCGCTCTGGATCGTTTCCGGGAAGCTGCGCCTTGCGCACCGGAGCACTTCCGGGTGCGCTAGCGCGTCGCGTCATATGACGCATTACGAGACAATGCAGGTCCAGAATATAGTCAAAATGTCTCCACCAACCAGCGGTCGGAATACAACCGCTTTCAGCAGTCCAAAAAGTTCGGTTAAATCTTAAGAGCGGGAGCAACTCAACTACATGGTGAGCGAGACGCTGTAGTCGCAAGAGCGGGCGGTAAACAGTTGAATGGCGGAAGAGGCACAGTGTAGCAAAAGCGAGCGGAATGGCAACTAAAACGGTAAAGGGGCGCCCCATGACAGCGTGTCTTCAGGTCAAACGGATTGTGGGACAAGGTCCAGAATGGAAGAGTCATCAAAAGGGAAAAAAATCCGCCGGACCCCGGGAGCCGGCCGCCTATGCCGGGGGCGATCTCAGGCCACACCAGGACAACACGACTTGGGGAGGGGGCAGGAGCCAAGCGCCCCCTCTCAGTCTGCGCCATCTCACCGCCCCTCGGGGGCCTCCGTCAAGCGGTTTAGGGAGGCACCGTATCACATTGTTTTCCAATGCAGTCAGGTCCACAAACGGACCCCACTTACTTTGAATAGTGAAGCTGCAGCAAGTGCAAATAAGGTTTAAACATTGTTACAAGCGCTGCTTAGAACTCTGAAGTATGGGACTCAACATCCAGGACTTATGCCATTTGTGTAAGGCAGTGACATCGAAGCAACTCAGGGAGAGAAAGCATGAACGAACATGCACGTATGAAAATCTTATTTGGGGAAGGGGTAGAATCCAAACGCCCCCTCCCAGTTTGCGCCACTACACCGTATGTGGAAAATCTGAAGCCATCGTTTTACAAACTCTCAACGCTTGCTATCAGTGCATGAGTTTCATGCTCGATCGATTGAGCTAGCCGGATCGGGCAATAAAAAGTATAAAATAGTTATGTAAATAGTTATTTAATAAAATGTTTTACCCTGTTTCTTTGCTGGTGTGTTGTCTATATTTATAATATTTGCATAGGGTTTGTCGTTATTTTGGGCGGGGTGGGTGGCGGAGTCGAGCTGTCTTGCAGCCCTCATGGTGTGGAGCTCAGTTCTTTTCACTATTTTCGTATTTCTCATGAAGGGTTGTTCCTAATGTTTGTATTTTACCGAGGTCAAAAAGAGATCGAATTAGTGGTCTACTGATTTTGCTCGATTACTTTTATTTTTTTACACGATTTTTCACTATCTGCAAAGACTAAACAGAGTATTGCGACTTTGTACTTGTTTGTAAATAGAGAATGATCCAAAGAGAACCAATTCTAAAACAGTAAATGTTTGGATAACAATCAATCAAATGGAGAGACAAGCAGGTACGACGGATTACAACGGGGGTAATGGTCTGCGTTAACTACCCTTCACTATCTGCAAAGAGAGAGTACTACTAACAGAAAAGAGGGGAGTGGGGGGGGGCAGCGTTCAAAGGACATCAGCGTGCATAAACACGAAAACGTTTGTACCTATCACGTACTTGACATTTGACAGCTTTTGATATTTGCTATTAAAAAACCATTGAAATTCACAGAAAAACCATAGGTTATAGTCGATATATAGTTAGGAATTTGCATTTACAAAACCTTGAAAATTCAATGAAAAAACCATTGGTTTTAGGCCATATATAGTTAGGGATTTGCATTTACAAAACCTTATTTTACTCGCATAAAACCATTGAAATTCCATATATAGTTAGATGCGCTAACTATATATCGCGCACCCGCAATCCACTGCTGATGATGTCACATATTACATCATTCATGACATGGTTAGTGACATCACTGATGACATCACTGATGACATCTCAAATGACATCACTGATAAAATCACTGATAACATCTCATTTGACATGACTGATCACATCACTGATGATATCATTCATGTGATAATACCATGAACCTCTTCAGACTCTAATATAACCTTAGATACAATCAGTGTAAACAGACAGTCACAGACTGTCACTCATCCATGGAGTTACTCACACACCTAGTCAGTTATTGCAAAAATCAATCACACCTCCATTTTCTCAACTATACAGTTATACACACCTTACTTATTCAAACATATACTAACACATATTTACTTTACTCTCTTATACAATCCCTGATACATGTTCACAATGATCCATACAGCCACTCACACATTCACTGGCTCTTATGCACAGTTATTTATAGATGTCAACTCTCACATGTACTGTGTTTTACATATGTACTTACTTTGACATGTAGCACTGAGATATCCATTCACTCACTAATACACTCATGCACAGTCAACCACCCATATAGCTGTTTCCACATACACTTTTGAATCCATACATATAGTGAATCAACTACTCACACATCTATGTACAGAGTCACACACCTCCCAGCCACCCATACACACACACTCAGTTTCCCATACAAATACTTGGACAACCAATGAATAACCCATACAGTTACTCATATAGCTACTGATCAACATATGCAGCAGTTTGTAGAACAACAGATATAATGATGCACAAATTAAAACAGTTTAGTCACTAACCCATGCACTCAGTGAGACACATTTAATCACTCATTCATACAGTCAGTCATGCACCTACTAAATCCTTTATCCAGACACTTATACATCCACTCATTCTTCAATATGTAAGACATATTTTAACTTTACAGAAACATACAGTCACTGGATGTTGTCATCAGTGATATCATCAGTGATGTCATTTGAGATGTCATCAGTGATGTCATCAGTGATGTCACTAACCATGTCATGAATGATGTAATATGTGACATCATCAGCAGTGGATTGCGGGTGCGCGATATATAGTTAGCGCATCTAACTATATATGGAATTTCAATGGTTTTATGCGAGCATAATAAGGTTTTGTAAATGCAAATCCCTAACTATATATGGCCTAAAACCAATGGTTTTTTCATTGAATTTTCAAGGTTTTGTAAATGCAAATTCCTAACTATATATCGACTATAACCTATGGTTTTTTCTGTGAATATATATATATATATATATATATATATATATATATATATATATATATATATATATATATATATATATATATATATATATATTACGAAAACGCCATTCTTCAACAGATTTCCAAGAATAACGAGAGTGAGCCCAGAATTTGTGCCAATTTTTCGGTGATTTATTTGTTAATCACACCAGCCATCCGCCATAACGCGTTTCACCTCCCAAACGAGGTTTAATCACATGACGTTGGTAGAAACAAACAAGGGTCTTAAATATTCAAGAAAGTAGGTGCGGCATTGTGCTTAAAGTGACATGTGCATCATATACTATTTCAAATAACGCAAAGCTAGTGCAGGAAGAGGAAATAGTAAAGGGTTAAATGGAACAAAACAGAATTGAGGGCAAGTGCCCAACGTGTTCAATTCAAATTCATTATTCCTCCAACGGTATAAGGTGCATTTCATCAAATTCATTCATAATTGAATTCGTCAATCGAGACACTCAATATCCAAAGTTATTCATTATAACCACATTGCAAAAAACTATCAAATATATATATATATAAATATTATATCATATATATACAAATTTATATACACATAAAAATGCATTATAAAAATATATATTTTTCTAATCCATCTATCTATATACACTGAGTCAATATTTACATATGTACACATTAGGTCCAGTCATGTATACATCTCTTTTAGGAATATATGAGTGCATGTGCATTCATTTTCGACTTAGACTTATAAATCTTTCAAGTGTTATAATTGATGTTGGATAAGAGCGAAAACACAAAAACCTAGTACCGTTGTGTTCTACAAATTATCAAGATAAGCACTCAAAACTTGTTAATGTGTAAGACCCTTGCAGGCAGCTGTGAATTTGAAAATATTTAAAAAACATAATATAAAGTGCCGGAGTTGCCTAATGATCAAAAAAGTGTTACAAAGAAAGAAAAATAATGGTTCACAGAAGTGGAGGAGGACGTTGTAGGGAACCGAAAAGGTTAATTCCACCTAATGGCTGTTAATGTTTGGTTGTAATTAGACAAATCTCATACTGTCGCTGGAATTAAGTGAAAAAAATCTTCCAATAGAGAGTGATTGGGTACGATCATATAGCCCCAGAGATTACAAACAAAGAAAGAAATTCGCCTAGTTGGGGGTGGCATGTATACAGAAAGATTGATTCTTAATGATGGACATTGGGGCTCACAAGTCCTTGAGACAGGTGTATAGGTCCTCTCGATCATTCAGTCCAGTTGGACTCTTGCTATTCATTTCTAGAATGTATCTTGTCTCAAGGAGACGAAGTTTGCCCTCTCTGTCACCCCCCCCGTTTGAGAGGCAAGACCATATCCACTAGGTAATACTGAAGACCGCTGGGGTCACTGTTATGCATCACCTCAAAGTGGCGTGCCACCGGGTATGATTGGTCCTTGCTGACTATAGCTCTAATGTGTTTGAGAATGCGTTTATGCGCCACAGGTCGAGTACTTCCCACGTAACACAAGCCACATGGGCATTGCAGGACATAAACGACAAACTCCATCTTACACGTTAGTCTTCTTGTGATGGGGATCGGATGTTCTCTAAAGGGGCTTATGTAATGGGTTTTGTTCACTCCAAATTTGCAGGCTTTACAGAAAGCACATTTTCTGAAGCCAGTACTCAGGGCTTCCCATGTCCCTGATATCGTAGCTTCTAGAGTATTGCTCACCAGTGCATTCTCCATTGATGGGGATTTGCGAAAGGTGATCTCAGGTCTTGGTGAGACATCACTACCAATTATGGGATCTCCCCTTCTCAAATTCCAATTCTTAAGAAAAATCTTTTTAATCTCGGAATGCTGCCGGCAAAAGGGAACTATAACTCTAGAGTTAACATGCAGGCTATTTGGATTGTCTGTGGATTCTTTGCTCTTGGGTATTAGAGCTACCTCTCTTGTGATGGAGTTGGTCTTTCTTATAGCTACCTCAAGAATGTTGTCATTGTAGCCCCTTTCCAAAAAGCATTTCCTGCATTCTTGTTGTGCCATTTTGAAGTCAGCATCCGTGCTACAGATCCTTCTCATTCTTAGCAAATCCCCGTAGGGGATGCTATTGATTAAGTGGCGAGGATGCTGACTCGCGGCATGAAGTACTGTGTTGCCTGCTGTTGCTTTCCTGTGTAACCTGGTTTCCAGTTGATGATTTTCAATGTAGATTTGGACATCTAAAAAGTTTACAGAGGTGTCATCTATGTGAGAGGTAAATTGTAAATTGTATGAATTGACATTCAGTTGTTCCACAAATTGCTCTGCATCAGATTTCACACCTTTCCAAACAAAAAAGAGGTTGTCGATGTATCTTAAATACAATACAACATTTGAGCTCATAATGTCACCATATATGCCCATAAGGACCCGCTCCTCCCATAGCCCCATATGTAGGCATGCAAAACGTGGGGAGAAGCAAGCCCCCATAGCGACCCCCCTCAACTGTTGGTATACCTGTCCATTGAAAAGGAAATAGTTCTGTTCTAGACAGAGTTTTAACATGTCCAAAATCATGCGGTTGTGATTGGAACATAAGTCAGATCGTTTTGACAGGTAGTATTCGACTGCCTTAATCCCATCCCGATGTCTTATGGAGGTATATAAGGCAGTGACATCCAAAGTATATATATATATATTCACTGAAAAAAACATAGGTTTCACACCAGTTATAGTTAGGAATTAGCATTTAAAAAACCTATTAAATTCACTGAAAAAAACCCTAGGTTTCACACCAGTTATAGTTAGGTGGAAATTTTACTCGCATAAAACCATTGAAATTCCCACGTTATAGTTAGTTGGATTCACTATAACTTGCGCGTGCAATGCACTGCTGATGACGTCACATATTACATCACTCATGACATGGTCAGTGACATCACTCATGACAAACCTAAGGTTTTGTCAGTGAATATATATATATGTGGACCAAGAAGAAGAGTTTTTTCGAGGCAGGAATATCAGGACATTTTTAGATGCATCCATTTTGCACTGGGTTGAACTATCCCCAGCACTCACTACGAGGTTTCAAGGGTGACATGATCAACTTACTTATCTGGCCGAGATGGTGCCTTCTGGGAACTGTAGTCTGTGAAGGAAGGCTGCAGTGACGTGCTCAGTAACAAACTCGACTGAGTTGGACTCCCGCCAATCGGGAGTGAGATGGAACATTCAAATAGTGATTGGTGCATTTTACTGATTAAGGCACATCACCGCGTCATGCCGATCCTTCAGCAAATAAAGTAATCTTCTTGACTCAAAAGTCCAATTGGCCGCACACTGCTTGTCCTACCAGCGTGTTACCCCAAAGCATTGTGGTTCATGAAGTAAGCATCAGCGGGTACGCCTCTGCCAGAGTCTTGAGCAAAAATCAATGTTGCGTTGGCCATCCCTGGACACGTGTTTCGAGGTTGTTACCTCTCGTCAGCAGGGAATAGGCATGCATGTAGGGTCACTGCGTAGGCTGACGAAAAATATTCTCAGGTCCGATACCGCTCGTGGCACGCAGGTGCATAACCATGAGCTCGTCAGCCCCACCGGCTCAAGGGAGCCTGAATATGAACGAAAGTCCAATTGGTCGCACACTGCTTGTCCTACCAGCGTGTTACCCCAAAGCATTGTGGTCCATAAAGTAAGCATCAGCGGGTACGCCTCTGCCATAGTCTTGAGCAAAAATCACTGCGTGCTGGTTGGGCATCGAGGCCTGTGACGGTTGCTTGGCGGCCTTCTTTTCCACCCCAACTACGTTCTCTACTGATGAGGAAAGATATCCCGAAACCCGGCCCATGTCTCGGGTCTAGAGATCTTCACAACAACATGTACTTACTTGCACCTACTGAGGTGAACCACTTACGACCTTATGTACCAGAATCCTTAGGGGCGATCCGGAGGAGGGGCTAGCGGTGTGCGGTCCATTGCGGTTGTTTCTACAAAATGGCTCCCTTGAACCTTTAAGCTGACGAGCTTCTGGATGACGCACCTGCATGCTGGTTGGGCATCGAGGCCTGTGACGGTTGCTTGGCGGCCTTCTTTTCCACCCCAACTACATGCTATACTGATGAGGGAAGATATCCGGAAACCCGGGCCATACCTCGGATCTAGAGATCTTCACAATAACAAGTACTTACTTGCACCGATTGAGGTGAACCACTTACGAACCTTATGTACCAGAATCCTTAGGGGCGATCCGGAGGAGAGGCTAGCGGTGTGCGGTCCATTGCGGTTGTTTCTACAAAATGGCTCCCTTGAGCCTTTAAGCTGACGAGCTTCTGGACGACGCACCTGCGTGCTGGTTGGGCATCGAGGCCTGTGAGGGTTGCTTAGCGGCCTTCTTTTCCACCCCAACTACGTTCTCTACTGATTTTTTTTTTTTTAAATATATTTTTATTGCAGGAATTAGTAAATCGTTACAAAATCGACCAGCATTATAACACAAGCAATATCAACGAAATACAACCCTCTGTCCCCGCACCGTAAGTTCCGTACACAGCCTTCCGGCCCACAACCCTGGGGTCGGGCGGCGAAATTCAATGGGGGCTCAGAAGGATGTCAGAGCTGGTCCGGATGATCCACTGTCCGTCATCTGCTTTTCCAAACAAGCCTATAAACCCAAAAGAAAAACCCCCCACCCTCAAAATACTACTAACCAACGTAAATCCCACCCAACCCCGCCATCAGCGCCTGAGAACAACCGCAACAGGATCTGCTATGGGACCCACGGGGAAAGCAACAGGACTAATAGTGCAAATGTTTTAATGGGACTTGGGGCGAGTCGCTTCTTCACCTTCAGAGTCGCTGGGGGCGCAATAATCCCTGAGGGCCTGCACTAACATTTCCCACTCCAACGCTGCCTCCTGCGCCTTCTCATTACGCTGCCTCCAAGCCAGTTGGTATCTCAGTGTGCTCTCCCCCGCCGCCCACTTCAAGAGCTCACTGTGCCATCGACTTCCTGCCGGACCAACTCGTGCCTTCCAGTTCCTGGTCACCTCCCGCTTAGCAAGAAGGAGCCCTAGGTCGATAAATTTGCTGGAGATTTTATTCTTAGGGGTGTGAGGGAACCAATGTAGGAGTCCCACCGCCGCATCAAATGATAAGGATCTCCCTGTCACCTCCTCCAGGGTCTTCCCCACTTCCACCCAGTAGGATGATAATCCCGGGCAGGCCCATAACATGTGGAGGAGGTCCGCCTCCTGAGCTGGGCACCTAGGGCAATCCGCCGAATTCGTGGCAAAATATCGCTTAATTTTCACTGGGGTCAGATATGCTCTATGGAGAACGTAATAGTGGACCAGCTGAAAACGGGCGTGGCGTGTGCCCTTCCAGGCTCGCCGCACCAACTGGGACCAGGTCGTTTCCGGGATCTCCCTGCCAATGTCCTCCTCCCAGCGGTTTCTCAAAGTAGTGAGAGGAGCCAACCCTTCGTTGATCAATCTGCCGTAAAGGCAAGTGACCGCCTTCACCGTGCCCGCAGACATCATCACGTATTGGCACACCGGAGATAAGGCGGGTTCCTCCTGCCCGCTCTTCCAGTGTGCCTGGATCGCTCGAACAATGGCCGAGTGCAACAGAAAGTCACCACAGGGGATCTCAAAGCGGTCGATAAGATCCTGGAAGGGCAAGAGCGCCCCGTCCTCATACAGATCCCCAACTAGCTGTAAGCCGGCGTCCTCCCAGGCCGCCAATCGTGACCAATCGCCTCCATGGGGGAGGGCCGTCAGCATCCCCAAAGGTATTTCGGGCGCATACGGTGTTCTCAGCTGGCCTCGGGCGTGAGCCCGATTCCAACACAGGCGGACGGTCCGCTCCTCCAACGACAAATCCCGCAGGGCCAATCGTTGTCGCAGCGCTATGAAGGAGAGAACATGCCTGGCCATGCCCGTCCCCCTTCTGTCTTCCGGGCCCCGGAATTCCCGGGCTATCTCCTGGGTGAAGGTCTGGAGCTGCGCCGCCAGATAATACTTTTCAAAGTCCGGCACCGCAAGCCCCCCCTCATCTTTCGGCCTCATCAGGGTCTTGAGGGCCACCCGACGGCGGCCCGAGCCCCAGAGGAATCCGACCACCATAGATCGTAATAGTCGAAACGTGGCCGGTGGGACCCAGATCGGTAGTGTCCGGAAATAATATAAGAGCCTGGGAAGCGCCACCATTTTAAGCAAAGCGATCCGTCCCGCCACCGAGAGCGGCAGCGTGGCCCAGAAGTCCATGCAGCCTCGAAGTGCTCGAGTGCTGCGGGCAATGTTCCCATCCAGGAGGTCGGATGGGTCGTGATAAACGAATACCCCCAGGTACTTAAAGCAGTCGGGTTCCCATCTAATCTCCCTACTTAGAGTAGGGGCGGGGGCACCCTTACGAACCGGGAAAAGACAGGTCTTGGACCAATTCACCCGGAGGCCCGAAACCTCCCCAAACTCCGTGAGCGCCGTCGCCGCTCCATTTAAAGCGTCGAGCGGGTCCTCAAGGTAGAGCAACAGATCGTCAGCATACAGCGAAACGTAGTGCGGGCCCGAAGGCGTCCACAGGCCCATATAGTGGGCTCCCGATCGAAGATGCAGCGCGAGTGGTTCCACCGCCAGCGCAAAGAGAAGTGGGGACAACGAACACCCCTGTCGCGTGCCTCGTTCTACCGGATATTGCGAGGAAATCAGTGGTCCCGCCCGGACCCTGGCCGACGCGGAGGCATAGAGAACCGCGGTCCATCTGATTAAGCCCTCACCGAGGCCGAATCTCCGCAGCACCGTGCAAAGGTAGTCCCACTCCAGGCTATCAAAAGCCTTCTCTAGGTCCACCGATAAGACAACCGGGAACGGGGCATCCACAAACGGTTCCCCTTGCAAACGGAACAACCTGCGAATGTTCATAGTCGTGTTACGCCTTGGGATAAAACCCGCTTGGTCCTCATGCACCAGGGAACTCATGTGTCCCAGCAGCCTCGAGGCCAAGATACTGCTCAGTATTTTATAGTCCACCGTCAGCATCGATAAGGGACGGTAAGACCCCGGGTCTGACGAGTCCCTCCCCGGTTTGAGGAGAGGAACCATCAACGCCTCACACATCGAGCTCGGGAGCCGCCCCAGCCTCTTCGCCTCCCTGTAGACCACCAATAACCTAGGGGCTAGGAGGTCAGCATAAGCTGCATAAAACTCCACGGGCAGGCCGTCCAGGCCCGGGGTCTTATTTCTCGCCATCCGTTTAATGGCACTGCGGATCTCCCCCAATTCTATGTCGGACCCCAGGGCTTTCGCCACTTCGCGCTCCACTGTTTGGAGCTCCAGTGGGCGTAGATAATTATCGAGCCGGTCAGGGTCTCGGGCGGAGCGACTGCGGCACAAACTTTCGTAATAATGCCGGAAGCAGCTGAGAATCTCCGGTTGAGTGTATACCTCGGTTCCGTCTGCCCTACGCATACTTGTCGTCGATGAGGACTGACGCGTAGGGTTGGCCAGCCATGCCAGCAACGCGCTCGATCTGTCCCCTCCGCGATGGACCGGACCGTGTAGGCCTTGTAGTCAAAACAGCGAAGCCGTTCGACCTCCGCTGCCACCTTCTCCCTCGCCTCCGCCGTATGTACCTGTAATTCCGGGCGCCCGGGGCGGCGAATTTCCAGCTCGCGGAGTTTCCGGTCCGCTGCATCTAAGTCAGCTAGGATAACTCGCCTCATGCCCACCTTTTTAGAGATGCAATAACCCCTCACCACTACCTTAAAAGCGTCCCACTCTAACGCTCTTGTACTCGCGGTGCCGCTGTTGGACGCAAAATATTCCGATACCTTATCCCCCAGGTCCGCCCTGAAAACACTGTCCTCAAGAATCTCGGGTCGTAACTTCCAGGTGGGCACCGCCGGCGCCCCGGGGAGCCAGCGAAGGTCCAGCAGGAGGGGGTTATGGTCTGAAATGGTTCTGGACAAGTACTCAGATCGGACCGCTGCCAAAACCAGTTCGGGCGAGCCAAGAAATCCATCCAGTCTGACATGCAACTCATGTAGGCTCGAGAAGTATGAATAATCCCTAGATGTGGGGTGGTGCGCCCTCCAGATATCCGTCAGACCCCAGTGGGTCTGCCAATCCTTACGACCCTTAGCCGTGCGACGAACCGGAGAATCGGGAAGGGGTGGATGTGAGCGGTCAGCGTCTACGTCCACTACTGAGTTGAAATCTCCCCCGAGCAAAAGGGGCCCGGAGAAGAAGTGGGCCAACGAGCCCGATAACCTGGAAAGGAAGGCAGTCTGGTCTATATTAGGAGCGTACACACAGCAAACGTTCAAGTCCCTCCCTCCTAAAGTGCCCGAAATGGCCACGTAACGCCCTTCTGGATCTATCACTGTTTTCGTGACCTGGAAGGGGACCCCAGCTCTAACCCATATTAGCGCCCCCCTGGCATATGCGGAGTATGATGTGTAGAAGACCTGCCCCCTCCATCTACGCTGTAGCGCCGCCCCTTCCGCCTTGTTCAGATGAGTTTCCTGCAGCAGCGCCATTTGCACTCCCCTACGCACTAAATAAGCGTGGACTTTGTGGCGCCTGGACATAGTATGAAGCCCCCTCACGTTCCAAGTAACACATTTCAAGTTAGCAACATCAGCCATTGTCCCATATTGTTCTCGCACAGTCTCCCCATCCGGGTCCCCGCAAAAAAAGTACATCATTCATCCCAGCACTCATGGCGGCCATTTTCCCCAACCAAAGCCAACCAACCCAAGAACGAACCAAACCCCCACCCACCCTCCCCAGAACAGGACCCAAACAGCACCATCTAGATCCCATCCAAACCTTGCCCTCCAACAACCCAATAACCCCTACTAATCCTGCGGTCGCCACCGTAGGAAGGCCTTAAGGGCCAGGTGCGGGCCGGGCGGAGGCAGTGGGCCCTCGACGCTCAGGCTACCAGGACTAAAACAAGCCCATAACAGTATCTAAGACCCTCGGGGCAAAAACAGGGGCACCCCACCCTCCCCGCCCTCGTTGTCAGCATCAATTGACGGCAACCGCCTCCCCCTTGCCGGGCCCCCTCCCAAAATGAAGTAGCTCACCCCGTTACCCCTGTCCATCCAGAAGGTCTTCCACCGACTTCGGTGTGATCACCGGTGTGTGGGCGCTATCAGTCACTGAGTCCTCGGAGTCCGATGGTGCCCCCTCGTCACCCGGGTCCGCTTCCTCTTCAATGGCATCGTCCCGTGCGCCAGACAACTCAGATAACACCTCCAGCACTCCCCTCTGCTCCGTCGACGTCCCTGCAGTTGAGGGCCCCCCTGAGCGGCCGCGGCGATTCCTAATCCTCCTGGATCGCCGTCTCTGTTCCGGCTCCTCCGCCTGTTGGGATGAGGAGCCGAAGCCATCTTTCCCTGCTCTGTAAAGCTCGAGCCAGGCACAGACATCCTCCGGGGTGTCGAAGAATTGAGTTTTGTCAACGACAATGATGCGGAGCCTAGCAGGATAGAGTAGCGAGTACTGGATGCCCTCGCTCCTGAGCTCGCGCTTGACCGCCAGGAAGGAGAACCGCCTGCGTTGAGTTTCGTAGGTGTAATCCGGGAAGATGTTCACCTGACTGTTCGCCACTTTGAAAGGACCATTATGCCTGGCGGCTTTGAGGATTAAGTCTCTGTCCCGAAAGTGTAATAACCGAGCCACAACTGGTCTCGGGGCACGTCCCTGCTGCGGCGGCCGCGCCGGGACTCTGTGGGCACGTTCCAAAGTGTAGAAGGAGGATAGCCCCTCCGGGGCCACCGTGTCACGGAGCCAGGCCTCCAAGTATGCCACCATGTCGCCATCCTCGATCTTTTCCGGAAGGCCCACCACACGGATGTTGTTCCTCCTGTTGCGGCCTTCCGCATCTTCCGCTCTCTGCTCTAGGGTCGCAATCCGGGATAAGGCATCCTTCATAGTCGCAGCCAAGGTTCGCTGCGCCGGCTCCAAGGTTTTCACCGAGCTCTCCACTTCCTTGACCCGGTCCGAAAGTTTGCCGTGGTCCGCTCTAAGGAGACCAAGGCTCGTCGCCACCTGGGCAATGTCCTGTTGGAGGGCCGATCGCGTGGTCGCTATCGCCTCCAGGACGCGGTCGAACTGCTGTTGCATCGATGCACCACCAGAACTCTTTGGGTCCCCATGTTCCTCTTTGTCCTGGGTCTCTGAGTCTGAGGCGGTTGGGGTAGTCCCCTTGGCTCCTCTAGGTTTCCCCATGTCGCCGGTGATGGTCCAGGAGCAGGCGTCTCCGGGTGCAGATGCCGACCACGACCCTCCCGGCTACTGGACCTCAAGTCGAGTATCGGAGACCTCCTTCTCCAGGGCCTGTGGGAACTTCTCCGCTTCGGCTCGCGCCACCACCACGGCGTCCGAGGGCACCAATAAGGGGGCGGAGACAACCGCCGCCAGGTCGGGCAGGCCCGTACAGCCGCTAAAGTCCCGGGGTGAGGGTCACCAACTCCACCGGACGATTTGTGGCGCCAGAGTGTCGCGCCTCCCATGGAAGTGGACTGGCCAGGAAGATGTAGCTAGGTGCGGTGTCGTGAGTGGGGCCACCGCCTGGCTCACCAGAGGTCCGCTCACGGGATCCACTATAACGTGGGCATCCGCCCTGTCACCCAACCGAGTGCATTCTCGTTGAAGAAAGTCCGATCTGACCGATATCTAGTGCACAAATCAGCAGGGGATGGCAAAGCCGGGGGCGAAACGCCGCTGGCGACGCTCCTCCAGTTCAATGGATCCGGCCAGGGGGACAATGAAGTCCGGGCGCCATGTTGGGTCGCACCCCGCAACTCCGCAAACTTCGGATTTACGCCGGATCACCACTCGTCCGAGCCACTCCAAGGGCCCTGGCAGGTCGTCGTCGGTCCGTTCAGCAGAATGCGGGGTCCGGGGTGCCCCGCAGCCTCCGATTTACAGGATAATCACGGGCTCAGTCCCGGAGCCGAGCTCTCAGGCGACCATCGCCATCGGCGCCCAAGCCACGCCCCCAACTACGTTCTCTACTGATGAGGGAAGATATCCCGAAACCCGGGCCATGTCTCGGGTCTAGAGATCTTCACAACAACAAGTACTTACTTGCACCAACTGAGGTGAACCACTTACGAACCTTATGTACCAGAATCCTTAGGGGCGATCTGGAAGAGGGGCTAGCGGTGTGCGGTCCATTGCGGTTGTTTCTACAAAATGGCTCCCTTGAGCCTTTAAGCTGACGAGCTTCTGGACAACGCACCTGCGTGCTGGTTGGGCATCGAGGCCTGTGACGGTTGCTTGGCGGCCTTCTTTTCCACCCCAACTACATTCTCTACTGATGAGGGAAGATATCCCGAAACCCGGGCCATGTCTCGGGTCTAGAGATCTTCACAACAACAAGTACTTACTTGCACCTACTGAGGTGAACCACTTACGAACCTTATGTACCAGAATCCTTAGAGGCGATCCGGAGGAGGGGCTAGCGGTGTGCGGTCCATTGCGGTTGTTTCTACAAAATAGCTCCCATGAGCCTTTAAGCTGACGAGCTTCTGGACAACGCACCTGCCTGCTGGTTGGGCATCAAGGCCTGTGACAGTTGCTTGACGGCCTTCTTTTCCACCCCAACTACGTTCTCTACTGATGAGGGAAGATATCCCGAAACCCGGGCCATGTCTCGGGTCTAGAGATCTTCACAACAAGTACTTACTTGCACCTACTGAGGTGAACCACTTACGAACCTTATGTACCAGAATCCTTAGGGGCGATCCGGAGGAGGGGCTAGCGGTGTGCGGTCCATTGCAGTTGTTTCTACAAAATAGCTCCCATGAGCCTTTAAGCTGACGAGCTTCTGGACGACGCACCGGCCTGCTGGTTGGGCATCAAGGCCTGTGACGGTTGCTTGACGGCCTTCTTTTCCACCCCAACTACGTTCTCTACTGATGAGGGAAGATATCCCGAAACCCGGGCCATGTCTCAGGTCTAGAGATCTTCACAACAACAAGTACTTACTTGCACCTACTGAGGTGAACCACTTACGAACCTTATGTACCAGAATCCATAGAGGCGATCCTGAGGAGGGGCTAGCGGTGTGCGGTCCATTGCGGTTGTTTCTACAAAATGGCTCCCTTGAACCTTTAAGCTGACAAGGTTCTGGACGACGCACCTGAGTGCTGGTTGGGCATCGAGGCCTGTGACGGTTGCTTGGTTGCCTTCTTTTCCACCATAACTACGTTCTCTACTGATGAGGCAAGATATCCCGAAACCCGGGCCATGTCTCGGGTCTAGAGATCTTCACAACAACAAGCACTTACTTGCACCTACTGAGGTGAACCACTTACGAACCTTATGTACCAGAATACTTAGGGGCGATCTGGAGGAGGGGCTAGCGGTGTGCGGTCCATTGCGGTTGTTTCTACAAAATGGCTCCATTGAGCCTTTAAGCAGACGAGCTTCTGGACGACGCACCTGCGTGCTGGTTGGGCATCGAGGCCTGTGACGGTAGCTTGGCGGCCTTCTTTCCCACCCCAACTACGTTCTCTACTGATGAGGGACGATATCCCGAAACCCGGGCCATGTCTCGGGTCTAGAGATCTTCACAACAACAAGTACTTATTGGCACCTACTGAGGTGAACCACTTACGAACCTTATGTACCAGAATCCTTAGGGGCGATCCGGAGGAGGGGCTAGCGGTGTGCGGTCCATTGCGGTTGTTTCTACAAAATGGCTCCCTTGAGCTTTAAGCTGACGAGCTTCTGGACGACGCACCTGCGTGCTGGTTGGGCATCGAGGCCTGTGACGGTTGCTTGGCGGCCTTCTTTTCCACCCCAACTACGTTCTCTACTGCTGAGGGAAGATATCCCGAAACCCGGGCCATGTTTTGGGCCTAGAGATCTTCACAACAACACGTACTTACTTGCACCTACTGAGGTGAACCACTTACGAACCTTATGTACCAGAATCTATAGGGGCGATCCGGAGGAGGGGCTAGCGGTGTGTGGTCCATTGCGGTTGTTTCTACAAAATGGCTCCCTTGAGCTTTAAGCTGACGAGCTTCTGGACGACTCACCTGCGTGCTGGTTGGGCATCGAGGCCTGTGACGGTTGCTTGGCGGCCTTCTTTTCCACCCCAACTACGTTCTCTACCGATGAGGGAAGATATCCTGAAACCCGGGCCATGTCTCGGGTCTAGAGATCTTCACAACAACAAGTACTTACTTGCACCTACTGAGGTGAACCACTTACGAACCTTATGTACCAGAATCCTAGGGGCGATCCGGAGGAGGGGCTAGTGGTGTGCGGTCCATTGCGGTTGTTTCTACAAAATGGCTCCCTTGAGCCTTTAAGCTGACGAGCTTCTGGACGACGCACCTGCGTGCGGGTTGGGCATCGAGGCCTGTGACGGTTGCTTGGCGGCCTTCTTTCCCACCCCAACTACGTTCTCTACTGATGAGGGACGATATCCCGAAACCCGGGCCATGTCTCGGGTCTAGAGATCTTCACAACAACAAGTACTTGCACCTACTGAGGTGAACCACTTACGAACCTTATGTACCAGAATCCTAGGGGCGATCCGGAGGAGGGGCTAGTGGTGTGCGGTCCATTGCGGATGTTTCTACAAAATGGCTCCCTTGAGCCTTTAAGCTGACGAGCTTCTGGACGACGCACCTGCGTGCGGGTTGGGCATCGAGGCCTGTGACGGTTGCTTGGCGGCCTTCTTTTCCACCCCAACTACGTTCTCTACTGATGAGGGAAGATATCCCGAAACCCGGGCCATGTCTCGGGTCTAGAGATCTTCACAACAACAAGTACTTACTTGCACCTACTGAGGTGAACCACTTACAAACCTTATGTACCAGAATCCTTAGGGGCGATCCGGAGGAGGGGCTAGCAGTGTGCGGTCCATTGCGGTTGTTTCTACAAAATGGCTCCCTTGAGCTTTAAGCTGACGAGCTTCTGGACGACGCACCTGCGTGCTGGTTGGGCATCGAGGCCTGTGACGGTTGCTTGGCGGCCTTCTTTTCCACCCCAACTACGTTCTCTACTGATGAGGGAAGATATCCCGAACCCGGGCCGTGTTTTGGGTCTAGAGATCTTCACAACAACACGTACTTACTTGCACCTACTGAGGTGAACCACTTACGAACCTTATGTACCAGAATCTACAGGGGCGATCCGGAGGAGGGGCTAGCGGTGTGCGGTCCATTGCGGTTGTTTCTACAAAATGGCTCCCTTGAGCTTTAAGCTGACGAGCTTCTGGACGACGCACCTGCATGCTGGTTGGGCATCGAGGCCTGTGACGGTTGCTTGGTGGCCTTCTTTTCCACCCCAACTACGTTCTCTACCGATGAGGGAAGATATCCTGAAACCCGGGCCATGTCTCGGGTCTAGAGATTTTGACAACAACAAGTACTTACTTGCACCTACTGAGGTGAACCACTTACGAACCTTATGTACCAGAATCCTTATTGGCGATCCGGAGGAGGGGCTAGCGGTGTGCGGTCCATTGCGGTTGTTTCTACAAAATGGCTCCCTTGAGCCTTTAAGCTGACGAGCTTCTGGACGACGCACCTGCGTGCTGGTTGGGCATCGAGGCCTGTGACAGTTGCTTGGCGGCCTTCTTTTCCACCATAACTACGTTCTCTACTGATAAAGGAAGATATCCCGAAACCAGGGCCATGTCTCGGGTCTAGAGATCTTCACAACAACAAGTACTTACTTGCACCTTCTGAGGTGAACCATTTACGAACCTTATGTACCAGAATCCTTAGGGGCGATCCGGAGGAGGGGCTAGCGGTGTGCGGTCCATTGCGGTTGCTTCTAATCTTCTTGACTCCCCTGCTGTGTCCCTCTGGTTTCTTCTTGCCCAAGTAATCTTTATGTGTATATATATATATATATATATATATATATATATATATATATATATATATATATATATATATTCCTGTTTGTTCCAATCAGCAGCACGCTCACCATCAGGAACCGCAGCAGAAAGAGAAACAGAAGACCCAGGATGCAGGTGAGTTTTTTATTTTAGCACACCTCGTCAGCATAACGTTTCGGCCTGCACAGAGGCCTTGTTTACATGACACATTGAGAGAAGTGCAGAAGTAACAGGACAAGTGATTGGCTGACTTAGTAAAGAGTGGGTATCTTGAACTATGGACATAAAAAACATCTTGTTTAAAGTGCAATAATGGGGTAATCCCACAACATTATCAACATTCACTGTATAAATACATAGAAATACTGAAAAGTGCCAAACATATATTGTATATAGTAAAATACCAGGATAATAACTAATAAATAAATAATTTTATATTTAAAAAAATACATATTTAATATATTAAATCTGATTAGGTTTGGCACATCAAACCAAGGGAACTGCAGACACCGCCCACTTGGGTTGGACTTCCGAAAGTGAGACTGCAGCGAAAATCGGCCCTATGAAAGTGGGAGGAGTGTCTCTAGGTATTTTAGAAGAGACGCCCTGTGATCTGTGGTGAGCAGCTATTGCAACAAAAGAAGGCATCCGATGAAGGCAGGTGTGCCGAAATGCATTATGCCGTTTTGTTGTCTGAAAATTAAAAGAGACTCCTATCTACTTACCTGCGTGGGCTTGCTTCTTCCCTGGTGTAGGAGGTCGTTGAGTTGGATATGGCCAGGTACGTGTATATATTTTATATATATATATATATATATATATATATATATATATATATATATATATATATATATATATATATATATATAAATATATATAAAACATGGCTCCCAACTGCTCTGGATGCAGTTCAAACAGGCGCAGACCTCCGAAGCAATCACTCCAATTGAAAGATGAATTATCAGCCAGCACCAAAAATGTGTTTTCAGCAGTGCATTTATTGAGCAGTAAGTGCAGAGCAAGTGCCCTCCATGACGCGTCTCGCCCCACTGAAAAAAACACAGGTTTTAGGGGTGTTATAGTTAGCTGGACATTTCACTCATACAAAACCATTGAAATTCCTCTGTTATAGTTAGTTGTACTAACTGTAACTCTCGCGCCCGCAATCCACTGGCGATGATGTCACATATTACATCATTCATGACATGGTCAGTGACATCACTGATGACATCATTGATGACATCTCAAATGACATCACTGATGACATCTCTAATGACATCATCCAGTGAATGTGGTTTGGTTCCATATTTAAATTGGTATTATATATATAGCAATCTGCATTGAAGAATGAGTGGATGTATAAGTGTCTGGATGGACGATTTAGTAGCAGTGTGATTGACAGTTTACTTGACTAATTTATAGTGTCTCACTAAATATATTGAATAGTGACTAAACTGTGTAAATATCTAAATTAATTTCTTAGTTGTTGTATAAACTGCTGCACCATTTGGTTACTAGCTACGTGAAAGTCTATATTAGTAACTGATTAGTTAACTGATTATTTGTATGGGAGAGTGAATGTGTGTGTGGTTCAGTGGGGGTTGTGTGACTGCCCAAAGATGTGTCAATAGTTGATTAAGTAGATATATTAGGTATATGACGTTAAGACTACATGTTATAACAATTGTTTGGGTGAGTTAATATCTTTATGGGCGTGGTAATGAGCAAATATATCTCTCAATGGTACATGTGCAATTAAGTACAAAAATAAAAAGCAGTGTATGTGACATTTGTTGTATATAAAGAAGTGATTTCATCAGTTACTGTATGGATAACTGAATACTTGTAATGGTGATTTTATAACACTAACTATGAGTTACTATCTATATGAGTAAATGAAGTGCTGTTTGTATAAGTGTTATGGGTAGTGTTTTAGGGTTTAGGGTAGTGTAGTGGTGTTTGTGTACTGAATGGGTTGTGCTGGGTATAGATTTAGGGTTTAAGGTAGTGCATTGGTCTTTGTGTAGAGTAAGGGGTCGTGTTGGTGGTAGATTTAGCGTTTAGAGTAGTACATTGGTGTTTGTATCGTGTAGGGGGTCGTGCTAAGGGTAGTGTTTTCAGGTTTAGAATAGTGCAGTGGTGTTCGTCTACTGTAGGGGATAGTGTTTTAGGGTTTAAAGTAGTGCAGTGGTGTTTATGTAGTATAGAAGTTCATGCTGGGGGTAGTGTTTTAGGGTTTAGGGTAGTGTAGTGATGTTTGTGAAATGTGGGGGTTGTGCTGGAGGTATGTATTAACATTACACTATGACCACCCAAAGCACAATTATCAGTTGTACCCACCAAAAAATTCCAGGTGAAGTTATCAGCAGAATGCTAGGAAAACGTTTATCAATATTAAAAGCTTCAAATCAAGTAAAATTCAAATCATTACATGCAGTGTGCCACAAATGATATTACCACAGCAGTAAGTTTCATCAACTTAGATTTAAAGTGGATAAACATGTTTCATGTGACAGACCCATAGGTCAACGCTGCAGCTTCCACATGCAACACCCTCTACATACTCAGCAAGACCTTCAAATAGACCCACCCCCTGAATAAAGAAGACCATCACCCAAGCGCTCATCACCAGCAGGCTGGACTACGGGAACACCGTCTATGCCGGAATCAACAAATTTCTACTCCATAAACTTCAGACTGTCCAGAACACCGCAGCCAGCCAGACTCATCCTCAGCATCCCACGACAAGACCACATTACCCAGAATAAACGACCACTCCACTTGCTCCCGTCGAAAAAAGAGTGACTTTCGAGCTGCTCATACACACCTATAAAGCCCTCCACAACACCGGACTCCAGTACCTCAATCTCCTTCTACACCCCCAAAAGAAACCTCCACTCCGCTGACCATGGCTTGGCCGAAATCCTCTATTTCCATAGAACCAGACAGGAGGCACACCCTTCTCCTACATCATGGTCAAGACCTAGAATGAATGCCCCCTCAGCATCAGATGAACACCCACACTGAAAGCATTCAGGAAGAGCCATAAGTCCTAGCTTTTCAAAACACCAAAGCTGCACAAATCCCCCCCACATACTCCCCCAGCACCTGTAAACCCTCACAGGTGAGTACTGTGCTCTATACATCCCAAATTGATTAATTGATACGCCACCACAGTGTGTGTTTGAGTGTTATCAACAGACCCTGCCATTTTATTGGCTGTCTGTAACTCTTAAGGGTAGTGAAATGAGCAGTACTACTTTCTTTAATATACACAGAATCTCTGAGATTGGCTTGGTTTGGCTTCACCTCTGAGAGCTACTTTCAGAGTGCTGGTGAGCTATCAGTAGCTCCCGAGCTACTAGTTGGAGACCCCTGGTATGTATAGAGAGGGGGGAATTGTAGTCCTGAAGTACAAATGTGAAGGTTATTACACCACTACATGCATAATACATAGCACTTTGAATCACTCCATTCCCTAACGCCTGGATCAGTGCATGAGTACATGCTTACTGACTGAATGATTACATTAATATAAGTAAAGACACTGGGTGAATTCTTAATTGGTTGACTTTTACTTTAGTGAATGAATTACTGCATGGTACTGAAAGACTCATTTTGAAATTGCAACAGCAGTCACACTGGGTTTGCTGGAATATATAGATACTGACTGGGGAACAGTAGGCCTAAAGCACAAGTGTGAAGGAGGTTACACCACTACATGCATAATGCATAGTAGTTTGAACCACTGCATACCCTTAAGCCTGGCTTACTGCAAGAGTGTACGTACTTATGTAACTGCAAACACATCAACCAACCAAATCATTCTCTCTCAATTGTGCCAAATGGACACTGATTCAAAGTGTAATTCTAGACAAATAACAGTATCCCTTGCAGTGTATAAAGAAAGATAAATAAATGTATTAAAACTCGCAGTAATGGAATTAAATAAATTACTAGTCGGATATAAATTAGAATACTCAAAGTTTAACAGAGAGTATCTCTGACACAGGATGCAGGGAAAATAGAGGTTTAGGGTAATGAAGAATAATAAAAAAAGTTTTACAAAAAAAGGGAAGTTACTAGAATGATAAGTAAAAAAAAAGGGGAATGAATGTTAATACCCGTATTAAAAAAAGTAACCTATAGAAATGCTTTAATAGGAAAAACAAATTTAAATAAAGCATTTTAGAAATTATACGAAAGTTAAAAAGTATGGAAAAAGGCACAATTACATAAACCCGTGACGCACTAAAACAGTGGAAATGAGAACACCTGTCAACTGAAAAACGTGACTTAAAAGTGGGAGGAGCAATATATTGATCCCATAGAGTGTTAAGTAACCAAAAAGTATATAAACCACACCCGTGGGATAATTAGTTTTGTTTCAGAGAATCAATACGGGCAAAGAAACTACGAGCAAGGTAATGATTCGGGGCTTCTGAAGCATCTTGAGAATATCCTTCATTTCCTCAGAGGGAACATATTGTTAATGTATATTTAAAAATACATTAAACATTATCTTCCTTCCAGAGGAGTTGGATGAATTTCGACGGAGGAAGGAAAGAATATCGAAGAGAGGTAAATTATCTGAATGGGTATATGTTTGATATTTATAAAAAAAAGAAAGCAAAAGAATGTAAATGATTATAGAATGTGGTATGATTAAGTTTAAATGGAATATAATAACAAGTTGGTGAAAGAACCATTACAAGAAATAAGAATTAAGGAATTACTACGTGCAAAGTAATAATTAGGAGCAATGCCACCATCTTGAATTTATCTTTCATTTCCACAGAGGGATCATATTGTTAATGTATATTTTAATTTATATATAACTTTATGATCCTTCAACTGGAGTTGGATGACTTTCAACAGAGGATTTCAAAACATAATAAATAATATTTTGTTTAGTATGCAAGTATTTCTTAATGATTGAAAAATGTAGTATAAATAAACTATCAATGAAAAAACGAAATACTTTGGAACAAAAGAGAATACTCTTTATCTTCTAGAGTGAAAACGGGATAAAAGTATTTATATTGAGTAGTGCTTTCACCAATTTTCACTCGTGAAGAACAGGAGGATTATCTTCGCAAGCACTTTTTTTTAAACAAAATGATATAATTCTGGCTTCAAATGTTAATAATTGTTCCATTTTTAAAAATGATTGTTAAATGTAATATTGAAATGAAATGTACATAAAAAAAGAAAGATGAAGTAGTGTGGGAGTGTTTGTCGTATCACTTCTATTCTACTTTATCTGAATGTAAAAAAAGCCCAAACATTTCAATAGAAATGATGGGGCAACACTTATATAATGTACACATAAGGACTGAGTGTTTATGATAAAATAAAATAAATGTGGTCCAACACGTGATACCAATGAATGAAAAAAAGATTTTGCATTTGACCCATGTGATGAATATAAAAGACTCAATAAAAATATTTTGAAAACGTGTGCATTTTTCTTTCAGGGATGGTTTGAAGAATTATACATTTAATGAAAGGACAAAGTATTCCACACTAAAGGAGCAAAGTCAGCACAAATTATGATTGAATAGAAAATAGAATAATATTTTTAAATACCTTCACAGTCAACAAACTTGTAAGCACAGTAGACAGTTTAAATTAAAAACACCTTACCACAACTGGGGGCATATTATCAAGAAGGGTTTGAAACTCATTGTAAAATAAAGTGCGTCACAAAATGGGCTGCATACATGGTGAGGGTATCGTAACGTCACATAGAAAAAACAAGCCAATTAACGTTAGGATCAGGAAAGTAGAGTTAACCACACAACAGCCAATCAAATGTTTTTCAAAATCTGCGCAAGGAAAGGGATTGGTCGGTTATCCGTCTTCTTACAATGCTTCACAACCAATGAAAAAGAGGTGTAGAAAGTTTCTGTTTTTGACATACGAGCAAATCAGATGACTTGCAAGTACATGCAGCAACAGGCAATTATTAAAGATGATTTGCTTTCGCAAGACCCCGAAAGGTTTCTTGCAGAATAAGTACACACTTATCTGCCAGACCCCATTTAATGATTAATCAGGCTCTCAAGCCTAAACACGTCGGAAATCATCTCTCGTCACTTTCTCTTCTTCCAGGTTCACAGTGAAAGTGTGTGTCTCCTTCTCTTTTAACTAATTTCTTTTTTATAGTAATTGTTACTCATACAGCATCCAGCAAATACCCCACAGATGGAACCCCCTGGATTTGCAATAGTAATTTCTACTCATACACCATCCAACACATACCCTACAGATGCTCCCTCCTGGAGTTAGAATAGTAATTGTTACCCCTACACTAACATGTACTTACCCTGCAGATGCACCCCCCTGGACTTAGAATAGTAATTGTTACCCCTACACTAACCTGCACTTACCCTACAGATGCACCCTGCTCTTCCTTTCAAAATCTAAACCAGATTTACAACACCCTTGCACCACTTTTGCGTCACTTTTCCCATCTTAAAAGTAATGCGGGAGCCGGCGGGACCGTGGAGACATTGTGGCTCCCCCCACGGTCCCCAACATTTTTTATAACACCCGGGGGATATGGTCCCTGGGGATATTAGAAATTACTGATAGGGGCTATTTTTACACCAAAAAATAAAACATTGCGCACGCAGCGCTCAGTGCAGACCCCTGGTGTACATGCGCTGGATGCACAACTCATAATCTGTCGGGTGCTCGACTCCAGCGCCTTTGCTGCACAACTTCTACACGTTTGGGAACCGGCATTGCTTTTCCACATGGGGAGCGACTAACATGCAGCTCCCCATGTGGAAAAGCAACTGATTAACAGTTTGAAAGAGAACACATTTCCTTGCTATGGGAGGGCGGAATGGACACCCCGGGACACTGCAGGAACTGGCCCTCCCACAATACATAAAGCTCCGGGAAGTGGTGGTCCCTGAGGCTTTGGAGACCATGCAGCCCCCCAACAATTTTTTTTGTTGCCCCAGGGGGTAACGGGGCCCTCGAGTGCTCCAAGAGGGGGGCCAAGCAGTCCCCCTTCCACAATACATAAAGCCCCGAGGGGTAGAGGTCCCCACAGCTTTGGGGACCTTGGACCCCTCCCCCCACCATTTGTTTCTTTTTAGCCCCGGGGGTTACGATCCCTGGGGATTGGGGGGTCCCTTGGGGCATAAAATGTAATCATTTTGCCCCCAGTATTTATCCCCCCAGGGACTAATTATAAAAAAAACTTCCTTTATTTTATTTATTTTACTGCACAGTCCGTGCACCCTACATGCACCTGCCGGGTTTAAAAAAATAAAAAATTGTGGGCCCTGGGGGTACTTCTGGGACCCCCTAAGCAGGTCTACAGGGTAAAATTATTTCTAGCCTACCCCCTTTCTCCATTTTGCACACACATTGCACTGACTTCCTCAGCCTCGCTTCTACCGAGGCACAAAATGGCTGCCAACAGTTCCTAGTTTCGAATGTTGACAACCCCTTGACAGCCAATTAGCATTCAGCGCGTGATCGGAAGGGTGCGCTTATGGTACCATGACAATCCTTGCACACTCTGCGGATCCACCGCGCCCATAGATATATAAATACATTTAACTGTAATGTTCTCAGGATCTACTGAACAGATTGACACCATATAAGCAAAAGGCAGAAGTCTAAACTGAGGACTACCTCTTTGCCAAATTTGGCATATTTCCGTTCAGCCGATCGAGCTGTAGCTGTGGCTTAAAGTCCTATGGAAAAATTGTATGGGGAAAACATGTTTTTGGACCCCCCATTTTTCTCGGCCCCCACTTGATGAATCACCCCGAAACTTTCAGGATAGGAGCGGACCAGAGATGGCCAAAAGTTTGGAAAATTTCACAAAGATTCATCAATCGGCACTAAAGTTATAGGGAATAGAATGTTGCGGATTTCCTATGCATAATAGTTCCTAACTATAACTACCTACTGGCGACCGACTGGTGGGTAATATATCTATTTATATATATATATATATATACATATCTCGCTCCCAAGTCCACCAGCCTGCTGCACTTACGATCGGGTGCTCTTTGGGCGGGGTTGTGCCCGCCAACCAAATAACTGCTCCCAAGTTCTATCCACGTTCAATTCACGAACAAGAAACAGCACTCACAGGGGGGGTTACGGTACCAATAGATCTTTATTGGCAACCCAGCACAGACAAGATGCATTTCCGCGCTTAGCTTTCGTCAATTGTCGAAGGCTAAGCGCGGAAACGCGCCTTGTCTGTGCTGGGTTGCCAATAAAGATCTATTGGTACCGTAACCCCCCCCCTGTGAGTGCTGTTTCTTGTTCGTGAATGGAACGTGGATAGAACCTGGGAGCAGTTATATATATACATATATATTACCTAATGGTGGTCGCCAGTAGGTAGTTTTAGTTAGGGCCTAGTTACCATAGGAAAATCGCAACATTCTATTCCCAATAACTTTGGCGCCGATTGACGAATCTTCGCCAAATTTTTAAAACTTATGGTCCGTTCCTATCTTTTCGGGGTGATTCTGCAAGCGGGTGCCGAGAAAAAAGGGGGGGTCCCAAAACGTGTTTTCTCCATGCAATTTTCCATAGGAAACTTTAGACACGGCTACAGGCCGAACTGCTGAACGGAATTACACCAAATTTGGAAAAAAAAAGGTAGCCCTTGGTTCAGAAAGAGCCCTTTTTGTTAAATGGTGTAAATCCGTTCAGTAGTTTTTTAAAATATTAATGGAAAAAGAAATATACATATCTGGGCGGACCCTAACCACACATCTCATTGTGAGATTTCGCTGTCAGCACTTCATCCAAGAAGTGTTGGCAGCCATCTTGGGACCAATATACATGATAGCACCTCATTAAAAAGCATTGCAGTTAATAGAAGGTTTTAAGACTTTAGTTACATTATAAATCATTTGTTGATGGTACCATACTCATTTTCGGAATTGTGGTGTGTTCTAAGGTGATTTTATCATGTGAAAAAACCTTCTGCTGGGATATCATGAATCATGTTTGAGAGAAAACTATTTTCTCATGCTTTTCCCACAGAGGTTTGGAAGGTGATCTATAAGATAAACTGAGAGCTTATTTTCTGTAAATTCACATTATCTTTCTCAGTCATGTGAGAACGAAGTCTGACATTCTCAGTAAAACATGTACATCCAACAAGGGCAGAGACTGTCAGTTGATTCCTTTGTGTTCTACTGCAGCTTCCAGAGTGTTCTAAAGAACAACTAGAGCGCTAACAGTCCTACTTATGACAAACGTATTGCACGCCTGAAGCCATCTTGATTGGAATAAAGTGGTAACTCTTAAAACATTTATTTTAAAAAAGGAACAAAATGAGGGGGTTCGTGTTGCCATAGAAAGTATGATTAGTACTGCAGAAAGAAAAATGAGGGCACATTTTGAGTGACTTCTCAAATCCACTTCTATTTCATTAAAAATTCTGACATGCAGACTAAAACATGCACTTTCAATACCAGCAGCAGACTTCCATGGTGAGCAGTACCTTTACTACAGTGATCGAATAAGCAACTAACTAACATTCGGGATTTATGGCAAATGTGTGACACATCTGAATGCCTTCTCGATGGAATCAAAGTAAAAAACTGAAAGTATTTCCTACTAAGGAGACTGTAGTAATTGAGGAAATTAGGAAACTTCATAACAAATAAGTCTCCTAAAATGGCCACCAGAGACAAAAGAGCCCAAATGTAGCACAAATATCACCCAGATGTAGCCCAAGTATAGCTCAATGACAGAATGTCCCAGAGTGTTCTAAAGAACAACTAGAGCACTAACAGTCTTACTTATGACAAAGTATGGCACACCTGAAGCCATCTTGATTGAAATAAAGTGGTAACACTTAAAACATTTAATTTGCAAAGGAACAAAATGAGGGGTTTCATGTTTCCATAGAAATTATGATTAGTGCTGCAGAAAGAAACATTAGGGCACATTTTTAATTCTCAAATCCTCTTCTATTTCATAGAAAATTCTGACATTCAGACGGAAACATGCACTTTGAATACCAGCAGCAGACTTCTGTGGTGAGCAGTAGCTTTACTACAGTGATCTAATGAGCAACTAGTGTGCTAACATTCAGAATGTATGGCAAATGTGTGACATATCAGAATACCTTCTTGATGGAATCAAAGTAAAAAAACTGAAAGCATTTCCTACTGAGGAGACTGCAGTAAATGAGGAAATTAGGAAACTTCATAACAAATAAACCGCACAAGATGGCCACCAGAGACAAAAGAGCCCAAATGTAGCACAAATATCACCCAGATGTAGCCCAAATATAGCCGGATGACAGAAGTGTGCAAAACACGTTTTATTTTTTGTGTTTTTGCAGGTTTATATAGTGCAGACTTGTCAGGTGTTGGAGTGCTTTACATGAGCATTGGTTACATCACACAAGAACAAATTCATTCTGGTTTTAGACATGGGGAGATTAAGTGATTTGACCAGAATCACAGAATGTCGAGCTGAAGCAGAAACTCCAGCCTGGTTCCCCAGTTGCAAAGTCTGCAGCTCTAGAAGTAACACCCCATCTTCTCCCCTAAGTGCAACATTTAATCAAGTGGTCAACTGGATAACAAAATATAAAGATAACAAATAATTTTAAAGTGCTTTGTCGCTATTTGAAAACTCAGAAAATATGTCCTAATTTTAGTTTTTTAGAGCACTAACCATAATTTTGAGGCAAATAAGACCTTCTAATATATGTAATTTCTAACGGAAATGCTTTAGGTATTACAGTTTTGATTACATCCAGATGATGTCAGGCGTTCCACACTTTTTAAAATAAATATAGAATGTTATCAATCTAGTTGTTCATTAGGATACTGTTGAGAGGCAGAGGCCAGGGGCACAGACTCGGAAAATTGAAGGCAGGTAGGAGGGTGCAGAGGCAACAATTTGACCACACTGGGCAGGCAGGAAGGGCAGTGGCAGCACAACAGACTATGGAGGGCAGTGGAAAGGGGGCAGGGGCACCAAACCAACAATACAGGACTGGCAAGAGAGGCTGTGGCAATATAATAGACCATTGTGGGCAGAAGGAAGAGGCAGTGGTAGTACAACCATGCATGCCAACAGACCCGATTCAGCCAGGAAACGTCCAATGTTTTTAAGCCCAAATGGGCTTTATTTGATCTGTCTTCTGTCTACAATCCCTTCTTTTTCAATATAAGTCAAAGGGGAAAATGAATACCCCAGTTTGTTTTCAAAATTTCCCTCTTACCAAGTTCAAATTGTTAGCAAGTATGGTACGTTGGATCATGGAAGGCAGGAGGAATTGTGGTAGGGACATGGACTCGTAATAGTGGTCTGCACAGGGAAACCGAGGGCTGGGGGCAAGGTGGCAGGGCAGGAGCAGCAATATGACCATGGAGGTCAGGCAGGATAGGCACTAGAAGCAAGACACACCATGGAGAGCAACAGTGAGACGATAATGGCATATACACAAACCATGGAGTGAAGGTGGGAGGGGGTCAAGGGCAGCTAGCTGACCACACAGGGAACGCGGGAGGGGCCATGGCAGCACAGAAGACCATGGCATGGCAAGCGGGAGGGTTAGTGGCAGCGCAATGGCTATGATGGGCAAGAAGGAGGGTGCAGGGGCATCTACAAAGGACCATGGAGGATAGAAGGGAGGGTCAGGACCTGGGCACAGACAAGAGAGTTCAGGGGACCTCACAACAGACCATGCGGGGCAGGCAGGAGGAGCAGTTGCAGCACAACAGACCAGGGAGGGCAGAAGGGTGTGGCAGGAAAATGGAACGTGGAGGACAGGAGGAAGGGGATAGGGGCATGGAATGTGGACAGGCAGGGTGGAGGTGGCAGGGACAGGTTATAGTCATCTGACAATGCTTGGTAGGTGGGAGGGGAGTGGCAGCTCAACAGAACACTCAGAGTAAATAGGAGTGGCAGGTCCATGGAACATGGTGGTCAAAAATGATGGAGCAGGGGAATCCACACAGACATCGGAGGACAGGGGAAGGTGAATAGGGGCAGCAAGCTAAGCACAGAGGCTAAGCAGGGGGTCAATGATGGTGTATAGAATTGGGCAATGGAGGGCAGGAGGATAGGACTGGTACATCATGCTAAATGGAGGGCAGTGGCAGCACATCAGACCATGCATGGCAGGAGGGAGGGGGCTAGTCCATGGATTCAGACAACAGAAGATAGGGAGGAGGTGGATGGGGCAGCAAGCTAACTGTTCAGAGAAGGCAGGAAGGCCAGTGGCAGAACAACGGCCACATAGTGCTGTAATAAGGGAGCAGGGACATGGACCTGGACAATAGATGGCTAGGAAGAGGGAAGGCAGGAGCAGCAAGCTTGGGTAGGGGCAGCACAATGCCAGGCCCTGCTTCCAATCCCCACCATCAATTGTGATATTCATCTTACTTAACGTTTAAAAAAGTCTAGAAATTTGCTGAAAAAAACAAGGATTACCGGCCGGTATAGTTAGACTCAGATTTCACTCATACACAACCAGTGAAATTCAGCAGTTTTAGTTACCTGAGCTAACTATAACTTACGCCCCCGCAATGTACTGCTAATGACCTCAGACATTACATCATTCATGACATGGTCAGTTACATCACTCATGACATCACTCATGACATCCCAAATGAGCTGAGAATGGAATTGAACTATAATCGCCAGAACTTTATTTAGGAATAGTGTGTGTATATTAACACCCCTTTTTTTCTTTTCTTTTGTGTAAGATCCATTATAATACTCAACGTGCCCAGATTAATATAGCCGATACCCTTTCACCTTAAAGTAATGTATAGTCCATTGTTTATGTTGATATTTGCAATCCTAAGTATGTTTATTATGAATATATCACGATGACGAACAGGTATGGCGGTCACGGGGCAAGATATGCTGAAATGACAGTGTGTGCATATTAACACTTGTTTTCTTTTCTTTATTGTATCAATTCCTGAATCTTCACATCATGACCAGGCCAATATGGCGCCCAGCTTTTTGGATTAAAGTAATATGTAGTCCTTTGTTAATGTTGGCAACTTCAAGCATTTGTACATTTAATTAAAGATGCTACAATGACGTCTTGTATCGTTATCAAGTTCCGGACAAGCCAAAACGTATGGATCACGTAATTTGCAGATTAAATACTTCTAAACTACAACCTGAGCGCTTATTCTTTTCTTGTAAGAGTGAGAGGAGATTAAATACATATATAGAAAATTCACTGAAAAAAAACACAAGTTTCAGGGACATTATAGTTAGAAATTAGCATTAAAAAAACCTCAGAAATTCACTGAAAAAAACACAGGTTTTGTGGACGTCACAGTTAGTTGGAAATTTCACTCGTACAAAACAAGAGAAATTCGGCCGTTATAGTTAGTTGTGCCAACTATATTACTCGCGCCCCCGCAATGCACTACTGATGACATCTCATATTACATCACTCATGATATGGTCAGTGACATCACTGATGACATCTCAAATGACATCATCCACGTGATTATCTGATGCACCTCCTCACACCCTAAAATACAGACTACCATTCTCAAAACCATAGACACACCAATACTAGTACAGCTACAATATTCTGTGCACTATGCATGCAGACCTCTAACCAGCTACATACTATTGATATGCTCTTCTAAATATCCAGTTAGTACCCATGCATTCCAGGAATCCTTCTGTCTGTCCCATGTACTTCTCCATTCACCCTTCCAGCACTATCTACATATCCTATCACTCCACCAAGTCAAGTCAATTTTTATTGTATAAAATTATTAAAAATTATTACAAAAAACATTTCTAAAGTTAAAAACACATATGTAACTATTACTTATATTAGAGTCTGTTGATCATATGAAGAATAAAATGAAATATATTTCAGTTTTTTGCTATAATTCCCTGTTCGGCCTGCTGTAGGAGGGATTGGGCTTCCATCATATATTTAACCCCCCTACATGCCAACATAGGAGATGAACCATCTAGCCATCGAATTACTGCTTGCCTACATGTCCGAATGTTCAATTTGTTAAAAATGTCCTTTAAAAGCCGTCTCCTCAAATCATTAAGCGCCGGGCAAGCACATAGTAAGTGAGTTAATGATTCATTTTGATATCCACATAGACGACAGTGAGAGTCAAGGTACCAATTTTGCCAGGATGGTAACAAGTCCTTTGAAAACTGTAGGCCTAATCGATGGTTTATGTATCTTTGTTTTAGGAACCTATTAAAATGACTTTCCAGATACGTCTGTGGCTTTATCCCGGAGTATGAATTTATCACGGTCCACCCGTGTCGTCGTTTTGCTATACTTGTTTTATCTTCCAGATAGGATTCCCATTTGACAGCATTGTTTGTGATTTTGTCAAAGGTATTTCTATCGGGCATTGAGGCCCAGGTTTCTTCAATTCCTATGCGGGTCAGGGATTGGGACAAAAAATCTCCCCAACTATTTGGCACGTGTTGTTTCTGCTGAGTGGCGATTTCTTCCCAACACAGGTTATCCAGTGAGCCTTTTTCTGACGTTCGTAATTTGTGGCAGAGTTTCACAAAGGTTCCCATACTGCGAAACTTCTGCTTCAAAAGGCCAAATTCTAAACGAATCTGCGCCGGGGCTGCCGATTTAGGGAGGTTTAGGGTGGCTTTATAAATCTTTGTTTGTAAAATATTTAACAGACCCGCTTCCTTACCACACCAGGTGACCAATGCATATGACAAGGTAGGTAGGGATTGTGTTTTCATCACTTCCAGCAGATGTCTGTAGTTTGGGCAGCTTAGTTTTTTTTGCAATTGTCGGTATGCATAGATCAAGGACTGTGTTTTTGCTTTTAGATCTGTTTTGTGTTCTTTATTTGGTTGGCCTCGCCCCAATTTCAGACCTAGGTACTTATATGATGTTTCCTCCTTTATTGGGGTACTGTTTGCGAACCATTTGAATGCTTTCTGTTTTGGACCCACGATGTGGACCACTTTGGTTTTGTCTTTATTTAGTTCCAAGCATTCGTGTTCCAAGTAAGTTGCCAAGTTGTTAATCATCCTTTGCAGGCCTATTGGAGTTTGACTCAGAACGACAATGTCATCCGCATATTGCAGGAAGGAGATTGGGATTTTTTACAAATAGGGAGGATGACCTTTCCCAACCTCCATGTGACTGTCGATGTCTGCCATATATAGGTTGAATAAACTTGGCGCCAGTACACAGCCTTGTTTCAGGCCCTGTTGTGTTGTAATTTTGGCCGTCACGCTGCAACCGTCTCCTAATTTAACTCGAGCCCAGGTGTTACTATACAAGCTTATAATTGCATCCAGTAGTTTCTTCGGGAGGCCCCATGATCTCAATTTTTCCCACAGCCTGGTTCTGTTCACCCTGTCAAAGGCTGCTCGCAGGTCTATAAAACAAGCGTACAGTCTTGTCTTCCTTTTTTCTGCTTTGTCTTTCAACAGAGACAGGGTTGTCAGGTTGGTTAGTGTACCGGTTCTAGGCCGGAAACCCGTTTGGAACATTGGTATTATATTTGTGGTTTCCATCCAGTCTTGAAGTTTAGATAGTAAGCATGACCCATATAGTTTTGCCTCCACATCGGTCAGTGAAATCAGCCTATAGTTCCCAGGCTCATTATGATCACCTTGTTTGAAGATGGGGTGAATTATGCTCCCGTTCCAAGATCTGGGCAGTTTTTGCTGGTTGTAAATTGCGTTAAAAAGTGGTGTTAAATATTCTGCCCAGAATTCAGGTGAGTGTTTAAAAATGGAGTTTGGAAGCCCGTTGGGACCCGCTGCCCCCTCTTTTTTCAGGCGATTTATAATTGTTTTCAGCTGGTCTGTTGTTACTAGGGTATCGGCAACTATATCTACAAATTTTTCTGATTTACTAGTGAGAGTATTTTCCGATTTCCCTATATTCCCATTGTCACAACCCGCAGTTATCTTTGAAGCTTCTTCTGGTGGACTATTTCCTGTTCTTAAGATAGTACCCGCATATTCAGAGTTTCTACTGCAAGTTTTACAATCTGATATACAATGCCGGTTCAGACCTTCTGTCCTATCAATAAACATGTTTTTGACATGTTGGATCCACTTACATTCTCCAATGCCTGCCTCCTGTCTTAGGGTATTACCCTTTGTCAATTTGTTGATGATACCCCAAAATTTTCGGCCGTTTTTGTGTTTCCCGGCAATTAGTAATTTGGTCCAGATTTCTTGTTGGTATGTTGTTTTTGCATTGCTCAGCATGGTCTTGTATCTTTTCCGCATGGCTTTCAATTTCAACTTGTCTGATTTTTTTCCACTTTTTATTATTATCACTCCACCAATACCTAAGCACTTATAAATTCAGCATGCACTTTCTTTGCAACACTGAAATTACTCCAGTTATTAGTTATTAGTCGTATACTTAAGGAATGGAGTAGTCACTAACTAACAAGTGCAGGTACAATGTTTTGTACACTATGCATGCACCCCTCTTAAC
This sequence comes from Lissotriton vulgaris, assembly GCF_964263255.1. NCBI lineage: Eukaryota > Metazoa > Chordata > Amphibia > Caudata > Salamandridae > Lissotriton > Lissotriton vulgaris. The sequence goes on from NC_141698.1 coordinate 858,488,775, forward strand.
AGCTACAAACTATTGATACACTCTTCTAAATACACAGTTAGTACATATGCAGTGTAGGAATCCTCCTGTCTGTACCATGCATTTCTCCAATCACCCATCCAGCACTATCTACTTATCTTATTACTCCACCAATACCTAAGCACTTATAAATTCACTATACACTCTGTTTGTAATACTGTAATTATTCTAGTTACTAGTCATGAACTTATGGAATGGCCTAGCTACTAACACAAGTACAGCTATAATATTTTGTGCACTATCCAAGCAGACCTATAACTAGCTAAATACTATTGATACACTCTTCTAAATACCCAGTTAGTACTCATGCAGTGTAGGAATCATCCAGTCTGTCCCATGCACTTCTTTAATCACTTATCCACCACTATCTACTTATCCTATCACTCCACCAATATGTAAGCACTTATAAATTAAGTGTTCACTCTCTTTGCAGCACTGTCATCATTCCAGTTACTACAGGTATTCTTATAAAATTAACTAAGCACCAACACAAGTACACATAAAATATTCTGTGCATAATTCCTACAAATCTCTAAGCAGATACATACTATTGGTCCACTCCATTAAATACTGAAGTAGTACCCATGCATTCATTAAAAAAACAACAAAAAAAATAAACAACGATGGTTGCATTGCGCAGCACAAACTGCATCCACCAACTGCTCACCGAAGCATATAAGTTTCTTACACTGCACGCAGTGTTGCTCAAGAAAGGCGAATTCTGGCCTAATGTCCATTGCAGGTGTTCCTGAGGATGCTCCAGATGTACTTGCCACAGCAGGTGAGGGGTTCAAAGCAGCTCGCCTCATTTCCTCCCGAGCAAGATTGAGAGGATGTGTGGTCCGGAGATGCTCGTACATAGAAGCAGTGCCACAAGAGTATTTTTTTTCACTGCCTCTTGACAGGACTAGGTCACAAATTTTGCACGTCACCTTTCTCGCATTTACTTTCTTCTCTCCAGGTGGAAAACTGAAGAATTTCCACACTACAGATTCCGGCATTTGTGAGCTTGGTGCCTCCTGAAAGAATTCTTCTTCAGAAGATACTTCCTCCAGATGCCATTTTGTTTAATATGTTTTGAAAAACACCCAAAAAACCAAGCAAAAATGGTTCTTGAAGGAAAAGAGATGTCTCTCTAAAGATGCTCCAACAAGAATGATTAAAATTGGTGGGGTCCTTCAATAGTTACAGTGGGAAATGTTATGAACCAATGAAATCTTTTTTTTTTTTTTTAGGTCACATGGGATCCGCACACTCTGAGCTCACGAAGCACGCACCGGACGCGACTTCGCAAAAATATATTTAAAAATAATATAAGTTTATTATAAGTACAAATATATTATTTTTATGAATATATGAGATAATCTCTTGCCCTAATATGTATATTAAAGACACGTACATATCATTTTAGAACATAAAAATAATTTGCGGGAGTCACGCACTCAGCGCGCCCCAGCACGTATATGACTTCACGCGTGACCCGCCAACGCGCAAGCATCATGTACCATAATGTGCATGTGTCGCAAATGCATGGGAGCAGGAGTCACGGACTGGTCGCATACCAATCGCGCACATCACGTAATATTAAATGTATATGATGTACTGAAAAACACGCAGCCGTCGCACACCATACGCGGATCCTTCACAACTTTTCTAAAATGGCGGCTAGAATCCATGCACCCACTGTGATGTGTACGCGTTGTGTGCGCAACTCTGAAAACAATTTAGAAAAAATTAAAATAATATAAATATATTAAAATAAAAAAATAAAACAAAAAAAGAAACAATATTTCAGTTAGAATTTAAAACATTTTTTTTGCAATTTTCAGAAAAATATATAATGTTATTTAATGAATTAAATATTGATAAATAAACAGTAGAAAATCTGTACAAAAAAATAGGTATTACTACTATTACACTTAAAAATTCGCATTTAAAAAACCTTTGAAATTCACTGAAAAAAACATAGGTTTCAGAGACGTTATAGTTAGAACTTAGCATTTAAAAAATCTTTGAAATTCACTGAAAAAAACATAGGTTTTAGAGACGTTATAGTTAAAAATTAGCATTTAAAAAAACCATAGAAATTCAAAGAAAAAAACATAGGTTTCAGGGGTGTTATAGTTAGCTGGACATTTCACCCGTACAAAACCATAGAAATTGCTGTTATAGTTAGTTCTGCTAACTATAACTCGTGCACCAGCAATGCACTGCTGATGATGCACCAGCAATGCACTGCTGATGATGTCACATATTACAGCATTCATGACATGGTCAGTGACATCACTGATGACATCTCAAATAACATCACTGATGACATCACTGATGACATCATTCACGTGACAATCTGATACACCTCCTCATACACTAGTATAACCACTCACTGTAAAATACAGAGTACCATATTTGAAACCATTGACACACCAATACCAGTTACTACATACCCACTCACTGATTCCTAAGTCTACACACACAACTACCCATTCAACAACAGAATCACTTATACATGAAGTCACTAATTAATGGAACACCATCAAATGCACTTATACACATATGTAGACATTGACACATTAGCAGTCATCTTAGTCGGTTATGCAGTCAGCCTACTCACTCATGAAAAAAAAATTAATCACACTTACATTTACACACTTACACAATTATACACACAGCACCTCATTTATTCAAACACATAGGGGCCAATTAGGATGGCGGGCAGATCACCCCCGCCAGGCCTGCGGTACCCACCGCCGACCTGGCGGGGGCGATCTGCCCGCCATCCTACCCGGAATGACCCCTGCCATATTAGTATGGCGGGGGGACCGCGGCAGACGAAAAGACCGTCCGATGCTTTTCCGCCCCGGTCGCCTAGCGGCCGGGGTGAAAAAGGTTTAATATGGTGGCGGTGCCAGCCATATTAGCATGGGCATTTTCCAATGCCTTTCCGTGGCGGCAGTGCTGCCACGGAAAGGCATGCGGAGACACCCTAAGGGGGCCCTTTGCGGGCCCCCAGTGACTCTGGGGGGTGGGGGTGCAGATGGGGGTACCTATGGTACCCCCCAGCATTGCAAAGTACAACGTGGCAGGCACCGCACGGTGCCTGTCACGTTGTGCTTTGTAACGCACAACATGTATATTTAGCATTGCGGCGGGCGGTGCTTTCAGCATCGCCCGCCGCAAAGCTAAAGATTCAGGATGCGCCCGCCACTGTGGCGGGTGTATCCTAATACCCCCAAAGGGGGTATTAGGGACCCCCGCCCTTATGGCGGGAGGTCGCTACACACGACAGGATGACGGGTGGACAAAGTCCGCCCGTCATCCTAATGAGCCCCATAGTAACTCATAGTTAATATGTTAAAAAATCACCATTACAATTTTACACTCATACATATACTTATGGATATACGCCAACTCTCACATACAATGCCTTTTATTTTTTACTTTTTTGAAGGTGTACAAATAAAACATATATTGGCTCACCAACACACAAATAAATACACTGAGTCACCCAAACAACTGTTTCCACATGCACTCTCAAACCTATACACCTAGTCAATCAACCATTCACACATCTATGCATAGAATTACACACACCCAATCCAACCACACACAAACTCAGTGTTCCATCAAAATACTTACCCAACTAATCAATAACTAATATGCACACTCATGTAGTTAGTGACCAACTGATGCAGCATGTTATACAACAACAGAGACAGAGATGCCACATGCACATAGTGTAGTTACTAATTCCATGTATTAAGTGAGACACTTTTAATTACTCACTTAAACAGACAGTCAGACAGCTACTAAATCCTCCATCCAAACAGTTATATATCCACTCAATCTTCAATACAGATTGGTATATATATAATACATATAAAATTGAGGCTACCCAAAGCACACCTTATAGTTTTCTTTTTTAAGTGCTGGCTAAATGATTGCTACTTTAAGGATCAGTATATCCTCTATTGGACAATGAAGCAAAGTACACACACATCAATTCCAAAAACGAAGATCCAGGCAGTTCAGAGTAAGTTCAATGTCAATCTTCTTGTAATTTTATCAATTCTTTATTATTATTAAAAAAATCATATAAGATCTCCCAGCACATAGTTTGCCAACACATGTTTCGTCTTGCACTAAGACTTTCTCAAGGCTCGAAATATTAAACAATAAGTATAATATATAAAATTACATACATTTATATATACAAACATGCAATTATCACATAGTTCACTGATAGATACGAAGACTGACACATATAAAAACAGTTTTTTATGTGTGCAGAAAAAGACCATAAATAAACCATATATTGCGTAACACAGGACATACAGTACATATTTCCTAACGTATCTTATTGTCCAAAGTATAACAGGAAGTATACTTTGGACAAATAGATGCACATGCTGTGACAGTATTTACACAAAGCAAATTGCATCTATATAGAGCTTACGTCCCCTGAGGAGGCATTGAAATAATTTAAGTACTACTATATTATATTGTATAGCCCTACTCATTGCAATACAGGGTGTCAGTGCGCTTTACATCAAAACGTGCATCTTACATGTGCAATAAATTAAGTAAGATTGCAAATAAATGTGCTCAAAAATACACTTGATAGACCTGCTAAACATATATGTGAGGGTTTTAGATCTGATGTCCCTTCTTGTGATGCCACTTCCTGTAAAGTCGTGGCTTGTGATGCCACTTTCTATGATGTTAATTCCTGTGATGCCAGGTGTGATGTTGTGTGCCGTAATTTCGTGCTCCGTGATGTCACACAGCGTGATGTCACTTGCATACTGCCAAACTAGGTCAGTCCCCCCACTTCTTTTTTAGGACTTGTTGTGTTGTGGCCACTTCTAAGGCGGGGGATGAGAAAAGTGGAAAGAGGGCAGGGCACATCAAAGTCGGAGTAGCCCTGTCAGTTGGGGTGCGCGGGTTTGTCCCAGCTATTGTCAGTGTCTGGGGTATGCCAGAAGGTGGAGAGAAGCTCGTCCCATGCCGATGCAATTGGGAGCTCCCGCAATCCATAAGCTTCCTCATGGTGGAGCGCAGCAGCCTCGCACCCACTCCGCCGGATTCCTGCATCCTGCCAGTGTGCCACACTTGGCAGTGTCCGGGCCTGAACTGCAATCACTTGTCTGGCCAACAGCAAAGCCACAGAGATAAAGTGGTTAGAAGCCCTAGCCACCCTGTGGCAAACCGCTGACGATGGATTCCTATCCGTACTGTCCATGACTTGGTTGAGGGTCATGTAGATCTCCGTCCAGGGAGCACGAAGGGCCTGGCAGCTCCAAAACGTACACCTTGTCAGCCTCAGGGGCATGAAGCAGGACAGTCAGATGATGCTGAAGGGTAAATTTTGTGTAATATCGCAGCGAAGGGTTAAGCCCTGAGCAGGATGTTTTGCTGTAAGTACTGGAAAAGGAGACCTTCCCCAGGTGCACCAACACCCTGTCTCATTCCTTCTGGGTCTGTGCGCAGCCAATGTCACGCTCCCAAGTCTGCCGGAGGGGAGCCAGTGGATCCTGGGTTTTATGGGAGATTGTTTCAGTAAGCCAAGTGACCAACCACCGTCCAATGCCCACTGTGTGGATTAAATACCTGCGAGCTGTTCCCTTCAATCAATGGTTGGTGGAGTGGAACAACGTCTATCCCTATAATGTGAAAATCATCTTGATGGCTTAGACGAAGCTTGCTTACACTGAGTGTTGAAAACTCCGCTTGGGTGGAATGACGGATCCTTACAGTGCAGGCTCCTGATTGGCTCACTACGATTTTATGTCCTGAGATGTTACTACCCTTAATTCTGGTATTGCAGAAAGGAGGGACAGGAGCCTGGACTTGTTCTGGGGATTGTGTTTCTGACACTGGAGAATAGATAATGAACTCAAAATAGCAGATTGAAACACCCTGCCTGTTCTCTTAGGTCCGCCTTCTTTGTGTCAGGCGCGATATTCTCTCACGCCTGACACAAAGGGCCCAGCTTTTGCGACCATCATAAAGAAGGGTTTCATGAATTTGATTACCCAGCCTCCTCTCTGGTATGTCAGACTATTTTTCCATATTTGCTGCATCATCCACTAGGCTCATATTTCAACCACAGGCTCTCTGGGTAGCATCTTACTTTTCATCATTTTACAAATCTGATTATTTCTCTGCACTTTTTATAATCACATTTTCTTCGCCTTTATTTAGGTTATTACATAGCCATTCACCTTCTCGCTTTGTAGTGTCTTTATTACCCGCTGCAAGGACCACTTCAGAATTACAGATGGTATAGATGGAGACACTGGGTTGTTCATTGTCGACTGAGCTGTAAATGTTAATCATATTGTTTCCTAGACTAGTAGCAGCAACCCCAGATGTGTTCACACTCGATTGGGAGAATAACCACATTAGTAAGTAGATTGGAGGGTCCTTAGGTCATAGCTATTTCTCCAGAGCTTTGGACGCTTTCTTCTTACAACCTTTTCTACTGGTAACCCTATCAACCATACCTTCTTTGCAACTGTCAATAAAGTTTTTCTTTTCAATAAAATTTTAGCAAGGGTGATTGGAGAACTTTCTCTGCTCTTCCCCACCCATGCCCCCAGGCTTGTGGGTATCTTCCTTGCGACTAGTTATAGTAGCTTTTTCATAACTTAACGGAGTAGACTGAACAACTTAATTGGTTGACACTTCCTTTTACTTATTAGTTGGTCCCATTTCTTGCAATTTAATTCATTTTAACAGTCTCAATTCCTCTATGGCTGTGGGTGGTCCTTCTACCTGTGTGGCGACATCTCTACAAGGCTTAGGATTGACAAGGGTTTGGGGAACAGTGGCCAACATAGTCGCTACATGATCAGTTCCTCACAAAGATTTCTCCATTAGTTCAAGTATTGAGGTCTGAACTCTGTGGAGTGCATTCAAGGCTTCTGACATCATATCATCTTGGCGGTTTTCAATTAAAGGAATATTTGCAACCTCCCCATTATAAACTGGCATATTAAAAAAAATGTAATCATCTAATTGCAACCCTTGACTGCTGGCACTTGGCCAATCCACCAGGTTCCTTGTGCACTTGTGCTCTAACAGTAATTACAGTATCAAACAAAAATTTCTCAACAGGGTAACAATATAACAATTAGTACAAAGTTGTAGGAAGCTAGCTCTATATAGTGTACTAAAAAGAAGTACACTGTGCAAAGAGTCCAGAGGGTACCAATTGGCTTACAGAGGTCAAAGTAGATAATACTATAGCTCTCTCTCTTTTGTGGTAGAGTGGGCAAGCAGTTAGGCTTATCAGAGGGTACTGCTAAGCATTTGTTGAACTGAAAGAGCCAATAAATTAAACACACACTCAAATTAGAAAAATAACACTTCTTTTTATATATGTTTTAAAACCAAGAACTACTGTCAAAGGTAAGTACTTTCTTCAATAATAAATAGTAAAAGAAAATCAAGCTCTTAAAGTTGTGTGCTTTTACGCACAATGCAATCCTACAGGAGGAAAAAGCAATAATGCATAAAGGAAGGTGCAGTCGGTTTCAGGGGTTCATTTTCGGAGTTCAGAGTTGTAATGGGCCAAGGTTCAAAATACTACCAGCATTTCTTCGGGACCTGAAAACAGGTTCACAGCGGGACTTGCTGCTCCCAAACAGGGGCTTAGGTCGCAAGGGGTCTTGGAGCAAGGGGGCACAGCTGGTTTGTCGGGACCCGGGCAGATCGGGTGCAGAGTGGTAAGAGCGGTTAGGCCTGATCCGCAAAGATGCACCTCGTGGTCAGGGACAAACAGTTGACAGAGGCAATATCAAAGTAGCTAGGTCCCTCCCAAAGTGGGTCTCAGTGATGCTGACAACCCTTGAAGGTTGCTTCGTCTTGGTGCAGGGAAAATCTGGACTGGATTCTCACTGTTGGTGGTTGGTGCAGGGCGTCCGATATCCCGGGGATTGGTGCTGCATTGCTCTGGTTGGTCCTGGTGTCATCACACTCGGTGTGGAGATAGAGCTGACCTTCCAGAGCACTTCTCCTGGTCATCTGCGGCATCGATCAGGCTGGGGAGCTGCAAGGCGGGCAACAGGACTCTGCTTGTCGGTACCTGAGGACTGCAAGGAAGTAGTTCCTTACTACAAGTGAGACTGGAGGTGTTTTTTCAAGTGCTGGCAGGCTACTCAAGGCTTTGGTAGTCCTCCAGCTTGCAGGAGTAATCACTCTGTTGCCATTGTCGAGAGAGGGCTGAGGACGGGCAGAGTTTTGCACCGAGGTCCAAAGTTCTGCTGCAGTTCTCACCAGGCTGTGACTCTTCTTCATCTTTCTTCTGTTGATCTGTCAAATCTGAGTTCTTGGGTTCGAGGGTGCCACCTAAATATTCAATTTAGGGGTGGTACAGGGATTGACAGGTAGTAGCCAATGGGCTACCTACCTTTAGGGTGTCTACACCCTCTATGTGATCATTTCCCATGGGAAGTGGGCATAACCCTGACCCAAGCATCCTATTTCCACCTAAAAACAATATGGAGGAATTTGAAAAGTGGGGTCCACATCAGCTGGCATGCCCTAGGGGTGGTGCTGGCTGAATGTAGGCACACCTCCGAACCTTACAAATTTTCCCGTCTGTTTTGCCACCAAAAGTGGCAGCAGGCCAGGGGGTGGGTATCTCCACTATCTGGAGAGGCCCGGGGGCTGCACAACAAAGGTGACAGGGCCTTTTAAGCTCTATGGCCTGATATGCCAATCCTGCTTGGAGGAGGGGTGAACAACTCCGCCCAGAGCAGGTTTTGTTCCTGGGCTCCAAGACCGTCGGCTCTCACCTCAGGATTCCAGAAACCTTTCTATAGTGGCTAGCTGGTCAAGACCACTCAGTCGACACACTAGTAGTCAGTAGGTTTTTAGTGGACCCCTTTATGGTGCCCTCTGGATGCAGTGTTTAATAATTCCATCAATGACATCAGTGAAGATTTATCAAGACATGATGTTTGGCACCAAACATCTTGGGGTACAGTGCAGCCATCATGTAGCTGGGGAGCTCGTAATAATGAGTGTCCAGCGCATGTACTCGTTATGGCTTCCCTATGTACTGGTAATAGCTAATGGTTTTGGTTAGATATCACAGGGACACATCTACTAATGCATATATGCCCACACATGACGTATAGTGCACCCTGCCTTAGGGCTGTGAGGCCTGCTGCTGGGGTATCTAACCTATACCACATGCAGTGTTTTGCTACCATATCACACGTAGGTGTGTGACTAACTCTTCGCTTTTTACAGCAACAAGACACTCAGGCTCCGATGGAAGTTTGCATGAGCTTGGTGAGGGTCCCTTAGGGTGGTGCAATTTGTGCTGCAGTCCTTAGGGGCCCTCTTTAGGTCCAATGCTCTAAATACCAGGGGTACCTTTTAAAAGGGACTTACATGGGGTGGCAAGTGTGGAACAAAGGGTACAGGTTAGAGAAAGAACAGTGGTTCTGGGGTCCTAGTTAGCAGGAACCCAGAACACTTTCAGTCAAAGTTGCATCAGATACCAGGTAAAAATAGGGGGATACTGCAACAAAAACCCAGTTTGCTACAAAAGTTGATAACCTAATTATAATGAAAAAGAACATACGGCACCATAAATTGTTTATGAGTATATTTTCAAAATATTTTACAAGAGCTTGAAAGCAGCATCAGAACTACTTAAAGACTGTGGGCCCGATTCACAGAATGAACTTAAGACTCAATCCCAAACTTACTATTATTTTGGTATTCACAGAATGCACTTACTACTTTTGGCATTCACAGAATGAACTTACTTCTTTTGGTATTCACAGAAGTTAGGATTTTGTCTTAAGTTTGTCTTAAGACAAACTTAAGACAGACTTAAGACAGACTTAAGACAAAATCCTAACTTCTGTGAATACCAAAAGCAGTAAGTTCATTCTGTGAATGTCAAAAGTAGTAAGTGCATTCTGTGAATACCAAAATGGTAGTAAGTTTAGGATTGAGTCGTAAGTTCATTCTGTGAATCGGCCCTATGTATTGTGCATGGTGAACAAATAGTGCTTGCGAAGGGATAGTGAACGGCGCAAGTGAAACACATGGATATACATGAAAAGGCAGTGAACAGAAATTAGTTGCAATATATTATGCACGAATATCAATTAATCCAATATTATATTTTCCACAATCATGTCATAAATCAAAATCCGATAATCCGCCTATGTTTGTCGACAGCATTTCGACCTTCATTACTTTGAGGTTATCATCAGGACAATTAGTACACGTGCTGTCTAAACAGTAAGGAACTGCCAGAGATTTAAAAGAAAGACCAGAATAAACTGGCCCAACAATTGTAAAAAGCGGGCCATGTTTGTGGTACATGAAAGATGTCCAGGAACCTGCAGGACAAGTAGAGAAGACAAGGCTACAATAAGCATGGAATTAAAATAGATTGAGGATAAATAGCCCCTAAATAATCAGTAAATGAGTAAAGTAAGGAATTTGACTCACAGTTAGTGTAAGACAGATCAGCGTGCCTGGGAGCAGGACCAATGATTGGTAAAATGAATCTCCGTGGAAGGCGAGGACTAAACCCCACCAGATGGGAGGTATGCAGCTAAGCGCGGTCCCCCAACAAGTCAAAACAGGGAAAGCAGGAAAGAGACACTGGCACAAGCACGCTCTCTCTGCATCAGCTACCCCCCTCTGAGCCCGCGAGCTTCCTCTTCTCAGCAGTTAGCATCAGACTGTTTGTACTGATTTGCATAAAGTGGGCTTTTGTCCAAAGTGACATGGTAGATAAAAAAAACATGGACTGGAATGCAGCCCTGAGTGATCTCCACTAGCTGAGATTCATTCAAGATTTCCAACCATCATCTTGTTTTTTGCAGTTGCTGCCCTATGCGCAACGTGTATGCTCAGACATGGTTCCAGGTTCACTGTGCCATAGGCAGCGCTTAATTTGTGCTGGTGTTTGCCAGGGCTTGGGACCAACATGTATTTCTAAAAACTGGCTCTTATTTATGGCACTCCACCACCTGGTGGCACTGCGTCTATTTGTGAGCAGAACTCATCAACAAAAAGTTCAATATACTTTACCAAAATCATAAAGGCAGGAAGTCCAAGCAAGCCCTACAGCTTGAAGTGACCTGAAACTGTGAAAATGACACACTTGAATTGTGTGTTGGTACTATTTGGAAGTGCTGGCATACACAGTGGGTAGTACCAACCACAGTGGCCTTCTGAGAAGTAGCTCAGACCTGGGCTCTTGTAAGTTTATGCATTAAATGCCAGCCATAGGACTCAAGCTACCCCAACTAAGGTGAAACCTGTCTGGGGTTGCATGTGATTCCTTCAGGAGTTGATCCTCGTCTGGCAGTTCTGGATACACTGTTTCCAATAGGAGCAGGGTCAGCACTGATTTGCAAAAGGTGGGCCTTTGTCTAGAGTGGCATGATGGGTAAAATAACGATGGACTCGAATCAGTACTGAGTGATTGCCAATGACTGTGAATAATTAAAGCATTCCAGCCATCCTAACAAATTAGTGATACTGGAAAGGTTTGGTTCCTTGTCCAATCTGTAAGAACAAGAGCAAAACGTTGCTTTGCTCGACATTGAGTCCAAACATTAAATAACATTCCTGTGCACAAAATGCAGATTTGGGTATACAACAGGGTTCGTTTGACAAGAACTCAGACTGGTGTTAGGTCAGGAAGCTCAAGAGTGGCTAATATTTTAGACAGAAAACATCTGAGCAGGCCTCATTTATTGTTTTCACTTTTCATGCATCCAATGTCTGCGTGCCACTTTTTAAATGCAGTTTATGTCTGAAACTCAAGACAGCTTTTGTCATTTAGTAAGGCTTAAATCTATAGGTGAAATGTAAGCGCCATCAATAACGACCATCAACGTAAGGTGTATCACTGAAAGAGTCCGACTGAGATGGAGACCACCTAAAGAAAGATCACCTAGGCCTAATAAAGAATGCAAGTACTTAATGAAACGAAGTTTGACTGTCAAAGTCCACAGGCATGATTAGTCAATAATCAGTATACCACATGGGGGTCTCGGTGATTGACTTTGCTTTTAGGATCTGTAGAAATCTGAAGGCCAGAGGCTCCCATGAGTATCACATGATTATTTAAGCATAAAGGATCGGCTGATACTAGTTACGGTTGTAATTATTTTGCTTTACAATCAACAACTATTCCAACATGTCGTAGGTGACCATATGGTTAAGATTACCTCACAAGAACAAGAATGCAGAAACGGGAACTTGCAAATCTAGTGATGGTGGTAGGTTGGAGCTCAGTTTGTCTCTATTTGAAACCTATTTTTAGATTCTGTAATTACATTGACAGGAGCCTTCAATGTGAGCTATGACTTACAGAAAGCCACAGTGTATGTATTTGGTAATCCTCTTCTTTGTATGGACTTTTGCTAATCCTTTTCTAATGGGTTACAACTAAGTCTGTGTGCTTTATCGGCTTAGTGACATTATCATTTTTGAATAAAAAGTTCAAATTCCTGGCATATTTTCCCTTTTTGCTTTCTGTTTTGCATGGGACTTTGTTTATTCTAGACAATGTATAGTCATTTTTTAGATAATACAAATAAAGTTTATTCAGATTCTGTATCCTTAAACAGATGAGCTGACCAGCTACATAACCAGAACCTCTGGGGATTCCTGTCATTAAGGGTCCACCAGGATGGGGGAGGCTCTAGAAATGGTAGACCAAGAGCTCGATTAATGATCAAGATGCCCTTCTGAAATGATAGGTGGTCCTTCAGCAAAGTCTGATCTCCTGATTCTCCTGTACGACCAGAATGGCTTCAGTCTCAATAGGTGACACACTCCAACAGAAAGGGATGAAAAAGATTAATCCATTATCGGCTAGGCCTTTTCCCACCCCAGTGTTAAGCCCATTTTTCAATGTCTGTGGGGCTTATGCCTTCATAACGTTTTCCACAAAAGGTATTCAGACCAATTGTGTGTCCTTTTTAGGTTGAGCTTTTGAGACATCTTGTACATACTTTAGTATAAACTTCTTTCTGGGTTTAACTGCTTTTCATTTGTTTGTTTCAGTGTCCTTTAAAAATCCTTGCTTGCTAGTGGTCAATCCTTCCTCTTTGACTCATCATTTGCTGCCAAGGAGCAGGGATCAAGAACTGTATTGTTACACTTAGGGGACTATTTTTTCCTACGTTTCCTGCTTGTGTTGCTAGTGCGTGTGTTTTACAACTTTCATATTGTGTCTACTGCCCAGCCTGCAACAGCGCACTTTTTCTTTCACTTTGTTCGCTGCTATCCACTCCCACCTTAGCACAAACTTGACTAGAAAGTATTGGAGTTGCTTTACATAAGCCCAGTTAAACTAGTTAGTTACATTAGGCATCGGCAAATCGAGTGATTCACCCAGAATAGGATGTGGAGTCGACGAAGAGACTCAACCCCTGTTCCTCAGATCCAAAGCCAGCAGCTCTGGCTCTTACGCCACATGCTCTTCCCTTATCCGAGTTGCTACTTTTAAAATCTCAATCCACTCGCCATGTCTCCGTGCTGAAGACCCACGTTCCTTTACCAACCCTGAAAACGTATTTTTAAGTTCATGGACTGTTTTGAAACTGCCAGAGTAACAGGCATAAAATACATTACAAAAATCTTTGGGCGAGTGCGTGGAGTTCTGAGAACCCATTTAATATGTTCAACATGTAAATTCAAGATCACAACCATACACGAAATCCTGTGAATTTCGGTACCCTCCAACCAGGTATTTAAGATTTTGACTGGGGATTTCTCAATGTCCTAGCTTCACCAGCATCTACCAAAGTTAGTGATCATCAACAAATGCAGTTTTCTCTTTAGCCAAACCTGCAGAATGGTGCTGCAGCAGACCAACCCCAAACAATTCATGCTAACCGATGCAATGTCCACCAGGTTTTTTTTTTTTTTGTCCAAAAACCTTTATTGCACCATCAAGCTGCACAGCGGAACGCCTACAACCCAACGGGCTGGCCGCTATAACAATTTGGTAATCGCATTGCCGCTTCATAAAGTCTCTGGTAGAATGTCCGATATTATAGACAACAATATAACAACGGCGATAAAGAGGTGCAGCACATGCATCATTGTCCCATACATTTGTGGTTTTTGATTTTCCTTTTTTCATAAACAAATACAAAACTAAGTAACTAGTAGGAATAGTAATGTGGTCGTGCACAGAGCAATACTGATCGTATGTAAGTACCTCCCCAAGAGTCCTACTCTTATCCCTCTCTCATTCTCGCAAACAGCCTCAGAGGGCCCTGTTGGTGTTCGAGTGTAAGTCCCTCTGAGCTGGTGTTTCATGTAATCCCCTCCCTGCCGATTCTACATGGTAATGTGGTAGAGAAGGTACTCCCATAGTCTCTGGCTTCCTCCCCTCACCAAAAGCCCACCCCACTAGCCCGCTTCCTCTTCCTCATCCGATTCATCCTGGTCGCCCTCCTGCAAGGGATCACAAATCTCCCCTCTGTATACATTCCATTTGGTCCAGATTTTATTCCACTTTCCCGGGCAGGCACGGTTTAAATACACTGCCCTTTCCGTTATCATTACCCTATCCATATTTAAACACCATTGTGACTTGGTCGGTACTTCTGCCGTTCCCCAGCATTGTGCGATGTCTCGTTTCGCTACCATCAATCCCACCGTAACCCAGAGTTGCCCATGTCTAGAGATATCCGTGGGTTCCCACACGTTTAGAAGGCACCTCTTCGGTTCAGGCAACAGTGATATTTCTTGTGTCTGCGAGATTGTGCGCAGTATTTGTCTCCAATATTCCTGAACCCGGGGGCAATCCCATATGGTGTGAAAGAACGCGCCCTCCTCCCCGCATCCACGAAGGCAGTAAGGGTGTTGTATCCTGTTAATACGGTGTAGCATTGTCCTTGTGTAGTATACCCTGTGTAGTATTTTCAGTTGCACTAGACGTAATCGTGCAGAGATGCCCACTTCCTTAGGTGATGCTAGTGCCTCATTCCACTCATGCTCGTCCATTTCACTGGTGTCCCCCTCCCATTTCGCATTTAAGGACAGTGTTGGGTCTGGTAAGTTATTGAGCAATTTGCGATAGGTAAGAGATGTCGCACGTTCAATCATAAAGTCAGTAAGGAGGCGGTCTTCCAAAGGGGAAGATTCAGGTAGCGCCGTGTCTGGGGGCAGAGCCGCAAGTAATGCATGTTGAATCTGGATGTACCTGTAGAACTCACTTTTGCTGAGTTCGTATAAATCTCTCAGTCTACTGAAGGGTATCACCCCGCCCCTTTCCCAGAGATCGCCCACCGTGGATATCCCTATAGTGTCCCAGTGCGAGAACCCCTTGCTGTTCCTCAGATTGCCGAAGACTTGAGAGTCCCATAGTGGAGTCATCTTGGTGATCTTCCCCTTCCAACCCAGCGCAGCCGTCGCTGTATGCCAGAGCGCAACTGTTAGTTTGGTGGGACCCAATAAGGTGTGAGTTTTGCGTTGGTCATATAATGGAGCCAGCAAGCTATTAGTGCCTAGTTGCGCCCTGTCGGCTTGGAACGCTGGCTCGGTTTGTGAAGTGTGGATCCATTGGTTGATGGGTTTAAGGTGCGCCGCCCAGTAATACAATTTTAGGTTGGGTAAGGCAATACCACCGTCAAACCAACCTCTATGCAATTTGGACTGTGCGATACGTGCGGGGAGGTTCCCCCATAGAAGGGTAGATACCAATGCTGCAACCTTTTGAAAGAATCCCGGGGCTACCGGGTATGGCGTATTTTCAAGGACATACAAAAATCTTGGCAGAGCCATCATCTTATAAAGTGCGGCTCGTCCCAAGAGTGTTAGTGGGAGACCCGACCAGAATTTAACGTCTTGCTTGAGCCTGTCTAGGTGGGGCTTTAGATTTTTATCCATCAATCAATCAATCAAAGACATTTGTAGAGCGCACTACCTACCCGTAGGGTCTCAAGGCGCTGGGGGGTGGGGGGGTGCCGTTACTGCTCGAACAGCCAGGTCTTCAGCTTCTTCCTGAAGGAGAGGTGGTCTTGGGTCAGGCGCAGGTCGGTCGGGAGGGAGTTCCAGGTCTTGGCGGCCAGGTAGGAGAAGGACCTTCCTCCTGTAGTCGCTCTTCGGATGCGGGGGACGGCGGCGAGGGCGTGGTTGGCTGAGCGGAGGTGGCGTTTGGGAGCGTAGAAGTTGATTCGGTTGTTGAGGTAGCTCGGGCCTTGGTCGTGTAGGGCTTTGTGTGCGTGGGTGAGGAGGCGGAAGGTGATTCTTTTGTTGACGGGGAGCCAATGCAGGTCTCTGAGATGTCCGGAGATGTGGCTGGTTCGTGGGATGTCGAGGATGAGTCTGGCTGAGGCGTTCTGGATCCGCTGGAGTCTCTTCTGGAGCTTGGCGGTGGTACCGGCGTAGAGGGCGTTGCCGTAGTCCAGTCGACTGGTGACGAGGGCCTGGGTGACGGTCTTCCTGGTCTCGGTGGGGATCCACCAGAAGATCTTCCGTAGCATGCGTAGGATGTTGAAGCACGCCGAGGAGACGGTGTTGACTTGCCTGGTCATGGAGAGGGAGGAGTCCAGGATGAAGCCCAGGTTGCGTGCGTGGTCTGTTGGTTTGGGTGCGGTGCCCAGGGCGGGAGGCCACCAGGAGTCGTCCCAGGTGGAGGGCGAAGAGCCTAGGATGAGGACCTCCGTCTTGTCTGAGTTCAGTTTCAGGCGGCTGGTCGTCATCCACTCGGCTACCTCTTTCATCCCTTCGTGCAGATTGGCTCTGGCGGCGGCGGGGTCGTTGGTCAGGGAGAGGATCAGCTGGGTGTCGTCGGCGTAGGAGATTATGTTGAGGTTGTGTTGGCGTGCGATGGCCGCGAGGGGGCTCATGTAGACGTTGAAGAGGGTGGGGCTCAGCGAGGATCCTTGAGGGACGCCGCAGATGACTTCGGTGGCCTCTGACTTGTACGGTGGTAGGCGGACTCTCTGTGTTCTTCCGTCGAGGAAGGAGATGATCCATTCCAGAGCCTTCTCCTGGATTCCGACGTTGTTGAGGCGCTGTACTAGGGTGCGGTGGCAGACAGTGTCGAATGCCGCGGAGAGGTCTAGGAGGATGAGGGCCGCTGTTTCTCCGTTGTCCATCAGGGCTCGGATGTCATCGGTGGCGGTGATGAGGGCGGTCTCGGTGCTGTGGTTGGCTCGGAAGCCAGACTGTGAGGGGTCGAAGGATCCATTCGTCTCAAGGAAGGCGGCCAGCTGCTTGTTGACGGTCTTCTCGATGACTTTGGCTGGAAACGGGAGGAGCGAGATGGGGCGGTAATTCTTGAGTTCGGTGGGGTCCGCTGTGGGTTTCTTGAGCAGAGCGCTGAGTTCGGCGTGCTTCCAGCTCTCAGGGAAGGTGGCGGTGTCGAAGGATGTGTTGATGATGTCTCGCAGGTGGGGTGCGATGACAGCGTCGGCCTTTTTGAAGACGTGGTGGGGGCAGGGGTCGGTCGGAGATCCTGAGTGGATGGAGTTCATCGTGCGGACGGTGTCTTCGTGCTGATCGGAGTCCAGGCGCGGAGGGTGGTGGTGGGGGGTGGTGGTTCGGTCGTGGTGTGCGTTGGTTGTTGAAGCTGTTGTGTATGTCTGCGATCTTGTTGTGGAAGTATGAGGCAAGGGAGTTGCAGAGGTCTTGCGATGGGGTGATGTCGTTGTTTCCTGCGCTGGGGTTGGAAAGCTCTTTCACGATGTTGAAGAGTTCCTTGCAGTTGTGTGCGTTGTTGTCCAGCCGGTCCTTGAATGCAGTTTTCTTGGCGGCGCGGATCAGCTGGTGGTGCTTCCGGGTGGCAAGCTTGAAGGTGGTCCTGTTGTCCGGTGTTGGTTCCCTTCTCCAGACTTTCTCGAGGGCTCGGCAGTTCTTCTTGGAGCTCTTGAGTTCGTCGGTGAACCATGGGGCTTTCTTGCTGCCGGGTCTGCTGGGCGGGGTCCTCAGTGGGGCGAGCTCGTCCGCGCAGTTGCTGATCCACTTCGTGAGGTTGTCTGCGGCCTGGCTGGGGTTCGCTGAGCTGGCAGGAGGGTGCTGGCTCAAGGAGGTGGCGAGCTGGTCGGCTGGGATCTTGTTCCAGCTTCTGCGGGCAACCTGTTCCTGGTGGTGGTGGGTCGTCGTTCTTTTGAAGGTGAAGTGGACACAGCTGTGGTCCGTCCATGGAAGCTCTGTGGCGTGGCTGAAGGCGATGTCTGTGCTGGATGAGAAGACTGCGTCGAGTGTGTGTCCGGCGAGGTGGGTGGGGGTGGATACCAGCTGCTTGAGTCCAAGATTGGCGAGGTTGTCGAGCAGGGTGCTGGTGTTGCGGTCGTGGTTGTTCTCCAGGTGGAAGTTGAGGTCCCCCAGGAGGATGTAGTCAGCGGAGGGGAGGGCATGCGGGCTGACGAAGTCAGCGATGTCCTCGCTGAATTGGGTGCGTGGTCCCGGAGGTCGGTAGATCAGGGTGCCTCTGAGGGTGGTCTTCGGGTCGGTGTGGATCTGGAAGTGTAGGTGTTCGGCGGTGGTCAGGGTGTTGTCGGTGCTGGTCGTGATGCGGATGGTGTTCCTGTGGATGATGGCGATGCCTCCTCCCATCTGGTTGGCGGTGCGGTCCCTCTGGGTGATCTTGTAGCCCTCTGGGATGGCGATGGCGATGTCGGGTGCTGAAGAGGCGTTCATCCAGGTCACCGTGATGAAGGCAACGTCAGGGGCTGTGGTGTCGAGGAGGTTCCAGAGTTCGATGGCGTGTCTGTGGACGGAGCGGGTGTTGAGCAGGATGCACCTGAGGTGGGTGCTGCTGGGGTTCGACTTGGCGGGTGCTGGTGCGAGGCAGGTCCGGATGCAGGTGAACTTGCAGGCGTGGCAGCTGAAGGGTCCGTGGGTGCGTCGTGGTGTGGCTTGGTAGC
The DNA here is from genome assembly GCF_964263255.1 of Lissotriton vulgaris. NCBI lineage: Eukaryota > Metazoa > Chordata > Amphibia > Caudata > Salamandridae > Lissotriton > Lissotriton vulgaris. The sequence continues at coordinate 858,507,671 of NC_141698.1, forward strand.
ATCCTGGGAGTCGGCCGGCGTTGAGTGCGCTGAGGGTGGCGACGGTGTACGTCAGGCGGGTCGGCCGGGGTCCTCGGGGGCCAGGGGTCCTGGCACTGGGCGCGGTCCAGGCGCGGACGGGCGTAGACGGGCTTACCTTTGGCGCGCCTTCGGCGCACAAATGGCGCGCCCGCTGCGCGTGACCGCTGCACGTTTGCACGGTCGCCATATATGGCGAAGTGCGCGGGGGGGCGGAGCAGCTGGGAGGCGGGAGCGGGGAGGGTACAGGAGGCAAAAGGGGCGGGGTTTCGCGGCGGTGGCGGGAAGCGGGGAGGGAGGGAGAACGGCGGTAAAAACAACAGCGGCAAACAGGAAGGAAATACTCAGTACAGAGGAAATAAAAAACAGGCAATACAATTAAACTAATACACAATACAGAGGAAAAAAAAACAAGCAATACAATTAAACTAAAGCAGGATGACAAGGTACCACAGCAGGGGCAGGTTAGGACAGCCGGGACCACGCCGCTCGGGGGCCGGGGGCGTGGTCACGCGCCGGTAGCGAGGCAGTCAGGCAGGGAGGGAGAGCACACGCAGCAGCTGGTGGCCGTGCGGCGCGGGGGTGTCCTAGAGCTAGGACACACTCACCTGCGTCGCACGGTCGCCATATATGGCCAAGTGCGCGGGGGGCGGAGCAGCTGGGAGGCGGGAGCGGGGAGGGTACAGGAGGCAAAAGGGGCGGGGTTTCGCGGCGGTGGCGGGAAGCGGGGAGGGAGGGAGAACGGCGGTAAAAACAACAGCGGCAAACAGGAAGGAAATACTCAGTACAGAGGAAATAAAAAACAGGCAATACAATTAAACTAATACACAATACAGAGGAAATAAAAACAAGCAATACAATTAAACTAAAGCAGGATGACAAGGTACCACAGCAGGGGCAGGTTAGGACAGCCATGAATTCCACTGGGTCCCTGGTGACCTGAATTCCTAAGTATTCAAATGATGAACCCGCTATCTTCAGAGGATATCCCGCGTCGAGAGCCGGGACCTGTCCCTTCAGAACATACAGTTCCGACTTGCTCCAATTTAACGTATATCGGATACCCTTCCGTGAGTATCGCAGAGATGCAGTAGGGCTGGCACTCCGCTGTCTGGATTCGTTAAATATATCAGCATGTCGTCTGCATATAGGGACAGCCGGTCCTCCCAGCCCTCCTTCCAGCATATGCCCTTGAGTAGGGGTGAGGTTCTAATTAGAGTGGCAAGGGGTTCCAGTGCGATTGCGAACAATAACGGCGAGAGGGGACATCCTTGTCTTGTACCCCTCCCTAGTGTGAACATTCGTGAGATATGTCCATTGGCCACCACCCGAGCTACCGGGTTAGTGTATAATAGTCTGACCCACGCAATAAAGCGGGGCCCAAATCCCAAGCGCGACAGCGCCTCAAACAAGTATGCCCATTCCACAAGGTCAAAGGCCATTTTAGCATCAAAGGCTAATATCACTGCTTGTGTTGTTACCGATTCCGCCCTTGCCAGTACTCCGTGCAATCTGCACAAATTTAATGCTGTATTCCTGTGTGGCATAAATCCGGACTGGTCCGGGTGTATAAGAGATGGTAAATGGGGCAAAATTCTTGTTGCTAGTAGTTTGTCAAGAATTTAGGTTCTGCATTAAGCAGCGAGATGGGGCGGTAAGAGGAGCAATCTTCAGATGGTTTGCCTAGCTTGGAGACGGCCACTATAGTCGCCGCTCTCTGGTCCGGTGGAAGTGCACCCTTTTCCAGACATTCCTTAAACATCTCTAGCAGATGTTTACTAAGGGTCTCAGGCATCGCTTGATACCATTCCACCGGTATTCCGTTAGGTCCCAGTGCCTTACCCGGGTTTAATGCTTGAATAGCCAGTTGTATTTCATCAGCTGTGATATCTGCTTCTAACTTGTTCGACATTTCCGAGGATAATGTTCGGACCTCAATTGGTGCTAACACTTCTCTGGCCATCTCAGGTGTGATCTTATGTTCAGGGGTGTACACCCATTCAAAGTGGGTTGCGAGCAATTCAACAATTTGTCCCGGGTTAGTATGTACCTCCCCGTGTTCATCTTTCAAACGCTGGATTCCCCTAGAATTCCCTTCCCGTTTGTCGAGCCATGCCAGCATCCTCCCCGCCTTGTCGCCCACCTCGTAGATCCTATTTTGGGTGTCGGTCAGGTACCCCTTTACATGGATGCGCAAGTGATCATTGTATAGCTGCTGTTGCATTGTGAGTGCGTGTAGGGTGGATGGAGTAGGGTGTCGCTCGTGTGTTGTTGTTAACTCCTGTAAAGTTAAGTCCAGGTCAACTAGTTCCTGAGACCTTTCTTTTTTGTAACCCGTGATGGAGTTTATGGCTTGGCCCCGTAAGACCGTTTTATAAGCCTCCCATAGTACCTCGGAGGAACGCACCGAATGGGTATTCTCAGTGTAGTATTGTGTCATTGCTTTCTTAAGGGCCTTTGCGGACCTGGGGAATCATGAGATAAGTAGCATATATGGGATATATATGTTTGCGTGTTCGTTCCTGAGAGGAAAGTGTAAGAGTAAGTGGGGAGTGGTCCGAGATCCCTCGAGGGTGAATTACCATTGTATCTATATGTTGGAGACCATCTCCCAGGGTCAGAAAATGGTCGATCCTAGACATGCTGCCATGTACTGCGGAATGAAAAGTGTATTGCTTCGTACCAGGGTGGAGGTGCCTTCAAAATATCAATCAGGCCCATGGCTGTTAGGAACCGTTGGAGGCGGGGGACTCCTCCCGTGGGGACCTGTGTTGGAAACCTATCAAGTTGCGTATCCAGAATTGCGTTGAAATCACCCCCAAGGATAACCTCCTCGGGGAGAGTCAAAAGAAAGTCACCCAGTTTAGGGAGGTGCACCGAGTGTAGTGCCGGTGGGATGTATACTGAGACTAGATTAAGAAGCTTTCCTTCCCACTGCCCCTGTATTGCTGCAAAACAGCCTTGATCATCAGTTTTAGTTTGGAGGGGGATAAACCGTGCATTTTTCTGTATCAGGATACCGGTCCCTCTAGAACCGGATGTGAAATCAGAGTGGACTATCATCTTGTAGCCTTTTCTATCCATGGCTTTGGTAGCCCCCCGAGTTAAATGAGTTTCCTGTAGTAGAGCTATGGTGGGTTTTTGTCTCTTAAGCGTGGTTAGTATCAGCCCCCGTTTCACCTTGTCTCCCAGTCCCCTCACGTTCCAGGACATTAGGCGTAAGGAGGGGCACTGCGTCTCAGCGTCTACCCCACCCCTTCCAGAAATTGAGACGTCAGCCATTTAGCACTATGGGGTCTATGGTATATTGATGGGCAAGTGTGTCTTGGGTGTTGGGCGTATAGTCGTGCCAGTAAATGCTGAGGGACCTCATGGAGGCATTAGACCCCCGCCCCCTCCTCCCATCTTGTATGGACTCAAATGGAAGCTCAGCCTTTGTCTTTGACCGCACATGTGTATTCATAACTGTAACAGAACAACCCCTTCCCCCTCCCCCTTTCCCTGCATCCCTGCCTAACGGACTTTCAACTGCCCGCCCCCCAACTAAGCAGAGTGCTTTACCCATCCCACAATCAGAGTCTCCCCGAGCAGGCGGCATCCCTGCGTGCCTCCGGGGTAGCCATGCCAGAGTCCATGTGCAGCAGTTAAACGGTGTGTCAATGGTTAGCGACTACCCCCAATTTAATGTCCAGAGTAGGGGTCATTCCTCTCCGCCAGCCCCGGCAGATCCACGGGAGGGAGAACCCTCCGCACCTCCTCTACCAGATGTTTGTGAGCCAGCCCTGCTGTCTTCTCTGCGTTCGGGATGCGGTTTGTGTGTTCTTCGTTGCCGGCCCACGGTGTGCCATCCCTCAAGCCAGTCCCGGGCAGCGTCCGGGGAGTCGAAAAACCATACCTTTTTGTCCGCTACTACTCGCAGCCGGGCCGGGAATAGCATTGAGTATGGCAGTTCTTTCTCCCTCAATGTCTTTTTCACCTCCAGAAACGTCCTCCTCTTCCTGGAAAGTTCCGCCGTGTAGTCCGGGAAGAAGGCTATCCTCGAGTTCTGGATTTGGATGGCCGGTGCCACTCTCGCGGCCTGTAGGATTGCGTTGCGGTCCCTGAAGTTAAACAGCCGTGCCAGTATTGGCCGAGGTGGACCCCCTGTCTTAGGTTTTCCTCCCGGCACTCTGTGTGCCCGCTCTACCGAGAAGAAGTTCGAGAGCCCCTTGGGCTGGAGTCTGTTTTTGATTATGTCTTCTACATAGAGGTCCATTGCCCCCGTATCTTCCAATTCTGGCACACCTAAAATGCGGACGTTGTTGCGTCGGGAGCGTCCTTCTTGATCATCCAGTTTATTCCTGAGCAGTTTGTTGTCAGCTTGTAGCCGTTCCATCTTCCACCAAGGATTTGGTGACAACCTCGACCTGTTTGACCCTTTCATTCATTTTCTGGAGGTTCGCCCGTATCAAAGTGACCTCGGTGGCCGTAGCACCCACCGTCACTTGCACCTGGGCCAACGCTGCCAGGACATCTTCAAGTGTGGCCTTTTTGTCCCCTCGGTCTCTGTTGCTTTCCCCGCATTTTCAGTTGTTCTTGGGGGGGAGTCTGCCGCTCATAGGCGAATTTGTCTAGTTTGGCCTGGGTAGTGCTGTGCTTGGGGCCTCTGTTTGCCATGATGCGGTGTTTATTGGCGTTGCAATCTGCCACTGAGGGTCGTTGATCGGGCCAAGGAGTGTCACCCAGTCGCTCACCTGTATTTGTCTGTGTGGCGGTAATGCGGTCGATTTCTCAGAGAGTAAGAGCTGTGTTCCCTCGTAGGCCCTTTACTGCTAGGTGGTTCACTAATAATAATGTGAGGCCAGGCAGGGCGCTAACTGCGCGATAGTTAATGGATGCGTTATCCCCCCCAATAGCACAGTAGCTGAGGCGGCCCGCTGATCCTAAGTACCCGCAATGCAGCTGTTAACAGGTCAGGCGGGGTGCAGTGGTTTGTGGCAAGTGCTGGGTCACGTCTCCGCGTCTCGCCAAGCTGTGGTGCCCCCTCAGTATGCGTGCTGCTTGTGACCTATTGGCGCTCTTCAAGGTCGTTCCAGGAGGGGGGTTAGGAGGGGGGGGGATGGGGGGTTTCAACTCACCGCCCCCACCGCAGTTGATCGCCTCGCATCTGCCAGTTAATTCCTCCAAAGGTGATTCCGCAACGACAGTGGGCCTCCGAGTGCACTCCCGAGGGGCTGCACTGATCTCCTCTCAGCAAGGGTGGCAGCTGCAGGGAGTCGGGTGGGACGCGCGTCCAGCGCGTAATATGGCGGACTCGTTTTCTTCAATCCGCGACGTTGTCCGCACCCCCGGGGTTAACCATGCGGTTTTGGAAGCTGCCGCTGGATGCCGCAGGGTTCCGCTCATGCCACCGGGCTGCCAGAGGACGGTCCATAAATTTTCGGGCAGCGTGTCTAAGGAGCCGGCACCTCCGGCCAATCACAGCCGCAGTGAAGCTACTTCCGGCCGGCCTCAATCTGTCCACGAGTCCGCTGCCTCCATGCAGACGATAGGCCCCTCCTCTCTCCGGTCATTGCCTGGTGTTTCGATCTGCGTTCGGGTCGCCGCCGACCCCAAAAGTGCTGCGCTGGGTGCCGCAAGGTCTCCGGGTCCGGTCCACCCCTTCAGGCGCCGTCAAAGGCAGGATAAATATGCCCGATTGCAGTGGGAAGCAGCCTGTCTCGGGAGCCTCTCTAAGCTGCGGCCGCCAACGTTGGCTGCTAGCCACGCCCCTCCCACCAGGTTTTTAAGGGAGAGTTTGAGAGAAACAGTCTCAGGGGGCAGGAATGTTGATGACGGAGAAGAGACTGCAGGGGCCGAGAACAGCAAATATAAAACAGAAAAAGTGGCGAAAAAGGTAATGAACAAGGCCTCCTTTAGCCAGCCCGGGGCAGTTGATTAACGCAGTGGCGGAGGCAGGGTAGCATGGCCCTGTTAGCGGGCCCTATTTCAAGACAGAAATATATTGATTGACAGAAGTTGTTTCCCCGAGTCCAGAGGTGAGTAGCTCATGCTGGTAATGTAACTTTGCATTGTGGGACTTGAAGTCAAGATTGTACAATGTAACAAATAGACCTGCATGCCCCATGTCATGTCGCCATGCCTGTCCTGGCTGTATCCCAGGGTCAGGCATAGCAGGAACGGGAAGGGGAGGAGTCGCGGACGTGAAGGCAGTTCATGCCAGGACTCAAGGAAATAAAGGATTGAAATCGGCAGCCTGTGTCTGTGTTTGAGCAGGGGGCATGAAACTGGTGACGAGGGTGGGATGCGGAGTCACCCCCCTCAACCCCCGCTGTGCACAGCAACCATCGGACGCCAGGAAAAAAGCACATGCTGCCACGAGCCATGAGCAAAGCGTTTAAGTGCTGCCAAAAGAAGCGCGAGTCTCCCTCGACCTCCCGCCATGCACAGGAACCATCGGGCACAATTGAGAAAGCACACGCTGCCGCGAGTCACGAGCAGAGCGTTCAAGTGCTGCCAGAAGGAGTACTAGCTGCAGCGCCGCATGCAGAGGCGACCCACGATCGGGAGATAGAGTGCAGAGCCTGAAAATCACTAGTGTCAGAAGTGCCCAATTTGAAGAACTCCATAAAGACTGGGGTAAGCTGCATAAATATACCTCTGCAGAGAACATGCATGTGTCCCAACAGCAGCCATCTTAGAGTCAGGCACAATACACTGGTTCAGCTTAGCATCAAAACGGAGGTCATCTTAGAGTCAGGCAATCTACACAAATACTCCCTGAAGCCAGCTGAAAGCGATACTGAGACCCGCAGACTTCACGGAGGCCTGCGGGGACCACACCCGCTTCCACCATGTCGGACCCTGACTCCTCGCAACAGGAAGTGCCAGGCCCTGCAAAAGCTGACCCACAGCTCAGCCCAGTCCTCATGGGGGTATTGTACCTGGGTCCTCCCGAGCCGTTGACACTGACATCGGGAAACAGTATGGGGCCCAAGTGGAAAAGCTGGCTTGAAGACTTTGAAGACTACATGAAAGGGTCACAAGTCTATGACCCCGATCAACAACTCATAGCCCTACGAAATCTAATAGGCAAAGATGTTGGACAAATCATCAAAGAGTTGCCCCCAGCCACTCCGCCTAACCTATTTAGCCCCACACCTGCCCGCACAGCGGTGACGCGCAGCGGTAGCGCCGTAGACGTGCCGAAGAGGCGCCAAAGAGAAGCCAGTCTGCGCCAGCCCGCGTCCAGACGCTTCCTGCTGACTGGTGTCTAGGTCTTGTTTAGTTTTACTATGGTAGGCCCTCATTTGTCTTATGATTTTTCATCGCTTTTCGCTCTTCGTCCCTCCATTAGTCGGACATGTGATCACACATTCTTACCATCTAACACTGATTATGTCTGTAAAACCTGTAACTGGATCCCTTTTTCCCTTCAGTCCCGCCCTTTACCTCCTATTCATGAATGGAAAATGTTTCTTCTAAACTGTAGGTCCGTCTGTAAACATCACACCGAACTACACTCATTGATTGAAGAACTTAACCCCCACGTTCTTTTCCTAACGGAAACCTGGCTTCATACAGACAATGATCCAGCTATTTTCTGGGCGATTCCACAAGGATTTACGTTAAAGAGACTGGATCGCCAGACTGGGAGAGGCGGGGGAGTGGCCATCGTTTATCGTGATAGCTACAAATGCCAAATCACCCCCACCACTTCAGCAACCTGCGAAAGTCAACACTTTTCGCTAGAATTCTCCCCCACTACCACCTTCTCTGGCATCCTAGCCTACCGTCCTCCAGGCGCTCTTAACAATTTCATCACGAAAATTACGGATCTTACTGCAAGTATCGTGTTATCCTCACCCAATTTCACCTTCCTGGGGGATCTCAACTTGCATCTAGATGATCCTCACGATACTGCAGCCAATACTCTTTGTACCAACCTTCAAGCACTGGATTTACATCAAAAGTGGTTCCATGTAACCCACAACAGAGGCCACCTGCTTGACTATATTTACAGCAATATTGATGTTCTCATAGTTGAGCCCCCCATTCCATTACCTTGGACGGATCACTTCTTGATTCCTTTTATCTGGCGTACAAATCCCCCTCCCCGCACCCACGGCCTCGTTAAACATCGAGGTAAGAAATGGTCCTCTCTCCCCCTCCCGGATTGGGAAGCTGCCCTAGTTAGAGATAAACCTAGGAAGACACTGAATGCCAACACAGCAGCCAACAACTTTGATGATTGGATCACCTCCACACTTGACAGGGTACTCCCTGTACAGGCTAGAAACCCCACGAAAAGACCTAAAGCGGCCCCATGGTTCACTCCCACTCTCAAGACCATGAAATTAGCCTGTCGTAAATACGAAAGAGCCTGGAGACAGGACTACTCCAAACTTAGGAAGGAGGAATATAGAGCAGCCATTAGGCTCTATAAACAGGAGTTAAAGGCGGCACAAGCTTCTTTTTACGGTAGCAAAATTAACACAGCCGCCAATGCCCCGAGGGAAATTTTTAAAATTGTCAAATCAATCATTTCCCCCCCTGGAGAATGCCCCTCTGCGGAGGGTGCACAAAACCGCTGCAATGACTTGGCTGCTTTCTTTTCTGGAAAAATCCAGACTATATACTCCTCTTTTGGGAATGTCAACAACGATCCGGAACCCCTCGTCTCCACAGCCTCTGAGGCCTCTGTCCCCTGTAGGCTTGACACAATCCCACTCTTGGATATTCCGGTCCTAGACAAACTTATTTCTAAAACTACCTCTGGCTCCCCCACCGACCCAGCACCCCCTCAGACCCTCAGCAAGACTATGGACGTGATCCGCCCGGTCATATTGGATGTGCTCAACACTTCCATCTCCTCTAAAGCCGTACCTCCGTCATGGAAATGTGCGATGGTGAGGGCCTTGTTGAAGAAGCCCAATCTTGACCAGTCCAACTTGGCGAATTACCGTCCTGTCTCCCTGCTCCCCTGGCTAAGCAAACTGCTGGAGAGGCACGTAAATAACATCTTGATGAACTATTTGGAATCAAATAGCCTTCTGCGTGCCTCTCAGACAGGGTTTCGCCCTTTACATGGGACTGAAACCGCCCTCCTAGCGGTAACAGAGGAGGCAAGAGCAGTGTTAGACCAGGGTGGAAAATCGCCATCATCTTATTAGACCTCAGCGCCGCGTTCGACACGGTAAACCATGTCATGCTATTTCAACGACTGGCGGACATGGGCGTGTCGGGCGCGGCCCTGGAATGGCTGACATCCTTCCTGGCTGACCGCTTTTTCCAGGTCTTTGAGGGTGAGGTGGTGTCACCTAAACATCCACTCAGGTGTGGGGTTCCTCAGGGCTCCTCCCTGAGCCCCACCCTGTTTAACACCTACATGGAACCCCTAGACAGGATAGTCCATCCCTTCGGTGTGCGTATTGTCACCTACGCAGACGATACCCAACTGGTGGTCTCTTTAGACCACTCGGAGAGATCGTCCAACACCTTAGGCCCCTGTCTGGAGGCTGTTGCCAGATGGATGCAATCTTCCTGTTTAAAACTTAACGGGGAGAAGACAGATGTCATTTTATTGGGTAATCCTTCTCCCTCTGTCTTTACATCCATCTGGCCACCATGTCTGGGCCCGCCCCCTGTCCCCAAGCCCCAAATAAAAAGCTTGGGGATCTGGTTTGACACAGCCTTATACTTTTCGGCCCAAGCCACAAAAACCGCAGCTACCTGTTTTGGACTGATGAGGATGCTGCGGAAGGTGCTCCCTCTGCTTCCATTTCAGGCAAGGAGGATCCTGGTCCAGGCCCTTATACTATCTCGCCTGGACTACGGGAACGCTCTCTATATGGGAGCCCCATCCTTTGTCACTCAGAAGCTCCAAGTCACCCAAAACAGTGCGGCCCGTCTACTCTACAATCTTCCTCGCTGGCAGTCAGCAAGGAATGCCCTAAGGGAGCTTCACTGGCTCCCCATAGCGGCTAGAGTACAATTCAAGGCCATGTGTATTCTACACAAAGCCTTCTATCGCCTGGGCCCTGCAATCTTACAGCCCTTGGTCAATCCCTACGCCCCGTCCTGCGCCCTCCGATCTGTTACCCTCCAACTGGCTACCTCGATCAGAATCAGGAAAGCCAGCTGGGGAGGCCGCTCTTTTTCACACACGGCAGCTAAGCTTTGGAACACCCTTCCTTTACCCCTGCGAGGAACCACTAATCATCTTTCCTTCAGGAAAGCCCTGAAAACCCACTTGTATGCTAAATTCTGCTGATCTGCCCCGAGCCCGCGCTAAGTAAGCTTTCAGTCATAAGCGCTACGAGGCCTCCGGGTAGATAGAGCTATACAAAAAAAAAAAAAAAAAATGCTGCATCTTACGGAGACGTGAGAGAAGTCCTGAGCAAGAAGTTTCTTCACAAGCGAATCCTAGACTACGGGCACTACACCTTCAACCTTGCATCTCAGGAGCGAGACGAGCACATGGGCGACTTCATCTCTCGTCTCAAACACCTAGCCTGCTATTGTGAGTTTGACAACTTCAACACAGAAGACGCACTTCGCCTACGCGTTATTGAAGGATGCCAATCCGAATCACTACCCCGTCGACCACTAAAGAAGCACTACTCCCTTGATGAGTTAGAGGAGCTCACTCGCATCAACGATCAAGCAGAGGAACACGCAAAAAATATGGAAGCTAGTAAGGCGAAGAAAAGAGAACAAGCTCTCCGTGTACAATCTCACACAGAGCCAAGGCACCGTTCGGAACGCAACAAGTCGCGAAAGCCTACAAGGACACCTCGCACGAAGTCTCCTCGCAGCGGGACCAGGAATAGTCACTCTTGGAGACCATCACCACAGTGTTACCGATGTGGTCAAGACTACCTTCACATAAGTCAGTGTCCAGCCATTGGTCAACAATGCCACCGATGTGGGAAAGACAATCATTTTGAAGCTGCTTGCCAAACCCGTTAAACAGAAATGAGGCAGGCCAAGCAAAACACTGGGTCAGGCCACCCCGTGAGGGCCGTACAAGGACGAAGGGATCACTCAACAAGCTCGTCTAGGTCTAGCACTCAATCATACAGCTCATACCGATCCCGAGGGTCGACGTCCAGAGAGTCGTCTCTCTCACACCCATATCACAAGACAGTGACGAATATGTGTGCATGGTAGCAGACCCGGACAGACTGAAGAAATACCCAAGACTGCACATCCGAATAGGAAGCCATTCTGCCAAGTTCGTTTTAGATACAGGCGCATCACTCAACTATATTTGCACCACCGAGTACCAGAGCATGAATCTAAGACCAAAGCTGGAATCAGCTACAGTACGAGTCTACACCTGGACATCCAGAGAACCACTGCCATGTCTGGGACAATTTTGTACCACACTGACATACAAGGACAGGAAAATGCAAGCGTAAATTCATGTGATTGAAGGCCCAGAAGCAGCAGACTGTCTTCTCAGTCTGCCAACTGCAGAATGGCTAAAGTTAGTTAAGATCTTATACAAAATGGACGACTCACCAGACATTGTCAACAAGTTCCCAAAACTATTCAGTGGCTTAGGAAAGCTAGCTCACTTCAAGGTCAAACTACATATCAACGAGAAAGTGACACCAGTAGCTCAGCATCACAGGAAGGTGCCTTTTCACTTACAGCAAGCGGTAGATGACGAACTCCAAGACCTGATAAAGGCAGACATCATAGAAAGATCAACAGGACCCACCCCATTGTTATCACCAGTTGTGGTCGTACCCAAGAGGGGCCAGGATAACAAAGTACGCTTATGTGTGGACATGCTAGCCCCAAATACAGCCATCAAGAGGGAGCGGCACCCAGGACCCCACATCAGCGACATGATCACACGCCTGAATGGAGCAAAAGTATTCTCAAAATTGGACCTCAGCAAGGGATATCACCAACTTGAGTTGCATGAGAAATCAAGATACATCACCACATTCACTACACATCAAGGACTTTTCAGATATAAGCACCTCAACTTCAGGATCTCATCAGCTGCTGAAATCTTTCAAGAGGCTATTCGGCGAGTGATACAAGACATCCCGAATGCATTCAACTACAGTGACGACAGTTTGGTATTCGGAGAGACACAGAAAAACCACGACAAGGCCCTGGACCGGGTGTTTCACGCCTTACTCAACGCCAATCTCACACTTCAGCAAGACAAATGTGAATTCCACAAATCGACTCTCAAATTCTATGGACACATATTTTCAAAAGAGGACATGAGACCTGACCCTGAGAAAGTATCTGATTGTCTGACACTCCACAGCCACATGATGTTAGCGACGTCCATTCGTTCTTGGGTATGGCTAGTTACTGGCCCGGTGGGGAGGCAGAGGGTTTAGATGAAAAAGAAAAGAAAAAAAAGGACTGGGCCGTCAGCCGCCGCCTCTCCTCCGTCCTCTTTATCTTCTTTCTTCCTATCTCGAGTCCCTGCCGGCAGCAGGAAGCACCCAGGCGCACAGGCTCCCTTGAGCCGATTTACAACGCTGTAATGCCTAATTGTGATTGGTCTGAGCACCGTGATTCCATGCTCAGACGGGTACAAGGAGCCTGTGCATGTTCCTCACCAGGCTGTTTAATGCAACTTGGTGGGGAACATGAAAAGTGACTGTTTGACCAGCCAAAGGGGGCTGGCCTAACAGTCATGAGCACTTAAGGAGTGCAAACCACTACCCCCCCTGCTCTGGGCAGCCCCGGCATTGCCTGCAAGAGCAGTGGGATGAAGCTCCTCTGCCTTAGCGGAATAGCCGGCACTGGGTGTCCTACTAAATAAATATGCCCAAGAGATAAAAAATAAAATGGTACTAAAAGTAATTTATTACTATTATATTTTTTACTGCTCCATCCCGAGCCGAGTGCCAGGGAAGTGACCATTGCTACTGAGAGGCAGCAGCATGGAGTAGTGGTGGGCTTGGAACTTAAGTTTAAAGTGCGCATGTCACCTTGGTCGGCTGTCCGCAAAGGCCAGACAGATGTTCGCACCATCTTAGACAGCTGGGTGAAGAGCATGCACAAGCCTCCAGTGCCTTTAGGAGCGCTGAGAGAGCACATCCCATCTAATCCTGGCACTTCTCTCATGCTGGTTAATGGTTAGCAGCAAAAGAGCAGCATCTGGACTGGTTAGACGAGTTGGCTGTGACCCGCGCTGGACAACGAGAAGTACACCAGGACCGGAGCGAGGACACGCAGCAAGGTAGGTCAATGTTTTATTTTACTTCATTTAAAAATAAAAATCAATGACATGCATTCTTTTAATGTTGTAATGTTAAACATTTTCATTTTAAAACACTTAAGTAAGGCATGTTGGTAATTTAGTTAATGTTTAGCTGCGTTACTAATCTGGTACATTTTTACTTCAAAATGTAAGTAAAGCTGGTTCCATTCCATTCCATGTGATGAGAAATGTAAAGAGGTTTAAAAATAATGAGTCATATTATATATTCAATTGAAAGGACATTCTTATCCTCTCTGTTGGTATGTCTGGTGTTAATCCTGTTGTCAAAACTGAAGCATATGTGGTTTAAGAAATATGACTAGGGATACAAAAACATCTTATTTCAGGCTTTCACCACACACTTAAACAAACGGGGAAACACATGAACGTACAAATACTTTCCTTTTAGTAACTGGAAGCTTATAATTGTTTATTAAATTCAAAAGGTCAAGCAATGGTCAAGCCAATATGTCTGCGCTATTTTAGGCTTTCTTGGCTCAAATGGTATGCGGTGTGTGTGCAAGTAGTGTTTTTGTTTCGTGGCCCGATGAGAACATACAGTTCACTGCTGAAAACAAGTGTACTCTTTCTTCTCTTGAGTTTTTGAGATGGCAAATTAGCATACCTTTCAGTTCAGCAACTTGATTGTGAGCGTGCCACTTTTCCCTGGGTCAGCATGGAACCCTTCCACTGCTTGCACCAACACTTTCAGAAGTTGACAGTCACCACTGTTTTTTTAAGTTTTAGCTCTAGGCGACGTGCATGCCCTGTCTTGAAGAGACATGCTGTATCTACTTTGTGGGCTTCAGTCCTCCCATAGGCTTGCCTGGTGCTGAGCTGGCATTCATCCAGGTTTCCATAAGGAAGGCGACATTAGATGAGGCGGCGGCGAGAAAGTGCCAGATCTCCGTGACGTGATCTTCTTGTTGAGGAGGTTGATAATCACACTGTTCTGTTCTGGAAGTATAATACGTCTGCACAGATATATTTTTGCAGGAGGTGAGCTGTTTACTTGTACTTCAGATTGCTGTCTCACAATCCCTTCCAAGTGAACCCTCCTGTCTGAGAGCAGGAGTTCTGGAGGGCTAGGAGGATTCTTATACCAGACTGTGGCCATTGCTGTAGCTAGGCCCATGGGCCCTCATGCAAGGAAGGGTATTAAGCCATGCATTAGTGGCAAAATACAGCCATAATTGGGGTTCAGAGGGCCCCACAGATCCCTGGGCCGGGCCAGCACACCTGATGCACTCTTGCTATCTAAAGCCCTGCCTGTGGCCTAAGAACCCAGTAACAATTAATACAAAAGAGCCAAATCTCTCACCCCAGGTCGTTTGGCTCCTGCGACTGAGGCATAAGTGGGTTGTGAGAACAAGTGAGGTGGCCCCTGACTGTGTGCAGAACCCAGCTGCTAATCATGTATTTCAGTAATTAGCATTTCCAGAGCTGACACAGCACAGGAACTGTTTGGTATTTTTGAAAGCACAAGTAACCTGGTGAAGGACAATAATTTCACTCATACTCGCACTGTTAGACTTGACATCTTTGGCGTGGTTTCCCCTGACGTTTTGCCTCTACCTTCTGTATTCTTGATGCTGTGTGAATTTCGTTTTTGCTGGCTTAGACGCTTTGGGCACTTTGCCACTGCTGATCAGTGTCAAAGTGCAAGTGCTTCCTGTGTAAATTGTTATTACAATAGGTTCTCCCTGATTGGAATATTTGATATACTGGTAAGTCCCTAGTCAAGTGCCATGAGTGTGCCAGGGCCTGTAAATCAAATGGTACTAATGGGCCTGCAGCACTGATTGTGCCCCCACATTAGTAGCCCTGAAAATGTATCTCAGACCTGCCACTGCAGTGTCTGCCCACAGTCGCTACTGCCATGTCGACCTAGGAAGTACACTTACTTGACAGGCCCTAACCTTCCCGTTTCTTACATGTAAGGCACCCTATGGTAGGCCGGAGGTACCCCCATGGGCAGTGTGCAGTGTATGTGAAAGGTAGGATATGGACTGGTGTATGTGACAATTCCTGATAGTGAAAATGTTGTTTTTCACTATTGAAAGGCTATCGGCCTCACAGGATAGAATGGGAGATACTTTGTAACAGCTTACTAGTATAACTTCCCATTGAGACAAGATAGAGAAATAAAGTTAAGGCTCTCTGAACTCCAAATGTAATGACATATCTTTTAGTAAAGATGGTTTTTAAATTGTGTGTTTGAAAATGCCACTTTCAGAAAGTAGGCAGTTTCTTGTTTAACCATTCTGTGTGCCTCTGCCTGGTTGTGGATTGACTGTCTGGTTTTGGAGTGACAGGGGCTGTGCATTCACTGTAGACGGCCACTGGGGGGGGGGGGGGGGTTGAGGTGTGCCTGGCCCTTCCTGGATGACTCAGAGCTGAGCTGAACGGGCTTGGCTGCATCTAGAGTATTGGGATGAGATTTCCTTGCACCTGAATAGGGCCTGCCTCCCTTGCGCAATGCTGTCTCCACCCCCTTTGGTCATACTGCACCAGTAAGGACATCACTGGTTTAGACTGGGCTGCGAGACCCTTGCACAAAGAGACTAAAGACAAAATGGGGTATAAGTAGTATACCTTAAACCTCAGAACTTTAGATCACTTCTGGACTCGAGGACCCTATGCAGCGGAGAAAAGCTGAATAGCTGTGAGGAGGAGTACTGCCTCTTTAGTGTGTGCTATGTGGGATTGGCCTGGAGTTGCTGTTTCCGCCAAGGAAATGCCAAAGACTGGAACTTTGCTGTGAACCAGCTTGAAGATGAATCTCCAAGGGCCTGTGTGTGCTGGCCTCCTATTATGAAGTCTCAGGGACACAAATATTCACCCACAGCTCCCTTGAACTCTGCTGCTGAGAGTTTGGACCTGCCAGGAGGTGCCTGTTCCAGTTTTGGGCCTCTGGATGTTGTTCCTGCTGTTGGGAACTGGAAGAAACCTGAAGAACTGAGAAAATCAATGCATTGCCCTTCTTACGGCTGTTTTTCACGACACAGCACTGCTGTGCGAGAAAAATCTCCATGCACCGCTACGCCGCTGCTGAGACGACGCAGCGTCTGTCCCGGCTGCAAGAATCGACGCATCATGGGATTTCGGTTGAAGAAACCAACACAGCGCCGCCTGCCGCTGCTGTATCGATCACCAGCGCATCCGGGATTTCCATGCATCGCACCTGTGCTGCAAGTTTTCCTGAAGCATCACCCGCAGACCAGAACCGTCTTGGAGTCGACGCATTACTTCCCCCTACAGTCCGGATTTGACGCATCAATTCACCTGCGTGAAGCAGAACTGTTACATCGCTGCCCCAAGGACTCAGGAACTGATGCACTGATGGGGGGTGGGGGGTTTCAACTCACCGCCCCCACCGCAGTTGATCGCCTCGCGTCTGCCAGTTAATTCCTCCAAAGGTGATTCCGCAACGACAGTGGGCCTCCGAGTGCACTCCCGAGGGGCTGCACTGATCTCCTCTCAGCAAGGGTGGCAGCTGCAGGGAGTCGGGTGGGACGCGCGTCCAGCGCGTAATATGGCGGACTCGTTTTCTTCAATCCGCGACGTTGTCCGCACCCCCGGGGTTAACCACGCGGTTTTGGTAGCTGCCACTGGATGCCGCAGGGTTCCGCTCGTGCCACCGGGCTGCCAGAGGACGGTCCATAAATTTTCGGGCAGCGTGTCTAAGGAGCCGGCACCTCCGGCCAATCACAGCCGCAGTGAAGCTACTTCCGGCCGGCCTCAATCTGTCCACGAGTCCGCTGCCTCCATGCAGACGATAGGCCCCTCCTCTCTCCGGTCATTGCCTGGTGTTTCGATCTGCGTTCGGGTCGCCGCCGACCCCAAAAGTGCTGCGCTGGGTGCCGCAAGGTCTCCGGGTCCGGTCCACCCCTTCAGGCGCCGTCAAAGGCAGGATAAATATGCCCGATTGCAGTGGGAAGCAGCCTGTCTCGGGAGCCTCTCTAAGCTGCGGCCGCCATCGTTGGCTGCTAGCCACGCCCCTCCCACCAGGTTTTTAAGGGAGAGTTTGAGAGAAACAGTCTCAGGGGGCAGGAATGTTGAGGACGGAGAAGAGACTGCAGGGGCCGAGAACAGCAAATATAAAACAGAAAAAGTGGCGAAAAAGGTAATGAACAAGGCCTCCTTTAGCCAGCCCGGGGCAGTTGATTAACGCAGTGGCGGAGGCAGGGTAGCATGGCCCTGTTAGCGGGCTCTATTTCAAGACAGAAATATATTGATTGACAGAAGTTGTTTCCCCGAGTCCAGAGGTGAGTAGCTCATGCTGGTAATGTAACTTTGCGTTGTGGGACTTGAAGTCAAGATTGTACAATGTAACAAATAGACCTGCATGCCCCATGTCATGTCACCATGCCTGTCCTGGCTGTATCCCAGGGTCAGGCATAGCAGGAACGGGAAGGGGAGGAGTCGCGGACGTGAAGGCAGTTCATGCCAGGACTCGAGGAAATAAAGGATTGAAATCGGCAGCCTGTGTCTGTGTTTGAGCAGGGGGCATGAAACTGGTGACGAGGGTGGGATGCGGAGTCACCCCCCTCAACCCCCGCTGTGCACAGCAACCATCGGACGCCAGGAAAAAAGCACATGCTGCCACGAGCCATGAGCAAAGCGTTTAAGTGCTGCCAAAAGAAGCGCGAGTCTCCCTCGACCTCCCGCCGTGCACAGGAACCATCTGGCACAATTGAGAAAGCACACGCTGCCGCGAGTCACGAGCAGAGCATTCAAGTGCTGCCAGAAGGAGTACTAGCTGCAGCGCCGCATGCAGAGGCGACCCACGATCGGGAGATAGAGTGCAGAGCCTGAAAATCACTAGTGTCAGAAGTGCCCAATTTGAAGAACTCCATAAAGACTGGGGTAAGCTGCATAAATATACCTCTGCAGAGAACATGCATGTGTCCCAACAGCGGCCATCTTAGAGTCAGGCACAATACACTGGCTCAGCTTAGCATCAAAACGGAGGTCATCTTAGAGTCAGGCAATCTACACAAATACTCCCTGAAGCCAGCTGAAAGCGATACTGAGACCCGCTGACTTCACGGAGGCCTGCGGGGACCACACCCGCTTCCACCATGTCGGACCCTGACTCCTCGCAACAGGAAGTGCCAGGCCCTGAAAAAGCTGACCAACAGCTCAGCCCAGTCCTCATGGGGGTATTGTACCTGGTCCTCCCGAGCCCTTGACACTGACATCGGGAAACAGTATGGGGCCCAAGTGGAAAAGCTGGCTTGAAGACTTTGAAGACTACATGAAAGGGTCACAAGTCTATGACCCCGATCAGCAACTCATAGCCCTACGAAATCTAATAGGCAAAGATGTTGGACAAATCATCAAAGAGTTGCCCCCAGCCACTCCGCCTAACCTATTTAGCCCCACACCTGCCCGCACAGCGGTGACGCGCAGCGGTAGCGCCGTAGACGTGCCGAAGAGACGCCAAAGAGAAGCCAGTCTGCGCCAGCCCGCGTCCAGACGCTTCCTGCTGACTGGTGTCTAGGTCTTGTTTAGTTTTACCATGGTAGGCCCTCATTTGTCTTATGATTTTTCATCGCTTTTCGCTCTTCGTCCCTCCATTAGTCGGACATGTGATCACACATTCTTACCATCTAACACTGATTATGTCTGTAAAACCTGTAACTGGATCCCTTTTTCCCTTCAGTCCCGCCCTTTACCTCCTATTCATGAATGGAAAATGTTTCTTCTAAACTGTAGGTCCGTCTGTAAACATCACACCGAACTACACTCATTGATTGAAGAACTTAACCCCCACATTCTTTTCCTAACGGAAACCTGGCTTCATACAGACAATGATCCAGCTATTTTCTGGGCGATTCCACAAGGATTTACGTTAAAGAGACTGGATCGCCAGACTGGGAGAGGCGGGGGAGTGGCCATCGTTTATCGTGATAGCTACAAATGCCGAATCACCCCCACCACTTCAGCAACCTGCGAAAGTCTACACTTTTCGCTAGAATTCTCCCCCACTACCACCTTCTCTGGCATCCTAGCCTACCGTCCTCCAGGCGCTCTTAACAATTTCATCACGAAAATTACGGATCTTACTGCAAGTATCGTGTTATCCTCACCCAATTTCACCTTGCTGGGGGATCTCAACTTGCATCTAGATGATCCTCACGATACTGCAGCCAATACTCTTTGTACCAACCTTCAAGCACTGGATTTACATCAAAAGGGGTTCCATGTAACCCACAACAGAGGCCACCTGCTTGACTATATTTACAGCAATATTGATGTTCTCATAGTTGAGCCCCCCATTCCATTACCTTGGACGGATCACTTCTTGATTACTTTTATCTGGCGTACAAATCCCCCTCCCCGCACCCACGGCCTCGTTAAACATCGAGTAAGAAATGGTCCTCTCTCCCCCTCCCGGATTGGGAAGCTGCCCTAGTTAGAGATAAACCTAGGAAGACACTGAATGCCAACACAGCAGCCAACAACTTTGATGATTGGATCACCTCCACACTTGACAGGGTACTCCCTGTACAGGCTAGTAACCCCACGAAAAGACCTAAAGCGGCCCCATGGTTCACTCCCACTCTCAAGACCATGAAATTAGCCTGTCGTAAATACGAAAGAGCCTGGAGACAGGACTACTCCAAACTTAGGAAGGAGGAATATAGAGCAGCCATTAGGCTCTATAAACAGGAGTTAAAGGCGGCACAAGCTTCTTTTTACGGTAGCAAAATTAACACAGCCGCCAATGCCCCGAGGGAAATTTTTAAAATTGTCAAATCAATCATTTCCCCCCCTGGAGAATGCCCCTCTGCGGAGGGTGCACAAAACCGCTGCAATGATTTGGCTGCTTTCTTTTCTGGAAAAATCCAGACTATATACTCCTCTTTTGGGAATGTCAACAACGATCCGCAACCCCTCGTCTCCACAGCCTCTGAGGCCTCTGTCCCCTGTAGGCTTGACACAATCCCACTCTTGGATATTCCGGTCCTAGACAAACTTATTTCTAAAACTACCTCTGGCTCCCCCACCGACCCAGCACCCCCTCAGATCCTCAGCAAGGCTATGGACGTGATCCGCCCGGTCATATTGGACGTGCTCAACACTTCCATCTCCTCTAAAGCCGTACCTCCGTCATGGAAATGTGCGATGGTGAGGGCCTTGTTGAAGAAGCCCAATCTTGACCAGTCCAACTTGGCGAATTACCGTCCTGTCTCCCTGCTCCCCTGGCTAAGCAAACTGCTTGAGAGGCACGTAAATAACATCTTGATGAACTATTTGGAATCAAATAGCCTTCTGCGTGCCTCTCAGACAGGGTTTCGCCCTTTACATGGGACTGAAACCGCCCTCCTAGCGGTAACAAAGGAGGCAAGAGCAGTGTTAGACCAGGGTGGAAAATCACCATCATCTTATTAGACCTCAGCGCCGCGTTCGACACGGTAAACCATGTCACGCTATTACAACGACTGGCGGACATGGGCGTGTCGGGCGCGGCCCTGGAATGGCTGACATCCTTCCTGGCTGACCGCTTTTTCCAGGTCTTTGAGGGTGAGGTGGTGTCACCTAAACATCCACTCAGGTGTGGGGTTCCTCAGGGCTCCTCCCTGAGCCCCACCCTGTTTAACACCTACATGGAACCCCTAGACAGGATAGTCCATCCCTTCGGTGTGCGTATTGTCACCTACGCAGACGATACCCAACTGGTGGTCTCTTTAGACCACTCGGAGGGATCGTCCAACACCTTAGGCACCTGTCTGGAGGCTGTTGCCAGATGGATGCAATCTTCCTGTTTAAAACTTAACGGGGAGAAGACAGATGTCATTTTATTGGGTAATCCTTCTCCCTCTGTCTTAACCTCCATCTGGCCACCATGTCTGGGCCCGCCCCCTGTCCCCAAGCCCCAAATAAAAAGCTTGGGGATCTGGTTTGACACAGCCTTGAACTTTTCGGCCCAAGCCACAAAAACCGCAGCTACCTGTTTTGGACTGATGAGGATGCTGCGGAAGGTGCTCCCTCTGCTTCCATTTCAGGCAAGGAGGATCCTGGTCCAGGCCCTTATACTATCTCGCCTGGACTACGGGAACGCTCTCTATATGGGAGCCCCATCCTTTGTCACTCAGAAGCTCCAAGTCACCCAAAACAGTGCGGCCCGTCTACTCTACAATCTTCCTCGCTGGCAGTCAGCAAGGAATGCCCTAAGGGAGCTTCACTGGCTCCCCATAGCGGCTAGAGTACAATTCAAGGCCATGTGTATTCTACACAAAGCCTTCTATCGCCTGGGCCCTGCAATCTTACAGCCCTTGGTCACTCCCTACGCCCGCGCCCTCCGATCTGGTACCCTCCAACTGGCTACCTCGATCAGAATCAGGAAAGCCCGCTGGGGAGGCCGCTCTTTTTCACACACGGCAGCTAAGCTTTGGAACACCCTTCCTTTACCCCTGCGAGGAACCACTAATCATCTTTCCTTCAGGAAAGCCCTGAAAACCCACTCGTATGCTAAATTCTGCTGATCTGCCCCGAGCCCGCGCTAAGTAAGCTTTCAGTCATAAGCGCTACGAGGCCTCCGGGTAGATAGCGCTATACAAAAAAAAAAAAAAAAAAATGCCGCATCTTGCGGAGACGTGAGAGAAGTCCTGAGCAAGAAGTTTCTTCACAAGCGAAACCTAGACTATGGGCACTACACCTTCAACCTTGCATCTCAGGAGCGAGACGAGCACATGGGAGACTTCATCTCTCGTCTCAAACACCTAGCCTGCTATTGTGAGTTTGACAACTTCAACACAGAAGACGCACTTCGCCTATGCGTTATTGAAGGATGCCAATCCGAATCACTACCCCGTCGACTACTAAAGAAGCACTACTCACTTGATGAGTTAGAGGAGCTCACTCGCATCAACGATCAAGCAGAAGAACACGCAAAAAATATGGAAGCCAGTAAGGCGAAGAAAAGAGAACAAGCTCTCCGTGTACAATCTCACACAGAGCCAAGGCACCGTTCGGAACGCAACAAGTCGCGAAAGCCTACAAGGACACCTCGCACGAAGTCTCCTCGCAGCGGGACCAGGAATAGTCACTCTTGGAGACCATCACCACAGTGTTACCGATGTGGTCAAGACTACCGTCACATAGGTCAGTGTCCAGCCATTGGTCAACAATGCCACCGATGTGGGAAAGACAATCATTTTGAAGCTGCTTGCCAAACCCGTTGTACAGAAATGAGGCAGGCCAAGCAAAACACTGGGTCAGGCCACCCCGTGAGGGCCGTACAAGGACGAAGGGATCACTCGACAAGCTCGTCTAGGTCTAGCACTCAATCATACAGCTCATACCGATCCCGAGGGTCGACGTCCAGAGAGTCGTCTCTCTCACACCCATATCACAAGACAGTAACGAATATGTGTGCATGGTAGCAGACCCGGACAGACTGAAGAAATACCCGAGACTGCACATCCGAATAGGAAGCCATTCTGCCAAGTTCGTTTTAGATACAGGCGCATCACTCAACTATATTTGCACCACCGAGTACCAGAGCATGAATCTAAGACCAAAGCTGGAACCAGCTACAGTACGAGTCTACACCTGGACATCCAGAGAACCACTGCCATGTCTGGGACAATTTTGTACCACACTGACATACAAGGACAGGAAAATGCAAGCGTAAATTCATGTGATTGAAGGCCCAGAAGCAGCAGACTGTCTTCTCAGTCTGCCAACTGCAGAATGGCTAAAGTTAGTTAAGATCTTATACAAAATGGACGACTCACCAGACATTGTCAACAAGTTCCCAAAACTATTCAGTGGCTTAGGAAAGCTAGCTCACTTCAAGGTCAAACTACATATCAACGAGAAAGTGACACCAGTAGCTCAGCATCACAGGAAGGTGCCTTTTCACTTACAGCAAGCGGTAGATGACGAACTCCAAGACCTGATAAAGGCAGACATCATAGAAAGATCAACAGGACTCACCCCATTGTTATCACCAGTTGTGGTCGTACCCAAGAGGGGCCAGGATAACAAAGTACGCTTATGTGTGGACATGCTAGCCCCAAATACAGCCATCAAGAGGGAGCGGCACCCAGGACCCCACATCAGCGACATGATCACACGCCTGAATGGAGCAAAAGTATTCTCAAAATTGGACCTCAGCAAGGGATATCACCAACTTGAGTTGCATGAGAAATCAAGATACATCACCACATTCACTACACATCAAGGACTTTTCAGATATAAGCACCTCAACTTCAGGATCTCATCAGCTGCTGAAATCTTTCAAGAGGCTATTCGGCGAGTGATACAAGACATCCCGAATGCATTCAACTACAGTGACGACAGTTTGGTATTCGGAGAGACACAGAAAAACCACGACAAGGCCCTGGACCGGGTGTTTCACGCCTTACTCAACGCCAATCTCACACTTCAGCAAGACAAATGTGAATTCCACAAATCGACTCTCAAATTCTATGGACACATATTTTCAAAAGAGGACATGAGACCTGACCCTGAGAAAGTATCTGATTGTCTGACACTCCACAGCCACATGATGTTAGCGACGTCCATTCGTTCTTGGGTATGGCTAGTTACTGGCCCGGTGGGGAGGCAGAGGGTTAAGATGAAAAAGAAAAGAAAAAAAAGGACTGGGCCATCAGCCGCCGCCTCTCCTCCGTCCTCTTTATCTTCTTTCTTCCTATCTCGAGTCCCTGCCGGCAGCAGGAAGCACCCAGGCGCACAGGCTCCCTTGAGCCGATTTACAACGCTGCAATACCTAATTGTGATTGGTCTGAGCACCGTGATTCCATGCTCAGACGGGTACAAGAAGCCTGTGCATGTTCCTCACCAGGCTGTTTAATGCAACTTGGTGGGGAACATGCAAAGTGCCATGACTGTTTGACCAGCCAAAGGGGGCTGGCCTAACAGTCATGAGCACTTAGGGAGTGCAAACCACTACCCCCCTGCTCTGGGCAGCCCCGGCACTGCCTGCAAGAGCAGTGGGATGAAGCTCCTCTGCCTTAGCGGAATAGCCGGCACTGGGTGTCCTACTAAATAAATATGCCCAAGAGATAAAAAATAAAATGGTACTAAAAGTAATTTATTACTATTATATTTTTTACTGCTCCATCCCGAGCCGAGTGCCAGGGAAGTGACCATTGCTACTGAGAGGCAGCAGCATGGAGTAGTGGTGGGCTTGGAACTTAAGTTTAAAGTGTGCATGTCACCTTGGTCGGCTGTCCGCAAAGGCCAGACAGATGTTCGCACCATCTTAGACAGCTGGGTGAAGAGCATGCACAAGCCTCCAGTGCCTTTGGGAGCGCTGAGAGAGCACACCCCATCTAATCCTGGCACTTCTCTCATGCTGGTTAATGGTTAGCAGCAAAAGAGCAGCATCTGGACTGGTTAGACGAGTTGGCTGTGACCCGCGCTGGACAACGAGAAGAACACCAGGACCGGAGCGAGGACACGCAGCAAGGTAGGTCAATGTTTTATTTTACTTCATTTAAAAATAAAAATCAATGACATGCATTATATTAATGTTGTAATGTTAAACATTTTCATTTTAAAACACTTAAGTAAGGCATGTTGGTAATTTAGTTAATGTTTAGCTGCGTTACTAATCTGGTACATTTTTACTTCAAAATGTAAGTAAAGCTGGTTCCATTCCATTCCATGTGATGAGAAATGTAAAGAGGTTTAAAAATAATGAGTCATATTATATATTCAATTGAAAGGACATTCTTATCCTCTCTGTTGGTATGTCTGGTGTTAATCCTGTTGTCAAAACTGAAGCATATGTGGTTTAAGAAATATGACTAGGGATACAAAAACATCTTATTTCAGGCTTTCACCACACACTTAAACAAACGGGGAAACACATGAACGTACAAATACTTTCCTTTTAGTAACTGGAAGCTTATAATTGTTTATTAAATTCAAAAGGTCAAGCAATGGTCAAGCCAATATGTCTGCGCTATTTTAGGCTTTCTTGGCTCAAATGGTATGCGGTGTGTGTGCAAGTAGTGTTTTTTTTTCGTGGCCCGATGTGAACATACAGTTCACTGCTGAAAACAAGTGTACTCTTTCTTCTCTTGAGTTTTTGAGATGGCAAATTAGCATACCTTTCAGTTCAGCAAATTGATTGTGAGCGTGCCACTTTTCCCTGGGTCAGCATGGAACCCTTCCACTGCTTGCACCAACACTTTCAGAAGTTGACAGTCACCACTGTTTTTTTAAGTTTTAGCTCTAGGCGACGTGCATGCCCTGTCTTGAAGAGACATGCTGTATCTACTTTGTGGGCTTCAGTCCTCCCATAGGCTTGCCTGGTGCTGAGCTGGCATTCATCCAGGTTTCCATAAGGAAGGCGACATTAGATGAGGCGGCGGCGAGAAAGTGCCAGATCTCCGTGACGTGATCTTCTTGTTGAGGAGGTTGATAATCACACTGTTCTGTTCTGGAAGTATAATACGTCTGCACAGATATATTTTTGCAGGAGGTGAGCTGTTTACTTGTACTTCAGATTGCTGTCTCACAATCCCTTCCAAGTGAACCCTCCTGTCTGAGAGCAGGAGTTCTGGAGGGCTAGGAGGATTCTTATACCAGACTGTGGCCATTGCTGTAGCTAGGCCCATGGGCCCTCATGCAAGGAAGGGTATTAAGCCATGCATTAGTGGCAAAATACAGCCATAATTGGGGTTCAGAGGGCCCCACAGATCCCTGGGCCGGGCCACCGCACCTGATGCACTCTTGCTATCTAAAGCCCTGCCTGTGGCCTAAGAACCCAGTAACAATTAATACAAAAGAGCCAAATCTCTCACCCCAGGTCGTTTGGCTCCTGCGACTGAGGCATAAGTGGGTTGGGAGAACAAGTGAGTTGGCCCCTGACTGTGTGCAGAACCCAGCTGCTAATCATGTATTTCAGTAATTAGCATTTCCAGAGCTGAAACAGCACAGGAATTGTTTGGTATTTTTGAAAGCACAAGTAACCTGGTGAAGGACAATAATTTCACTCATACTCGCACTGTTAGACTTGCCATCTTTGGCGTGGTTTCCCCTGACGTTTTGCCTCTACCTTCTGTATTCTTGATGCTGTGTGAATTTCGTTTTTGCTGGCTTAGACGCTTTGGGCACTTTGCCACTGCTGATCAGTGTCAAAGTGCAAGTGCTTCCTGTGTAAATTGTTATTACAATAGGTTCTCCCTGATTGGAATATTTGATATACTGGTAAGTCCCTAGTCAAGTGCCATGAGTGTGCCAGGGCCTGTAAATCAAATGGTACTAATGGGCCTGCAGCACTGATTGTGCCCCCACATTAGTAGCCCTGAAAATGTATCTCAGACCTGCCACTGCAGTGTCTGCCCACAGTCGCTACTGCCATGTCGACCTAGGAAGTACACTTACTTGACAGGCCCTAACCTTCCCGTTTCTTACATGTAAGGCACCCTATGGTAGGCCGGAGGTACCCCCATGGGCAGTGTGCAGTGTATGTGAAAGGTAGGATATGGACTGGTGTATGTGACAATTCCTGATAGTGAAAATGTTGTTTTTCACTATTGAAAGGCTATCGGCCTCACAGGATAGAATGGGAGATACTTTGTAACAGCTTACTAGTATAACTTCCCATTGAGACAAGATAGAGAAATAAAGTTAAGGCTCTCTGAACTCCAAATGTAATGACATATCTTTTAGTAAAGATGGTTTTTAAATTGTGTGTTTGAAAATGCCACTTTCAGAAAGTAGGCAGTTTCTTGTTTAACCATTCTGTGTGCCTCTGCCTGGTTGTGGATTGACTGTCTGGTTTTGGAGTGACAGGGGCTGTGCATTCACTGTAGACAGCCACTGGGGGGGGGGCGGGGGGGGGGGTTGAGGTGTGCCTGGCTCTTCCTGGATGACTCAGAGCTGAGCTGAACGGGCTTGGCCGCATCTAGAGTATTGGGATGAGATTTCCTTGCACCTGAATAGAGCCTGCCTCCCTTGCGCAATGCTGTCTCCACCCCCTTTGGTCATACTGCACCAGTAAGGACATCACTGGTTTAGACTGGGCTGCGAGACCCTTGCACAAAGAGACTAAAGACAAAATGGGGTATAAGTAGTATACCTTAAACCCCAGAACTTTAGATCACTTCTGGACTCGAGGACCCTATGCAGCGGAGAAAAGCTGAATAGCTGTGAGGAGGAGTACTGCCTCTTTAGTGTGTGCTATGTGGGATTGGCCTGGAGTTGCTGTTTCCGCCAAGGAAATGCCAAAGACTGGAACTTTGCTGTAAACCAGCTTGAAGATGAATCTCCAAGGGCCTGTGTGTGCTGGCCTCCTATTATGATGTCTCAGGGACACAAATATTCACCCACAGCTCCCTTGAACTCTGCTGCTGAGAGTTTGGACCTGCCAGGAGGTGCCTGTTCCTGTTTTGGGCCTCTGGATGTTGTTCCTGCTGTTGGGAACTGGAAGAAACCTGAAGAACTGAGAAAATCAATGCATTGCCCTTCTTACGGCTGTTTTTCACGACACAGCACTGCTGTGCGAGAAAAATCTCCATGCACCGCTACGCCGCTGCTGAGACGACGCAGCGTCTGTCCCGGCTGCAAGAATCGACGCATCATGGGATTGCGGTTGAAGAAACCAACACAGTGCCGCCTGCCGCTGCTGTATCGATCACCAGCGCATCCTGGATTTCCATGCATCGCACCTGTGCTGCAAGTTTTCCTGAAGCATCACCCGCAGACCAGAACCGTCTTGGAGTCGACGCATTACTTCCCCCTACAGTCCGGATTTGACGCATCAATTCACCTGCGTGAAGCAGAACTGTTACATCGCTGCCCCAAGGACTCAGGAACTGATGCATTTCTTTGTTTCTTGGCGCTTCCCTTCTCTGCATCTGTTCGGCTTTATGAATTTGGCGCTTCTAATGGTACTTTGTGTAGAATCCATAGTTTTCTAAGGACAAAGTTGCATGACAACTTTGAAAAGTTATATTCCTAATACGTGTATGTTCTGGTCTTGTTGAGTTTAGATAAAGATACTTTACTTTTCTACATAGGTGGGGTGACAATTTATGGTGTTATCACTGTATTACTGTGCATTTTGAGTACAAATATTTTACACATGGACTGTGTAATAAGCCTGTCTGCTTGTGCCATGCTACCCAGGGGGTTATCTAAAGTGTGTGTCCCCCTTACCATGACTTGAAGCAAGGGTCCCTATTGGGACAAAGGTACCTACCTCTCCCAACTAGAGACCCATTTCTAACGCACGCACATTGTTGAGCATGTCAGTAGCTTTCAAAGCATGGAGTAGGATACAGGAAACATAAAGGGAAGTGCAGCCACCTTGCTCTGAAGTACTAAGCCTACAGCCAATCCCATGTTAGGGAGTAGAACCATATGCACCTTCAGAAATGAACAGACTGGAAACACTGATCCAACATCTGTACCATTCAAAGGTAAGGTCTGAAATACGAGCGGGGGCAAAAATCCCTCTCTGCCTCTTCTGCCTTGTGTTTCCGTCAGTAGCATGGTATTTCTGCCAACAAGCAGAGGTGGCAGAGTCTGGATGATGAGACAGAAACTAGCCACAGGCAATTTCTCTGTCAAGAAGAAACAGACAGCAGTCTTGCCACGAGAAATCTTAGAAACGAGCATTGGCAAACCCAACAGGTTTCACCTGTGCAAGAACTATTGACTTTGCCATCTTTTAGTCGTGTTGTACAGCAGCGAGGAGTGGAGAGGAGTAGAGTGGAGTGGAGTGCCGTTGCATATAGTGGTGTGTAGTGGCGTAGAGTGAAGTGCAGTTGAGTGGCCTGAAGAGGCATAGAGTGAGTGGTGTAGAGTGGAGATGTGTAGTAGAGTGGCGTGGAGTTGTGTAGTAGAATGGCATAGAGTGGTTTAGAGTGCATTGGCATAGAGAGCAGTGATGTAGAGTGCGGTGGCATAGAGTGGGGCACAGTAAAGCGGCACAGAGCAGAGAGGTACAGAGTGGCAAAGAGTGCAATGGTGCAGAGAACAGTAGCATACAGTGTACTGGCGTAGAGGGCAGTGGTATATAATATCAGTAGTGGAGAGCAGAGTTCAGTGGTATAGAGTGGTGCAGAGTAGGGCTGAGTGGCGTAGAGTGCATTGGCGCAGAACACAGTGGCGTAGCGTGCAAGGGTACAGAGCAGAGTTTAGTGGCATAGAGTGTAGTGGTGCAGAGTGGTGTAGAGTACAGTGGCATTTAGTGCAGTGGCGTAGGGTAGAGTAGTGCAGAGTACAGAGGTGTAGAGTGTTGTAGAGTGCAGTGGCGTAGAGTGCAGTGACGTACAGTAGTGGGAGTAGTGCAGATTAGATGAGTCACGTAGAGAGCAGTGGTGTAGAGCAGAGTGGCATATAGTGGTGCAGAGTAGAGTGGTGTAGAGTTCAGTGGCACAGAGTAATGTAGAGTAGAGTGGGGTTGAGTACAAAGGCACAGATTGCTGAAGAGAGGGGTAGAGTGCAGTGGTGTATGTAGAGTAGAGTGGTGCAGTTAAAGTATAATGGCATAGAGTGCAGTGAAAAAGATTAGAGTGGTGCAAAGGTGAGTAGAGGAAAGTGCAGTGGTACAGAGAAGAGTGATGTAGAGTGCAGTGATGTTGGGAAGAGTTGTGCAGAGAATAGTAGAATGGCGGTGAGATCAGTGGCGTAGAGCAGAGTGGTGCAGAGTGCAGTGGCGTAGAGTGGAATGCAGCAAACCGGACAACCTATCAATGTCCCCAGTACAAATGAACAAAAAGATGAAAGCGAGTCCCAATGATCAATGACTTGTTTGAGCGCCTAGACACGCAGAAAATGGGGCATCATGACCCACGTAAAGAAGTCTCGACTGCAGCACGGGCATTTACATGCACAGTGCGCAATCTGCATCTCTGTTACATGGTAAAAATAAAAATGACGTCCCTTCTGAGGTAAATTTTGTGGCCAGGATAACAGAGGAAGGTGCAATATCGATGGTGCTCCTACTCTTTCCCCTAGATGGCGGCTCCCAGCGCATCACTCAAGGTGACACTGTCCCTCCTCTGCTTCTCATCAACCAATCCCATTACCAGATGGACGTGTCAATGTGCTCTTTCCCACTTGTGCCACGGGGATTTGCATGGCACAGCATTACAATTTGTAGCCCCTCCCCTAAGTACAGGCGATGCACACAAAAAAGTAATCACGTACAAAGGTTTCTTCCGTTGCAGCTGTTTCATTAACCCTTCCCTGCGTGTGTGTGTCCAAGGTAGAGAGTGCGCTGCTGCAGCAGTCACTGCCTTCATCAAGGAGGGGGTGGCCTCTTACAGTGCATAATTAGATGTAGAGAATGTACCGATTACTCTCTGGTAACCTTCATTACTCAGATTACTCTTCTTTGTCCCAGATCTGAATAAACAAGAAGTGTCCACTTACACTAAATAAATTATAAACCAAAGCACTAACCTCCCGTCCTGATTTCTACCAAGCATGTATTACCTTTCAGCAAAAACTCACAATGCAGAAACCTTAAAAGTCAGACAGGGACCACTGCTTCCTCACAATCCAGTTATATGGTGAAAAGAACAGCCATACCTGGAAGGAAACCTCGTCTGTCTGGGCCAACAAGGCCTCAGTCTATCAGTCCAACGGCAAAATCCAGAACAACCACTCCAGACCAGGAAACTGAAACGAAGGCCTGAATGCTCAGCCTAACATAAGAAAGTGTCAGGTCCAACATGCCAGATCCTAAGAGAACCATGGTAAAATCCAAGATCAGATCTTCAACTGGGACCAAAATCCACTCAGAGAGAGAAGAATACAGCTGTGCCAAAACCTGCCCAGGCAAGAAAAGACATGACCAGATATTACCTGGTCCAAGAAACAAGATCCTGCTAAGGGAATCATGTCATTGCCCCGCAGTGGACCATCCCCAAAGGGAAAAAAAGAAGTTACTAAAGATCCCTGAAACAAGCAGCAAAAACTATCCACTTGACGCACAAATAGACATTCAAGTAGAAAGCAATATCAATGCAAATAATACCCAATCGGTCAATTCCCTCGATCAAATACTAAAGAGAAGAAAGGGGGGCCAAGCTCCCCTATCAAAGAGTTCAGCATGCCCAATATCAAGCTAGCTAGTCGCCCCCCTCCCCCCCAAAAAAAGTAGATGACTCTGGCTTGATATCAATAAGAATGGGATAATTCAGACTGCGCCCCACACAATCCTAACTCAGATGGATCATAAGAGTAAAGCGTAATGATCAGGGTCTAACCACACTACACCTACTTAGCGATACCACAATAGGTATCGTCGTATGAAAATTGTCTCTTCATTAATCAATTCTCATTTATTGTAGCTGCTGTTGGCAATTTACATGTCAGTAAGTTGCTGTTTCCGTTTGGCAATTTGTAATACTTAATATAACGCAATGAAAATAAAGATGTTGTTAAAAAGATCACGTGCCGATCACCAGCTCCCAGCTAAGCAAACAGAGCTACAACAGACAGTGTGACAAATATTTCCAAAACTCAATTGTAATAAGGAGCACAAAACAGGCAAAAATAGTCTGGGCCACATTCACAAGTCCCAGACTCAAATGTAACAAGGGCAACCTAGGGTGAACCAGGTCTAATGCATGATCTCTATCCCAAATATTATTAAGAGAGTGCTTACTAATAGCCCCGAGCTTAAGAGACTCAAATCCAAGTCCAGAATAAAGTAAACAGCCCAAAACTAAATAAGAGAGCTCCAAAGCGTGAAACCACATCTTCGAGTCCAGCAGAGAGCACCATCACAAGTAAGAATAGGTGACCAACTCTCACAAACTCCATTTAAAGCTGGGAGTACCAAGGACCCCATCAAGGACATACCAACTCACTTGATCATCAGCAAGAAGGGCAAGAGAAAGAAGACTGGCAAAGGCTGAATCCACAGACTCTAGGTACAGCAGGGGCTGAATCAGAACTCAAACTTCCAAATTCTTACTCCAGTAACACATGTGTATCATGCAGTACAAGATGAACACCTGACTAAATACAGAATAAAAGCAAATTCAGACTCGCCCATGCACATGTAGAAATCTTAGTAGTTATGACACAACATGTAATACTTCATGCCCAGTCTGGAGTACTAAAGGCAGTCAAGGTGATCATGACTTAATATCACTCACTCCCTGACAAATAAAAAGCATAGTAGATAACTAGACTGAAAGGGATTAATGCACAAGTTCCAGATCTAAAACAGAGTAGTTAAAGAAAGCAGATTAGTCATCACCTAATCCTTTACACCCATGAAGTACAGAGAGAGAAAAGGAAGCTAAAACCAACATACTCTAATACATCACACCACCAGACCAGCAGTAAGTATAAACAACATACTAATTTGAAGAAGAATTGATCCAGAAGATCTAGATCAGCCGAGAGGACCAGAATAGTTGTCCTTTAATACTCCACTCTCCAAATTCGCCAAAGAGAACAAGAGGAAGCCAACAAGACCAGAGTCAAACACATGATACCCTAAGACCAAAGGGAGTTTAAGAGGAAATCAGACTAACACTGCTGTGGCCTCACATTCTATACTCCATACAAAGCAACAAGAACAAGAGAAGGCCAAAGTGATTGCCTCAAGCCCCAAGACCAGCAGGGAGCATAAGAGGAATACTCAAATGGTCAAGATTCATCCATGAGCTCTGGAATCGGAAATCAAAAGTATCACCATGGCATAAGGCTCTACGCCCCAAGCCCAGCAGAGAGTAACAGAAGCCAGCGTGACTAGAGCCGATACCTCATGACCCAGGACCTGCGCGATGCACACGACGAAACAGACTAGTCAATTAAAGTGTATGAAATTCTACTACAGCAGGGAGAATTCACAGAAGACCCCACAATTATGACTAGTTTACCAACACTATCTACCTAACGGAGAGAACTAGAGGAAACAAAAAAGACCAGAACCTAATACCTCAGGTCCGAAGATCAGCAGAGACAATAAGAGGAAACAAATGTGGCCTTAATTCCAAAATAATGGCTGAAAATGGTAACCAGCTCTAGACTTCATACCTTGCAGAGATCACCATTTGAAATCCAAAGCCCAATTAAAGATTAGGAAGGAATAAATCCTGTCCCACCTGGACGAAAGGCTAACATGTAAGTATGTGGTATTTCTATAGCACAAACCTAGCCAAAAGGCAGAAGAGCGCTGTTTATCAGCAAAGACAAGCATCAGGTCAGCAAGAAATAGGAGACAATGTATTTATATATATAGTATGCATAACGTTATGGATCAGAAATCCTAATGGAATAAAATTCCATACCTGAGGAAACCATTCTATGTCCTGCAATGAGCAGAATCCCTTGAACCTGCCAGAGTCTAGCATCTGTGCTAGCAGTCGAACAAAGTAATTGAGCCCATGCAGAGCTATCTTGTTTGATAACAGCTATTGGAAGATCATCAGGGCCCATCACACTTGAATTCCTCGCACCTTTAATGAAGCTGTCTAATTCTTCACAAGAAGGGGGGCCGTAGTCACTCCCCACGTGAATCTCTCTAAATACCTCTAACTTTGACCTGGTCATTATCCGTGCCAGTAGTGCAGAAATTCAAAATAACAGGTGCTACAAGGGATTTGTTTTTAAATTGTTCGGTCTAAGTTCTGAGTTGTACCATAGTAACACACTCAACAGTATCCACAGGATAACGATATTATTGTAAATGGATGAATGAATTGATGGAAGGTCAGAAGAAAAAACAGAGCAGAAGGATTTATATTTCAAAAAAATCTTTACTGAAAACAAGTTGTGGGAGATAAGTGTACAAATTAATTTTAGCAAGAAATCATGAACAAAGATTGACAAAAATGTATCTATAGTTCATGACTTAGCACATCAGCTCCTTATTAGTGAAGAAAAAACAACCCAAAATAATCAATTAAATGTGGCTGTGAGTTCCTGTTGTGGAACAACATTAGAGGAGTTGATGGAATGTCGACGTTTCGGTCTCGGTTGCTGATGTCAAGAAGACCATCATCAGGACGATGACTATTCAATTGCTGAAGCAAAGACTCCCTATTTAAAACAATAAATTCATATCAATAAACAAATTGATGTTTAGTTACATACATAAAAGCTCTGCAATTATTTAAAAAACAATAAATGTTCACAGGATCATACACCTTCCAAGTATAACCCGCGTGACGCATTTATAAAGAGTAAATTAAAAGAAGTCGAATGACTCCATTGGTCACTCTATGAATTTGATGGCATAATCATTTTGTAATACCACAATTAATTCTGTTTGGAGAGTGAGGGCGAATGAATCTTTTATAAATCACTGTAAAAAACTGAATTATATATACATTCAATTCGTTATGTGAGTTGGCTTTCTAAACATGAAAGAAAAACAAAATTACACGATGATTTAATTTCAACATCTACTTTTTTCTAAAAACATTTTGTTGTCTCAACGATAAATTCTGCAAGTTCAAACCAGCATCTGTCTCAAAAAAGATTCAATTGACACTTTGAGATTAACTGTAATGTCACAAGAGAAACTTATGGAAAAACATTTTCAGTTGGTATGGTCGACTTGTCATCATGAATAACCTTTGGAAAGCTTGAGGGAACAACACAGATAGTCTGTGTTGTTGACACCTAACATGGACCTAGCAAGGCATGCGTTTCATGCTATGACAATAGGAATCGGATTGGTACCTTGGGATATGAAAGGTTAGGCCTCCTTTAGTTGGCCGTCAAAAATCTTGATAGCTTCAATCAAGTTCTGAGAAAAGAATGAAAGCGCTATGTTATACTACATCACAAAAAGTGTGGAAGAGGACTTGGTCATATCAAAAGGTCGTGCCTACCTTGAAAATACATGCAAACCGCCTCAGTTGGTTGCGTTAGGTGAGTTGAAACACCAAGGGTGTAGGACGCTGTTCTAATCTGTGCGTTCTCTGGAAAAATTGATAGATTGTAATTTGGTCTCGGTTCACAAACATAAGTACACGCGGCAGAAATCTAGTTCTAAGTGATGAGTAAAAAAGCCATGTTATGTTGAATCACAACAAATGTGGACGAAGACTTGGTCACTAACAAAGTTATGCCTACCTTGTAATTAAAGAAAAGAAGTGCAAACCGCCTCAATTGGTTGCTTTAGACGAGTTAAGACACCAAATGTGTAGGACACTGTTCGAATCTGGGTGTTCTCTAAAAAATAATAATGAGTAATAATTAGATCACCGTGCATGAAGATAAATACACACGGTCAATTGTGATTACCAACATATACAAATATGTACGGAAATGGACAAGCGGTCTTCTAAACGCGGACCGGGTGCATGATTTTAAAGTTAAAAGCCACATGATACATTGGCTGTGATTAGAGAACGAATATTAAATAACAATGCTCGCTGTATTATTAGTGCGAGTAAGAGAGTCATTTTGCGATTGATTACAGAAAGCAGCAAAAACGACAGTACAGTCAGAAGACGGTGGCTTATAGCACTTATTTTTGATTAGCGGTGCTCGCTGTATTGTTAGTGCGAGTAGAAGAGTCATATTACAATTAATTGTGAAAAGCAGCAGACACGACAGTAAAGTCGGAACACGGCGGCTTTTAGCGCTTACTTTTAAAAGGGCGGTCGGCAAAAGAGCGTATCGTCGGTCGGCAAAACAGCGTATCGTGGCTCAATAGTTAGTCAGAATGACAGAGCTAATGGTTGTGGGTTTTAAAGACAATGAACCGGAAGTTCTCACGGACGCGACTACATGCCAAGGCGGAGTTTGTTGGGGATAATTGTATTTTTCACTCGGCGAGCTCATAGTTGAAAACTTTACAGTTGTGAGACTCATTTACTTGTAAGTGTTGATTGAATGAATCTGCAACTGAGAAGTAATAGTCGCTCCATGAACCGGATGTATTTAGTATTTCGTTCAAGGGAAAGTCGGCGGCCATATTGGGTGAGGGGCCAAGTGACAGAACAAAGTGGAGTTTATTTCCTGAACAGGACGAAGAATCAGCTTGGATTTCTTTCATAAATTCATAGTTGCCGTTGGTTATGTAAATTAATATTGCTTTCTGAGAAGAAAGGGGGAAAAAATTCAGATGACAACTCAATCATTTACAGAATTACAAACATTAAAATTGATCAAAATTAAATAAAACCATATATTATATAGAAACTTCAAGTGTTAGTGTTTACTGTGGTGAGGAATAACTAACTCACTGGTTACATCAATAGGAGAGTGTATGTTGTCCTTCAGGTTAGCTAAGACAGGCTAGGGCTTGCCACTCTGTGCAGGAATTAAGACCTTTTTTTACAGAGTCAGCTAGACAAATCCAGCGTTGTTCTTTAAGAGTCAGTAAATAGTCAACATTTGGTTGTCTGATTGTTGGTTTAACGACCTCAACTACCCACCAGCGAGGGTCATTTTCACTGTGGTTTTTGGCAATATAATGTTCTACTAGAGGAGCATTTTCTGTTTGGCACCGAATTCTGGATTGGTGTTGTAGAATTCTCTTTTTGATTTGTTGGGTAGTCTTGCCAAAATATTTCAGTCTGCACGGGCATTCAATGCAATAGACAACGTTGGTTGTATTGCAGTTGGAGAAATTTTTGAGCTTGAAGTTTTTGTTGTTCAAGTCAAAATGTTTTATGTTATTGGTGGTATTGCAGGCTGTACAATGGTTGCACTTGAAATGTCCTAGTAAGGGACTTAGTTGTCGCATATTGTCTATTAGTTCAGAGTCTCTGTTCTTATATGCGTGGACAAGTCTGTCTCTTAGATTTCTGCCCCTTTTGAAGGCAAACATTGGTTTGTTAACCAACTCAGGTAAGTCTGAAAGTAGGGACCAGTGTTTAGAGATCACTTTTTTGATTGAGTTAGTGAAGGTGCCGAAGGTTGTAACACATACTAGTTTGGGTTCATTGGTTTTGGTTTTTACTTGTAAAAGTGAATCCCGGTTATTGTACCAAGCCCTCTTGAGGGATTGTTTCAGTAGTCTATTTGGGTAACCACGAGCTAGCAGTTTTTGTCTTAGTATCTGGGCTTCTTTAAAGTAATCTGTCCTTCTGGTACAATTTCTACGCAAGCGTAGAAATTGGCCGAAAGGTAGCCCATTGCGCAGTGCTTGTGGGTGACAGCTATTGTATTTTAGAAGAGTGTTTTTACCCGTAGGTTTGGTGAAGAGAGTGGTGTATAATTTTTTATCTTCATTCACCTTTATTGAGATATCTAGAAAGTCTATACTATGATTGTCAGACACCATAGTGAACTGTAAGTTGGAATTTATTGAGTTGATCCATTCGTGAACATTTTTTAGATCTAATGAAGTGCCGTGCCAAATGAAAAAGATATCGTCTATGTAATGCAGCCAACATTTAAGGTGGTCTACGAAAGGGTTGTTGGCATCATATATGAATTTATCCTCAAAATCGGACACATATATGTTTGCTATGTCGGGCGCAAAAACTGCGCCCATGGCTACTCCTTTAAGTTGTTGGTAAAAGGTTCTTTTGTGAATGAAAAAATGTTCACACAGTGGGATTCGCAAACACTCAATGATAAAATCAGATGGTACTTGATGAGGTCTGGGTCTGTTCTCAAGTAATGTTAGCAAGATGTTTAGAGCTTGTTCTTGAGGGATGTTTGTGTATAGACTTTCAATGTCCATGGACACTAGGAGTTCTTCCTTGCTGTCAAAGGGGATGTTTTCAACCTTGTTGATTACTGACATTGTGACCCTGATATAGTTTTTATTCTCAGTGGCAAAAGGGCGAATGAAAAAATCGGCATATTGTGCCAAGGGTTTGAGGATTGAATTACACCCTGACACAATAGGGCGCCCCGGGGGATTTGTTTGATTCTTGTGTATTTTAGGCAATATATAAATTGCCGGAACCGTGGGGGCCTTATTGATGAGAAAACTTGCTTCTTTTTCACTAAGCCAACCACCTTTGACCCCTGTTGATGATAGGTTGCGAATTTTGTTTTGAAGCCTTATCGTAGGATTACATGGTAGTTTTTGGTAGTTGGAAGTGACTGATAGTTGTTTTTCTAATTCCGACTCATATGCTTT
Organism: Lissotriton vulgaris; assembly: GCF_964263255.1. Taxonomy (NCBI): domain Eukaryota; kingdom Metazoa; phylum Chordata; class Amphibia; order Caudata; family Salamandridae; genus Lissotriton; species Lissotriton vulgaris. The sequence goes on from NC_141698.1 coordinate 858,545,926, forward strand.
CTCATCCCACAGCACTATCCCTCCACCCTTATCAGCTGGTTTTAGGATGGTGTTTGGGAGTGTTTGTAGATGAAATAATGCCTGTTGTTCAGCTTTAGTGAGGTTGTATGGAACCCATTTCGGATTTCTAAATAGGTGTTCTATTTCAGTCAACACTACATTTTCAAATGTAATGATCTCTTTGGCTACCATATTGTTCGTAGGAAAAAATGTTGAGACCGGACACAGGCCTGTGACATTAGCAGATTGTGTAGAGTTTTTATCTGAGAAGAAATTCTTCAGACGTATAGTTCTAAAGAACTTATACAGCTCTAATTTTGTTGTAAATAGTTCATTTTTATGTGTTGGAACGAAAGATAAGCCTTGTGAGAGGACAGATATCTCGTCAGAGGACAGAAGGTGTGAGGATAGATTAAAGATTGGTACACTTACGTTATTTTCTACCACTCGTAATATTGGTTCCTTGTTCGTCTGAACCCCGGGGTATAGTTGTTGCGTCCCCATCCTTTGCGTGTTTGTTTCTGTTGGCCTCGGACTGGTTGGCCTTGTCCTCTCTGACCCTGTCCTAAAAAAGGTTGTCTGGAGGTGGACGGTTGTTCCTGAGCACCTCTCTGTTGGCCGGCTTCGTTTTCTGAGTCTGAACCCGTGCCTGAAAAAGTAACTCTCTTTTGATTGCCACGAAAAGAACCTTGTTGTTGACTTTGTGGTTGGTAAAAGTCTTTATTGAGATAAGGGTAGGTTCTTTCTTTGTTATATCTCTTAATATCTAGTTGAAGTTTGGAAGTCTTCTTTTGTTGGTTGAAGATCTCGAAATCTTTAATAGTAAGAGATATTTTTTCTAAAAGTTCTTTGGCATTCAGAATGGTGGTATCAGAATTTATTTTTTGTTCTAGTGTTTCAATCTCTTTGGCAAGATTCTTAATATGCTTCAGAGCTGTCTCTATGCTCAGCACCATCCAGGTGCGCGAGCATTTGTTTGAGGCAAAACTGAAGTGAAGCTTGAAATCTTCGTCCTCAGTGAAAATAATTGGAATATTCCTAATTTGCAGGCCTGTCGAAATGATGTTAGCATTCAAACAATCTGTGAGAAACTTAGCATGTAATTCAGTTCGTACTAGTTTCTTCCGTAATCTTTCCAGATGGTTCAGGTCAGATTCACAAGGTGGGGGAACGGTAGGTCCCTTAGTTCCCAGGAGAGAAGGGCCAGAAGATATTTTCAAAATATATTCATCTGTATACGACAGGGTCTCGGCTTCAGACATATAGACTGCCGAGTGGGCAAAAGCTTGAATTTCTTCCCCCCTTTCTTCTCAGAAAGCAATATAAATTTACATAACCAACGGCAAGTATGAATTTATGAAAAAAATCCAAGCTGATTCTTCGTCCTGTTCAGGAAATAAACTCCACTTTGTTCTGTCACTTGGCCCCTCACCCAATATGGCCGCCGACTTTCCCTTGAACGAAATACTAAATACATCCGGTTCATGGAGCGACTATTACTTCTCAGTTGCAGATTCATTCAATCAACACTTACAAGTAAATGAGTCTCACAACTGTAAAGTTTTCAACTATGAGATCGCCGAGTGAAAAATACAATTATCCCCAACAAACTCCGCCTTGGCATGTAGTCGCGTCCGTGAGAACTTCCGGTTCATTGTCTTTAAAACCCACAACTATTAGCTCTGTCATTCTGACTAACTATTGAGCCACGATACGCTGTTTTGCCGACCGATGATATGCTGTTTTGCCGACCGACCCTTTTAAAAGTAAGTGCTAAAAGCCGCCGTGTTCCGACTTTACTGTCGTGTCTGCTGCTTTTCACAATTAATTGTAATATGACTCTTCTACTCGCACTAACAATACAGCGAGCACCGCTATTCAAAAATAAGTGCTATAAGCCACGTCTTCTGACTGTACTGTCGTTTTTGCTGCTTTCTGTAATCAATCGCAAAATGACTCTCTTACTCGCACTAATAATACAGCGAGCATTGTTATTTAATATTCGTTCTCTAATCACAGCCAATGTATCATGTGGCTTTTAACTTTAAAATCATGCACCCGGTCCGCGTTTAGAAGACCGTTTGTCCATTTCCGTACATATTTGTATATGTTGGTAATCACAATTGACCGTGTGTATTTATCTTCATGCACGGTGATCTAATTATTACTCATTATTATTTTTTAGAGAACACCCAGATTCGAACAGTGTCCTACACATTTGGTGTCTTAACTCATCTAGAGCAACCAATTGAGGCGGTTTGCACTTCTTTTCTTTAATTACAAGGTAGGCATAACTTTGTTAGTGACCAAGTCTTCGTCCACATTTGTTGTGATTCAACATAACGTGGCTTTTTTACTCATCACTTAGAACTAGATTTCAGCCGCGTGTACTTATGTTTGTGAACCGAGACCAAATTACAATCTATCAATTTTTCCAGAGAACGCACAGATTAGAACAGCGTCCTACACCCTTGGTGTTTCAACTCACCTAACGCAACCAACTGAGGCGGTTTGCATGTATTTTCAAGGTAGGCACGACCTTTTGATATGACCAAGTCCTCTTCCACACTTATTTTTGATGTAGTATAACGTAGCGCTTTCATTCTTTTCTCAGAACTTGATTGAAGCTATCAAGATTTTTGACGGCCAACTAAAGGAGGCCTAACCTTTCATATCCCAAGGTACCAATCCGATTCCTATTGTCATAGCATGAAACGCATGCCTTGCTAGGTCCATGTTAGGTGTCAACAACACAGACTATCGGTGTTGTTCCCTCAAGCTTTCCAAAGGTTATTCATGATGACAAGTCGACCATACCAACTGAAAATGTTTTTCCATAAGTTTCTCTTGTGTCATTACAGTTAATCTCAAAGTGTCAATTGAATCTTTTTTTAGACAGATGCTGGTTTGAACTTGCAGAATTTATCGTTGAGACAACAAAATGTTTTTAGAAAAAAGTAGATGTTGAAATTAAATCATTGTGTAATTTTGTTTTTCTTTCATGTTTAGAAAGCCAACTCACATAACGAATTGAATGTATATATAATTCAGTTTTTGCAGTGATTTATAAAAGATTCATTCGCCCTCACTCTCCAAACAGAATTAATTGTGGTATTACAACATGATTATGCCATCAAATTCATAGAGTGACCAATGGAGTCATTCGACTTCTTTTAATTTACTCTTTATAAATGCGTCACGCGGGTTATACTTGGAAGGTGTATGATCCTGTGAACATTTATTGTTTTTTAAATAATTGCAGAGCTTTTATGTATGTAACTAAACATCAATTTGTTTATTGATATGAATTTATTGTTTTAAATAGGGAGTCTTTGCTTCAGCAATTGAATAGTCATCGTCCTGATGATGGTCTTCTTGACATCAGCAACCGAGACCGAAACGTCGACATTCCTTCAACTCCTCTAATGTTGTTCCACAACACGAACTCACAACCACATTTAATTGATTATTTTGGGTTGTTTTTTCTTCACTAATAAGGAGCTGATGTGCTAAGTCATGAACTATAGATACATTTTTGTCAATCTTTGTTCATGATTTCTTGCTAAAATTAATTTGTACACTTATCTCCCACAACTTGTTTTCAGTAAAGATTTTTTTGAAATATAAATCCTTCTGCTCTGTTTTTTCTTCTGACCTTCCATCAATTCATTCATCCATTTACAATAATATCGTTATCCTGTGGATACTGTTGAGTGTGTTACTAGGGTACAACTCAGAACTTATACCGAACAATTTAAAAACAAATCCCTTGTAGCACCTGTTGTTTTGATTTGCACTTTGCCCAAGCCTACAAGGGTTTATTGGGTTTCCCCTGCCTATAATTGTATTTTAGCGCAGATTTTTATCTGCAGCGGGTCACTTATCCAAGTGGTTAACCAACTAGTGAGATTGTTAACATCTCCATCTTCAAGCTTTTGCCCACTCGGCAGTCTATATGTCTGAAGCCGAGACCCTGTCGTATACAGACAAATATATTTTGAAAATATCTTCTGGCCCTTCTCTCCTGGGAACTAAGGGACCTACCGTTCCCCCACCTTGTGAATCTGACCTGAACCATCTGGAAAGATTACGGAAGAAACTAGTACGAACTGAATTACATGCTAAGTTTCTCACAGATTGTTTGAATGCTAACATCATTCCGACAGGCCTGCAAATTAGGAATATTCCAATTATTTTCACTGAGGACGAAGATTTCAAGCTTCACTTCAGTTTTGCCTCAAACAAATGCTCGCGCACCTGGATGGTGCTGAGCATAGAGACAGCTCTGAAGCATATTAAGAATCTTGCCAAAGAGATTGAAACACTAGAACAAAAAATAAATACTGATACCACCATTCTGAATGCCAAAGAACTTTTAGAAAAAATATCTCTTACTATTAAAGATTTCGAGATCTTCAACCAACAAAAGAAGACATCCAAACTTCAACTAGATATTAAGAGATATAACAAAGAAAGAACCTACCCTTATCTCAATAAAGACTTTTACCAACCACAAAGTCAACAACAAGGTTCTTTTCGTGGCAATCAAAAGAGAGTTACTTTTTCAGGCACGGATTCAGACTCAGAAAACGAAGCCGGCCAACAGAGAGGTGCTCAGGAACAACCGTCCACCTCCAGACAACCTTTTTAGGACAGGGTCAGAGAGGACAAGGCCAACCAGTCCGAGGCCAACAGAAACAATCACGCAAAGGATGGGGACGCAACAACTATACCCCGGGGTTCAGACGAACAAGGAACCAATATTACGAGTGGTAGAAAATAACGTAAGTGTACCAATCTTTAATCTATCCTCACACCTTCTGTCCTCTGACGAGATATCTGTCCTCTCACAAGGCTTATCTTTCGTTCCAACACATAAAAATGAACTATTTACAACAAAATTAGAGCTGTATAAGTTCTTTAGAACTATACGTCTGAAGAATTTCTTCTCAGATAAAAACTCTACACAATCTGCTAATGTCACAGGCCTGTGTCCGGTCTCAAAATTTTTTCCTACGAACAATATTGTAGCCAAAGAGATCATTACATTTGAAAATGTAGTGTTGACTGAAATAGAAGACCTATTTAGAAATCCGAATTGGGTTCCATACAACCTCACTAAAGCTGAACAACAGGCATTATTTCATCTACAAACACTCCCAAACACCATCCTAAAACCAGCTGATAAGGGTGGAGGGATAGTGCTGTGGGATGAGAAAGCATATCAGTCGGAATTAGAAAAACAACTATCAGTCACTTCCAACTACCAAAAACTACCATGTAATCCTACGATAAGACTTGAAAACAAAATTCGCAACCTATCATCAACAGGGGTCAAAGGTGGTTGGCTTAGTGAAAAAGAAGCAAGTTTTCTCATCAATAAGGCCCCCACGGTTCCGGCAATTTACATATTGCCTAAAATACACAAGAATCAAACAAATCCCCCGGGGCGCCCTATTGTGTCAGGGTGTAATTCAATCCTCAAACCCTTGGCACAATATGCCGATTTTTTCATTCGCCCTTTTGCCACTGAGAATAAAAACTATATCAGGGACACAATGTCAGTAATTAACAAGGTTGAAAACATCCCCTTTGACAGCAAGGAAGAACTCCTAGTGTCCATGGACATTGAAAGTCTATACACAAACATCCCTCAAGAACAAGCTCTAAACATCTTGCTAACATTACTTGAGAACAGACCCAGACCTCATCAAGTACCATCTGATTTTATCATTGAGTGTTTGCGAATCCCACTGTGTGAAAATTTTTTCATTCACAAAAGAACCTTTTACCAACAACTTAAAGGAGTAGCCATGGGCGCAGTTTTTGCGCCCGACATAGCAAACATATATGTGTCCGATTTTGAGGATAAATTCATATATGATGCCAACAACCCTTTCGCAGACCACCTTAAATGTTGGCTGCGTTACATAAACGATATATTTTTCATTTGGCACAGCACTTCATTAGATCTAAAAAAAAATCACGAATGGATCAACTCAATAAATTCCAACTTACAGTTCACTATGGTGTCTGACAATCATAGTATAGACTTTCTAGATATCTCAATAAAGGTGAATGAAGATAAAAAAGTATACACCACTCTCTTCACCAAACCTACGGCTAAAAACACTCTTCTAAAATACAATAGCTGTCACCCACAAGCACTGCGCAATGGGCTACCTTTCGGCCAATTTCTACGCTTGCGTAGAAATTGTACCAGAAGGACAGATTACTTTAAAGAAGCCCAGATACTAAGACAAAAACTGCTAGCTTGTGGTTACCCAAATAGACTACTGAAACAATCCCTCAAGAGGGCTTGGTACAATAACCGGGATTCACTTTTACAAGTAAAAACCAAAACCAATGAACCCAAACTAGTATGTGTTACAACCTTCGGCACCTTCACTAACTCAATCACAAAAGTGATCTCTAAACACTGGTCCCTACTTTCAGACTTACCTGAGTTGGTTAACAAACCAATGTTTGCCTTCAAAAGGGGCAGAAATCTAAGAGACAGACTTGTCCACGCATATAAGAACAGAGACTCTGAACTAGTAGACAATATGCGACAACTAAGTCCCTTACTAGGACATTTCAAGTGCAACCATTGTACAGCCTGCAATACCACCAATAACATAAAACATTTTTACTTGAACAACAAAAACTTCAAGCTCAAAAATTTCTCCAACTGCAATACAACCAACGTTGTCTATTGCATTGAATGCCCGTGCAGACTGAAATATTTTGGCAAGACTACCCAACAAATCAAAAAGAGAATTCTACAACACCAATCCAGAATTCGGTGCCAAACAGAAAATGCTCCTCTAGTAGAACATTATATTGCCAAAAACCACAGTGAAAATGACCTTCGCTGGTGGGTAGTTGAGGTCGTTAAACCTACAATCAGACAACCAAATGTTGACTATTTACTGACTCTTAAAGATCAACGCTGGATTTGTCTAGCTGACTCTGTAAAAAAAGGTCTTAATTCCTGCACAGAGTGGCAAGCCCTAGCCTGTCTTAGCTAACCTGAAGGACAACATACACTCTCCTATTGATGTAACCAGTGAGTTAGTTATTCCTCACCACAGTAAACACTAACACTTGAAATTTCTATATTATGTATGGTTTTATTTAATTTTTAAGAATTTTAATGTTTGTAATTCTGTAAATGATTGAGTTGTCATCTGAATTTCTTCCCCCCTTTCTTCTCAGAAAGCAATATTAATTTACATAACCAACGGCAACTATGAATTTATGAAAAAAATCCAAGCTGATTCTTCGTCCTGTTCAGGAAATAAACTCCACTTTGTTCTGTCACTTGGCCCCTCACCCAATATGGCCGCCGACTTTCCATTGAACGAAATACTAAATACATCCGGTTCATGGAGTGACTATTACTTCTCAGTTGCAGATTCATTCAATCAACACTTACAAGTAAATGAGTCTCACAACTGTAAAGTTTTCAACTATGAGCTCGCCGAGTGAAAAATTCAATTATCCCCAACAAACTCCGCCTTGGCATGTAGTCGCGTCCGTGAGAACTTCCGGTTCATTGTCTTTAAAACCCACAACCATTAGCTCTGTCATTCTGACTAACTATTGAGCCACGATACGCTGTTTTGCCGACCGACGATACGCTGTTTTGCCGACCGACCCTTTTAAAAGTAAGTGCTAAAAGCCGCCGTGTTCCGACTTTACTGTCGTGTCTGCTGCTTTTCACAATTAATTGTAATATGACTCTTCTACTCGCACTAACAATACAGCGAGCACCGCTAATCAAAAATAAGTGCTATAAGCCACCGTCTTCTGACTGTACTGTCGTTTTTGCTGCTTTCTGTAATCAATCGCAAAATGACTCTCTTACTCGCACTAATAATACAGCGAGCATTGTTATTTAATATTCGTTCTCTAATCACAGCCAATGTATCATGTGGCTTTTAACTTTAAAATCATGCACCCGGTCCGCGTTTAGAAGACCGTTTGTCCATTTCCGTACATATTTGTATATGTTGGTAATCACAATTGACCGTGTGTATTTATCTTCATGCACGGTGATCTAATTATTACTCATTATTATTTTTTAGAGAACACCCAGATTCGAACAGTGTCCTACACATTTGGTGTCTTAACTTGTCTAGAGCAACCAATTGAGGCGGTTTGCACTTCTTTTCTTTAATTACAAGGTAGGCATAACTTTGTTAGTGACCAAGTCTTCATCCACATTTGTTGTGATTCAACATAACGTGGCTTTTTTACTCATCACTTAGAACTAGATTTCAGCCGCGTGTACTTATGTTTGTGAACCGAGACCAAATTACAATCTATCAATTTTTCCAGAGAACGCACAGATTAGAACAGCGTCCTACACCTTTGGTGTTTCAACTCACCTAACGCAACCAACTGAGGCGGTTTGCATGTATTTTCAAGGTAGGCACGACCTTTTGATATGACCAAGTCCTCTTCCACACTTTTTGTGATGTAGTATAACGTAGCGCTTTCATTCTTTTCTCAGAACTTGATTGAAGCTATCAAGATTTTTGACGGCCAACAATAGGAGGCCTAACCTTTCATATCCCAAGGTACCAATCCGATTCCTATTGTCATAGCATGAAACGCATGCCTTGCTAGGTGTCAACAACACAGACTATCTGTGTTGTTCCCTCAAGCTTTCCAAAGGTTATTCATGATGACAAGTCGACCATACCAACTGAAAATGTTTTTCCATAAGTTTCTCTTGTGTCATTACAGTTAATCTCAAAGTGTCAATTGAATCTTTTTTGAGACAGATGCTGGTTTGAACTTGCAGAATTTAACGTTGAGACAACAAAATGTTTTTAGAAAAAAGTAGATGTTGAAATTAAATCCTCGTGTAATTTTGTTTTTCTTTCATGTTTAGAAAGCCAACTCACATAACGAATTGAATTTATATATAAGTCAGTTTTTGCAGTGATTTATAAAAGATTCATTCGCCCTCACTCTCCAAACAGAATGAATTGTGGTATTACAACATGATTATGCCATCAAATTTATAGTGACCAATGGAGTCATTCGACTTCTTTTAATTTACTCTTTATAAATGCGTCACGCGGGTTATACTTGGAAGGTGTATGATCCTGTGAACATCTATTGTTTTTTAAATAATTGCAGAGCTTTTAAGTATGTAACTAAACATCAATTTGTTTATTGATATGAATTTATTGTTTTAAATAGGGAGTCTTTGCTTCAGCAATTGAATAGTCATCGTCCTGATGATGGTCTTCTTGACATCAGCAACCGAGACCGAAACGTCGGCATTCCATCAACTCCTCTAATGTTGTTCCACAACACGAACTCACAACCACATTTAATTGATTATTTTGGGTTGTTTTTTCTTCACTAATAAGGAGCTGATGTGCTAAGTCATGAACTATAGATACATTTTTGTCAATCTTTGTTCATGATTTCTTGCTAAAATTAATTTGTACACTTATCTCCCACAACTTGTTTTCAGTAAAGATTTTTTTGAAATATAAATCCTTCTGCTCTGTTTTTTCTTCTGACCTTCCATCAATTCATTCATCCATTTACAATAATATCGTTATCCTGTGGATACTGTTGAGTGTGTTACTATGGTACAACTCAGAACTTAGACCGAACAATTTAAAAACAAATCCCTTGTAGCACCTGTTGTTTTGAATTGCACTTTGCCCAAGCCTACAAGGGTTTATTGGGTTTCCCCTGTCTATAATTGTATTTTAGCGCAGATTTTTATCTGCAGCGGGTCACTTATCCAAGTGGTTAACCAACTAGTGAGATTGTTAACATCTCCATCTTCAAGCTTTTGCCCACTCAGCAGTCTATATGTCTGAAGCCGAGACCCTGTCGTATACAGACAAATATATTTTGAAAATATCTTCTGGCCCTTCTCTCCTGGGAACTAAGGGACCTACCGTTCCCCCACCTTGTGAATCTGACCTGAACCATCTGGAAAGATTACGGAAGAAACTAGTACGAACTGAATTACATGCTAAGTTTCTCACAGATTGTTTGAATGCTAACATCATTCCGACAGGCCTGCAAATTAGGAATATTCCAATTATTTTCACTGAGGACGAAGATTTCAAGCTTCACTTCAGTTTTGCCTCAAACAAATGCTCGCGCACCTGGATGGTGCTGAGCATAGAGACAGCTCTGAAGCATATTAAGAATCTTGCCAAAGAGATTGAAACACTAGAACAAAAAATAAATTCTGATACCACCATTCTGAATGCCAAAGAACTTTTAGAAAAAATATCTCTTACTATTAAAGATTTCGAGATCTTCAACCAACAAAAGAAGACATCCAAACTTCAACTAGATATTAAGAGATATAACAAAGAAAGAACCTACCCTAATCTCAATAAAGACTTTTACCAACCACAAAGTCAACAACAAGGTTCTTTTCGTGGCAATCAAAAGAGAGTTACTTTTTCAGGCACGGATTCAGACTCAGAAAACGAAGCCGGCCAACAGAGAGGTGCTCAGGAACAACCGTCCACCTCCAGACAACCTTTTTTAGGACAGGGTCAGAGAGGACAAGGCCAACCAGTCCGAGGCCAACAGAAACAAACACGCAAAGGATGGGGACGCAACAACTATACCCCGGGGTTTAGACGAACAAGGAACCAATATTACGAGTGGTAGAAAATAACGTAAGTGTACCAATCTTTAATCTATCCTCACACCTTCTGTCCTCTGACGAGATATCTGTCCTCTCACAAGGCTTATCTTTCGTTCCAACACATAAAAATGAACTATTTACAACAAAATTAGAGCTGTATAAGTTCTTTAGAACTATACGTCTGAAGAATTTCTTCTCAGATAAAAACTCTACACAATCTGCTAATGTCACAGGCCTGTGTCCGGTCTCAACATTTTTTCCTACGAACAATATGGTAGCCAAAGAGATCATTACATTTGAAAATGTAGTGTTGACTGAAATAGAACACCTATTTAGAAATCCGAAATGGGTTCCATACAACCTCACTAAAGCTGAACAACAGGCATTGTTTCATCTACAAACACTCCCAAACACCATCCTAAAACCAGCTGATAAGGGTGGAGGGATAGTGCTGTGGGATGAGAAAGCATATGAGTCGGAATTAGAAAAACAACTATCAGTCACTTCCAACTACCAAAAACTACCATGTAATCCTACGATAAGGCTTGAAAACAAAATTCGCAACCTATCATCAACAGGGGTCAAAGGTGGTTGGCTTAGTGAAAAAGAAGCAAGTTTTCTCATCAATAAGGCCCCCACGGTTCCGGCAATTTATATATTGCCTAAAATACACAAGAATCAAACAAATCCCCCGGGGCGCCCTATTGTGTCAGGGTGTAATTCAATCCTCAAACCCTTGGCACAATATGCCGATTTTTTCATTCGCCCTTTTGCCACTGAGAATAAAAACTATATCAGGGACACAATGTCAGTAATCAACAAGGTTGAAAACATCCCCTTTGACAGCAAGGAAGAACTCCTAGTGTCCATGGACATTGAAAGTCTATACACAAACATCCCTCAAGAACAAGCTCTAAACATCTTGCTAACATTACTTGAGAACAGACCCAGACCTCATCAAGTACCATCTGATTTTATCATTGAGTGTTTGCGAATCCCACTGTGTGAAAATTTTTTCATTCACAAAAGAACCTTTTACCAACAACTTAAAGGAGTAGCCATGGGCGCAGTTTTTGTGCCCGACATAGCAAACATATATGTGTCCGATTTTGAGGATAAATTCATATATGATGCCAACAACCCTTTCGCAGACCACCTTAAATTTTGGCTGCGTTACATAGACGATATCTTTTTCATTTGGCACGGCACTTCATTAGATCTAAAAAAAATTCACGAATGGATCAACTCAATAAATTCCAACTTACAGTTCACTATGGTGTCTGACAATCATAGTATAGGCTTTCTAGATATCTCAATAAAGGTGAATGAAGATAAAAAATTATACACCACTCTCTTCACCAAACCTATGGCTAAAAACACTCTTCTAAAATACAATAGCTGTCACCCACAAGCACTGCGCAATGGGCTACCTTTCGGCCAATTTCTACGCTTGCGTAGAAATTGTACCAGAAGGACAGATTACTTTAAAGAAGCCCAGATACTAAGACAAAAACTGCTAGCTCGTGGTTACCCAAATAGACTACTGAAACAATCCCTCGAGAGGGCTTGGTACAATAACCGGGATTCATTTTTACAAGTAAAAACCAAAAACCAATGAACCCAAACTAGTATGTGTTACAACCTTCGGCACCTTCACTAACTCAATCAAAAAAGTGATCTCTAAACACTGGTCCCTACTTTCAGACTTACCTCAGTTGGTTAACAAACCAATGTTTGCCTTCAAAAGGGGCAGAAATCTAAGAGACAGACTTGTCCACGCATATAAGAACAGAGACTCTGAACTAGTAGACAATATGCGACAACTAAGTCCCTTACTAGGACATTTCAAGTGCAACCATTGTACAGCCTGCAATACCACCAATAACATAAAACATTTTGACTTGAACAACAAAAACTTCAAGCTAAAAAATTTCTCCAACTGCAATACAACCAACGTTGTCTATTGCATTGAATGCCCGTGCAGACTGAAATATTTTGGCAAGACTACCCAACAAATCAAAAAGAGAATTCTACAACACCAATCCAGAATTCAGTGCCAAACAGAAAATGCTCCTCTAGTAGAACATTATATTGCCAAAAACCACAGTGAAAATGACCTTCGCTGGTGGGTAGTTGAGGTCGTTAAACCTACAATCAGACAACCAAATGTTGACTATTTACTGACTCTTAAAGAACAACGCTGGATTTGTCTAGCTGACTCTGTAAAAAAAGGTCTTAATTCCTGCACAGAGTGGCAAGCCCTAGCCTGTCTTAGCTAACCTGAAGGACAACATACACTCTCCTATTGATGTAACCAGTGAGTTAGTTATTCCTCACCACAGTAAACACTAACACTTGAAGTTTCTATATTATGTATGGTTTTATTTAATTTTTATCAATTTTAATGTTTGTAATTCTGTAAATGATTGAGTTGTCATCTGAATTTCTTCCCCCCCTTTCTTCTCAGAAAGCAATATTAATTTACATAACCAACGGCAACTATGAATCTATGAAAAAAATCCAAGCTGATTCTTCGTCCTGTTCAGGAAATAAACTCCACTTTGTTCTGTCACTTGGCCCCTCACCCAATATGGCCGCCGACTTTCCCTTGAACGAAATACTAAATACATCCGGTTCATGGAGCGACTGTTACTTCTCAGTTGCAGATTCATTCAATCAACACTTACAAGTAAATGAGTCTCACAACTGTAAAGTTTTCAACTATGAGCTCGCCGAGTGAAAAATACAATTATCCCCAACAAACTCCGCCTTGGCATGTAGTCGCGTCCGTGAGAACTTCCGGTTCATTGTCTTTAAAACCCACAACCATTAGCTCTGTCATTCTGACTAACTATTGAGCCACGATACGCTGTTTTGCCGACCGACGATACGCTGTTTTGCCGACCGACCCTTTTAAAAGTAAGTGCTAAAAGCCGCCGTGTTCCGACTTTACTGTCGTGTCTGCTGCTTTTCACAATTAATTGTAATATGACTCTTCTACTTGCACTAACAATACAGCGAGCACCGCTAATCAAAAATAAGTGCTATAAGCCACCGTCTTCTGACTGTACTGTCGTTTTTGCTGCTTTCTGTAATCAATCGCAAAATTACTCTCTTACTCGCACTAATAATACAGCGAGCAATGTTATTTAATATTCGTTCTCTAATCACAGCCAATGTATCATGTGTCTTTTAAGTTTAAAATCATGCACCCGGTCCGCGTTTAGAAGACCGTTTGTCCATTTCCGTACATATTTGTATATGTTGGTAATCACAATTGACCGTGTGTATTTATCTTCATTCACGGTGATCTAATTATTACTCATTATTATTTTTTAGAGAACACCCAGATTCGAACAGTGTCCTACACATTTGGTGTCTTAACTCGTCTAGAGCAACCAATTGAGGCGGTTTGCACTTCTTTTCTTTAATTACAAGGTAGGCATAACTTTGTTAGTGACCAAGTCTTCGTCCACATTTGTTGTGATTCAACATAACGTGGCTTTTTTACTCATCACTTAGAACTAGATTTCAGCCGCGTGTACTTATGTTTGTGAACCGAGACCAAATTACAATCTATCAATTTTTCCAGAGAACGCACAGATTAGAACAGCGTCCTACACCTTTGGTGTTTCAACTCACCTAACGCAACCAACTGAGGCGGTTTGCATATATTTTCAAGGTAGGCACGACCTTTTGATATGACCAAGTCCTCTTCTACACTTTTTGTGATGTAGTATAACGTAGCGCTTTCATTCTTTTCTCAGAACTTGATTGAAGCTATCAAGATTTTTGACGGCCAACTAAAGGAGGCCTAACCTTTCATATCCCAAGGTACCAATCCGATTCCTATTGTCATAGCATGAAACGCATGCCTTGCTAGGTCCATGTTAGGTGTCAACAACACAGACTAGCTGTGTTGTTCCCTCAAGCTTTCCAAAGGTTATTCATGATGACAAGTCGACCATACCAACTGAAAATGTTTTTCCATAAGTTTCTCTTGTGTCATTACAGTTAATCTCAAAGTGTCAATTGAATCTTTTTTGAGACAGATGCTGGTTTGAACTTGCAGAATTTATCGTTGAGACAACAAAATGTTTTTAGAAAAAAGTAGATGTTGAAATTAAATCATCGTGTAATTTTGTTTTTCTTTCATGTTTAGAAAGCCAACTCACATAACGAATTGAATGTATATATAATTCAGTTTTTGCAGTGATTTATAAAAGATTCATTCGCCCTCACTCTCCAAACAGAATTAATTGTGGTATTACAACATGATTATGCCATCAAATTCATAGAGTGACCAATGGAGTCATTCGACTTCTTTTAATTTACTCTTTATAAATGCGTCACGCGGGTTATACTTGGAAGGTGTATGATCCTGTGAACATCTATTGTTTTTTAAATAATTGCAGAGCTTTTATGTATGTAACTAAACATTGATTTGTTTATTGATATGAATTTATTGTTTTAAATAGGGAGTCTTTGCTTCAGCAATTGAATAGTCATCGTCCTGATGATGGTCTTTTTGACATCAGCAACCGAGACCGAAACGTCGACATTCCATCAACTCCTCTAATGTTGTTCCACAACACGAACTCACAACCACATTTAATTGATTATTTTGGGTTGTTTTTTCTTCACTAATAAGGAGCTGATGTGCTAAGTCATGAACTATAGATACATTTTTGTCAATCTTTGTTCATGATTTCTTGCTAAAATTAATTTGTACACTTATCTCTCACAACTTGTTTTCAGTAAAGATTTTTTTGAAATATAAATCCTTCTGCTCTGTTTTTTCTTCTGACCTTCCATCAATTCATTCATCCATTTACAATAATATCGTTATCCTGTGGATACTGTTGAGTGTGTTACTATGGTACAACTCAGAACTTAGACCGAACAATTTAAAAACAAATCCCTTGTAGCACCTGTTGTTTTGAATTGCACTTTGCCCAAGCCTACAAGGGTTTATTGGGTTTCCCCTGCCTATAATAGTAGTGCAGAAAGGCACCATGCCCAGGAGAACCTACAATAACGACTTCCGAGCTCATGATCCAAGGAATAATAGGCAAAATTGTTTCTGGGCTGGGCCCTATCACAACATAAAATGTCAGGACATGGAAACCCCGCAACCAGGGAGACTAATCTAAATATAGATAATTAACAGGACAGTGCCTGAGGCTAAACTCTACTGAACTAGCGCATAGAGCTGCCCCAAGAGCCGGAATAAAGAAAATGGGCAGACAACAGAATCCCTTACATCTCAGCAGACATGGAAAGATCGCTAAACCTAAGATCAGCAGGCCTTGTCTCACAAACAAAATTGAAGCTGGTCAGACACGAAATGAACAGCATGGCGGGAAACCGATAAATGCTGTTACATATTACACATGCTATGTGTGCATGTCTACTGAATCTGTGATGAAAAGTTGAGAAGCAAAAATCACATTTTCAAGTTTAAGATTATCTACAAGAAGTGAAGCCAATTTCATTACTGATTTATAAGAAAAAATGCATCACAGCTCAAGAGTCATTGTGAGTTCAAATATGTAAGATGACCGAAAAAGATGCTCAGAGAGCCCTGAAATATTTTGTTCACACATCAGTTGCACCAGTTGGTAACTGCAGATGTACTCTACCCATTTTGAAAGCACCAACACAGGTAATGGAAGACAGGTGGTGGGCTGCTGTGATAGGTCAGGACGAACATCCAAATTTGCAACCTAGTGGTTTCCATTACAACCCTCACAAACAATCTGCAAAAGGACAAGACTGCCGAATTACTTCCAACCACAGTACTTTTCAAGAGGGAGGGACCCTACCCACGTGTGGCACCACTAATCAGAAGAGAGTCTCTGACACCATCTAGATTCAGTCTCCCCTTTTGGTCCTTGGCAGGGCATCAATGCGCACAGTCAGGCGACCTCCGCCCTCTCCCATGCTCTTCCTGGGCGATTATAACACTCAGAAGATATTGCTAAATAAATAGGAAAGATACAGTTAAATATGTCTGCCAGCAGGGACTTTCATTTGAAATACTGCAGCCTCACTTAACCAAATAGTGTGATCTTTGGCACACAGCAATGTGGTTACTTTTTACACAATGAAAGGTCTGTTAGGGTAGCATGTTACACAAATTGATATGCATGAAGAAGGATGCCAGCAAGAGCCAAGTCCTGTTTCATAAGTCTCGCGTGTGTGTGAATTGTTTTATTACTGTCTCTGTAGCTCGATCTGTGTGAAGTCTCGGGACAGGGACGCCTGGAGACAAATACACAGAGAGACACGTAAAATATTTGGGCAGTCGGCAGCTTAAACACTGTTCCCTGGGGAACAGAATTAGTGATTGGACGTCCTGGATTCATGAAGGGGTTGGAAGGCTCGGCAGGGACACCGGTTGATCTGAGCTCAGTAGCCTGTGACTGCTCCGAGGGTGAGCCCCCAGCCACCAGCCATACCGCCTCTACTACCGCTCTACTGCAGCACTCTGTATTGAAATACAGTTTTTACTGATTCTTTTTGATTGGTTGGAAGTAGTCTTGTGGGCTCAAATAAATCCTTCCATGTGTCTGCTCCAGTTTCTTTGAGGGAGATTAGATGGATAGGAGTTGCCTGTAATCATTGGTGGGGCAATGTGAGTTTTGGTGCGATGAACAGATAGGTTAAAGGAGATCAAGAATTGTTAGATGGCTTGGATAAAGTGTCAAATAATGGGGGATGTGGTCAATGAAATGAGGTACAGACAAGTTTCAGAAATACAATAAAATAGATTTAGGAAGACAGATATGCAATTTAGACTTGACTGTCCTCAGGGAGAGGAGGCATGCAGAGGATGGAGCTAGAGGGGGGCCTTCGAAAGAAAGAAAGAAAGAAAGAAAGAAAGAAGGGGGATTAAGTCACAGTCAGATTTCATGTAAGGTTTTAAAATATAGAAGAAGGAGACTTTCTGTACTAGAGTGAAATCTGAGCATATAAAAATGTAAACAGGAACTATAGAAAGAGAAATGGATAGGCACTAGAATCAGATCAAACAGTCAATCCACCACTAAGATTCATTTCTGTTAGGATCGAAATGTCCCATGGAGAGTGTACAGGAGCCCACCTGTCCTAAGTGTTTGACTGTCCATATCTTGTATCCTGACTTTTATTTTGGCACTGGCTTCACACTGATCTTGTACATGCGCAAAAGCTTAGGCCTGTTCTTGGCACTGTGAGGTCCAGGACTTGTGGTGAGTCCTATTGGGATGCACCAACCATACTGTATCAGTGAAAGTGGGGCCTACTGGTCACTCTTATGTAAAGTTCTGCTGTTATGTGACAATCCAGACTCTTGTACCTGACTCCTGTGTTTTTTTGGACAGTTTCTTGCATGAATAATATCCATGTAGAACGTGTAGGACTCAGATTCTGTGTGTCTACGACACTGAATTGGACGACAGTGGGATCCATTTTAGATGACCCTAGGTTACCATGAAACAAAATAGAGGATGAGGACAGCTTCACCAGATAATGGGAGTGCATTGACTGCATTCCTGTGGGTGGGAAGACAGGGGCAGGGGTGGCAAGATCCAGACACTGAGGTGAGGCAGATGGAGACAGGGCTACCTTTAGAAGTTCCATCAAGACGTAGTCAACACAATTCTGCTGATTAGTTCTTACTTAACGCTGTCATTTGGTAGGAATTAAGGAAGGGACTGCAGTTTTTGTAGTGAAAAGTAAGGACGTTTGTAAACCAGGCCTGCCCTTTTGTCGGGCCCTAAGTACTGCTTCAGAGAGGCTGATGACAGCCAGGTTCATAACTGGCACCTCATTGAGCCTATGTTGTGGGTGCTCCAGTTGGATATTGCTCCAGTTCTACATGCTGTGAGTAGCATCCATTTATACAAAGGCTGAGTCTGGACAGCAGTCCACGACCAGCGCTTGAAAGAGAACTGGCTCAAAATATAGACAATGCAAATATTTAGAAAACATATATGCATAAAAGGCTGATGGAAGTTAAAAGGTAGGTGAAGGACTTGTTGTTACGCTGTCTAGTTTACCTTACCTGATGTCCTCCCTCATTCACTGCTTCGATCCATTCCACCGCTTTGTGCTCCTGGAAGTCGCGGGCAGAAGTGTATCTGCCATAAGAACGACAAACTGACATCCCTTAAGTTGTTCTTCCTCTTCATGGAGAGGGGCTATGAGAGAAAGCTGGCAGCAGCGAGAAATAAGGGTCCTGGATGCTATTCCCTCCGCTGTCCCACCTAAATCACAAACACCTAAGATGAAGCAGCAACAATCGTGGTGTGTATGGTTAGTACCACTGTATAATGATGTAATCGACTAGTATGCACCATGGGCTGTGCCAAGAACAAGAAATGTGAACAATCCAGCCGGATCTGGGAACGGGCAGCTATTATTGAGCCAGATTCGGATCCAGGCTGGCCCAAGGGAAATATGCAGAATTTGTCCTGGTCCAATTTGCAGACACCAGGCCATTTCCGCAGCAGATGCATGCTGTCTGCTTTCGATTTGGAGCAGCAACTTGCAGGCAGTCAGACTCTTTAGTATTGTCTCTTCCAGTTGTGCACAAAACAAAAGGCTCCAAGTAACTCCTTGGACGCTCATGACGAGCTCAGCTCGTCATGATGTACACCTCCATACACTCATGACGAGCTGAGCTCGTCATGAACAATGGGAATCAAGAAAAGTCAGCATCCTGGAGGATTAATTAGATTTAAGATAGAGTCTAATTTATAGCTGTGATATTGACGCTAGCAACATAGCTATACTGATATTGCAATGGTGTTGGCGCCAATGACACACACTTGAATAAATTTAAACATTGCGAATAGCTAGATAGCCATATTAAATGGAGTCCTTTGATTAAAGTGCGAGCCATTCTTATTGCTTGGCGTCTTATTCTTTTCAAACACAACCTATTAGGAAGGATTTCTTTCCCTTTAGATAGGATCAACCTTTAGAAATGGCCTTTTCCGGTTTCCTTTCTCCTCTTACCTACTAAGGACCAGAATATATTTTTTTATATATATACCATTTATGTATGTTTCTATATGATTCATCTTTGCTATAACGATGTGTGTATATATTCCTTCTTCATTGTTAGCGAATTCCAAGACTACGTAAGAAATTAGTGTTCTTTAGGAAATGGTAAATATGCATTGCAAAAGAATTCCAAGATCATGTAAGAAATTAGTGATTTTTAGGAGATGTAAAATATGTGTTACAAAAGGATGCGAAAAATTGACCTATGTTGTACATAGTTTGCCATTTGGTTTCTTGTCAATGTCTTTTTTGTGCGGTGTAATGTACTATAAATACTTTCTGGCAGTAAATGTAAGTGCAATCTATCAGATCAAATGAAATATATAATTTTAAACACAAGTAAAAGTGTATTTGTTATCCTTCTATAATTCTAGATATGTGCTGATAAGGTGCTGTTAAGGTCCTGATGAAGGCACTCTGTGTCGAAATGTGTTGACATCGACCCGAACTATCAGCCGTGGGAGCCATTACTGTTCCCACCCCGTCTGTTACGATAAAGAGATTAGTCTATCTGTCTTCTCTTAAATGTTATTTTTTACCTTATTATTAATAATGTAATAATTTTATCAATTTGTATCCATGGTATTAAATTTTATATGTGATTATAATTAATGGTTATCTTGCTTTCTTTTACTTGTGTTTATATTCTTTTGCACTACATTGTGTGTTTTTTGCCAGTTTGATACTATTTCTGATTGCCTGGATATTGCTGTTCTCAATTGCTCCAAACGTCTCAACCACATACTTCAGATGGAGCAGAATTCTGCAGCCAGACTGGTTTTACAACTTCTCAGTGGAGCTCAGCATCCGCTGCATTAAAAACAAGCATTGGCATAGCCAATAGGTCTCACTTTTGGGACCTTATAAGTATTTAGTTATCCGGCACAATATCCTTGGTGCAACAACATCAACTTTTGCATGGCTAAGCACCTATAAGGTCCAAAAGGCAAGACCTATAGGCTATGCCAATGCTTGTTTTTTCTTTCAGCGGCTTTGTTTATCTGCTGACAGGAGAACTGTTGGTTTCTAGCAAGCTATTGCTGAGATTCATAAGCACCCAGCTCAAGGTTTATCCAGTATGGTAAGATAAAAAACAGTTCACTTGCAGCCCCGTTCTTCGTGCAAAAAGAGTCCAGGAGCACGAGCCTCTTGTTTTTCTTTCAAGCATGGGATTTTAGTGAGCCCTTGCATGGAAAAATGCTTTCAAGCCTTTGTGCCAAGCTGTGAACACTGGAGTTTAAGCTGAATTCTTTGCATACGTAGCACAAGGCCCCGTTCACCGATTACCAGAAGAAATCTACTTACCTTCTGATCGTAGTATGGAATGCCCTCCCTCTTGACGTAAAATCCAGTCCCTCTCTGCAAACTTTTAGATCTACGCTCAAGACCCATCTTTTCATACTTGCATATCCCTAGTGGCATTCTGCATTAGTAACACTCTATATTCTGTTTTCTTTCTGTATACTTATTTTGATAGGCGCCTTGATACCTTCGGGTTTAGTCTGCGCAATACAAATTGCTTAATAATAATAATAATAATAATAGTAAGTTTTCTACATGAGTGTAACATTTGACAAAGACTAGACAGGAGGACAGACGCAGCGACGACACAGTATGCATTAGAAAAGACAGAGACATGTACAAAGACATTGGGATCTCTGCTGCACCCCACTGCCCCCCCCCCCCCGCCCAAAAAAGAATAATGACAAATGGAGGAACCCAAATGCTGCAACAGGAAACACCCAGAGTCTGTGCTTGAGAATGTACAGACACTAGGACAATCAACACTTTGAGAAGGGGATAGACAGAGGTGGGCGAGCCACTGAAGGCTCGAGCCAGAAGACCGGCTCTGGCTCAGGCCAAGGTCCTCGTGGACCCTCGAGCCAAAAACGAGCTGAGCTTTCATGTGGCTTCCGCCTGCCACTCACGCTCTAACCTCGCGCACCAAGCATTAATAAAAGAACAAAACACTAACCTCTGATGTAAAACAGGAAAAAGAAAGAGACCCATCTAGTAGCTGAAGTGTAATATGTGAAGCCAGTAAGCCTGGGATCGACCTGGTTTCCATGCTTAACCAAACTGTGTGATCTTAAGCAAATTGAGTATTTCACCGTGCTCCCTTTATCTTCATTATTACATATGAGTGCATCTTGAAATAAGCATGTTCGAGATGTATGCCATACACAAACCTCTCA
This sequence comes from Lissotriton vulgaris, assembly GCF_964263255.1. Lineage (NCBI taxonomy): Eukaryota > Metazoa > Chordata > Amphibia > Caudata > Salamandridae > Lissotriton > Lissotriton vulgaris. The sequence goes on from NC_141698.1 coordinate 858,567,817, forward strand.
TGTTTGATTTATAAGACTATAATGTTGCATCATGTGTAATAAGAATCTATGTCACATGTTGGGGCACACAACAACAAACTTGCCTCTTACATGGTCACCCGCCGGTCTGCTAGTAAGTTGAATAGGACAGTGGATGTTCAAATAGTGAGATATGGAGACACAAACACTGTCACTAGGAGACAGTAGGCACTACGCACAAGTTCTGGGACAGGAAACACTGGCATGTGTAGAAGAACATAAAACAGTGAACAAGCAAGCATTCGTTTGGTGGAAAGTTGCACTCACGCTACCCAAGAAAACAGTAGAAAACAATGTGCACATTGACACGGATACAAGCTACAGCACTAAGAAGCAGTGGAAGCGTAAAAGCTGAGCTTTGTTATAAACAAAAAAAAGTGTAAATAAGATATTGCACACAATATAAATGCCATTCAAATACAATACAAAGGCATGGTGTTCTTACGGTCAAAGACAAAAAAAAGGTCTAGGAATTAAATGTGGCAAGATGGACATGGGTATGGTTGGAAAATAGACTATTTCTGACTTGTATGTTACTTTTGTGTAACACTTTACACACATTAGTGTCAAACTCATTCAGGGTGTGAATTTCATACAACCACTTGGCTAATTTAAAATGTGCCAGAGAATAAACAGCAAACATTTAGGCCTAATGGCATTGCTCAAGATACCTACTACACAGCTAAAGAGTATTGTGTGCCTGCCTACCCCGCATGTTAATGTTTGAAAGTTAATATTAATGTTCTAAAATGTACATTTTTTTTAATTAAAGAAAAGCTCATATTCCTTAACAGGAGATCATAGAGGGGTCATCTAAACTGTTGCTGTAATAATAGTGACTTCTCCCAATCAGGATTGGGGAACGACCCAAGTGAATTATTGGGAGGGCAAGGTTTGAGGACAACAAAGGTCTCTCTCTAGCGGGTGGTCCTCTTCTAAGCTTCATCCTTATCCCTCACATGACAATAATGGAATGTCCATGAGGTGGCCAGGTACCAGGGAAGGAAGCAATGATGCCTCCAAATGTAAGGGTTAAAGTTTCTGCTCTGCAGCCACGTTTGCTAATGCTTATGGGACATTGAGCCTCCGTTTTTCCTATCTGACCTTCCCTTTTGGTTTTCACATGAGCTCTCTGCTCAAGCCAGTCATGGGCTTATCCTTGAACCACTCTCCCGTACTGGCTGACACTAGTCAGCATGTACCGGATTGCCTTTGACCTTCATGACTCACAATTCAATTCATTTGTTCGCTTTACCACTCAAAATCGTAATCTTGTACCAAAAGGGTTCATTCACTCTTTGGTCTGTGCATGTTTGTTTCACTATTATTTAGGGGAAAGGGAGGTTGAGGCAGAGCCAGTGGATGTGGGTGGGTTTAATGTATGGAAACAATCTTCTCGTTTGGCATTTTAGCACAGGGGTGATTGCGAACCTTGTCTAGTCAGTTTCTTCTCAGGGTCACCATCTCCATACAGACTTCTGGAACCTGGATTCCAACAGCGAAAACAGAGTTCCTTCACCTCACAACTTCCATCTGTTGTATGTATGAGTGGACACATTCAGAAACATTAATAAATACACTTATCAGCAGTTGTAAAGAGAAGTTTTACCTTACAAGACAGGCTCTCTGTAGTTTTGAAGCATTTAAGTATCTCCTAATGGGTATACAACTGTTACAACAAAGTTTTTACCACGCACTACCATTACAACGCAGGCATTACCACGCATACCATTACAACGCATTGTGCTGGGGGGCGCTCTAGGATAGGGAATAAGTATAATTCTATATCCAACACCTTCCCTAGTGTCCACGGGGACTGGAGTTGGAATATAAAATTATACTTACCACTATCCAGCACCTCTAAGCGCTATGCGTTGTAACGGTATGCGTTGTAAATACCGCGTTGTAATGGTATGCGTGGTAAAAGTATGCGTTGTAACATCATACATCCCTCCTAATGCCGCCATCTTGTCAAATTGATGTGCCTTTGAATTCAAGTAGTAGAATACGATACAAGGACAAGAGTACTCCACCGCACGAGGAGCTAGCCTTTCCAGTTAGAAAGTGACAACTTGGAGCACTTGTAAGTACAACAACCTGAGGGCGATTCGAAGTGAAGTTCTTATTACAATCCCACACCCCAGTGGCGGACCCACACTACTCCTAGAAACAGACACCCTGAGCCTGTTAGCAAAAGAGGCTCAAATAGGATATAAAGCGCTAGAAAACAGCGGTAATCACACAGGGAATTGAAATTCCACACAACACTAAATAGAAGCGACTACTTTCTAGCACAATATGTAATTTCAGTCAGTAACACAAAAGACAGACAACTGAGATCACATACAGTGTCTGCAATCACCGGACGGAGATTACAAGGGGCCAGCACAAACAGACTTGGAAGGCAGAGCCAGAAGCGATTTGTCAGCTATGTGACATGGGCCTTGTGGGAACTGGATGTACTTCCTCATACTCTGCTGTATTAGGAAAGGCTGGGGCGTAATGGCACCCGAGGTCATACCATTGGCAGTACAGTGCAAAACAAATCTCAGTTATTACAGTACATGAAACACGCTTACAGGTTCACTGACAAGCTTTGCAGCCTGCGGGGAGGGACCCGTAGAGCTATCTCACACACATCCTTGTAAAAAAAGATTACAACACCGATGAATCAGGAAAGCTTTGGCAACTCTTACACACTCACAAGCCATGCCCTGGCAGCACTGTTATGATACACTGTACACAAATAGATCTGGGCAGTTTGAAAGAATTCTCAGCACTCAGGCTTTCACTTTTTTAGGTCTACGGCTAAGTGCTTCTTTTGGGAGAAAGTGCGAGCCTCGCTTCTGCAAAGTGCTCATAGACTGATCATGATCTCGACTTCTTGTTAAGCCCTTCGCGGATGATCACAAGTATGAGCCCCGGGGTGTTAAAAACACTAATTAGCACAATCAATTTTAAAGAAGGTAACAAGGTACAAAAATCTAATAGACAAGCCTGTACCTCTCTAGCATGGCAGACAGTTTGACAGCTCTCGACTGGTGCTTTCCTTAAACAGTCAGTCCCTTGGATTCACCACAGAGCTTAACAGCTGCACGTGTTTGCCATGTGCCCAACCTGCTTCAACAAGAAGAGGGGCTTCCTGCTTTTCTGGTTTATAGGAATGCAAATAACAGGTTCTCCTGCAGGTGGGCTCACACAATGAAGCATCTCAAAGGCTGCCTTGCAGGATATTGTGTTGGGGAGGAGACAAGGGACTGTGTGGCTGAAAAACAAAACCGCTGAATCATGTTCTTGCAACGGAATATTGTCAATGGTGGCACAGGAATGCAGTAGGCCCTGGCATTCCAGTCACAGCACCCTGTCTGTAATTTTTGAGTCACCATATGACTTTGAAAAACAAAGAAATATTGCCTCAATTGCTATGCACATAGTTAAATATTATGATGAAGACAAAACACTAAAGCACTCAAGACCGTTTCCTTGAGAAAGAAAAACAAGGAAGGGCATTCAGTAATGATCTTCAGTTTATCATCACAATGCATATAGGCAGTGTAAAAAAACTGCAACTGACTCAAACTCAATAGAAGAAAAAGTGCGCGCGCCTCCCGCTGAAAGTAAAAAACACAAGTTTGAGGGGGAGGGGAGAGAGAGAGGGCCTGCGCCTGTTTCCCTTGAGAGAGTAAGCAGGAACCATCTGTTAATTACAAACAGATGGTTTAAAAGCTTGCTCCCGCAAGGTAATCGCTAAACGTGCACGCGTTTCCATTTAAAACAATGAAAAGCGTGCACGTTTTAGGGCGAAAAAGGGAATCGATTACTAAAGGTCTCCTTAGCCGCGCATGCGCGCTACATAGGCGAGACCAAAAAACTACACTGGTTGCCCATTCATAAAAGGATCTTTTTTTTATACTTCTGCTTGTTTATAGATCCCTTAAGTCCATGGGTCCTAAATATCTTAATGTCCAGATCTGCCATGATTAACCCTAGCGAACTTTAAGATCCTCTTCTGCTAACCTCATAAGATCACCTTTCTTTCCATTAAAATCTCGATGGGCAAAGTCCTTCGCGGTATTGGCCTCAAAGGTGTGGAACTTGCTTCTTAGCACCTTGTATTCGACTGAATCTGAAGAAGCCTTTCAAAAAAATGTAAACCTGCCTCTTTTTAGCCTTTGAAACCACAGAGCTAGCTACAAAGAATACAAATCTGTGATCTCTACACGTTACAGAATGTGCTTTCCAGCAGGCACAATAATCTTCCATGGTACAGAGTTTTAATGATAAAATGTAGAGAGAAGTGTTGGGCAGCCAAGATAGGGCCTTTTTATCGATATTAACTGTTTATGTGTGTTTATGATGTTTTATGGGCAATTATCAAAATTGTTTCTTACTACTACTATGATACTTTGTGAGTCAAAACTGTGGCTAGAAAAAAACACCGATCTCTCAAGCAAGTGCATTAACCACCAGTTATGTAACAGTTATTATTATCTCCTGAAAATTACTGGACACACATAGAGCTCCAAGGTAGTTTAAAATGCAACCTCTGTGATCAAGTAACGGCGCCAGAATACTTTACTATCACGTTTGTCCTTGCAGACAATTTCTTCGTGGCAGAGTGTTTAAAGAATAAATGTATTCGTGGACTCTGCTGTTCGTGGCTCCCTACTCAGTAATCCATCCTTTTTCTCCCGCCACATGCACAACTCTCTCAGCACCCCTCAATCTACTTATCTCTGTGCAAGTTTACAGCCTCGGTGATGCTCAGCCCTTTCACATCTTCACCTCCGGAGATGCTCTGCTGTTGCCCAATGTGGCTCTCGGAGGGACTGTGGTTAACTAAGTTGCTTTGATGTACCGGCGCGTGGCACTTTACCTGTGAGGATGCTACAGGACTCGCAGGTTGCACCGTCTCCGGCTCAGCAGACGGCTCCCAGCACAGATCTCCGATGCTGTCCGTGGGCTTCGGCGCTGTAATGTTTATGTATTCGTCGTCCTAAATTATACCTTTGGAGGTGCAGCAGGCGGAGGTGCTCTGCGCATGTGCAACCTGTTGACATAATGCGCTGCGGGGCTTGCCCTTAAATTTGGCAGCGGCTCTGCGCGCATCACTTGCCAGTCAGTGCAGCTGAGGCAAACGGAGGCTGCGGTCGCTTAAGCTCCTCTGTCCTGCCTGAGAAGCTAGGGCTACCAAGTGGCAGTGTGTGCATGTCACGGCCGCAAAACGAGAAAAAAAAGGTATATTGCCCTTTCAGATATAATTTCAAAATGATAAATAAAAGACAATTTCGATTACAAAGTACTTTAGAGGCGTGTAAAGTAATCATAAAACTTATCCAACAAAGTGGAGGGGGGAATTGAAATATTTGAAATATTTGAATTTTACCCAACTTTTACTCAAATACAATAACTTGACCCTTCCACAATATCGAAAATGTAGCTGGTATTTTCTCTGACAAATTTGGCAACCTATGAACAACCGTTGATTTGTGGGTCGAAATTAAATTAACAGGGATGATCATCGACATAGAGGGGGGGGGGGGGTGACGGGGGAGGGGGGCGATGTAAAGGGGCGAAACAGTTTTCATACCATATTGGCCAGGGTGCCTTGAGCCCTAATGCAAGCGGAGAACAAAAAAAACACCTTCACCTATGGTCGAGTAGCAAAAGCTAGTTATCGATATGATGCAACGGGGCTTTTACACCTACCTGCCTCATAACTAAACCTATACCCCATGCACTGACTTAATGGCAGTGGTTTAGACACTCATGACTAGTTCATGAAGATGTCAAGTTCTTTCAAGGCGCCTTCGGGCTGGCTGGGAAGAATACTTTACCAATGAAATAAGTTTTTATGGATCCATTTAAACCATCTCGCTTGGCTTGGATTCAGAGGAATCAATTGATTGGGGAAGAGGTCTAAAGTTTTCAATAGTCTTAGGAGTGAGAGCTAATAAGCATAATAATGACATCACACACAAACAAATGAAACCCAAGTACAAGAAAATATCCAATGTGATAAGTGCACACCCCGTACTCACACTAACTCGTCACTCAAGACATTCCACCTCTGCACCAACAATATCCATCAGCATTCCTGTTTTACACCCGCCAGCAGTTTTTTATTGGCTTTTGATGACAACACCCTGCAGTGGGTCCAAACATTCCCTCCTTCCACCACCTCCAACTGGACACAGCTGGAATACTTCTGATTTCCTTTCCTGGCCCCTTTCAGCAGTTGTATCCTTACTTCATTACCTACCACCACCAGAAATTGCCTTTCACTTCTACTATCATCACGTCTCTGCTCGCCTTATGTTTAGACTGTTTGTCATCCACGCCTCTCATATTTTCATCTTCTACATGTACTTCTCTTGCACCACATGACGGAACCATCTTAAATTAGGTCTAGAATTCAATTTAAGTCTACTAAGATCCTCAAATAATGAACAAACTGGGATGGCATTAGGACCTAATCTGTAATTCTTAATCATACTATCAAAACTCTACTCATTATACTGAATATTTTTTTCTATTAAACCATGGAGATTATTTTTAGGGATTTCAGTTCTAAGTGAAATCAGAATTATTAAGTTAAACACCGTGTTACTGACAGCAAAGCACCCAGTCTGAACAGGAAGAATCGAAAGCTAGTTTGCCTGTAGGAACCAGTAGGCGAAAGAGTAATACCAATAGCTTCAAGAAGTCCGTGCGCTAGGCCACTTGCCACTCCAATCAGACAGACTCCAATTCACCCAGCTAGCACTTTTTTCGTAAACCGTAAGAGTCACCCAGTAAGGTCAGAGAAATATTCATCCATGCATTTTCTGTACAAAGCTCTCTGTCCTACATACATTTATTTAACACTCATCACCACAATGTTTTAGAGAAGTGGCCTGTGCTTACCTGAAGTTCCACATAAACGTACTATTTTGATAATTAGGAATTGCAGTTATATTTCCAATATATCACGACCAATAAAGTGTTTCCTTTAATTCACAGATGTTCGCTGTTCTTCGTCTACCCTTCAAAGTCCTCACAAAAGAAAAGCCAGGCCATGGACGAATGCAAATGTTTGCCTCACTAAACCCGGAGAACATCTTAATGCCTAAGGTATGAAAAAGCATAAAGAATTGCTTTAGAAAAAATGAGAACAAGTGCCAAAGAGCAATTCCCTGTTCGAGCGCCTAGACACACTGAAATGGAGCTTCGTGGCAGGACTTTAAGTAGGCCGGGTCCTGCTGGTGCTGAGCACCGGCAGTTCTGAATAGCAGGTACTGAGCCGGGTCCCTATTGGGCTCTCCATTTTCAGTAGCGGCCCGTGGTGCGAGTGCTGCTGGGCGCTGATGTGGGCCGGGGAAGGGGCAGAGGTAAGTAAACATATAAATAAGTGACACAAATTTTGTTGTGCGCGCTGCATCACATTTGGTGATTCAGCGCCCGCAACAAAATTCGGGCTGCTACTGTCCATTTTAGATCTCATCCTCAGTGAATTTTTTTTCCAAACTCTGCAGCAGTGCCACCCTTCACAGCCTTTGATGCAGTAGTGGCCCGTGGTGGGAGTGCTGCTGTGCACTGACGTGGGGCGGGGAAGGGGGTAGTAAACTACAGATTACGGCCAATTAAAGGTAAGTAAACATATAAATAAATGAAACAAATTTAGTTGTGCGCACTGCATCACCAATTGCAATTGTTTTTAAATAAAACATTTTCTTTCTTTAAATGCAACCTGCTTTCCTTAAAGTAAAAGGGGATGTTGGGTCCTCCCTCCTCCTCATTTTCCCCTACTATCCCTCCGGTTTTTATGTCTCTTCGCCAGCTACTGGAAGTAGGCGATGACTGTTGTACTTTTTCAAATAATAATAACATGATACAATCTTAAAGGAAAACGGGATGTGTTTAAACGAAAAAATGAAAAGTGTAATTTTCTTTCTGTAAGTGCTGGCAGTGGTCCAGTGGACTATTACCTATTCTTAAAAAAATCAACATTCACAAAGGAAAAAAATGTTCCTTGGGGACTCCTTCCCATTTGCGAATGACTTACCACCTACTTTGAGGAGTAAAAGATTCATGTTTTATGACCAGAATTCGGTCATGGAACATTAGTACATATCATTCCAATTTGGAATTTGGAAGGGACGCCCTAAACATGCCCCTTCTAAACATCAATTTAGTATTTGATCGCAAATCCAAATTGTGATTCGGTAATATGTTACCAAACCGCAATTTGAGTTTAATACATCAGAAAAGGCCTTTTTACGGTCGCAAATGGCCTGATCCTGGGATTCGGGCTGTTTGTGACTACCAAAAGCCTTCGCACATCTGGCCCTAAAAGAATGAAATAAAAAAAAAATGGGTCAGTGATATTTAAATTATTATTCATGTAAATACTCATGCAGACCAATACATCAGTCATTCTTACAATACATGCATATCTCTTATATACATGAATTAAAAAAAGTAAAAACTAGGCTCTAAATCACAGTTTATTATACGTACTTGTGAAGCAATAAAAAAAACAGAGTGACTTTGTTTTCCCTTCCTTGCATTTACATCTTGGTGTTAGGCTCCAGATAGCTCCCAGCTAGGATTATGCACCTAGAAAAATTCTGCATATTTTACTGGGGCCCGACAGATCCGCCTCAGTAATAGATCCAAGATCCGTCTGCATCCCACATCATTCCAGCACTGCAGTGCACAAATATATTTTCACGAGTCTTGAAACATTAAGGGATAAACATTCTCCAGGTAAATGCTCACTCATCTATTTTCTAAACAAGAAAACAAATTATGTGAGGAGCAGTGAAGTGATGGATTAAACAAAACCATTTAAATAGGGTCCAAGGGATATATATTTTAAAGACCCACACCTGATTTTATCCCCAGCACCAACTGAATGTATAACACACGAAACACAGGGTGTCTAACAGCCAAATTGAGAGGCTACACTGTCGATACTGAGTCAACAAGATCTCAAAATATCTTTATCGCACACACATAGTGTATTAATGAGGATAGAGAAGGAAAAAAGGCTAACACTACATGCATAGAGGAGACCGGTACATCATCGATTATTCGCAAAATGGCTGATTAATCCACAACAGATTGTAAAGGGTTTCCATCAAATTAGACTCAATGATCAGTCCTATCATTGGCCAAACATTTTTTAGGGTTTGGCCCACGCCGACCAAGAGGCAAAAGGCGAGTAGCACAAAACACAGTTATACAATGGGAAGACCAGACAGGCCCACATGCAGGTACACGGAGTCAAACTGCCAAGAACCAGAAAGCAGGCCCATCGAACAATCCCTCGTAGTCAACTTATCTAACAAGATACTAACTCCACTTGAAGAACAAGTACTGAATAAAGGCTTGGGTTTCGTCATGACGAACCATGGAGACCCATTCACTTTCCAATGCAAATTGAGTCAGTTTTTCAGGAAACTTAGATTACACTATCTCTTCAAGGATCAGATTAATGCTGATTGCGACACAAACACCGGCCTTAGACCAAAATCTAAATTCCAGCCACCTATTCACACGGTTCGTCCACAGGTCTTAGCCTTTGAGCAAGCTGTTGCGGGTGATATTGCTTCACTGTGGAGCACAACAGTCAGGTCATTTAACAACCTTACCAAATCAGAACAAATGACACTGAAATCACTTTCAGAGGATCATTTAATAACTATAAAGCCTGCAGATAAGGACGGCTCTATAGTTATTTTAAACACCACGGATTACCAGACTGAGTGCTATAGACAACTAAACAATAGACAGGCATACTCTCCCTTGTCTACAGATCCTACAGAAGAGGTGACTAAACAGATACCTCTCAATTTGGCTGTTAGACCCCCTGTGTTTCGTGTGTTATACAGGAGCAGTGAAGTAGCAAGGGTGGGCCTAATGCAACCAAGAAAATTGGGCTCCTCTGCCAGTCACATTTGGGTAGTAAAAGACAGCCATAAAAAGAGTCTGCCACTGAACTCTTGGGTGATGGTGATAAGGCACCTACTGAAGTAATGATGTGAGCACCACTGCTGCACAGAAGGAGAAACACAAACCCTAAAGAGCTATTCTGATGAGAATAGGCAAGTATTGATTTTTTATAGACTAAACAACTATATGTGCATGACCGTAAATGATTTATGTACACACAGTGAGGACAGCAGTGTTGTAATAGTGGTAGATGCAGACTTAGTGCCTGATGTAGATCTTGGTGGATGGGATACTCCGTCAGCAGCGTGGCGAATATCCCGTCCCCACCGTATTACAGGAGCATTATATCCTGTGGCACTTGTAATACACAAAAACATAGTGAGAGGCATGCACACTTTGTGTACAGTGCGTTCAGAGCAGGAACCTGCTGTGGATGAGGGTGGTCTCTTATTTTCAATCCCAGCTAGGACCAACGCAAATGCCTCACCTAATGGCCCATCAGCACTCCTTTCATTTGAGTATCATAATTTCACAAGAACATAACAGACACGCTATGATTGGCGTCAGGTTTTCACTTTCTCCAAGCTCTGTATGCAAAAGATATGCATGAACTGTAAAACAATGTCAGATGCAGCTGTCTGTAGGAGTAATTACGATAATAACCATTAGAAATCACTTTATAACGGTTTACCACTACTCTAAGAAGGCCTTTTCATCAACCATAAACAACAACATTTTAATAAAAAGAACAGCATCATTTCAATCTCATGCCTTGCCGTTTGCAGGCCCTACCTTGATGCTGGTCATAATTCATTAAGCTTACTAAAATATGTTACAAGAATTGTAACCTGGGACTTGTGGATAGAGCAAGTACCTCTGGAACAAATGCACTAACAAACAGAGCAATATCCATAAACCAGTCACTTTCTATGTTATTTTATAATAAGTGAAACCTGCAACTAGATTGCACACAGGTCTATTCAACAAATGAATTAACCTGCAGATTTATCTTACCTCTAGTACACCCTGGAACTTGCCGGCTACATAAAGATATCTGCAGCAGATGTTTTAACCCTGTAAGATATTTAAAAACGCAGTCTGTTTAAGTAAATAATCCAGAAGAGATGCACTATCCATTTGGGAAAATAGTAAAACATTAATAAATAAATGTATAAGTAAACTCTCCTTCATGGTTTGCTACATTTTGGCTGCCACCACATGGCACCCAATTCAAGGGAGTACATTTTGTTCCATTTTCAGCAATGGCAGACAGCTGCCAAGCATCAGTAACCCATGCATCTATCTCTCTTGATTTCTTTCTTCCAGGGGAATGTGAGGTATTTGTGACAACGCAGCCTAAGAACACAAACAGTTAGATGTCCTGTACTCATGCACATGTATAGGTATAAAGGTGCATTAGTTACTGAAAAATGACATCAGGCTTGTGCCTCTGAGAGGTTTACAGTCAGTCACGTGTCATATTTGTCTGGGAAGTCACTAAACGCAATCTTTCAATTCTCAAGCAAGATGTTGTCTATGCAAGGAATCCATTGTGTGGTTTTCAGCAGAAAAGTTTCTGTCGATTTTTGAAACGTAAAAATATTCCTCTAAAATCAGCCGAACTACGTATTCCGATTTACTCACCTGCTATCAGGAGAGAACCCAGTGCTGCATCTTTTAGCCGGGCACTGACCCTGAAAAGTAATTCTTAGCGTACTTACCAGTAACTTGTATTTCCTTCAATAGGAATCCATTGTGTGGTTTTCACCAGAAAAGTTTCTAAGTGTCGATTTTGGAAACGTACAAGTATTCCTCTAAAATCAGCAGAAATACGAATTCCAATTTACTCACCTGTTATCAGGAGAGAACCCAGTGCTGCATCTTTTAGACCAGCACTGACCCTGAAAATTAATTCTAACCATACTTACCAGTAACTTGTATTTCCTTCCACAGGAATCCATTGCCTGGTTTTCACCAGAAAAGTTTCTAAGTGTCTATTTTCACAAACTAAAAATATTCCCAGAAAATTGCTTGTATGACTTAACGCATTCTTTCAACTGTTTACAGGAGATGCACCAGTGCTGGATCCAGGATCCACCACTGAGTAAGAAAAAGTGATGATAGCACTACTTTCCTGCTAAGTGATTTTCCTACCATAGGATAACATTGGTGATTCTATGTGAAACTTTTAAAATACAATAATATTGCTTAAAAATCACTACTGTAACCAAAACGCTTTTACTCAACTGTTTACAGGAGATGTCCAAGGACTGAATCTAGGATCCAGTCGTGTGGTTAGAAAAGTAATCCATAAAGTAGCTAATTGCTTTTAACTAGAAATTCACATTGAGGTCAATGTTGCATTGTGTTTGAAATTGTGTTGCCCATTGTAACAACTGTAACTACTGTACTTAAAGTCTATTGCCTATTTGCAAAGTATTTAAACTAAAGTAATTCATTCTGAGAAAGTATATTTTGTAATGTAACGTATAATGTAATTATAATGTAATTTAAAAAATAAAATATCTACAAATAAATAGTTTAAAAAATGTAAATCAGTATCAAAAATTTAAATATAACAATTATTACATTTAAAAATTGTCATTTACAAAACCTTTGAAATTCACTGAATAAAACAAAGGTTTCAGACATGTTATACTTAGGAATTAGCATTTAAAAAACCTTTGAAATTCACTGAAAAAACATAGGTTTCAGGCCTGATATAGTTAGGAATTAGCATTTAAAAAACCTTTGAAATTCACTGAAAAAGCATAGGTTTCAGGTCTGATATAGTTAGGAATTAGCATTTAAAAAAAACCTTAGAAATTCACTGAAAAAACCATAGGTTTTAGGGGTGTTATAGTTAGCTGGACATTTCACTCGTGCAAAACCATTGAAATTCCTCTGATATAGTTGTACTAACTATATCTCGCGCGCCCACAATCCACTGCTGATGATGTCACATATTACATCATTCATGACATGATCAGTGACATCACTGATGACATCTCAAATGACAACACTGATGACATCATCCACGTGACAATCAGATACACCTCATCATACACTAGTATAACCTTTCATCCCTCACTGTAAAATGCAGAGTACCAAATTTGAATCCATTGACACACCAATACAAGTTTCTAAAAACCCACTCAGTGAGTCCTAGATCTATACACACATCTAATCACTTACCTATAGATTCACTCATACATGCAGTCAATGATCAATAGAACACTATCAATTATACTTACCTATACACCTGCACACATCCTTTTTACTTATGAAGTCATCCTACTCACTTATGCAAACAATGGATCATACTTACTTTTACTTACCTACACACTTATGCAAACACCACTTCATCTATTCATATAGATAGTAACTCATACTTAGGGCCCGATGTAGGACACCAAATACCGGTCGGTAACGGCCGATTTTGGCCGTTACCGACCGGTTATTTGGTTTTTGATATGTAGGGGCCTTAAATTTTACAGAATCAGTAAATTTACAGATTCTGTAAAATACGGAATCGGTAAATTTACCGAATCGGTAAATCTAGATGTAGGTGGCACTGAAAACAGTGCCACAGGCCCTTAAGAAATTCGTTATTTACCACGAAATAATATTTTGTGGTAAATAACGAACTCCAGTGTACATGCACAGCTGTGCATGTACACCTGTGCCATGTGGCACACATACATTCCCTAAGGGCATGTATGTGTGTCACATGGCACACAAGCCAGAATCAGGGGTGCAACAGGGTGTCAAAGTGACACGCTCTCCCCCTTGGCAATTTTTGTATTTTTACCGAATCGGTATTTACCGATTTGGAACTTGACATTGATTTCAAGGCCCATAGGAATCAATGGCAATTACCGAATCGGTAAATACCGATTTGGTAATTACCGAATCATACCGATTCGGAAAAAATTACCGAATTATTTCCTACATCTTATTTACCGAATCTAGAATACCGATTCGGTAAAATTCGGTATTCTAGAGTCGGTAAATGAGACTTACCTACATCGGGACCTTAGTGTGTTAAAAATCACTATTACAAGTATACAGTTATCCATACAGTCACTCATACAATCACTGAGTCTAATGTATACTTATTTATATACAACAACTGACACATACACTGGCTTTTATTTTTCTAGTTTGTTGGATATGTACCATTGAGACATATATTTGCTCATCACCACACCCATAAAGATATTCACTCACCCAAACAACTGTTATAACATGTACCCCCCACCGAACCACACACATTTTCACTCTCCCATACAAATACTCAGTTAACTAATCAATAACTAATATAGACTTTCAGCTAGCTAGTAACCAACTGGTGCAGCAGTTTACACAACAACTGACAAAGCGATACAGATATTCACACAGTTTAGTCACTATCCAACATATTTAGTGAGACACTACAAATTAGTCAAGTAAACAGTCAATCACACTGCTACTAAATCTTCGATCCAGATATTTATATTTATATATCCACTCATTCTTCAATGCAAATTGCTATATATATATAATACTATTTAAATAATGAACCACACCACATTCACTGTATGATGTCATCAGTGATGTCATCAGTGATGTCATTTGAGATGTCATCAGGTAAGTGAGATGTCACAAGTGGCAGAAGACTTCCTCATAGTTCGAAACTGCTCCTCACGTTTTCGGCTGCCCCAATAAGCAGCCACGGACCTGCTGGCGATATCGCGGTGGTGCTTGCGCTGGACCTGGAGGGACGAATTGTCTGAACTGAAGGGTTTGCCTTTTGTGGGATGCAGGCCCACAAGGGTGTGACTATGTTAATAAATTGAGGGAAGCATCTGCTTTCAGAGCGTCCCAAACAACTTCCAAGGATGTTCTACCGAAGTTCCTCATATGACCTAGAAAGTCACTGTTCACCAGTAACGCTCGCTCAAAGCTCCAATTAGTGCCCTTTTTGGGATGACCCCATTCTTGATAACCAGCACAAGAGGATTATTGTCAGACATGCCTCAGATTGTATTGTATTGTCTTAGATATTTATTGGCCACATATATCACCCGTAGCGCTAGCCGAGAAGCAGAAACCTAGGAAGTATAGGGCAGAGCGTTAGAATAACCATGTTTTGAGGGCTTTACGGAATGCTTTGTGGTTGGTTTGTAGGTGGAGCTGTACAGGTAGTGCATTCCATAGCTCAGACGCAATTCTGGAGAAAGACCTACAGCCGTTCCTTACAGTGCGGACCTTGGGAATGGTTAAAAAGTGTTTGCAGTTAGAGTGGAGGGCTCTAACTGGCTGGTATTTGGTAAATTTCTTAGCTAGATAGAATGCTCCTTTATTATTATTATTATTATTAACCACTTGGATGCTAGGCGTTTTCCCCCCCAGTGCTGGAAAATGCCATTTTAGTGGCACCATGACGAGCTCAGCTCGTCATCAGCACACGACCCCCGTGGGTGATGACGAGCTGAGCTCGTCATCAGCATTGAAGGGGTTAAGCCAGCAGCGCTGAAAATAAATCACATATACACTATGTACAGGGTTTATATAACTCCTAAAAAACTGGCTAAATTTTCAAATATAGACTACAACTGCCCAAGGTGCGGCCTTTCGAAGGCAGATGATGTACACATGTTCGTGGATTGCCCTGAATTGATGGATTATTGGAGCAAGATAAGGGATTTCCTGGAAGAAGTCCTTTTAATGTCTATATCAGTCCAAAGGTTTACTGTAATGTCTGGGCTAGTTACGAACTATCAGGTGAATGATCTTACCACGAAATTTGTATTTTACATTATCTTGTTAGCAAGGCGTGAGATTTGCAGGGCATGGAAAGATCCAACTCCCCCCACGTTTGCTAACTGCCTGAGGCAGATTATGATAACCAGTAAATCTGATGTGGCATGTGAACCCAGAAGTGAGACGAACGTTTGGGCGGCCTTGGTGGCATGGCAATCTCGATGATTGGTATTCCAATGATTTGTCTGGAGCCCTGCTGGTTCCCCGATCTCCTAAGCAGCATGGGGTGTTCCAAGATCGGCGAAAAAAGGAGAATGGAGGGGAAGGTAGTGGCTACTTGAGGGTACGGGCAAACCAACTTGCATCAGGCCGAAATCAACGAGGGCCGGTACAGAACGACCATTGGTGCATGGAGGAGCCAGTTTCCCATCAAGAGTTCCATCTGTGATATATGAGGATTACCAATAAAAAAAAAAGAATGCTCCTTTATTGTTGAACGTTTTATGTACCAAGCAACATAGCTTGAAATTAATCCTCTTTCTAATAGGGAGCCAGTGGAGAGTCTTTAGACTGGGGGCCGATGGAGAATGGGCGGGGAGATTTAAGACCAGCCTAGCTGCGGTGTTCTGCAGAACCTGAATCTTGGACAAAAGCTTTTCGTTTAAAGATGCAAACAGCGCGTTTCCATAGTCCAGGCGATTAATGATTAATCCCTGAGCAAGGGGCATACGAGAGCAAAAGGGAATCCATTTAAAGATTTTCCTGAGGGATCGCATTCAGCCGTATCTTGTACGTACCACAGTGTTTACATGGTCGGCCATGGAGAGTTTATTGGTCATTACCACTCCTAGATTGCGGACTTCTGTCTTGGGCGGGGGCACGACCCCAGTGAGGGTGGGCACCAGTCCGAGGACCAAAAAATGTTGGCATCACCAAAAAGAATGATCTTTATCTTGCTCGCGTTGAGCAAGAGATGGTTGTTAGACATCCAGCTGTTAACAGTTGACATGCACAGTTTAAATCTGTGTTGTATATTGGTGTTATCAGGACCGAGAGTGATTAATAGTTGCGTATTGTCGGCATAAGACACAGTGTCGAAACCATGTCCTCTGATTATTTTAGTCAAAGGTGACACATAAAGTGTTAAAAAGTGTAGGGCTTAGAATTGATCCCTGGGGAACACCTTTGTCAATAATCTGGCTTTTGGATGAGAAGCCACCTAGTTGTACCTTAGAGGAACGGTCCGTTAGGTAGCTCTTAATCCATTGCAGAGCGGGACCCTCGACACCACACTCCCGTAGGCGCTCCAAAAGGATGCCATGAGAGATGGTGTCGAAGGCAGCCGACAGATCAAGTAGGATCAGAATCTTGGATCATAGAGTGTGATACAAAAAAGAAATCTAATCGAGCGTGCGTGTGACTGGTGAGGCAAGGAAAACAAGGTATAACCCAGTTCCCTAGGTCTCTTGATTTGCCAAACATCCATCAGGATGTGGTCTTTACAAAGGCTTTTAAGAGACGGAAATACTTTTGGTTTCCTTCCACAATATTTATACTGCTCCTCACAAGGCCTGCTAGTAGGTAAATTAATATTTAAATCTCCACAGAAAATTACGGGAGTTGGCCAAGATACCAATTCATTAGACAGCAAGTCGTATAACCCCGGATCATCTAAATGTGATCCATATGCAGAACACAAGGTAAATCTACTTGCAGAAGAGCGGAATTCCATGATGACCCATCTTCCTAATCTATCTGTACGCGTTTGTGTAAAGAAAATCATATAGCTCCTTTTACCTAAAATTGCCACCCCACGGGTCCATGTGCCTTGGAGAGTACCACCAACCAATTTAAAACCCAAAGAATCTAACAGTGACAATTGAGATCCCTCTAGGTATGTCTCCTACAGACAGATTATGTCCACCTCTAAGACTTGCAGTTCCAGAGCTACCTTAGCCCTCTTTTTTATCATTAAGCCCACAAATGTTCACCTAGGTGATTCGTAGTGTACTCATCCCCTCCCTTCTTTATATTCCTTTTTAGGCACTTCTGACACACCGTCTTGATACTGGCCAACCAATAGACTCACCATTCCCTTTTTCCCCTTCCCCTATTATGAATCTGTACACTTTGTATACTAGTGTAGCATCCACCCACCTCCACCACCTGTGCCCCCTTCCCACTGACCCTCCCCCTACCCCACCACCAACTGAGCAATCAGGCAACATGCCTGAATGATGGCGCCTGTGGAAGCATGCATCCCCGGTCGCTCCCCTTCTATGACCCCCCTAAAATAGAATTCAAGAAACGGCAAAAAGCCCCAGAGTGGCTTAATATTTTGCTTACACCAGGAAAAATCAAAACTATGGGCTCAAAGGCGCTTTTAACTGGCTTGGCTGCCTACTGCCTAGTAGTAGTCTTGCCCGGGAGGTTTGTTAGATCCTACGATTGTATAACCTACAATCTTGCAGCCAATCCCCACTAATTTCTTTTAGATATTCCTGGGCCACAATCTCAGATGTAAAACTATGGGTATGCCCCTTATAGATCACTTTCAGGTGGGCTGGGTTTTGGAGGTAAACTTCAGCCCCAATTTCCTGAAACTGATTAAACTGTTGCCACAGCTGCCACCGCCTCTCTACCGTGGCATGTGCAAAACCTGGCCCAACAAAGAAGGTGACACCCCCAGACTCCTTTTTTGGATCAGGACGGGCTTGCTGGAAACTTTCTTGATGCAGCCAGAAATTACCAACGTAGACCAAAATGGCCCTGGGACTTTCCACTTCGTTGGGCTGGGTCTTTCTTAACATATGGGGAATCTACGGGCACATTGAATCTCTGCCTACCAATCCCATTTTGATTTTTCTGGGAAGGTACCCCTTAATAGTTTAACAATATAGGCTCTAGTGTCCAAGCCTTCGGCTCCCTCAGGCACTCCCAATATTCTCAAGTTATTATGCCTCTGTCTATTCTCTTGATCCTCGAGCTTCCAGAGGTTGTCGGACATAGCTGTTCCTTGCGAGGATTTCTGTCGTTTTAGAGCATTAACTTCAGTTTCAAGACACTCAGGCTATTTCTCCACCATCCTTATTCTACCAGTAATATCTGAGCATGTTTTATTAAACTTATTATTAGTTCTGTGTAGTTTTTTTGTAGCTAGCCTGGCCCGGGGACTCGAGCTTCTGGCTTTCTCCTGCACCTGTTTGATTGTTTGAAGAATTACTGCCAATGAGCCTTCAACTGTGGATGATTGAGAGGAAGTACCCCCTGTTGAGCCATTAAGTTCTTTTGGGGTCCCTCCGGGCTCCTCTGTCGAGAAAACCATCGGGGTTGCCGAGTAGTCTAAACGTAAATTCTCCATGGAGGTCTCTTTCCTGCTCGCGTCTGAGTCTTTGCCACCGGCTCCCCTTTTTTTCTTCTTTTTTTCCCCCGCTCGCCCCTCCCTGAAACTTTTTCACTGGGTAAAACAGGTGGCATTATCCAAAGCTTCACTGAAGGAAGAATAGGAGACTGGCTTATCACTCAAGGAAGCTGATGAATCCTCCAAGTTGGAAAGATCTGATTTGCCCATGAGCGAGCAGAAGTTTTTCCCAAAATCAAGAGATTTAGCCATAATTATTGGAAGCTTCTCCTTGATGTCCCTGCTCTGGCCTAGAGTGGTTTCGGGTTCACCCCCGTGGCTCCGATAGCTTGTATCTCCATATGGGCGGTTAACACAGGTTGACCTGCCAACTGGGAATCTGGATGAGTTTTACTCATCTGTGTCTGCTTTACCAAATCGTGATCATGACCCTTATCACTAGCTCCATCTCCAGTGACTACATTGTGACTTATAACTGAGGTAAGCCCAGAACCAGTCAATATACCCTCTCTAAGCTTCAGCGTTGGGCTAAGCTCGATATTTTGGGGTGGTGCTTAACCCCGAAGTATACTGGAGTTATTTGGGACCTCCACTTTCCTCAGTTGCAGAGCAAGGGAGATATCCGCCCGTCCCTCCTCCAACGGGACAACAGTATTGTTCCCGGACCCACTGGTTTGATTCCGTCCACCAAGGTCTGTGGTGTGAGATTTGTTGCTACCAGAAAATAGGGCTGTAATTAAAGTCTGAGACCCGTTTATATCACCTAGCAAGCCTGTCTTTCCAGGTTCTTTTGTTGTTTTGGTTCCATTGTACAAGCTATTAGATTTCGCCTAGCCCCTATCTGGGATCCCTTCGGGATTCACCCCCCCCCCATCGTCACCTTACCAGAGTCTTGCGAGGAGGGAGGGAGTCCACTCGTTGTGCCAGCGGCCACTGCTGTTTTCTTTGTCCTGCGGCCGGGCATTCTACGTTTCTTTGTCGGAATAGTCCAGAGCCGCAGCGGGAAACAGAAAGTCCTAGGGACCACCCAAGCAGTGTTTACGGCTGTATCAGCCGCAACCTGGATCACCCAGCCTCGACTGTTGGACATCCGCGATTCAGCTCCGGCCATGTCCCGCCAGCAGTAATCTCCAAAATAGAAGGTGGACAGCATACTCCGGTGTACTCCGGCGCGGGGCTTCCTTCAACCTCGGGAGACTCACGGAGGGGAGCAACGTGAGCTCGCGGCTACACCAGCGCAATCTTGCTCTGCCAGCCATTCAGTAGTTCCTGAGAAATGTAAGCATTTATAGATATCCATATGTAGGGTGTGCAAATCCCTGTGAAATGTTACTAAAAAACAAAGCGCAGTCTCCTGCTTTTCATTTCTATAGAGCCCCCGGGTGGGAGAGGTCCCAGGGGCCATGCCTAATTGTGATGTGAGGCCTCTTCTGCCCTGGGGACCGCCACTTCCCTGGGGCCATAGTCAATATTACATGCTGGAGGCACACAGTACCTCCACAGCCCTGGAGACCACCACCTTCCCGGGGCTTTGTTTTTAAAAAATGCATGGGGGGCTCTGACCCCCCTACACAGCCTCAGGGACCGCCACTTCCCAGGGCTTATTGTATTACATGCGGAGGGCCACCAGCCCACCTGCAGCCCTGGGGACAGCCACCATCAGGGGCTAAATTTAAAAAAGAAGTGTGGGGGGCTCAAGCCCCCACACACTGCTCCATACACTGCCCCGGGGACCACTACCTCCCCGGGGCACAGCTCAATTAAATGTGAGGGTCTGTTTCAGACCCCGGCCCCGGGGACTACCACCTCCCCAGGGCTATTGCAAAGATGGGAGGAGGGCCGTGTGCCCCCCCTCCAGAAGCCCTCCATGGCCCTGAGGACCACCACCCCCAGGGTCGGCTCCAGCAATGTCCTGGGTTGCCCACCCCGGGACACTACAGTTTGCTATGGCATGGCGGAAGCACTTCTCCCACCATGCCAAAGCGAACTTCTGAATCGC
The DNA here is from genome assembly GCF_964263255.1 of Lissotriton vulgaris. Taxonomy (NCBI): domain Eukaryota; kingdom Metazoa; phylum Chordata; class Amphibia; order Caudata; family Salamandridae; genus Lissotriton; species Lissotriton vulgaris. Next base: position 858,588,876 of record NC_141698.1, read on the forward strand.
TTCATGGAAGCAAGAGCAGGAAAACTACTCTTGCTTCCATGAAGCAAAGCAGAATTGCTTCTGGGCAAAGGGAGCTGCATGTTAGCAGCTCCCTTTGCCCAAAAGCAATGGCTCCTGCAAGGGGGAATTGAGGCTCCCCCACGGTCCCCAACGAGAGGCCATGCCCAGAGGGATGCGCTCCTGGGCTGAAAATGGTCCAGGAAGAGGGCCACTTGGCTACCTTCCCTGTAAAAAAAATGTTTTGTAAATGGCCGGGCCCCGGGGGATGGGGTCCCCGGGGCTGTAATTGGCGATGGGACTATGAGGTCCCCTTGTGTCCTTCCTGAGGACCTCAGGACTAAAGTGGACTTCTTCCTCCAAGCATCAGTGCACCAGGAGACACATTTGCTGAGTGGTGTAAAAAGGGGGCATGGCCTCTGACCACCTCTCAAAAATCCTACTGTCTGGGGCTTACTGGAGGCAGCAGGTAGGCTAGTTGCCCCCTAAGAACCCCCAGCAGCGAAGGGGACTTCATCCTCCAACCAAGAGTGCGCCAGGAGGCGCGTTTGCAGAGTGGTGGAGAAAGGGGACATGGCCTGATGTCATAACTCGGTACAAAAGGGGGTGGTGATGGACGGAGCATCTGAATCAATCAAACACTCACACCCAGTCAAAAGATCTGGGTTTAATCCATCACCGTTAATTAGCCCACTCTGCCACCCCAGATCAGACATGGCTATATGCAAATCAGTCTGACCCTGTGCCTCATGGGAACAGTCCAGCCCGAACTGCCAAGCCATGTCTTCCCTGGACCGGAAACAAGCTTCCGAGGACCGGTTTCTGGCATTCCAGCCGTCTTCAGCCCGGCTTGCTTGAATCCAGTGGCAAAGTGAGCAAGGGACTCACGTCCGAGCATACCCTGCCACACTTATGGCGGCCAAAAGCGGTACAAAAGGGGGTGGTGATGGACGGAGCATCTGAATCAATCAAGCACTCACACCCAGTCAAAAGATCTGGGTTTAATCCATCACCGTTCTTTATCCCACTCTGCCACCCCAGATCAGACTGGGTGTGAGTGTTTGATTGATTCAGATGCTCCGTCCATCACCACCCCCTTTTGTACCACTGATATCATAACTCAGCAATCCTGCTGTGTGGGACTTACTGGAGGTAATAGGAGGGATAGTAGGCCCCCAAGGACATCCTTGTGGGGCAAATGTCTCCTGTTACCTCCAGTAAGTCCCACACAGAGGGATTGCCAAGAGGGTTTCGGAGGCCATGTCCCCTTTTCTCCTATACTCTGCAAATGCACCACCTGGCACACTACTTGTTGGGGAATGAAGTCCACTTTACTCCTGAGGCCTTAGGGGCCAAGAAGCCCTCCTGGTCCCTCCTGTAAGTCCTGCACAGCAGAATTCCTGAGAGCTGGTCGGAGGCCGCTTCCCCTTTCTCCATCCCTCTGCAAACATCACTACTACTTTAAAAACCATAGAAATTCACTGAAAAATACAAAAGGTACAGGGAAGTTATAGTTAGGAATTGTCTTTTAAAAAACCTTAGAAATTCACTGAAAAAAATCTAAGGTTACAGGGAGGGTATAGTTAGGCTGACATTTCAGTCCTACAAAACCAGAGACATTCTGCAGTTATATTTAGCTGAGCTAACTATAACTTGCACCCCTGCAATGCACTGCTTATGACCTCACATATTATAGCACTGAGGACATGGTTAGTGACATCACTCATGACATCACTGATGACATCTCAAATGACATCACCGATGACATCATCCAGTGACTCTGAGTGTTTTTAAAATGTTTATGAGTGTTAAATATATATACCAAGGTGTATTGGTGAATAAGTGGGTGTATAAGTGCCTGTATGGATGATTCACTGGGTGTATGACCGACGGTGTAAGTGAGTGATTAGGTGTCTCAGTGAATGTATGGGTGAGTGACTAAGGTGTCCGAATGTCTGTATTAGTTTTCCTGTTGGTGTCTAAGTGGCTGTACAGGTTGGTGAGTGGGTGACTGGTTGTCTGAGTACCTGTATGAGTGTCTGTGTACGTGGCTGAGGGGGTGTGCTAGCTTGCATGGATGAGTAAGGAGGTGAGTCAGTGGCTGTATGGGTTAGTGAGTGCATCTGTGAGGGGCTGTATGGGTGACCGAGTGTGTGAATGGCTGTGTCGGTGAGTGAAAGGATGTGTCAGTGGTATAAGGGTGAGTAACTGCATATGTGAAAGGCAGTATAGGTGAGTGTTTGGAGCATATGAGTGACTGTATGTGTGAATGAGTGAATGCGAGAGTGGTCGTATGGGTGAGTGTGTGCTTCTGTCAGTGACTATAGGCGAGTGAGTATGTTTTAGTATCTGTATGAATAAGTGAGTGGGTGTGTGTATGACTGTATAGGTGAGTAAGTGTATGTGTAATTGATTCTATGGGCGAGTGAAAAGGTGTGAGTATCTCTATGTGTTACTGACTGTGAATGGCTGTATGGGTGTATGAGTGGATATATTGGTGGTTGTTTTGGTCAGTGAGTTGGTTATGAGTGGCTGTATATGTGAGTGTGTGCTTGTGTCAGTGACTGTATAGGTGAATATGTGTTAGTATCTGTATGACTAAGGGAGTGGGTGTGTGTATAACTGTATAGGTAAGTAGCTGCATGCTTGACTTTATGTGTGAGTTAGTAGGTGTGTGAGTAGCTCTATGGGTGACTGATAGTGTGTGAGTGCCTGTATAGGTGTATGAGTCAATATATCAGTGGCTGTATTAGTGAGTGAGTTGGTGTATTTGTGGCTGTATGGGTGACTGAGTGGATGTGTATGTAGTCCTATGAATCAGTGAGTGGGTGTATGAGTATGGGTGTGTTAATGGTTTTGAGAATGCTAGTGTGGAAGTTGGAGGGGGTGTATGAAAGGTTATATGGGGTGTGAGTGGGTGAGTTAGATTCTGCGGATGATGTCATTTGAAATGTCATGAGTGATGTCACTCATCGTGTCATGAGTGATATAATATGTGAGGTTAAAAGTAGTGCATTGCAGGGCGCAAGTTATAGTTAGCTCAGCTTCATAGGCCTTCCTTATGGGAGACTTGCATATGTTGTTAAGGTAAGTGAGGACTTTGCCATTGGTTTAAATGGCACAATCGGACTAGCAGATTAAACTGCTCTTCCAGGCAGGAGTGGCAGGCTGGGAACCATTTTGCACTTTGGCGCACAAAGGTTGGCACAACCAGTACTGCAGCTCTGGGGGGGAACACTGTCTTACATGCCCTAGGTACCCTTGGTACCATATCCTAGGGACTTCTAAGTAAGCCAGCTTATGCCAATTGGGGGTAGCTACTGTAACATACATTTTGTAAGGGGTTAGAACACCGGCACCGGTTAGCAGGCTTCAGTGCACTCTCAGAGTTTAAAAAAAGCAGATACTAGTGCGAATGGTGGCAGACAGCTAGACGGGGGGGCCTGCAAAAAGTCTGTTTCCTCACAGAGATAGCTCAAGTTCTAACTGCTGTGAATAGCATCCATTTACACAAGGGCTGCGTAGGGGTAGCAACCTGAAAAGAGCCCTTGAAAGAGAACCAGTTGAATTTTAAACAGACAATGCAACCAATTTAGAAACGTATGTGCACAAAAGTCGGAGGGAAGAGAAGAGGTAAGGCAGGGATGCGTTGCTAGGCTATTTTACTTTACACAATGTCTTGTTTACCTTCCCTCATGCACCACTCTGTCCCATTTCACTGCACTGTTCTCCCAGAAGTCACTGGCAGAAGAGCATCTGCCACCAGAATGTCAAACTTGCATACCTTATGTTAGTTTTCCTCTCGAGGGAGAGGACAACCCCAACATCTGCACTAACGCGCAGGGGCTGGTCCAATCCGTAAAGGTTAAGACTCCCAAAATGCATTGTTATAAGAAGAAAGCACTGCCTCAATGTTCTTGGTGTATAGCTCATGTGTATGTGTTTAAAAAAAACATTGGTGGATGTTGCTGTACTGCACACAGCAATAGCTCTATATAAACTTTGTTGGTGCAACAAAAGGAGTCACAAACCCAATATATTATTGAATCTCTTATCTGGACTAACACAAAATGCAAACTCCCACTCCACCAGGGTAAAGTTGTGCAGCCCCATGCCCTTCTTACACTAAATAAGCATGTATTACACATACACACGCACATCAAGCACCACACTGGATCTACAAAAAATAGAAACCACATCACACCAAAAGTATCCACAGCAGCAGCACAACTGCAAAGTGTTTGTCAAATTACAAAATACAGCAAACTCCAAGCACAACATTCCCTTCCTCCCTGTTTTCAAACAGGTCTCTTGCATTATTGTGAAAAACAACCTCCCATTTTTAAACTTGACTCCAAACTAGCTGCACATCCAAGCATAACCAATAGCAAGGGAAATAAAGCAGGTCACATAGGATGCCAGCTGGCTGATGATATCTGAATTCAACACTGCTGAGGGCCTGTAAATTAAATGCTACTAGTGGGCCTGCAGCGCTCCATGCCCCAACTACAGAAGTAGCCTTTCAGATCTGTCTCAAGCCTCTGCTACTGCAGGGCCTGCGTCCGCAGTTTTCTGCCACAGTGGCTTGGCATTTAAAGTGTTTGCCAAGTCTGAAACTCCCCTTTTACTACATACAGGTCACTCCTAAGGTAGGCTTTAGGTAGCGTTGTGGGCAGGGTGTAGGTAGATAAAAGGTAGGACATGTGTCTTTGTTGTTTGGCAGGTCCTGATAGTGACAAACAGCCTATTTGGTTTCTCACTGCTGTGAGGCTGCTCCTCTCATATGTTTGTATTGGGAATTCCCGGATATATGTTTCAGTGGTAACTTCTAATCTGGGTGGAGTAGTGTTGCATGTTTGGAACAGTGGTGAAAAATCCTGCTTTTTGGTGAAAGCAGATTTTCTTATTACTATTTTAGAAATGGCACTTTTAGAAGTGGGCATATCTGTGTGCTTATGACTCTTTGTGCTTTGCAGCCTGACACCAATCAGTTACAGAGGGAGCTGAGGTGTGCCCCGCATATCCTGATGAGTCTTCCGGGGCTAGATTGGTGGGAAGGGGTTGTCACCTGCACCTGAAAAGGGCTTTGCCTGACTTTCACAAGGCCTTGTACTGTGTCTGGAGCCATGGCTGGGGATTGAATGGGGGTGTTGTGCACTTCTAAAGTTGTTTGAAGTTACTTCCAGAACAATGACATTTGGAGTATGAGTACAGGGGCTGTGACCCCATGTTTCTAGACACTGGGTGGACGTATAACAAGATGCTGCTAGCTCTACAGACTGCACATGGCCAGGAGGAACTCTTATGCTGCCAGGAGGAACTGCCATGGGACTTTGCTTATTGTGCTAACTGACGAAGAAGGACCCTGTGATATTAAGCATATCAGAAATAATAAAAAATATTCATCTGGACTACTGCCTGCTCTTCTGCTTTGGTGCCCCCAGTGCTTTTCAAAGAGTGCTGCTTATGCCCCACGTCCCTGCAACTCTAGTGCCTATTTAGCACGTTAGTCTTTTTGATCTTGGCAGCCAGGCTAGCATGGGGGAATGATCTCCTGCTGCTTTTGGGCCCAAAGTGAGTAGTTTGTGCCCTGCAGCACGTGAGGAGCACCCTAGCATCTTTGCCATGCGTGTTGGGCACTTAACAAGATTTCCCCGGTGCTGTGCTTGCTGAAGTGAGCGAGGGGTGCTTCCTTCACCAGGGAAACCCGACCTCATAGAGAAGGCAATTCAGCCAAGCAGGTACCACAACTGACATGAGCAGTGAGTGGGGCATCGCCCCCCAAGAGAACGCTCTGCGGACCGCCTCAGCCCGTCTGTGCAAACATGAGAAAGGAGCGTTAGTCATCTTGCTGTGGGCGAGGGTGGTGAGGGAGGCTACGCCCACCCTCCAATGCTGGCAACAACAGCTCCGGCGAGTCGCATGTTATTCCAACTCACTAAAGTAAAGTGGGCACTTTACTCATTACTCTTTCTTGCACTGAGCACTTTGGTTTGTATTAAGTTGGAGCAATAAGGTTATATAGTAAGGTAACAACCAGATGCTTAAGGTGTGTTGCCTTACTTTGGTGTACTGCGTGTTTGTAGTGCGTTGGTTTACTAATTCACTTTTTTACACTTAGTTGGGTGATAATTTGTTGCCTCTTTTCCTCGAGGGTTTGATAATATTTTGAACAATACTCTGTACATTTCGGATCAAAATATTGGTGTAATGTGTCTTGTGATTTAAGTCTTGCTAATTAGAAATCTATACTACTATTATAAAGGAAGAACTTTGAGGCTTTGAGGCGGGTAAACTCGGGAACCACAGCGCCAATCCACACACCCGATACATCGTTGGAATCCTCAGGGTGTGCAGATGGACATAGTCTATATAAATTTAAAAAATACGTTATATTTAAAAAATTTACATTTAAAAAAAGGTAGTCCCCTCGAAGTAGCGCCGGCCGCGACCTGATTGCTGACGTCGTCCAGGAGCGCGAGGAACGCGAGGAGGAGTGGCAGACATGACGCGGGGGAGGAGCACTGACGAGCGGCACACAGGCGGTGAGCAGCAGCAGACCGGCGGAGCGGCGAGGAGCACTGAACTGAGGAGCGGCGGCTGAGGTAAGGCTCCGGGGGACAATGTCGGGGCAGGGGGGGGGGGGGGGGGTCGGCACATGCGGGGGACGAGGAGTTACAACAAAAAGGCTCCGGGGGACAATGTCAGGGCAGGCGGGGGTTGGGACAGGCTGGGGACCCTCTGGCATAATTGTGCTCAAGCTCCCGACTCCCGCCGGCCGCTCCATACTCTGTGAACTCCTACTCTTATGCCTGCAACCTCTGCTCATCCTCGCCTCCCTGCAAACAGAGCGCCAGAGCCCCACTTACCCAGAAAGCTCCCCAGTGCCTCAGGCGCTGCTGCTGGCCACCACTGCAACACTGGGCCTCTGGCATAATTGTGTGAGGTAAGCCTCCGGAAGACAATGACAGGGCAGGCGGGGGTCGGGGCAGCCGGGGCACGGGGCGGATGGGGGCCCGGGCTGATGGCCAATGTCGGGGCAGGCGGGGGTCGGGGAAGCCTGATTTCTCCCGGACAAGGTCGGGACGGGCTGCTTGTATGTAATATATGGTGTCTTTCATGTTTTTTTCTATTTTTGTAGAAAATATTTGGTTGCTGCCCAAGTCCTGAGGAGGCCTTAAACAATATAGGCTGAAACGTGTCGACTTTAGTTTATGTTGGCATCACTGAAAGATAGAACTAAATCAATTGGTTTTTTAAGAGCCGCAATTTGAGAGGGAAGTATAAAGGGCTATTTCTTCCCAGACTTCTTTTCGTTTGAACCTTGTGATGAAAAAGGAATAAGGTTGATAAATATGTGCTATACCTTTCCTTTGTTATGAACAAGTGGGCACTGAACAAAAGTGTTTTTTTGTACGTTGTACTTGTGTTTTTTACTGTAGATAGTATGTATAATGTGTACAAATGTATATAGATTCAAATTTATGAGTTGAATGTACATATATATGTAAAAAACAAATGAAATTTATGAGTTGAATGTATATATATATGTAAAAAACAAATGTTGAAGTAAATAGAAAAGAAATGATAAATACAATATGAGAAAAATGTACGTTTTCTACAAAAAACTGGTTGACTAAAGGAAGTTGAAAGAAACCAAATTTTGTTGTATTTGATTTATTGAGTTGATTAGATAGCAATTGGATGAAGCCAGAGAGATTGATGTTTTGATTAATTCTTGATTTATTGGTTAAAAAATTTAAGACAGTTAATTCATGGTATCTGTCTGAGCAATAGATGTAGAGAATTGGTACCATAGGCATCACTTTATAAAAGTTTAGTTTGTATTCCCGGGTGCCTATATGGTCTAACGGGTAGCCCCTTTGATAAGAGGACACCCACCAATGCTGGCAACAACAGCTCCGGGATAAGTCCGCGTCAGGGAGATCAGCTGCGCCCTACGATAGAGCAGAGAGAGAGCATGGCGCTCCTCTTAGCTGTTCACTGGCTTCCTGTGTTGGTGCTGTCTGTCCGGCCTGAGTTGCCCCACTGAAAAGCAGCTGCCTTTACTGACCCCATTGCGTGAGAGCCCAAAGGGTCCTCTAACCTGATTTTGAGTGTGTGATTACTATGTTGGTACATACATGTGGGTGGGCGCAGAGTTGGCACATTTGTCACCGCCTTCCCGAATTGAGGGGGCATACTTGCATACTTTTTGCGCCACATTCGATTAAATGCCTTCCTGGTCCCAAACGTACATGAGTGCTTTCTCAGCACAAGGCAAATTACCATAATTCCTGTGGGAGGTGTGCATTTGACCTGCCACCAAAGTGTTGTGAAAATTACTGTATACAGCCTGAGAGAAGTGCAGGGAACGCTGTGCCCTATGATTCTCTGTGATTATGATGAACAATGTGTCTCCTAACCTAACAGCCTACATTATATGCCCTGATGTCATGGTCGTTTTACACCTTGCAATGATAGGATAACAGGTATCATTTTAGGACCTGCATAATATAAACAGTGATGGTGTAGGGAATTGTTTTATGACGTGTGCAACAAATAAGTATTTACTTCAGTGAACTAACTGTGCTGCGTATGACAATTGCCTAGTTGGCAAAGTGGTGTATGGTTCATCTTGTTTGGGTCTATGTATTATATACAATATATGAGATGTTTTATATAATCCTGTGTGGATTCTCTTTTGTTGTGTATTTATTCTGTCACTGGTGTGTATGTGTATGTCTTGCGCAACCACTTTAAACATTGCCTCTGGGAGAAGCCTGATTGCTCTGCCAAGCTACAAAAGGGGTGAGCAGGGGTTATATTGGGTGTGTAATTCCCTTACCCTGACTAGAGTGGTGGGTTCTGCCTTCTTAGGTGCATACCCTAGCCAACCATACAGGGCATTTCTAACACTGGGGTTACTTCTGGAATCAACAGGAACCTCTGACAAGAAAGAAAAGCTGTGAGGAGGAGGAGTACTACCCCTTTGCTTTGTGTTGCTTTGCTGGGTCGGCCTGCAGTTACTGCTTCTGCCAAGGAGAGGACAAAGACTGTACTTTGCTTTGAAACCTGCTTGAGAAGAATCTCCAAGGGCTTGTGTGTGCTTGACTCCTGTTCTGAAGTCTCAGGGACACAAAGACTTCACCTACAGCTTCCTTGAACTCCACTGCTGGGAGTTCCGACCTGCTGGGTGGTGCCAAGTCCTGTTCTGAGCACCTGGAGGTTGTTCCTGCTATGGAAAGCTGTGAAGAGCTGAGGAACGCAAGAAAAATCAACACTTCACTTGTCTTACGGCTGTTTTATTCGACGCTGCACCATCATGCAGGAGAATATTCTGTGCAACCGAAGAATCAACACAGCGCCTGTCAGTAGCCCTAAAAGCCGCTGCATGCCGAGTCCCGTGTACCGATCTCTGAAGTCCCAGATCACTGCACCGACCCTTATGTGCGGCTAAAAGAATTGACACGTTGGATAGCAGCAGAAGAAATTGATACAACGCCTGTGTAATCGCTGCCACATCGACCTCCAGCGCTTCTGGATTTCCACGCATCGCATATGGGAGCCAGATCTGCATCAACGCTGGGGCTGCAGTAAGAAACCTACGCATCACCTAACCGCACAGTAAGAAATTGACGCATCATCTTGTCTCCAGTAAGGAACCGACACATCGCCTCCCCTTGAGAAAGGAACCCACACATCACCTTCCCTGCATGTAAGGAACTGACGCAGCACCTTACCTGCTGCTTTTTTGCTTGTGATTTTTGACTCATCCCAGGTACTTTGCAACAAAAGTGATGAATTCATAGACTTCTATGGACAGAACAGTTTTTACCTTTTAAAAGTCATATTTTGATATCTGTATGTTAAATTTTGTTATCGTCTTGCTTGGTTTGTATAAAGATACATTATTTTTCTAAACTGGAGTGCTGTTCATTGGTAGTGTGTTCACAGTGTTATAGCGTGGTCATGTACAAATGCTTTACACATTGCCTTTGAGATAAGCCTGTCTGCTCGTGCCAAGCTACTAAGGGGGTGAGCAGGGGTTATCTAAGAGTGTAATCCCCTTATCCGGACTTGAAGGAAGGATCCCCACCTAGACGGGGTGCATACCTCTGCCAATTGGAGACCCCCATTTCTAACAGGAATCAAGATGCCAAAAGACTATGAGGGATATTCTCAAGAATGTGTGATAATTACCCCAAAAAGCTTAACGCAACTCTTCTTATCGCAGTCTATTGCGGAAAAATAACGCTGTGTTAACGCTGTATTCACAACACGGCGGTACCATGCGATAGGCCCACGATAACTCGTTAAATGTCCGCGATAAAGTCAACGCGATGCCGCAAAAATGCAAAACACGAACGCAAAAATAGCTGCGACAAAGCCAATCGCAATACAAAAATCAGCAAAAACCAGCGACAGGCCTGCAATTCACATACGTCAGGCGGGAAAAATCACCATAAAAGTAGGAAAAAAACATACAAACAAAAGCAAAACAACATCGAAGCACAATGGATGTTGCCAGGGTGCGTACAGAGGTCAACCATAACCCCACAAGCCCCCCGGAAGATAACCCTGTGACCTCGGGGTCAGGGAAGGGCAAGGACGAGAAGAGTTGGAATAAGCGGTTGGTGGTAGAACACCATCAACTACTGTTCGTCTCCTCCACTGTGTCATTGGCAACAAAAAATGGAATATGACGGTCCATTGTGGACAAGGTGAATGCAGTTGGAGTGCTGAAGAGGAAAATGGAAGAGGTCAAGATGCGCTGGAATGATGTCAAGCACAAAACCAAGCAGAAACTCGCCAACAACAGGAGGGCAGCAATGCAGACTGGAGGTGGGAGTCCAGCGCCACAGGAGGAGCTGGACGATATGGAGGAAATGATGTCCACAGTCATCAGTGGGGAGACAGTGGCAGGAGTTGGGGGACCGGGCACTGCTCAACAGGGTGAGTAATGACCAGGGACTGGGGGGACGTGGGAGATGGGCACAATGGCACACATGCACAATTAAGTAGAGCATATCTGCAGACAAACCATGCCCCAGACACCCAAATCCCACCCAGAGATCAATGTACGTAAGTAAGCAAAATCACAGCACTGTACAAGCACAGAAGTCAAAGGCACACCAAACAGGGGCAGCAAAATCACACACATAACATGCAGAGCACATTAACATTGACAATGATGTGGTACAAACCGCAACACGTCCACAACAGAACAGAGGACACAACAGGTGCCGCATGTGTGTAGAAACTGCCCAATCACATTTGGCATTGTAGGGAAATGTGAGTTGATAATGTAAAAGTACCAACACACATCCGTGATGTTGTCAAAATGTCCACTGTCCTGCATCAAATAGGCAGCTCCTCACAAGCAGCCATAATGTACACGTCATGCAGTCTGTATGTAAACATGTACAATGCGACAACATACATGTGAATACAATGTTAAACTGCATGTCCCCATCACATTGCAGAGGGAAGTCCAACACCTCCTGCAGAGCAGCCCGAACCTCTCTTCTCTGATGACGAAGAGGACCACCACACCTTCGACTCTGACGCCCTCCAACAGCTCGTGGAGAGCCTCCGCAGCCCAGCTCCAGGAGCACGGCAGCCCAGCTGCTACAAGGAGACCCCACGCCCTGCAGAGACCACACAGCTGGTAGCACCCACCACCACGGCTGTCTACCAGGACCCCCACAAAGAACACATGGCCTTCCAACACTATGTGTTGGGGTGCCAGGAGAATCTGGGGTAAAACCGCATGGCAGCCAAACTAAGGGCCCGATGTAGGTAATCCCAGATTACCGATTCTTAAATACCGAATCATACAGATTCGGTATTTAAGAAATGGCAAACGGGATGTAGGTAATTTTACCAATTTAATTACCGAATCGGTATGATTTGGTAATTACCGAATCGGTATTTACCAATTCGGTAATTGCCATTCATTCCTAAGGGCCTGGAGGCCCATAGGAATGAATGTCAATTACCGAATCGGTAAATACCGATTCGGTAATTGGGGGAAACATAGAAGGGTGGCAGGGTGTCACTTTGACACCCTGTTGCACCGCTCAATTTTGCATGGGTGCACATGTTGCAGACCTACATGCCCTTAGGGCATGTAGGTCTGCAACATGGCACTGTTTTAAAAGCAAAATAAATACTTTTCAAAGGGTTTTCATTATTTACCACCAACTTCTAGTTGGTGGTAAATAACACATTCTTAAACCCCTGTAGCACTGATTACAGTGCTACCTACATGTCAAAATACATATTCGGTAATTTTACAGAATCGGTAAAATTACCGATTCGGTAAAATTACCGAATCTGTATTTTAACATGCCCCTACATCCCAAACTCCAAATACCGGTCGGTAACGGCTGAAATCGGCCGCTACCGACCAGTATTTGCCTTCCTACATCTGGCCCTAGATGCCATACGTGGGTGTCTAAGTTCCATCAGGGACCACTCAAAGTCCCTAATGGACACCCACAGTCCACTACATGCTCTCCAACGGACCATGGCTGGCATCGCTGGAGCACTGACTCAGAGACTAAAACAACTGTTCAGTCAGAGTGGCTCTAGCAATGTCACACTGGAGTTGGGACACATGCTGAGGGTAATGGAGACCATGGAGTGGACGCAGGCGGAAAGAGTGGCTGCCACGGTTGCACACCAGCGAGAGGTAGCCGGGTTCCTCAATTACCTCAGGACCACCCTCATGGCATTGCTGCCAGAAGGCCTGGCGCTGATACATGCTGCTGCTACCACTACATACACATCTACGCCCCCTAAAGTGTCAGTGCCACACAATGCAGCAAACATTCCAATTCGGCCCCTGACGTATCACTGCCACACAGTGCTGGAGACAGAACACCACCACCCACACGTGAGGCACATGAAACAGCAGAGGACGAAGATGAATCTGACTTCCTGGTAAGAAGAAAACTGTAGCATTCATCTCCACCATATAGACGGTTTCTGCTTGGTTCTGCCCTCTGCGTCATCACCTTCCACTGTCCCCGATACACTCTGCGACACTCACCTTGGACCTCGAAACGGACTGCCATATTCTGTTTGATAGCCAATGACACAGCAATCAGACTGTGGACTAAACTCTTCCTCTTCCTTTGGACTTGTCATTCACTGAAGGACTCTGGCTGGCCCTCCATGGTCCAAAATTGGAATGTGGGGTTTGCATGGCCCTGTACTGCTCCAGCTGCAACACTCCACTGAATGTGCATTAAACATTCATTATCACACAGATGTATCATGTTTATGATCTTTCAAGTATGGAAGTATGGAAGGGGGGGGCGCTAGAGGGCGCACGGCAAGATGGCCGCACGTTAGTGTAGCTCTGCCCAGATGAGCTAAAATCCGAGCATTATCTGCCACTAAATCATGACATCTGTGTCCCTTTTGCATGGGGACTGTGTGCTACCACTCTCCTGCCTGGTATTCGGGCCGTGGATGTGGACATGTTAGGTTCTTTGGTGGGCAGTCGCCGGGAAGATAATGTTTCGGGCGTGAAGAATTTCCCCTGCCACGAGCCTAAGGGGCACCGCTCCTGATATGTATGAATTACCCATCCCTCACGTTTTGGAGAGGACGCACGAGGAAGTACCTGTGCACCGGTTACATTCAAGTTTGTAATCTGTTTTCTGCCCCGCCCCATTTGGTATCGGCGCCTTAGCGTGCGTCAGCCACGAGGCGAGGTTTGGTTTGGTCCTGACAAATACTGAGCTGATTAGTGGCTCTTGATAGCAGAAACATGTCGACCCTTGTATCTTTTTGTATAGGACTTCTTGGTTCAAACTAACACAACCATCTGTATGTCCGCTTTTCACTTACGTTTTTAATGGAGTTAGAACTACCCCTTTATTAAAAGAGTCTTTCTGGTTTGGGGAGTAGTCCACGCTCCTTTTAATTCACTTTTTCATCACTGTCGGATACTATTTCATGTATTCCAAACAAGAACCCAATGAAGACAACTGGCAACCGACTTTCAGTTGGTGCCTGAGGGTTCTTTTTCTGCACAGTGTATGCAAAACCTACCGCTTTTCTGTCTTCTCTGTTTAATACTCTTTTTTGGTGGTAGTAACTGAATTGCTTTACTGCCCCTTTCTTCTGTATATTTTTGTCTTTTTTGTCACTCTTTTGTTGATTTGGATTTAGTGTTTCAAAGGGGTATAAGAGTGGCCTTTTGACCCTTTCTCTCCTGTTGATTACATGATTATTAGAGTAGAGCCACAATTGTTGGGAACCCAAGTACAAAATACAACTATATCTCAGAAAAGGCAAATGTAGGCCAATTGACAGGGTGAAGCGAGAACCCTGCTCAGACAGGAGGGAATTAGGAAAAGGTGGAAGGACCTGCGAGGGAGAGTACATTTCCAGGCATTCAAGAGTCACCTGGAGGCCCAGAGGACTGATGGAAGTTCTTTCAGTGCCCCCCTTAGAAATATTTCCATGGGAGGAGAAGGTCTTGCAGATCCTACATCCTGAAGGCTTGACAGGAATCCCTGGTGGAGTTATACTTTTGAATGTGTGACTAAACTTCAATTTCGTTTTTGCTTTCAATGTAGCTGCTGCTAATGTGCTTTGCACCTTTTGTAAGCATATAAAGCTACATATAAATATATATTTTTTTATTTAGGAAAAATGTAGCATTATTGTTCTTACTCTCATTTCAAATGCATATATAGCATGATATAAGTTTAGAACTAACATTGAGTTTACACTTATTTTGAAAAAATAAATTTTACTTTGTCTAGTGCAATTACTAAATTGTATTAAATTTACATTAATTCAACTTCGTGAAATGCATATTGTTATAATTTGATAGTTTACAAAAATAATTAAACACACCTGCATGAGCACATGCCAATTTTTGTGTAACTATCCATTATCATGAAGGCAGCTTGCACCAAATTGGAAAATAAAAAAAAATAACACTGGGTGTTACTTTGAATTTCTTAAACAACATCAGCCCTGCCAAGTATCACTCATTGAGCGTTAGAGTAAAACATTTATATACTTGTTCAGGCATTACCACACATAAATGGTACGTCACGCATTTCAGAGCCCCTCCCAGAGTCTCTCCCGACAATCTGAATTCCCAGACTAGGCCAGTGTATGGCTGGGACTCTGTTTTATGTAAACTCAAGTCTGCTGGGTGCATAGACAAAGCGAGGGTCACCAGGGTCAAGGAGTCGAAAAACAGCTAAAATCTGTATCAAGGATTTTAGCCTCCTTTTGAACTCTTGACATCTAGAGCAGAATGGGAGTATTCTTTGCTGACTTTCTGAGTTCAGAGTCTCTCACTTCCAGTTTAATTTATAGCGAATGTTAACCCACTGCAGCAGAGGCACGGAAGGCAGCTGGTGTGATTGTCACTGAAGATAAGAAAGGCAAGTCGGTCAACAAGTTAAACCACTGAGGGCCTCTGGGGGTAGTGTGCAGGACGCTGCAATCCCTCAAATATACCTTGGAAATCGCCATGGAGGTCCCTTTCCTCTGAGGCCCTGAGCACATCACTGTTGGGAGACTGGCTAGTCTTGCATAGACAGACAATGTCGAATTTTGTCACTAAATGACTTGTGTTGTTTTTATGACATCATAAGTTTTTAGGGAAACAATGTTAGACGCATGAAGTAGGTGAGTGAGTGCTTTACCGGTTTCAAGGCCCTCTCTAGGCAATTACGTCGAACCAAAGGGAAATTAACCTTATGACATGCACACAACTGCTTTACTCAACACATTATAAAGTGTTAGCCAAAGTTTCACACTAAGAGGCCTATTAGGATGGCGGGCGGACACCCTAGCAGTGCTGGGACCCGCTGCCAGTGGTGCGGCGGTCCCGCACCAGCAATTAGGATGCCACTGCCACGGTGCACACAACACCGCCCGCCACAATGCTGTGGCTGCACTGTGTGCATTTGCATGCACAACGTGGCAGGCACCGCGCGGTGCCTGCCACGTTGTGCATGCAATTGCTTCCACCCGGTCGACTCGCCGACCGGCAGAAAACCGGCAGACGGTCTTCCCGTCCGCCGGGGTCCCGTCCGCCATACTAATGTGGCGGGGGAAATGGGATGCGGGCGGAAGAGAATGTCGGGCGGCATTCTAATAGACCCCTTAATGTATTGAAATGTCACATATAAGCAATCTGCAGAAATTGACATGTTACACATAAAAACACTGAAAACTTGGCAGCTATGTGACTAAACAATAAACACTTCAAAACAAGCTAAACTAAGGGTGATAGCATTATTTTAGTGTTTTTTTCATTGATTGGCAAGTTTCTGCATGAGCCTTTTGGGGGGGAAGTGTGAATGGTTGCAAGAATGTATTGACCAAGTAGAAAAGTGCACAGTATCCCGTGGTCATGGACATAAGTAGTGTGGGGGTGATAGATATACCCCCCAGATTTGGGAGTGGAGGGGACATAAGGATAGATAGATGAGCAAGTTTATGGATGGAGGAATGATTGCAAGAGGAGACGAGGTCCAAGGATGAGCACATGGATGAATGACATGGGAGCTGAGTGAATGAGTTTATGAATGAGTGCTACTTGGATAGATTAGTGAATGAACAGATTGCCTGGATCAATTAATAACTGTGTGCATGCAGTGATGCTA
Source organism: Lissotriton vulgaris (assembly GCF_964263255.1). Taxonomy (NCBI): domain Eukaryota; kingdom Metazoa; phylum Chordata; class Amphibia; order Caudata; family Salamandridae; genus Lissotriton; species Lissotriton vulgaris. Next base: position 858,605,525 of record NC_141698.1, read on the forward strand.
AGAGCATGAACAGATCAATGGATGAATAGGATAAAGAAATTGTATTAATGGACAAATGCGTGAGCAAGCAGATGTGAGAATGGATGAGTTAAGGAAAGTTACAGTGCTTGAGCTGAGCTCTGCATTGCAGTCACTGCCTGCCCAAAGTTGAGTTAAGCGTCAGTGAGGATGGCTCAGGCTCTACACTAGTGGCCTCTATCACATCCTAGTGCCCTTCCATTTCTGGTGCTGGGTGTAATTTCTGATATTTATGTTTCATGCATCTTCATTGCTTGATTTTACTTGCGAGAAAGTGTCACTTATAGTCAATGAATGTCATTCATATTTAAACCTAAATTATTAAAATATCACACATAAGAAATCTGAAACCTTGGCAGCTATGCAACATTACACACATATGCATTTGTCGCGATTGCCGGTTCAAGACAGGAAGGGAGCGCAGACTCAGTGAATACACACAATACACCCTTTGCTTGACTGAATGAAAGCCTGTTTTCACGTTGTCCGACTCCCTGCACTACAAATCCCAGAAGGCCATGGGACGCACTAGCAGGAAATAGAACCAATGTGACTCAGTATGGCCCATCCCGATATAAGCTCCGCCTCTTCAGGAAGTCGGCGCTTGACAATCGTTTGAGACCGTGTAGCGGATGGTGTTCCCCGCTGGAGGACTCTCGTTGGCAACGCCGCAGAGACTCTGCCTTTCCCTGCCGGATTCTTTCAAAGCCGTAGAGCACTCAGTGCCCTTTTTATATTCCTGAAGTCAGTGCATGAAAAGGTTCCCGGCTGGTGAGACACAGGTATTTCTTTCGCACTGGAGCGTTCGCCTCTCCGCACTACAGAGAATTGTTTGTTAAGCCCAGAAGCACCCGCTGGTTCTAGCAGCGGGGCCGTACTCTTGCGTAGGGCTACCCGCCCTCTTTAATTCATTCCCAGTTGGGACTTGTGTATTGTTTACATTTAGGGCGGCTAGACTATCAGATATTTCCTAAAAGCCCTCAGATGTTTTATATGCGCGCTGTGAATCTCTAACAGCGGTATAACATTTCTTTTGCATTTTGACTTTAACCCTGTTGTTCTCCGGTGTACATAGGCAGTGCACTAAAGTTCTAAGGTTTGGACAGAGTTCTAAAAGGAATGAGCTCAAGAGGTCCAGTACACAGATTTAGTCTATGCGAAACTCCCACACTACCAGAGGGAGATAGGCGTTCTAGGCCAGACCTGTGAAGCAACAACGATTCTTTTATTATTTTGTCCCCTCCCTTTTTCCCCGGTGTGCTCCCCTCCATAGTGTTGTCATAGTACATTGTGGGGGATAGTTCTCAGGGTGAGAGGGAGGCCATTCTCCACTTCATCGTTCCTGCTGGTTACTGCGAAAGGTTAGTGGCATATTTTCCCTTCCTTGTCCTACTGACAATCTGACAGATTGTCAAGCCCAAGTTTGATGCCCAGCCTGAACGATGGACACCAATGTGGTGTTGACCTCATTGTTGGAGAGCCTAGCCGCTCTGCAGCAGGAGGTACAAATCTCTCATTTAGAAAATGATGAACTTAGGAAAGAAATGGGTACGTTGCGAAGAGAGGTAGCCGGCCTATCACGGAAAGGTAAAGGGTCTTACATAAGAGAAGACACTTTACCCCCTCCGGTACAAACAGTACATCCTCCAGTCACAAGGGGTTGGCTTCTTTGCAACCAATCCCACACCCCCACCTACAACCGACACTGTTCCCACAGTCCAAGTCATACAGATCACGGGAATACCAGTGGCTCCCCCAGAACGCTTCTATGGGGATCCAAAGAAGTTTGAGACATTCCTTAACCAATGGCGATTACTTTCTTTGTGTAAGCCTGCAATATTTCAGGATGAGGCAGCCAAGACAGCCTTTATGATGTCCTACATGGGATGGAACGCCCCAAGTTGGACCATACCATTAATGAAACGTAACGATCCTGTTCTACATAGATTCACAGATTTCTGTTTGGAAATGAGGAAAATGTTTGACCGCAAATCCCATATGATGACCCTGGATCGTGAACTGACCACTTTCCGACAAGGTTCCCAGGACTTAATAACATATATCACTACATTCAACCGTCTCATTGTGGAAACTGACTGGTCACAGGAAAAACTAACCACTCTATTCTACCAGGGATTAAGGGGAGAATTAAAATACGTCCTTTCTCAAGTGGTGCATTTGCCCCAGACCTGCGAAGAGGTCTTACAGTTCAGCTGGATCACCAAATACAGGAAAGGAAAGGGGACAGGAGTCGGGGAGATATGCGCTTTCTCTTCTCTAGACCTAAGACCCATCCCGAAGAACACCCCAAACATCCAGAAGGGACAGAACCAATGCAGATAGGAGGCATTCGAGGGCCTCTTACCACAGAGGAAAGAGAAAAAAGGCGAAAATGAAACTATGCCTGTACTGCAGTAAAGGGGGTCACTTCATTAGAGAATGTGGCACCCAGGCTCAGCTCCCAGAATGAACTAACGTTCCGCGTGGGCAAGCCTCAATGGGGCCTAAGGAACCGTCGGAAAACTGAAATGCCTGAGTCACAAGGAGATCACTGGTTCAGAGGGCGCCTGGAATACAATCTCATCAGTTATTGCCAATACTACACAACCTGCAGTGGCACACTTAACTGTTAGCATCTATCTACAAATCACCAAAGATGAAAACATCGAAGTTGGATGCATTGTTGAACTGTGGTGCGACCGGAAATTTTATCGACATGAAGTACACCATGACCATAGGTGTGGCTTGGGAAAAGAAGAAAATCCCAGAAAATGTAAAAGCAGTAGACAGAACGGCGTTTTTCTCTGGACCTGTTTGGTACCATACAGTTCCACTCCAGATGCGTTTCGGAGAAGACCATTATGAACAGATACAGTTCGATATCATTGACGCTCCACAGTTCTGTCTCATCCTTGGTATGCCCTGGCTAACTTTACATGACCCATTTGTGTGATGGGCCACTCACACAATACTTTTGACTATCAAATACTGCAAAGAACACTGCACCCGACAAGCTACCTTTTCTGAAGAACCGAGGGCACTCAGGCCAGTTTACTGGCAACCACTTAAGTAAGCAATGGCTATTCTTGTGCTACCACCTTTGCAGACGAGTACAAAGAATATCAGCCTATCTTCGATAAACAGAAGGCCACCCAACTTCCACCCCACCAGGTTTATGACTGCCGTATTGAGCTGATACCCGGAGCAGAGATTCCATGCAGCCGAGTATATGACCTGACAGAGCCAGAGACTCACTACCTAAGAAATTACCTTGATGAGAATCTAGCCTCCGGTTTCATCAGGCATTCCTCATCACCCGCTTCTTCACCCCTCTTTTTCATCCCTAAGAAGGATTGCGATGAATTACGCATGTGTTTTGACTACAGAGCGATCAACCATGTTACAGTAAAAAATCGTTACCTCTTACCCTTGATTCCGATACTGTTGGACCGACTCAAGGGGGCTCGCTATTACACCAAACTGGATTTACTAGGTGCCTACCATTTGGTGAGGGTCAAAAGCGGTGATGAGTGGAAGACCGCCTTCTGGACAAAGTTCGGGCTCTCCGGAGACAGAGCGATGCCCTTTGGGCTCTGTAATACCCCGGCGGCCTTTCAATACTTCATGGATGAAGTACTTCGAAGATTTCTGGACACATTCTGCATTGTATGCATAGGCAACATCCTTGTCGATTCGTCTAGTCTTCAAGAACACGTACTACATGTAAAAACCGTCCTAGACCGGCTCCGACAACACTCATTGTATGCCAAATTGGAGAAGTGTTTGTTTCATGTCCAAGAAGTTGCTTTTATAGGATATATCATCAATACAAAAGGATTTCAGATGAAGACAGGCAAGGTGGATACCATCACCCAGTGGAAAACCCCCAGCATGGGAAATCTGTACAAAGCTTCCTGGGGTTCGCCAACTATTATTGGCGTTTTATTAAAGACTTCTCGGAGATCATCCAACCCATCTCCAGCTTGTTAAGAAAAAACACTCTGTTTCTTTGGGGGGAAGAAGCTGAATAATCTTTCAATGTTTTGAAAGAACGGTTCACACAGGCACCTATTCTCAGGCACCCTGACCCTCAACTTCCTTTCATAATGGAAACCGACGCCTCACAACTCGCAATAGGAGGAGTCCTGTCCCAATGCCATCCTACGACCAGACAGCTACACCCTGTGGCTTATTTCTCAAAAAAGCTCACCCCCAGCAAAGTTAACTGCTCTATCTCAGACAAAGAATTACTCGCTATTAAACAAGCTTGCGAGGAATGGAGGCATTACCTCCTGGGAGCACATCAAGTCATTGAAATTTACAAAAAATCACCGGAACCTGTTGTTCTTGAAAACTGCCAAGGCCTTAACACCACGTCAGTTGAGATGGACTCTTTTCTTCTCCGATTATGACTTCATTATCAAGTACCAACCCGGTCCCCAGAATGGCAAGGAAGACGCGCTATCCCGTATCGAAGATCCCGAGATACCGATGCTACCGGAAAAACCCGAACCCCCTACAATACTCCCTGAGGTGTGTTTTCCAACCCCATCGATAGCTATGATCACTTCACAAGACTTTATAGAGGACATCAAGGTGTCCGTAGCGGACATCAACACTGAGACCTGGATCCAGGAATATCCCGAGTATCGCACAAAGAAGAATGACCTGTTGTATCATTACCAAGCCTTGTATGTCCCGAACTCCGATTTACAAACTCAAGTGTTAGCATGGGCTCATGATTCCACATTGGGTGGACACCTGGGAAGATACTAAACCATCGCCAGTATTGAAAGAACCTTTTGGTGGCCCACAGTGAGGAAAGACACCGAGACGTACCTGCAGAATTGTGCTGTGTGTGCACAGGGAAAAGCTGACCACAAAAAAACAACTGGTCTCCTACAACCATTGCCATTTCCCCTCGCCTGCGGCAAACTGTGTCAATGGATTTTATTGTTGAAATGCCGTCTTGTGAAGGGTACACAACCATATTGGTGGTAGTGGACCATTTATCTAAGATGGGAAATTTTATACCTCTAAAACGGTTGCCCACATCCTCCGAGTTGGGCATTGTTTTCCTGCAACCTGTGATAAGACTTCGCGGAATGCCAAGTGTTCTTATCACAGACAGAGAAACACAGTTCACTTCTCGTTTTTGGAAAGCTTTATACAAAACAATGCACATTGAAGCTAGGCTATCGACCAGCTACCATCCACAGACAGACGGAAAGACAGAGCGCTTGAAACAAACTCTGGAACAATACCTCCGTTATTTCACCCTCTAAAATACATTGAACTGGTATACTCTTCTATGGATGGCAGAGTTCGCTTACAACAACGCTAAACACTCCACGTTAGGTTGCTCACCGTTCTTTTGCTTGAACGGTCATCATCCCAATAGGCTTACTTTTGAATGGCTGATCGAGTCAAAGCTTCCGAGCATTCCAGAACATCATGCTCACCTCAGGCCCGTGTTGATTGACGCCAAGCAGTATCTTGTGTCAGCTCAACAGGCACACAAACGCTTTGCTGACAGAAAAAGATCCCAAGAACCTGTTTACCAGGTGGGGGACAAGGTATGGTTAGCTACCAAGAACATACATCTTAAGGGAGCAAACAAACTAAAACCAAAGTATATTGGTCCTTATAGTATAGAGGAAGTCATAAACCCTGTGGCCATGAGGTTATCCTTACCCAATTCTTGGCACAGCCATCCTGTATTCCGTGTCTCACTGCTCCAACCCTGTCCTACTAGCGTAAGATTACCTAAACAACCCCTCCCTTTGGAAATAGACGGGCAAGATAAATTCAAGGTCCACAAACTCCTCGATTCCAAAATAGTGAGGAGGCGAGTGCAGTACTTGGTGGATTGGAAGGGTTTTGGTGTGGAGGACAGAACGTGGGAGCCAGCACAGAACCTTAACTGTCCCAAATTGGTGGAACGCTTCCACGCTACTCATCCGGGTAAACCTGGACGACCGCCGAGTTGGCGATCCTTGAGAGGGGGTTCTGTCGCGATTGCCAGTTCTAGACAGGAAGGGAGAGCTGACTCAGTGAATGCACACACTACACCCATTGCTTGTCGGAATGAAAGCCTGTTTTTACGTTCTCCGACTCCCTGCACTACAAATCCCAGAAGGCCAGGGGGCACACTACCAGGAAATAAAACCGATGTGACTCAGTACGGCCCATCCCGATCTAAGCTCCGCCTCTTCAGGAAGTCGGCGCTTGACAATCGTTTGAGGCCGTGTAGCGGATGGTGTTCCCCACTGGAGGACTCTCGTTGGCAAAGCCGCAGAGACGCTGCCTTTCCCTGCCCGATTCTTTCAAAGCCGTAGAGCACTCGGGTGCTCTTTATGGATTCCTGAATTCAGTGCGTGAAAAGGCTTCCGGCATTGGAGACACAGGTATTTCTTCGAGAGTGGTAGACTGTGCACTGGAGCGCTCTCGTCTCAGCACTACAGAGAATTGTTTGTTAAGCCCGGAACCAACAGCTGGTTCTAGCAGCAGGCCGTACTCTTGCGTAGGGCTACCCGCCCTCCTTAATTCATTCCCGGTTGGGACTTGTGTTTTGTTTACATTTAGGGCGCTAGACTATCGGATATTTCCTAAAAGCTCTCAGATGTTTTATATGCGTGCTGTGAATCTCACACAGCGGAATAACATTTCTTTTGCATTTTGACTTTAACCCTGTTGTTCTCCAGTGTACGTAGGCAGTGCACTAAAGTTCTAAGGTATGGACAGAGTTCTAAAAGGAATGAGCTCAAGAGGTCCAGTACACAGATTCTGTCTATGCAGAAACAATGCGAAAATCCCACACTATCAATGGGAGATAAGCGTTCTAGACCAGGCCTGTGAAGCAACAGTGATTCTTTTATTATTTTGTCTCCTTCCCTTTTTCCCGGTGTGCTCCCCTCCATAGAGTGCTCATAGTACATTGTGGGGGATAGTGCTCAGGGTAAGAGGGAGGCCATTCTCCACGTCATTGTTCCTGCTGGCTGCTGCGAAAGGTTAGTGGCGTATTTTCCCTTCCTTGTGCTACTGACAACCTGACAGCAATACACATTGGAAAATGTTTGCTTGTAAGAGAGATTTAGTAATGAACAAGTCTAGAGCTAATGTAAACAGACAATTCAAAAGGAAACAAGTAAAAACAGAAGCTAACTTTCAGTTCCGGGGACAACAGGGTTGATTTGCTTTCTGGTCAAGTAGCAGCAGCAGCAAAGGGAAGACTTGGATGTTAGGGTTCATGGCGGAAAAAGGAAATGAATGTTGTGTGTTTCCTTTAGGGCCCACTTAGTTGGCTCATATTTTAGTTATTTTGCACATTTAGACTGCTTTGTCTTGCACAAGTTGCACATGGCACTTTTGTGCCACAACATAATTTTAGGAAAGTACTGCACATGTTTTTGTTATTGTTTCAGACTGTCTGAAAATCTTGTGCAAGGTCAAACAACACTGCGCCCAGTCTTCTGTGTGTTCGGTTAGCAAAAGTAGCTTAGCACTTAGACACAACATACATCCACACTGCTGTTGTAAGGAAGACACCTCGTAACATAGACGAGACATGCCATTTTAAAAACAGAGAGAAAAGATTCTAGCAGAGCAAAGGTCCCGACGAGAGAGAGAGATCCTCTACCTGAGATGTAGAACTACCTATGCATACCAGGTATGGGGTTCACCACTAAACCCAGAGATCTATAATATAACACAGTTTTTCCATAGTGGGGGTAGGCTGAGGCAGATAAATAATACACCATGGTAGGGCCTCTTATTGTTTATAGTTTACTTGTAACACTCCTAACTCTGTTGGGATTCATGTGTTTTCTATTTGCAGTGCAGATGTTTTATAATAAAGCACAATAGGTTTCAATAAATATTGAAAACTGTTCTTGTATCTTTTTTGTTTATTATGGACATGCATGAGTGAGAAAACAAAAGGTTGGCAGTCTGTTTCCACGGCTCCCCGAGGGGCTAGAGGCTTGTGTTCTGGAATGCTAACCTACCTGTAACTCTGGGAATGTTAGGAGGGCAGGTAAAGCACTTTGAGCTAGTCTGGATTGGGGCTCATAGGTACTGATGGGGTATGGTGACTCAGTCCCTACATAGTTAAGTTCCATTGTACCAGGCATAGATCTGTTTACACAGAATCCCTGAAACATGGGGAAAAGAAAAAATGGTACGTTTCTACCTTATATCCCTTCGAATCCTCCAACTTAAGTGTGGCGGTTTACCCACCACAGTTATATTGACGGAAAGGCACGAATGGCAGAAAACTTGACTGGACTCCCTCCAACCGCCGCTTTTGCCAATGACGCTGTCGACACGTGGGACCAGATCCGCCAAGATATAAATCAAGCCTTAAATCCAGAGGAATGCAAAAAAAACAATGGATGGACAGAATGCAGAACAATGTCATACATTCACCCCAGTACAGGGATCTGGGCCTAAATCCATTGTTTTGTTTGCTCGCCATGCCATTCCAGTTTTGACCCAGCCATATACAAATCAGTTTTGACCCTGCACCCAATGGGAACAGTCCAGCACGAACTACCAGGTCAGGTCCTCCCTGGACTGGAAACAAGCATCCTAGGACCGGTTTTGGGCTTTCAGCCCTCATCAGCCAGGATAGCTTGACTCCAGTGGCATGGAGAGCACGGGACTCACGTCTGAGCATACCCGTCCCACTTGGGGTGACACATGTAAAAAGAACAATTGATAGACAGAATGCCGAACATTGTCATACATTCAGCCCAGTACAGTGATCTGGGCCCAAATCCATCGTTTTCTTGCTCACCATGCCAGACGCAGGTCCCTTGCTCACTTTGCCACTGGATTCAAGCTAGCCTGGCTGATGACGGCTGATTAGCCGGAAACCAGTCCCAGGATGCCTGTTTCTGGTCCAAAGATGACATGGCTTGGCAGTTCGGGCTGGACTGTTCCCATGAGGCACAGGGTCAGACTGATTTGCATATGGCCATGTCTGAACTGGGGTGGTGGAGTGAGCTAAAGAATGATGATGGATTAAACCCAGATCATTTGACTGTGGGTGAGTGCTTGCATTGTTCAACACTCTGTCCATCATCCCCTTTGGTTTTGCTTTGTTCGCCCTAAGTTGGCAGGGTATGCCCAGACGTGGGTCCCTTGCTCACTTTACCACTGGATTCAAGCTAGCCTGGCTGATGACGGCTGATTAACCAGAAACCGGTCCCAGAATGCTTGTTTACGGTCCAGGGAAGACATGGCTTGGCAGTTCGGGCTGGACTGTTCCCATGAAGCACAGGGTCAGACTGATTTGCATATGGCCATGTCTGAACTGGGGTGGCGGAGTGACTAAAGAATGATGATGGATTAAACCCAGATCATTTGACTGGGGGTGAGTGCTTGCATTGTTCAACACTCTGTCCATCATCCCCTTTGGTTTTGCTTTAAGTCCAGAGGAAGCATACAAATGCAATCTGTAGAGCTGGCAAAGCCACAATCCTCATAAGAAATAAATAACCCAGGTGCCACAACCCACCACACTATATCGTCATCAGACCTGTGCAATCACACAACATCAAAACACCAATAGTGTGAGGAAATGGACCTGGACCAGACAAAATGTAGCGTGCACTGTGTGATTCTTATAGTGTGGTTTGCACAGCACCAATGTTTAACTGTAGCATATTATGTGTACAAGGTTCACTGTGCATCACCTTTTTCTCTTCCATAGGTGATCTGTGTTTGCGCATTGGGAAGCGCACGTGAAGTAACTGTGCTCTCTTTTACAGGCTTATTCTCAGAAAGATTGACAGAGCTTTAGAAAACATATACCTGTACCACATAGGTATTGTATTTTAAATCACTTGTATATATTTCTTCACATATTGATAGCAACATAGTGAGTGACAGGGGGATCTTACTCCATCCTGACGAAGGCGCATTACGGCTTCGAAACATGTTGACACCCCCAGGAGAACCAGCACATTACTAGCGTGATTTCTCCGACTCACCCTTTTTTAAGAATACCAGCCTAAGACCAAATAAAGTTTTTTTGAATCCATAAGGCCAGGTATTTTTTAACATCACTTTTTCATTCACCCCTGACCCTTTTCACTCACAACAAATACACCTCACATAGCACTCACAAAAACAAAGTGCTCCAGCGTAGTCGCCAGTCATAGCACGCCCCGTCCTGCAGCGGGGCGGGAAGTCCCCGATGATGAAGCATGACACCAAGGCCCCTTTTGGTGTGTGAGGGGTATTTTAACAAATTCTGTGTATGCCGTACACTTCTAGACATACAGAAACCTATATCATTCTTAAAGGCAGACTGTTATAGGACATAACAATTTCACAGTGCACAAGACAGGGGTATCCAATGTCACCCATCATTTTCTGTATTTTTATAGAACTGCTTTAAGGACTAAAACTAATATTGGACCAATTTTTCCTGAAACAACTAAACTCAAACTTTATGCAGATGATATGCTTTTATTTTTAGATTAGGCCAAACAATATTAAATCAGCATTTCAAACAACTGCTATAGTTACACCATTACGGGGATGTGAAAAATAATTCTGCCAAAACAAAGGTACTTATTTTTAATGTGAAAAATAATTGGGAAAAAAATCCTCTTTTGGTAGAAAGTTGCTCTAATCAATGCCTATGATGCCCTAACCCAGGAGGTTGGGGCCATATAATTTGGTCCAACTCAGTTCCACAAGATTTTTCTAAGAGGCTGCACGAATTATAAAAAATATTTAGTAAATTATTGTAATCCCAGACTCAAGTTTGGTTTTACTGGTAGGCTCCAAACACTTAGACATTGTGTTTAAGGCAGCAAGCCAGATTCCAGGGACCAAATCAGTGATCACTTCTTAACAGAAGAAACCTAAAGAAACCCTATGTTTTTTTGAACGGGCTAATAAGCTTAAGAAGGTGTAAGGATTAGTAAGGATCAGAAAAAATATATGCAAAGGCTGGTGTCTTTGAAACATTTGTTCAGATTTCTTGGCGGTATGTGAATTTGATAGAAATTAAATGAAACTTAACAACATAAAGATGTGTTGTTAAGTCCTGCTGGATTTTGGTGTTTAATTAGATCAGATGAGTAGTTTTATTATTGTGTTTGTTAAACTGATGTAAAGATTTTAGGTATTTACTGCAATCCTGAAATTTAGATTTTAGAATTTGTATTTAACAGAAATTTTAAAAAGAAGAATATTAATATTATGAGCATCATTTATCCTTTTGTGTACATCTATAAACCTAGTCCGAGATCTTTTTTAAAAATCAGTATATAGCCTGGAGCACTGTGCGTCTATCCTCCAAACATGAAGGCATGCTGGTGTTTTTAAAATGATCTGATGTGTGATGGAGTGTGTTGTAAGGAAGACAATCTCCACGTTGCAGCTTGGAAAATAAGAAGTCTGAAACAAGCATTGGAAATGCAATAGGTCTCGCAGCATTAGAGTTAGTGCTTTTAGAATTGTTTATGGGTTTTTTTTGTAAATCTTTAGCATTTTTGTTTCCTGTAGCCAATGCTAAAGAATAACAAATAAAAAAAGCCATAAACAATTCTAAAAGCTCTAACTCAAATGCTCCGAGACCTATTGCACTGTGTGAGGGTGAGGGGTTGAGGGTGAGTGAGGGTGAGGGTGGGTGAGGGTGAGTGAGGGTGAGTGAGGGTGAGTGAGGGGTTGAGGGTGAGTGAGGGGTTGAGGGTGAGTGAGGGGTTGAGGGTGAGTGAGGGGTTGAGGGTGAGTGAGAGTGAGGGTGAGTGAGGGTGAGGGTGAGTGAGGGTGAGTGTGAGTTAGGGTGAGGGGTTGAGGGTGGGTGAGGGTGAGGGGTTGAGGGTGAGTGAGGATGAGTGAGGGTGAGTGAGGGGTTGAGGGTGAGTGAGGGTGAGTGAGGGTGAGTGAGGGTGAGTGAGGGTGAGTGAGGGTGAGTGAGGGTGAGTGAGAGTGAGGGTGAGTGAGGGTGAGTGAGGGGTTGAGGGTGAGTGAGGGTGAGGGGTTGAGGGTGAGGGGTTGAGGGTGAGGGGTTGAGGGTGAGGGGTTGAGGGTGAGGGGTTGAGGGTGAGTGAGTGAGGGTGAGGGGTTGAGGGTGAGTGAGTGAGGGTGAGGGGTTGAGGGTGAGTGAGGGTGAGGGGTTGAGGGTGAGGGGTTGAGGGTGAGGGGGTGAGGGGTTGAGGGTGAGGGGTTGAGGGTGAGGGCGAGTGAGGGTGAGGGGGTGAGGGGTTGAGGGGGTGAGGGTGAGGGGTTGAGGGTGAGTGAGTGAGGGTGAGTGAGGGTGAGTGAGGGTGAGGGGTTGAGGGGGAGGGGTTGAGGGTGAGTGAGGGTGAGGGGTTGAGGGTGAGTGAGGGTGAGGGGTTGAGGTGAGTGAGGGTGAGGGTGAGTGGGGGGTTGAGGGTGAGTGAGGGTGAGTGAGGGTGAGGGGTTGAGGGTGAGTGAGGGTGAGGGGTTGAGGGTGAGTGAGGGTGAGGGTGAGTGAGGGTGAGGGGTTGAGGGTGGGTGAGGATGAGTGAGGGTGAGGGTGGGTGAGGGGTTGAGGGTGAGTGAGGGTGAGTGAGGGTGAGGGTGAGTGAGGGTGAGTGAGGGTGAGTGAGGGTGAGGGGTTGAGGGTGAGGGGTTGAGGGTGAGTGAGTGAGGGTGAGGGGTTGAGGGTGAGTGAGTGAGGGTGAGGGGTTGAGGGTGAGTGAGGGTGAGGGGTTGAGGGTGAGGGGTTGAGGGTGAGGGGGTGAGGGGTTGAGGGTGAGGGGTTGAGGGTGAGGGCGAGTGAGGGTGAGGGGGTGAGGGGTTGAGGGGGTGAGGGTGAGGGGTTGAGGGTGAGTGAGTGAGGGTGAGTGAGGGTGAGTGAGGGTGAGGGGTTGAGGGGGAGGGGTTGAGGGTGAGTGAGGGTGAGGGGTTGAGGGTGAGTGAGGGTGAGGGGTTGAGGTGAGTGAGGGTGAGGGTGAGTGGGGGGTTGAGGGTGAGTGAGGGTGAGTGAGGGTGAGGGGTTGAGGGTGAGTGAGGGTGAGGGGTTGAGGGTGAGTGAGGGTGAGGGTGAGTGAGGGTGAGGGGTTGAGGGTGGGTGAGGATGAGTGAGGGTGAGGGTGGGTGAGGGGTTGAGGGTGAGTGAGGGTGAGTGAGGGTGAGGGTGAGTGAGGGTGAGTGAGGGTGAGTGAGGGTGAGGGGTTGAGGGTGAGGGGTTGAGGGTGAGTGAGGGTGAGGGTGAGTGAGGGTGAGGGGTTGAGGGTGAGTGAGGGTGAGGGGGTGAGTGAGGGTGAGGGGTTGAGGGTGGGTGAGGGTGAGTGAGGGTGAGGGGTTGAGCAGAGTTAAGGGGGCATGCTGGGACAGAGGGGAAAGAAAGGCCCTGAGAAGAAAGAGGGACAGACGGGCTAGCAGAGGGGGATAACAGGGGTGGGGTGGGGGGAAGAGAAGATGGCAGTGAAGGCGGGAGGCTGTCAGAGGGAGCCTGGTTGACGAGCTGGGAGAGAGGGTGAGAGAGACGGCAGGATGAGAGAGAGGGTGAGAGGATGGAAGAGAGATGGCCGGATGGGAGAGAGATGGCAGGATGGGAGGGAGGTGGCCCGATGGGAGAGAGCAGCCAGGATGGGAGAGAGTGTGAGAGAAATGGCAGGATGAGAGAGAGATGGCAGGATGGGAGAGAGAGATGTCAGGAAGGGAGAGAGATGGCAGGATGGGAGAGAGAGATGGCCGGATGGGAGAGAGTGTGAGAGAAATGTCAGGATGTGAGAGAGATGTCAGGATGTGAGAGAGATGGCAGGATAGGAGGATAGGCGAGAGGGCGTCAGGCAGACAGAGAGAGAGAGTGGGAGGAGCAGTGACTCTGTTACAGACAGATCGAGGGAAGAAGGGAGAGAGGTGAGGGGAGGGAGAAACGGCGGCCGCGATTACTGACACTTCAGGAGAGAGGGCGCGTGAGGAGAGCTGAGAGTGACAATGTCAACAAAGGACGGGAGGGCATGAAGAAAGGAGACCCCCTTGCAGAGGTGACGGGCAGAGAAGAAGAGACAGCGACTGGTGAAGGGTCATAGACAGAGGGCAATGGGAGAGAAAGGCGACATTGGCAGGGAGAGAGAGCAGTGATGGAAACACAGTTCATTAGACAGGAAGCGTAAAGGGTGTGAGGCTGGAGGGGGTACCAGGTGCGGCCCCCGCTCGGGGAGACGAGGTGGAAACAGAGAGAAGCGCTCCACAGCCAGAGGCAAAAGACGGGGTCCGGGCACAGGCGAGGAACGAGGGCACATTGGGTACAGGCAGCATTCATAACAGGGCGCGCTGGTGAGCGCCAAGCCTTCCTGCCCCCCAGGCCTGGAGAACAGACAGCAAGGCCCAGCTGCAGCCGCCCTGGCCTCCCGCCAGCCCCAGGAGATCAGCCGCCTGCAGGAGGAGTGATTCACCGCGGCGGCACAACGGAGCCTGTGTGCAGCGGCAGCGGCGGGCCGAGGGCCTGCTTGTTTTGGAACAGACGTATTGCATTGAAAAAATAAAGTTTACGAGGGCTTGAACCGGAGCTCAGCGACCGCTGCTCTATTTTAAGAAGCGTCTCGCGCTGTCACATAGACGCAGGCAGCGCGAGGCGCGTCTTTGCTCGCTGAAATGGTTTGCGAGATGTTTGTCACGAGCAAATGTAGCGCCTTGAAATAATAACGGGGCACTGCGCTGAAATATTGTGTAAATCAGTGTGCATAAAAAAGGTGGCGTTCTGAATTGAAAATGTACATACTGGCTGGTTTGTCACTCCTTGATTCTGGTGGTGAAAACCCTAACAAGACGAAGAGAGCGAGAGTGAGCTGGCCCTGGAAACGCCTCCCCTCCCTGCTGTTTGTTTCAACAGAAAGAGGAGAGGAAGCAGCGCTGCTTGCCAGCACAGCCGCCCATAGGCAACAAGACGGAGGGAAGAGAGGGGAGGGGGGAGGAGAAATGCGACACGGCGGGAAGGGGAGGGGGCGGAGCGGGTAAAATAAACAAGACGGAGGGAAGAGAGGGGAGGGGGGAGGAGAAATGCGACACGGCGGGAAGGGGAGGGGGCGGAGCGGGTAAACAAAGACGGACGTGCACTCGCTTTTAAGCTCAATGCGCATGCGCATTGAGCTTAAAAGTCACGGGCACTGCAAGGAATCGCCACGATTCCTTGCAGTGTGGATAAAGAGTGGATAAGTCCCAATACTCTCGCCTTGCTCGATGCGCATGCGCATCGACAGGCGAGACCTAAAAAGCAATAGCAGTAAAGTAATATGTAGTAGATGCACTGTACAAGCTATAAAAACCAAGTAGAAAAGTAGTCAGTACGCCATAGTCATGGGCATCAGTGGTGTGGGGTGCGCGAGATGTACCCCCCCCAGATTTCAGAGTGGAGGGGACATAAGGAACAAGGGTGGGAGGGGACGAGGGACCAAAATATTTTTCCCTCTCACTTCCATGATTCTCAGTGCCATTAGCTTGTGAAAATGCTAGCTGTAATGGCCCTGAACTTGACCTGCTTCCAGTTACCCGTGACCAATCTGATAACCACATGGTGAAGGGAATGTCACAGAGGCTCCTATGCCCTGTGTCTTTTTATTTGTGCTGCTAACCCTCCAGCAATTGTTCTCACTTCATTGCCACAAAGCAGTGTTTGCTGATTGCTGTCTGCATCCTGCACCTGCTCAGTCCAACTGCACATGCTGCCTTGAAAGCAAACACTGCAGGGCAACAAGGAATATTTGAAGAGGCAAAAAAAAGTCTCGCTCAGTCTGAGGCCTGCAGGCTTCCACTGCCATAGAAGGTAAAGAGGATGGTCGCTGGAAATACAGTAGTTGCCTAAAATAGATAGATAGGTACGTTTTTATTGCACAGTTACTTAAAATCATTGTAACTAGTCACATTTTTTTTAAAAGAAAAACTGTAAGAGTACAACAACTGGTAGTACCTTACAGACATTTTGTAATCCTATTCCTCACCAAGGACATAGGTTTAAAGTCACTATAAATTAGAAGAAGGTGCTTTGGATATTATGCAGGTTGCCCTAAAATTCAGGGGAATGATCGGGCTTCATCAAGGTTATTGCAGCTGTCATACATTTCATAAAATGTGCGGTCACCTCTCTTACACTCTCCTAATGCATCTTGGCAAGTCCGAACATTTATGTTGCGCCAAATGGGGCAGAGCCAGAATTTCCTTAAGGCGGTCAATTTCCTGCAGATACATAAAACATGAGTTAATGAATCTTCCCCATTTGCGCAAAGGCGGAACTATGCCCTTCTCGCCCTGGTAGCTCCCACCGTACCTAAATGTCAGCAAAGGAACTAGGCCGAAGCATAGCCTCATTAGTTGGTGCTTCCTTATTGGCTTGAGGGAAGTCGAAAGAAAGTAGGGCAGTGCCCCACAATTGTAGAGTATTGACATCCAACTCCCATGACAATTTTTTTACTGCCAATGCATCACGTTCTGCCGACAATTAATTTGCTTGTTTTATTAATAGTTTTAATAGTTAAAAGACTTGAATATGGTGGCGGTGTCTGCAAGACACCGCCATCCATATTACTATGCAGGCGAGATGCAGCCTTCTTGCTGCCACGGAAAGGCATGCGATGTTCGCAGTTGGGAGCCCGTTGGGGGCCCCCAGGGTGTTGGGGGGGTGCGGGGTGCACATGGGGGGTACCTATGGTACCCCCCTGCCCCCTGCATTTGCATGGACAACTTGGCAGGCACCGTGAGGTGCCTGCCACATTGTGCATGCAAATGCACAAATGCCTTTTTTGCATTGCAGCGGGTGCTGCTGACAGCACTGCCCACCGCAATGTAAAAAATGCTGGATGTGCCCGCCAGTGTGGCGGGTGCATTCTAATTGTATATGCGGGACTGCCGCACACATAGCGGGCGGTCCCATTCCCCGATGCGATGACGGGTGGGCTTTGTCTGCCCGACATCGTAATAGAACCCTTAGCTTTTACTAGGCACTGCTGTGATGTCAGCTTGAATTCCATATGGATTTGTGCGTGCGGTTTAGAGTTTAGTAGCAAGAACACACTACGGTGGCAAGACGACTGTGCCCTGTCCAACTAGGCTGCCATTTTATCTCTGAAGATCATTGCCCCATACGCCACCATTGGTAAAAGCTTTAGTCCACTCCCTTAAGCAGTGTGGGCAAGTCTTGTGTGATCATGGATTTTCACACTTTGCAAGAACGCTCCTTCAAGTAAGTTTGCTGCCCCTTGCTGTGCGGTGTTCATCATCATCTATGGTCCAGCCAGATGCCGAGGTACTTGTATGAGGTCACCACTTCAGGGGATTTTCCCTCTATGTGCCAAAAACATTTCCTGGCCCTTTCCTTGTTACTCGCATTACCTTCGATTTTACTATATTTATTTTCAACGAGTTGTCTTTGCAGTGTGATGTCAAGGCTGTCAACAGCCTCTGGAGCCCAACCGGGGTGTGATCTAAAAGTATTGTGTCATCCGCATACTGAAGGATTGAATTGGACTCCCCAAGAGTTTTGGTGGAAATGCTCTGTCTCGTGCAAGCTATTCTGGGAGGTCTGCAAAATACAAGTTGAAAAGTATTGGAGCCAGTATACAGCCTTTTTGGTTTTGATTTTGTTGGTAGTAGCCCAGCCTGAGGTGACTCTTATTTTTACCCACGTGTTTGAATATAGGGTGATAATTGCAATTAGTAAGGTCTGTGGGATGCCCGAGTTGTTTAATTTTTCCCACAGTCTTACACCTGATACACTATCAAATACAGTTTGGAAATCAACTAACCCACAATGCCTGATGTGTTGATCAATGCTTTAAGTAACACATAATCTACTCGGCCTTCACTCAATAGTGTAACTTGTGCTATCAAGTTGTTTTTCACATAAATTGATAACAGCCCCCCCCCCCGAAGGGTGGCCCCTTGCTAAAGAGATTATTGCGTTTGAGCCGTAGACTGTAAAGTCCTGCCAGGGAACTGATTTCAGGGCCCAGGTTTCTTGTAGCGCGATGACATCGAACCTTCTTAGTTGGTGTATTCATGGTATTTTAGTTTCGTCGTTATTTAGCCCATGTGCATTCCAAGAACAGATTTTTAGATTTGAGGTAAAGGTCTTTTTTTTATTTTTATACATCTGAATGTTGGGTACTTGGGGCAAGAGCCTGGGAGAGCCAGGTCCAATCTTGAGAATTCTTCCATTGGATCGTGCATTGGTGCTTACCTCCTTCTTTATCCGTTGAAATTTGCAAGGATCCTTCTCTGAGTGGTAACGTTCTTGAACCTTCTCTGATTCCATATAGAATGGACTTTACTCTGGGTCTTATCAAGTTGCTTACTTGATCGATTTTTTCTTTTTCTTTTAGGAAAGCTGGATACCTTGAGGTTGCTGCTTCTCTAACATAGATGCCCCAACTTTGCAATTTGTTTCTGTTTCTTCCTAAGGCTCTTGCCATTCCTGAGTTGAGGAAAGTAATTTCAGTTGCCTCATTTTTGTCATCACTGTTTTGGGGGCGAAAACCCACGCTTTCAATATCGGTAGTGCTTATTTTCCTCAGACCTGGCAGATGAGAGCAGAGGTTTAAGATGTTCCCTCTTTTAAGCATACCCCATTTCTCTTGCGCGGTGTACTCAGGTTACTGCATCACCTTTAAATCTCCTGGCTTCATTTTTGTGGTCGCATTATGGCTTGACTTGTCTTGCTGTAATGGCTGTCCTGGTGGAGAGCCATTTTCATCCTCCCTGTGGTCTAGGGTTGGGCTTTGGTGGCTAAAAACGTAGTCTCGAAATTGGTTTGTTGGGCCATTTTACTTTGGGTTATCTCCCTCTATCATATTCTGGGATTGTTGTCTGTTATCGCTACTTTCCACAGTGAGTGTTCATTATTGGTTTGACGCCTTTGCCTCCTGTGCTCGGTAACTTTAGCACCCCTTGGGATGCCCTACTACCACTCTGATTTTCCCCTTCTGCTCGTGATCGAGCGTACAGTGGGCCTTCCAACCACCCTTGCTCTGCTTCTATGTTACTTCCTGGTTTGCATACTTTCCTTCGCCTTCCATTTGTTTTTGCGTCCCGTGTTTTTTGGTGTTCATCCTCTGATATATTTTGCTCCAGGTGCTCCATGCTCTAAGGGCATAGTTCCAGGCACCTTAAAGGAGGCCATACTGTCCCCCTATTGAAGAAACCGGGGGCAGACCCCATTAACCTTTCTAACTACCGCCCAATTTCCCTCTTGCCCTACTTGGCAAAGATCCTGGAGGCCCATGTCACTAAGCACCTCTCGAAGTTCATTGAAAGCTCTAGCTTTCTGGAGCCCAATCAAGCAGGCTTTAGGCCTGCACATTCTACAGAGACTGTCATCCTGGCAGTACTAGATGCTCTGAGGTGAAATGCTGACAAGGGGGCCCCTCAAGCCCTGGTGCTCCTGGATTTGTCGGTCATGTTCGACACGGTGGACCATAACATCTTGTTGCACCATGTCGGACAAGCGGGCATCCAGGCCCCTGCCTACGAGTGGATTAAGTAATTCTTTCAGGCAGAACACAAAAGGTTTGTCTGGGTCCATACACTGCCACTAAGTTATCTAAGGTATGTGGAGTACCTCAGGGTTCCTCTCTCTCACCACTGCTATTCAACCTGTATCTCCGGCCGTTGACTAATAAAAAAAATGGAAGATCACGGTTTTCAATTACGCCGATGATCTTCAGATCATCTTCCCTCTGGACTCCCCTAATGCGGCAACTGAATTCCAAGCAGTGATGCTCCACATGCAACAGTGGATGAATCACAATCAACTTAAACTAAACCCAAGGAAAACAGAACTTGTTTTGCCAGGAAATAGCGTGTCACATTGGGGCCCGCATTTCTGGCCAACGGTATTAGGCCCCCCCCCCACACCTTCAGACTCCGTGAAGAGTCTAGGGGTGATCATCGACTCCGATCTCTCCCTTAAAGAACACGTGGGGGCAGTGATCTCCACTAGCATGTTTCAGCTGCGAAAAATTAGGAAGCTCTCCAACCTGTTATTGGACACTGCCCTCGTGCAAGTGGTGATCTCCTTGGTGCTATCACGCCTTGACTTCTCCAACTCCCTCTATCTTGGGTTACCCCAGACCTCACTCCGTCGCCTTCAAATCGTCCAAAATCAGGCAGGAAGATTGATACAAAAAACTCCTAGATGGCAGTCGGCTAGACCCTTGCTACGTAAACTGCACTGGTTGCCCATCGCACAAAGAGGTGCTTTCAAGACAGGCTGCCTAATTTTTAAATCACTCCACTGCAACAGCCCTGAATTTAACCTCCGCTCGGCCTACCTCCACCTACTTGCCACCCCCTCCATCAAATTGAAAAAGCAAGGTGGTCGCAGGTTCTCATATTTAGTACCTAGGTTCTGGAACTCCCTCCCCCTGACGATTAAGACCAGCAATAATTTACTGAGCTTTAGAAAGGCCTTAAAGACCTGGTTGTTCTCTCAGCCCTGTTAACTTGCCTTGCCGCACCCTCCTTCATACATACCCAGTGCCAGGAAACTTATGGTGTCAGTGCGCTTTACAAATTTTTATTAACATTAACATTAACAGGTGTTGCACTTTTGTATTTCGGCTTGCCTCTTGTTCTGTTGTTTAGTTGGAGTACAAATCTCCTATTGAGGTTTTTGGGCTTTTGTGGCTGCCCCAAGCTTTTTCTCTCTCTCTTCCTTTGTGAATTACACTTATGACAGGCTCCGGTTGCTCTTTGTTTTCCTTGTTTTCATTTTGGAACTATTGTAGCAGAGGGCTCTCTCTGCCTTTCTAGCACTAGTTCAGCTTTTTCAGTTTTTTCTTGTTCTTCCTTGATATAGGCTGGCATCTCATGGGGGATCTCTTGGGGCTATTTATTGCTATTTTGTTTTCTGCATTGTTCATTGTACGGAGGTCTGCTCTTTCATGCTCAAGTATTTTGTTTTGTTCATTCCTTGAATTATTATTGTGTCTATTTTGTTTAATGTAGCTTTCTCGGGCATTGCCATGTTGGGTGACACACTCGGGCTCTTCCAGCGTTTGCTGCGGTGTCTCTGGATCCTTATGTGTAGTTGTCTAGACTTTCTCCCCCGGTTCCTTCTGATTGTTCGTCACTATCTTCTAATTTCAGATGTGAGGGATCTTTATTTTGCCTTAACTCATTTTAATCTTATTTTTGTTGCTGCTGTAGCACTGAATTTAGTCCCTGTGGTCGTCTGTTTGCATCCTTCTTCAAGTCCTCAATTAGAGAGCTTATTATTTCAGGCAGTATTTCTAGATTTTGTAATATTGGGCTGAAATGACAAGCCTCTTGCTTCCAGATCCGCTCTGCCATCTCCTGAGCTCTCAGTATCAAGGCGCTCAAACGATGTAATTTGCTATCTATGCCAGAGATTAAGCTGGCCACCATCTAGAGTATATTTATTTGAACATCCAGCTTATCTGTGTGCATGCATGCTGCATTTGTCATTGTGCTTAGAGCTGTATTGGTGGTTTTTAGGAGGCTCTCAATCTTTGGAGCAGATAGCACAGAGTTGTCTTCCCCCCTTACCGATCCTACTGCCGGGGTCTCCTTGTCCCGAATGATAAAACAAGAGTTTGAGTGGTTTGTTAGGAGGTTCTCAGATTGGCTGGCTGGCGGAGTAACATATTCTTCCCTCCTTGCCACTCCTGTGGCAATCTCTTTTTCATCAGTGATAAAACATGAATTCAATAAGTTTGACAAGTTTGAGCACCAGCTTGCTAATAAGCACAATCTCCTTTTTGTTCAATGTTATATTCCTTATTTCTGCTGCTCTCGTTTAGATTGCTGTTGTCTCCTATATTATTTTGTGGCTGTGCAGGGGTTATATCCACTATTGAGATGTTACTTGTATTGATCTTAGCTTGTATCTGGCTTGTCGCTTTCCCTATATCATTGTCATGTAGTCTGGGAGTAACTTGAGAAGCAGCAGCTGGTTTCAAGGTTAACCTGGTCCGTGATGCTTGATTAGCTCCTTCCAATTGGCCTCTTTTTTGCTCTAGTTCCATAGAGCTGCCCGTCTAGCTCTTTGGGGTCGTCATATTGGTCGTCGGGCTCTTTGCACTGGTTGACGAAACCTATATTGGTGATAAATGATGTAACTGGAATTTCAGGGAGTCTGAGGATTCTGAGTGTATGTGGCCCTGTTGGCTTTTTCCCCAAGATTTTTCTTCTTGTGAGAAGCCCTGGCTCCTTCTTTGGATCGAGCGCCCTTTAGAGATTTCTCCCTTTTACTCTCCCTTAGTTGCCCTGCATTTATAGCTGTGTCTAATCTTGGTGCTATTGGTGCTATTACCCCCTTTCCTAAGATTATTACGTCCGTGGTCAGCAGTTTTGGAAGTTTTTTTTAAAAAAATATGCGCCCCTACTGTGCATAGCGCTTGTGAACTCATTATTTTTGGAGAGGTAGTCTGGGGGATTTACTTTCTGTCGTTTCCTGATTGTCGAGGTTAGGTACTTCCTGATGTCTTCGCTATGATTGTTGATTTTGACTGGAGTCCAAGTTGTTGTTGATGGGTGCTCCACCTGTTGGTCTTCATTAGGCCAATTTAGCTGCTTTCCCCTTCTTCCTCAGTGGACCTGGCAGTTTCTGTTTTGTTTTGCCAGAATGAGGACCGGGTCCGCAAATCTAGCCTGCACTCTGTGGCCCTTCTGCCGTGGGTAGAGACCTAGAAGGTAACTTTCAGCTGAGTACTCCCAACTTCCTCATTCAGGGTTGTAGTGATCTGCCTCCAGTAGGGGAGCAAGGCAGGGCAGGCCCTGAATAAATGCAATAAATTGGCGTCTTGCACAGGACACCTCGGACATGATGCTGTGGTATTGGGGGGAATGGGGTGTATTCTATGCGGTGTTAGATAAGCACGCTCCATTTTCAAGTATTGTATGGATTTTCGTTGTGAGCACTGTTCCCTGTAAGATGCGCGCCCGGCATCTCTGCCCTCTCGAGCGCGCAGTGCTGTGTGTGAAGCGTGCACTCAACAGCACATTCCAGGAGTGCGTGTGCCAAAGGGAAGAAAGTGCTCCTGCACTTGCTGCCTTTATTTTTAACTAGAGCGCGGCTTTGGGGCTGATTGGTTGCCCCTTTGAAGCATTTATGTTAATCAAAAAGCCCATCAAGGGCTACATTTAACATAAATACTTTCAAAAGGCAACCAATCAGCCCCACAGTGACGCTTTAGTTAGAAAAGAAATGCAACAAGTGGTCAAACATGATTTGTGCTTTCAGAATCATTTGAAAGCACATGTTCGTGCTTTTAAACTTGATGGGAGGTAAGTAACAGCTTCTGCTATGTGTTAGTCTGGGAACCGAAGGGATTCCTTAGCCCGGCACATGCTTTCGAATTGGGGAGGGTGAGTGAACAAAGCAGGAAAAATTGTCACCAAAATACAAATGTTTTATTTATCGTCAAACTCGTCTTTGTAGAAATCCAAACATGCTTCTTTGTAGCTCTTATTGGGACCATATAACCAAGCATGACTTTTTCATGCTTTATATATTGTTTTTGAACACGTCTAACCAGAAAGTCGGAATGGTTACTTTTATTAGCTCAGGCGTACTTTAGGTGACTCCAAACATTATATCCATTGAAGTCTACTGTGCACACCTTCTTTTTAACTTTTTTTCTTTTTTAGTTGAACTTACTCATTCCTGAACAATGTGTTTTACCATCGAAAATAAATGAAATCATGACAACGCTTTTGGAGTACATGGCTTAACAAGTCTTTTTGAAAATTGAAATTGAGTTTTAAATGGAACAAAACGCTTTGCGCCCGTTAAAGGAACGTCATTACGGTCCGATTTTTCAAGTACTTTAGGTGACTGCCAGATTCAGGTTTCTCTTTCTCTGTTCTGTGATATAAAATGATTGTATCCGTCCCCTCTTGGTGACATTACGTCCATCATCTCCTTGTGTTTGCATTGTTTTTTGGAGCAGTGCTGATTATATTGTATTGTTTTACGACCAAACATAACAAACATTTGAGACCAGATGTGTGGCTAAGTAAAGTTGGTGCACTGTTGTCTTTTCTTTTGCCTTGAACTGCCGCAAATATACTGTTCGCTTGGATATTTGACTGTTTCAGCCATTTCCTTCAAAGCTTTATCCCTGCCAACATTATGGGCGTGGTTATCACTCTTCAGTGTCTGAGTGTGTGTTTGAAACTGCTGAAAACGAAGAATTTAGCATTTGGCATAAAACTTTTCAAACTTTGGGCTTTGTAGTCCATGGACTTCTACACCTTATCTATCTATATCTGTACTACTATTATAAAGAGAGAACTGTGTCCTTTGAGGCGGGTAAACTCGAAAAGTACAACACCAATCACAACACCCAATACAGCGTTGGAAAGGGGAGGTCCAGGAGATGGACATAGGCTATATAAATGGACACCATATACACTAAAAAGGGGGGGCGCCATCAGTGGTAAAGTAGTCCCTTCTGGGCGTTATATGTGGGCATTAACATTCAGAGAGGCAAGTTGTGGGCATTAACATTGTAGTTCACGGTGCAAAACCAAACAGTGAGGAGATGTGGCCGTGAGATGTGGGCGTTAGATGTGGGTGTTAACATTCAGAGAGGCAAGTTGTGGGCGTTAGATGTGCGAGGAGAACATTGAGATGCGAGGAGATGTCACGGTGCAAAACCAAACACACCATTCGCGTTCACAGTGCAGCGTATTTCAACCATTCGCGCTCACAATGTGGAGTATTTCAAACGCGCAATAATCACAGTGCAGCGTATTGCAAACGCGAAATATTCACTCACACACACATCTTCGGGGAGGCAGATTCATTGACCTGGGCGTTACCGTTGTACGCTGACATCAGGGACGGGGCGCGGCTTGCATTCGTGCGCTCCTCACGCGCTCATCGCGCGCTCAGGGCCTCGCGTACACAAAGGGACGCGGCTTTCACAGCCGACCAATCACGCCACATAACTCGCATAACACCTGCAAGCCTTGCAAGGAATATTTTATAAACAATTTCACCATTGGTCACGCTCCTGCTTTGTCACAGGGGGATGGCCTCAAGCAAAAGAGGCGCGGCTTACACAGCGTTTCGCGGCTTAGGCGAGTAAGCGTTCTGCCGTTCTGAAGCTGCAATATTTATCGCACGGAGATATCATACATAAAAAAACCAGGCTTTCGCATGGTTTTTGCCCTTAAGCGAGTCAGCGTTCACCACAGTACTTGCGTTCTAAACCTAAGAACAAAGCTACGGATTCACTCACCGCTATCTGTGTTACCACTGTAACACTCCCACTTATTGCGCGCTAAGGAGAAAACTTGACGTCAGTGCTTAAACACTCGCCGCTATCTGGGTTACCACTGTAACACTCCCACTTATTGCGGCACTAAGGAGAAAACTTGAATTCAGGGCTTAAACAAATACTTCACTCGTCAACATCACCAAGTGCTACATAAAATATCGTCTTGGCAGAAGCAACAGCATTCTCACGGGGGGCAAGGACAAACAAGGAAACACGAGTAACATTAACTAGAGGGACCTTTCGCAGCTATCTGTTTTACCAGTGTAACACTCCCACTTATTGCGGCTTAAGAGAAGACTGCTTCACTCATGGGCAGTTATATGTTGCACTCTCTCGGACAAGAAATGTTCTAAATCAATTTATTGTACATCCAAATTCTAATGAAACGAAAAATGTTGTTTACCACAAAATATTACTATCATTCTATATTCCTTCATTAACAAGATTACACAATTTATTTTTCGAACCCGGACAACGTCGGGACGGGCTGCTAGTACTAATATAATAAAGAGAGAGCCCAAACCTTTGAGGCGGGTAATCTCAGGAACCACAGCACCAATTACAATACCCAATACAGCGTTGGAAAGGGCAGTTGCAGCAGAAGGACATAGGCTATGCAGACGTCCACCATATACATTTAAAAGGTAAAAGAACCGTGCCAGCAAAGTAGTCCTTCATGGGCGTGTCTGCGTTGTGCTGTGGGCGTGTGCTGGGGGCGTGACAAATGCTGGGGGCGTGTGGTACGTTCCGCCCTTCATGCCATGTCTCATATTGGATCACTGAAATATTATCGACGGACACATTATCGACTTACCAAAATATCGTTGACAAATTATCGACGACAAAAATATCGACTTACTATACCTATTACACAAATTACAAAAATATCGAGTAAAAAATATCGAGTACTAACTATATCGAATACATAAATATCGCTTAAAAAAATATCGACTACAATTATATCGTTGGACATGAAATTAGCCCTAACACTACAAAAATATCGACTACAAAAATATAGACTACCACAATATCGTTAAAAAAAAATATCGAGTTCATGTTTGCACACTTTTCTTTATAAAATACCATCTTTATCATCAATAAAAGTCATTTCTCACTAAAAAAAACGTTTCACATATAATACCTGTTTCTTACATAACATTACTATTAAACCACATTTACTATACATTCTATTACATGCATTTTATCATTTTCTATTATTCTTTGCATTTAACTAACATTTTCATTACTTATTTTGACATATAAATATATTTCATTTAAACACGAACCTGCTTTAATGCGGGAACAACCACATACCACCATTCTCACATCAACAAACACTCCAATTAACTTAAAAAAATTCAAACTAGCCTATACTATGCTTCCTTACATCCTACAACCAATCAAATCAAAGCACACATAACACATATACTATAAAAGGGCTACATGCATTCTACCATTTGTTGCTGCTACCTCTCTGGAAAGTAGATGCCAACACTTTGAAGATTTTGTTGCAGAATAAACATCTTTAAAGATCCAGCTTACTAGCTAATTAATCAAGTAAGTAACACAGCATTTTTGTAGAAAACTAAATTAGAAGTGCACTATTTTCCTGACATCTCTTAAGTCTTACACTTATTTTATTTTCATGTCTTCCTACTTTTCTGATAGAAACTACTCCAAAACAATTCCTATTACATGGTCATATTTCTTCATGTGCAAAATCAGATAGTAAGTATATAATAATTCTCTGTTACACAGCAACTGCTTTTTTTAAACACTAATTTACAAAAGTATTTATTTTTCATTAACATTATATTTACAGATATACAGAAATTGTGCTATTTCTACAGCAAAAACGATAAAACTACCCTAATTACACATGTAAGTATAGATGTGTTTGTTATAAAACGGCAAATTTCATTAATGCACATTTTTAAACAACATATCTTGCTTTTTACATCTTCCCTATAGATCATTTGAAAGATCCAAGATCAATTATAGCAAAACACAAGAATACCCTTCAGAAAAATGTAAGTATAATTGTTATTTGCTAAAATGTGGGCACAAAAAACGCTAACTATATTCTTAACACCATGTTATTTATTTTGAATTGCCTCTACAGATATTCAGAAAACATCATACATCTATTCTACATATCATATGAAAACATCCTACACAAAATATACCAATATAGAAGAATAGCCTTGTAAAAAATGTAAGTATATTTATCATTTCTCTAAAACTGCCGAAAATAACACAGTCTATGTTCTTAACAAAATCTTATCCATTTTATATTTCCTCTACAGACATTCTGAATACATCATACAGCTATTCTACCTACAACAAATAAAACGACATATGTAGAAGTTAGTATACGTTTAAATCTGTTACATTTCCAAACGGTTCAGTATTAAAATTATAATATTTTGCTTTTATTTCTTCTATCTACTCTACAGATCATACCTGTACTAAATTGATGAACTCCACCAATTACTACTATTCTACTATTTAAACAAGTAAGTATATGTAATGCTTACATCAAATGCACTAGTAGACAAAAATGACAACTGCTTTTGAGTAGGAAATACGTTTGTAATATATAAACATTAACGTTGTTTTTCTATATTTTCATACCAACAGCAAATAAAGACATACATACAAGACCATCATTCAAAAGACATTTCTGCTTCTGTGACTACTACTTTGATTAACTGTAAGTATAAATGCATCACTAATGATGTTAGCACCACATAAGTAAAAAAATGTGTACTGATTTTGTTTCTTTCTACTCTTTCCTAGAACAAGTAAATCAAAATGACTGAAGGTGCAGAATTTGTCATGTCTCAGAAAAATAAATTGCTATTATGCTACATGGGTTATGTGTATAATCAGGAGAGACAAAGTGGTAGAAAGGTTTTTTGGAAGTGTACAAAATACTACTCCAACAAATGTTATGGGAGGGCCACTACCGAGGAAACTAATGTGCTATTTACTAGAGAACATAATCATCCCCCAAATGTCACCGAAATTGAAATTAGAGATGCCTTAGAAAGTATTAAAAGTGCAAGCAAACAAAGTGACAAACCCACCACCCAAATACTTAAAGAAGAACTGGTAAAAATCCCTGCCCATGCTTCAGGGCAACTACCCTCTATTGACTCCCTGAAACGCACTATTGCACGCACCAAACGACTCACTAGCACAACCCAACCCAACCCAACTTGTTTTGAAGAAATTATTATTTCACCCGAAATGGCCATCACACACAATAAAGATAAATTTATTCTTTTTGATAATGAAAGCAGTACAAACCGAATAATTATGTTTGCAACTGCAAGTAATTTACGAAAAATCCAACAGTGTCCCCAATGGATGATGGATGGAACATTTAAACCCTGCCCAAAACCTTTTTACCAACTGTATTCCATCCACGGTTTATACCATCATTCTAACATACCTTTCATTTACTGTTTGCTACCCAACAAACAGCAAACAACCTACACCGAAATTTTAAATGTTCTCAAAACGGAAATCAATAATTATTTTCCCGAAAAAATAATTATTGATTTCGAATTAGCTATGATAAATAGCATTTTGAGAACATTTCCACACACAGCAATCCAGGGTTGCTGTTATCATTTTAATCAGAGTATATGGAGGCATCTCCAAAAATCTACTTTAAGTGTACTATACTCTACAGATAGCACCTTTGCCTATCAAGTTAAAAAGTTAATAGCCCTGGCCTACGTCCCTGTTACAGATGTTGCTGAACATTACAATTTATTAATTGACAGCGCATATTATAAGAGGAATGAGGATAAGCTAACACCATTGCTAGACTATTTTGAAGACACTTGGGTGGGAAGGTTGCACAGATCAGGACATCGACGCCAGCCCAAATTCCAAATCCCTTGGTGGAATGTCTATCTCAGTACTTTAAACCAAGAGGCGAAAACCAACAATAGTGTTGAAGGGTGGCATAATGCTTTCCAAGCAACTACAAACAGAGGCAAACCCACTTTCCACAACCTTCTTGAAGCTTTGAAAAAAGAACAAAGCTATCAGGAACTAAGAATGGAACAATCAGTGTCACAAATAGGGCCCAAACTCACTAAACAAACCCAACAAATGTTCCGACTACTTCAAAGTCAAGTCACATTATACCCTACAACTAGAGGTTTAGAATACCTGGCAATAATAGCAAAAAGTCTTCTATAAAAATGTCAAGTAAATATACGAATGTCTTCTTACAATACTAATAAAATTCACATGTCATAAACATATATAATGAATTATAAATTAAACATATTTGTTTGACAAACTTTTAAAATTTATGTAAAAAAATTTGTAACAAATATGCAATGTTTATAATTTTTTATAACATACACATAACATTAGAAATCGACATTTCCCACCCAATCAAAATTGTAAAATAAATACTTACAATTTTTGGACTTGAGAGACGCAATCAAGGAAAAATCAATCCATACAATCCAATCCAATATCTTACTATTCCAATATGGGATAACCCTCAAAAACCCGAAAATAAATTGTAAAACGTAAAAAAACGCTCCAGGAAATCCCGAAAACAGTAGTGTGTACACGTTAGGATTTAAAGTTATATACACACTATTTAAAAAAAACGGTCACGCATATCAATGTATCAATCCGATTCGAAACCCTCCAAAAAACCCGAAAAAGGTTTAAAAAGTTTAAAAACCGGTCCTGGCAAACCCGAAAAATAGGAGATAAAAGTCAAAATATAAGCATAATAACTTAAACATTTGTTTCTCCGTTAAAAAACACGCTTCCTTCCATGTAGTTTTCATGCGAGGAACCGAAACCTGTAAAATAACATACATAACGAAAGCCACCCACAAATACCCCCTTCACATTTGTAAATATACTAACAATTAACATTAACCATGTAAGAAGACATTTCCGAACACTTAAAATTAGACTTGAAGGAAAAAAAGCACGACACATCTATAACGGAAACTTTTCACCCAAACGCTACTTAAACTAATAATACATACACCAAAAAACACTACAGAGTTTGATTACACCCTCAAACATGACCACTTACTTATAATTTGTAGTTAAAAATAACCTTACCTCTCTCCACGCGAAGCAACTCCCAACCGCGAGCTTCTCCAGTCCTGAATGGAGCGCAATAACCTTACGCGGTAAAAAAGTAGTCCCCTTAACCCATTTGTGTAAAGGGATAATAGAATAAACAATGTGAAATATGAAATATATAATACATACACATGTATAATGTAACAAATTAATACACTATACTCATGACAATTTTCCTTTATTTAAAAAAATATATATTTAATATAAATTAATATATAATATGTATTATATATTAATAATATTAAATAATTATGTAAAACTTTGAATAAAAGATATAAATATTTAGTTATTCTGTATATTTATATGAATAATTTTGTGTATAATTTTAATAAAACATTATAAATGTTTATGGGAATAATTAATAATGATAAATAATATAACTTATTTATTGTTATTAATATAACAAGTAGAACCATTTAGTATATAAAGAATGGCCTGAAAAAAGTCTCTATTTTATCTGTGAATGTATATATTTTTGTGAATAATAAATGAATGTTTATGTTTATTAATTAATAATAATAATAATTAATAAAATATTTATTATTTTTATTAATTAGTAAAAAAAGATTATATAATTATTTCTAATTATAACAAAATTATATAATTGCTTTACTACAATTTGATAAATACCAGATATTATAATTAAACATATTGTTTCCCTATACAATTATAAACTTTACAACCAAAGCGATTTATATGTTTTATGTAAAAACAACATTGTGTGAATTATACACCAAGAAAATTTATTTTTGTATTTCAATTTATCCTAAGAAATGTAATAATACTCATGTTACTTGTTAAAAAGAAATATGTATTATATATTTTATTATATTAATATTTAATATTAACATTATTAAATATTAATGTAAGAAATATATAACAAATCATTGTTTAATGTATTTCTATATAAATACTTTAAATTGTAAATGACTGATGGGAATATGTCAAATTTACAGAAAGAATCTAGTAATCCAAATAATTTTTTACATTGACCACATGTATATAAATGTAAAGATGTTATTGTGAGAATAAAAAAAGTTTAAAAAAATGTGATGTTATATTTGTTTTTGATTTTATTGTAGTACACAATAAAAAAATTAAAAAATGTTTAATAAACTAATTTGAAAACATCTATGTTGCATTATTTTTTATTATTAAAATACAGTAATGAACAAATGTATACAAATGTGCTGCACACTGACCAATTTTATATGTATTGTTACTACTCCAGTCAATCTAAAATGATAGAAGCTGCAGGACAGTAGCAAAAATTATTTTACTATTCCTACTACACTCAAGGTAATACCATAAAATGTGGTGGAGACTAACCAATGTATTTTTATTAATCCAACTCGAGTGTTGATAATATTACTGATGGTGCTGGACCCCAACCAATTAATAATTAGAATTCCAACTCCACTATAGCTACTGTCTGGAAACATGCTAATACATAAATTGTTTTTATCTAAATAAAGGGTACTAATGTAAAGTTATAATAATAGCTATTTTCGTGTAAGAAAATTTAATGTATCACTGTTAAGTTAAACTATACATCAGCACTCTAAAATACCCAAAACTGTCCCAAAACACTAAAAAGACCCCTTCACCCTAAAGGCCAAAACTGACCCAGAACCCTACAAATACCCCTTTATCAACAAACTGAAAACTGACCCTGAACCCTACAAATACCCCTTACCCACAAACTGAAAACTGACCCTGAACCCTACAAATACCCCTTTACCCACAAACTGAAAACTGACCCTGAACCCTACAAATACCCCTTTACCCACAAACTGAAAACTGACCCTGAACCCTACAAATACCCCTTTACCCACAAACTAAAAACTGACCCAGAACCCTACAAATACTCCTTTACCCACAAACTGAAAACTGACCCTGAACCCTACAAATACCCCTTTACCCACAAACTGAAAACTGACCCTGAACCCTACAAATACTCCTTTCCCAACAAACTGAAAACTGACCCTGAACCTTACAAATACTCCTTTCCCAACAAACTAAAAACTGACCCTGAACCCTACAAATACCCCTTTACCCACAAACTGAAAACTGACCCTTAACCCTACAAATACCCCTACACCCACAAACTGAAAACTGACCCTGAACCCTACAAATACCCCTTTACCCACAAACTGAAAACTGACCCAAAACCCTACAAATACTCCTTTACCCACAAACTGAAAACTGACCCTGAACCCTACAAATACCCCTTTACCCACAAACTGAAAACTGACCCTGAACCCTACAAATACTCCTTTCCCAACAAACTGAAAACTGACCCTGAACCTTACAAATACTCCTTTCCCAACAAACTAAAAACTGACCCTGAACCCTACAAATACCCCTTTACCCACAAACTGAAAACTGACCCTTAACCCTACAAATACCCCTACACCCACAAACTGAAAACTGACCCTGAACCCTACAAATACTCCTTTCCCAACAACAGAAAACTGACCCTGAACCCTACAAATACCCCTTTACCCACAAACTGAAAACTGACCCTGAACCCTACAAATACCCCTACACCCACAAACTGAAAACTGACCCTGAACCCTACAAATAGCCCTTCACCCACAAACTGAAAACTGACCCTGAACCCTACAAATACTCCTTTTCCCACAAACTGAAAACTGACCCTGAACCCTACAAATACCCCTTTACCCACAAACTGAAAACTGACCCTGAACCCTACAAATACCCCTACACCCACAACCTGAAAACTAACCCTGAACTTCCCAAAAACTCCTTTACCCACAAACTGAAAACTGACCCTGACCCCTACAAATACCCCTTTACCCACAAACTGAAAACTGACCCTGAACTCTACAAATAGCCCTTTACACAAGAACTGAAAACTGACCCTCAACCTAAAAAATACCCATTTACCCACAAACGTACAAATTTTCCAAATCCCACTAAATACACCTTTACTCACGACTAGAAAAATGACCCAGAACCCTAAAAAATTAACCTATAACAAAAACTATGAAACAAAGCCAGAACACTATAAATAATAATGAACAAAACATTAAACATAAATATATAAAAAAAACTAATATTTTTTTAAAAAATATTATAAAATATATTATCACATTAGCTATAATAATAATTTAGATTAATTAATATTGTTTAATTCCAATTAATTAATTAACATCAACATTAATTAACACATTACATTTAAATGTATACAATTAATGTAATTAAGTCATTATTATAAATTAATTACCAATTAATTTATTTAAATGATATGCAATATATTAATTACATCATTAACTAATTATAATTAATGTGTTAGCAATTAATAAATGTAAATAATATACTAATTCTTAATACAATAAATCACTAATTATTATTAATTAATAACCAATGTATCAATTAAAATCATATACAAATTAATTTTTAAAAATATTGATTATTAATAATCAATTAATCAATTAATCAATTAAATTATATTCTAATTAATCAATTAAACAATTAACTAATTAATATTAATTAATTACCAATTAAAATCTAATTAAAACAATTACCAAACATATATTAACTAATTAATTATTATTAAATTACTTCCCACCCTATTCCCCTATAAACCCACAACCCGCTCCTAAACATTAGGTACTATTTATTTATATAATATATATATATTATTTTATAAAATTAATATTTTCTAACATTTTCTCGATATTTTTTACTTTCACTATATTTCGATATTTTGTCTAGTCGATATTTTTGAGTCGATATTTTTGTATTCGATATTTTTGGGTCATTTTTGCAGTCGATATTTTTTTCTACGATATTCCTATAGTCGATATTTTGTTAATGTCGATATTTTTCCGTCGATATTTTGTCCATTCGATATTATGTAGTCGATATTATGTCCAGTTACCCTCATATTGTGTGCTAATCCCACCCTACTCCCTTTAAATACCCCTGCACCCCATAATCATAAACCACCCTTACTCCTTAAAATACCCCAACACCCTTAAACACTAACCTATCTTAACCCTATAAATATACCCTGTACTCCAAAACCCAAACCTATCCCAAAACCCTAAAAATACCCCTGCATCCCAAAACCCAAACCTAGCCCTGAACACTAAAAATAACCCCGTACCCCAAAACCCAAACCTACCCCATAACCCTAAAATACCCCTGTACCCCTAAACCCAAACCTAGCCCTGAACCCTAAAAATACCCTGTACCCCAAAACCCAAACCTAGCCCTGAACCCTTAAAATACCCCTGTACCCCAAAACCCAAACCTACCCCTGAACCCTAAAAATACCCCTATACCCCAAAACCCAAATCAAGCCCTGAATCCTAAAAATACCCCTGTACCCCAAAACCCATACCTATCCCTAAACCTTAAAACTACCCCTGTACCCCATAACCCAAAACTATATCTGAACCCTTAAAATACCCAAACACCCCAAAACATATACCTCAGTACCCCAAAACATATACCCCTATACCCATACTTACCTTATCCAAACATAAAAAAACATGCTTTTACCATTCATGCATTTACAACGAATTTTGTTGTAAATGTATGCGTGGTAAAAGCATACAAAATGTAATGCCAAGCGTTTTAACAGCATTGCGGAGTCATGGTGCTTTCGTAATGAAAGTATGCGAAGTGATGGTATGCGGAAAGAAAGTTGCAGAATAATGGGTGTTTACCCTCCCCCGGTACATTGGTGGCACTGCGGCCCACATCTCCAGCAACATACTCAGATTTTTTCACCACCCATTAGAAAAATGCACAGGTCTCTCTCACTGATGGCCAGCACGACATACACTTTTAGACACACCTCCCGCCACAAGTTCTAGAATTGCGAACATTAGAGCTGGGGAGCTACGTCGAATCTCTGCATCAGCTCAACATCCTGTGATTCCAGGCAAATCGCGTTGTCTCCCCGTGCCTACCACAAATGAATGTGTTCTTCTGTAATGTAAATTGTGCTCATGCCATGTTGTCGAGTTCGCGCTATATAATATTGCAAGGAAAAATAAAGTAGGGAAACTCGAGTTCACACACTACTGAACGCACACTCTTAAGTGCATCAGCAGTGCACTGTGAATCGGAGCGTTTCACAGGCCTGTCACAGATAAGAAATGCTATCAAAACGAAATCCTACAAAACAATACACTACTGGCCGGCAGCAATTCATACCCGGACAACGTTGGGACGGGCTGCTAGTTTGTGAATAAAATTATACCTTTCCACTTCAAAAAGGAGTCACAATTCAATATCAGTACGTTTAGATGTCCAGGTAGAACTGCAGTTACATTTAGTATTTGTGCATTGAATTTCTCAAAAGGCACGTGGGGATGTGGCTGCTGTTGGTAAGATTCCAAAACAGCGCGTATCTCTCCAGGAAACACTATTCCCATGAGAACACTACAATCTAATCTACAGCAACGCTAAACCTCATGCCTGATTTGACAAGATGCCTAGTGCAGTTATTCAGCGCCAAGTAATGCTTAAAAAGTACCTTAAATGCATTTTTTACATAATTATGGACCTAACGCATTTACAACATAATCCATCATCTGCTGCACATTCTGCAGATTTAAAAAAAAATCGTTTTTTAGCTGACATGGTTCAAATGTTAGTGTAACCAGAAAGGTATGTAGTTCCTAATGAGACAAGCAGGTAGAGGTCAGTGGAAAAGTTAGTGTACCCTAGTGCAGTGGCGGCTGGTAAGTTTTGGGGGAGGGGGGCGGACGGGATGCACACACACGCTCACATACACATAACACTCACAACCAGGCGCACACACACACAAACACATTCATTCACAACACTCTTTCCCAAACATTCAAACATGCACGCACGCACGCACGCACCAAACAATGTAAAAAGGAAATAAAGCACACTTACCTTCAGCCAGCTCTGCTCTGTCTCGGAGGTTCCAGGAGGCTTGGGACTGCTGCCTTCCCTCATTGGCTGACCTAAGGTCAGCCAATGAGGGAAGGCAGCAGTCCTATCGTCATCACAGATTGGGATGGGGTAAGCGAGACCACTGACCCCACCCCACTCTGTGATGAAGTGTCACTGATTGACACTTCGGACCTGGGCGTTTCAGGGCTTAAAACTGAAGCGCCCAGGTGCGAGGCAATCAGTGACACTGTACAGGTGGTCATACTTACACCTTAATGAGGCCCAGACCACCACCAAAAAGTGTAGGTAGATCACTTTTAATTGGACCCGAAGAATTGCCATCACTTGATAAAAGGCAAGAAACATGTTGACCTATTATAATAGCACACATTCCCACACATCTTAAAGTGGGAGGGTGCGTCTCTTAGTTTTTAACCAGGGTAGTGGCCACATATCATTACAATTGTTCAGATTGGACCACTATTTTCTGTTTTAACTCACGCATACACCATATTATCACCTGCACTCGAATTTTACATTAGGGCCCTCACAGGCACTGCACCCAACGGCTTGGATAAAAGATCTCCGCTAAGTAGTCCCCAGCACGGGTGCCTGATCGGGTATTGCAGCGCCGACTCAAGTAGGAGCAGCCCCGATGATAAAGCAAGACACCCGCTTGTTGGGTGTGTGAGGGTCTCTTTCCAAAAAGGAGGAATTCCTTCTCCTGACCTTGCGTTTACCCACACACTGGGGTACACTAACTTTTCCACTGACCTCTACCTGCTTGTCTCATTAGGAACTACATACCTTTCTGGTTACACTAGTCTTTGGGCATGTATGTTGGACCTATAAAATAAAAGCCCTACGTTCCCCCTTCTTGGATTAAATGGTTCAAATGTTACTAAAACCGCAGCAACTCATGTAGACAGTGCTAATAAGTATAACAAACATTGACAGAGACAGTAGGTCTCTGCAATGCTAAAGCTATAGGCGTACGTCAAGAAATTCAGCAAGTCTACAAACACGAGGTATGATTTCAGAAATCAACAAGTTTATATAGTTCGAACTCAATCCAAACGTATTGGAGCGCTTTCTATGATTTATTTATTTTGGTATGCATGGGGAGATTAATTGAGTTGCCAGAATCACAGGATGTTAAGCTGACCTGAGACTCAAAACCCATCTCCTAAGTCGCCAGCTCGAGCATTAAGCCACAAGCTCTACCACAAGAGCCGAAGCATTTTTAATATTATATACAACTTTACGCAACAAGCAACCATTGACAAAGCCAATAGTCCTGGCTTCTTGTAGGTGTAATGTTACTTGTAATATATATCTGAATGCAATGACAGAAGGAGCACAGATTTTTAGCTCAATGCTTTTAAGCCACACCCTTAATTGCATTGGCCACGCCCCTTTGAGAGGCCCCCTAATTTTTTCATTCCACTTGAAGCCCTGATCTACATGTGCGGTCACGTACTTGCTGCACGTAACCTTGGCTGCAGCGCACAACGACCTTACTCTGCTGCACACTGAGGAAAACAATTGCGGGAACAATGATCTTGAGTTACAGGATACCTGCTTGGGGTAGTCTAATACAGTGTTCCATGCTTTGTCTAGTTGTGCTCTACCTATATCGCTTTTCCAATTACCATGCAAGTGCAACAGTGGTGAAGGCTGGTGTATGCGAATTCCTTGGTATAACCAGCGGATTAAATGCCTATCGGTGCCCATCAAATATACTGAATGAATGCACGTCTTTACATCGCACATTTCACAATGCATACCACTACCACGCATTTACATTCATTCACATTACAAACACCTTCACCACGCATTCCACTACTACGCATACTTTTACCACGCTTACTGCCTCTGAAAAATTCCTTTTACAGTGTAACACTGCCACCTACTGTTGAAAGTGTATACATTAACTCTTAATACAATTTTTAGGTCTCGCCTATTCCATTCCGCAGGAATGCATATGCGAGTCTAATGCCGCTAAACCACCGCCAAACCAAGACTTAAACCCAAGACTCTCAAAAGGCTCTCAAAAAGCTGATTTCCAACAGTTCACGAGAATCACATGACCACAAGCACGTGCATTTCCCCACATGTAAGGCATCAGCCTCCCTCCCACAGGCTTCCCCAGCGTGCACTTGGCCGGCCTCTGTCAGTTCTCCTCCCCTAATTATTCACTTCACTTTTCACGGCCGCAGGCCGTGACTCCCATTTCACGGCCACAGGCCGTGACTCGCATTTCTACTCCCCCCAGCCCATGTAGACACCATTGCTTCACTCGGCCGGCCTCTGCCAGTTCTCCTCCACTAATTATTCCCTTCACTTTTCACAGCTGCAGGCCGTGACTCCCATTTCACCGCCGCAGGCCGTGACTCGCATTTCTACTCCCCCCAGCCCATGTAGACACCATTGCTTCACTCAGCTTAAAGCACACCAGGATACTGGAGTGCTTTAAGCTGAGCCATAAAGATTCTTATCTGTTGGCAGACATCCCCTGTGAAATGCAAATCTGACCTTAAGGGGATGAAACAAAGGCGCATCTCCAGTCACATCATAAGTCATGACTTGCATGCTATTCTTTTAACATAATACAAGTTGTCATTGATGTTTCCGTCATTGCATCTAAATATATCCTACAAGTTTCATGCTTTTGGCATGCTTTTGGATACATGTCTTTGGCATTGGAGCACTTTATAGAGCAACAGTTACATCACACAAGCACACGTTCATAGCCCGAACCTGACCCAAAGGCATTGGAGCGCTTTATAGAGCAACAGTTACATCACACAAGGACGTGTTCATTTTTGTAGGCACGGGGAGAGCAAGTGACTTGCGCAGAATCACAGGACGTTCAATGGAGTTTCCAAACGCAGCTTCCCAATTCCAAAGCCGGAAGCTCAGGCCTGTGCGCCATATCCCCTCCCGGTCGGCACCTTAGAGGCTGGCGGGACATGGGCGTGGCTAAAGAGCAGCAGCCAAACATGCAGCGTTTATACAAAGTCCTTCATTGCTGGAAATGTACTGCAAACATGGAAACCGCGCAGGGCTGTGTTACAATCTCAAGTCGGGGCTTCCCCGAATTCCACGCAGAGATCTCACTCCACTCCATTGTTATGGTCGGCATCTTAGAGGCTGGCGGGACATGGGCGTGGCTAAAGAGCAGCAGCCAAACACGCAGTGTTTAAACAGAATCCTTCATTGCTGGAAATGTACTGCAAACATGAAAACCGCACAGGGCTGTGTTACAATCTCAAGTGGGGGCTTCCCCGAATTCCACGCAGAGATCTCACTCCACTCCATTGTTGTGTTTTATGTTGTTAGTGTACTCATTGTGTGTTCTGTCATGGGCATTTTGTTTTGTTCAGCTACTTTTTGGTGTATTACTATTTTGTATTGCTCATGCACGGGCACATCCCCAAGCCTCCTGCCTTGTTGTCTAAGCCTCGCATGACTTCAAAGGCTCCCCAGCGTGCGCTCGGCCGGCCTCTGGCATTTCTCCTCCCCTAATTATTCACTTCACTTTTCATGGCCGCCAGGCCGTGACTCACTCGCATTTCTCCTCCCACCAGCCCATCGCAGCCTGCCCAGCCTGTGCCGTCTCTCCCTACCCCTTAACCCTTCACCCTGCCCACATCACCTCTCGATATTGCTGCTTGTTCTGGTGCTGTGCTTCAAAACTGTATCGAACGATGGAATCCTACCATTTGTCATTTTTTTCAGGCTTCCCTCCCACAGGCTTCCCTCCCCGCCTGCACTCCCCAACCAGGCTGCCATTACTTGTGTGCTATTATTTTAATATAATACAAGTTGTCCGTGTGCCCCACTTTCTCACCCAGCATGTCCGTGTGAAAGGCATCAGCCTCCCTCAAACAGGCTTCCCCAGCGTGCGCTCGGCCAGACTCTGCCAGTTCTCCTCCCCTATTTTTTCACTTCACTTTTCACGGCCGCAGGCCGTGACTCGCATTTCCACTCCCCCCAGCCCATGTAGACACCTCCTGCCTTAAAGGCACACATCAAAGGCATCAGCCTCCCACAGGCTTCCCTCCCACAGGCTTCCCTCCCCGCCCCCGCCTGCACTCCCCAACCAGGCTGCCATTACTTGCGTGCTATTATTGTAATATAATACAAGTTGTCCGTGTGCCCCACTTTCTCACCCAGCATGTCCGTGTGTCCCACCTCCTCACCAAGCTTGCCCGTGTGCCCACCTCCTCAAACAGCCTTTCCATTTGCCCTCACTTCTAACCCAGCCTGTCCGTGTGCTATAGCTCCTCATCCAACCTCAGTGCCCCTTCGTTTTCTTGACGTCTTACATAAGACTTTAGCTAAGGCAAGCCTGTCCGTGTGCCCCACATTTAAATGTCCACGTGTCACTCCTCACCAAGCCTGTCCGTGTGCCTCACTTTCTCATCCAGCATGTCCGTGTGTCCCACCTCCTCACCCAGCTTGCCCGTGTGTCCACCTTCTCAACCAGCCTGTCCATTTGCCCTCACTTCAAATCCAGCCTGTCTGTGTGCTATAGCCCCTTCATCCAACCTCTGTGCCAGCTCCACCTCAGGCTGTCCGTGTACTCCAGCTCCACCCCAGCCTTTCCGTCTACTCTTGCTCCACCTCAGCCTGTCCGTGTACTCCAGCTCCACCTCAGGCTGTCCGTGTACTCCAGCTCCACCCCAGCCTTTCCGTCTACTCTTGCTCCACCTCAGCCTGTCCGTGAACTCCAGCTCTACCTTAGCCTGTCTGTGTACTCCAGCTCCACCCCAGCCTGTCCGTGTACTCCAGCTCCACCTTAGCCTGTCCGTCCAGCTCAACCCCAGCCTGTCCGTATACTCCTGCTACACCTCAGCCTCTCCGTGTACTCCAGCTCCACTTTAGCCTGTCCGTGCACTCCTGCTCCACCTCAGCCTGTCCATCTACTCCAGCTCCACCACAGCCTGTCCATGTACTCCAGCTACACCTTAGCCTGTCGGTGTACTCCAGCACCAGCCCAGCCTGTCCGTGTACTCCAGCTCCACCCCAGCCTGTCCGTGTACTCCAGCTCCACCCCAGCCTGTCCGTCTACTCCAGCTCCACCTCAGCCTGTCCGTGTACTCCAACTCCACCTTAGCCTGGTCGTGTACTCCTGCTCCACTTCAGCCTGTCCAACTACTCCAGCTACACCTCCGCCTGTCCGTGTACTCCAGCTCCACCTTAGCCTGTCCATGTACTCCAGCTCCACCACAGCCTGTCCGTGTACTCCAGCTACACCTTAGCATGTCCGTGTACTCCAGCACCACCCCAGCCTGTCTGTGTACTCCAGCTCCACCCCAGCCTGTCCGTGTACTCCTGCTCCACCTCAGCCTGTCCGTCTACTCCAGCTCCACCTCAGCCTGTCCGTGTACTCCAGCTCCACCTTAGCCTGTCCATGTACTCCAGCTCCACCTCAGCCTGTCCGTGTACTCCTGCTCCACCCCAGCCTGTCCTTATACTCCTGCTCCACCTCAGCCTGTCCGTGTACTCCAGCTCCACCTCAGCCTATCCGTGTACTCCAGCTCCACCTTAGCCTGGCCGTGTACTCCTGCTCCACTTCAGTCTGTCCGTCTACTCCAGCTCCACCTTAGCCTGTCCGTGTACTCCAGCTCCACCTTAGCCTGTCCGTGTACTCCAGCTCCACCACAGCCTGTCCGTGTACTCCAGCTCCACCTTAGCCTGTCCGTGTACTCCTGCTCCACTTCAGCCTGTCCGTCTACTCCAGCTCCACCTCAGCCTGTCCGTGTACTCCAGCTCCACCACAGCCTGTCTGTGTACTCCAGCTCAACCCCAGCCTGTCCGTATACTCCTGCTCCACCTCAGCCTGTCTGTCTACTCCAGCTCCACCCCAGACTGTCTGTGTGCTATAGCTCCTCATCCAGCCTCAGTGCCCCTTCTTTTTCCTGACGTCTTAGCTATGACTTTAGCTAAGCCAAGCCTGTCCGTGTGACGCACATTTAAATGTACACGTGTCACTCCTCACCAAGCCCATCCGTGTGCCTCACTTTCTCACCCAGCTTGTCCGTGTGTACCACATCCTCATCCAACTTGCCCGTGTGACCACCTTCTCAACCAGCCTGTCCATTTGCCCTCGCTTCTAATCCAGCCTGTCCGCGTGCTGTCCGTGTACTCCAGCTACACCCCAGCCTGTACGTGTACTCCTGCTCCACCCCAGCACGACCACAGCACCACCACATCATCACCACAGCACCACTCAGCACCACCACAGCACCACTTAGCACCACTCAGCGCAACCACAGCACCACTCAGCGCAGCCACAGCATCACTCAGCGCAACCACAGCATCACTCAGCGCAACCACAGCATCACTCGGTGCAACCACAGCATCAATAAACGCAACCACAGCATCACTCAGCGCAACAACAGCATCACTGAGCGCAACCACAGCATCACTCAGCGCAACCACAGCATCACTCAGCGCAACCACAGCATCACTCAGCACAACCACAGCACCACTCAGCGCAACAACAGCATCACTGAGCGCAACCACAGCATCACTCAGCGCAACCACAGCCTCACTCAGCGCAACCACAGCATCAATAAGCGCAACCACAGCATCACTCATCGCAACCACAGCATCACTCAGTGCAACAACAGCATCACTCAGCGTAACCACAGCATCACTGAGCGCAACCACAGCATCACTCAGCGCAACCACAGCATCAGTCAGCACAACCACAGCATCACTCAGCGCAACAACAGCATCACTCAGCGCAACCACAGCATCACTCAGCACCACCAGAGCATCACTGGTTCAAATATGTTCTCTCAATGTTTCAAACTTTATTACAAATGTCACAAAAGATGTTAATATTTCACTTCTGTTCTTGGATTTTTGTCACAATAAAATACACTGAACATAATCTTCACAAAAGTTATTTAAAAAAGTTTAAGCTATTGCCATTATAAATTACTATCACTTTTATTTAAGTATTAATTATTTAAAAAAATTAAAAGCCATCTGGGACAAGTTGGAAGGTGAAGGTGGCGTAAAATTCCACCAGTAGGCCGTCTAGGCCAGGGGTCTTGTTGCGGGGGAGCTCCTTAATAGCGGTGCGGATTTTGGCAACTGTAATTGGCGACGCGAGCAGCATCTTGTCCCCAGCTGTCATTTGTAGTAGACACACAGTAGCTTAAAAAAATTTCAGTTGCCTGCAGTCTTGCCTGGTGGGGGGCTGAATATAGAGATAACAGTCATGGAAGGCTTCATTGATTTCGTTCTGCATGGTTACACGGTATTGTGTCGGGGTTATAATCTCAAGTATAGGTGTAGGGGAAGGAGCATTTTTGATCAACTGTGCTAGTAGTGTTCCGGGTCTATCTGCCTCTGTATGCACCTTATGAATGTATGGAGGAAAATCTATGGCACGCAACCCCTCAAGTAGTTCTGCGTTTTCAATGCAGGAATCCTGGAGCTCTTTTGCTTTATCCGTCCCCAGAGCCACCTCGCGCTCAAGCACGCCTTAGCCATTTTCTACCCGCTTCAG
The DNA here is from genome assembly GCF_964263255.1 of Lissotriton vulgaris. NCBI lineage: Eukaryota > Metazoa > Chordata > Amphibia > Caudata > Salamandridae > Lissotriton > Lissotriton vulgaris. Next base: position 858,649,349 of record NC_141698.1, read on the forward strand.
GTCCCAGCTGTTTGTCATGCCCACACCACTGAGCCTGTACTTGTTTTCTTGCTTAAACTTGTTTTTCCTTCCTGTGCCCAGTTCTCCTGCGGCCCCCGCCCATTTTTTCTGACCGCTGCGTCCCTGCGGCCCCGCCGAACCTGCAATCCCATTCGCTGCCCCGCTCCCGCCTCTCAACTGCTCCTCCCTCCCACATCCCCTCACATGGAAGCCGCTATGCGGCCGCGCTCAGCGGGGGTGCCGATGGTGCGCTGCTGGCGCACCTAAGGCAAGCCGTCTGCGCCTGGACCGCGCCCAGCACTGGAACCCCTGGCCCCGCGCCACCCACCGCACCCAACCCAGACTCAGCTACGACGCCGACTCCCTCCACGCTCTCAACACCGGCCGAGACCAACGCTGCAACCAGGCCGCCCCGAAACACACCCACGTACCATTCTCCTGCCGCACCTGCAGATTCACCTGCGACAGAACCATCAAACCACCAAGAACCAAACCCAACCACCTCCGCTGCATACTCCTCAACACCCGCTCGGCACGCAAACACGCCATCAAGCTCTGGGACCTGCTCGACACCACAGGCCCGGACGTAGCCTTCCTGACCGAGACGTGGTGGAATTACTCCTCTGCACCAGACATTGCCGTAGCCATCCCAGACGGATACAAGATCACCCGCAGGGACCGCGCCAACGGCATCGGAGGAGGAATAGCCATCGTCCAAAAGTCCACACTCATGGTCACCACCCACGCAGACGACTCCCTCAACACCGCCGAACCCCTGCATTTCCGGATCCACACTGACCCCAACATCACCCTTAGACGAACTCTCATCTACAGATCCCCCGGACCCCGGGCCCGCTTCAGTGACTCCATCGCTGACCCCGCCAGCACCCACACACTCGCCTCCACGGACTACATCCTCCTCGGGGACCTGAACTTCCACCTACAGAACAACAGCGACGCCAACTCCTCCACGCTGATCGCCAACCTCGCCAACCTCGGCCTCAGACAACTCGTCACCACGCCCACCCACGTCGCCGACCACACGCTGGACGCCATCTTCTCCACAAGCACCCAAGTCACCTTTGACCACACAACCGAACCCCACTGGACCGACCACTGCTGCATTCACTTCACCTTCAAAAAACCAACCACGCACCATCGCACCCAACAGCTGTCTCGCCGCTGCTGGAGCAAAGTCACCGAAGATCAGCTGATCACCACCCTCTCCAAGAACCCACCCACCGACCCCACCAACCCAGACGCCACAGCCCGCAACCTCAGACAGTGGATCAACGACTGTGCCAACACCCTCACCTCACTGAAGGAACCCTCCAAAAACCATGCCAGCAAGAGAGCCACCTGGTTCACCGACGAGCTCCTGGCCTCCAAGCGCGCACACTAGAAACTGGAGAAGAAATGGCTCCACAAATGCACACCGGACAACCACGCAGCCCTCAAGGACGCCACCCGCAGACACCACCACCTCATCAGATCAGCCAAGAGATCCTCCTTTAAAGACCGCCTGGATAACAACGCACACAACAGCAAAGAGCTCTTCCGCATTGTAAAAGAACTCGCCAACACCAATGACATCCCGCCCTCACGATAACTGTGCGCTCACTGGCCATCTTCTTCCACCACAAGATTGCCGACATCCATGAAAGCTTCAACACCACGACTGACCCGACCACGCCAGACTCCACTCCTCTCTCGAACACCAACAGCACCAACCACCTGACCTCCTGGTCCAATGTCAGCGACGTCGAGACACGCAAGGTCATGAACTCCATTCACTCAGGATCACCGACAGACCCGTGCCCACACCACATATTTAACAAGGCAGATGCAGCCATCGCACCCCAACTACGGAAGATCATCAACATCTCCTTCGAAACAGCGACATTCCCGGAAAGCTGGAAGCACGCCGAAATCAACGCCCTCCTGAAAAAGCCCAAGGCGGACCCCAAGGACCTCAAGGACTTCCGGCCCATCTCCCTGCTCCCGTTCCCGGTGAAGGTCATCGAGAAAATCGTCAACATGCAACTGACCCGCCACCTCGAAGACAACAACATCCTGGACCCGTCACCATCCGGTTTCAGACGAAACCACAGCACCGAGACAGCCCTCATCGCCGACACAGACGACATCAGGTGCCAATTAGACAACGGCGAAACATCTGCCCTCATCCTCCTGGACCTCTCGGCCACCTTCGACACGGTCTGCCATCGCACTCTAAAAACACACCTCCAAGAAGCCGGTATCCAAGAGAAGGCTCTCGACTGGACCACATCCTTCCTCTCCGACAGATCCCAGAGCGTCCGCCTCCCACCTTTCCGATCCGAAGCCACCATCATCATCTGCGGCGTCCCCCAGGGCTCCTCCCTCAGCCCGACGCTGTTCAACATCTACATGGCCCCCCTCGCACAAGTGGCCCACCACCACAAACTCAACATCATCTCCTACGCTGACGACACTCAGCTCATCCTCTCCCTCACCAAGGACCCACGCACCGCCAAAACCAACATCCACGACGGAACGAAGACCATGGCCGACTGGATGAGGAGCAGCCGTCTGAAACTGAACTCGGACAAGACGGAGGTCCTCATTCTTGGACCCAAGCCCTCAGCCTGGGACGATTCCTGCTGGCCAACCAATCTGGGGACAGCACCGACACCCACCGACCACTCACGCAATCTTGGATTCATATTCGACTCCGCCCTCTCCATGTCCACACAGGTCAACGCTGTCTCCTCCTCCTGCTACAACACCCTCCGCAGGATCTACAAGTGGATCCCGACCGAAACAAGAAGAACGGTGACACAGGCCCTCGTCAGCAGCAGGCTGGACTATGGCAACGCACTCTACGCCGGAATCCCAGCCAAACACCTACGACGACTACAGCGCATCCAAAATGCCCTCGCCCGACTGATCATCAACGTCCCCCGCCACAGCCACACCACCCCCACCTGAGAAACCTACACTGGCTCCCTGTCGACAAGAAGATCACCTTCAAACTCCTCACCCACGCACACAAAGCACTCCACATCGCCAGACCAGCCTACCTGACAGCAGACTCAGCTTCCACACCCCTCGCCGCCAGCTCCGCTCCGCCAGCCTCGCCCTCGCCGCCATCCCCCGCATCTATCGAACAACCTCAGGCGGCAGATCCTTCTCCTACCTCGCCGCCAAGGCCTGGAACATCCTTTCTACCCACCTACGGCAGACCGAAGACCTACTCACCTTCAGAAGACTCCTCAAGACCTGGCTCTTCGAACTGTAGCGCAGCTTCCACCCCCCCCTCCCCCTCAGCGCCTTGATACCCTCACGGGTAAATAGCACGCTCTACAAATAGATTGATTGATTGATTGACTGAACTGATCGCATTCCCACATATAACAACCTTAAATGCTTCCCACTCTATTAGTGCAAAGGAAGCTGTGTTGGTTTTGTGTGTGAAGTAGGTGTCAATGGTTGTGGGCATGGTGTCTCGGAATTCTACTTCTTCTAGGAGGCGGGGATCCAGTCTCCACATGGGGATTGGGGTGGGTACTTCTTCTCCAGGATAGTGTTAGATCCAATGAATTGTGATCAGAGAGTGTTTTTATAATATACGTTGTGTGTGTGATTTGTGTGTGTAGAGAGGGATTGCAGAATGTGTGCAACTCATGTGTCGAAGAGTAGTAGGAATATTCTTGAATACCCATATTTCAGCGGCGCTATGCATCCTTCAGCAGCTATCCCTGGGACCAAGTATGAACGGCTCTGGTCTGTCGGACTGCAGTCGTCCCTGGCAGTGAGGGGTGTGAAAGGTCCAAGTCACTGAATTAAAGTCCCCACCTAATATACAGGGATACATTGTTCTTTCCGCGAGTACTGTTCCCACCTGGGCAAGAAAAGCATCTTGATCCATGTTTGGGGGTAGAGGCTTCCAAGAACCACTAGTGTATCATCTAGGGTGCGGCGGAACAAAGGTAGATCTACCATTAGATTCTATTTGTGTGTCCTGTGCTTCAAAGGGGACACCACCATTATTCAAATTGCAGCTCCTTGTGAGAACGCTGAATATATTGTGCAGAATTACTGTACCGCCATTTTTTCTGGAGTTTAAGAGCCTCTGAGGCAGACGGGTGTGTTTCCTGTAGAAATACTATTTGTGCCTTCCGCCTACTCAATTGCGCATGCATTCTATGACGTCTATGAATGGATCCCATCCCTCGGACATTCCAAGTGGTAAAATTATAGTGCTGGGTCGCTGTCATGTGCGTATCCTATCTGTAGTGTAGTATCTGTGCATACGCCTAAGTCAGGCCCATTGCGTCCTAGTAATATTGAAATGGCACCTATCATATATCCCCAAAACATCCCCAATATAGGCTCCAACTGAAAAACATTGTTCGATCAAACACGTACAACAAAGTAACAGAACCACTTCATTATATAACATGCAGTTGCTTGTGGGGCCATTTAGGCGCAACAGCCAGCGGTAACACCAAGTAGGAGCAAGAGTTCTCACCTAATCAGGCACACTGTCCCAGGATGGATACGTATTCATTACCAAGAGAGATTCCCCCATCCGCCCTTCGACCCACACCTGTGACACACCTGTTATGTTATGTTATGTTATGTTATGTTATGTTATGTTATGTTATGTTATGTTATGTTATGTTATGTTATGTTATGTTATGGTATGTTATGTTATGTTATGTTAGCGAAGCTTATAAAGTGCACTTCTACCCATGGGTGTCCTGGCGCTACACACTGACTCACTGTAAGTGGGGTGTCTAAACTGTGAATAGCCAAGTCTTCAGCCCCTTTCTAAAGGAAAGGAGCTCTGAGGCCTTCCTCAGATGAACTGGCAGACTGTTCTAGGACTTCACTGCACCATAGGAGAAACTCTTGCCTCCCCAACTGGCCTTCTTGATTCGGGGCACGGCTACCAGACCTCCATTGGTGGAACGCAGCTCTCTGCCCGGAACATACCATTCAAAGCACTTAGTCAGAAACTCTGGGCCAGTGCCATTCAGCGCCTTAAAAACCATGCACAGTGCCTTGAATTGTGCTCGTTTTATAACCGGTAGCCAATGCAGTTGCCGGAGACCATCTCGGGCAGAGGCAAACCTAGGTATCCCAATTAGCAGTCGTGGTGCTGCGTTTTGTACTGTCTGTAGTCTGACCAGATTTTTTTTTTCAAGTTAAGGTACAGACTACTGCAGTAATCAAAGCAGGACAAGATGAGGGCTGAGACCGCTGTCCTGAAACCATCTGCTGGAAGGAGAACTTTGATTTTTCTCAAAATCCTAAGGAGGTAGTTACCACTCCGCTGACCTGGTCCCCAAAATCGAGTTTATGATCCAGGATCACACCCAAGTTTTTGGCTTTGCTACAGGAGCTGGGAGTGTCCCCATACCCGCCGGCCACATGTCAGGAGACCAGATGTGTGGATTATTCCCAAATATGATGACCTCGGCCTTGCCTGCATTCAATTTCAGGCAATTAGAGGCCATCCAACCAGAGATACAGTTCAGACAGTCATGACGGTGCACAGTCAAAATATCGATTCCCTAATATCGACCTACAGTAATATCAAGTTGTAAATATCGAAGGTGAAGAATATCGAGGTCAAGAATATCGTTGAACAGAATATCGACCCTAAGGTAAGTAATATCAATTTTTTTTATATCGATGTAAGTAATATCGAAGTTAGTATTATCGATATCAATTATATCGATGTCACTAATTTCGATGTTACTAATATCGATATTTGTTTGTTGTTATGTATTTTATTATGTATTTTATATGTATGTGTTATATGTTTTTGTTAAGTATTTTATTTGTTTTAAATTATATGTGTACTATTTATTATATATTAAAAATGTTATTTGTAATTTAATTTTATGTTTTAGTACTGGAGCGGGTTGTGGGTTTATAGGGGAATAGGGTGGGAAGAAATTTAATTATATTAAATTAATTATACATTTTTAGTAATTGTAAATTAATTCCAATTAATTTTTGCGTTTAAGTTCTGTAGCGGGTTGTGGGTTTATAGGGGAATTGGGTGGGAAGTAATTTAATTGTAATTAAGTAATTTATTTTTGATGGGTATTAATAATTATTTTATTTCTAATTAATTATTAATTGGTAATTAATTATTTTAACTGGTAGGGAGCGGAGCTAGCCGGCGTCGATGGCGGACGTGTGAGCTTTCGGCTCCTCGCTGAAGCCCCTTAAAAATCCTTCAAACTATCCTGCTTAACGCCGAATTGACTGGGTTCGGTGACTGGTGACCCCCGGAGGCCCCCTGACCCGGTTGTGTGGCCCGGAGTGCCGGTGGCAGTGGGTAAAGACCCGTGCAAGATTGGCTACGGAGAGAGGTGCGGACCAGGCCTGAAGCCGCGGCCTGCCCTGTGGCGCGGCCCGCACGACGTCACCTGACGTGCGGCCCTGACACCCGGAGGAGCCCGGAGGAGCCGGAGCCGGAGAACGCAGCCTGCAGATACTGGGACGGGGCGCGACCCGCAAGCCCACCAAGGCCCATCTGGAAGTACAGGCGCAGGGAGGATACGTCTGCAGGGACCCTAACATTTGTGCACCATCGGGACCAGACATTGCACTAGGTGGCTGGCGCACCCTGACACGAGGGGCACTCCTGAGGTCGCTCCCGCGACGCGGCCGCCATTTTAGGCTCGCTAGCGGGGACTGTGGAGTGTGCACTACTCTACGCCCGCGGCTACTGCTGAACATTTCCAGGGTGAGATCAGCTCTGGTACTGGACCGCCAACATGGGGAAAAATGATGCGACACAAGCGAAACTTTTGTTCGACCGCCGGAAAACGAAGGGGCCGGAGTCACAGGCGGCGGATGCCTCCCCGAAAGGAGCCGCGGCGTCCTCGACCCCTGCGGACCTTAGAGAGTTGCTAGCGGCGATGGAGAAAGGCATTCAGAACAGCATAGAGGCGGTGGGCTCCAAGATCGATGATTTGTCGTACCGCATGGACCGCATGGCGGAACGTGTGGACAAACATGCCGAACGCCTAGACATGGCAGAACGGAGGCTCACGGAAGCGGAGGAGGCACAGACCGAGTGGGACAAAGACCGTCGGCAGTTCGGCAGGCTGCTCCAAGTGATCCGTGATAAGGCCGAGGACCTGGAAGCGCGCTCCCGTAGATCGAACATACGCATAACGGGTGTGGCGGAATCAACGCAGACAGGCAAGATGGAGCTCTACGTGGAACGCCTGCTGAAAACGCTACTCGGGGAGGAGGCCTTCTCCCCAATGTTCATAGTGGAGAGAGCACACCGCACTCTGGGCCCTCAACCCCAACCAGGACTGCCACCCCGGCCCATAATTGCCAAGCTCCTAAACTACAGGGACAGGGACACGGCCCTGCGACTGGCCAGGGAGAAAGGACAACTACAGGTGGACGGCATGAAGATATCGTTGTATCCTGACTTCACGGCCAAGGTACAGGAGGAACGCCGCCAGTTCATACCGCATAAGAAGCAGTTGCGCGAGCTGGGCCTAGACTATGCGATGCTGTACCCGGCCAAATTGAGAATTAACACCGGCGGGAAATCGTACTTCTTTACGGACCCGAAGGAACTGCAGAAATCACTGAAAACTTGGGCCAAGGAACGCAAGGAACACCGACAGCGACAAGAGGAGGACTCGGAGGAAGTGTCGACTATGGAGGAACAGGACTGAGGCGTCAGGTCGACTGTATTCCCAGTAAGAGTGTAATTGCTGTGTGAAGTACTAGGAATGCACGCGGAGTCTCCCGGTTATGGGCTGCGGCCTGGACTAGAGACAGTGGCCGAGAGACGGCAAGCGACGCGTCGCAATGGCTCTTGCTGCATTGTCGTTCAGGGTCCCATTCATGTAAGCTGGTGAGGTGATCACTGGGATATGATTGAAACGGGTGGGGGGGCGGAGGGGGAACCAGGTGAGCCCAGTCTGAGGTATTACAACACAGGGGGGCAATGCGGGGGGACGGAACTGGAGATAAGTGAACCTTTGCACCACTGGTGGGGACTACGTAGTCTCGGCACGCTTTGCCCCTGTGCTTTTGGCTGAGGAACTCACCAGGGAGTTGGGACTAGTGTTGCCCGCTACTTTGGGGCACTTGTGTTGATGGGGAACTGTGGGGGGTGCTGTCTGGCCGGGTTGGGGGTGGTCAGCTGTGGGTGGGGCGGGGTCTGGGGGGAGGGTGGATGGGCAAAAGTTGAGGGGTTTGCTGTTTGGGAACCGGAGGGCCCGTGGTTTGCTGTTGATAACTGGCGAATGTTGTGTGAGAATGTGCTGGGTGGATGTCTGCCTGACTTGAGCGATGATGTACTGCTTGGTTGTCCGACATCTCCCGATGGAGTCAATACGATGTGCCGTGATTTAAGATGTCTGCTGCTGTAGAGTCTGGGGACCCGCAACCGAGGCGCACGCTGTCACTGCTAACTTGGAACGTGAGAGGGCTGAATGATCATCGGAAGCTGAGGAAGGTGATGAGCTTCCTGAATAGGCATCGAGTGGATGTGGCCATGCTACAAGAAACACACCTGCCTGTACACAGTAGGATGCTAAAGGTCAGAGGGTTGGTAGGGAATATAGCAGTAGCGGGTTTCACTTCCCACGCCCGCGGTGTAATCACCTGGGTTAACCCTGCCTCGAGACTGAAACTTACCCCACTAACTGTGGACACTGAGGGCAGATACGTAGTGGCTAGGTGCACGGGGAGGGGGCAGGACCTGCTCCTGGTAAATGTTTATGGCCCTAACCATGATAGCCCGGAATTTTATAAAGCACTGTCAGCTGCATGTAGGTCACACACACACACTAAAATGTTGTGGGGGGGTGATTTCAACTTCGTGTTCGACCCAGACAGGGACCGTTCGGCGGGCCCCGTAAGGCGGCCAGTTGCGTCAGCTATCTACATGAAAGTGGAAATGACGAAGCTGGACCTGGTGGATGTTTGGCGGGAAAAGCACCCTACGCAGGGCGGTTACACGCACTACTCCGCATACCACAACATACATACTAGGATAGACTACTGGCTCGCCTCCTCCTCAATGCTGGGTGGCATCAGCTCCTGTGCGGTTCTCCCACGCACGCTCTCGGACCACTCCCCGATATTGCTCAGTCTCTCCGCTGTTAGGAAGGAGATACCGCCATATACTTGGCGTTTCCCGCCCTACGCGCTTCTTGATGACGCCTTCCGCGGGGAACTAGCGGAAGACATTGAAAGGTTTTTCGCCACCAATACTAACTCAGTAGACAGTTTCTTTACCGTGTGGGAGGCCTTTAAGGTCTATATTAGGGGAATAGCCATGTCCAAACACTCCAGTGTCCTGCGCTCCATTAGAAGAGATCTCTCTACGCTGGAGGGCAGGATAGCTGCCCTGGAGAGGGAACGGCTGATGGACTCGGGGGGAGAGGCGGGACAAGATCTAGCGCCCGCGCTAGCGGAATATCACGCGCTTGCGGATAGGGAAGTTCTCTATATGGGGAAGTATGCCACGGCCCGGACTTTTGGAGAGGGGGAGAGACCGGGGGCTCTGCTGGCGCGTATGGCCAAGGGGTCCCGTAAACCATTGGTGATAGATGAACTGCAGACTCCGGGGGGCACTCGAGTGGTCGAGGAGGACCAAATATTAGAGACGTTCCGCCGATACTATGCGGACATGTACCGAGCTAGGGCGGGAGGTGCGGAAGCCGAGATAGACGATTACTTGGATTACATCTCGATGCCGTTCCTTAAGAATTCAGACAGGGAATTCCTGATGGCCCCCTTTCATGAGGACGAGATTCTGGATGCACTGAGTGGCATGCGCTCGGGGAGCGCCCCGGGCTCTGACGGCCTAACGGCAGGCTTTTACAAAGCCTTCAAGGACCTATTGCTCCCACACTTGCTTGCCCTCTTTGACGCGATCTGCGAAGAGGGCGAAATGCCGACCTCGATGCGGGAAGCGTTGCTGGTCACGATCCCGAAACCGGGGAAGCCCCTGGACCAATGTGGGTCGTACCGTCCGCTCAGCTTGCTGAACGTGGATGCGAAGCTCTACGCGAAGGTCCTCTCCAACAGACTCGCGCTGCAGGTCCCGACCTTAGTGGCGCCGGAACAATCAGGCTTTGTACCCAGCAGGAACCTAACCTATAACATCCGCACGGTGCTGGGGACGATGCAGCATGTGAAACAGGAGAACCCCGCCTTGGCAATATTCTTAGACATGGAAAAGGCATTCGACTCCGTCGAATGGCCGTTCATGATTAGGGTCCTGCGCAAACTGGGGCTGGGAGAGCCGTTTCTTCAGAGAATTGGGGCTCTTTATCACCACCCTACGGCTCGCCTGCGTGTCGGCGACAGAGTTTCGGCACCGATACTTATTGGTAGAGGCACCCGGCAGGGATGCCCCTTGTCCCCCCTGTTGTATGCAGTGGTTGCTGAGCCATTAGCGTGCGCCATGCGAGAATATCATAGCCTGGAGGGTGTCAGCTTCCCCACATATAAGATTGGCATCTCTACTTATGCAGATGACACCTTACTGTACGTCCGAGACCCGGTCAATAACCTAGCTCCAGTTCTCAGGGAGGTGGTTCGCTTTGGGGCGCTATCGGGACTCAAGGTGAACTGGGATAAGTCCATTGCTTTCCCCCTGACCCCAGTCACGCAGCCGTTCGAGATGGAATATCCTCTACAATGGACGGATGACTCAGTGAGATACCTGGGCATCCGTCTCCACACGGACCCAGAGATCCTGATCCGCGATAACTATGGGGTCGCATTCACCAAGCTTGAGGAGGATGTGGATGCCTGGATCAAGCTCCCTCTCTCATTGATGGGCAGGATTGCCCTTATGAAGATGGTGGTACTCCCCCGGTTTCTCTTCCTCTTTGTTAACATTCCGGTGGTCTTGTCGAAAGCGTTCTTTAGACGCCTGAACCAGGTACTGATTAAGCTTGCCTGGGGCGGGAAGCAACCTCGTGTTAAATGGGAGACACTGATGCTCCCGTGTGAAAAAGGGGGCCTGGGGGCACCGGACCTGGAGCGCTATTACCGGGTGGCACAAGCAACCCATTTACACTCCTGGGTCCATGGGGATGCCCGCATTCCGCATCTCATTCTGGAGAAGCTTTTTGCTGATCCTCTTCCCTTACCCGCCACGATCTGTCTCACTACGGACCGAGCAATCGGGCGCATGGACTCGCTTAAAGCAACGAACCATGCGTGGCGAGCTCTGCAGAGAGAAAGGGGGTGCCCCTTGCTGTACTCCCCGCGGATGTCGGTATCCTGGGCCCTGTGGTTAGATCCGCTCAATGAGAGGGGGGTGGTAGAGGCTTTGAAGGCCCTAGGAGTGCACACCATGGAGGACCTATTCTTGGATGGAACGCTGAAAACATGGGAACAGCTCCCTCCCGTCGCCCCGGCCCCATCGCTGCTGCAGAAGTTTCAGTACCACAGGATACGGTCGGCCTGCAGAGTAATACTGGGCCCCGCACTACAGGAGCCTGAAGAGGTCCCAGAACTGACGTACGTCATCAGAACGAACACACCGGCCAAATTGATTTCTGCGGTCCACAGGCTTGGGCCTTCATATCAGACATTCCCTACTTCGACCCCTAGAGCGGCGTGGGAGGCAGATCTGCAATCCCCCATAGACGACGCCATGTGGCAATACTGCTGCGCCAACACTCGCAGGGTCTCGCTCAATGGCAGACACCGCTTGGTGCACTTCAAATATCTGCAGAGAGTGTACTATACTCCAGAGCGGTTACACCGCTATGGCCTACGTGGCTCCCCGGAGTGTGAGCGTTGCGGGACTGGGTCCGCTGATTTTCTACACTTGGCATGGCTGTGCCCGGGAGTGAGTGCGTACTGGGAGGAGGTTTTCGCGGAATTGGGACAAATTATAGGGGAACCTCTGTTGAGATCTCCGGCGCTTGCGCTATTGGGCTTCTCCAAGCCGTTGGCTCCTGCGCTGCGCAGATTAGTGGACGTGGCGTTACTACTGGCCAGGAGGGTGGTGGCTGCGTGCTGGATGCGCGGTCCTCTCCCCACAAAGGAGAGATGGCTCAGGGATCTCCAATACTGTTGCACACAGACGGAAGTGTACAGCGAGCTGTTGCCGCCCAGGAGTAGACCGAAGTCATTCTGGGAACTCTACAAGGAGTACCAACAAAGGGGGGAGGTGGACGACAGTGACATATCGGAGGAGGTGGACCTACAGGATGAGGGGTTAGATACTGCACTGGAGCGAAGACACTCGCCGCAAGAGGAGCTTTAATGTTCTTCTGGGGGGAGGTGGGCACAGGGAAGGTGTAGGTATGGGACGGGGACGGGGGGAGGGGTGTGACATGGCTGAGGGGACGGGGCTAGCGGGGGGCGGGTGCAGAATATACACGGTACGCACACAACATTACGTAGGCAGGAAGAGACACTAGGACTCCTTTACGGTACTCGATAGCACACGAGGTGGGCCTGGGGGGGGTTTGGGGGTAGATTAGGTTAGTTTTTTTTTCCCCTTTCCTTATTTCTGGTTTCTTGTCCTTCCCTGGTTCATGAAAGACCGCACTATTATGCCCCCATTTATTGCCTATCGACTGTCTTGCTGACACGCTGGGGACCAACAGTGCAAGATCGCTTCGCTTTTGATTGAGTTGTGACACTGAGTGACGCCGCTGGGCCTCCGGGATGCCAGCACACCGGCTGTGTATTAGGCGCTGCGAATCTGTCTTTGTAACTTGTGTACACGTTGATGCACTGTATGGTCGGACTGTAATGACATTTGATTTCAGACAGTTGGCAACTTTTGCAATAAAAGTCTTTTTCAAAAAAAAAAAAAATTATTTTAACTGGTAATTAATTTTATTAATTGGTAATTGAGGTTTGTAATTGGTAAATACATTTTTTAATTGGCAATTAATTTTTGTAATTGGTAATTAAGGTTTGTAATTGGTAGTTACAATTTTTAATTGGCAATTAATTTTTTTAATTGGTAATTAATTTTTTGAAATTGGTAAATAATAATTTTAATTGTTAATTAATTTTTATTAATTGGAAATTTATTTTATTAATTGGTAAATAATTTTTATAAAAAATACTTTTTATTCAAAAATAAATTTACTGTTTACCATTTTTTAATTGTTAATTAATTTTTAATTATTAATATGTTTTTGTTCAGAAAAATATTTTAGTGTTCAATAATTTTTGGTTATTTATATTAATTAATTAATATTTATTGGTATTTATTGTTAATTTATTGTTAATTAATTATTTAATTGTAATTATATTTTTAGTAATTATCAATGGGGATTTGCAAATGATGTAGTTATTTAAAAATAAAAAAAAAAATTATTTTATTTAGAACAATTATTTATAAGTATGTTATATTTAACTTCTACACTATCCAATGCTTTCCCTACTGTTGCACTCTCTGGAGTGGGAATAGTAATTTTTACCCCTACGCTATCCAACACTTTCCCTACTGTTGCATTCTCTTGAGTCGGAATAGTAATTTTTACTCCTACGCTATCCAATGCTTTCCCTACTGTTGCACTCTCTGGAGTGGGAATAGTAATTTTTACTCCTACGCTATCCAATGTTTACCCTACTGTTCCACTCTCTGGAGTGGGAATTGTAATTTTTACCCCTACGCTATCCAACGCTTTCCCTACTGTTGCATTCTCTGGAGTGGGCATAGTAATTTTTACCCCTAAGCTATCCAACGCTTTCCTTACTGTTGCATTCCCTGGAGTGGGAACAGTAATTTTTACCCCTACGCTATCCAACACTTTCCCTACTGCTGCACTCTCTGGAGTGGGAATAGTAATTTTTACCCCTACGCTATCCAACGTTTTCCCTACTGTTGCACTGTTTGGAGTTGGAATAGTAATTTTTACCCCTATCCAACACTTTCCCTACTGATGCACTCTCTGGAGTGGGAATAGTAATTTTTACCCCTACGCTATCCAACGCTTTCCTTACTGTTGCAGTCTCTGTAGTGGGAATAGTAATTTTTACCCCTACGCTATCCAATGCTTTCCTTACTGTTGCATTCTCTGGGGTGGGAATAGTAATTTTTACCCCTACGCTATCCAACGCTTTCCCTACTGTTGCACTCTCTGGAGTTGGAATAGTAATTTTTACCCCTACGCTTTCCAACCCTTTCCCTACTGTTGCACTGTTTGGAGTTGGAATAGTAATTTTTACCCCTACGCTACCCAACGTTTTCCCTACTGTTGCACTCTCTGGAGTGGGAATAGTAATTTGTACCCCTACGCTATCCAACACTTTCCCTACTGTTGCACTGTTTGGAGTTGGAATAGTAATTTTTACCCCTATCCAACACTTTCCCTACTGATGCACTCTCTGGAGTGGGAATAGTAATTTTTACCCCTACGCTATCCAACGCTTTCCTTACTGTTGCAGTCTCTGTAGTGGGAATAGTAATTTTTACCGCTACTCTATCCAACGCTTTCCTTACTGTTGCATTCTCTGGGGTGGGAATAGTAATTTTTACCCCTACGCTATCCAACGCTTTCCCTACTGTTGCACTCTCTGGAGTTGGAATAGTAATTTTTACCCCTACTCTTTCCAAAGCTTTCCCTACTGTTGCACTGTCTGGAGTTGGAATAGTAATTTTTACCCCTACGCTACCCAACGTTTTCCCTACTGTTGCACTCTCTGGAGTGGGAATAGTAATTCGTACCCCTACGCGATCCAACACTTTCCCTACTGTTGCACTGTTTGGAGTTGGAATAGTAATTTTTACCCCTATCCAACACTTTCCCTACTGATGCACTCTCTGGAGTGGGAATAGTAATTTTTACCCCTACGCTATCCAACGCTTTCCTTACTGTTGCAGTCTCTGTAGTGGGAATAGTAATTTTTACCCCTACGCTATCCAACGCTTTCCTTACTGTTGCATTCTCTGGGGTGGGAATAGTAATTTTTACCCCTACGCTATCCAAAGCTTTCCCTACTGTTGCACTCTCTGGAGTTGGAATAATAATTTTTACCCCTACGCTTTCCAACGCTTTCCCTACTGTTGCACTGTTTGGAGTTGGAATAGTAATTTTTACCCCTACGCTACCCAACGCTTTCCCTACTGTTGCACTCTCTGGAGTTGGAATAGTAATTTTTACCCCTACGCTTTCCAGCGTTTTCCCTACTATTGCACTCTCTGGAGTTGGAATAGTAATTTTTACCACTACGCTTTCCCTACTGTTACCCTCTCTGGAGTGGGAATAGTAATTTTTATCTCTACGCTATCCAACGTTTTCCCTACTGTTGCACTCTCTGGAGTTGGAATAGTAATTTTTACAACTACGCTATCCAACGCATTCCCTACTGTTGCACTCTCTGGAGTGGGAATATCAATTTTTACCCCTACGCTATCCAACGCTTTCCTTACTGTTGCACTCTCTGGAGTGGGAATAGTAATTTGTACCCCTACGCTATCCAACACTTTCCCTACTGTTGCACTCTCTGGAGTGGGAATAGTAATTTTTACCCTACGCTATCCAACGCTTTCCCTACTGTTGCATTCTCTGGAGTGGGAATACTAATTTTTACCCCTACGTTATCCAACGCTTTTCCTACTGTTGCACTCTCTGGAGTTGGAATAGTAATTGTTACCCCTACGCTATCCAACGCTTTCCCTACTGTTGCACTTTTTGGAGTTGGAATAGTAATTTTTACCCCTACGCTATCCAATGTTTTATATAATTAATTTTAATTAATTTTAAAAATATTAAAAGTATATTTAATTTTTTTATTTATTAAACATAATTCTTTACTTTTTCGTTATGTTTTTGTTTTATGTTTGTAAATGTATTTGTAATTTATAATATTTTTTATTAATTTATAAATTATTAAAATAATTATTACAACTTATTGTTAAATACATATATATTATATATTTTCTGTATATTTTTAATTAATGTATTATTATATATGTAATATTTAATAATTTTAAACAAGATTAGATATTGTTAACTATGTTGATTTTATTTATTAGTATTATTTACTTTATATTACATTTATATTTTTACAGAAAAAAAAACGATATTTTTAACATCGATATTTTTAACATCTATATATTTTTTTTGATATTTTTGTACTTACCATGTTGTAGATAGGATGTCGATATTCTTGCCTTCGATATTTTTGCATCAATATTCCTGTAGGTCGATATTTTGTAGGTCGATATTTTGTCTGTGATCCAGTCATGACATCGTGTGGCCATCATGTCTTTAGTCCCTCGTTGAATGGACAACACGATTTATGTGTCGTCTGCATAAGATGTTAATTGCAGCCCGACGGACCTTATAAATGCCACCAAAGGGCTAACATAGACATTAAAGAGCATTGGGCTCAAGGAGGAACCTTGCGGCACCCCACATGGGAGGGTAAATGGCTTGGATTTGTCCTGTCCCATCTCAACTGTTAGGACTCTGTCCATCAAGAAAGATTTCAAGAGGTGCCAAGCCCTCCCTTCCACCCCTGCCTTCGACTGATGGTCCATCAACACATGGTGATGGACCGTATCGAAGGCCTCAGACAGATCCAGCAGGATCAGGATGGCAACACCTCCCTGATCAACCGCTCCTCTAACCTCCTCAGTGGCTTTGATCAGGGCTAGCTCCGTGCTATGCCCTGCACGAAACCCAAACTGCGTAGGGTCAAGCGCATTAGTGCTTTGAAAGAAGGTGCTGAGCTGCCTGTTAATGGTTTTTTCCAGCAATTTTGCGGGCAGCGGGAGACGAGATATGGGTCTATAATTATTGGCATCCTCTTTGTCCAAATTGTTTTTTTTTTTTATAGCGGTAGGATAGAGGCGGATTTCCAAGGCCTAGGATATTCGCCCACGTCTATGATAGTATTTAACAAGGGCGTGAGGATGGAAGCCACGACCTAAGGAATGTTTTTTAGTACCGCAGCTGGGCAGGGGTCCATTGGTGAGACGGACCGCAATGCTCGCAGCAAGTTTGTAACCTCTGAGACCTGAAGCAGATTAAAACCCACCAGTCTGTCAGTCCCTGGCATTACCCCTTGAACCTGGCTGACTGCCACCTTTCCTGTCTTCCCTTGACCCTTAGAGAAGGAGGAGAAGTTAGCCTCCACCTTGTTCTGGAAGAAAGAGGCAAGTGATTCACAAAGTGCTGGGCTACTATGTGAAATGGGTTTGGCAGGCTTAGTCAGATTGGCGATGGTCCTAAACAGTTCTTTGGAGGATGAGTTGCCATCTTTTATCTGCTCCCTGAAATACGCCTTCTTAGTCTCTAGGATTAACTTCTTGTAACTACTGGGGCTTTCTTTATATTTTTCTCTATTATTAATGCTGTACCCTTTCCTCCAAACCCTTTCAAGCCTTTTGCACTCAGTTTTATCCTCTTGCAGTTTCACTGAGAACCACTGAGCTGATGGCTGGGCTCTCCTGGGGGTAATAAGCTTACTTGGCGCAAATCTATCACATGGGTTCATAATCCACCCAGAGTACAGGTCTGCTGCTGTGTCGACATTTGCTGGAAAAGTTGGCATATTCCAGGACAGGAAATTCCCCATCTCCGTGCTGTCTATGTTTTTCCAAGCCCAGATGGACATTATCTCCCTGGGCTTACAATAAAACCGATTTAGCTGGTTTTGACGGAGCATAAAGATAATGGCCGCGTTGTCCGACCATGGAATCTGCACAATTTCAGATATGTCCAGGTCATTATTATTAGAGAAAATCCCATCCAAGGTGTGTTCCGCAACATGTGAGGGACCAACTACACGTTGTTCTAAGCCCCCTCCACGCAGGATTTCCAACAGTCTCAAATTGTCTGCATCTAGTACATTCTCAAGGTGAAAATAAAATCTCCCATGACGGTAAAAGACTTTGCATACAATCCCTCCTCTAAAAGAGCTCCAAACGAGTCCAGAAATGTACTCCTACTCCCTGGAGGACGATAGATTAACATTGCTTTAAAGGTGTCTTGAGGAGAAAGACGTACCTTAATGTACAGTGCTTTGCACCCTTGATTAGAGGTGATCGAGAAGGTGGGTTCAAGACTGTAGTGGTATATAACCGCCAACCCGCCTCCTCTTCTTACAGGTCTTTCCAAAGTATAGCACAGAAAGTTCATTGGCAGGGCCTTCACAATATTAGGACCTGAGGTGTTGTCAGTCCAGGCCTCTGTTATAAATGCCATCATAATCTGGTGCTCTTTGATGAATAATTACATTCCAAGCTGTGTTTAACCAGAGACCTGGCATTTAACAGTATGCACTTGAGATGGGCCCCTGCGCAATCCTTCAAAGGGTTCCCCTCCTTTTTAAAAGGAAAATTTCTAGGAAGAGCCTAAATCTGAGGGAGGGAATATTAACACTGACCGCAAACCTCTCCTGACTCTCCCGGACTTATACTGGGCAAAAATCCAGGGAAATGGGAATTTCCGCCTTCTTGGTCCAAACATCTAAGCATGTTGGACGAATAAGTTAGAATGTCTGGGCTCATTGATCCAGGGGGACTGGCCCTGAGCCCAGTCGGAGTGTGGATGGGCACAGGCGGGCTTGCCTTAGGCACGCCTTCTGCGCGCCTGCTGCGCAGTCGCGCCATCAGGTGTTTAAATCTACTGGCAGCCCGTCCGCCCGCCCAATCAGCAGCGAGTACCCCGCCCCCCTGTTCCTCCAAATAGGTGATCTGGTAAACGATGTCAGCGAGGGAAACCTGGAGGGTTGGACTCAGCAAAAGACCCTAGTAGGAAGAACTAAAAGTTTCTTTTAAAAGAATGCACAATGCGGCAAAGTTAAAATCACAGGCAGCGCATTGACAATTGCAAAATTAAAAGCACGATAGCCCTGGCGGGTATTGAACAGCTTAATCCCATGATAAGAGCCACACTGTTTCTGGATGCCCCAGGAGCACTAATCGCCGCAGCCGGTGTGCACCACGGGACCACCTCATTCTGAGCTTCCCTGTTCTGCGCATGAGGATCTGCATCAGAGCCAGTCCGGAGTCTCAGCTGATCACTACGTACTGGGGTGTCATTGTCTACACAGCCGCAGGCCAACCGTCCGCGTGGTTCCGTAGCAGAGTAGGACCAGCCAGGGCCACAGCCACGAGGCACTACGCAGGTGCTCCTCCAGCTTCCGCTTCAGGTTCTGGTTCGTCCCTTTTTCTGTGTTTACAGACATACCTCAGGATATCGTCCGGACTGACGATGCTGCACCCGCCAACTTACACAGACTGCCAGTGGGTGACACAGACTTGACGTTCTGCCATTGCCTGATGACCCGATGGAGCGGGAGACAGTTCAGCCTTGCGACCGCGAATCCGCTCACAAACTGGGTTCCGAGATGCCCATGGTGCCTGGAGTACATTTCATTGGGGCACCTGGGAGAATGGGCCAAGGAGTGTAGTGATTTTCTGGGTCTGCTAGGCCTGGGAGCTCTCTCCTCATGCGTCCACCATTTTTGGAGGTTGGCCATGCCTCCTGTGATGTTAAAACACAATACAATTTTACAGAAATTTGTACTCAATTACGAGCACCTGGCCGTTATAGGACTTCGAAACGTGAAGAAATAGCTTGCATTTTGCTCTGACAAATTTGGAAACCTATTCACTGACAATGGTTGAAGCACTCGGTCTGAACAGGAAGAGCCAACCCCAAGTTTGCATGTGGGAACCTGAAGGCGAAGGATCAATACCAATAGCTTCAAGAAGTCCGGTCTCTAGGGCGTGTGCCACTCCACTAAGGCAGGGTCCAATCCACTCACCCAGCATGTTATTCCAATACAGGAGGAGTCACTCAATGTTGACCATAGTTTGGGTGGGTGGTTTGTATTGTATTTCTATCCATTTCAATGACAGATGAGTGCAGCCACAAAATGAATAGTATAATGTCTGTTTTACTACCAGATTTCAATACTTCTGTACAAAAATAAAAGGTAAGCACTGATAAGCCAAGTAAAACAAGTGGTTCTGAGCAGACATCCATAAAGCAATAACACTCAGGCTGGGTCAAATAATATTCGCAATAGGTCAATCAGTTCCTCCATACTGCTTTTATCCAGAGGCCAAAGCAAGTTTTCACGCTGATCCTCCTTGACATCTACATGATTTGTCATTTTAACTTCTTGAGGTACTGCATATGGAAGCCATGATATGATTTAAGTCCCTCCAAACTAAGTAGATCTAAGCGGTATTGCTTTCTTCTACCACCACCCCCACAAGTCTCTTATGTAGACTGGCTCAAGAATCTGCCCCAGCACTGATCCTCTTCAACATTTACATGGTCCCCTCACGATTGTATGTGACAGCCTCAAGACAAATGCAGGTTGCTGATATTTAAATACCCATCAGAATGCCTATGAGCATAGGGACCTGTATGCAAGTCATGATTTGCATCACCCAGAACCAGAGTGGACAAACCAAAATTACATGTTTCTCAAAGCATCAAATATAGAAATCTTGCTGCTGGATCCCAGAGATAACTCCTTATTCCTATTTCACGTGACCCTTTCCAGGGGCTTGTTGCCAACTCATCCCATTAGATTTCAACCCTAGGATTAAAGTTAGATGCCTATTTGCCATTTGAACCAGGAATTAATACAACCAACAAAGATGCTTTTCACAACCTCCACTACTGCTGTGGAACTGTCACTGCTTCTACTAACAAAATGAACATTGGTCAAATCCAAGATTGTCTCATCGGACTGAAAACGTATATCACACCAGCAACACAATCTCTAGATTTCCTCTCGGTCACATTTCGGCCAAATTCAAACCAATCCACTTTGTACATACAGCCTTTTATTGTTGAGCATCGAAGAACTAGGAAAACTTCTGCTGGATTACAATCGGACCGGACATCTAAGGTCAGGCGGCAAAGCAAAGTCTCTCTCCATGTGCTGAGATGAGTGGAGTTCCTTACATGCACGATGCCCGATCCTAGTCATTCCCAGTTGCGGACTTAGCCTGATTTAGGAAAGAACAGTAAAGGACTCAAGGTTCACCTTTTCCGGCAAGTATGTGATCTGCACTCCAACTAGCATTCTTTACATTCTTCTGATACAAAGTGTCACATTTGTTTTAACCAGATGTAAGTATACAACCACTTGTCCCTGAAGGAGCTGTAAAGCATACGGAAAGAGTAAACACTCTAAATAGAAAATCAATTTTTAATCCAAGTTTCAACTGTACAAACCAGTCTATTCTCTACATAAACCCACCTATAACAGTGTTTCAGAGAAGTGAGTTGAGTATGCATGAAGATCCATTTCAACATTTTATTTTAATTATATATAATGGAGCAGATGACTAATGTCTTCCAAGGCTAGATTTACTTCAGCTGGTGCGGTCTCAACTCCGTATATATCACTCCTAGGCAAAAGAGAGAAAGTGCAGTCAGAAGCAACAGAACAAAAAAGGAAGAATCCCTCTATAGTGCACCATCAGAAGTTGTCCTTGCTGTTCTCATAAAGGAGCACTAGAAGCACAGCACTTCCGGACAAAGGAAGCGGCATCCACCTATCCACAGAGGCCTCATGTCAGGATTACAAAGCTGCCACTGTCATTGCCAACTCAAATGTTCCTTCAAATCCCTGTAGCAGGGAAATAAGTCAAACTGAAAGTACCTCAAGCCAAACTGGTCCGAGCGCTCAAGATGACTTAAGGGAGAACAGGTTGCCCAGGAGCCAAGGGTGATACGGATCTTGGATTGTCTAGGTGGCTCTTTGGGGCCTCATAACCATGCTAAGTTCGGGAGTATTAAAGTCATATCTCCGCAAGTAACCACCGGCCGGTCTGCCGCCTATGGACTCTTGGCCCAAAAACAGCCCAATACAGGATCATTTGATGAGTGGCCCACCGGCTGAAGAAGCAAAGGGAGGCTATAAGGCTTCAAGTGCCATTCAAGCTCTCCCAAGAACAATTGCAAGTCAAGGTAATGCCAGGCAGCCGCCCTGTCTCAGCCCAATGTCAAATTGTTAATTATTCTAGAATACCACACACAGGGTCCTCATGACATCCTGAACAAGTGTAATATCCCAAGTTTAATGAAGGCTATCCCAGAGCTAGGGTATCAGGAGTCAAGGGATATTGTTCAATTGAGTTTCTTACCCCAAGGGGCGCACAAATCTCTGAGCCTACACTGATGATGTTTGTCTCTCCGGCCCACATGCAAAAGATCCTGTTAAAAGAGAAGGTGAGGCATTAAACTCTGTGTTTTTTAAGAGAAATAGGATATCATGTGGTCCTCATAAAGCAGCAGACTGTGTCAGTTGTACCTAAGCAAGAAGCCTATTCTATCTTAAAAAATGCATTAGGTCTCACCTTTTCAGCCTCCAGAGACCAGCAGACGGAGACAGGGGATCCTTCAAAGGCTGAGTGGAGTTGGCTGTCCTCAATTTTAGTTCTTGGTGACACTGAGTGAATAAAGGAATGCTGCCAGTCCTACCCTCATGAACTCTTGATCATCTATGTTCCTAGAATACTAGCTGTCTTCCCCAGAAACAGCGGTTTACAGGTCTTCTTTGATTTTTGGGGTGAATTTGAAATCATTGCTTTACAAGAAACCTGATCCATCACTGATCACCCCATCACTGGCTTCCTTTAGTTCAGCAAACCTGCCTTCAAAAGCATGAAAATGATAGGCCTAAAGGAGGTCTATCACTGTACATCTCCAAGAAACTCCAGGTTTTGACAGAACATATAGATGTGCAAGAGACCTGGCTACAAGCAGTTAAACTGCTAAACTGGAGTTCTAACCACTTGTTCCTTGTAGTCAACCCTTACATAAACACCAGTTCAAGGGAAAAAAGGTCCAAACTGATCCATTTTATGTCAATTACATGCATACTGGGCTGGGATTATCCCTCAACGACTGTATCATAACAGGGGATTTCAGTGTGAACCTTTTTCAAGATAACTATGAGGAAGCTCCAGAGTTGGCCTTTGATAGTGTGTGGAACATCTCAGAGAAATGTGGCCTAAGGGAAGTCTACGAAACCCGCTAGGAGAACTGGTGGTCAGCCAGCTTAACATCTTGGGCTTCACAGTCTAAAATGGAAGGTTTCCGCAGAATGTCCTGCCCAAATGTACATTGTCAGGCGAAAAAACACAGTACCACCTTGATTACACCATATGTAACATGGAAATGTTTAATTTAGTGGACAGTTACAGCATAGTACCCCGCCCTGAGAGCGATCATCGCCCCATAGTTACAACAGTAAACACCAACGTTGCAAAACACGCTTTGGTCAGTGTCACCAGCAAGGGAGCTTTCACTGACAACCTTAGAGAACTTAAGTGGAGGGATGACTCCCACAGTAAAATCATAGCTGAAAGTCTAAAAATTGCAAGCGGGGTCGCCACTGAAAATATATCTCCAATCATGAGTGGACCAATTTTATTACCCTGCTGCTTGCGAAATTACAACGCACAAGGGCAGGTAATAGACAACCTCCAACCTAACCAAAACTGTTCCATCCCACTGCTATGATTTTAAACTCGAAGAAAGCTATGAACACAGTTCTAAGAGCAGTTTGCAAAAATCCAGGCAATAAAAAGCGAGCGATTTAGCCCAAGCTCGTGCAGAAATGCTTCAGTCAAGCTGACATGACCAGATGCACTGACCAGTTCTGGACGAGACTCTTGTATGGGAGTAAAAAGAGTGACTTGAAGAACTTTTGGGCATTGGTTAACCGAAAAGTGAATTGTCCAGGTAGAGCTGGCAGTGCAAACATCTCCAAATTGGATTGGTCAACTTTTCTCTCCAGACACTTCATGTCCAGTGATTCTGCAGAAAGTTTAGATTGCTACACTATCCAGCAAGGGAACAAGCCCTACCTAATAAGCCTCATGTAGGCCCTCAGCCCCGCTAGTCACAGAGGCCCTGAATGCTGCGCTCCCTCCACTAAAGACCTGTCTTCCTTGACGTGCCAGCTGAACCTAATGCTGGCGAAAGCCAGATCAGACAGGCCCCTGCGTTGAACGGTCTCCCTCAATGGAACCCATTCTCTGCAGTTATTTTGTTAAAACTGCTCTTGTACTGTTTTTAGTTTGGATATCAAGGGATAGGAATTCAATTTTAACAATCACTTTCCACACATTCTATATCTAGCACTGCGCCCGTCACTCTGATAATTATTTTTGTTCATCATACTAGTTAGAAAATCTAGAGAGAGCTCTTTCCAAAACATCCGCGAGCTCCCTTCTGATAGAAGGTTGCAGCCCTTGGTTACCTTAGAGTGTAACTAGGAGGAGATCCCAGATGATGAAGCATGTCACCTACGTGAGTGATGGGAATCCGTCCTCCTTTAAGGATTTTCCTTGAGGTGGTTTGTCCTGTTGTTTTTTAGGAATAGAAGAAGTATTTTTCCTCCACTAGCCACTGTGTCTGGGAGATCATTACGTTTTTTGTAAGGTTGCCTGAACCTATTTGACCCGTGAACTTCTTTTGGTGTTTATTATGCTATAGATGGGAAACTGGTCCACACTAGGGGGCAGATTTATGTTAACTGGCGCATCCCGAGGGATGCGCCAGGTAACGTGTGCCACAGCTACGCCACCCATGGTGCGCCGCATTTATAATGCGGCGCACCATGGTGCAAAAACGGCAAGCGCGACGCAGCTCCAGCAAGGATCGGGGGTGCCCCATCTACACAATGCTGCATCAAGACCTACGCCTGCTTCAAGCAGGCGCAGGGTTTTGACGCAGCATTGGCCAGAAAGTGACTGAGTGAAATCTCATAGATTTCACTCAGCCACTTTCAGGAGGCGTTCCTGCGCAGTAACGACCCCCCCCTGCGCAGGAACGCCTCCTTATGGCGCAGGGCTTTACAACGTGACGCATCTCCTAGATGCGTCACGTTGTAAATAGGGCGCATTGTTTGCGCCGCAGTTGCGTCAAATAAAGTGACGCAATTGCAGCGCAAGGGCATCATAAATCTGCCCCTAGGTCTCTAAATGTTCCCTTAGACCCTCCTTCTCCGTTAGTTTATTTCTGGCTCTAAATCTGCCCCCAGCAATTATAGACTGATGACGCTTCTGGACAATGAAGCAAAATGTTTTGCTAGCCTACTCCTGAAGGACCTACGACAATGGGCTGAGTCGAGGAGTTTAATCACTCAGGGTTTGTTGAGAACTCTGGCACCTCGACAAACCATGTTAGCTATATCCTTATTATTAGAAAGGGCGATAAAATTTTAGACCACACTGCATTGCTGCTTCGTGGGCAGCGTTCGATTGTGTCCCAAGGGGGGCCTTATGGGCAAAGTTAAAGAACAGGGGCATCCCATTGAAACTTCTTGATGTTATTATACAATTACACACACTGACACACGGATTTGTGTCACACTGTGCTTGATGGCCCCTATGCTCTTTAATTTGTAAATTTCTATTTGTGGCCCCTATGCTCTTTAATTTGTACATTTCTGATTTGTCCAGTTCTCTTAACAACATAAATAGTCATCCCCTCAAGATCCGAAGTGAACACATCAGCAACTTACTGTATGCAGATAACTAAGTTTGCATAGTTACATAAGAGTTGGATTGCAGCGCTTGGTAAATTAATTACACTCTTAATCCAATGCCAAACGGCTGGAAGTTAATTTAAGGGAAACCAAGATTCTAATACTAGGCAGGAAAATCAACAAGGCGACTGCTGGCACCTCAACTGCAATAAGGTCTAAAAGGAACAGACATACAAATACCTGGATGTCACAATTGATGCAAAGTGCTCCTTCACTCGGCATATGGAAACAGTAGAAACCAAGGCCCTCCTGTCATCTTTTTCAAAACTGTCAAGGTTTTGGGGATGAGCCTTGAGCAACTTCTGCAGGTAATGAGTGCAAAAACCTTCCCATCCCTGGTTTATGGCAGGAAAATCCTGTTGGGGAGGGGTGGCAGGCTTCTAAAAGATCTTGTCACCAAGATCTGAAGGCCACTCTCCGAATGCCGTGATCTGCATCAGCCACGCAGGTCAGACTGGAATTTGGCCTTCCTGGCCAGCGGCTAGCAAGAGTGTTTTTAAATCCCTGCTACAAACTCCAGCTTGCTAGGCGAGGAGATTTGGAGGCCCCAGACAACCCCACTCCCTGCACCTCGAGGGCTGCTATAGTCTCCAGAATGCCAAAGAGCTTTGGGCTTCACGTGAGTCAAAACGCCATCAAGAGAAGCATCAAAAAGCCAGTGTGCTTCCTCTCAACGTCAAGCTGACATGAAAGACCTAGCAAAGCACAGTCATGCATGGGCTGCCATCAACTCTTATCAGCTAAGGCATCACCAATCTGATCTGGCCTGCACATACCGAAAATATACAAAAACTAAAGTTCATGGCCCTCAGGCTTTGGGAGTGCCCGTTTTTTAAACATTTTGCCAGGTGGAGACGGACCTTGGAATCTACATTGTGTAATGGCTGTGGCATGTACAAAGAATCTCCACAACACATGGTCTGCAGCTGTCCAGCCTTGTTAGAGGTGCGGAAGGTACTTCTAACACAGAATGGAAACAATTAGGAACACGTAGGCAGTAATTAATGCCCTAAACCCTGACAATACCGCTTTGAACATTCTGTTGGTTAGGTTGGTGACCACAGTGGCTAAGGACAGTATGTACTAACACATATTCCCATAGACACAGAATGGGCAAAACCCTTTGATACATGAGGCCCTAAGAAACTAAGCCTGGGGGTAACAACATTTGGTGTGGACCCAGCCATTACTTCAACCACTTAATTGGACTGCCCGCCTGCACCGCAGCATATTATGGCAAATTTCTCCAGTCAATCGTCTCAAGGTTAAGGACTTTGAGCTCTGTTTGCTTCCTGTTTCAGTAGCATTTACATGATTTTTGCTTACAATTGAACTCGTCTAAGTAACCTTTTTTGCACTATGTGGGGATAGCGTTGTGAATGCACTCTGTGTTTTATGCAATTACTGAATATGCACTGAGCCTACTTACGTGTTAGTCCTCAAAGGGAGCAATCGACCCCTGCACTTATCTCCCAGTGTCAGTATCCTGCCATGTTCCTCTGCACTGCACCTTCGCCCTTTGAGCCATATGTATCAAAGGGTTATACCCATTCTGTGTCTATGGGAAAATGTGTTCATACATATGGCCCTTTGTGTTTAGCACTAACCGACGAAGCTTGTTTGTTCCTTCCTGAGTGACTTATGGCGTCCAAATGTTGGTTTTGTGTCACGGTTTTACTAGCCTGTATAACTTAGGTCCTAGTTTCACTAGGGAACATCAAGCTCCTGCGCCTTACTTCTGATAAAAGTCTGCTGCCATCTTATACATTGCGCTCTGCACTTTGTTTGTATCAGCAGTCTTTGGAGCGGTTGTGTGCCCCTGCATGGCAAATGTAAAACAGGTGCTGGTTCCTGGTGAGCATTTTAGGCTCTTGCATCTACCTCCTGTTGATAAAAGTCTGCACCTCCTGTTGCTCCTATGTTATGCACTGCACTTTTTTTTACTAGTCCTTGGAGCAGCTGTCGGCTCCAGTGACACTGACAAAATGTTAAATGTTTACTTTAATGGCTACCCACTGTAATCGTTTACCGGCAGATGTAAAAATGCTTCGAAAGTCGGAGTCATTGGCGCGCGCCAACCATGCAGTGATCATTACCCGAACCCTCACCCAGGTGGCGGCTCTCCACTGCACCAAGGTGTGGTTGGCAGGCACTCAATTGTCTGCTTTTCATGAGAATCCCTATCCCATTGGCAGCCTGGTATGTGGCAACCTGCTCTTTTCCAATGGTGCCATAGGGTTTTGCACAGCATCTGCACTCACAATCAGGCGATAAACAACAAATATAGATATCGGGTACAAAGGTCTCCCCCGTTACAGCGGTTTCACAACCCCTGCTCTATGTGTGTCAGAGGTAGAGACAGCCCTCTGCTAGCAGTCACTGCCTCCCTCACGAGGCGTGTGGCTACTCAGAGAGAACGATTCTTTACGGAGTCTGCGCCGATTACTAAGAAGTCATCTTTTCTACTCTTGTGAGTCCCAGCACTTACGAAAATGACGTGTTCACTTCCTTCCAGACCAACATGCAGGGCTTTTAAGTGGGATGAAAAAACTAGAGGGTCTCTCAAAGAGGAGTGGCCAATGTAATTAAAGGTGTGGCTTAAAACGTGTAAACTAAAAATCTGTGAATAGCATAGTGTGAGCCCGACTTGTATTTTGCTGTTTCTGTCACTGCATCCAGATATAGGATACAAGTAACAGCATACCCACAAGAAGTCAGGACTATTGGCTTTGTCAATGGTAGTTAGTTGCGTAAGATAAATAAGCGACAACTATGGTTTGTATATAAAATTGAAAAAGCTTCCACTTAAAGGCCTAGTGACACCACAACAATGTTGCTGCTCCTGAATCTCAAAAAGAGAAGGGAAATCCAGAGAGAAAATGGTTCCCCTTCCCCTCGAACGCTCACCTGACATGACATCATGAGGTAACTTCTCCTCTGGTGAGAAGTGAGCAGCGCACATGTGCCTGCTGTCACTGCAGTCCTGAAAAAAACGGACACAAAACAGAGCCCAATAGAGTCCTGTGTGGAGGCTCTCTTTAAAAAACTGCTAGTGCTCAGCACCTGTGAGACCCGGCCCACATAAAGCACTGCCAACAATGCTGAGCTAAAAAAAAATAAACAAACCGGCCATCTACCACTTCTACTCCGCCCCTCCATTCACACTACTCGTCTCTCAAGGGCGATAACAAACCTTCCTGTAGTCCCTAAGACTAGGGATCAAAGTCGTGTTCATAGGAAGGTGAGGGTGGGCCGTGGACACGGGACGAGGAAGAGTAAACGGAGTGATGAAGATTACCAGTAAGTAATCGGCGCCTTTTCACCTCATCTCTTCCTCTTTCCAGTATTTATTACCTGAGGGTATGCCAAAGCAGTAACCCCACGACCAGGCTACTACCAAGCATTGATTACCTTTCCTTAACACCCCAGTGCAGAAACCTGAAATGTCAGACAGGGATCACTGCATCCTATGAATCCAGGTACAAGGCGAAAAGAAGCTGCAGCCACAGCTGGACTGAAGCTTCATTATGTCTGGGCCAACCAGATCTAAGTGAAACTATTAGTCTCACAAGAAAATCCAGAACAACCAGTCCAGACCTGGAAACTGAAAACCTCAAGATTAATATATACAGCACCTCGACCAAAGTACTTCAGAGACTATGGTCAAATTCCAGATCAAGTCTGTAAATGGGCTACAAAATTCACTCGTACTCAGGATAATTCAGCTGTACCAATAAAATTGTACCAAAGTCAAACCAGAAAAAGCATTGGCATAGCCAATAGGTCTCGCTTTTGGGACCTTATGTGTTTATCCTGAAGTTTTGGCTATGTTTAGAGCATTGTGGCTGATGTTATATTATTGCAGCATGGTCAAAGCCAGGGGTAGGGGCGCTTGTAATCACACTTCGTCAAAGCCGCCTTTTGTGCAGTAACCTACTTCTCTCCCTGGGGGCCACATACTGAGTATGTTGACAAAAACACATTACTGAGGCCCCAGACTCATTAAGGTCAGGTGTGTTCTCAGTAAACAATCCCTGATTTTTAACCATACCAACCATACCAACTAGGGACGGGAATAAAAGAGCAGCCAACTAGTTAGCTATTTTTAGATTTTCTTTCCCTTTCCACTCCACATCAATGCACTACACGCAGTCTACAATAAAAACTGCTCCTACATAATTCACAAGTCGCAGCATGCCTCAATCCGTTGCGAGGAACCCCAATGACCACCCACCTAGGGGCAACTCTGGTGGGTGAGGGATCTCTAGAAAAAAAGTATTTTTTCTAGACAAGGGATTACAAAAAATTCCTGCTGCATCTTATCTAATTCCCTAAAGGTATGTTTTCTTCAATGTACTCGATTTTTGTGTAATTAGTCCTCAGAAAACACCTGTGTAGACTTAAGGTTCAGATAAGTGTTAGGGATGAAGAAATTCTCTCCCATCTAGACAAAGCATGAAGATGAAAAAAAATAAACGTACTGCTAAATTCTTCAAATAAATATTACAGATCAAATATCCAAATGGAATACAAATCTATATAGTGAGCCAGGCAACTATAGACCCTGAGATGGTGTATTGCATCAGTGCCAGTAGCTTGGAAGGGTATCAACACCAGGAGAAGCTCCAATAGGGGCTAGATGACTGATGATACAAGGGCAAATAATCACGCAAAGTTGACTCCAGGCACAATCACTCCATTACACCTCAGGATCAAGACAACACCGCACACAACGTCACAAATCTAAATATATTTAACAGATGAGCTTGAAAAACATATTCAAATGACTAACAGATCAAGGTTACCTGAAGCTAAACTCTCATGAACTACAGCATCACACTGACACAAAAGCCACAATAAAGAAATAAGAAAGTTGTGCAAACAACAGAGTCACTTGTAAGTCAGCAACAAAGATTTCTAAAAGTAAGGCCATGTGAAGGGATGGTCGGAAGGAAGTCTTCAGAGGTTTGTCTGATTTGTGAATGATTTTTTTTAAAGTAACTACAACATAAGGAAAGTTCTAATAAAATGAAACTGAGGAAAGTCAATGTTGCCCTGTAACACTCTGATGTGGACTCAAGAGGGTGTCTGTTCTATAGATGCTAACGTGGTTCTTCTTTTTCTCAGGCTTATCGGATTGATTACACCAACTCCCTCAGGAGAAAACCGGAACACCCAGGTAAATATATATGAGTAACACAACTCCAATATCTCTAATTTTACATTTTCTTTCTTAAAGAGATAAGACTTGTTTCCCTTTTTTCCACTTCCTTATAACTTCTTTACCATCCAGTGAGTAGGCAGCATAGAAGGGAGTAGTTATTTCCTCAGTGTGAGGAGCGACATCTGACCCAGCTCGCAGGCAGGTCGCTCCCCACGCTGCTGCACAGCTCTGCCTGCATTGCTTTTGCCTAATCTTGCATTTTTCCCCTGTGCCTAACTTGCTTTCTTGCCCAGACTTGTTTTTATTCCCCTGTGCCTGTACTTGCTTTCTTGCCCAGACTTGTTTTTATTCCTCTGTGCCTGTTCTTGCTTTCTTGTCCAGACTTGTTTTTATTCCCCTTTGCCTATACTTGCTTTCTTGCCCAGACTTGTTTTTATTCCCCTGTGCCTGTACTTGCTTTCTTGCCCAGACTTGTTTTTATTCCCCTGTGCCTAACTTGCTTTCTTGCCCAGACTTGTTTTTATTCCTCTGTGCCTGTACTTGTTTTCTTGCCTAAACTTGTTTTTCCTTCCCGTGCCCAGTTCCCCGCGGCTCGCCCTTTTTTTCCCGCCTCTGCGTCCCTGCGGCCCCGCCCCCTTGCAATCCCATTTGCCGCCCCGCTCCCGCCTCCCAGCTGCTCCTCCCTCCCACATCCCCACTTATGGAGGCCGCGAAGCAGCCGCGCAGCGATCACGTGCAGCGGGCGCGCCCCTGGCACGCCTAAGGCAAGCTCATCTGCGCCCGTCCGCGCCTGGACTGAGCGCAGCACCAGGACCCCTGGACCCGACACCGCTACAATGCCAGAACCCTCCACTCACTCAACACCGGAGGATCACACACCTG
Source organism: Lissotriton vulgaris (assembly GCF_964263255.1). Lineage (NCBI taxonomy): Eukaryota > Metazoa > Chordata > Amphibia > Caudata > Salamandridae > Lissotriton > Lissotriton vulgaris. The sequence continues at coordinate 858,680,901 of NC_141698.1, forward strand.
CTTCCTGGCTGCCCCGAAGCGCACCCACGGAGCTTTCACCTGCCGGAACTGTGGCTTCACAAGCATCCGCCCCACCATGCTGTCGACCAGGAAAGAACCCAACCACCTCAGATGCATCCTTCTCAACACCCGCTCCGCCCACAAACACACCGTTGAACCCTGGGACCTACTCAACTCAACCTCCCCAGACATTGCCTTCCTGACGGAGACCTGGATGAACCCCGCCTCGGCACCCGACATAGCCATAGCCGTCCCGGAAGGCTACAAGATCACCCGCGGGGACCGCACCAAAGGGGCAGGCGGAGGAATCGCCATTGTCCACAGGAACACTCTCAGAGTCTCGACCAACACCAATGACACCCTCAGCACTGCCAAACACCTGCACTTCCATATCCACACCGACCCCCAACCCCACCCTCAGAGGAACCCTCATCTACAGATCCCCCGGGACCCCAACCACAGTTCAGCGACTCCATCGCCGATTTCGTCAGCACACATGCCCTCGCCTCCACGTACTACATCCTCCATGGGGACCTGCACTTCCACCTTGAGAACAACAACTACACCAACTCCACCACCCTGATCGACAACCTAGCCAACCTCTGACTCAGACAACTCGTCACAACAACCACCCACTCCGCCGGTCACACGCTTGACCCCATCTTCTCCGCAAGCCCCCACGTCTCCTTCAACCACACCACGAACTCCACTGGACTGACCATCGCTGCATCCACTTCACCTTCAAGAAACCCACCACGCACCACCGCACCCAACAGATGCCTTGCCGCTGCTGGAGCAAAGTCACCGAAGACCAGCTAAACACCACACTCCCCTAGAGCCCACTCACCGACCCTACCGACCCCGACACCGCCGCCCGCAACCTCAGACAGTGAAACAACGACTGTGCCAACACCCTCGCCCCGATCAAGAAATCCTCCAACAGTCACACCAACAAGAAAATCAGCTGGTTCACTGAATACCTCAGGGCCTCCAAGCAAACCTGCCGAAAGCTGGAGAAGATCTGGTTCTGTGAACGAACACCGGACAGCCACGCAGCCCACAAGAACGCCACCCACAGACACTATCACCTCATCAGATCTGCCAAAAGGACCTCCTTCAAAGACCACCTAGACAACAATGCGCACAACAGCAAAGAGCTCTTCAACATCGTGAAGGAACTCTCCAACACCAACGGCATCCCACCCTCGCAGGACCTGTGCGACTCGCTGGGCACCTTTTTCCATTGCAAGATTGCAGACATCCATGACAGCTTCAACGGCACGACCTCCTCGAAAACCACTGAGACCTCCGCCCCCACAACCACCATCCGCACCAACCGCCTGCTCTCCTGGACCAACATCAACGATAACGACGCCATCAAGATCATGAACACCATCCACTCTGGATCTCCGTCAGACCCATGCCCACACCACATCTTCAACAAAGCCACCACATCCATCGCACACCATCTCTGGAAAGTCATCAACACCTCCTTCGAGACAGCAACCTTCCCGGAGAGCTGGAAGCATGCCGAGATCAACGCCTTACTCAAGAAAGCCAAGGCGGACCCCAAGGACCTCAAGAACTTCTGGCCCATGTCCCTGCTCCCGATCCCAGCAAAGGTCATCGAGAAGACCGTCAACGAACAACTGACCCGCTACCTCAAGGAGAACAATATCCTGGACCATTTCCAGTCTGGGTTCCACAGCAACCACAGCACAAGACTGCCCTTATCGCTGCCATCGATGGCATCAAGTCCCTACTGGACAACAGAGAAATGGTGGCCCTCATCCTCCTGGACCTGTCAGCCACCTTCGATGCAGTCTGCAACCACACACTATGAACACGCCTCCACAATGCCGGGATCTAAAAGAAGGCCCTGGACTAGACCACCTACTTCCTCTCTGGCAGAACAAGAGCGTCCGCCTTTCCCCTTCCGCTCTGAAGCCACGAGATCATCTGCGGAGTACCCCAGGGTTCATCCCTCAGCCCAACTCTACATGGCACCACTCGCCGACGTTGCCTGCCGGCACGACCTCAACATCATCTCCTATGTCGATGACACCCAGCTGATCCTCTCCCTCACCAAGGACCCCCACACTGCCAAAACCAACCTTCACGAAGGAATGAAGGCCGTCCCTGAATGCATGAGGAACAGCCGACTGAAGCTGAACTCAGAAAATTCGGGACGACTCCTGGTGGCCAACTGCACTGGGAACTGCTCCAACACCCACCGACCACGCACGCAACCCAGGGGTCATCCTCGACTCCACCCTCTTCTTGACTAAACAAGTCAACGCCGTCCCCTCCTCCTGCTTCAACACCCTCCGCATGCTCCGCAGGATCTACAAGTGAATCCCTACTGAAACGAGAAGAATGGTCACCCAGGCCCTCGTTGGACTACGGAAATGCCCTCTACACAGGAGCCTCGGCCAAACTCCTGCGATGGCTCCAACGCATCCAGAATGCCTCTGCACGCCTGATCCTCGGCATCCCTCGCCGCTGCCACATCATACCCCACCTGAGAGACCTGCACGGTTCCCGGTCAACAAGAGGATAACCTTCAAGCTCCTCACCCAACCACATAAGGCTCTCCACAACACCGGACCAATGTACCTCAACAGACGACTCAGCTTCTACACCCCTACCCCCACCCACCAGCTCCGCTCCGCCGACCTTGCCCTCGCCACAGTCCCCAGCTTCTGAAGAGCGACCTCTGGCGGCAGATCGTTCTCCCACCTCGCCACCAAGACCTGGAACACCCTCCCTATCCACCACTGCAGTACCAAGACCTGCTGACCTTCAGAAAACTCCTCAAGACCTGGCTTTTCAAGCAGTAGCAGCATTCCCCACTCCAGCGCCTTGAGACCCTCACGGGTGTGCAGTGCACTTTACAAATTTGATGATTGATTGATTGATTGATTGATTGATTTCAGGAAAGGAAAAAAAACTCTGACTCCCCTTTCTACTTCTGGGTATTTTCACACTTCTTCCCCACCTTTCTTTGTCTTCACAGTTGGTGGAAAAAGTCAAGTATAAAATATCCCAGCACCAGCCTAGAACTCCAATTCTCAGACAAAGAAATTTAAATGCTGCACTCTCCTGGGGTTTGTTATTCCAACAAAGATTTATTCAAAAGTCATCTCCTTCTCCACCTAGGTGTTTCGACCAGCAGGTCTTTGTCATGGTGTATAGCATTAGTTCCTCTATGCTTTCACCATTTTATACCAATTACCCATTATGCCCTTTATGATGCATTCTGGGAATGGTAGTTTGAATTACGAAAAACACACAACATGTGTCTCAAGAATTATAAATCTAAACATTTGGTCATAAATGTCAATGGATTGTTGGTAAAACGATTATTTTTCAAATGGCCCAGTTCATTTGCGAATATACCACCATACAAGCATGCATTTGAATTTCTTAGCAGGTGATAGGACATGAGGGTTCATCATAGGTAATTCAAAATTTGCAAACATTCGTGACAAGAATTTTCAATTCTATTAAGGACTAGGAGGCGAGGATTATGCTAGTCTCATTTCTTTATTAAGAAATGCCCAGCAGCCATGTAAAAACCACATTACCCAGAAACACTTGGGTGATAACCATAGAGTCTGCACTATAAATAGGTATGTAGACAATCCCACTTCCTCTTTCTTTGGTGAGAAGTAAATCCAGGAAACAGCAAACAGTTCAATAAAGTCAATGCAAAAACGATGAAAAGTTCCAAAACAGCAACAGCTGAAGGTAGAAACCAGGAACAATCTTCAAAGAAGAAAACAGGAGCATCCACGTCGCACTGTAGGCACGTCATTTGGGATCAGATCCTGAAAAGAGACACAAAGCCGTAATACATGTCCAGCACATACAGGAACATGTTGAAAAAGGGTGGGAAAGAAGACAAGGCAATAGAAACTGTTGTAACAGAATAATGCATGAACATTTGTCAGTAAATACAATGTATGAACAACGGGTGGGATAATCCTCACCTCCTAGTCCTTAATAGAATTGAAAATTCTTGTCACGAATGTTTGCAAATTTTGAATTCTATTTCAGGACAGGAGGCTCCGATTATGCTTGTTCAAAGCTCATCCAACACCACAGAAGCAACAGTAGCAATAGGCTTAAAGTAAAAAGTCTTAAAAACAGAATCTGATGACCAATCAGTAGCTTTAATAATGTCCCACAAAGTGACTCCCAATGAAAAAGCCTTAGAGGCCATGGCTCCACGAGCAGAATGAGCACCAAACACAGAAACATCAATGCCCGCTTCCCCCATAAGCCACCGTACCCAGCGAGCCAATGTGGCAGGAGTAACGGGGCGGAAGGGCTTTTGCAATGCAATCAACAATTGACCTTGCATATCAGAGCGAAGAAGAGAAGTACTCACCTCATAATCTTTAAGGCATTGGACAACACAAAGGTTAGGACGAGCAGGAAAAGAAGGGTAAGAAATGACCTCAGTATTAGTTTTAGTGCGCCTGGAAAGGCGAAAGGTAACCCCTTCAGGTGTGAAGCTGCGTCCAGCAAGATCTAACGCGCGAACATCTGAAATCCGTTTGCAGGAAAGCAAACACAACAACATAGTAAGCTTGGCCGAAAGTTGTTTTCGAGATAACAAAGAATTGATCGGCCAAGCTTCCAAAAAACGTAAGACAACCGAAACGTCCCATAAAGAAACATATTTGGGACGTGGAGGAGTAGCCAGTCGAAGAGGATGTTCCCCCACATGTTTCCCATCTACAGGAAGATGGCCCGCCGAAATTGCGGAAAGGAAATTGTTGACTGTGCGGTACGCCAAACCAGAAGAAGAAGACAGAGAAGCCAAAAAATTGACAATCAAAGAGACATCAGCTGATGTCGTATCAACTTGCCGTTGAGCACACCAATCACTCCAACGTTTCCATGAACCTCTGTAACGTTTGTGAGTACCTGGGGCCCAGGCGTTGCTGAGGAATCTGGTAGCGTCCGCAGAAAGGCCTGACACCGCCCAACGTTCCCCGAAATCCGCCACACCAGGAGAAGGAGAGAGCCTGACTGAACCAGGGGATGCGGATTCTGAAGCGGATCTAACAGGAGATTCCGCTTCCGAGGAAGAAGAAATGGCAATGCGCATGCCATTTCCAGGAGAACAGGGAACCACGGCTGAGCCCTCCACAGAGGAGCAATCAGAATTAACTGAAAAACACAAAGACACAAAAGAAGCCAATATTGAATTACTGGTGGAAAGATGTGAGAAAGACCTGAAGCCTCGTAACAACAGGCAGAATGTCAATGTCAACGAGCTGACGGATCATTACATAACCTCGATCCGTAATATAGTCAACAACACCCTGCCTCAAAAACTGAAAAATGTCTCAGAAAAACCAAAAAATCCTTGGTTTAATGAATCATTGAACGAAGACAGGCGAAAACTGAGAATGGCTGAAAGGAAATGGAGACAACATCCCTCCTCCCCTGAGCTGAAAGACCTCAGAAAAACGAGAAAACAATATAACAAAAAGATAATCAACACCAAAAAAGAATTTATAAGGGCTGAACTTGACAATGCCACAAACAGACCAAGAAAACTCTTCGAGATCCTAAAACAACAGTCTAATAAACTAGCCAAAACGTCTCAAGAGAGCTCAAAAACTCCCATAAGCTGCGAGGAGTTCTCTTCATTTTTCACGGAAAAAAACAAACTACTAGAAGGTGAGCTCACAAGTGCAGCAGCTAACCTCATGACCCTTCCCTCACCTATAAATGAGGCCAAGGCGACAACTGAAGGTCCTCATACAAAAAATAAAGCAAATTGGGACACATTTGAACTATATGACCAGGGAAAGATCGCCAAAAAGCTAGCAGAACTCAGAACGAACAACCACTATCAAGACCCTCTACCAGCAAAATGTGTAAGAGAAATCAGCCACACCCTAATTCCTATCTGGACTGAGATAATAAATGCGTCACTTGCACAAGGGACCCTCCCTGACTGCCTAAAAACTGGGCAGGTAGTTCCCATCATCAAAAAACCGACAGCGGATGCAACAGACCCGAAGAACTATCGACCAGTGACCAACATCCCTCTACTTGCCAAACTTATTGAGAAATGCGTGCAGGGCCAACTGAGTCCGCACATCGCTAAGTTCTCATTACTAGATGACTGCCAATCAGGCTTCAGAACTGGGCATAGTACTGAAACGGCGATCCTGCATATTGTTGATGATGCCTTACAAGCCCTAGACCAAAATCATGCGTGCCTACTGATCCTACTAGACTTATCATCAGCATTTGACACTGTAAATCACGAATTATTGATGACCAGGCTACGTGACAGGATGGGCTTATCTGGAAACGTACTGAATTGGTTTAACTCCTTCCTACAGAACAGGACACAACTATTCCTGGTCAACCAAGTAATCTCCTCCCCATGCCCTAACGCAATAGGGGTCCCACAAGGCTCAACGTTATCCCCAGATCTATTCAACTTGTATGTTGAACCTCTCACGGAGATTCTTCGTAAATCACAGATCTCCTATCACATGTACGCAGACGACACGCAAATTTATATGAAGATCGCCTGTCGGGATGACATTGACCTAATGAATGAAACATTAAAGCGAGCGTTACAATGGCTAACAGCTAATTCTACCTGAACTATCTAAGAAAACTGAAACCCTTTATCTCAGAAGCAGATCTAAAACTGGCTATCCAATCTCTAGTGATCTCGAGAATTGAATATGGCTGCACCACGTTAGCTGGCCTACCAAAAACATCCACTGCACCACTAAAAGCCTGTCTCAACGCTGCGGCAAGACTCATCACGGGAACGAGGAAATTCGATCACATATCTCACCACTTAAAGGCACTAAACTGGCTACCCTACGAAGCGAGAATTAAAATGAAGATGGCCTGTATTACCCACAAAGCGGTTCACTACAGCACGCCTAGATATCTAGCCAAGAAAATTAAGCTATCGGGAGGCAACAGACCAACGAGAAGCGCTAAGGAGTTGCTACTACGACCGGCCTTCTTCCGGAAGAAAAAGACCTATGACCGAGCATTCTCCGGAGCCGCCCCCAGAGTCTGGAATTCACTCCCCCCCAACATCAGGGTGATTCAAAACACTGTAAAATTCAAACGGGAACTTAAGAACCACTTGATGAGTAAATACCCTACATAGAGATACATACCGACCATTAGTATGAACACTCAAGACAAAGAAGATCAGACTCATCATGAATATTCTGAAGATCAATTAGACAATGACAATGAATCGATCAAACAGCGGCTACACACCTTAAGGTCACCTCATATATATGTAATCTCTACACTATATCTCACATCCATAATGATATAATTCTCTACCCTACTTGGTTTATCTATTTAATCCTTGCCACAAGCCATACCTAGCCAACTCTTATTGCTGATTACTCATGGAATTGCACTGATAATACTATGTAACCCTACCTCACCGAACCTGACGATATGACTGTGACACAAGCCAAGCCTATGCACCTCCTATGGCTAATATCACAGGCGTTAGGAATATATTTATTTAATCACCCCTGATAGCATATCGCCTACTACCTCATATATGTGTGTTTATCATAATTTACTACTATAATGACAATCTGTAATTTGTAATCTTTTTTATGTTTTTATGTTTTTATGTTTTTATGTTAAGCGCTCTGATACCCACGGGTCTTGTCCGCGCTATACAAAACTCTATAAATAAATAAATAAATAAAAACTCCACCCGAAAGCGTGTTGCATAAGCCAGAACCCTGGGGATCATCATGAACGGGGGAAACGCATAGCATAGGGAGGACGGCCACGGTTGAAGGAAAGTATCCGTTGCCAGAGCCTCCGGATCCGGTGTCCAACTGAAGAACCGGGGAAGTTGGATGTTGAGACGGGACGCAAAGAGGTCGATCAGACAAGGGCCCCAAGCACGGAGGAGCTGGCGGAACACACGAGGATGGAGTCTCCAGTCGCTGAAGTCCTTCAGATACCTGGAGTTCCAATCCGCCACAAGATTGCGACAACCAGGAAGGTATTCCGCAATAACTGTGATCTTGTGTTGAAGACAATAGTGCCAAAACTCCTTGGCAATCTCCGCCAACAACCTCGACCGAGTCCCTCCCAGCTTGTTGATGTACCGTACTGCTGATACATTGTCCATCCGGAGAAGTATGTAGCAGTGGGACTGAAGAGGAGACAGACACTTGATCGTGAACGATCCCGCCAGTAACTCCAAGCAATTTATGTGGAGTGAAAGTTCCTGCGGAGACCATCGTCCTCCTGTCGAGATCAGGCCGCAGCGGGCCCCCCAGCCCCAACGACTGGCAACCGGCTCGATCACAATCTCCGGAGAGGATCCGAAAAGAGCCTTGCCGTTCCAGGCCTCCATATGATCCAGCCACCACTGCATCTCCGACTTTGCTTCCTCCGAGAGAGGAATGTGGTCGGAATAACGAAGGCCCCGCTGAAGATGCTGAATCTTCAGACGCTGCAAAGCACGGTAGTGCAGTGGAGCCGGAAAAATCGCCTGCAGGGAAGACGCCAAAAGACCGACAACTCGTGCTAACGATCTAAATGACACTGTCGGACTCGAGATAACGGAATTCAATTCCCGTTTGATGGTTCGAATCTTCTGACGAGGCAACAGAAGTTGACAAGTGAGGGAGTTGATCTGGAACCCCAAGAAATCTATCACTTGAGTAGGATGTAGTACAGATTTGTGAATATTCACTAAAAACCCGAGAGACTGAAGAAGGTCGACAGTCCACTCCAGATGAATCATCAGCTTGACAGGGCAATCCGCCAGAAGGAGGATGTCGTCCAAATAGATGATCAAGAGGACTCCGCGACTGCGGAGGGACTCCACAACCGGACGTAACAGTTTCGTGAAGCACCATGGTGCTGACGAAAGGCCAAAGGGTAAAACCTGATACAGGTACCAAGTCCCCAGCCACTGAAATTGCAGAAAGCGGCAATGGGGAGGGAAAATTGGAACAGAGAGGTAAGCATCTTTGAGGTCCAGACAGACCATCCAATCCCGTTCCCGCAGGAGATCCCTCAACAGATGGATGCCCTCCATCTTGAAGTGACGGTAAACCACTCCCGCATTGAACTCCTTCAGATTGAGAACTAACCTCGATCCCCCTCCCTTCTTCTCCACCAGGAAGACTGAGCTGGCAAAACCCTGAGGGTGGCGCACGGTCGGCACAATCACCCCTTTCAATTCCAGAGACTTGAGTTCCTCTGTAAAGAACTCTTGACTTTGCTTTGAGAAATAAAGGGGAAAAGGAGGATGGGACTGACGGATTGGCTGATAAAACTCGAGTTTGAAGCCCTGAACTGTCTCCAGCACCCATGCATCGCTGGAGATGATCTCCAATTGTCTAGAAAAAGGCGAATCCTGCCCCCCAGAACAACACTGCATGCAGGAAGAATTCTCACCTGAAGTGGCGGAATCGTGATATCCCCCGGAGGAGCCACCGGAACGTCCTTTTTTATATTGGCCACGGCCTTTCCTTGAAGGGTAGAAATTGGAACGCTGGGTGTAGCCCGAATCCTGCTGGCCTCCTCGCTGGAACTGATACCCCCTTTGGGAGGGTTGATGATGACCACGGCCGGAGGAACGTCCCCTATTTCTTCCGGCCCTTGTGAAAACTGGACGAAAGGTCCGGCGAAGAGAAGCCTGGGCCTTATCCAGGCCACTAAATGTGTTGACAAAATTGGTCAATTCCTTTAAAAAGGGCTGTCCGAAAAGCAGACCCTGGGCAGCAGGGCCCGACTCAGAGGTTGCAAGTTCTGCTAGCTTAGGGTCCAGCTTGAGCAGAATGGAACGGCGCCTCTCGCTAGAGAGCGCACAGTTGGCATTGCCCAACTGGCAAATGGCGTGCTGAGCCCATTCAATGAGTTCATCGGGGTCAACCATCCTGGAGGTACTCTTTGCAAGAAAGCCAAGATCCAAAATCTTGGTGAGTGGCCCCAAGAGATCTAGAACCTTGTCCTGGCAGGCACGCCAGGACCTGTCGAGACCCTTCTTTGGATCCTTCGCAAATTTTCGTAAGTAAGTTATCATGGAGGGATCCACCTCAGGAGTGTCAGCTAGGTGATCCGCCAGATCGGGCCGGGGACATTCGGAACGGAGGCGGGCACGTACCTCCTTTTCGAATGGCTGACGGATGTGTTGTTGAACGTATTCCGTCACCGCCGGGGACGGTAGCCATGCAGCAGACTGGGGATGGACAATGTCCACAGGCTCGAAAGTGAGAACTGGAGGGTGAGATGGTGCGTCAACAAAATGCTCCTTACATTTTTTCTTCTTTGGAGGAGGAGGAGCAGGTTCAGAAGACGAAGAGGATTGCTGATCATCACTCTCGTCATCCTCCACAATAGTAGCAGGCTTGGCAGAAGACAGAGACTGCGCCAACTTTCTGAAGTCCGAATCATGTGGATTACTCGGAGAAGAAGAAGAGGACTTTTTGGCCGCAGGGACCCAACCCTGCTGTTGGGCATATTTGGTCAAGTGCCGCTTCAGAGGCGTAATAGCTCGTACAAGCGCCTTGTTCATGGAGTGTTGCACTCCTCTATCAAGAGCCTCCACAAAATCCTGCTCCAGGGATTCAGGAGCCTCTTCCTCAAACTCACCTTCCTCCTCATAATAGTAATCACTCATAATGCACGAGTAACGTGAAATATGCCCACAATTTGAGGAAGGAGAAGAATAAGTAATGCCAAAGGCAAAAGTCACAGGGGAGTGAAAAAACCCTCACAGCAAGCCAAAACAGTAGAAAAAACCACTGGCAAATAACATTAAAGAGTGGAGGGAGGGCTCGCTGCCACACAAAAATCGTCACTCTAGGCAAAGCCTATGCTAATTATTACAGCCGGAGACTTTTGCTAGACTCCGGCGTCAAAGGGGTCAAATTTGGAGGCTGTGGGCGTTAACGCCGCAAAGGACGTCCTTCTGTCAAGCTCCGGTGAAGAGAAACACACAGAGCGCCGGAAATGCAGGAACGCGCATGCGCGAATACCGGCTGCCTTTCAGGAAGCAGGACAGCTCGCATGAGCAGCGCGAGGCTGTCGGGACCCCAAACTCCGCTCCACAAAAGAATAAGGGCACAGGCACAAAGCGCCCAGCCCCCGGGAGGAGAACACTCGCTCCCAGCCGCGTCACGCCACCCACAGAAAGCGCAACCTGGAAAAAGAAAAACGCGGCGAAAAGCGCAAGCAGAGCGCAATACAAGGCACATACAATGCAGCAATGTAAGCAAAAGAAGCAATAGCAATAATAATAACAGTAAGGTAAGAGAAGTAGCACTTAACTGGCTGTGGAGCAGCAAAGAAAGAGGAAGTGGGATTGTCTACATACCTATTTAAAGTGCAGACTCTATGGTTATCACCCAAGTGTTTCTGGGTAATGTGGTTTTTACATGGCTGCTGGGCATTTCTAAATAAAGAAATGAGACTGGCATAATCGGAGCCTCCTGTCCTGAAATAGAATGTATGTACAGTATAGACCATTCATCTGGTGACGGGTCTCCGGTATCACACCTTGACCAAGACCTGCCAGTCGGAACATGTAGGTGGAGAAGGAGATGGCTTTTGAATAAATCTTTATTGGAATAAAAAACCCCAGGAGAGTGCAGCATTTAAATTTCTTTGTTGGAGAATTTGAGTTCGAGGCTGGTCCAGCCTCGCCGCGAGCGCCAGCTGTGAAATAGTGCACCCTTCACTCAGGACACAGTTGTTGATTAATTAAATATGCGAAGGAGCGCCCAACTTTGTTTTCCAAAATGCCTGCATAACAGTATGAGGTGAGAGCGCTGGGCGTAATGCATGATGCGGGCTTGAATGCGAGGGTCGCAGCAGTGAAAGGGAATCACGCTAAAGCACACGGAGTGCAAAGAGCATTTCCCAAAAGACCATTGTCACTATTTTGGGGGGATTAAGTAAAGACATCTTACAAAATAGCCATCGGATAATACTTGGAGAAACTCCTTCCTATAGAGTGGAATCCAAACACTAAGAACAGGCGGGACAAGCATTGCTTGAAATTAGTTGGTCATGTACTGTCAAGGTCTACCCACACACTATAATTATGGAGGAGAGAGCAGCAAAATGGGCTCGACGAGCTGAACATGTGTTCCAAAAAGGAAGGAAAATCACAGGAGATAGACGAGAAGATGACAAACAAATAAGCACAGAAGAAATTACATTGAAACAAATGTATGTCTAACTGGAGACGATGCTAAAAGAGAGATAACAAAGAGTTGGGAAGTGCTCACCCTTGAAAAATGCATAGAGTGTGAAAGAGTACCCAGAGGCCTTAGAATCTGCCTAACCATCCCGATACCAAGCCTGAAATGTTGGTAGAATGGGGAAAAAACAATATGCAGTGTTCACGCAACATGATGCTTATCAGGCGCGCAACACCCATTGAACTCACCGGCCTTCAGCCCCCACCCCCCGTCGTGTGTGGCAACCCGGGATGAGACAGATCCCGGGCACATACAGAGCCACACCTGAACGTTTCACGAGTCTTTAAAAGACCGTTTGAATGTTAATTAGGCCTTGCAGGTGTTTCACCCCTTCTAAGACCCCCTGCAGCTCCACTCTGCCTACTGATTAAAGGTTCACCCCCCCCCGAAATTTGGCTCTAGTTGCGCCTTTGATGCTTATAATAGTAAAATGTGCGCAAATCGATATTGAAGAACTGCATAAAAATATAGTAGAACTGGATGCACGCATCCTTGCATGTAATCAAGAGGATGAATAAAAAAAACTGAGAATGGAAATGGTACGTAATCTAGATAGACATGAAAAGGGAGCTGAGGAACGCAAAGAGCGTACGTTTAGAAGAGACGAACACGACTACGTATGTGGCGCAATATTAACCTGTGCTAAACAGTTTGAGGCGCTGAAGCAACAAATGAGTAATAATAAGAGGCAGCCACAAGAATCCCCCAACACCACACAAAGAGAGTCGGATACGGATTTCAGTGAAGGAGAGGGACAACCTGACACCGGTCAGCGTACCTCTTTTTTAGACGAAATGAAATTGCTGTATCTTGACCAGAAAACGCCGAGAGGAAGGGGAAGAGGATGTGGATCCAGACGTGGAAGAGGAAGGGGGATAGGCCAGGTGACAAAAGGAAACGACGAAAAATCAGAAGAAGCTCCGGAAAAAACAAAAGGCTATCATCTACGCAATCAAGTGACGAAGATATAGAAAAGGCAGAAAAAATGGAACCCCATTTATATCTTCTATACCACTATTATGAAGGAAGAACTTTGAACCTTTGAGGCGGGTAAACTCGGGAACCACAGCGCCAATCCACACACCCGATACATTGTTGTAATCGTCAGGGTGTGCAGATGGACATAGGCTATATAAACTTAATAAATATACGTTATTTAAAAAATTTACTGAAAAAAAAGTAGTCCCTTGGAAGAAGCGCCGGCCGCGACGGGCGTGCCCGACGTGAGGAGCGCGGGGAGGAGCGGCGTCCAGGAGTGCGAGGAGGACCAGCGGACATGGCGCAGGGAGGAGCGGTGAGGAGCGGCGGACAGGCGGTGAGGAGCGGCGGACAGGCGGTGAGGAGCGGCAGACAGGCGGGGAGGAGCAGTGAGCGGCGGATGAGGTAAGTTATTTATTTATTTATTTAGGAGCGGTGAGCGGCGGAAAAATGAAGCAAAAATTAAAATCGTGAGCAAGAGGAAGCAAACAGAGCATTACAAAAGTGAGCCAAACAGTGCATTACTGGAGGAAAATGTTAGTGTGCAGGTTACAAAAGCGTACATCGTGAGCAAGAGGAAGCAAACGGAGCATTACAAAAGTGAGCCAAACGGTGCATTACAGGAGGAAAAAGTTACGTGTGCAGGTTACAAAAGCGTAGAAAGTAAACATAGAGGTATAGGAGGAAAAAGTGACCCGAAGGGTCACAAAACGCTAACTCAACCCCCAGGGACACCCATTATCTCCAGCTGTAGTTCACTATACAAAAACATCTCCACTTTTGTGGACCTCTTCCTGGTCCCATTGGTACCGACTCTAACATCGTACATAAAAGACACTAGAGACTTCTTAAGAACACTGATGAACACAGAATGGCAGAAGGAATACTTATTGGTGACCATTGACTTGGTATCGCTACACAGGTCCATCAATCATGACATAGGCCTACAAGCGATCAAGAACTTTCTGAAACAGAAGCCTATTGAAGAACTACAACACTGTCAAATGGTTATTGAAATGATTGAACAATGTTTAAGAAACAGTGTATTCCTATTTTACAAGAACATCTACTCTCCAAGCTATGCCAACCTTGTAATGGGTTGGTGGGGGAAAACCATAGCTTGGAGAGAGGAAAATGACCACCATGTAGGCAAGGTAGCACTTTGGCTACAATTTACAGATGACCTCTTTCTCCTTTGGAACGAGACTGAAACAGAATTCCTGGAATTCTTCGACGCACTTAACAACAATGATGTCGGACTCAGATTTACTTACATTGGTGCAACTGAAATTGTATTTCTGTACAACAAAGTGTATGTTAAATCAGATTAAATAGAAACAACAGTATTCCGGGAAAGCACAGCGACAAACAGCAGCGTGCTCCACGGAAAGAGCTTCCATCCAGAGAGTTTGAAAAATAACATATCGTATGGAGAATTTATCAGGATGAAGAGGAACTGCTCGAATACCAAGGAGATGAATCTTAAATTGAAAGAGACGATACAACGATTTCTACAAAGAGGTTATCTATATAATGACATCAAACGTGGAGAAATGAAAGTAAGATGCCTCACGCGGGTTGAGACACTGATAAACAGTAAGGACAAAAATTTAGGAAACCAGCAAAAAAAACATAAGAATGATCCATGACATACAGCAAATAAAGTTTCAAAATTCTCAAAGTCCCTAAATAAATATTGGAATATTCAAATCAAAGACCCAGACATCGGCAACCAACTGGGAAATCGACGCAAGTAACGTTCAGAAAGGCACCGTCGCTATCAGACAAATTGGTCAGAAGCCATTTTCATTACAAACAGCCAGGATCATGGCTGCAAAGATTCCAAAAGGGGTTCAGCAAAAGCAGCCGTTGCAAAGCTTGCAAAATTGCCAGGAACATGAAGATCATTGATCCACAAGGCAAGATGTTCAACATTAATTATACCATCATTTGTAATACTACTTATGTAGTATATTTGCTAGAGTGCGAGTGTGGCAAACGCTACATTGGCAGCACAATATGCCCCCTTTAAAAGCGAATCCTAGAGCACGTAAGGGCAATCCAAATTAAAGATGTAACATACGCAATGGCCAAGCATATGATAACGCATGAAAGTAAAACATGTCAAGACATGACATACTCGGGTCTTGCAACAGTGCCAGTACATGAAAGAGGGGGCAACTGGACCCTCAAGTTAAGACGATTGGAATCAAGACTGATAATCAGATAGAAGACTAAAATACCAACAGGGTTAAATGGGGATAAAAAAATGTACATACATTTGTAAGATAAACCTGTAATTGGAGTATCAGCAGTAACGGCAATATCACAGATAAACAGAAAAGAACTGAATTAGGTCAAGAACCACAAATATTGATTTGATGTAGTGAAAAGTGAAATGAAATGCTTGAAATTTATGGATATTTGACCCAGTAACTCATGAAAAACATAGAGCATATCAATAAAAAAAGGGCATTTAGCCATAATAAGAGTGAAGAGAGATAAACATTAAGAATAGGACATGATCAAGGAATAACGTGCAGAAAAGGTTATCAAAAAGGGCACTGAGCCAAGATTCCAGCAGTGTGACAATGGACACTGAGTCACATACACACTAGCACAAAAAAGATGAAACATACAACTCGATACAGGAGACCCGTCACCAGATGAGTGGTCTATGCTGTACATAAATTACTTATGAACCCTCATGTCCTATTACCTCCTAAGAAATTCAAATGCATGCTTGTATTGTGGTATAAACAATCATTTTAACATTAATCCATCGACATTTATTTGTTTTTTTTTTATTTGCAAAGTTTTATATAGCGCTGGCTAGACCCGTAGGTATCAGAGCGCTTTACATGAGGATCAGCAAATTAAAGATTACATAATTACTTCAGTTACAGATTCCAAGTATAGACATAAGAGAAAGATAGAGGGAGGGAAACATAATTGGGAGGCGAGGAAAACAATGTCAGGCGTCTGGCTGGGTAGGTGACGGCCGAAGGGGTGAACCAGGGCCAAACTCCACTATAGCTGCATAGGACAGCTCCACCGGGCATCGGCCAAGGTTGTTCAGACTCCACAGTGAGAACAGACAGTCGAAAAACATGCTCTTACACACTAACATACGTTATTTTCGCGTTACGTAGCTAAAGCAAAACGTCTTATGTGGAATGGAAGGTAGAGGGGTTGAGGTAAACAGAGGAAAAATGAATGCAGGTAGCATCAGGCAGACCAGAGGGGGGAAGGGACTTCAGGGGAAACAAGCAGTCAAAGTGAAAGATAGACAAGACAGTGAAGCACCGTTAAGAACAATGTCAGATGTCCAGCTGGGTAGGTGACGGCCGAGGGGGTGAACCCTAGACAGACTCTTCTCTAGCTGCATAGGACAGCTCCACCAAATGTTTAGATTTATCATTCTTGTGACACATGTTGGTGTTTTTTACGTAATTCAAACTACCTTTCCCACAATGCATCATAACAGGCATAATGGGTAATTGGTATAAAATGGTGAAATCGCAGAGGGACTAACGCTATACACTGTGACCAAGACCTGCTGGTCAAAACGCGTTGGTAGAGAATGAGATGGCTTCTGAATAAATCTTTATTAGAATAACAAACCCCAGGAGAGTGCAGCGTTTACATTTCTTTGTTGGATATATATATATATATATATATATATATATATATATATATATATATTCACTGAAAAAACCATAGGTTATAGACCATATATAGGTAGGAATTAGCATTTACAAATCCTTGAAAATTCACTGAAAAAACCATAGGTTATAGACCATATATAGTTAGGAATTAGCATTTACAAAAACTTATTTTACACACACAAAACCATTGAAATTCGCATATATAGTTAGTTGCACTAACTATATATCGCGCACCCGCAATCCACTGCTGATCATGTCACATATTACATCATTCATGACATGGTCAGTGACATCACTGATGACATCACTGATGACATCTCAAATGACGTCACTGATGACATCACTGATGACATCTCAAATGACATCACTGATGACATCACTGATGACATCTCATTTGACATTACTGATCACATCACTGATGACATCATTCATGTGATAATACGATGAACCTCTTCAGACTCTAATATAACCTTAGATACACTCAGTGTAAACAGACACTCACGGACTGTCACTCATCCATGGAGTTACTCACACACCTAGTCAGTCATGCAAAGAATCAATCACACCTCCATTTCCTCAACTATACAGTTATACACACCTTACTTATTCAAACATATACTAACACATATTTACTCTCTTATACAATCCCTGATACAAGTTCACAATGATCCATACAGCCACTCACACATTCACTGGCTCTTATGCACAGTTATTTATATATGTCAACTCTCACATGTACTGTGTTTTACATATGTACTTACTTTGACATGTAGCACTGAGATATCCATTCACTCACCAATACACTCATGCACACAGTCAACCGCCCATACAGCTGTTTCCACATGCACTTTTGAACCCATACATCTAGTGAATCAACTGCTCACACATCTATGCACAGAGTCATACACCTCCCAGCCACCCACACACACACTCAGTCTCCCATACAAATACTTGGGCAACCAATCAATAACCCATATAGTTACTCATATAGCTACTGATCAACACATGCAGCAGTTTACAGAACAACAGACATCATGATGCACAAATTAAGACAGTTTAGTCACTAACCCATGCACTCAGTGAGACACATTTAATCACTCACTCATACAGTCAGTCATGCACCTACTAAATCCTTCATCCAGACACTTATACATCCACTCATTCTTCAATATGTAAGACATATTTTAACTTTACAGAAACATACAGTCACTGGATATTGTCATCATGATGTCATCAGTGATGTCATTTGAGATGTCATCAGTGATGTCATCAGTGATGTCACTGACCATGTCATGAATGATGTAATATGTGACATGATCAGCAGTGGATTGCGGGTGCGCGATATATAGTTAGTGCAACTAACTATATATGCGAATTTCAATGGTTTTGTGTGAGTAAAATAAGGTTTTGTAAATGCTAATTCCTAACTATATATGGTCTATAACCTATGGTTTTTTCAGTGAATTTTCAAGGTTTTGTAAATGCTAATTCCTAACTATATATGGTCTATAACCTATGGTTTTTTTCAGTGAATTTCAATGGTTTTATAATAGCAAATATCAAAAGCAGTAAAATGTATTCTTCTTTTAAAGGAAAAATATATTTTATATGTATTTAATATAACTTTTTTATGTATATAAATTTTTTGAGGGAACAAATTTATCAACTATCATGCTGAAGAAGAGTGTGGGGAAAAAAAACAAAGAGGAGGACTAAGAGGAAAGAACAATCAGTTCAAAAATACAATTGCTTTAAAGCATGAAGTTCTTTTCCACACATTTACATTTAAATAACCCATATTAGAACATACAAAATATCTACAAAGGAGACGGTGTACATTGAATTTTAGACTCTTCATTGGTACCTACATGTTGGTACTTACATCACCCACACAACACAACAGCTCTATTCAGAGCTACCCTACCTCAAAGCACCCTAAAATATTATTTTACTATTTCCCTTGGTTTTCCCCTTGTTACGCTTTCCGGAACGCTATCCGGTGCGCGGACCGGGCGCTAACCGTGCGAAAATTTGAAAAAAAAAGTTTTGTTTTTTTTACATATATGGGCCTCCTCAGCCACCCTCAGAAAACCTAGGGGGTCAGGATATGTCTCCCGTGCCCCCTTATACCCATTCCCAACATTGTTTATCCTCTATCTTGTGACTAAATGTGTCCAAAACACAAGATGGCGGACTCCCGTTACGCTACCGGTGAGCTACCCGGTTCGCGTACCGGGTAGCGCTTCCACCGCGAAAAATCGAAAAAAAATTATTTTATTTTTTTGCCCCGCGGGCCCCTTTAATAGCCCCCACATCAATCCTAGGGGGTCAGGAGGGGTCTACCTTGCCCCTTTCATTCATTTCCCCCTTCGTTTATTTCCACCTCTTGTCTCTCGATCCTACCGAGAGACAAGATGGCGGCCGGACTGTTTAGAATGTTGAGAGTCACCGGAGAGCCAATCCGCTTCTTCTCGCGAAGTTCCGTTACGCGTCTGGTACGCGAACCGGGGCGCTAACCCGGACGCTGTCACAGATATATATATTTTTTTGAACGTTAATTTCTCAAAATCCACTGGAGCACATATCTTGAGACCTAGCAAAGGCACATCGGGCAAACAGTCTCTACAATTTTGCCAAGTTTCATAGAAATCCATTCAGCCGTTCGAGCTTAAAGTGAGTCCAACCGCCTTATGGAAAACTCAATGTTAAAAACAAGTTTTGGGACCCCCCTTTTTTCTCGGCCCCCACTTGACGAAACCCCCCCAAACTTTCAGGGGACGCTCAGTAACAAAATGTGCCATTTTCCTGAAAATTTCAGCCAATTCCGTCCATCAACGCCAAAGTTATTCAACATAGAATTTTCAGAAATCCCTATTCAAAAAAATCCTAACTATATATACCTACTGGCGACCGCCAGTAGGTAATATATATATATATAACATTTCTATGGCAAAATGAAACCCCTCATTTTGTTCCTTTGCAAATTAAATGTTTTAAGTGTTAACACTTTATTCCAATCAAGATGACTTGAGGTGTGCCATACTTTTGTCATAAGTAAGACTGTTAGCGCTCTAGTTGTTCTTTAGAACACTCTGGGACATTCTGTCGCTGGGCTATAGTTGGGCTACATCTGGCTGATATTTGGGATACATTTGTTTTTTTTTGTCTCTGGTGGCCATCTTTGGGCTACATTGGGCTACATTGGGCTACATTTGGGCTCTAACATATATATAGCCCAATGTAGCCCAATATATATTTTTCAAAGTTAATTTTCGTAAAAACCACTGGAGCATATATCTTGAGACATAGCAAAGGCACATCTGGCAACCAGTCCCTACAATTTTGCCAAGTTTTGTGGAAATCCATTCAGCCGTTCGAGCTAAAAGTGAGTCCAACCGCCCTATGGAAAACTCAATGTTAAAAACACGTTTTAGGACCCCCCTTTTTTCTCGGCCCCCCCTTGACGAAACCCCCCCAAACTTTCAGGGGACGCTCAGAAACAAAATGTGCCATTTTCCTGAAAATGTCAGCCAATTCCGTCCATCAACGCCAAAGTTATTCAACATAGAATTTTCAGAAATCCCTATTCAAAAAAATCCTAACTATATATACCTACTGACGACCGCCAGTAGGTTATATATAACATTTCTATGGCAAAATGAAACCCCTCATTTTGTTCCTTTGTAAATTAAATGTTTTAAGTGTTAACACTTTATTCCAATCAAGATGACTTCAGGTGTGCCATACTTTTGTCATAAGTAAGACTGTTAGCGCTCTAGTTGTTCTTTAGAACACTCTGGGACATTCTGTCACTGGGCTATAGTTGGGCTACATCTGGCTGATATTTGGGCTACATTTGGTTTTTTGTGTCTCTGGTGGCCATCTTTGGGGTACATTGGGCTACATTGGGCTACATTGGGCTACATTTGGGCTCTAACATATATATAGCCGAATGTAGCCCAATATATATTTTTCAAAGTTAATGTTCGTAAAAACCACTGGAGCATATATCTTGAGAAATAGCAAAGGCACATCGGGCTACCAGTCCCTACAATTTTGCCAAGTTTTGTGGAAATCCATTCAGCTGTTCGAGCTAAAAGTGAGTCCAACCGCCTAATGGAAAATTCAATGTTAAAAACACGTTTTGGGACCCCCCTGTTTTCTCGCCCCCCCCTTGACGAAAGCCCCCCCAAACTTTCAGGGGACGCTCAGAAACAAAATGTGCCATTTTCCTGAAAATTTCAGCCAATTCCGTCCATCAACCCATCAACGCCAAAGTTATTCAACATAGAATTTTCAGAAGTCCCTATTCAAAAAAATCCTAACTATATATACCTACTGGCGACCGCCAGTAGGTATTATATATATATATATATAACATTTCTATGGCAAAATGAAACCCCTCATTTTGTTCCTTTGCAAATTAAATGTTTTAAGTGTTAACACTTTATTCCAATCAAGATGACTTGAGGTGTGCCATACTTTTGTCATAAGTAAGACTGTTAGCGCTCTAGTTGTTCTTTAGAACACTCTGGGACATTCTGTCGCTGGGCTATAGTTGGGCTACATCTGGCTGATATTTGGGATACATTTGTTTTTTTTTGTCTCTGGTGGCCATCTTTGGGCTACATTGGGCTACATTGGGCTACATTTGGGCTCTAACATATATATAGCCCAATGTAGCCCAATATATATTTTTCAAAGTTAATTTTCGTAAAAACCACTGGAGCATATATCTTGAGACATAGCAAAGGCACATCTGGCAACCAGTCCCTACAATTTTGCCAAGTTTTGTGGAAATCCATTCAGCCGTTCGAGCTAAAAGTGAGTCCAACCGCCCTATGGAAAACTCAATGTTAAAAACACGTTTTAGGACCCCCCTTTTTTCTCGGCCCCCCCTTGACGAAACCCCCCCCAAACTTTCAGGGGACGCTCAGAAACAAAATGTGCCATTTTCCTGGAAATGTCAGCCAATTCCGTCCATCAAGGCCAAAGTTATTCAACATAGAATTTTCAGAAATCCCTATTCAAAAAAATCCTAACTATATATACCTACTGACGACCGCCAGTAGGTAATATATAACATTGCTATGGCAAAATGAAACCCCTCATTTTGTTCCTTTGTAAATTAAATGTTTTAAGTGTTAACACTTTATTCCAATCAAGATGACTTCAGGTGTGCCATACTTTTGTCATAAGTAAGACTGTTAGCGCTCTAGTTGTACTTTAGAACACTCTGGGACATTCTGTCACTGGGCTATAGTTGGGCTACATCTGGCTGATATTTGGGCTACATTTGTTTTTTTGTGTCTCTGGTGGCCATCTTTGGGGTACATTGGGCTACATTGGGCTACATTAGGCTACATTTGGGCTCTAACATATATATAGCCGAATGTAGCCCAATATATATTTTTCAAAGTTAATGTTCCTAAAAACCACTGGAGCATATATCTTGAGACATAGCAAAGGCACATCGGGCTACCAGTCCCTACAATTTTGCCAAGTTTTGTGGAAATCCATTCAGCCGTTCGAGCTAAAAGTGAGTCCAACCGCCTAATGGAAAACTCAATGTTAAAAACACGTTTTGGGACCCCCCTTTTTTCTCGGCCCCCCCTTGACGAAAGCCCCCCCAAACTTTCAGGGGACGCTCAGAAACAAAATGTGCCATTTTCCTGAAAATTTCAGCCAATTCCGTCCATCAACCCATCAACGCCAAAGTTATTCAACATAGAATTTTCAGAAGTCCCTATTCAAAAAAATCCTAACTATATATACCTACTGGCGACCGCCAGTAGGTAATATATATATATATATATATATATATATATATATATATATATATATATATATCCCCACATGTTCAAACCATTAAAACCCACATGCCACGAATTGTGTGACCACAGTACTTGAACCATAACACTGAGTCATAAGTGCTAGGAAATCTCACGCCCCTGTCCCACATTTGTTGAACATCATGGCAGGAAGTGTATGAGTTGTGCTTTAAGTGACAAAACTGCGAAGGCTTTATAATCTGATCCTACTCTGGTTGAGTTACCTAGTGCGCCATGGACAGGATTCAGGTCAGACCCCTGTTTGCATGGCTAAAGATCTGGGACAACCTGGAGGCAGAATTGACCAGGCAAATAATTACGGATTGCCTTGGCAGGGATAGAGGAATAGACATTCCATGGCTGAAGTCTCTTAAGGTAGTTTTTGAAAAAATTGGCTGTAAGGATCTCTTCTCAAACCCGACCGGAGGTGTAGGCCGGGATAAGGCTAGTGTGAAGAATAGGTTTACCATCTATAAAACTGCCTCTAGAGAGGAGAAGGAATGGGGCAAACAGTCAGTCAGAGCCTATGGCTTGGTGAGGTTTAGCGAAAGAATGGGACCGTACCTTGCCCTTACATACAACGCTCAGGACAGATTTTTAATAACACGTTTTAGGCTCAACCTTTTACATTATTTATTAGCTGACCCGGCAGGTTTTACTAATTACTTAGAGCCAAAGGGTCCCGGCAGCTGCGATCAACGATCTCCGCAGGATACCTTCCATTTTGTATTGTTATGCCCTTTTTATTCATTACCCAGGCGCCTGCATCTGATTAACTTGTTGAAGAAAATGAAATTTAGGCATGCTAAGGTTGCCCTTTTATACTTACAAATGACGCAAGATCCCCTGACCCTGCTCTCCATCACAAGTTTTTTAAGGCTAGCACTTAAATTAAGAGAGATAAGAGGATCTGTGGAAAGGAGTTTGGATTAGACAGGGGACTAACGAATTGCAATGAATTGTAATGAATACCACTGGGCCCTTTTTCTTTTTAACCTTATGTATAGATGACAAGAATATGTGTATTATTAGCATTTTTAGCTGTACTTTTATGGTGTTTTGTATAATGCTGAATAAAGAAATTTACCTACCTAGTGCGCCATGGCAGAAATTGGGGTTGGACATCATTGGTCTATTTTCCATTTTACTCAGGCAGGAGGCAGGAGGTATTGTCATGATTGATTACTTTTCTAAATGGCCAGAAATCAAGATGGTGAAGGATGTCACTTCTAAGAGTGTTGTAGAATTCCTGGATGAAGTGTTTCGTAGGGAAGGCATTCCCCAGAAAGTGGTGACTGACAATAGTCCTCAATTTGTAAGTGATTGCATGAAAACGTACGTTGATAAGTGTGGGATTGTACATAGGCGTATTGTGGCGGTCCACCCAGAGGCCAACAGTCAAGTGGAACAGTTCAACCGTGTGGTCAAGAAAGCTATTCAGTTATCTGTAAGGGGGGTTGAATTAGAGGAAAATGTTACGGTCTAGGTTACTGACTTGCAGGACTTTGCCAAATTCCATGACTTCAGTGAGTCCTTTTGAACTACTCAGGCGGTGTAAGCCTAGCACTAGATTAGATTAGTCCCATGGTGGCTAAAGAATCAGGGGAGATACAGGGAGGATTTCGCTGAAATTGTTTCAAGACTATATGAAGTAGGGTGGAAAGATATAAAGATAAAATGTGAGAGGCTTTAATGGGGAAAAAGAAAGGTGTTGGGTGTAAGCAGACAGTGGTTGTGAGTGACATGGTCCAGCTAAAAATGGGGAAAGTTGGCAACAAAGGGACATCTTCTAGGTCAGATCCTACAAAAGTTATTGAAGTTTTTAAGAATACTGTGCGGGTTTAATGGGGCAGTGTTTGGAATGTTTGGAGATTTCCTCGCGCTCATGTCTCAGTGTTGTGGTTCAAGTGCGGTGGGCACACCATCCCTGGCATGTGGGTTGTTATGGGTTGAAACATGTGGGGCTATATATATACGAGTGGAGTGTCGTTACCAGCATTTATGCACTTGACTAAATTGTGTTCTCATGTCCTGCCGAACAAATAAAGTTGTGGTTTTAATTATCACCTCGACGTGAATCCATGTGCTTTTTCAACACTTCTCTTACTTAACTGAAAAAACACAGCAGCCAATTATTCTACAGTAAAACACAACATAAACTTAATTTCCCATAAGCTGCCCTATGACAGCAACATCCTTTCCACGTCTCAGAGCCAGGGAATGTCTATAAGACCTCCTGTCCCCCTATTCCTTTTTTTTCTTTGCTGCTCTGAAGATCCAAACATAAGTGCTTTATATGATTCTTCTTTTGTTTATAAGTGTGATGTTTATGGTGCTTTATTAAATGTTTTGGAGGTGCTTGTCGTGTCTCTAGATCGCAGGCGCATGGTGTAATTAGCGCTGCGACGTAAAAGACACTCGGGACACATGTGCTTTGGTTCACCGCGTGGTCCGGACTAACTCCGGCCACGCCTACTTTATTTTTATATGCGAGCGCGTTACGTCACGCGCTCGCGTGTGCGCACCTCACGGTGCGCGATTAACTAGACCGCTGACTCCGCGGTCAGGGACATTACATTCCTTGTAACTTTTTTTTTTTTTTTTAAAACAACAACGAAACAAACGTACTGTCATTAGAGTCACAATAAATTGAGAATGGCCAAACAGCCAGTTACCAGCATGATCAGTAGACAGTTCACGATCAGCCCACAGCAAAGTCTGCAAGTTGGGACGACGGAGCTGGATTCCTTTGCAGGCCATACCCAGCCACCTTCCCTCGGACGGGGACCCTCCGTGGGGTCTCTTGGGGGGTTGCTTGGGTGTATCTGGGCTCCACTAAGGATTGGTGGGGACTGGGCCTGGGAGTTCTGGATAATGGTGAGCTTGCCTCACCGCCTCCGTCTTGGGTGTCGTGATCATTTTCCTCCTCTGCTCCGTTGGGTTCATCTGGTTGGCTGGGGACTTCTTCTTCCTGTTCCTGTACTGGGGAGCTTGGAATATCCGGGTGAGCTTTCTTAAAAAAGGATACATTTCGAGTGACCGTTTCAGGTCCTCGTTGAGCTGTTACCATGGTACCCCGGCGGTGTGTGACAGTCCATGGTTGGGGTTCAAATGGGAGTCGGAATTTGCTTCCTGGATATCTGTCCTTCACGTATACACGGTCTCTCTCATGAATCTCCGACTCTCTGGCCCTTCGCCTAAAACTGGCATAGTTGTTGGACCGGGTCCTATTGGAGAGTGTCCTTTTCGGGTCTGCCTGGTTCGGAGTCCAGTTAGGATGACTGGGGAGGATGTCTCTGACCACTCGACCTAGAGCAGATGAGCCTGGCGCCGCTTCGGTGGTTCGGTGTGGCGTAAGACGGTACTCTCTCAGGAAACTGTATATTGCTTTTTCCATCGAGACTTCTTCTGCATGGGCTATTCTGATTACCTTGTTCAGCGTGCGCATGAATCTCTCTACCTCCCCGTTGGCTTGAGGCCAGCGGGGGGTCACTTTCCGGTGATGAATTCCCCAGCTTTTCAGATACTCAGCGAACTCCTGCCCTTGGAAAGGCGGTCCGTTGTCCGTCTTGACGCTCTCAAAGATTCCATGCGTGGCTATGGTTTTTTCAAACTTTGCAATGACATCCTTGGCAGTAAGGGTTGTTACAACCTCCACTTCAGGGTATTTGGTAAAATAATCGATGATGACGAGTACATATCTTCCATCTGGGAGGTGCCCGAAGTCCGCACTGACACACTCCCATGGCCTTCGGGGATTGTCTTCCGTGATGACTGGGGGTGGTCTATCGGGCTGTCCTGCTACTTGACACCACTGGCACGCCTTGACTGTTTGTTCCACCATACTGTCCATCTCCGGAAACCACACTTTGGCACGGAGCCTGCTCTTGGTCTTGACCATGCCTTGGTGTCCTCGGTGGGCTAGCTCTACTGCTTGCTGGGCTAGACTCTCGGGCATCACGATCCTCGGACCTCTTAGCAGGCACCCTTGGTTGTAAAGCGATAATTCCTCTTTCACTTTGAGAAACGATTCTATGGAGGTTTTGGCTTGTGGTGTCCGCTTGCTCAATGAGGCTTGAATTGCCTTCCAGTCATTTGATTAGATGGCGCTCGCAACCAGCTGTAGCACCTTGTCATCCTTAGTGGCACCGATGATCATCTCCAGACTCATGGGCAGGGGTCTCGATCTCTCCATCACGACCTTGACATACTCCTCAGTATCCTCCGCATCCTCTCTTTCTCCTTGGGTGGCAGCTCGGGGGTGTCTTGAGAGATAGTCTGCAGGGTTTGTCGCTCCCGGTCGGTATTCCACTTGGTAGTCGTATTCTTGCAGTTGAAGGATCCACTTTTCGATTCTGGGGTGTGGCTTGGACACTGACCCTCGGAATAGTGGGATCAGTGGCTTGTGATCCGTTGACACAGAGAACGGGTGTCCGTACACGTAGACATGAAAGTGTTGGCAGGCCCAAGGGATCGCTATAGCCTCCCGTTCTATCTGGGAGTATCTTTGTTCTGTGTCTGTTAACGATCGGCTGGCATAGGCTATGGGGGTCCATTCCTCATCTCCTTGACGTTGTGTAAGAACTGCTCCTATGCAGTAGGGGCAGGCATCAACGGCAATGTTGGTGAGCTTAGCCGGGTCGAAGTATGACAGAGTTCTGTCTGCGGACAGCGCCGCTTTGGTGTTTCTAAATGCCGCCTCTTGTTGTTCACCCCACTGCCGATTTGGTCAGTTCCCGGAGAGGTCGGGTGAGGTTAGATAGGTCGGGTATGAACCTTCCGCAGAAATTTACCATGCCCAGGAAGCTCCTCACCTCCGATATGTTGGAGGGAGCTGGCGCATTCTGCACGTCTTTCACCTTGTCCGGGTCTGGCGCTACCCCTTGGTCGGAGAAGGTGTATCCAAAAAACTGATTTTGTTCTGGAGGAATTGGCACTTCTCCCTGTGTAACGTTAGACCTGATTCTTTGATCCGCTGCAACACTCCCCTTAGCCTCTGGTGGTGTTCTTCGATGGTGTTGGCGTAGACCAGTAGATCATCACTGACGTTCAGGACGCCTGGGAGTCTACTCAACACCTCCCTTATGGTGTTCTGGAAGACTTCTGCGGCGCTGGATATGCCAAAGTTGAGACGTCGGTAATGTCTGAGGCCGACATGTGTGGAGAACGTGGTGATGTAGCGGAAGTCTGGGTGGAGAGGAAGTTGATGATAGCCTGACCGGAGGTCCATTTTTGAGAACCATTGCGTTCCATTTAGCTCTCCTAAGATGTCATCGATTGTCGGAGTCAGATGCCTCTCTCTCTTGACTGCTGCGTTGGGCAGGGGCATGTCCTCGCATATGCGGACTTGACCGGGCTGTTTTGGCTTGCGCGCTATGACGATCGGGGACACCCAGGGTGTCGGTCCGCTGAGCTTTTTGATGATGCCCTGTCATTCAAGGGCTTCCAGCTCCTCCTCTACTTTCTTCCTGAGGTGAAAAGCGATTCTTCGGTGCCTGAGTGCGACAGGCTGAATAGACCGGTCGATGTGGAGACATACCTCCTTCCCTTTTAGGCATCCGATGCCCCGGAACGCATCCTCGAACTCCTCCAAAATCGTGTCCAGCTCTTCCGTTAGCACCGCATAGCAAACGAGATTAGTCTGAGTTCTTCCGCTGCCTGCCCACTGATAAGCATGCCGCTGCCCTCTCTGGTGACGTATATGGTCGTCGGGACCTTCAACTCTTGGTGCTGCAGCTCTGTCCGTAAGCAGCCTATCAGTGGTATCAGTGTTTTCTGTCCATATGCGAATGCCCTGATCTTCGCGGCTGGCAGCGGTGGTTTGGTTCTTAGCTGGTTGTACACATCCGCCGCCCTGAGTTCTATGGATGCTCCGGTGTCGATTGTAGCCCTCACTTCTTGGTTGTGTATTCTGATGCGACACTTCGGGAGGCGCCTCTTCTTCCGCTGGGGTTGATCGATGGCAAAACCGTAGTGGACGGGATAGTCATTAATGTCATCGTCCATGTCTTCGCTGTCCTGACTTTCTTTTATGGTGTGAGCTGCTTCTTTCTTGGACTTAGCCGACCTGCATACTGCTGCAAAGTGGTTCATCCACCCACACGAGCTGCCTCTTTTCCCTCGCGCCGGGCAGTCTTGTATGCGGTGTGGTTGACCCCCGCAGTTGCTGCGTTTGTCTTGCAGCTTCTTTCCGCCATATTGGCGCGTCTTGGGTCTTTCGACATTGATTTGTTCGGCCGTATTGACCTGCTCTGCCTTTACTGGTCGGTGGAGAGCCGGTTCCATGTGCGACGCCCTTGCCTGGGATAATTCTTTGGAGCGCCCCAGCTTCAGGATATCCGCCAGCGGTTTCCCGTCTTCTTGTAATATTGTCACCCTCAACTTTGAGGAGTAACACCCCTGTATGATCTGTCCTCGTATTTCCTCTTGCTCGTCACGGAATCCACACGTGCTGGCTAGTTCTGTGAGCCTGCCGTGGAATGCATCAAGCGATTCTTCGGCCTCCTGTTTTGCCTGTCGGAAAATGAACCTTTCATAGTCTATGCTAGCCATGGGTTCGAAGTGTGCGTTAAGAGCATTGAGGAGCGTTATGTAGGTCTTTGGGGTGGCCTCTACGATGGTCTTGTAAATCCTATGTATGTCTTTCCCGCCCAGGTGCAGGAGTAGGGCCCTGCGGCGTTCCCTCGCTGTCCCTGCGCCTTCGAAATATATCTGCAGACGATCCGTCCAGTCTTTCCAGCGGGGCGCCAGGGATGCTGGGGCACCATCTACCGCAAACGGCTCAATGGCGGGAATGGACGCCGCCATTTTGGCATGTGGAGGGGCCTAGCTTGTTGCCTGGATCACTCTTCGCAGTGTAGCCCTGGTTCTGGCCAGGTACGGCCTTGCCACATGTGCTGGGGCGAGGCAGGTGCCACGTGCTCAATTCGTGACTCAGCCTGGTCTATCCTCGCGCTGGCACTGACCTGCCGCCGTCGTGGCTTATTGTCCGTCCGCCCACTCGGGCTGCGTTGCTTGGG
Source organism: Lissotriton vulgaris (assembly GCF_964263255.1). NCBI lineage: Eukaryota > Metazoa > Chordata > Amphibia > Caudata > Salamandridae > Lissotriton > Lissotriton vulgaris. The sequence goes on from NC_141698.1 coordinate 858,710,657, forward strand.
TATGTCGTCTTCTCTTCTTTTCATATGCCCCCTCCTTTGCAAACCATCTGGTGGCCTCAATCCTTCATTCTTGCCCTCCAGGAACCTGCACTGCACTCAGATTTGTGCGGCGCCATGCCGGCGGCTCTGTGAGATGTGGCCGTGAAGCTGTCGCCCTAGGCTAGGGCTGCACGTGCAGCCGGCACACCGCCGGTGCATTCCGCACTGGGCCCAACTGCTGGATGGGGCAACGCACCGCCGTGCGCCGTCGAGTTCAGTCGCAAGAGAAATACCTAGGGGCATAGCATGGGTTCTCAGACCCTCGTCGCCATTGCCGTGTCTCTAGATCGCAGGGGCATGGTGTAATTAGCGCTGCGGCGTAAAAGACAATCGGGACACATGTGCTTTGGTTCACCACGTGGTCCGGACTAACTCCAGCCACGCCTACTTTATTTTTATATGCGAGCGCGTTACGTCACGCGCTCGCGTGTGCGCACCTCACGGTGCGTGATTAACTAGACCGCTGACTCCATGCTCAGGGACATTACAGTGCTTTGAGTCTTTATTCAGACTTGTAGGTTCCGCACTGCGTGGTGGTGCATAGAAGAGCACGTTATCCATTGATCCCCGCTACTACTTGCTGGTGCTACAGTGCTTGCATCAATGAGTTTGTTGTGTATTAATTTAAGAAATGTTGCCTTTATTTCCTTCTGTACATAGCAGCTTTGTTGCCCCTGATCGGACAAGTGTCCTGCTTCTATTCGCATGTGGAGTGGGAGCGAGGAGAAGAGGATGTGCCAGTGCTCTCTGAAGTGCACACAGTCCTCTTTCTATCATGGGCACCCGATAGCACATGCGCGAGGTGGCAGTGATGTGTGCGCAGCACGGCTAAACTCAGAAGTGAACGCCTAGATTAGCGCTTGCCATTATAACTCCTCTACGCCCTCCTGAGGTTGTAAAAAATTATAAGAGCCTTTGCTCTAGGGATGCAGGCTGCTCCGTCCACATGAACCTGGCCGGAGTGTGCTATTTAGAAATACTTGACATTAGTACATATTTTAACCTGTCTGGGGTAGCCCATCCCCCTCACTATTCCTGATTTAATTAATCAAGCACTGAAACTGTGTACATTCCTGTCATGGCGGGGTATTACCTGGAGGATTATGAAGGATATAACGACTATGAAGCCCATAATGAGTACCAACTGGAAGAGAAGTTGGTGGAAACTATTGACAACTCTGTTCAGGAGTCTTTGAATAAGGCTTTCGCAGTCACACAGCAACCATTCATGCAGCCTGTGAAGCGCTAGGACTCCAAGAACTGGGTAGTGACATTCCAGGACCCAGCACATCGTCTAACTTCTATACATCGATAACGACTTAGACACCCTGCCCCTGTCCCCACAAGAGGGCCCTCGATAAGATTGCCAAGGACTCTTTGTTAAACTGTGGTAATGGATCCTCTGAACCTCAGGGTCCTGCAAGCGCTCTGTCGCCTCCTGATGCTGGTCGAGATGACGTCTCATCTATATCTTCTAAACTGGATCTATTCCAAGATGAGTCCCCTCATGCACAGAAAAGCAAACACAAAACTTGCTTACTGGACCCACAAGGTTCCCAGAGCTGACTTCTGGATTTCGATTCAGAGGAGATTACTCACCTGAGGTCAACAGAATGGTGCCCCGCTTCCGAGGTGGCTGAGTATGTTCAGTCCAGCTGCGCAATAAGTTCAAGAAAGAGGTCAGAGCAAAATTACTTATAGAATTCCCTCATCCATCTCTACCTGGGAAGGTGGAATACACGTCCGAATTAGATCAGAGCATGGCTGTCTTTTTGGAGAAGTTATCCAAAGATCCTAAGAAGGGAATTGACTGCGCCTGATGTGGCTGTCAAGATAAGGTAATTGATATAGCTGTTCCATTGACAAAGATCCTGGAGATGGATGTACATGCTAGAGACAGGGACTCCTGTGGATCTGGATAGCCTTATGGGTTGGACCCAGCAAGCAATATGTTTGTTACGCAATGCCAACTGCGCAATCTCCTTGGAGAGACAAAGCTCTATCCTTATCCGCATTGATCTCAAACTAGTCAATTTGGCTCCATAGAAGGCAGGCCCTCTAGCAAATGGGCAACTGTTCGGAGACAGTTTCGTTAAATATATGGGGAGATTTGTGGCAACCTTCTCTTCTCTGGACAACACACAATCTTCGCTGAAGAAGGTCTTTCACAATAGCCTTCTTACCAGGGTTGAATGCTATAGCGGTAGAGCATCAAGCCAGGGAGATACCCAGGCCTTTCACTGAGGTTCTCATCTCAAAGGCCCTGGGAGATGGCATAATGCTCCGGGTTCCGCAACTTCTACATCCAGACATCGTCAAGGCCTTTTTCATAGGGCCAACGAGTTGGAACAGCTGGGAATGCAGACTCCTTATATTAGTCCTCCTATGAGGGTCATTTTGGGGGGCAGAATGCAGTGCAGGGGTTCAGGCTGGAGTTCTACGGAACATCTACTCAGCACGCGCCTTTCCTTCCCCTTTGTTTTCCTCAACAAGAAGCGCGCTCGTCAGTACAGAGATTCTAGAGGTTTTACACAAAGAGGCAATTATTTTGGTGCACCCCATCCCAAGAGTTTTATCAGCACGATTTTGTAAGTGCAGAAGAAAGGGGTGTTTGCAGGTTGATTCTGAATCCCAAACAATTCAAAGCGTGTGTCCCCTGGTACTTCCCAAATTATTCAAAGCCAGTTTTGGAGTCCCTCGGGTTCCGGGGGTAAGGTTATTTACCAAGACGATCTAATCATAAAAGCCCAGAATCGGGACAAGGTCCTACTCCACCTAAACTGGGCGATTCAGTTGTTGTAAGACTTGGGGTTCATCACCAATAACCGAAAATTGAGCCAAGTCCCCTCTCAAGCCCTGGAATTTCCGTGGTTTCAAATTCAAGCCCATCTGAAGCTTCCTGCTAAAAAGATTCTACTGACAAAGATAGAACTGATGCAAAAACAACAGTTGATGGACAGAATGCAGAACAATGTCATACATTCACCCCAGTACAGAGATCTGGGCCTAAATCCATCGTTTTTTGCTACCCATGCCATTCCAGTTTGAACCCAGCCATATGCAAATCAGTCTTGACCCTGTGCCCCATGGGAACAGTCCAGCCCAAACTGCCAAGCCAGGTCCTCCCTGGGCTGGAAACAAGCATCCTAGGACCGGTTTCAGGCTTTCAGCCCTCATCAGCCAGGATAGCTTGGTTCAAGGGGCATGGAGAGCACGGGACTCACGTCTGAGCATACCCGTCCCACTCGGGGTGAAAAATGCAAAAACAACACTTGATGGACAGAATGCAGAACAATGTCATACATTCACCCCAGTACAGAGATCTGGGCCTAAATCCCTCCTTTTTGCTCACCATGCCATTCCAGTTTGAACCCAGCCATGTGCAAATAAGTCTTGACCCTGGGCCCCATGGGAACCGTCCAGCCCGAACTGCCAAGCCAGGTCCTCCCTGGACTGGAAACAAGCATCCTAGGACCGGTTTCAGGCTTTCGGCCCTCATCAGCCAGGATGGCTTGATTCAAGGGGCATGGAGAGCATGGGACTCAGGCGGGCTCTCTCGTTAATTACTGTCTCTTTTAGAGTCCTTGCCAGGGTTATGAGGCTATTAGTGTCATCCATTTGGGTATTCTTTCTAAGTCCCCTCCATTATTGTACCCTTCAATGCCAAAAGATCCTCCATCTGCTGAAGAGTTTGTCACATTCTGAGCAGATCTCCCTTTCAGAAGAAGCCAGGGTGCAGCTTACTTGGTTGCTGGATCATATGGAAGCCTGGATCATATGGAGGCCTGGATTGGGAGAGTCATTTTTGGCAGCATTCCGGATGTCATTATGGAATCAGACGCCGGTAGATGGAGCTAGGGAGCGAGATGTAGACCTGTTGCTATGGATGGTTGAAGGTCTCCAGAGGAGTCGCAACTGCATATCAACTGCTTAGAACTTTTGGCAAGATCATTTGCGCTCCAGACATTATCTCCTCACAAGAGTCAATGCTTTATTCTCCTGCGTATGGACAATTTCTCTGTGGTAGAGGATATTTGGTCCCGACTCCTAGCTGAAATTGCCAAGTATTTTTGGCACTTCTGTGTCCAACACAAGATTTCGGTGACAGCAGAGTATATTATGGGAAAGGCAAATATGGTGGCGGATTGGAATGCCTGCTTCCTGAGAGACATGAGCGACTGGATGTTGCATCCCGAAGTTATCCGAGGTCTTACACAGCAACGGGGCCCATGTGTGACAGACCTGTTTGCTTCATGTCTGAACTCCCAGCTTCCAATACTTTTCAGCTTAAGGCCAGACACCTTAGCAGTGAGCTCAAATACTTTTCCCTAGAACTGGCAGAGAACATTTATTATGCTTCCTTCCCACCCATCATGAATCCGAGAGTCATTTCTCAGATGAGATGCCTGACCGGCAGAGCTGGTTCTAGTGACACCTTTTTGGAGAGCTCAGCCCTGGTTCCATTTGTTAATGGAAATATCATATCAGGATCTGATTCAGATTCCAACCTTCCAGGACCTTCTCACCAACCCCTTAGGATTTCCTCATCCACTAATTCTGTTAGGTGGGCTGGCTGTGATGGCTTAGAGGGTTTCAGGAGACGGTAGCAAATACCAGGTATTTTGCAGCAAGCTTCCTTCTTTATCAACAGTCTTGGGCTCCAAGCCCTCACAAAAGATATGCTTTGGCATGGAAGAAATGGGTTTGTTGGTGCGACGAAAGGGGTGTGGGTCCCTTGGTCGCCAAATAGCCACTGATCATTAACTTTCTTTCACGGTTAGCAAATCAAGGACTGGCTTTTAGGTCAGTCAATAACTTTTTTTGCACTATTTCATACTTTAGATGGTAAACTGGTAGGTGAACATCCTGTGGTTTGTAAGCTGTTAAGGGACATATACGTTTGATTCAGCCTCCAAACCAAAGTATTCGGTCTGTGATATGTGGATATAGTCCTCAGATTTTTACGGTCCTGGCTGGTTAATGAAGATCTCTCCAGAAAACAATTGTCAGCAAAGCTTACGATGCTTTTGTGTCTCATTTCATGCAAAAGGATCTCGATGTTCGTGCCCTCGATTTAACAGGTAGAGTTTCTCACCTTCAGGGGTGTTTTGTAGGCTATCTAATCGTACTAAGACAAATTCACATTGCGTTAGTTACCCGGCTTTCCTGGACAATCATAAGCTCTGTGAAGAGCACTGTTTAAAGTTTTATGAAGATTGCACCAGAAAGTTAAGTCAATCTACTTGCAGACAGTTGTTTATCACTTTACAGAAACACTTTCGCCCTGTGAGATCAGCTACCTTGGCCAGATGGGTTAGGTGGTTGTTGTCAGAGGCAAGCGTGGATACTTCCTTATTTAGTGCGCATTTAGTGGGAGGGGCAATGGCGTTCAAGTCCTATGTGTTGTGATCCCGTGTTAGAGGATATTATGGCAACTGCCAACTGGTCTTCAGACTCTACTTTTAAGGTTGTCCATCATATGCCGGTTATTGATGTTGCTTCTGTTGTGGGTCAGTTGCGAACAAGGTAATCTGAAGCCTCTGGTTCGGACATAGAATACATTTTCTATAGCTATTGCATCAGAGAAATTTCAATTCTATTGAGTACATAGAGGCAAGGATTATCCTACCCATATGTGTCTTACTATTTGTCCTGCAAAGAGGGATTGTCAATTCCACTTCAGGCCTATTCCCTGGCTTAGTTATCCAGGTATGGGAGCTCAGGCTCATCTAAGAGATCGGGCAAAGGGTACTTCCACTATGCTCTTAGGTTAGGGGTAGTGATAGGTATAGGTAGAAATATATATAGAACTCAGACTGTCATGGTTGGACTGTTTTTTCTTTTCACCATATTCATCATGCTGGTTACATTGTTGTTTTTTTTCAGCGTAATAATCGCAGCTCATTCTTTCTATGCAAGATTATGATTGTTTCAATAAATGTATTGAACATTTTATTCATATCTTCCTTGTGTTTATCATGAGCACTCATAAGTAAACAACTAAATGGGTAAAATATCTTTCCACGATTCTCTTTGGGATCAGAGTGTCATATTCAAGGTTGCCAAAATCACTTGCCACCCCAGGAAGGTTAGGGGTTTGGGTGAGGCACTGTGACCTAGCTAGGAACTGGGCCAAAAGTGTAGTGCATATGGACTCATTCACTGCATTCTGAAGTTCTATTGTCCTAATACGTAGGCAAACCTTATCTAGTGGGAACCGTATAACATGGAGCGACCAACGTTCTTAGGTCAGGTACTTATTTAATGAGTCTCGTAAGTAGTTCCAATGTGAAACTAAGGTACCATATTCATCTTTAAACTGAGACGTCTGTAATGTCAGGGATGAATCCTCCTCAGCATTATAGGGAGCATCTATTTTTGTATGTAGATTGTTCAAGCTTGAACCTTTAAAAGGACACCCACTATAATTATTGCCTCCTTGAATTCCATTCACTGCAATGGAGAATATAATTAATATTCTTGCTAGTTGCAGACCTGCTGTTATAGCACATTTAACATTACACGGGCTATGAAATGGGGGTGGAGATGTTACCTTCGTGGTTGAGACTCACAAAGCTTCCAAACTGAAATATTTTACTCATGGGTCACTTTTCCAACCGCAGATGGTAACAAACAAACATTTCACACATACACTTCAGCTGCCTTACCAGGCCAATACAGAGCTCATAATGGCTTAGAAATATTTCAGGAACACACAAGCTGGTACTAAGGCGCCGTACCACATTCATTCCACAACATCAGACTGGGTCCCTTCAGCAATGACTGGGCTATATTTCCAGTCCTAGCGGCCTACACACCACATCCAAATTTAGGACTGCTAAATGCAGGCACACTCTGCATTCTCTATACTGGTTTTGTTAGACTATACAGACATTTAACAAAATTTGTTATGCGCACATAACTGCCCCAGCAAGGGCTGTTCAAGCTGTCAAGCCACAGTTAGTTGTGTCTGTGAATAGTCCTGTAACAATCCATGTTCTTATGGACAAGATTCCCACCAGAAAGGAGGAAATTCCATTCTGAATTGCCCAAAAAACAAACCAGCTTGAAGCAGAATAGTTTTGCCTGAAGTGCTATAGGGCAGCCCCTGCCCTAGATGGGAATTAAATTAGTTGGCAAATTTGCTACATCATCCTCAATTATCTTAAGCAATATTAAAGGCAAAGCAGCAGCACTGGTGGAATGTGCAAGACCAGGAGCACAAGTTACAGAAATTTATTTGGTACGCCTATACATCTATTGTTCGAGATGATTTGGGATCCAGATCAAATCAGCCACAGCTTAAAGGTAATTCCGAAAAGAAAACATCCAAAGAAGCACCTGAACCTTCTAGAAGATTCTGTTACAAACAAAAATATAAAGAAAAAGTAAAATCACTGGGTGGATCTCTGCAACCGGAGACCTCTGATAGACGTTATATAATTTACGTAACTGTGATACAATAAAACAGCCTGATACACGTCCTTCTTGATCCTTTCAGGACTCATACGACACACAATATGAGAGAGGGAAGCGATCAGAGCACAGACAAGAAGATACCAAAAAAAGGACTCAATGATCGTCTTGACATTAGCATAAAAAAAGAAGAGAAACTTCCTCAACAAAAAATCCCAATTTAAAAAGAAGAAGGTTGCAGAAATTTCGGTTAATTATGCCACATATATTGAGAACTCTCCTTCAGAACAAGTTATCTGTAGTGATTCTGCTAGACAGGGCATCACAGATCATGATAATTAGCCAGAATCTTCAAGAGTTCCTGGATGCGAATGCAACTGACTACTTCATAGAAGTCGAAATCCCAAACCAGTGTGTCAGCCCTCCAGACAGAAATATAAATTAAAAACACAGATTGAGGGTGACATTGGGGTAATATTCTGGGAAAATGTAACACTTAGTTATATGATTCTCTTAGCGGAGGACGATTAGCAACCAGAGTTAGTAAGAACTGCCCCACAAGGAGAGGAGATCATTTTACCGTCTTTCTCTGTACTTGTCTCCGAAGAAGTTAAACAAGCATATGGTGCAGAATGGGCTCCTGCATCAGTCCTGGTATTATCCCACACCCATGTATTTTGGGATAAGGAATAAGGAATCGCCTTATCACATTAACTCATCTGGTCCAGCCCGCAAGTGCAACCACAATAGTCAATCAATATTTAAGCGAATGCTCCTGTAATAGATATTCTCTCACAACTAGAGTACCAGTGAATAGTTGAACCCTGTGTGTCTCCCATGAATAATCCCTTGTTTCCGGCAGCGAAACTAGATCATTCCTATTGCGTAGTCTTAGACTACAGACATTTAAATAGTCAAACAGGCACATTTGCAATTTAAAATTCACACAGGAAGGCCTTAATGAACAACATAGTCAGTAAAAAATACAAAACAACCTTGGATATTTCCAATGGGTTTTACTGCAAAAAACAGCGCCTGAGAGCAGAGATTTGACAGGTTTTTCCACTCTCAGCTCACAACACCACTTTTACTGACTCCCTCAAGGGTATAAGAATAGTTCAGAATGTTTTCTGTGCAAGTATAAGTCAATTCTACATGACATTGACCCAGAAGCATTGTCCTACGTTGATAATATATATCTAACATATGATGACTTAAACACACACTTTGCTAGAGTAGATCACATTGTATTGAGACTTGCAAAAAAAGGCTACAAATACAATTTAAAGAAAACAAAAATTGCCTTTCGCAGTGTCCTATTTTTAGAATATGAACATGACAGGGATAGCTGGGGAGGCAGGACCCTTACATGAACCCTCCAACCCCAACCTAGCTATATTCTGATAAGCCAAATCCCCAGCTGGTTGTGGACTAGGTTCAGAAGTTAAAATTGCCTCACATTCCTCCACAAGGCTATCAATTCGATCAAGAACACAATTACTAGCAGCATGCTTGGACATCCTTCTCGCTTTCTTTCCTTTGTGGGGTCTGCTGGCATTCCCAGCCTCAATCCCCGCTGAATGAATGAATGAAAATGCATTTATATACAGCGCGGTTGCTGCCCTGGGGCGTCCAAGCGCTAAAGGAACCAGAAGGGGGTGTAGTGAGGCTGGCAGAGACTGGGATGAGGGGAAGAGGGCTGAATGATTACGGGGATTTGAACAGATGTGTTTTAAGTTGCTTGCGGAAGGAGGTAAGGTTAGGATTGGATCTCAGGTGAAGGGGAAGGGAGTTCCAGATTTTTGAGGCGTTGAAGGTGAACATTCTTCCGCCTGCTATAGACCTTTTAATTCTGGGGACTGTTGCCATAAAAGCCTGACTAGAGCGTAGGTCTCTGCCTGGATGGTATTGGCTCACTAGACTACGCATGATTTTAGGGCCCGAGTCCCAAAAGGCCTGGTGGGCGATACACATTGCTTTGAAGGTGACTCTTTTACGTACTGGCAGCCAGTGAAGGCTGGTCAGTGCCTCTCTAACTGGGGTTCTGTGTGGAATTTGCAGTAGGGTACGGGCCGCACAGTTCTGTACCAGTTGTAGTTTGTTCAATGTGTACTCTGGGGCTCCCAGATAAAGGACGTTATTTGAGTCCAGGCGTGATTGTATTATGCCCTGGATAGCTGTTTGTTTTGCCTCCATTGGGAGCAGGGGGAGGACCTTCTTCAGAGTCCGGAGAAGTCCAAAGCAGGTGGCGGAGAGCTTTGTGGCCTGAGTGTTAAGAGTCATATTCCTGTCCAGCCATACCCCCAGGCTTTTGATGTTATCTTTCGGAACCGGGGGGGGGCCTAGACAGGTGGGCCATAATGACTTGAAGAGGGTCGGATCGGCCGGGCCTATTAGCATGAGCTCCGTTTTGTCCCCATTCAGTTTTAGTGAGGACAGGGTCATCCAGGACTTCACCTCCTCCAGGCATTTAGTTAGGCCCCCCGATAGAGAGTGTTGGGCTTCCTGCGCTAAGGAGACCACCAGCTGTGTGTCGTCCGCATAGGATATGATCTTGACTCCATACGGACGAACTACCTCAGCCAGTGGCCTCATATAGATATTAAAAAGCGCAGGACTTAGAGAGGAGCCCTGGGGGACTCCGCACTTCAGGGGAATGCTGGAGGAGACTGCTTGTCCGTCAAACACCTGGAACGACCTATTGCTTAGGAATGATTTTATCCAGAGCCAGGCCTTGTCCACAATGCCGAAGCTTGATATACGGTTCAGTAAGGTGTTATGACTGACCGTGTCAAACGCCGCACTAAGATCAAGGAGGACCACTGCTTTACGCTTTCGCATTCTGGTTTGCCCCTCCCCGCTAAGAGTGAAATTTTAGTAGGCAAGAGGCGACAATAGTAGTCCACAGTAAGTATCAAAAAGGTCCTTCAAGCTGGTAATTGCGACATGCACAACGTTAAACAGTACCTTCTGGGTTTTCCAAGCAGGGTCCAGCCTTCTCTTCGAAATTCAACAATAAGCTGGTAAACTACAAATATAAGGGGGGGTGGCCCTGCCCTGGCTCTTACTGGCGCTGACGGGCGCAGGACGGGCACACCCTTCGCCCGGGCTTCTCCCAGGCATGCCCCCGCGCATCCCGCGCTGCGGGAGGCCGGCGCTGATTAAGAGGGCCTCAGGCGGCCTCTTTTGACATCCTTGCACCGCGTCACGCAAGTCCTTCTGGATCTTGTAGGCCAATGGAGCGTGGCCTGGTGCGGACTGGTGCAGGCGATGTATCGGTGCCGCTGGCCCCCAGCTGGCACCCAGGAGAAGCAAGCGAGGCAGGTAGGTGCTGGGAGAAGCGTCGATAAACCCGTTCCCCTCACGGCTGGCAATGAGGATTCCGGCGAGTCCCGCGCTGCAGGAGGCCGGCGCTGATTAAGAGGGCCTCAGGCGCCCTCTGCTGACGTCCTTGCACCGCGTCACGCAAGGCCTTCTGGGTCTTGTAGGCCAATGCGGCGCGGACTGGTGCGGGCGGTGTATCGGTGCCGCTGGCCCCCAGCTGGCACCCAGGAGAAGCAAGCAAGGCAGGTAGGTGATGGGAGAAGCGTTGATAAAGCCGTTCCCCTCACGGAAGCCAATGCGGATTCCGGCACGTCCCCCTTATTCTCTCTCGCCTTGAATTTGGGAACGCCCTATATCTCGAGGCTCCTCAATTCACCATTCACAAACTGCAAGTAACTCGGAACTGTGCAGTTCGCCTCCTTCTCCAGATTCCGCAGTGGAAATCCGCTAAACCAGCATTAGGGAGTCTCCACTGGCTCCCTATTCCGGGTAGGATACAGTTTAAAGCTATGTGCCTAGTTCATAGAGCCATCCGGAAGACTGGTCCAGCTATTATCCACTCCTTGGTCACCCTCTATTTTCCTCACAGAACCCTGCGATCCAGCTCCTTATGCCTGGCCGTCCCCAAGAAAATTAGACGATCCAGATGGGTGGACGCTCCTTTTCGTTTAATGCGGCAAAGATCTGGAACACTTCTCCTCTCACTTTACGAAAGGACAACAACCTCTTGGCCTTCCGGAAGCTCTTAAAAACCCACCTCTTTAAGACATTTCCTTAACATCACGGCTTCTGCTTTCCTCTACTCTTCTATCAAACAGCGCTGGGAGGAATCAGGGTAGCCATGCGCTATATATGTACAATTTCATTCATTCATTCGATTGGCCCTAAAAGGTTAAGACTATTGGAAAGAAATTATTGATTGATAATCAGTTTGGGGAATTAGACACTGGAAAGCAAAAATAAAAGAAGTTTGACCAACATTTCTTCATTTGCCCGTTTTGATAATTGTCAAAATGTGGTTAATTACATTGAGTAACAGCTCAACAGTATGGTGCAAAATGGTGCATACAATTCAACACTTTCAGGTCCTAACGGGTGGTCATTGTGCCCAATGGACACAAATGGTTGTAATGCACGATTTTTTTAAAGCTCTACACAGGTTTTAAAGCTAGCAGACAGGACCCTCGTTACATTCAGCCTCAACACTCAGGGGTGATTACGATCTATTCCGTGAGAAAGTTATGCCAGCAATGGTTGCACATTCAACTTTATCTGCAATAAAAGAACATCTTTCTCTCCTTTCAGAGAACATGGATTTGCAAGAATTTTTGTTTGGTCCTAGGTTTCCCCATTCTAAGAGATTCATTTATGCTGCCTATACTGAAGTTTGGAAACTATCACAAATCAAAGATGCTGCATGTTTAAGGTAAATTGATCAAATTAATTTAGAGATAGAACTTGCAGTTGCTGGTAATTCCATAAATACGTTGTCAACTCCTATTTACAGTTTGAATAGAATTGTATACTCTGTGATTGATATTATACAAAATGACATGTCTACCATGGTCAGAGTTAGCTTTGGTCAATTATGAAGGTGAGCTGGATGCTACAAGTTTTAAAATCTCTCCGTGCCATGGCGATACTTCAACTCAGCAGAATTGTATTTGCCTTTGAAATAACATGTAGGCAACAGGTCTTGGCTAAAAAAGACGCTATGTATATATTGTTGAGCATCGAGAAGTTAGAAAAGTTACTTTTCACAGTAGCTGAGACTTAGTCAGCAGTATGTTTAATACACAGAGGGTTCTCATTACCAATTTCAACGTTTCATTTCACATCATGCTTGAGAAAATGTTTCCAGTCTGTAGATACAAGTCTTTAGGGAAGAGTTTCATCCACAAATTGTGGTGATCACCCTTTGATTACAAATGTATTGGAAGGGAATCGGAGGTCTTCCTTAGTGGAAATTAATGTGAATGTACGCTTGGTCACTCACTTATTTGCAAAGGGGCGACACTGCATGCGGCATGTATTGCTTCCATGGCCAATCTGGCGTGTTATTTGAAGGGAGTACCAGCTCCTTTGATTTGTCCACTCATTAGATAACTTTTAAATGGAAATTATTTGATGCTAAACGATCAAAGTTGCTGTAGGATGATGATGGCAGGTGTCCCTTTGTGGTTTCGGTCTCTTAAATAGTCACATGTTGCAATTTCGTGCTAATTCCTCCAACGCACATAGCTGCAGAAGTTAGCTTATGTCCTTCCATTCCAATCTTCAAGGTTAACTTTTACAAACTACACAGACTAAAAGCCTTATTATACCAGAAGGACTTGACAGTTACATCTGCCCATGAAACGTTTCAACTTCAAGTAGCAAGTTTTTCCTCTGAAATTCAATGGCTACTATGCAAAAACCTGCCTAGCATTTTGGTGAACTTGTGCATTGCATATTTAATGCTTCCAACACTGCAGGTGTGGTGCAAGTTTTAAAAGAGGTTGGGTCTTTCTTAGTCAACACATTTCAGACCATTTTTGGAGGGATACCATCCTTCCTACATTCTATGTTTTCTAATGTTTTTGGAGTCATACCACTTGTGTTATTTCTCATTTGTGGTATTTTGGCTTTATTTTTGCTGCTCCTCAATGGATGTTCCATCTTGAGGCCAAATGGTGATGGATCTTCCGCACGTTCAACTGTGTCCTAAATGCATGATTTGGGTTTTTGGAGTGTCTTCCCTTCAGGAACTGAACGATGCCTGGTTCTTGTTTGTTAGACCAATGTGGTTTACCTGTGTTCCACTGTTAGTATTGCCCTTTTGAGTGTACACTCGACGTTTACCTTGCAATGCAATTGGTACAATCTATGGACATAGGTTGATGCGTCCGATGAAGACCCATTTTCGGAGTTGTCCCATTAGACTGCCATTGCATTAGGAAGCTATGAGCCATTCTTCTCCTTGATTCTGGATGCTTCAGCTCCTGAGTTCTAGGCTCCTGGCTCTTCTAATGCTGGTGCATTGCAGGATGATAAGCTTCGGCTAAGGGTGATGATCACGTTTGTTCTTTGGAACTAATCAACAAATCCATTGTGGAAATAATGTCTTTGGATGCAGAGTTCATCTTGGATTCCTTTCAAACTAAGAACACGGATAACAACTTGTGAGCCTCCTTAAAATTTTATTTTGGCCCTTGTTTTGATAAATTGTGTTTAACGTTTATACTTTTTATTGTCCATTTTAATTAGCTTATTTTTAGATGGCTTCTGTTTGCTTGACTATTTATTAAGTACATTATTTGATTTCATAGTATTGTTTTATATAGAAGCTTAGGGCCTGATTTAGATCTTGGCGGGACTCCCTTTGTTCCTCTGTGGGAGCGATTACAAGTACGCCGTTAAGCTGACGGATTCCCACCCGCCCTATTTAGATCTTGGCTGGCTGATCGTCTGTATGCGTTGAGAGATTGTTTTGTGCCTTAGGTGTCTCACCTCTATTGAGGTAGTGGACTCCTCTGCAGGCTAAGATTACTCTATTGCCGTCAGGCTGGCAACATTTTGCAGAGCGTATTTAGCTTTTGCAGTTGTGCTGGTGTCCTAGCAGCGGATTCCTGATGGAGACGCGTTGAATATTGTACTATTAGAAATCAAAAAAGAAAAATGTTAATACAGGTGTGCTTCTTTAAATTTCTTAAAAAACAACATTACACACACACATATGCATTACAGGTTAGAAACAATTGTTTTTACGACAAGTTTAAAAATGCATGAGTCCAGAGCATGTGTAAACTGACAATTTAAAAGAAAACAAGTAAACAAAACGCTTACCTTCGATTCCTGCGATGTTGGGGTTGATTTGCTTGGTGGTCAAGTAGCAATAGCACAGGAAGGACTTTAGCAACAGCACAGGAAGGACTCGGACGATCCCGTTCAAGACGGAAAGGGAAGTGGAAAACGAAAAAAAAGGGTACGTGTCTACTTTATATTCCTTCGAAACGCCAGCTAAGTCGTTCAAGGCTATGAAAAAAGAACAAGATATCCTAGGGCTTGCATTGCCTATTCGAAGACAGCTTCTTTCATCTAGATATATCATTGCAACAGCGCTGTACCTTTAACACAGTGGCTTTTATTATATAAACAACACACTGGCGTTCAGAGGTCAGAGAGGAGCACTCCGGTCACAGCTCTCCTGGAACGAAGGCTGTGTTCGACATGCAGCTCTGTTGACACTAATCTCCCATCCTGCAAAGAGGGACTGCCAATTCCACTTCAAGCCGATTCCCTGATTCAGTTATCCAGGTATGTGGTCTCAGGCTAATCTATGAGATCGGGCAGAGGGTACACCCACTATGCTCTCAGAGTAGGAGTAATAATAGGGATAGGTAGAAATATATTTAGAACTCAGACTGCCATGGTTGGACTCTTTGTTCTTTTCATCATTTTCATCATGATGGTTACATTACTTTGTTTTTTTCTGCCTAATAATCGCAGCTTATTCTTTATATGCAATATTACGATTGCTTTAATAAATGTATTGTAAAGTTTATTCGTATCTTTCTTGGGTGTACCATGGGCATGCATAAGTAAACAATGAAATAAGTAAAAGTTTCCACAATTCCCTTGAGGATCAGACTGTCATGTTCGAAGTTGCCAAAATCACCTGCGACCCCACGAAGGTTAGGGATTCGAGTTAGGAACTGTGAGCTAGCTAGGAATTGGGCGACAGTCACTGATGGTGTAGATGGATTAGGTCTCTGCATTATGAAGTTCTATCATCCTAATATGCAGTCCTACCTTTTCTAGTGGGAACTGTATAAAAGGATTGTATATTATATTTGCAGGTACAGAAGGCAAGCAATATTCATGGCGGGAATGCTGGACCTAGTTTTAGTTGATGTATCCCAGCTTTTTTTGGAATGTTCAGATTTCCATCGCAGGAGTGAAGGAGATGACCTGTTCCACAATGCTGAGAGGAGATCAGTGATGGACATTCATAGGGTTTTCCCACTTCATTTTCAGTTCCAAATGTTATGGTTTTGTTCTGGCTAGGAATCTGGCAAAGAAAGTGGAAGGAGTATGGAGACAGAAGGTCTTATAGGCCCTACCAGGCCCTGATTGGTGGAATGGGTAATGATGTCATAGCGCAGTTCAAGTTTTTCCTGTGTTTTACTGTAACATGATTGGCTGCTGTGTTTTTGTAGTAAAGTAAAAGAAGCTTAATCCTCGCCTCCGTGTACTTAATAGAATTAAAAATACTTTGAACCAATAGTTATAAAAAATGCTATTGCCCTCCTCTTCGGCCCTCTCAGCATCCTTCTCAACTTCTGACTGGTTGGTGTAAGACTCCTCTGGCCTCCTGATTCACCCGAGTCCTCACAAGTTCTCCTCCTTGTCCGATGATGTTGTCCTCTCTGGTGTCTTGCCCTCTTGGGTCCTTTCCTCAGCGGCGTCCTTGCTCTTCCTTTTCCATCCTCACTGGCATCCTCCTCTCGGCATTCTCTGTGCTTTTTCTTCGCTTTGGTCCACCCCCCTCCTGCAGGAACAAGTCTGTTGTTATTCTGTTTTCCTCCTCGTGGCTTGACTCTTCTTCCCCTGTGTGCCTGTGTCCTTTCTTCCATTCAACTTTTCTCAGTGAGGTCTTCACACCTCTTCCCCTTTGCTTACTGGGTATTGTTTTCTGTTTTCTAGGTAGTGTGCGAGTTGCAGTGTCACGTGCTTATCGCTGCACATATGTGGTAAGTCCTCATTAGTCCGCTCTTTTCCAAAGAAAAGAGAAGCTGGCCCAACTCAGTTAACAGACACCAAATGAAAAGCATGACAGGACGTCAATAAATGCTATTAGATAATGCACTTACTATATATGCATCTGCACAAGGACTATCATAAATAAAGAGGTGAAAATCAACTTAAAAAATTTAAGATTATCTATATGCAGCACACACAATCCAATTACTTATTAGGAAAAATGTACCTCAGCTCAAAGGTCATAGTGAGTTGAATGTGTAAGTTGACAGAAAAAGTGCTAAAACATTCCTCACATGTTTTGCTCACACATCCTTTGCGCTATCTGGTAATTGCAGATATACTTAACCCTGTAGGAAGTAGTGAATGGTAAGAGTGGGAGTAGGAATAACTAAGAATTGGAGTAAAGGGGATTACATAGGAGTAAACTTAAGTAAGATTACGAGTGGGTAAAAGTAAGAGTTGGGAAGATTAGGAGTAAAATTTGATTATGTAAGAGCAGGAGTAACTAAGAACAGACATGAGAAAGTAGGAGAGGAATAAGAGGAGTCCTTAAAATATGCATAAATAGAAGATTATGTGCAAGTCTGAGTAAGAGTAGGACTAAGTCTAGAAGTAAGCTAGAGTAAATACGAGCAGATAAGAATGGGTGAAAGTAAAAAAAAAAGTAGTAAGATTAAGAACAAGATGGTAGGAGCAAGAAAAGTAAGTGGGAGTAAGAGCAGCTATTTGTAGAAGCAGAATTTAAGAGGAAGGAGGCATAAGAGTAGGGATAAGAATGTATAGAAGTAGTAGTAGGAGTAAGTACAATGAATAGGAATAATTAAGACAAAGATTAGGAGTAATGATGAGTAGCACGAGTAAGCAGGAGTGAGAAGGAGAGTAATAGGACGAATCAGGTTTAGGTGGGCGTGGTTAAGAATAAAAAGGACTAAGTAGGATTAAAACGAATAGAGTAAAAAACAGCAGGATTAAGGTTATCCCACAGATTAAGAAATACACACAAAGGAGAAGAGTAGCAGTAGGAGTAACTATCACTGAAACAGACTTGAGAGTATGGTGGGAGTAAATATGATTAAGGAGAGGAGTAAGTACCCCCATTAGGAGTAAGCAGAATTAAGAACAGGAACATTTAATTGTGAGGGAAAGAGTACACAGGCAAGTAGGTGTGTAGGCATGTGGAGTAGGGAGGAGTAAGAGTAGGTGTAACTAGAAGAACAGATTAAGGTAAGAGTAGGAGGGTTAGGGCTACACTAATGTATGTATGTATATATGAAGTATTTTTAACCCCTTGCATGCTGCCGCGATTCTGCGCCTGTGCAGCAAAATCACGAGTGGGCGGTTTTATGGCGGCCCCCAGCCGTCATCAGCACACGAGCACCGTAGTGCATGACGGATGAGGGCCGTCATCAGCATGCAAGGGGTTAAAGTGCAAGCCTAGCCAAAATGCAGCAGAATACTGCAAAGGGTCAAAGACAAGCATAAAGTTAATGAGTATTAGGAGAGGCAGCTAGGCTTTGGATAGTTGATGCATTGTGATGTAGAGTTCTTTAAGAGGTGAATATTCAACTCTTTCCTAAATTGGAGCACTACCCCTAAGCACACATAATCCAATTTGCATGAGTTAGATCTTTTTCCTTGTTGGGTTCCAAATTTCTCTGTAGTCAAATTCAGTCCAAACACAAATGTTATATGTTTTTTGTTCAATTCAGAAACACATCCAAGTACATCATTATTCACAAACACCGCAGGCGACACGTGTTTAGTCCTCCTGGGCTTTTTCAAGGCTGCAAAATCATATTAAACAAATATCGGTACAACTATTTTTAATTATGACACTTATATGAAGTACCATTACCTTGTGGGTGTACCATCACCTGATCACTCAGTGTGACTGACTAGTATGTATATAACTTATTGATTTTAAAGAATTCTTTCTCTTTACCCATGCGAAAGGGAAATCGTTCAAAAGTAGATACTTACATCAGTTTAGTCAATACGTATCCATATCGTACTTTCTAGGAGATGCAGAAACTTTCTGTGATTTTTAGAGTCACGCCAAGGTGTTTCAATAGAATAGTTCCTCAAACCAAGGGTATTACACAAACAAAGTGGAAAAGATATTCTGCAGATATGTCATACATATGTCGATCAAAGAGTATGTATTGCGTTGTGTAGTTTCATATATGTTCAACTTGTATATGTGGGTTTCTCGTATAATTCAGTTACCCGCTTTGTAACATAATATTTCCCAGTGGGAGAAGTATCTAAGCACAAGCGTAAAAATTAGATATATTGTGTAAGAGTCTCTTCAATTCTCAAAAAAGCTACTTTTTGCGCACATCAAATGCACGTGCTACAGCAGAAACGCCCATACACTAACAGGCACATGCATCAATGTAGGCTTTTGCGATTACTTAATTGTGATTATTAAGGAATCTCAATTAAGGAATTGCAAAAGCCCATGCAAGTAGGAATCTCTATAAAATTTGCGATTCCCAAACATTCATTAATTGAGACTCGCAAATTGTGCATTGCATTGCGCATTGTGCATGTGTGTGTGTGTAACCTACAACTTTGAAAAATGCACTCAACTTCAAATTGATGGTAATTTATGACCCAAATTAGAGAAATCGCTATTTGCGATTTCATCATCCATTGCATTTAAGAAATCGCAATTTGCGATTCCTTAAATGCAATCGCAATTTAAGAAATCGCAATGAATTGCAATTTCTTACATTGCAAGACCCTTACAAATTGATGCATTGCAGAAGCACTTTTAGTGGGCACAAATGGACGATTTTTGCGAATCACACCATTTGCGCTCGCAAAAAAGGTTGATGCATGTGCCTGTTACTCCCTTTAGGCATGTATCTAGACGTCTGATGGAATCTTGGTAATGATTAATGTGAATCGACTTCAACGATGTACCATTGAGCAGCACCCGATGAGCTTGCTAACCCTGCACAAACATGGAAAAAGGGGGGAGAGAAGGGAAGTAAGTGATTCTTTTTTCTTTGGATATTTTGACAGTGCAGTAAACTGTGCACATGAGGAGATTGCCAACCGCCCTCTGTGCAGGTGATATCATAAGTATAGAAATAGACGACAGGCTGGATCACACACCATTAATCGAATACAGCTGTCATATTGTCTCAGTTGCAGAGACGAAAAGTACTCATATAATGTTGTATACAGAATCAAGGTATTTTCAAAGAAGTGTAATTATCAATCAGAATGACTAGGAAGTATGGTATTTATATTTATATCTTTATTTAGGGAAGAAACTATGTGGGGAAGTGTGGCTAAATGGTTAGAGCGGCAGACCCTGATGCAGAGGTCCAACCCGGGACCAGGGTTCAATTCCCTGCCTCAGCTGGTCTTGGGCTCAAAATTCCATGGACCTGATAATTCTCTCCTTGGTGCCTATTCCAATAATGGAGTCCCACTCTGTAACTCTGGGCAATAAGGATGCCTGGCCTCCACCTTGGAGGTGCCCAGGAGTAGACACCTCACAGGGAAAACCAGGATGGGTTCCACAGCAGTATTCGTACAAGCGCCTTGAGACCCTTGCGGTGAGTAGTGCACTATACAAGTATCAATTTACATTTTAATTTACATTTACATCTATAGGCACTGCATAGACATGGAAGTCCCGAAATGTGATTGATGTCTGAACCTTATGGACCCCAGTACAATTGTGTTCGCCATGTATGCTTGGTCAGTTCAAACAATAAATGCTACGCATATGGATCGTTCTAAAGAAATAGTGCCTTGATATTTTGTGATTCTCATTTGTATTTTTCGATATTGTATAGGTGGCCCAGTAGCCAGATGCCACACGGGTTTGAAAAACATCAGGATGAGCAAATTAATGCTTCCTTCTATTGAATTGGGATACTATAGCTCCCAATGGTAATTGTATTTTAGAATCAGTGAGCCGAAGTAATGGTACTCTGGTACCTATGTTACCGTTCTAAAGTGCTGGTACCCCTAAACCTATAATAGGTGGCTATGTATAATACAACATTATTTATTTATTTTATTTTTATTTTATGTTCTTGTAAAGCGCCTGAATAGACCCCCAAAGGGGTATCTCCGCGCTGTTGCTGCAAAGGGAGTGTTCTGGATAGGTATGTTACAATGGTGGTACGCAAGCAAGAGAGGCATTAATTACTGGGATACAGGTATGTTTTTAAGGTTTTCCGAAAGATCAGGTGACTGGTAAGTGATCTTAGTTCGGGGGGCAAAGAATTCCAGAGTACTGGTCCAGCATAGGCCAGCGCACGGCCACCTTGTCTGGTCTTCTTTACTCTAGGTACCTGCAGTAACTGCTGGTTACTGGAGCGTAGAGAACACCCGGGGATATAGGGCTGGAAGATTTCAGTCAGATATTTAGGGCCTTCCCCTATCATACTCTTGTGGATGGTGCATAGGGTTTTAAACTGGACTCGTTTCCTCACTGGAAGCCAGTGGAGTCTGATCAGCAGGGGACAGGAGGGAGTCCTCGGTGGAGCGTTCAGGACAATCCTTGCTGCTGTATTTTGGATTACCTGTAGTTTGTTAAGTTGTCCCTCGTTTGCTCCAAGGAGCAAACCGTTACAGTAATCCACCCTGCTGATGACAAGAGCCTGCACAAGCGTTTTCCTGTGATGGTCCGGTAAGTAGGGGAAGACTCGTCTTAACATCCCAATAGCCCGAAAGCAGGTACCGGCAACTTGATTTACATGATCTTTAAATGTGAGTTGCTGATCAAGTAACACTCCCAAGTTCCTAACCGTACTCTTGGGGATGGGGACAGGGCCTAACTCTAAGGGCCACCAGTCAGATGACCAGTATGTTGCCGCTTGCCCGAACAGCATGACCTCAGTTTTCCCTACGTTACACTGCAGACAATTTGATGACATCCATTCTGCAATGGCTCTCATGCCATCTGCAAAAGATCTTTTTATTGCAGGTGTAAGGTTTTTGAAGGGAAAAAGGAGTTGGGTGTCGTCAGCGTACGACACCGGGGTGAACCCGAAAGATCTTGCTAAGTTGGCTAGGGGGGCCACATACACGTTGAAAAGTGTGGAGCTTAAACAAGAGCCTTGTGGCACTCCCTTGTTGAGCTCCCTGTGGATGGATTTATGGGAGCCCAGCCTAACTTCTTGGGATCGGCCAGATAGAAAGCTCTCCATCCACGCCAGAGCCCCTCCCTCCACGCCTACCTCCCTTAGGCGGTTGAGAAGCACCGTGTGAGACACCGTATCGAAAGCGGCGGAAAGATCCAACAGCACCAGAATCATAGAGCTGCCGTCATCCAGTGCCATTTTGATGTTATTGGTCACTGTTTGAAGGGCTGATTCTGTGCTGTGGTTTGGCCTGAACCCAGATTGTGAGTAGTCCAGGCCTTCCGTCGCTTCAAGATGCTGGGAAAGATGGGTGTTCACGTGCCTCTCCGCAACCTTGCCGATGTAGGGTAGGAGAGAGATAGGTCGTAAGTTAGAGAGGTCTGTCCACGGGGATGCCGCTTTTTTTCTTATCGGGTTCACCACCGCCTTTTTCCAGTCTGCTGGGACCTGGCCTTTCATAAGGGAGGTGTTAATCACTTCCAGTATGGGGGATCCCAGGAGAGAAATCAGAGGGCCAACCATTTTGGCAGGAATGAGGTCGTTGGGAGACCCTGATTTAATATGACTGCAGAGGGAGAGGAGCTCTGTATTGTCAATTGGAGGGAAGGATATCAGAGGAAGTTTATTGTATATTGGCGGGATCTGAGGAGGGCATTTGTTGGTCTTATTTGTGATATTATTAGCTGCTACTATTCTTTCATAGATAGTATTTATTTTGTCCTCAAAGAATAGTGAGACTTCATCGCCTAAGGCCTGCGAGAAATCGTCGGAGCTCTCACATGCAGTTGGTTTTATAAAATTCTGCAAAATTTTGAAGAGCTCCTTAGAGCAATTACCCGCTTCTGCTATCTGTTGCGTTAGGTGTTGTTTCCTAGCTAGCTTTATATTTTTATAGTACTCTGATTGGGCGTCTAGGAAAACTACACGGCTATCCTCAGTTTTCCTTTTCCTCCATGCCTTCTCAGCTCGTCTGCATTTTTGTTTTCCTGCTCTCAGTTCATGGGTATACCAACTTTCTTGCTTAGACGCAGGATACTGCTTATGCCGCTTTAAAGGAGCTAAAATGTCAATGGCTTGCTTAATGGAGACATTAAGCTTAGCTAATGCCATGTCTGCTGTGTCTGTTGCCAGAATATCAGGAGGTGTCCAGACTTCCTGTACTTTATTGGCAGTCACTTTGTGCCATTGTCGTCGCCAGATAGAGGGGAGAGGAGCACTTTTAACAGGTCTTGTTGGAGTCAGTAATAAAAATTCTAACATGGAGTGATCTGTCCATGATATCTCCTTTGCCGGGGAGCAGATTACTTTGGCGCAGTTGCAAAAGAGTAGATCAAGCATATGCCCTCCTTTATCGGTGGATCCATGATTTTGTAGTTCTAGACCTAGGTTAAAAAGGTCCGTGATCAAAGCAGTGGATTCAGACAGTGTTGGCAGATCTACATGCGTGTTAAAATCTCCCAGGAGAATACAATCTTCTTTGGATTTGAGATGGGGAGCTAAGATTTCCTGGAGGGTAAGCGCAAAATTAGGGTTTGGTCCCGGGGGCCGGTAAACCAAAGCACCTCTCCAGGTGATGTGGCTGGTTAAAGTGATTTTAAAAATCATAATTTCTAACTGTGAGTGTAGATGTTGTTCTTTTATTGTGATTTTTATGTAGTCCTTATGTATTATTGCCAGGCCACCCCCTGTTTTAATTTCTCTATCTAAATGTTTGATCTTATATCCGGATGGGATCCCCATTGCTATAGCTGTAATTGTATGGGGTTTCATCCATGTTTCGGTGAGAAAACATATGTCCGGCTGAGTGGTGTTAATTAAATCCCAGATCTGGTGTTGGTGTTTGGGTAGCGATCGCACATTTAAAAGAAAGCTCTTCAGGCCCTGTGGGAGGGTATTTTGGTCGGGTGGAAGTGTGCTGTTGTCGGAGAGACGCCGACATTGCAGACAGGAGAAACCTCCCTCTATACGGTGCCATGGAATTTTGGTGCTACAATGCGTAGATGGTCTAAGGCTCAGTAGCGTTTGGCCAGTGTAAGTAATAATGTGGTTACCCTTACCAGTGGAGGCTCGTTGAGCAGTGTCAGGGTCCATCGCCCCTCGCCCAGTCCTGTCGGCGACGGGCGCAGACGGGCTTTTCTTCGGCGCTTCTTAGGCGCGCTCGAAGGCGCCCCCTGCGCGCTACCGCTGCGCGCTTAAAGGAAGGGCGTGGCTAAATAGCCCGGAGTGAGGTAGCCACTAGAGCGCTAACCTCGGCTCTGGCAGAACCGGAAGTGCTGCCTGGCTCTTACCTGTCCGCCCTCCGCACAACGGCACTGGTTGCCGAGTCGGAACGAGGCGGGCAGGCTCCAATATCGAGCCCAGGCGGTCAAATGCGGGGAGAGAATGCCGGTATGAGGGGGACAAATGAAGGCTGTCCTAATTCAAAATGAAATTTAGAATTTTAAAAATAGTCCGCTATTAGTTCTCGCAGCCCACGCATAGATGGCAAAAATCACAAGCAACTCACGGGTGCAGCAGCGGGTCCGGGAGACACTGCCACCGTCTCCCTACCGCGCGCGCCCGAGAGTCAGGCCGGTCTAAATAGCCCGGAGTGAGGTAGCCACTAGAGCGCTAACCTCGGCTCCGGCAGAACCGCAAGTGCTGCCTGGCTCTTACCTGTCCGCCCTCCGCACCACGGCACTGGTTGCCGAGTCGGAACGAGGAGGGCAGGCTCCAATATCGAGCCCAGGCGGTCAAATGCGGGGAGAGAATGCCGGTATGAGGGGGACAAATGAAGGCTGTCCTAATTAAAAATGAAATTTAGAATTTTAAAAATAGTCCGCTATTAGTTCTCGCAGCCCACGCATAGATGGCAAAAATCACAAGCAACTCACGGGTGCAACAGCGGGTCTCGGGAGACACTGCCACCGTCTCCCTACCTGTGTATCTAGTGGTGCTAAGGCTGTGAGAATTTTTCAATTTGATTATCCCCCGGTAAACTGGGAGTGAATTTCGATCTATTTCTTAATTCACAGTCGCTTTCAAGATCTATGTCAATATCATGATCCGCTAAGAGTGTCTGTATGTCCGGGGAATCCTCTAGATCCTCTAAGTAAAGCAATCATTGTAGATCCCGATTGTCTCCACTAGTGGTGCTGTTCTGACCAACCTCAAGTCACTCAGGTGTGGGTGTAAGTATGTTTTTGCCCATGAAAAATGTATGCAATTTCAATTTTCTTGTAAACTTAAAACAGTTTTTTTGTAAGGTGGCAAAGTCTGGTAAAGAACTTGGACAGAAATTCAGACCTTTGCTGAGTAATTTTATTTCTGCATTATTAAGTACATGGTTTGATAGGTTGACAATATTAATGCTGTCAGTCATTCTTTCAGTATTGTTTTGATTTCCAATATTCTTTGTTACTTAATTTAGATCTGGGGTTCTCAAGTTTGCAGAGGTAGGTATCTTTGTCCAAATAGGGACCCTTGCTTCTCGACATAAGAAGGGGGATACACACTTTAGATAACCCCTGCTCACCCCCTGGGTAGCTTGGCACGAGCAGACAGGCTTATCCCAAAGGCAATGTGTAAAGTATTTGTACCAACACTTACAGTAACACAGTGAAAACACCACAAATGGACACCACAACAGTTTAGAAAAATAGAATATCTTTATCTAAACTAAACAAGACCAAAATAACAAAAATCCGACATACAGATATTCAGTAGAATGTCTTTAAAAAGGGTTGTAGCAAAAATAAACTTGTAGATTGTAAATGTGACACTTTTCTCTCAAAGTACCTTAGATGTGTAATGCAGAATGAGCAAAAGTGTCGCAGAGAAGGCACTGTGCGGCTCTTCCTCCGCTCTGGTTGCGAATCAACAAGATGGCGCCTCAATGTGTTGTGACGATCCGGTGCGATGCAATAAAATGTTGTATCTGATGCGATGCGACACGTGGATGTGATGCGAGCATGCCCAACGGCCATGCTGCGAAGTCCGTGGTTTCTTGAGCAGCGACAGGCCACTCGACACGCATTTCTGGTGATGCGATGCCAAGCAGCGGCGACATGTTTCCTTAGCGATGCCACGCTACGGCGACACCCTTCTCCGGTGATGCGACGCCAAACAGCGGCAGCTGCGACACGCTTCCTTGGCAATGCGATAGCGACTGCTGCGGCTGCGTCTCGCTTCTCCCTTGTTGCGTCGCACTTCCAGCTCCCAGCACAGTTACAGGCACCTGAGGGCAGGTCAGAACTTCCAGCAAGGAAGTCAGGGGAGCTGGGCGTGAAGTACGTTTGTGCCTGAGACTACAGAAACAGGAGGCCAGCTCTTCTCAGGCCCTTGAAGACTTTTCTTCAGATGGACACAGCACACAACAAAGTCCTTCTTCAAGCTGGAGACACAGAACACAGCAAAGTCCCTTGATCCTCTCCTCAGCAGAAACAGCAAACTGCAGGCCAGCCCCAGACACACAGTAGGGGCAGTACTCCTCCTCAGTCTCTTCAGTTGTCCTCTTTGGCAACAGGTTCCTCTTGATCATGAAGTAGTCTAAAGTACATGGGTTCAGGTCTCATATTTATACCCCAAAAGACGTTGTTCTATATGTGTGAGGGGTCCTGGACCCAGTCCAAACCAGTTCTGGGTACACTCTGCCAGTTCACAACGTCTTCCTTTGTCAGTATGGGCTTGGGTCATCAGACGAACCACTTGAGGGGGAGCCAGCATTGTGGAAGTCAGGTACAGACAGCCCTACTTAGGCCCAGGTGCTACTCCTTCCACCACTCCAAATGCAGATAGGTCTATTCAGTCTAGTGCTGACTCACCCAGACTCCTGGAGCCACCCCATCCCCTGTCACTCTCAAACCAGACAGTCAATCCACAAACAGGCAGAGGCACACAGAAATGTTGAACAAGAAAACAGCCACTTTTTAAAAGTGCTATTTTCAAACACAGAATTTAAAAACCATTATTTCTAAAATATGTGTTATTAAATTCTGAGTTCAGGGATACCAGACTCCAGTTTTCTATCTCACTCATATTGGAAGATATGTAGGTAAACATGTTACACAGCATTCCCCATTCTGTCCTATGGGCAAGATAGCCTTTCAATAGTGAAAAACGAAATTGACAGTATTTCACTATCAGGACATGTTACACACATTAGTACATGTCCTACCTTCTACATACACTGCACCCTGCCCAGGGGGGTACCTTTGACCTACCATAGGGGTGTCCTAGGTGTAAGAAACAGGAAGGGTAAGGTCTGGCAAGTGGGTACACTGGCCAGATCGACATGGCAGTTAACAAACAACGCACAGGCACTGCAGTGGCAGGCCTGAGACCTCTTTTCAGGGCTACTTATGTGGGTGGCAGAATCAGTGCTGCAAGCCCACTTGTAGCATTTGAATTACCAGCCCTGGCACTCTTAGTGCACTTTACTAGGGACCTACTAGTAAGACAAATATGCCAATCATGGATAGCCAATCACATTAACAATTTACACAGGGCGCACTTGCACTTTGGCACTGATCAGCAGTGGCAAAGAGCCCAAAGCATCTAAACCAGCAACATCGAAATCCAGCACAGTGTCAAAAATACAGGAGGTAGAGGCAAAAAGTCTTGGAAACCACGCCAAGGATGCCAGGTCTAACACTTGTGATTCTGAGAAATTCAACTGGTAGTGACACCCTCCCTTTCCCTTTTTCTTGTATCTGTTTCCTGATTTCCCCCTCCTTGTTTTCTTGGGGCAATTTATCTTCTGTATTGCTGCTTGTTCCCTTTGCGGACCTTTGCATTTCTAAAAAAAAGGGGGTCCAAAAATGTAGAAGTAGTTGGTATTTCTGATGTAGTGGACTCACCACTTGTTACACTGCTGACACTTGAGATGTCAGAAGCACTTGTAGATGTGGTGGTGTGTAGAGTACGTTCTCGTACCCACGTAGGTTTATGTCCTGATGTTATCAAACTTTTTGGCAAATGTGTAAACTCTAAACTCATGTAATAAGATGCCCGTTTGGAAGATCTATTTAAAGGCAAGCACATTAACCACGCCTGAAAATACTCAAACCATTGAAAGGAAGGGCTAAAATTCAAATTTCTTATATTGGAACTACTAAAAAAACAAGAAATATCCAGATGGTAGGATGCAACAGTTCTGCGCGAATACATAGATGAAGAACAAGTAGCTAGAGGCTTGTTCATTTTACTTTTTCCCACATTTGAAGATCTTGACATGACCCAGCCAAACGATTTGGAAAAACTACTTTATCTATAGGAATGATGATATATTGATCAGGGATGCAGAAATGAAGAGGACAAACTGTTAACTGAGATTGTTACATCAAAGAATGAAATTAGAGATCTATATTTATCAGAGGCAATGGATAAGAGTTATATCCTCAAGGAGGTCCTAAATAAACATCAACTGTATATAAAGGACAATTAAATACAGAAAATCAAAAGGGATTACATAAGGGGTAGAGTTTATACATTTGCCAAAAAGTTTGATAACATCAAGACACATACACTTACGGAAGCACCAGAACGTACGCCACACATCACCACATCTACAAGTGCTTCTGACATTTCAAGTATCAGCAGTGTAACAAGTGGTGAGTCCACTACATCAGAGGTACCAACTACTTCTACATTTTCAGACCCCTCTTTTTTCCGCAAAGAGAACAAGCAGAAATACAGAAAAGAAATTGCCCCAAGAAAACAAGGCAGGGGAAATCCAGAAACAGATACAAGAACAAGAGAAAGTGATGGTGTCACTACCAGGTCAATTTCTTTTAATCAAAAATAACAATGAATATTGGAAATCAAACCAATACTGACAGAATGACTGACAGCATTAATATTGTCAACCTATCAAACCATGTACTTAATGATGCAGAAATAAAATTACTCAGCAACGGTAAGGATTTCCGTCTGAGTTCTTTACCAGACGTTGCTGCCTTACATATAAACTGTTTGGGTTTGCAAGAAAATTGAAATTACTCACATTTTTCAGGGGCAAAAACATACTTAGACCCACACCTGAGTGACTTGAGGTTGGTCAGAACAGCACCACCATTGGGGACATTAGGTGATTTACATTCATTGCTTTCTTTAGAGGTTCAAGAGGATTCCTCGGCCATACAGACACTCCTAGCGGGTCTTGATATTGATATAGATCTTGAAAGTGACAGAGGATTAAGAAATAGATCCAAATTCACTCCCAATAGATTCATTCTCACAGGCTTAACACAGCAAGATACACACTGTTGTATTATACATAGCCACCTACTATAGGTTTATGGATACCGGTACTTTAGAACGGTAATACAGGTATCAGGGTACCATTATTACGGCTGACTGATTCCTAAATACAATTATCATTGGGAGCCATAATAGCCCAATTCAATAAAAGGGAAGCATTAATTTGCTCATCCGAATGTCTTCCTACCCGTGTGGCATCTGGCTATGTGGGACACCTATACAATATCGAAAAATACAAAATATCAAGGCACTATTTCTTTAGAACGATTGAAATGCATAGCATGTGAAGCTTGAACTCTCCAAGCAAATATGGCGGACACAATTGTACCGGGATACGCTGTTCACAAAATCTGTCTAAACATGAGGTTCAGACATCAATGAAATTTTGTGACTGCCGAGGAGGAGCTTCGCGGGCAACCAAGATGGCCGCGTGAGCTCGGAGCTCCGAAGACCTCCCGATCCTCCGCAATGATCCTGCCACCCATCCTGTCCCACGGTAGTGGGTATCATCTGCTGAGCCAGAGCTGAAGCGGCGCCCGTTCCCGGATCGCAATTCCGACTTTCCTGGACCGAGTTCGCTCGTCGCGAAGTTGATGGCCCCGCCTGCGTCACTGGCAGACGTCGTTGGATCCGAGAGGTGGCCTTCCCCGGGACGTCCTGCCCGGGTCTTTTGATCCGACCGACCCAACTGGTCCGTACACTCTCTGTTGCACTCTCCCTTTGGCGGCCTTTTGGAGATTTCATCGCACCGATTGTAGGTGCGCTTCGCGCCCTCCCCACCCCTCTGGACTATCCTGCCCTGGCGTGTCAATATGGCGGGCAAAGGGGACTCGGACAAAGGCAAGCCTCCAAGGGTCAGTAAGAAGCCGACTCAGTCCCAATCCACCATTCCGGAACGATTTTCTCAATCGAGGGGATCGCCGGTACTGGCGGGTCGATCTAGAGACTCGTTGAGGGACGTATCCCCTGAAGATCCTGAATTCACGCTTCGGGACGTGATGGGTGCTATTGCTGGAGTGAAGACTGAGATGCATAGTCTACACGAGGCGCTGTCCAGCAAAGTGGATACTTTGAAGATTGAACTGAATCTTATCAGAACTGATCTTGGTAAGACGAATGATAGGGTGAAGTCGCTGGACCTCAAAACGTCGAGCTTAACTAACGACATGTCGGATGTACAGACTGAGGTCCGTGACCTGAAAATGGCTAACGGGATGCTGGCACGCCGGCTGGATGAGTTCGAGGGTCGGGCGCGGCGCCAGAATGTTCGCATTACTGGAGTGCCGGAGAAAGCCGAGGAGGAACGGCTGAACTCTTTGTAGAGGAACTAGTGGTCAAGAATCTGGCACCGGGAGGTCTGAGCAAGTTTTTCTCGGTCGAAAGGGCCCACAGGATCCCGGGCGGCCCGCTGAAGACGGGCGCTTCCCCTCGCCCCATCATTGCGAGACTATTTAATTATAGAGACCGGGACGCCATCTTGCAGGCATCGAGGAGCGCTGGCCCACTACGCTTTCAGAACTCGGACGTTAATTTTTTCCCTGACTTCACTCAAGCTGTTCAGAAGCGTCGTCAGAGCTTCACCGGGGTGAAGCGGCGGCTTAGAGAGTTGGGGATGCGCTACTCCATGCTCTATCCTGCAAAACTTTGCATCGAACATGGTCACCGGACTCTGTTTTTTAACCTTCCAGATGCGGCAGGGGACTGGCTGGATACTTTGCCTCAGCAACGGACCGAACCAGATGACCAGACGGAGGAGGCTACTGGAGGATCAGGTTCCCGGGAATGAGCGAACGGACTTTGACTTTTTCTGGGGGGGTTGCTGCGGTTGGCACCGACTCTAGAAATTGCCGCTTTTGTTTATGTTACTTCTGTACTTTATATGGAGGATGACGGGGGGATAGGTTGTCTCCTTTCTCCTCTAAGGGGCTTTTTGTAGGTTAGTTTAAGGGGTGACAGGCACACTGCTAGTTGGGGTGGCTTCTAGTCTAATGCAGGGGTGCAGGGTGGGGGGTAGTTGGGGTGTGTTTTTACTGGTTGTTCTATTCCTTTTATTCTTGTCCTGGCTGGGGTCTTACTGTTCTGATGCTTTTGATGTGCGGGCGCCATTCCGGGGGGGGTTGATGGGGTGGAGCGTCCTCGATGATGGGGGGGTAAATCACTAAACCTGTTGAGCTGGAACGTTAATGGGTTGGGGGATCGTATTAAACGGGGTGTTGTTTTGCAAATGCTTAAACGTTGTGCTCCAGATGTTGTTCTCTTGCAGGAAACCCACCTTGTTGGAAATACTTGTAAAGCTTTGAACAGGAGGGGGTTTAAAATGGTGGCTCATTCGGGGTTCTCTACGGGTTCCCGGGGGGTAGGCATCATGGTGCGCATGTCCCTTCCCCTGGAGGTGGAGTCTACCCTGGTTGACGAGAGAGGCCGATATGTGGCGGTGGTGTGTAAATGGGAGGGGCGCACCTTGGTTTTGGTTTCGGTTTACGTCCCTCCGGGGCTACAAACAACCACTTTTCAAGATCTTGGTGGCGCCATTTTGGGTCTCCCGGACGGCCTGCTGATTCTGGGGGGTGATTTTAACTCCGTGGTTTCGGGGGACCTAGACCGCTTCCCATCCAGAGATCTACGTGGTTCACAGTCTTGGCTTCCGGACTTCATTGACTCCATGGGGTTGATTGATTGCTGGCGACTTCTGCACCCCGCTCAGAGACAATACACCTTCCACTCTGGTGCCCATGGTAGCCTTTCCCGCATTGACTATGTCCTGGCCCCTGCGGCCCAGGCACAGTCGATCTCCAACGCTCGCCTCATGGCCAGGGGTATCTCTGACCATTCCCCGGTTTGGGTGTCTTTTGATTTTCACATTGTGGCGGCGTCGAGGGTTGCACCTATTAACCCCTGGTATTTCCGTAATCCTAAGACCCGTGATCTCCTAGCGAAATCTATAGAGCGGTACTTTGCAGAGAACTCCGGCTCTGTTGACTCGGCCGTCTCCCTTTGGGAGGCTTTTAAAACTGTGCTCCGAGGCGAAGCCTTCTCTTTGATTGCCGAGGCGCGCAGGCGACGGGATGAGGACCTGGTTCGGCTGGAGTCTGATATTATTGACCTGAATTCCCAGCTGGCCCTGGGACCGACTCCGGATTTGCTCCATGCTCTTTCCCTGAAACAATCGGAACTTAGGGCCACTGCTACTGACGCGGCTAAGGCGATGAGCAGGGAACAGCAGGGCAGGATATATGACGCTGGTGATAAGGCGGGCAAGCTTCTGGCGTGGCTGGACAAGAGGGAACTTGCCTCCCGAGTGGTTCCGGAGATCTTGGGCGAGGACGGCCTGGTCGTGACTGACCCTGCCGCTATCGCCGGATCGTTTGCGGAATACTTCGAGGCGGTCTATACGTCAGTTTCTGCCCTGCCTGAATCTGCCTCGGCCTCCTTCTTGGAGGACATCGAGCTTCCTTGTTTGTCAGATGTTGAGCGGGACGACATGGACCGGGGCATTACGGTCGATGAAGTGGCGCTGGCGATCAGGTCGTTGCGCTCCGGTAAGGCACCGGGGCCCAACGGCATTCCTGTGGAACTATACAAGCTCAAGGCCGACACCGTGGCTGCGCCCCTGATGGATATGTTCCTTGAGGCCCGCGATGCGGGTGAGCTCCCGCTTGACCAACGACTGCCCACCATAGTGGTCATACACAAGGAGGGGAAGCCTCGTGATCTATGCCGTTCCTATCGGCCTATTTCTCTGTTGAACGCCGAGCCCAAAATTTTGGCAAAGCTGCTGGCTAATCGGCTGGTGGGGGTGATCTCGGACCTGGTCCACCCGGACCAGTCCGAATTCATACCGCATCGCAACACGGCCCTCAATCTTCGCAGGCTCCACGCAGTCATGGCGCGGGCACAGTTGCTTACGGAACCGACGGTACTTGCCTCGCTCAACGCTACCATGGCGTTCGACTCCCTTGAGTGGAACTACCTATGGGCCGTGCTTGCCAAATTTGGGTTTGGGCCCGAGTACATTGGCTGGATCTGGCTCCTCTACTCTGCTCCGCTAGCTAATGTGACAGTGAATGGTCGACTATCTGCCTCCTTCACATTACGCAGGGGCACCAGGCAGGGATGCCCGCTGTCACCGCTCCTGTTCGCTCTGGCGCTTGAACCGTTGGCAGCGTGGATCCGGGTCCATCCCGATGTTGCAGGGATCACATGGTCTCCGGGATTTGAGGATCGAATATCGCTTTATGCCGATGACATCCTCTTATATCTTACCTCCCCATGCCGCTCCCTGATTATGGTGTTTGACTTGCTGGGCACTTTTGGTAGCTACTCGGGCCTGGTCATTAATTGGTCCAAATCCTCTCTCTACACGCTGTGTGGTGATACTCTGCGCCTCCCTCGCGGCTGTACAATACAAGTTGCTCAACAGGGCTTCAAGTACCTGGGTATTTATGTTTCAAAGGATTCCCGGGCACGTTATACACACAATTTGCTCCCTCCTTTAGTGAGGCTGCGTCGAGATGTAGAGGGTTGGAAGAAGCTACCGATATCTTTGCTGGGGCGGGCGGCATTGTTTAAAATGATGTCTCTGCCGCGGTTCCTCTACGCGCTCCAGAACACTCAAGATCCGGTGCCCGCCAAGTATTTTGGGGAGGTTGAGAGCCTGCAGCGTACCCTGCTGTGGGACGGTAGGCCACGGATATCTCTGACAAAACTAACTATACCGTGGTACGATGGCGGCATCGCCTTACCTGACATGCGCCGCTATTACTGGGTGTCTCAGCTGGCGGCGGTCAATCACGGTCTTTACGGACCGGCAGTTAATCCTGGATATGCCATGGACCGGTGGCTCATGAATGATGGGAACTACTACAGGGCGTTGTACTCTAGGTCTCTGGATCGGAAGCTAACTGGGCCCACTAGAACAGCGGTGCGACTGTGGAGGGCGGTAACCAAAACTTTGGGTTGGCAGGGCAAACTTACCATGGCCACCCCGCTGTATGACTCTGACCTGTTGGGGAAACTATGGCACACCAAGGGGTTCGACAGGTGGGATGTCATCGGAATCTCAAAGGTAGCTGATGTCATGGCCAGAGGGGAGGTGAAGTCCTTTGAGGCGCTGCAGGCCGAGTTCCAATTGGGTACGGCGGAATACTTCCGTTATGCACAACTCCGACACGCTCTCTCATTCTCTATACCAGTGGGGGAGAAATTGCCTGAGTCGTCTCCATTGGAGGATAGAGTGCTGGACGGCCATATGCCGGATAGCGCCATCTCCTTAACCTATAAGAAACTTATTAACGTACGGACTGACTTGCTGATGAAACTGAGAGATCTTTGGGTGAATGATGGGATTGAGGTGGATGATGAGGAGTGGCAGTCAGCGGTTTCTTCCCCTAAGGAGGTGGCTATCTCGGCAAGGCTGAGACTTGTTCAGTTGAAGCTTCTCGACAGGATTTATGTCAGGGGCCCCAGGCTCATACACATGGGGCTCTCGCAGGACGGGCTGTGCCGGAGAGGATGTGGCGTGCTTGCGACTTTTATGCACATCATTTGGGAATGTCCTGAGGTAGCTCGGTATTGGAGTCGGGTGCATGAGGTGATGAGAGATGTGACTGGTGTGACCCTGCCTGCGGTGGCCCGGCGCTGCCTTCTAAACATCTGGGGCCCGAACGATTACAATGTTGCCCAGACCCGCTGGGTCACCCTGGGCAATATGATAGCCAAAAGAGACATTGCTCAGAAATGGGGCGCAACCGCTCCCCCCACGATCGGCCTGTGGAAGACCAATATGGATTGGTGTATGCTCCGTGAGAAAACTGTATATGTGGCCCGGGGCAAGCCCAGGATGTGGGGGTCGGTATGGGGAGCGTGGAATTCGTATAGAGGAGACATTTGTGCACCCCCCGAGACGGCACCGCCTGAGGTCCGTCTGTCTCCGTAGCACCCCCTTCCCGTGGTTCCAAACTTGTTATCCTGACTTTTCACTCCCCATCTGTACTGTTGTCACACATCAGGTTGTTGAATGGTAGGGTGTGCGAACCCCGACCCCTCCCCGCGATATGTGCCCAGAATACATCGTCTGTCCTCAGCCTAGTTTCTTCTTCCTTGATTTCTCTTTTTCTCTCCTCTCTTTCTTCTCTCTTCTTTCTTTCGTACTTTGGTTTTATTTATTGTTCCTTTGATATCTCTATTGAAAATTAAACCTGATTATTCCTGGGCCTTGTTCTGTACATGATCCCGAGTTGCGATACGATGCTGCCTGGCCTCCGGGATGTATGGCTGAATAGCTGTGTACTTTTTTCGGTAAATAAAGGTTTTCCAAAAAAAAATAAAAATAAAAATAAAAATTTTGTGACTGCCATGTAATTACTTCCCTAAAGAAAGATATAAATATAACACCAATATTCCCAGTCATTCTGATCAATAATTTCACTTCTTTGAAAACACATTGATTCTATATATAACATTATATGAGTACTTTTCATCTCTGTGACTAAGACAATATGGCGGCCGTATTCGATTAATGGTGTGTGATCTGGTCCGTCCTCTATTTCCATACTCGCGATATCACCTGCACATGGAAGAGGACGGTCCGCTATCTCCTCATGTGCACAGCGTTCCAGGTCCTGCGTCCCAACAATTTGGTAAGAGTAGCACGATTCTGCTGTCTCGTTACAAGCTTTCTACACCGTCTGTTAGAGATTGGGGTCTCTAGTTGGCAAATGTAGATACCTTTGTCCAAATAGGGACCCTTGCTTCGAAACAGGGTAAGGGGGAGACACTCCTAAAATAATCCCTGCTCCCCCCCTTGGTAGCTTGGCACGAGCAGACAGGCTTATCTCTGAGGCAGTGTGTAAAGCATTTGTGAACACATACAGTAACACAGTGAAAACACTACAAATGGACACCACACCAGTTTAGAAAAATAGGAATCTTTATCAAAACTTAAAACAAGACCAAACAACAAAAAATCTACAGTATCAAAAATATCCTTAAAAATAGGTTATTCACTTAACTCAAGCTTGGAGCAACAAATAACTCAACTTTGAGTTATACAACGTTGTGACAGATAGAAATCCCAAAGTACGGCACCAAATGCAAGGTTGCGCGGCGTCGGGTCAGGAGTCACACAGACCCCCAAAAGGACAGTACCTTGGAAAAGCGATGAAAACAAAGACGACTCACGGCGTCGGGGAGGTGCGGCTTTGTTGACGCTGTGCGGCTTTGGTTCCTTACGAACCCAGGGAAGGTGTAGACTCTGTTCCTTACTGCAGGGGAGGTGAGACAACGCTTCCTTACTGAGTCGGGGAGGTGATGTCACAATGGCGCCGAAACCACTGTTCCTTACTGCAGCGCAGGGGAGGTGAGACAACGGTTCCTTACTGAGTCGGGGAGGTGATGTCACAATGGCGCCAAAACCACTGTTCCTTACGATGTCACAATGTCGATGGATTCAGGTTTACCCACGTCGAAGATCAGCTCCGGGATGATGAAGTCGGCTTCGGGAAGGTTACGGTGTCGCTTGCTGGCATCGAAGTGGCATAGCAAGTCGGAACAATGCTCACGGCTTCGGTGCAGGTTACAGTGTCGCTCGCCGGCGTTGGTGTTGCAATTTCCTTCTGTAGCAGCTACAACAGCAGTTCTAGATGCAGGAGGACAGAAGGGGTGAAGTTCTTATGTTCCTGAGACTTCAGAACTGGAGGTAAGCTCAGTTTCAAGCCCTTGGAGATCTTTTCTTCAAGCAGGTGACAAAGCAAAACAGCAAAGTCATTTTTCTCCTTTCCTCTGCAGCATACAGCCACTGCAGGCCAACCCCAGACAGCAAACAGCATGGTGGCAGTATTCCTCCTCAGTTTCTGTGGCTCTTCTCCTTGGCAAAGGTTTACTCTTGATTTCCCAGAAGTGATCTAAAAGTCTGGGCCCTTCTTTTTAAACACCAAAATCCTTTGTTTTCCGAAGGCAGAGAGTGTCTTTACCCGGCCAAAACCATTTCTGTCCTCACTGGTGCAGCTTCCTGGCAGGAGGTGGAGACAGCATTGCTGATGGAAGATCAGGCCCATTCAGGTGAAAAGGAAATCTCCTCCCCCTACTGCAAATACAATCCAGGTCTATTCAGCTCAGCCCTGACTCATCAGACGTCTGGAGCCACAGCCCTTTCCAGACCCCTGTCACCCAAAAACCAGACATGCAATACACAAACCTAGTGTCAAGGTCCGACACTCTTCTCCTCGGGGCTGTGTTGAAAGTTCCAAACACGCGCTCACGCAACCCACCCGTGACCCGGCATAAATCACAGACCAATAGGAGGGTTACGCAACCGCGGGAAAGGAAGGGGACAGCGGGGAGGGAGATCTGAAATGATAAAGAACAAGGGATTTAGTTTCACACCCCTCCCTAACTAATCTAGGATACACCAACGACACTCTATAGATTAACAGTCCCCTATTCCCCCACTGCTTGTTAAGCCTACCTGTAAAGGAAAATTCTAAGGCTTTATATGCAGGAGGGAGATGGAAGGTCCTAACAGTGGCTATGATCTAGTAAAGAAAGAACACAAATGTACATGTATTATACCACAATTGTACCACACACCATAGATAGTTTCTTGCGTCTCACATACCAATGTTGGACCATAGATTATCTTGTTCCACTGTATTGCTAGGTACCCCCCCTGTTTTCCTCTCCTGTAGTTCAAAAGAAAGCACAAACAAGTTGTTGGAAATAAACATGAAAATCAACTGAGAATGAGATGAAGGTTAATGACACCTTTAAGATAAAATAATTCAGTTCAGCACACACAAGTGTTACGTTTTGAAATCAAGGTAACACGCTAAACCTTTCTTCTTTTTGTATCACAGTCTTGTGTCTTTCTGTGAAACTAAGAGTCTCAGTTCGTTCCGTATCCCTTCTGATACCGAAAGTAATTACTTCCTTTTATCCAACACAAACGAAGTATATCCAGAAGAGAAAACGCCGCCGCGTTTCTCTATCAAATGGAGGATCAAACTCTTATCCTCCTACACGGTTTACCGAGAGAAGAAACTGACGTACACGGCCGTGTCCGTCACTCCCGGAAAACCCTCCAAGATCAAAACAGCGGTTCCACTGTTTCTTCGGCGTTGAAGTTTCCAGCCGGAAACACCCAAACTCGTTTACTCACGGTTTCTCTGTCAAGCACCACTGCCCACAATACCTCGTCTCACCAGAATTATCGGCTCCGTTTGTGCTTTCCGTTTTACTTATATTTCCGGGCTTACTCCTTACTTCTCGCGCTACTTCACCCATTGCTTCATGGGGATTGTAGTCCAGTGTAGCAGACTGCAGGATCCCACGCATTGCGCGGACAGCGTCCCGAAACGGGTTGATTCTGACAGTACACCCCCCTTTTACAAGGGACGCTGGCCAGGAGCAGGCTTATCCGGATGACGTCGGTGAAAACAAGACACCAACTTAGGAGCATGCACCGACCTCGCCGGCTCCCAGGAATTCTCCTCAGGCCCATAGCCCTTCCAGGACAGCAAATACTGGAGTCTCCCCCGCACCCACCGGGAGTCCAACACACGCGACACCTCATACTCAGACTCATTCTGTACCCACACAGGCACGGAGGGCGATGAACAGGACATCGAGAAGGCTTTAACAGGGACACATGAAACACAGGGTGAATGTGCAAATGGGCCGGCAACCGCAATTTCACAGCCACAGGATTCACCATTCTCACCACCCTATATGGCCCAATGAACCTAGGGTTAAACACACTATATCTGCGGAATTTGATGTGCTTAGTGGATAACCACACCAGATCCCCACGTTTATATACAGGGCTCGGCCTACGGTGTTTGTCAGCCTGAGCCTTGTACTTTCCTTTTGCCTGAACCAGATTTTTACGCGTCGCCAGGAGAACACGGCGAATGCGCAACAATCTAGCCTCCACCTCAGGAAATCGAACTGTGGGTCTGGGAAGAATCAGAGGAGTAACCCTAGGATGGTGACCATAATTACTGAAGAAAGGGGAATGACCTGTTGAAGAGTGCACAGTGCTATTGTAGGCCAGCTCCGCTACCCACAACCAATCCACCCAAGAATCCGTGTCAGTGAGAACATAACAACGAAGATACTGTTTCAGGGATTGGTTCAGTCTCTCTGTTTGGCCATCTGACTGTGGGTGAAAACTGGTGGATAAAGAGGAGGAAATCCTCAACTCGGCACACCACACTTTCCAAAACCCTGCAGTGAATTGGGCCCCCCTATCTGACACTATCACTTGAGGAAGCCCATGCAACCTAACTATGTGTGTTAACAGGAGATGAGCGAGTTGACCTGCAGTAGGCACCTTGTTGCATGCGATAAAATGGCCCATCTTGGTAAGGAAGTCCACAACTACGATGATGGCGGTCTTTCCTTGATCATTTGGTAACCCCACAATGAAGTCCACAGAAATGCTTTCCCAGGGCATTTCGGGGGTTGGTAAAGGCAACAAAAGACCTTGAGGTTGTTGTCTATCTGATTTCATCCGGGCACATTGCAAACATTGGTCTCCCCATTTTTTCAAATTCAGCCGAATGGAGGGCCACCAGAACTGTCTCAACGCCTTTTCCAATGTTTTTACATATCCCATGTGTCCTGCACTTGGAATTTCATGGCACCATTTGAACACTTGAAGTTGTAATGTCTTCGTGGGCACTAGAGCTTGCTTCCCTTTCATGGCCACGCCTTGTCTCAACCGCCATTCTGGGTGGTGTCTAAGCCAAGTTCTCCATACACAGGATTGGATTCCTGAACGCAAGGACTGCACAAAATCACCAGATTGAGTCACACACACCACTTTAGATGGATCTATTATGGACCTTTTCGGAGTCTGTAAGTGTAACACCGGATGCTCCTGCCTGGTTAGAGCGTCTGCTTTTTTATTTATTCATGCTTCCGGGTCTGAAGGTGACTATGAAGCGGTATTCTTCAAAGAAGAGCATCCAGCGCAACTGCCGGGGCGTCAGGTGATGTGCTGCTCTTATAAATTGCAAGTTGCGATGGTCTGTATAAACCGTCACCTGATGAACTGCCCCTAGAAGCCAATGTCTCCATTCCACAAATGCGTCTTTTATAGCCAGTAGCTCTTTTTCGGCTATCGTATAATTCAGTTCTGCGGGGTTGAGTTTCCGAGACATATAGGCGATTGGATGTAACATGCCTGAATCTTCCTGTCTTTGGGATAGAACCGCTCCCAAAGCAACTTCAGAAGCGTCCGCTTCAACGATAAAAGGCAAAGAGGGGTTGGCATGTCTTAGAACCGGAGCTTTGATGAAGGCCTCTTTCAACCCATCAAACGCTTCTTGTGCCTCGGTGTTCCACAGAAACGGTACTGTCTTCCTTGTTAGACGAGTCAATGGGGTTACCAAGGCAGAGAATCCACAGATAAACCTCCTATAGAAGTTAGCAAACCCCAATAGACATTGGATGTCCTTTACATTACGTGGGCAAGGCCATTCTTTAATAGCCTGTACCTTTCTTTCCGCCATGACCTGGCCTGAAGGAGTAAGCATCACTCCCAGAAACTCGACAGTGGTGACGTGGAATTCGCATTTCGTAATTTTGCAATAAAGATGATGTTTCATCAGGGCACCCAGGACCTGTTTCACATGGAATTGATGTTCACTCGTCTTGGTGGAATAGACGAGGATGTCGTCAATGTAAACGACCACAAAGAGGTCCAGGTATTCTCTCAATACTTCATTTAGAAAGTATTGGAACGCAGCGGGGGCGTTACACAATCCAAAAGGCATCACGAGATACTCAAACAGCCCATACCGCGTCTTGAACGCGGGCTTCCATTCATCGCCATTTCTTATGCGGACCAGATGGTAGGCTCCTCGCAGATCTAACTTTGTATATATATTGGCTGTTCTGACTTGCTCGAGTAAGACCGGGATCAGAGGTAGAGGGTACTGGTTTTTTACCGTGATGGTGTTTAATGCGCGGTAATCGATGCAACACCTCTTGTCCCCATTGGCCTTTGGGATGAAGAACAAAGGCGATGATGCCGGCGAGCGAGAAGGGCGTATATACCCTAGTGCCAAGTATTTGTCCAGGTACTTCCTCAGATATTCGTTTTCTGGAACAGTAAGAGCATATAGCCTGCCATTCGGAATCACCGCTCCAGGAATAAGGTCAATGCGGCAATCAAAGGTTCTGTGAGGGGGAAGTGTCTCAGCCTGTTCTTCACTGAACACCTCAGCGTATTCAGCATAGCACGATGGAAGTTGTACCTCTTTCTCGGCCGCAGTGGCGATGTTAAAGACCCTTGCCAAGGTCTGCGAAGGGCTAACCGTGGAGATCATACATTGGTCTTTGCAATATTCAGAGACAAAATCGATGGTTTTCGACGTCCAATGTATGGATGGTTCATGTTTTTGAAGCCAGGGTAGACCTAAAATGATCCCATACTGTGGTGCTTGGATGATATTAAAGGAGATGTTCTCATGGTGCAAATTATTGCTGATGCACCGATATTCCGGTGTGTGGTATCTTATGGGTCCTGCAATTAGCTCACTGCCATCCACTGCATATACAGGTTCCGGGTGTTTCTTCTCAATGAGCGGGATACCCAGTCTATCTGCTTCAGCATAATCCATGAAACACCCAGTAGCTCCGGTATCCACCATTGCTTTTACTTCTTGATCTCCAATGTCCATTATAAGAAGCATGGATAGAAAGACATGATTCTTGTCTTGTTTGCAACAGGCCGTAATTGAAGGGATAAGGATTCGGCTTGAGGGTTCCCCTCCATTTACCCTCAAGCTTTGGAGTTTCCCGGTTTCTCTTCCACCGCGCTCACTGCATTCTGGCTTGACCTGAACCTTCCAGATTTCGGTTTCACTGGGCACTCCCGTAGGTAGTGCCCCTTCTTCCCGCAATACAAACACAGTCCGTTCTTCCTGCGATGTTCCTTCTCGCTGAACGATAGAGCAGCTCTAACCGCACCTATCTCCATTGCCTCTTGAGCGGATGTAGATTTGTCACCGTTCCCCCCTCCTCTCTCATGTACCATCACCACAGGCTCTTTCTTCCGTAACTCCCCTTTACGTTCTCTGATGCGGTGGTCCAAGCGAAGAGCGAGTTCAATGAGAGCCGTACAGGTACGGGGCTGGGGATCAATGTGTGCTAAAACATCCTTCATTTCGTCATTTAATCCTTGATAAAATAAAGCGGATTGTTTAGCCTTGGGCCAATCTGTTTCGGCAACCAGGCGACGAAAGTGGTTCAAATAGGTGACAAGATCAGAGGTGCCTTGCTTCAAAACCAACAGTTCACGATCTGCAGAAAATGTTTCTGCCCTGCGGTCAAAGGTTTTCTCGAACTCCAACCGGAATTCGTCCCAATCGTGTAAGAGGGGATCATCTCTTCTAACTATGGGAACTGCCCACTGAGCTGCTTCCCCACCCAAATAGGAAATCAAAAAGGCCACTCTGGCTTGATTTGTGGTAAACATCTTTGGTTTACACATGAAGTGCAGGCGTACTTGAGTCATAAACACCTGGACCTTCTTGTTATCCCCAAAAAATCTCTCGGGGGGGGCTAATGGAATTTGAGTGGGCATTTCTACCACTACAGACGAAGGAGCAGAAGTACTAGCCCCTGCACTGAACGGATTTGCATGTAAGCTATCTAAACGGGCCTTAATCTGAACATTTTCAGCACGGGAAGCAGCAACCTCTCGATTGGAGGCTGCCAATTCCGTTTGGACTAATGCAAGGGCAGCCAATACGTCATCCATAGTGGCCATTTTCTTTCAACACAGCCAAGAGGAGGACCGTTTCCTTGGGCCGATAATTCTGTCAAGGTCCGACACTCTTCTCGGGGCTGTGTTGAAAGTTCCAAACACGCGCTCACGCAACCCACCCGTGACCCGGCATAAATCATAGACCAATAGGAGGGTTACGCAACCGCGGGAAAGGAAGGGGACAGCGGGGAGGGAGATCTGAAATGATAAAGAACAAGGGATTTAGTTTCACACCCCTCCCTAACTAATCTAGGATACACCAACGACACTCTATAGATTAACAGTCCCCTATTCCCCCACTGCTTGTTAAGCCTACCTGTAAAGGAAAATTCTAAGGCTTTATATGCAGGAGGGAGATGGAAGGTCCTAACAGTGGCTATGATCTAGTAAAGAAAGAACACAAATGTACATGTATTATACCACAATTGTACCACACACCATAGATAGTTTCTTGCGTCTCACATACCAATGTTGGACCATAGATTATCTTGTTCCACTGTATTGCTAGGTACCCCCCCTGTTTTCCTCTCCGGTAGTTCAAAAGAAAGCACAAACAAGTTGTCGGAAATAAACATGAAAATCAACTGAGAATGAGATGAAGGTTAATGACACCTTTAAGATAAAATAATTCAGTTCAGCACACACAAGTGTTACGTTTTGAAATCAAGGTAACACGCTAAACCTTTCTTCTTTTTGTATCACAGTCTTGTGTCTTTCTGTGAAACTAAGAGTCTCAGTTCGTTCCGTATCCCTTCTGATACCGAAAGTAATTACTTCCTTTTATCCAACACAAACGAAGTATATCCAGAAGAGAAAACGCTGCCGCGTTTCTCTATCAAATGGAGGATCAAACTCTTATCCTCCTACACGGTTTACCGAGAGAAGAAACTGACGTACACGGCCGTGTCCGTCACTCCCGGAAAACCCTCCAAGATCAAAACAGCGGTTCCACTGTTTCTTCGGCGTTGAAGTTTCCAGCCGGAAACACCCAAACTCGTTTACTCACGGTTTCTCTGTCAAGCACCACTGCCCACAATACCTCGTCTCACAAGAATTATCGGCTCCGTTTGTGCTTTCCGTTTTACTTATATTTCCGGGCTTACTCCTTACTTCTCGCGCTACTTCACCCATTGCTTCATGGGGATTGTAGTCCAGTGTAGCAGACTGCAGGATCCCACGCATTGCGCGGACAGCGTCCCGAAACGGGTTGATTCTGACACCTAGCAGAGGCACACTAGTGGTTAGGCAAGAAAATACCCACTTTCTAAAAGTGGTATTTTCAAACACAGACTGTAAAAATCACCCTCACTAAAAGATGCACTTTAACATTCTGTGTTCAGGCATACTAAACTTTATTTTACTGTCTTGTTCCTATGGTCAGTTAGGTTTATAAGATGTTATAAACTAACTTCCCATTCTGACCTATGGGAACAGATAGCCTTGCAATAGTGAAAAAAAATATTGCCAGTATTTCACTATCAGGACATGCCTGACACATCAGGACATGTCCTAACTTTCACATATAATGCACCCTACCCACAGGGGTACCTTGGGTCTACCTTAGGGGTGACTAATACTGTCATGCCTGCCGAACCCGTACTGACGTGGTTGGCGAAGACATGGTTGGCAAGTGCCGCTAATAACCGATGAGCGCATGCGCAAGGACTAGTGCATGCGTGAGCAGACTATTTAGTCCTTCCTTGTTGTTGTTACGACGCTTTGCGTTCGTTTCGGGATTCGCGCATTGCTTCCGGGTTTGGTGGCGTCCGGACCGCGTCGGGGATCGTCTGCTGTTTCGAGTCGTCTTCCCGATTGCACCCTTCGGGTTCCAAGATAAGTACTAGCGGTTCTTTGATCTGCAGTATCTGGTGATTTGGATAACGTCCAGGGCAGGTTAGCGCTGGAATGTTTGTTTTTGGATCATTGTTTTACGGTGTTGGTATCCGTGTTAGTTATACCGACGGGGGTGATTTATGTTGTCGTCAGGAGTGACTCAGATGTTGTTTTAGCGCTCCAGGACATCGTTTTGAACGTTGGCCATAGACACTAAACAGGTACTACTGTTTCCTTAAGGGGCTTCTAGTTGCACGTGAAGGTCTAGAGAGAAACTAAAACGTCTCCATTGTGTTTTAGGGAATCATTAGTAGAGGACCAGCTGACTTCTTGTGGAGAAACAGG
Organism: Lissotriton vulgaris; assembly: GCF_964263255.1. Lineage (NCBI taxonomy): Eukaryota > Metazoa > Chordata > Amphibia > Caudata > Salamandridae > Lissotriton > Lissotriton vulgaris. The sequence continues at coordinate 858,755,477 of NC_141698.1, forward strand.
GAGACATTCTTCATAAGGCACACCACGTATCTGGTACATTTGTATGCATTATTCATACTATACAGTTCCATTTAGGGTATGCACTTAGACCTAATATTTATTCCTTATTTACAGGAGTGTTCTTTCCGCTGCATATTACTACCGACTTTTTCTGTGAAGATAACAGAATCCAGTCACGTCTAGGTAGATGCATTGCTCACAGTGTCCATGTATCCCATATTGCTGTTTAATGAGATACATATAAAGAGAGCCACTTAAACGTCTCTATTAATCAGTCCTCTTAATTACAGGAGAAGATCCTGAAGACCATAGAGTGGGTTGTCCAGTTCTCTACGCATCCTGGATTCCTGATTCCTGTGTCTCCCCCCGCCTTTCCTTGTTTTGTTTCCCTGCTTTCCCTGCATTGGCATCATCTCTGTTCACCAGTGTATATATATTCCTTGGTGTAGAGTGAACCGGTGTAGGGGAGTTGTGGAAAGAGCTTCAACTCCGTGGTGTTTCCGAGGCATCCTACTACAGGACACGACAAATACGTAGAAAAGAGAAGGTTTAGGGACTGGCAAGTGTGTGCACTTGCCAAGTCAACATGGCAGTCTCAGACTGCACACAGGCTTTGCAATGGCAGCCCTATGTCACATTTTACCAGCTGCTTCTGTGGGTGGCACAATCAGTGCTGCATGCCCATGAGCAGCATTTGATTTACAGGCCCTGGGCACACATACTGCACTGTACTAAGGTCTTCTCAACAACAAAGGACTTGCCCCTCACTCATGTGGAGTCAGAAATCTGGCTTGGCAGTTCGGGCTAGACTGTTCCCATGAGGCACAGGGTTAGACTGATTTGCATATGGCCATGTCTGAACTGGGGTGGCAGATCAGTTGACTGGGGGTGAGTGTTTGTATTGTCAACGCTCCGTCCATCATCCCCTTTGGTTTTTCTTTGTTCGCCCTAAGTTGGCAGGGTATGCTCAGACGTGAGTCCCTTGCTCACTTTGCCACTGGATTCCAGCAAGCGCGGCTGAAGACGGCTGGAATGCCAGAAACCGGTACTTGGAAGCTTGATTCCGGTCCAGGGAAGACATTGCTTGGCAGTTCGGGCTGAACTGTTCCCATGAGGCACAGGGTCAGACTGATTTGCATATGGCCATGTCTGAACTTGGGTGGCAGAGTGAGCTAAAGAACGGTGATGGATTACACCCAGATCAGTTGACTGTGGGGGGAATGTTTGTATTGTCAACGCTCCGTCCATCATCCCCTTTGGTTTTTTGTTCGCCCTAGGTTGGCAGGGTATGCTCAGACGTGAGTCCCATGCTCACTTTGCCACTGGATTCAAGCAAGCCCGGCTGAAGACGGCTAGAATGGCAGAAACCGGTCCTGGGAAGCTTGATTCCGGTCCAGGGAAGACATGGCTTGGCAGTTCGGGCTGGACTGTTCCCATGAGGCACATGGTCAGACTGATTTGCATATGGCCATGTCTGAACTGGGGTGGCGGAGTGAGCTAAAGAACGGTGATGTATTAAACCCAGATCAGTTGACTGGGGGTGAGTGTTTTTATTGTCAACGCTCCATCCATCATCCCCTTTGGTTTTTCTGAGTCAAAAATCTCCCATATATTTTTATATACACAGGCGAGTATAAGTCTGTTAATTCCTCCCCGGGTGTTGCTCCTGTGAGGCTCTGCCAACTCCCCTCCCCCTTTTTTTACACCTTTTTCTTAGGAGGAGATTGTCTCAGAAGGGCTGCGCGAGGGGCAGGTTGTCACGATATTATCACACACACGTTTTTATCTTTGAATCAGTGATTTGTCTAGGCACATTGAGGCAGGAAGGTTTATATATATCAACTGTTGAGTAGTTATCTTTTATAAAAATATATGGGAGATTTTTGACTCCACATGAGTGAGGGGCAGGTCCTTTGTTGTTGAGAAGGTGTAGAGTGGGGGGCGACCTGTTTATACCCCTTATTCTTTCCCCCTTAGGCTCCTAGTTGTTTATACTGTACTAGGGTCTGACAAGTAAATCAAATAGCCAATCATGGAATCACTAATCCATAACAACAATTCACACAGGCAGCATTTGCACTTTGGCACTGAACAGCAGTGGCAAAGTGCCCAAAGCATCTAGACGAGCAAACACAGGAGGCAACAGCAGAATACATTGATGGGAGACCCACACCAATGGTGCCAGGTCTAACACGTGTGCCATCCTGCTGAAATGTGGGGAGAACTACCCACCCTCTTGGAAGTTCTCTTCACTAAGGCGGAAAAATCTGGACAGAACATCATCATTGGTGTGTTCTGTACAAGGGCAGTGTTCCACTGTGAAGTCCATCCCCCTGTAGGGAAATGGAGCACCTCAACAGTTTTGGATTCTCACCCCTCATTTGCATCACCCATCTGAGGGGCCCGTGGTTTGTCTGAACCTGGAAGTGAGTCCTAAACAAGTATGGTCTCAGCTTCTTCAGTGCCCAGACCACAGTAAATGTCTCACGCTCAATCGCACTCCACCTCTGTTCCCGTGGAAGTAACCTCCTACTAATGAAGGCTACAGGTTGGTCTAGGCCCTCCTCATTTAGCTGTGAGAGCACAGCCCCCACACCATGCTCTAAATCATCTGTCTGCAAAATGAATTCCCTTGTGAAGTTGGGCGCCTGAAGCACAGGTGCTGTGCACATGGCCGATTTCAGGGCATCAACAGCTTTCTGGCAGGCATCATTCCAGTTCACTTTCTTGGGCTGCTTCCTGGAAGTCAACTCTGTCAAGGGGGCAACACTACTGCCATACCCCTTGACAAACATCCTGTAATACCCTGCGAGTCCTAAAAAGGCTCTCCCCTCAGCCTGGGTCTTGGGGAGTTCCCAAGCCAGAAAGGTATCAATCTCTGGCTGTAGGGGCACCACCTGGCCGCACCTTACCTGGTGTCCCAAGTACACCATAGAACCCTGCCCAATTTGGCACTTACTCGCCTTGATCGTGAGGCCTGGCCTCCGCAGCGACTTCAACACTTCCCAGAGGTGGTGCAGATGTTCCTCCCAAGTGGCACTGAACACTGTGATGTCATCCAGGTAGGCGGCACTGAAATCTTCCAGTCCAGCCAAAACCTGGTTGACCAACCTCTGAAAGGTGGCAGGGGCATTCTTCATCCAAAAGGGCATAACCTGGAATTGGTAGTACCCATTTGGTGTGGAGAATGCTGACCTCTCTCTTGCCCCATCAGTTAAGGTGATCTGCCAGTACCCAGACGTTAAGTCAAATGTACTGAGGTACCTGGCAGCCCCCAACCGATCATTGAGCTCATTAGCTCTGGGGATGGGATGTGCATCAGTCCTGGTGACTGAAATGAGCCCTCTGTGTTCTGGTGTGGCACCGGGTGCAGCAACCTTCGGAACAAGACCACTGGGCTGGCTCAAGGGCTGTCTGAGGGCTCAATCACCCCTAGCACTAACATCTTGGAGACTTCCTCCTTGATGCAAGCTCTGACCCCTCAGTCACTCTGTAAATCTTATGTTTTACTGGAGTACTGTCCCGAGTGTCCACATCATGGACGCACCACTGAGTGACAGCCAGGGTCAGGGAGAACAAGTCAGGAAACTGTCCCAACAGTTGACGGCAGTCACTCTGCTGCTTAGGGGTCAGGGAGTTAGAGAGTTTCACACCCTCCACTGACCCATCGTGCTTCTTTGCAGACAGGAGGTCAGGAAGAGGTACAGTCTCCTCTTCCATCCCAACATCTGTTGCTAGGAGCATGCCCACTTCGGACCTCTCCAAGTGGGGCTTCAGGCAGTTCACATGCAGGACCTGCAAGGGGTTCCTGGAAGACTCCAAGTCCACCAAGTAGGTGATGTTGCTCTTGCACTCCACCACCTTAAATGGTCCAGTCCACTTATCCTGGAGCGCACGAGGCTCTACTGGGGCCATGACCCAAACCTTTATCCAGGGTGAAACTCGATTAGAGTGGCATTCTGATCGTACCACCATTTCATCTCTTCCTGGCTAGCTTCCAAATTCACCTGAACGAGTTGACTGAAGTGCCTAGTCTGGTTTCTGAAGGCCAACATGTAGTTATATCCATCCTGGGAAGGTTTACTGGGATCTTTCTCCCAGCCTTCTTTCACCAAACTCAGAGGTCCTCTTACAGGATGGCCGTACAGCAGTTCAAAGGGACTGAACCCTAAGGACCTCTGTTGCACCTCTCTTTAAGCAAACAGAAGGCTAGCAAGAGGACTTCCCACTTACACCTCATGGGTTCCTCAAGACCCATAATCATGCCCTTCAGGGTCCAGTTGAATCTCTCAACCAGCCCATTACCTTGGGGGTGGTAAGGAGTGATGAACTTATAGGTTACACCACACTCCTGCCACCAGAACTTTATGTACTTAGATATGAAGTTGGCATCACGGTCTGACACCACCTCTCTGGGGAACCCCACAAGGCAGAATATCCCCATCAACGCACAACCCACCACGGGGGGAGTCTCAGTCCGTAGAGGAATGGCTTCCGGGTACAGGGTGGCATTGTCCACCAAGTCAATGTAAACAAAAAGGGTGGCTGAACCGTTCCTGGTAGAGAAGAAGATGTGTATTAGGCGTGACCATGGGTGTACATGTGGCACCCTTGGGCATCCATTATGTTGGAAATATTTGCCTCACACACCCGAATGGGTGTCATGCTTCATCATCGGCATTGCTCCTCGTCGGGGAGGTGGTGCAATCCCCGACGGGCTCACCTCAAAGAGGGGCTCTTTGACGGAGATCTTTTCTTCCAACAGCCTTATGGTGAAGTGCGGGTATGTGGGCAATAGAGTAAGGGAACTAAAAGGTGATTTAAAATGTAGTAGGGGGTACCGAAAAGTGCTACTTTATTCTGGGGTCCCCCTCTACGGTTACAAACGTGAAAACAACTTCCTAAGTACCTTAGAGTTAAGTGTGGTGGGACTTGGTGAAGTTGGATATTGACATGGTCAACATGTTTCTCGCACAAGGAATTTTCCGCGATTCTTCAGGACCTAGAGTGTGTACTATGCAGTCAATCAACAACATGCAGGTGTCATGTGTGTAAATGCAAGCACTGTCTGTATATTTTACCTCTGTAGTAATATCCTCTGCCTAAAAGTCGGGGATTAATTACCGCATGAGTCTTCGGCGATAATAGAACAACAGGGGAGAGCCATAAGGTGTAGCTCCATCAGCCCGTGTTCCTGCTCCTTGACCTACTCGTTACCGCCGAGCTCCACCAAGACCATGATGAACCTTTTGCCTATGGCCGTCTTGGAATCCAGAGGCCCCACAATTTCAATGCCCACCCTTTCAAAAGGGGTGCTGACCACAGGGAAAGGTTGGAGAGGAGCCTTGTGCTTCCACCCACTCTTACCAATTGCCTGGCAAGTCTGACAAGTCCTACAATGAGTATTTGAACTCTTGCGCGTTTGGAGCCAGTAAAAGTGGGTGACAAGCCTTTCAAAGGTCTTGTCTTGCCCCAAATGTCCTGCTAAAGGCACATCATGAGCCAGACCCAGTAGGAAGGCTCTGAAGCACTGGGGTACCACCAGCACAACGGCTGACCCAGGCTCAGCAACCTTAGGCTCGCTATACAGGAGACCATTTTCCCAGTAGATCCAATGTGATTCCGACTGATCACCTGCTGCCAGGTTTGCAGCCTGTTGCCGCAAACCCACAAGAAAAGGGCACTTCTTATGCTCCTCGCAGAACTCTTCCATGGAGGGGCCTCCTTCCTGCTGCCAATGGGTCTGCTCAGGCAGGCCCCCCAGTTCAGCCACTTGTTCCCTTGTAGGCTCCAGGGCATCCCGCTCAAGGTTTGCCTCCTCCGATCCCGTGGGAACTTCGGGGGCAGTTTCCCATTTCCCCTGCCTCTTCTATTTAAGGCAGGCACCTGGGCCACTCTTTAAGGCTCCAAGTCCTCTTGAATGCCCTTATGGGCTGCCATTGACCGAGTGGTCAAACACGCCCACTCAGGGAGACCCAACATCTGTAAATGAGACCTCCGCTCTACCTTCGCCCAAGGGGAGCTCTGCAAATCATTGCCTAGCAACCAGTCAACAGGCATGGTTGGGCTCACAGCTACTTTCAAGGTACATGATACCCTCCCCTCCCCCACTCAAAGGGAACCTGTGCCACTTTGCAGAGGCACTCTGTGTTGTCAGTGGCAACTACAGGGTAGAATATGTTGGGGACCACCTGCTCTTCAGACACCAGGGAACAACTGACAGCTGTCACACTGGCTCCTGTGTCTCTCAGAGCTCCACACTATGGCCATTGATAACATAATCATACAAATAGTGGGTGTGCTGACAAATCTGCACATCTATACATCAGTATTTCATGTTCCCACAATTATTTTCAAATTTGTGACTCAATGAGGGTACTCCCATGGTGCAGAAATGCCCACCCACCTTAGGTATAAATTCACTAGATCTGCTTAGAAAGCAGTCTAGAACATAATATCCAATAAATGCACCAGAGCACACCAAACCAATGTTACTCTTATCGTCAATCAATAGTGCATGCAAGAAAAGGCATCGAATCTGAAGACTGCGTTAACAGGTTTCGAAACAATAGTCCACAATGGTTGATGTATCCAGTCACTCTGTTTTATTCCATTCAGAAAAACAGAAGACAGCAGTCGACGAGCGTTTCATCCTCCTGGACTTTCTCAAGGATGCAAAGTAACATAGACAAACATTTTGTAGCGAACCAACAATTTTAATACAGAGAAAAACAAAGATTCTTCCTGTTTCTTTATTATTAGAAACTGTGTATCACACATGACAAAGAGGAACAGGTGCACAGAATCAACTAGATGTTGATACAGTTAAAAGAAAAGCGCTGTAGAAAAAAACTCTAATGGTGTATAGTAGCCTATAAAACACCCATGCATGGGACAACCCATATATAAAATGAACAAGTGACAGTCATGTATGTCCTCCATGCAATTAGACATACGAGTCACGAGAAGGGAATTGTTTGTGTAACCAAACGATGGTATTTTACCCATCCATTAGAAAGAAATTATGTTGTCATGAAGGTTTACAACACATAAAAAAGTGCATCACCTTCATTTAAGTTTTTAAAAGGCAGTTCTTTCCATAAAGTATATCTCGAATCGTTGGTAGTTAAGATTCTGACGAGGAGTATTTCTGTCTGCCTTTCTTGTTTCTATATACAGGTACCGAGACATAAGTGGGAGGAAAAAAAGAAAAGTGTGCCTCTTTATTTATAAAGACCACAACATTGGTCTCATATTTAGTTAGGGAAAGCGTGAAGTACCACAGCTTCCCATGTTAACACAAGCACAGCTTACCGTTAGCAAGCGGCTCTTTACGTCTCTGAAGACCACACGTCATTAGTTTCCAGAATAGTTGTAGTCGACATAGAATTCCTATGGACCACGTAATGTCCTTTTTGTGTGTCTTCCCTTCAGGGAAACACTTGCACCATGATCAGGATGCTAAGTATCAGGAAGGAAAGAGACATATAGGAACACAGTTCATCTGTAAGATTTTCATAATAATATCCGATAAGACTTCATTTGCAGCGGGGCAAAAGAGGCACATGTAGGTGAGCTATTGATTCAGAGTAAAACTCACCCTGGTTGTAAACATATTCAGATTTTCGCCGGGAGCTTCAGATCACCGCGTGTATGTTCGCAGTCACTGCCACTCCAATATGAACAGGATTGGCAACTTTCAACAAGGTCAAAAAAGGACTATTAAAAACGCACTGCTGCGTATAGCTTGATGCAGAGGCCATGTTGTTCTGGTTTCTAGGTATACATTTAGTATGATATCATACGAATTGCTGCAGATTTCCCAAAATACTGGTAGTCTTGCAGTACTTTTATATATTTGAATTGCTTTGATTATTGTTCCAGAATGGTTAGTACTCTTAGGCGCCTAGAAGTAATAGGGCGCAAAACCAATGTAGATATACAAAGTAAAAAGACATTCTAGTATTACTTGCAATCAATGTGAGATAAAACATCTGCATGGATTATCTCTCTTACTGGGCTAGTCAAAGTCAAAACGAGCTTTATTCGATTTTAAACATTAAAATGGTAAAAGCAGGCATATAAAAAGAATATATCATCCTATTTTACATATAAAATTCATCAAGCACATATCTTGAATATAAGTTCCTAAAAATTCATGGAATACATGTAAACAATCAATAATTTCTAAAACGTCCCATCTCACACTAATTACTTCCAACGTGTTTCATATCCTGCAATTTAGTTACTAAGGCATTTCCTAGTCCTCAACACACTCTTTAGAAAACGCACCATAAAGCCAATACAGTAGCAATTACCCAACATCTGTAAATGCATGAAGACTGGGCGACATTGCCTCCATCTTCCCTGTTTTAGTAGGGGTATTACCCATCTTCGCCTTTCGTTGCTATAAAATTTACAAAATAGAATTACATGTATTGTAGTTTGTAAGGAAATATTGTCACAGGGGCATCAGCAGAGTTCCCTTGACTAATTGTTAGTAACTGGATGGCTAATCAAGCGACGGAAAGTCCCAAATCTAAATCTTGTTAGTAGATATCTATTGTATCCACCCGAGATACATTACAAATATGGTTGAATTTCGTGTGTTATAGTGATTATTTGGTGCTTAGCACTATAGGTTTATTCATCTCAAGAGTTAACCTATTTTCTTCCAGATGGGTCATACAGACTTTTTTAAAATCCTTCCGGTTAATAGAATTCATGGTATCATGTGAAAAAAAGAACTCTGGGTGTCCGATATCCTGCATATCATTTTTTACATATTTAAGCCATAAGATTTTGCAGGCGTTATCTAATCTCATTGCATCCATTATTATGTCCCTATTAAGGCCAGTGCCAGCAGAAGTCCAAATTATGTGCCAGAGCAACACAGGTTGAACCTTGATTAAAGCAGAAAGATATGAAACTCCTAGTTCGCTGTGACAGTTAAAAACTGGGGCACTAACTGGGACAGCTAAAATAAACCTTAAGAAGGCATTTTCATTGGTGAATTTGTTGGATACTATGGCCATTGATGGTCACCCACTGCCTGCACATTTTAGTGTTATCAGTAGGGGTGGGCAGAATTTGCGAAGTTGCCTTTCGCAAAATTCTGTGGAACGGCAAGAAATGTCTGCGAGCACGCAAAATTTTGCGTGCTCGCGGAGATTTTGCTGCGCCCGTTATAATCTATGCAGGTTCACTCTCAGGGGCAGACGAGCATCGTGCCAGCAGAATGAATCCTGCCCTGCAAATTTATCCAGGAAGATGCCACCGTTTTGTGCAATTCCTCTGATCAGCTGTAGTACTTTCTACTGGCTAATCAGTAGGTGCTACCTCGTTGGGTAAATGTATAGTGCTTTGCCTACACTACAGCTGCGTAAAGGGACAGAGGAGTTGTCTCCAGTGACCATGTGTCTGTAACTTTGTCACCGCACAGAATGGCGCTGAGGTCCCTTGATTGAGCAGTCAATCATAGTGGGGGAATGCCGGGAAGACGTTGCATACCGCTTGTGTGTGTGGGGTGGCGCTGCCTTCAATGCGAGTTCACATGTCTCTTATTTATAAAGGGTCAGAGGCCGATCAGAGCAGCAGATGAGGAGAAAGCAGCCTCCGGGTCACAGTAACTACACGGGGATTGCGCTCGAGAAACTCATGGATGCAAAGACCTCCATCAAGGATTGCAACTAATTTTCGACTGTAAATATGTGGAGAAAGAACACCTGCCCAGCCTCGACCGAGCTCACGATTTTATGGGGGTGATTAATGCATTACTTAATTTGAGCTTCTACTCGGGATACAGCAAGTGCTTCCTGGTGAGGTTTAAAAATACCTCATGCCCCCCGAATTCCGTTCCGCCGCAGATCGCGGAAGTTTTAACATTTTCGCATTCCGCGTGGAACGCAGAAATGCCGAAATTTCGCAAGTTCCGCAAGCGGAATGGAATTTGTTGCCCACCCCTAGTTATCAGGCAGATGATCCCTAAGGACCATCTCACTGTCTCCTAAAGACACCAGGGACATCTCTGCAGGACCCCACCCACCGTGGGCACCCATCTCCTCCCCAAGGCTGCACTAGCCAATTCCTGGGGTGGTGCACCAGTGGGTGCAGTGGTCACTGTGTTGGGACACTTGGGAGTTCCTTGGAAGTGACCCACCTGACCACAGCTAAAACAGGTCTTGGGACCCTTCTACACAGGCTTACCTGGCGGAACCCATGGTCTTTTGTCAGCTGTAGGCTGGAAACCCTTACCTTGGTTCCCTTGTGGATTACTTTGAGGCCCTTTTTAGAACTCCTTCTGTTTACCCTTGTCCCCCCACTCTTCTGCTGGGGACCCGGCCCACCTTTAGCGGAGTCTCCCACAAGACCCTTGTGGACCCTGGTACTGACCCAGAGGTCTGCCTCCACAGCAAGCTTCCTGGGATCAGTCAGCTTACTGTCAATCAGGTGCCTTGGAAAACAACTTCTGGACAAGTGCTCCCATACAATCAAATCATAGAGCGCCTCAATCAATCAATCAGGGGATTTGTAAAACGCGCTACTCACCCACGAGGGTCTCAAGGCGCCTGAAAATCATTCACCTTACTACCCTGCACCCAACCATCCAATGCTCTGCAAATAAAATACACAAATTACACCCAGGTGCTAGACTGCAGCTTCTTAAAATTTCTCAATTTCTGCCTATAAAACTCTGGGGTCAACCCATACCTGGCTACTAAGGCTTCCTTCATGGGGGCATAGGACATCTGATCCTCAATGGGCAATGCTAGCCTTCCTTTCCTTCACCCATAAAGAGGCTCCACAACCCAGCTCCTCAATCTCTCTCAGGAACCCGGTGGGACTTCATCAATACCTCATAGGCCTTTAACCACTGTCCAATGTCCTCATGCTTCATGAACTCCTTAATGACATCTTTGGTAATATATACTTTTCCTTCTACAGGCACTGACGGTGTGCCGCCACCAGAGGGAGAGATCTCTAAGCTCTTTGCTTTCAGCTCTAGCTCCCTCAAAACTCTATCTTGCTCTAAAAGCATCTTCTTTTCCTCCACGGCCAATTTCTTGCCCTCAAACGCCAACCTCTTATTTTCCAAGTCACCCTGGCTCCCCAGTTTGAGCTTGGCAAGTTCCATCTCATGCACTCTGCTTTTCCCCCTGTCCTCCAAATCTTCTGGAGACTGACCCCTTGAAGACACACTGCTGCATTCCTTGGGAGGCACTCCCCCGCCAGTTAGGTCCACTACCCATCCTGCTGCCCTTCTAAATTCTCCCCCTCCACCACAGGATCCTTGATCTGCCCACTGGGATTCCTTGCTTCCAATCAGGCCCTCAGCGCCTTTTGGAACTCCTCCTTCCTGGTGAGGCCTCTCACGGAGACTTTAAATCTTTTGCAGATGGTTGTAAGTTGTGGCACAGTGTAGGTATCAACCCTCTTCTCTTTAAACTCAATATCCACAGATACAATGGATCCTAGTTTGCTCATCGTGAAAATTGGCAGTTTTCAAGATACAAAAAAATCCCAGAAAGGACTCTTCAAAAATGTATGTGGTTGTGTAATGGTCCGCACTCACTAGTAGTGTACACCAATCACGGTATGTAAGTCAGAAATGCAAGTCCAGGATCCTCACCGCTGGACACCAATGTTATGGGGGTCTCTAGTTAGTAGAGGTAGGTACCTTTGTCCAAATAGGGACCCTTGCTTCTAGTCAGGGTAAGGGGGATACACTCCTAAAATAACCCCTGCTCACCCCCTTGGTAGCTTGCCACGAGCAGACAGGCTTTCCTCAAGCGCTGTGTAAAGCATTTGTTAGTACATACAGTAACACAGTGAAAACACTACAAATGGACACCAGACCAGTTTAGAACAATAAGTAATCTTTATCTAAACTTAAAACAAGACCAAACGACAAAAAATCCACAGTACAGTATTAAAAATATTCTTAAAAATAGGTTATTCACTTAAATCAAACTTGTAGCAACAAATAACTCCACTTTGAATTATATGACGTCGTGACAAATAGAAATCCCAAAGTACGGCGCCGACCGCAAGGTGCGTGGCATTGGGCCCAGAGTCACACAGACCCCTAAAGAACAGTACCTTGGAAAAGCGATGAAAACAAAGACAGCTCACGGTGTCAGGGAGGTGCGGCTTCGTTGGTACTGAGCGGCATCGGTTCCTTACGACCCCAGGAGAGGTGTAGACTCTGTTCCTTACTGTAGCGCAGGGGAGGTGAGACGACGGTTCCTTACTGTGTCAGGGAGGTGACGGGATGATGGTGCCAAAACCACTGTTCCTTACGATGTTGCGATGTCAATGGATTCGGGGTCCCCCACGTTGAAGATCGGCTCTGCCATGATGAAGTCAGCTTCGGAGTTGATGCGGCACAGCAGCAGGCGTCGGGCCCAAGTCGCAAGTAGGAGCAGCGCTCATGGCTTTAGGCAGGTTAGGGCATCTCTTGCTGGCGTCTATGTGATACGGCAGCTGGCGTTGTGCCTACGTCGCAAGTTGGAGAAGCGCTCACATTTCGGTGCAGGTTATGGCGTCGCTCGCCAGCGTCGATGTGCCAATTTCCTTCTGTAGCAGCTAAAATAGCAGTTTTAGATGCAGGAGGACAGAAGGGGTGAAGACTTTGTGTTCCTGAGACTTCAGAACAGGAGGCAAGCTCAGTTTCAAGCCCTTGGAGATCTTTTCTTCAAACAGGTGAAAAAGCAAAACAGCAAAGTCCGTTTTCTCCTTTCCTTGGCAGCAAGCAGCCACTGCAGGCCAACTCCAGACAGCAAACAGCACAGGGGCAGTACTGCTCCTCGGCTTCTCCGGCTCTTCTCCTTGGCAAAGGTTTCCTCTTGATTTCCCAGAAGTGATATAAATGTCTGGGCCCCTATTTTTATACACCAAAACCCTTTGTTCTCTGAAGGCAGGGAGTGTCTGTACCCAGCCAAAACCAGTTCTGTTTTCACTGGTGCAGCCTCCTGGCAGGAGGTGGAGACAGCATTGTTGAAGGCAGACTAGGCCTATTCAGATGAAAAGGAAATCTCTTCCCCCTACTCCAAACGCAACCCAGGTCTATTCAGCTCAGTCCTGACTCATCAGACTTCTGGAGCCACAGCCCTCTTCAGCCCCGTTTCATCTAAAAGCCAGACATGCAATACACAAACCTAGCAGAGTCACACTGGATGGTTAGGCAAGAAAATACTCACTTTCCAAAAGTGGTATTTTCAAACAAGGAATGTAAAAATCACCCTCACTAAAAGATGCACTTTAATATTCTGAGTTCATGCATACTAAACGTTATTTTCCCATCATGTTCCTAGGGTCAGTTAGGTTTATAAGATGTTATAAACTAACTTCCCATTCTGGCATATGGAAACAGATAGCCTTGCAATAGTAAAAAACGAAATTGGCAGTATTTCACTATCACAGGGCATGCCATACCTTTCACATACAATGTACCCTGCCCACAGGGGTACCTTGGGCCTACCTTAGGGGTGACTAATACATAGAAAAGGGAAGGTTTAGGGACTGGCAAGTGTGTGCACTTGCCTAGCTGACATGGCAGTCCCAGACTGCACACAGGCTCTGCAATGGCAGACCTGAGTCACATTTTACCAGCTGCTTCTGTGGGTGGCACAATCAGTGCTGTTAGCCCACCAGCAGCATTTGATTTGCAGGCCCTGGGCACACATACTGCACTGTACTAGGGTCTGACAAGTACAGAACTGGCATTTCGGGCTGGACTGTTCCCATGAGGCACAGGGTCAGACTGATTTGCATATGGCCATGTCTGAACTGGGGTGGCAGAGTGGGCTAAAGAACGGTGATGGAATAAACCCAGATCAGTTGACTGGGGGTGAGTGCTTGTATTGTCAACACTCTGTCCATCATTTCCTTTGGTTTTTCTTTGTCCGCCATAAGTTGGCAGGGTATATTCAGACGTGAATCCCTTGCTCACTTTGCCACTGGATTCAAGCAAGCCGGGCTGAAGACGGCTGAAATGCCAGAAACCGGTCCTCTGTAGCTTGTTTCCGGTCCAGGGAAGGCATGGCTTGGCAGTTTGAGCTGGACTGTTCCCATGAGGCACAGGGTCAGACTGATTTGCATAAGGCCATGTCTGAACTGGGGTGGCAGAGTGGGCTAAAGAATGGTGATGGATTAAACCCAGATCAGTTGACTGGGAGTGAGTGCTTGTATTGTCAACACCCCGTCCATCATTTCCTTTGGTTTTTCTAAGTAAATCAAATAGACAATCATGGAATCAATCATAACAACAATTTACACAGGGAGCACTTGTACTTTGGCACTGAACAGCAGTGGCAAAGTGCCCAAAAGATCTAGACCAGCAAATACAGGAGGCAACAGAAGAAATGTTGAATAACATTAATCACTACTAAGAGAGACCCACTACTAAGAGAGACCCACACCAATGGTGCCAGGTCTAACACCGTCCAAATACCCATATTGACAAGGGGAGAGGAAGAATTGCTTTCTTCTCTTTGCTCTCCCTTTTTCCATGTTTGTGCAGGGTTAGCAGGCTTGTAAGAGTAGTGCTCAATGATACATCATTGAAGTTGAATCACATTAATCACTGCTAAGATTCTAACACACGTCTAGATGCATGCCTAATGAGGGTAAGTGTACGGGCGTTTCTGCTATAGTACGTGCATATGATGTGCACAACAAGATTATGAAATAGTTTTTTCCAGATTTGAAGAGACTCATTTTTAAGCTTGTGCTTTGATATTTCTCCCACTGGGAAATATTACTAACAATGTGGGTTAATGAATTTTAAGAGAAACCCACAAATACATAAACCTACATCGAACAACACAAAGCAATACATACTCTTTGATTGACATAATATGACATTGGTTTGGAATATCTTTTCCACTTTGTTATTGTAATACCCTTGTTTTGGGGAACTATTTTATTGAAACACCTTAGCGTAACACTAAAAGTCACAGGCTTGATCTGCATCTGCTATAAAGTACGATAAGAATATGTATTGACAAAGCTGATGTAAGAGTCTACTTTTGAACCCTTGCCCTTCCGCATGGCGAAAGAGTAAGAATTCTTTTAAATAAATAAGTTATATACATACTAGTCAGTTACACTGGGAGATCAGGTGACGGTACACCCACTGTGTGATGGCACTTCATATAAGTGGCAT
The DNA here is from genome assembly GCF_964263255.1 of Lissotriton vulgaris. Classification (NCBI taxonomy): domain Eukaryota; kingdom Metazoa; phylum Chordata; class Amphibia; order Caudata; family Salamandridae; genus Lissotriton; species Lissotriton vulgaris. The sequence continues at coordinate 858,770,643 of NC_141698.1, forward strand.
AATGTAAAATATTTATACTGATAATTGATTACTATGATTTTGCAGCCTTGAAAAAGTCCAGGAGGACGAAACATGTGTCGGTGGCAGTGTTTATGAGTAATGATGTATCTGGAAGGGTTTCTGAATTAAACAAGAACCATATACCATTTGTGTTTGGACTAAATTTAACTACAGAGAAATGTGGAACCCAACAAGGAAAAAAAATTAACAAATACAAATTTGACCCTGTGTGCATAGGTGCAACACCAAAAGTGGCTTGGAATTGGCACCACGAAAGAACCACCAGGTACAATAAGACTTTTTACTGTTGTACTGCCGTTCACTGTAAGTAGATGTGCAGACATTAGGCATAGCCCCCATATGCCAGATCTGGGTCACTGTATGTCTGAAGCAGAGGTGACTTTCAAGTTGGGTTGTGTATCATAATCGTATTGGTGAATCTTGCTTCTATTATCTGTGAGTAGAACACGAAGTAGCTCCATAAATAGGTTGTAGATGAGAGGCAACAGTATGCAACCATAGGAGACTCCTCAGGTGATAGTGATCTTTTGTGACTCGGAGGTGCTCTTGTGAACACACTGGTGTCTAATGGAAAGGGAGGACAAGAATCAGTGAAGACATCACCAGTTGATTTCAATCAAGATGGCTGTGTGTTTATAAGGGTGGGATGGTTGACTGTGTCAAAGGCATCTGAGATGTCCGGCTCTATCGATCAAGAGGGCATTGTCAACAATATGTAAGGTAGAACTTTCTGTGCTGCAGTGTGATCTTTAGTCTGACCGGGAGTTGTGCAGGAGATGGTTAGCATTGAGGTGATCTTGGAGTTGATCATGAACTACTTTTTTAAAGATTTTGCTAATGAATGGTGGTGAGTGATGGGCCGGTAGTTGACATGGCCATCAGGATATAGTGTAGATTTCATTAGGAGTTATAGGACCTAGCCTGCCAAAACTTTTGGAAACGTGCTGGCGGCCCATTGGTAAGCTGGCCATCATCCTGGCTAAAGACAGGAAGACTTTTGTATACTTCTACGGTGTACAATACATTTGGCTACTTGTAATTTAATGGGGGGGCAATTTTGGCCCAGGGGACCAGCCACTTATTGGAAGGGGAGGAGGCAGCCCCACCACCCGGGCTGATTTAGTGCCAGGGACCCCATCCCCTGGGGCCTGGCAAACCAAGACAGAGTTCCCTGGTGCCCTCCTAGGGCCCCCAGTGTGCTACGTTGGGGAGCCTCAATGCCCTGTGGTCCGTTCCGACTCCCCCATCTCCAGCAGGAGCGGCAGTGCTCTTGCACATAGGAAGCACCCAAAAATGCTGCTCCCTGCGTACAGGAGCAGTAGTTTCACTGTTTTCCTGCCCGCTTGACAGTACACAAAAAAAGAGATGAAAAGAACACTCTCAACGAACTGGAGCCGTTTTCCTACTCCCACCCGCTGGGAGTGGATTTTCAGTTTACTCTTGCTTGGCAGGAGCTGTCAAAGCTCTCGCCGAGAGGAAGCGAACTGCCATCTCCCGAGGGTGGGCACCTCTGGAGCTAAGGAACCGGCATTGGGGGGTTGGAGGTGCCCAGGGCCATTAATGGCTCCAGGAAGGGGACCATGCGGTCCCCCTCCTTTTAATTGTACAGGGCCAGCCCCAGAGAGGTGGTGGTCTCCTGGGGCCGTTCACCCCCTTCCTCATTATTATAAAGCATACTCCGGGGAGGTGGTGATCCCCAGGGTCAAATATGGCCCTGGAGTGGGACAATGGGATCCCCCACCCTCTTTTAATGTTTTGTGCCCTAGAGAGAGTTGGTGGTCCCCATGGCTTTAGAAAGGCAAAGAAGGGGGACTTTGTGACCCCCTCCCATAATAGTTTTTTTTAAAACATGGAGGTGGTGGTTCCCGGGGCTTAAACAGCCCTTGGGGAGGAGGCCGCATGTGCCCCGTCCCCTTTTTGTTTATTTACGATTGTACCCGGGATTTGGCCCTCCCGGGGGCTAATCATTAAACAAGCACGGGATCTCGCGCTTGTTTTTTTTGTTGCCATGAATTCGCAAATGTTTGTGATTTAGCAGCATAAGATTTAAAAAAATGCTTTTTGGCCCTGGCGGGGCCCTGGAGAACCTCACCACTAGGGCTAGTGGGTCAGGACATTCCTACCCTGACCCCTTTTCTTTATTTTTATGGGTTTTTAGGGACTTGGCTGAGGCCGTATTCCAAAATGGCTGCCAACAGATCCTGGTTGAAGTGTTGGCAGCCAGTCAGATATCTGCATGAGATCAGCAAGATTAGCAGAGGTTCCCTATGTATACAAATGTCTTTTTCAATTAATATCTCTGAAACTACTGAATGGATTTACACCAAATCACAAAAAGCATGCTTTCTGTACCAAGAGCTAGCTTTCTGCCAAATTTGGTGTAATTCCATTCCAATGGGGAAAAGGTGTTTTTACCCCCCTTCCCCTTTTCTCGGCCCTCCCTTGACAGATCAACCCAAAATTTTCAAGACAGCAGCTGCAGTGAGTGGCAAACGAGTTTTGAAATTTCGTGTAGGTTCGTCAAACTGCGGTAAAGTTATTGACATAACAAAAAAAGCTTTTCCTTTTGAAACAAAAGTCTTAATTATAACTACCAACTGCCGACCGCCAGTAGAGCTGAGGTGGAGAGGTGTGGGTATGTGTGTGTATATAAATATGGGTGTATTCACTCACCCATATTTACATGTGCATATTACAAAAACATGCATAGTAAAGGTCCACAATATAATTGAACACATTGTAAATGTACAGAGTCAATGGGCTGTATTACATGTGTGGTAAAGGCATGCGTTGTAGTGTCTGATATTCAGGTAGCAGGGGTGCTGTATAATGCAACTGACACTCTGCCTCACTTCTAGTTGCATGAGTTTCCATCCAGAGGCTGCAGAACTACAGATGCCATTCCCGAACCATCTATGGAAACTTAGTGCCTTGTCCTACCAGATCTCATGGAAGCCAGCTAATAGAGCCTATGAAGGGACATTTCAGCGTTACCTCTCCTTTTAGTCTTGGGGTGGCGAGGAGCAAATCGTCTTTGAGGCATCCTGGATGGCCTTCCTGACTCTGTTAAGGGAAGAGGGATGATAAGAGGTGACACCTGGCAGCATTGTATTTTACTGTATTACAGCAATTAGTACTGTGTGGAACACTGCTGACCGTACCTAAATATTTAGCCAGCTACATTTTGTAGGGTGTGTGGTTGGAAGGCTGTTATCCGATGTGGGAAGTGTCTCTATATTCTGAGAGAGGACCACCAAGGTGCAGTTATCATGTTATGAGATGCTGCATGTCAGTGTGGTGGATGATGCAATGAGAGTGACAGTCACACAGCTTTATGGGTTTTAGTGTATTTACAGATTTGGACAGTCTGCCGGTCCCTTTACTGTATTTGTTATCATTACCGTCTTCTTGGCTGGTTATTGCATTAGGTTGTCTAATCTGAGATTTTGTGTAGTAGTTGTCCTTAGCTGGCATGGTTTAAGGGCGAGAAAAAATGGAAGATCTGCTAGAATGGGCACTTTTCTATCAGCCCATATCTGAGTGTCATTGTGAGATTTAAAGTAGCAGTCAGAGTGCATAGATATTTGGGTCTGCAGTTGTGGATTATATTAAAGTCCTCCCAATTGTTTAAAAGCGTGTGAAAAATCTCTTCAGTTATTCCATGCCTGTTCATTTGATGAGGTCTGTATTTTTGGTTGGACAGTGCAACCTTTAATGCATATATTCCATATGTTAATGTAAGAGGTAGAAGTTACAACTGGCTGCTGACCGCTGAGTATTATGGTCATAGTATTATTATGAGCCATAAATGTTATACATAAAATTACATAACTATATTATGCCCTGGCAAACAATAGGCCAGCCCTTCTTAGCTCGACTGCATATCAAAAGCAGTTTGCTGGTTGGGCTATTTCTAATGTGTCCGGATTGTAAGTTTAAGATTGAGCTTGAGGGTGTGACTGTCTTTCTCAACTCTGGTTTGTGAGTGGTAAAGCTATCTTGCAAATAGCCATGTTTTAACAGTCTTCTGAAGTGTACATACTCCTGGATGCTTCTAATGCTGGCTGGTAGTCAGTTCCAGAGTTTGGCGGCTTTTACTGAGAATGCAATGCATTCTACAGATTTCTTATGGAAAGATGGAATATTGACAAGTGGTGCAAGGCTGGAGCACAGTATTCTGCTTTGTTTATTTTTCTTGAATTTAATTTGTAGGTATTGCGGTCCTTTTCCTTTGAAGAGTCTCTTGAATATTGGCCTTCAAATTGTAGATAGCCAGTGGAGCGATTGCAAGACTGAAGTCATGTGTCCTCTTTGGTGAAGGCAGAGAAGAAGCCTTGGTACATTTTGGATGAGTTGCATTTTGCGCTGGTGTAGTCTGTTAGCACAGTCAAGCTTGGTTAAGAGTATGAAGATGGCTGTCAGTTTATGTCGATATGCAAGGTATGGGAAGATGTGATGTAGTGTTCACTGTTTAGGAGGAACTCTTTGTGACATTATTAAAACATGGTATCAAGTGGAAACACTTTATTGAATAGATCAGAAATAGGAAATGTGCATTGACCTTGCCCATCCCCAAGCCCTCCTTTAACAAACTTTAGCAAATGAGGCAAAGACGACATGTCTGGCATCCTGGTACAGCCCATTCCAATAGGGTGACAAGTCCAGCAGTATACTCCATGTGCTCTGCCATAATATACAACGTAATCTACCAATATTATCCCTGGTGACCCCTGAAGGGGAGACCATTAAGGGAGATAGAGACATTGCCTCACAGTTTGAGAAATATTTTTCAACTCTAGATGCACAGCGCAACACTATACCGCACTAGCTGATGGGGGATTTTTTGCATGACCTTTCCCTGTGTGCCCCTCTCAAATGCAGAGAGACAATCCCAAAAGGACCATCTCACAGCGGGTGAGCTCCCCGCAGTCCCTAAGCAAACTGAATTCTGGTAAATCCCCAGGACCAAACAGCTTTCCACCTGAGCTCTACAAGTCTTTCATTCACACATTGGTGGAATCTCTTCAGCAGGTAGTAGCAGAAGCGGTGAAGACTGTGAAACTGCCCCAGGATTTTCGTGAGATGGTGGTGATTCCTAAGCGGGGCACCTCGTACTGTTCCTCCTACCGCCTCATCTCCTTCCTTGATATGGAGGTCAAAATTAGAGTGAAAGTTTTGGTTGAGCAGCTGGTGGGTGTGAAGCACTCACTAGTTCATTTGGACGAGGCAGGGTTCATGCCGCACAAGGCATAATATAAGACGATTACACAATGTCCTAGCTCTGGCAGTCATGCTATATTGTCCAGTGATGGTACTATTGGCGTCATTTAAAAAAAAGTTAGATTCGTTGGCGTGGGATTACTTGTTTATCTTGCCTAAACCCAAAAACGTCGGCTCCAAATTCCTAAAGTAAGTGTGGCTTCTGTACACAGACCTCTCTGCCTGAGTCTGGGTGGGATGGGAAGTATCAGAGCCCTTCCAGATCCATGAGAGAACCATGCAGAGAGGCCTCCTTTCCCCATTCCTTTTTGCTATAGCCATAGTGCTCCTTGCAGTATGGTTCTGTAGAGATGTCCAGATCAGGGGTATTGAGTGAGACTAAAGGACCTCCAATATGATAGCCCTATATGCGAACGATGTCCTCTCATTCCGGTAGGAGGGCACTCCAACTCCTGCAAAACTTTCAGGGAGATGTCCGGCACCCACATCAGTGTGTCTAAGTCTGCTATATTTCCAGCCAATATCCATAGGATCTAGGGCTTCCAACATTAGGGTGAGTCCATGCGCGCCCCTCCCGCTAGTGACAAGTGTGGTGCTCTATCTATGGATGCTCATCCTAAGACAACTGAGGAGGTAGCATACGTTGAGAGGGGAGACTCTCCTGTGTGAAGCCCAAAGGGATAACCTAAAAGGGATGAGGAAATGAGACACTATAGGTATCTCGAGGCTAGGGCGTGTAATGGAGGGTACAAATATTAAGTCCTACCAGACTTTGCAGGAGGAATTTGGGCTTCACTGCAGTCAATTTTACCAGTATTTGCAGCTCAGACATGCCCTGTCCACATCGTCTCAGACTTGGAAGACCTCCTGCACTTCAACCCATTAGAAGCGAGGTTGTTCATGGGTGAACGGAGGACCACAATGTGACACAGGTTTCATATTACAGAGAACAAGGGTCCTAAGGATTTCCAATATGACAAGAGAATAATAATATAGACTACAATCAGTGCTATATTTTTTCAACGTCCAGCCGGGCGTGAGTTTATTTAAGGAATAATGTAGAATCTTGTTGATCCAAGAAGGACCAAGATAAACGGCGAGATAGGGTACAGTCCTGTACCTATCCCAAAAGGTTAGGAAAAACAAATCAAAGCAAGGGAGATGGAAGAAAGAAAGAAGTTTTTCAGGCAAGAGACAAGTTTTTGAGCCAAGGGGTGACTTGCAATTACAGTAGATAGTTTAAACAAATTCACCCTACAGTGTAAACAATTTCAAGTATACATATTAAATCATATGTTACACTGTATAGCGCGTCGACGTTTCGATCCCTAAGGGCTCATAATAAACTGGGATCATCATCAGGACAGTTTTACAATTAATGCCTGCATTACGATGCGAAAGCCTTTCAGAACCCAAAATTACGGGTATGGTGGCTTAAGACTTTCTTTCTGTCACAGAGAGCTTGATGCTTGTGCTACTGGACGCAGTCGCATGGAGTTGGAAGTGTTTGTTCTGACCGGAGGAGAGAAAATTCCAACCGGTACGGGGAACAGGATGCTTGCGCTACTGGATGCAGTCGCATGGGGTTGGAAATGGTTGTTCTTACCGGAGGGGAGATAATTCCTGCCGGTTCGGTGGACAGGATGCTGGCTACGTGTGAAGTAGCCGTCAAGGGGGAGTTTCTTTTTGGTCGAGTTTGTTCCGTATTGAGGGAGAAGGTAGTCTCCTTTAAATTAGCTCCCACGAGGTTGCTTGCTTCTGGATCGAAGCGACGGCGGGGAGGGTGAAGCTCAATGGACTTCTACCCCCTTTCCCTGGCAGCGCGAGTCCGCTCTATTAGGGTGAGTCCATGCGCGCCCCTCCCGCTAGTGACAAGTGTGGTGCTCTATCTATGGATGCTCACCCTAAGACAACTGAGGAGGTAGCATACGTTGAGAGGAGAGACTCTCCTGTGTGAAGCCCAAAGGGATAACCTAAAAGGGATGAGGAAATGAGACACTATAGGTATCTCGAGGCTAGGGTGTGTAATGGAGGGTACAAATATTAAGTCCTACCAGACTTTGCAGGAGGAATTTGGGCTTCACTGCAGTCAATTCTACCAGTATTTGCAGCTCAGACATGCCCTGTCCACATCGTCTCAGACTTGGAAGACCTCCTGCACTTCAACCCATTAGAAGCGAGGTTGTTCATGGGTGAACGGAGGACCACAATGTGACACAGGTTTCAGGCAAAACAATTCTCTGAAACCCGCTTGAACAAGTCATGGGCTTGCCCACAGACGAGGAGTGGGCCGAGGCTAGGGCAGCTCTTCAGCCCTCAGCGATCTCCTCCAAAACTGCGCTTGATACAACTGAAGCTCCTCCACACAGCCTACCCAACATAAATTATGGTGAATGGGGTGATAGCTTCCCCAGCCTTTCTTGATTGTGCAGAGCCATGGGGGAACCTCCTGCACACAACCTGGAGGTGTCCTACATTATCATGCTAATGGTTGACTGGGTCTTTCCTGTCTGGGGTAGGTTCTGGGGTAGATGATACCACAAGACCCTAAGTAGGTCCAACTACATGTTGACTCTGATCTAGATAACAGCAGGCATAAGCTCACATTGCTCTGTCTCAGACTCTCAGTGGCAATAAGGGACATTGCTGCAAATGAAGCGAGGAGATGCCTCCGACAGTGGAGGAGTGGAAGAGAGGAATGGAATCATGTATGGACATTGAAAGACCAGCCTATGAGGCCAGAGGCTGTCATAAAAAATGTACGAAGATTTGGGAGGGACGTGGCAAGACATAGAGAGGTGGACCTCCTATAAGGAAACATCAGGGCAAACATACTTGAGACTGAAATCCACACATATACAGGGTGAAATTGAGTAGCCTTGGGTGGAGGGGCGGACGTTGTTTCAAGTACTGTTTTTTTGGGAACGATCTTTGATAAACAAGGGATGGGAGGGACCATAAGATATGCGTCTTAGTTTTTCTTTTCGACTGTTCACAACAAAGTACAATACACGCGGTTTTATTCTGCAAGCTTTACACTATCGAGAGGTTAAGATGGTTAAAGCCATTATTAAAACAGGGAGGCTGGAGGCAATGCCGCCCTGCCTTTATATATTTGCAGATGTTGGATAGCTTTTATTGTATTGGTTCTATGGTGGGCTACCTAAAAAATGTATTCAGGGTAAGGAAAACGATCAATTAGTGAATTCTGGGAAGAGTGTATTGGAAAATTTACCCATGGTATCTATAATATGTTTATAAGTAGATCATGAATTTATTAGTATTACCCGCTCACCTGCTGCATATAAATGTATTTTTTAATGTGATATTTGATGATGAATTTTTTTCTTCTGTATGTATGCTTTTATGATTTTAACACTTAAAATCGAATAAAGCTCGTTTTGATTTGATTTGAACTCCCGCCAGAAGCGTACCGACCCTCTCAAGCCCTCCACTACCATACCGATATTAGACACCAGAAATTGATTAGCGGTGTCTGCTAGTCTGACCCCCAAGTATCAGGGTGCTGACCGCACCCAGGGAAGCCCCACCTCCGGAAGTACTTCGTCCATGCAGAGGGCCAAGCGTCCAAACGGGACCAACTTGGACTTTCCCTGGTTGATTTGCAGGCCTCACTCACCTCCAAACCCCGCCAGGATGTCCAATAACACTGGTATTGCTGCTCCCGGGTCCCTGACATACACCAGGGTATCGTCTGCATACACCACGTGATTAGTCTTGCCTACCCTGATCCTAAATGGTGCCATCCTTGCCCGGAGATTTATCGCCAGTGGCTCCATTGCCACCACGAAGAGCAACAGCGATAGTGGGCACCCTTGCCTGGTGCCCCTGCGCATTCGTAAGGCCTGAGATACTAGCCGCCAAACCCTAATCCTAGCATTCGGTGCCGAGTACAGCAACTGCACCCATTGCAAAAACTGGTCTCCAACTCTGATTGCCCGCAGAACATCTCACAGAGTTGTCAACCCAACAGAGTTGAACACTGGTTTGATGTCAAGGAGAACAATCGCGCACTCTTCCAATTGGAGCACTGGCGAGTGCAAGACATGAGACAGATGTCTAAAATTCATAGCCATACTCCCTTTAGGGATAAAACCTGCCTGGTCCAAGTGAGCGAGGCGCTGCAGGCATGGCTGCAGGTGCATGGCCATTACCCAGCTAAGAATTTTCATGTCAATGTTCAGCAGGGATATGGGCCTATATGACCTTGGAAGTTGGTCTTCCCTGCCCACCTTAGGAAGAATCACCACCACCACCTCATTCATGGAAGGCGAAAGCGCCTGTGATTGGAATGCTTTGTTATATACCTCAAGAAGGTAATTAGCCAAGACGTGCATATTTCTTATAAAACTCCTCCGGTAGACCATCACTACCCGATCTCTTTGCCGATTTCAGAGACTTAATCACTCTCAATATTTCCTTTTTCGAGAGCAGCTCGCCCAGCAGACGTCCCATCTCAGCCTTTCAAACAGGGGAGCTGTAGGGTATTAAGGAATTCCCCCAGCTCCTCCATTGCCGGAGCCCGACGCCTCTCATAGACTCCAGCCAAATGGTCCGCCAAGATATCTAGAATTCCAAGCTGACTGTATATGATGCTTCCATCTCCCGACCTCATCTGCACTATAGATGAGGTCTGCATCTCGTTGAAACGGGGAGTGGTCTGAGAGATGCCTCAGGAGATACGTTACCTCCTCCACTCTGGGCATCAAAGTCTGTGATACCAGTATCTGATCTAGCCTACCACACGTTTTGGAGGCCGGAGTATAACATGAGAACAACCGTGATGCCAGGTGCCAAATCCTCCACACAACAAGCGAGCCCATTTCCCTCATCACATCCAAGAGAGCCCCCATCATGCCAGGCTTGGTGTTCGCTTGAGGGGAAACATGGTATCAAGGATAGGTCTGAATCCATGGTTACCCCTAGATTTCTAACTCGTCTTTTAGTTGTTGGAGGGGCTTCAAGTTCCTTAGGCCACATGGTGGTAGGCTGGTATTTTTGCAAAAGGCCACAGTTCATAATCTTGGTCTTACGGTATTGAGCTTTAGATGGTTATTCATAAATCATGTGTTTATGGCAGAAAGGCAGTCATCAAGTTTTGGTTGTAGACGTCTTCTGGGCTATCCATCTTTAAAATGATTTGGGTGTCATCTGCATAGTTGTAACAGGTGGAGTTGAATGATTTCATCAGGTTTGGTAAGGGGTTTAGGTAGATGTTGAATAATAGAGGAGATGTAATGGATCCTTTTGGGACATCACAGTGGTGTGTGAGGAACTGAGGTGAAAAGTGGTTGAAAAACTACACTTTGTCTGTGAAAAAAGAAGCAATCCATTTAAGAGCTTTTTCACAGACTTCGAGATAAGAGACTCTTTGTAGTAGTATGTGGTGGTGGACAGTGTCAAATGCAACTGATAAATCCAGAAGCAACAAGGCGGCTATTCCATTTTAGTTCATTGTGAGATCTAGATCATCATCTTAGACAGATATGATGGCTGACTCTGTGCCGTTTCCTGGTCTGAAGCCGGAACCGCTGGTCTGACATTGTCATTATGTTCTATAAAGTGTGGGAGTACAGTAAACACTGCTTTCTCAAAAATGTTTCCTAAGAATCGTCAATTTGATACGGGCCTGTAGTTTGCGAAATGGTTCGCAGTTTTTCTTTTTGAGGAAAGGTCTTCTGTAGGACGTATTCAGATCAGGTGGGAATTAACCTAGTTCGAGGGACTTGTTGAGTAGGATGGGTGAAGGATATCTTTAAGGATTTTTGACAGTGCTGGGTCAGATGGTGATCCTAATGGTGTGGCTACAATATAGTAATGAGGAAATCCTTTTGGGACAGGGTTTTGAAAGAGTGCTATGATGGATGATTACTGTTGTGTCTTTCTGTGGTGATTAGGTCTTGTGTTGTTGTGGTGTTGTAGTTACTTTTTCTAATAAATGTAATTTTTACTTTATACATTTTTTAGATTAAATCATTGGGGATTTTGTCACAGACGTTTTGCGAGGGTGGTTCTCTGTGTTTTGGCACTATGGATTGCTGAAATCGGTTAGAAATGTATGGCGTTCTTTGAAAGGGCAGTTAGCTTCAGTTATGCTTGGTAAGTAGTAGTGTCTTTTTGTAGCTGTAATTGTTCTTCTGTAGGCTCCGTTATAGTACCATAGTGTGCTTTTGTCTGTTTTATCTCTTGCTTTTTTCCACTTGCATTGTAGTATGTTGTGTTTTATTTTTTTGCTGCTGTCATTAATCAGTGCAGATTTCTTTTTGTGATAAACTGTGCATGTTGGTTTTGTTGGTATCTGTTTGTCCAATGCAGTAGATATACAGTTGTAGAAGGTGTGTATGTCTTTCGGCCACATATTTATTGGAGTTCTTTCAAGATGGGTGTTGGGTAGTTGGATGTCTATTTATTTCCAATGTTTGCATACGTTTGTTGTTGTTAGTTTTTGGTATCTTTAAAGAGTTGTCGTTGATATATGTGTGGGTCTTGAAAGACATTGTGGATGCTGCAGCTCATGGGGGATTTGTCTGTAACTATGGCTTATCCTAAAGGTGCAAATGTAACATCTAGAATATCTAGAATAGCCACCAAGAGGATCATATGAATCGGGAGCTAATTAGTTGTCTGTGATTTTTACTAAAATGCAGTCAGTCACTTTTAGAATTGCTGCACGAATACGGTTATCGCCGCTGTTGTATTGGAGGAGGTTGTGCCGGGCCGTGACGAATGAATCGCGAGCCGAGTTGTTGACAACGGATGGGAATTTTTCCCCTTCATTTCTTGGGCCAAAAGGGACGCTACAGTTTTGTAGGACAAATTACGAAGCAATTCTAAAAGTGACTGACTGCATTTTAGTAAAAATCACAGACAACTAATTAGCTCCCGATTCATATGATCCTCTTGGTGGCTCTTCCAGACACCAGTCACAAACATTGCAAACATTGACATCGACCTCCATGTTGCATACTTCTTTATCACAATTTTGGGAGGTATATACCCCGACGGGCACACTGAAGTTTTGATTACCTTACTGACTATGGTCCTCACTTGCGGTCCTGTATTATTTCTGAGAAATACCGTTTCCTGGACATTTTCTAGATATCAAGCATCCAGTACCAAGACCTACTTTTGAGACCGATGTCTCCAGAATTTAGAACATAACATCACGACTATTCAAAATCTGGAAACCGTTTGGAAGGTATATACCCCGATATGCATACTGAAGCTTCGACTACTTAACTGACTGTGGTTTTCACCTGTGGTCTTCTATTGTCTCTGAGAATACCCTTTCTTGGACACTCTCTAGATATCTAGTATCCAGTACCAGGACCCACGTTTTGAGACAGATATTTCCAGAAATAGGACATAACATTGCGACTTTTTCAAAATCTAGAAACCGCCCTGAAGAAGTCCCTAGTGGACGAAACGCGTCGGCTGTTCAACCCTTGCCCATCACGTCTTTTGGAATAAAAAAGAATCAAAATCAAGGAACACTACTCCTGTGTCTTATTAGAGTTATAATCTATCCTGTTGCCTAAATTTGTGTTGTGCACCTGTGCGTTTATGTATACGTTGTAAAATATGTTCTCTATATCTTAATCACCTCTTATTTTATTTTTCAATCAGTGCTTTAAATGGGCCGGTACTCACCGGTACTGAGTACCGGCACTTCTCAAATTTATCTCTCTGCGTACCGGCACTTCTCTTCTGCCCAGGAGAGTACCGGTGATAGAGCGCGCAGGTCACCTGACTAACTTAATTACCGGATAATGCACACTTGGGCCCATAAAAATTATATTTCACCATTTATTTAATCAGGTAACCTACACACTATTATCAGTAATTCAGTTCACTTTGGTTTCCTCGTTACAGGTACCTACGATCATAATGGATCAGGGAGCTAGCTGTAGGAGTAAGTAGACAACACAATACCATATACTGTTGAATAATGTTTGTACTCTTTATAATAACCACAGACTCAAGAAGTTTTATAAACCTTTATCTAATCATAATCATCATCATATGCCATGAGCAAAAGATTAACCCAGATCAAACTATCTATAACTAGAATTAGAAATATTGTATTGCTATGAATGAGAGCAAGAATCATTTAAAATTCGAAAGTAAAGGGAAGGAGAAATAAGGAACACGCTATTTTAGATTAACAGACTTTAACCATTTCACTAAAGGCGGGTAAAGAAAGGGAACATACTAATCACAGTAGACTTTCGAAACCCATAACGGTTCAAGGAAAACGAAACTCATGTAATTTGACTCATCCAGATGTGCTTAGTTTCTAAGGGAGGGTAAGATTGGAACAAACAACAAAATAACGATTTAGCATTTGACTAAAGGTAGGTAGAAAAGTGGAACATGCTACATAGAAAATAAATGTATGAAAATCCCATTTATAGAGCAACAGGGAAAAGAGAAAAAGGACGTGTGCAATTATGCTTTATTTGAGACAAGAGGAAGGAAGTGTAGGAAACGAACACCCACATATATTTATATTTACCTAGGATAAATTGAAGACTAACCCTGGCCACGGGTCAGTTTGGAAAGGCGGGAAAGGACCCTCAAGGACTTAGGTTGCCAGTAGGCGAGCAGGTACAGCTCATGGACAATCAGGACAGGATAACCCCAGGATTTGGATCAGGACCGGGTTCACCAAAGGGTATGACCAACACCTGCAGCTTCGGTTGCAATGCCTGCGCTACTCTCTCTCTGCAAGGAATCTGCCAAATAACCCCGATTGGGTTCTCGAATCTCTCAGAAAAGTGCTTCACCAGCACTTAAGGTTCCCAAAACCCTGACTGGGTCTGTGGAAAATACGGACAGAGTGCTCCGCAGCTCTCTATATCAGTCACCTACAGAGTGAGTTTTGTCAGTGACAGGTCAGCTATTCGGACAAGTCGGACAATTTCTCTAGCTAAACCTAGGCTAGGTATACTGTTTTCGGGTCAGTGTACCACCCACCAATGTTGCAAATGAAAGGTTCCCCAAATTCTGATTGGTCAAAGGAGGAGGTTAAGTCATCACACCACCTTCATTTTAGACTTTCTCAGGCTTAATATTCAATTTTCGTACCCACCCCTTAATTTCTAGCTTCCCATGACATATGATTTACAGTGAACAATAGAGTATACATAGGTTAATACAATTGTATCAAAATTAGATACAAGTCAGCTTCGTCTTGCTGGGTAACAGGTCGATTCCCAGGAGCATCTTGGCTTTGGCTGCCAGCTGGCTGGGTTCCACTGCTGCAAGGTTCATCTCCCCCATCACGTGACAAGTACCATACGGGCTCTTCAAGATGGAGTAGCAAGCGCCTCCCAGGCCCAGAGAATACGATACATGAAAAGCAAGCGAAAACAATTTAGAAACACAGAAAAAATGAATATACTGTATACCATGATTGGCTATACTACACGCCTTACTTTATAATAACTATAGCATTAGGGTAAGTGTAGAACAAACAGCTTTGCAAAAGCGGCAATGCAAGCATAGAGCATATGAGAAAACAAAGCAGCCATCTTAAGTGCACTGCGCATGAGCAACAAATTCCCACCAGAACTGCGAGTGCGTCACATCACATGGGTACGACCGACGCATGCGCAGACTAATTTCCCGCTAAGCAGCGGCCATTTTAGAGGCAAGCGTATTACGATTAATAAACACATAAGCAAGCTTCACTGGGACACCCCGTGTAGTGTAAAATGTGCAATATTAGTAAGACAAACAGATTGATTACAAAGTTAAGGTTATTTGAGGTTCTTGATACAAGCAAGTCGTGTAACGTGCGAATACTTGCTCCATCACCGGCACTCACAAAAAGTAAGACTCATTGCCTGTGCTGGTGAGCCGGAGTGGAACGTGTCTCTGGCAGCCAAGGCGCTGATCTGCAGCCCCGATCTGAGCCCCAGCTGAGCTATTCAGCAGGGCTCATTTGAATATTGTCTGGGTGCTCACCGCCACTCTGCGCTTGACAGAGCAGGGTCCGTTTAGGCCCTGTGCTGTCAATCACAGTCACACTATCCTGTACATTTGTGCAAACAGGTGTCAGATGACAGAGGTTTCCGAGGGAGTAGTCAAAAAGAGCATGATACAACGAGTCACAACTTTCATGGAGAACCTGATGAGGCAATGAACGTTGTATTGATAGTGTAAATGTTATGGCTGGATGAGTGAACAAGGGTGGATGTATGGATGGATGGATGAATAGATCGATGGATGAGTGAAAGCATGGATGGCTGGGTGAAAGGGGGTGGATGATTGGATAAAAGGGCGGATGATGGGTGCATAAGTGAAAGATTGGATGGATGAATAAAAGGGAGGGAGGATGGATGAAAGGGTGGATGATGGATGAGTGAAAGGAGGGATTCAGTGAAAGGATGGATGGAATGAAAGGGTTGATAGAATAAAGGAGTGAAAGGGTTGATGGATAGATGAGCGAAAGGATTAATGAATGAGCGAAAGGTGGATAAAGAGATGGATGAGTGAAGGGATGAATGGATACGTTTGGAGATGGATAGTTTGGATATAAAGGGGGACAGACGGAATGGTCAAAACTGAATGATGAATGAAAGACTGAATAGACGACACAATGTAAAGGTTAAATGGCGGACATCAGCTGGTAAATGGTAGGAGGAAAGAATGAATGGATAGATCTATGGAAGAGACAAGAGCTATCTTCTGGGGAGGGTCATGATGATTTGCTTCATTTACATTGTGCAATAAGAGCTTTGGGTCGAAGAGGGGGTATTTTCAGTGGGTGAGTGAATGGCTGGATGAGTGAGCAAGGGTGGATGTACATATGGATGCATGAGTGAAAGCATGGATTGTTGGGTGAAATAGGATTGATGATTGGATAAAAGGGCGGATGATGGGTGGATAAGTGAAAGATTGGATGGATGAATGAAAGGGAGGGAGGATGAATGAAAGGGATGGAGGATGAATGATTGAAAGGAGGGATTGAGTGAAAGGCTGGATGAAATGAAAGGGCGGATGGAATAAAGGAGTCAAAGGGTTGATCGACAGATGAGCGAAAGGTTTGATGAATGAGCAAAAGGGTGGCTAAAGAGATGTATGAGTGAAAGGATGAATGGATAGGTTTTTAGTTGGATGGATGGATAGGTTTGTATATGAAGGGTGGACAGACAGAATGGTGAAAAACTGAATGATGGATGAAAGACAGAATAGATAACAGAATGTAAAGGTTAAATGGTGGACATCAGCAGGTACATGGTAGGATGAAAGGATGAACGGATAGATCTAAGGAAGAGACAAGAGATATCTTCTGAGGAGGGTCATGATGATTTGTTTCATTTGCTTAGTGCCATAAGAGCTTTGGTGCAACGTGGGGGTATTTTCAGTTTCTTCCCACTCATGTGCTGAAAAATATATGGTTTTGTGCCTAACAACAGCAATTAACAGTATGGCATTAACACCTTGGCTGCTAGGCGTTCCCCCCCCCCTGTGCTGGAAATTGCTTTATTACTTTATTTATGACGAGCTCAGCTCGTCATCAGCACAGCTCAACTGTGCATCATGAACTCGTCATGAGCATCGAAAGGGTTAAGAAGGTGCATCTATTACAAAAAAGGAAATGTGAACATATTATAGCATTTCTCTTTCATTTTGTGTAATGAGTTAACTTGCTTTGATTATGTAAACACACTTCTCATGTGTTTTGGTGTGTGCTGCAACTAATATTGAAGTCATGAAATATCATGATGTCTTGCCCTTAGCCCCGCCCCCTCACTACACCTCTAGCTCATTTTAATGAGTACCTGCACTTATTTTTTTCCCATTTAAAGCACCCCTTTCAATTATCCTGATTGTATTTGTTACTTGATAGTAAGAAAATATTTTATGTAAAGTACTTGCTTCTATTGTAAAGCGCTCTGACACCTTTGGGTAAAGTCCGCGCTATATAAAAGTACATTAAATAATTAAAGGGAAACCCGTATCACTGCAGGGGGATGGTAAGCACTCGATGGCTCGGCGTGCTGCTGCTCTGGTCTGTTATGCAGAGGGGGCGGGCCTCAGCCCTTCCTGTCAGTTGAGTGGCAGGTGCTGGGATGTGCGCTCTCTGACAAAAGGAGTGCTGAACCTCGGGGAGCCTATAGCGAGAGAGGAGTCCCCCAATACCGGAAGAGTCTGAACTCGGCAGAGAAACGCCTCTTGGGACAGAGTCGGTGCTCGCTGGGGATCCAGTAAAATCCAGGCAAGTTAATTGTCATGCGCCGTTACGCGAGAGCCTCTCGGACGTACACAGCTCCTTGGAGAGCCTACGTACACCTGCAGAATAAACACATCTCTAGAGTGGATTTTGAGGAAGGGCTGAGTGTAACATTAGATAGAGAGAAAAGTCTGGATAAACAGGTTCAAAGTCAGTAGCATTAGGAGGAAATGTGCCAGGGTGAGCCTTGTACTTTTTAGCTCATTGTTCTATTAAAAACGCTGCATCTTCTACTTTTGTGGCTGGGCATGGGGCCCGGAATTACCATTTTATACACTGACACAAGCAGTCAGGGGCACAAAGTCCTTTGTACCTCGCGGTTCTGTTTACTCTGCGGGGAGGATTGATGTAAATAATTAATGCGTTCGGTCACAGCTCGGGGTCGGTGTATTTAATATTTAATGAGTCCTATCACAGCTCGCGTCCAACCGCCAGTAGAATTCATTATAATATTAAACAAACCATATGCAACACTGCTGCCAAGGTCGGGCCGCTTATAGGCAGAAGGGAATTATGCAATTTTGCGGCCGCGGCTTTTTCTGTGTAATTCTGTATTTCTCACATTTGATACATAATCTATCATCTGCTGCATAATCTGCAGTTTTCAACAAAAAAAACGTCCACCTCGAACTGATTCAAAATTACAAAAAAGTTGACATTGTGTACCCGCAAAGTATGCCACTCGCAACGGTTGACTAGTCATCTTTCGGTTGTTTATTGCTGATTCTGGTTTTTAAATGTGTACTAAAGAGCTGAAATGTTTGCACAGTGTTACCTTGTGTACAAATTATAATGTAATTAAGTGATAACGATCACAAAATGTGCCGCCACATCATTTACCTACTGCTTCTGCATAATTTAGTGAACCCTGAACATCATTTGGTCCTTCCCTGCTGCTTCATTCCAGCGGGTGTGCCTATAAGGCAGTCTGGTAGTGCCAGAAGGGCTGGTCTGACAGGTAAATTTGGGAGCTGTTTTTACACTGGTGGACCGTTTTTTTAGAGTTGATTTGTAGGATATTACAACAAATGCATGCAGCCTCCCTCCCATGCCTTGCAAAATACCTATATTGTATGTCTTGGTAAGTTCCGGACCCTGTAGCCAATGGGTTCCTTTCATTTGGTTAAATCGGCAATTTACTACCAAGTTTTTGGACTTTTAACTGTGAGCGAATCTCGCTACCTGAGTCTTACCCAAAGTAAATTGACAATAATTGGACTGAGTCTGAGTGTGCTAACAGCTAGCGTCTGCCCTTTAAGATAAGGCCGCTGCTGTGCAGCTAGGGTAAGGGTGCTGAGCTGGTTACACGTAAGCACACCCATGTGTGGGCTGCACGTTCAGGGCTACTGTTTTGCGCAACCCGGTATCTGTACCCTGTTAACCTGTCACATAAAGGTTACTTCAGCAATTGGTACTGGCCATATAAAGTGAAGGAGCATTCCTAGTGTTGGTCTGTAATGCTTACTGGGACTTTCCCAAGAACCCATATCCAATTCTTATGATACTTCAAGATTTTTCATAAATCTCTGGCTCCGCTACTCTTACATGCCCAAGGTATTTACTTTGCTCCCCAGAAGAGAGATCACAGGCCTTCTCACGCAAAAGACCAATTAACAGTGCTTGACCCAGTTCCTGGAATTGTTTATAGGTATGGAGGAAATATGCATCTGATAATTAGCTTCTCACATTGCATCATTGCATGTGGGCTGAGGCACCTCGCACTCACTGGAACAAAGGAGGAAGCCTAAACCCTTGGGACCAACACAGAAGTGGCTCGCCTTTGAAGTTTTCGTTCAAAGGGATCAGGCTGAAGCTAACCCCCAGGACTAGGATGGGTTTCTCCAGGGCCATTGTACCCCCATGCCCCTTTAGGAACGGACTTGCTGGAGGACCCAGGGTGGCTTCACTAGGACTTCTGTGGACTAGGCCTGGACTCCACTGACACGCCAATGCCCTTCAGGAATTCAAGAGGCTCTGGGACTGAGATAGTGCAGCAGGGAGACTGTTTTGCTTTCTCTCTGCTGCAGCAGGGAGACTGTTTTATTTTCTCCCTGCTGCACCAGGAGCAGGGAGACAGCACCAGGAGCCATGCAGAGGACAGGTCTGGTGCAGGGATCCACACAATCTAGCTCTCCATGACAAACACCACTTAAGGGGCTAGGAGAACTGCTGGAAATGCTCCTGGTGGCTAGAGCTAGCCACCAGGATTTAAACAAGCCAAAGATGACCGAAACACAGGCCCACAGGGCCAGAAATATGTTGCTTTAAGGATTTACCTTTTTAAAAGAAGATAAACTAGAAAGCATGTCTTGGCAAGTTCCGGACCCTGTAGCCAATGGGTTCATTTCATTTGGTTAAGTCGGCAATTTACTACCGAGTTTTTGGACTTTAACTGTGAGCGAATCTCGCTACCTGAGTCTTACCCAAAGTAAATTGACAATAATTGGACTGAGTGTGCTAACCGCTAGCGTCTGCCCTTTAAGATAAGGCCGCTGCTGTGCAGCTAGGGTAAGGGTGCTGAGCTGGTTATACGTAAGCACACCCATGTGTGGGCTGCAAGTGCAGGGCTACTGTTTTACCTAACCCGGTATCTGTGCCCTGTTAACCTGTCACATAAATGTTACTTCAGCAATTGGTACTGGCCTTATAAAGTGAAGGAGCATTCCTAGTGTTGGTCTTTAATGCTTACTGGGACTTTCCCAAGAACCCACATCCAATTCTTATGGTACTTCAAGATTTTTCATAAATCTCTGGCTCCGCTCATCATTAGATTTCAGTCATTTGCTACTCTTACATGCCCAAGGTATTTACTTTGCTCCCCAGAAGAGGGATCACAGGCCTCCTCACGCAAAAGACCAATTAACAGTGCTTGACCCAGTTCCTGGAATTGGAAATAGGTATGGAGGAAATATGCATCTGATAATTAGCTTCTCACTTTGCATCATTGCATGTGGGCTGAGGCACCTCACACTCACTGGAACAAAGGAGGAAGCCTAAACCCTTGGGACCAACACAGAAGTGGCTCGCCTTTGAAGTTTTCGTTTGAAGGGATCACGCAGAAGCTAACCCCCAGGACTATGATGGGTTTCTCCAGGGACATTGTACCCCCATGCCCCTTTAGGAACGGACCTGCTGGAGGACCCAGGGTGGCTTCACTAGGACTTCTGTGGACTGGACCTGGACTCCACTGACACGCCAATGCCCTTCAGGAATTCAAGAGGCTCTGGGACTGAGAGTGCAGCAGGGAGACTGTTTTGCTTTCTCCCTGCTGCACCAGGGAGACTGTTTTGCTTTCTCCCTGCTGCACCAAGAGCAGGGAGACAGCACCAGGAGCCATGCAGAGGACAGGTCTGGTGCAGGGAGCCAGAAAATCTAGTTCCCCATGACCAACACCACATAAGGGGCTAGGAGAACTGCTGGAAATGCTCCTGGTGGCTAGAGCTGGCCACCAGGATTTAAACAAGCCAAAGATGACCGAAACGCAAGCCTACGGGGCCAGAAATATGTTGCTTTAAGGATTTACCTTTTTAAAAGAAGATAAACTAGAAAGCAAAGTGCATGGCTCTCATGCCAATTCGTCTTGAAATACCCTGATGATGTGCCAGCGCCCGGTGCTTCTGTTGTTTTCCTTTGGTAAGGAGTTTACGTGAGGCCTTCTTCCAGAGCCTACTTCTGTTCCCAAGGAATTCATCCCCCAGGACACAGAAGGCCAGAGAGCGTAGAAGCAGGGATTGCGTGATGCTCGCACTCTGCTGTGCCCACGTCTGAGGGGCGCACCCCACTATAAAACCTTCCCCTCATGCTCCTTTGTGGTGGTAGAAATGCTTGCTTCAGCTTGAGCAGCAAACGCAGGATTCTGGCTCCTGATGAGTGCATGGGTGACGCAGTCCATTTCCTCCCTCATCCCGCTAACCTCAATGACTTATGCAGTTGTGGGTGCCCCAGGTGGGACCAGGGTACCCATCAAATAAAATACATACTAGTAAATAAAATAAAATGTATGGCAGCGCAAGGTAGCTTGAAAAATAAAGAGGGTGAGCCCCTCATTTTGTATTCGGAGAGACAACCCTAGAGCGCTCTTATAATGTCCTACAAGGGGGTTAATTTGCATGTTACTCGTCTTGTAGTGTACTTCCCCAGCATTTCTGGAGGACTCAGGAGGTGTAGGTGCCCCCCTTCAATGTTTTTGTTATTACTCGTCTTAAGTCTTTTGCGGCCTTGAGGTTACCATTCATTCTGAGTGCTTCCAGGGCTAGAGATTTTGCTCTTGATTTGAGAGAGCAGGGGCCCATAGTTGTGGGTCCTGTGACTGCTATGGCAGTCTAATTTTAGTAAAAAGAAGACTCTGCATACATTTTTAGATTGAAAATCGTTTATAACGTTGACAGTGTAAGGTCTGTATTGTCTTCTAATGGTGATTAATACTGTGTTTATTGATTTTAATGGTGGTGCAATATTGAATCATGGCGTGGTTGCTCATTACTAATGTGGTGACAACCTGACTTAGCCAGTAGGCCTGCCTTATTTAAAATGATACCCCATATATGGAGATGTTTTATCTGGTAAAGTTGGAGAGTATAGTGTGTATGGGGTTCAGAACCCACTAGGGATGTAATATGATGTGCAGATTTCTATGTCCATCTACTTGCACACGTTTCTAATTTAATGTGTAGTATTTATTAGTGCTTGTGTAATGTAAGTACTTTACGGTCTTAAAAGAAAAAGTACTCTGGAAATTGAGTGTTGCTGTTGTGTGCCAGTGCATTTGGGTCACTAGCTCCTACCACCTCACCTGAATAGGCCTTGTACTGCTCTGCTTCGCTTTCCTCAGAAAGTCAAGTGCCACAATGGGGTGCTAGGCTCCCAGTCGAAAGACAATAGTGGATTTATCACTTAGGTTGAGCTCTCATCCTTAGAAACCACTAACCCAATTTCTTACAGCAAACATGGGACATTGTTTTATCCACCTGATTCAGTAACATGGGCCACCTTTATTTCGGTGCCCAGGTCTATTTTCTGACCTAGTCAGACCCTGTTTGCAGCTGACCACAAAGCCCAATCAGCGATTGGAATAAAGCAGTGCACAGCGCTAATAGATATGTGTAAATTCCAGGTTTAAAAAAGGCTCAGCAAGAAATGAGACACAGTTTTAGGCAGACCTCCCCAACTGACTCTGAACATTGTACACCATAAAAGTTCTGTGAATTGCTATCACTGCTACAAATTGCTTAATTAAATTCACCACTTGCAATGAGACATTCTTCAATGTCAAGGGTAGATGTGTTGTTACTTACTTAAACTGGTAACCTGGACAAACTTTTTCGGATCCTAGTATGTACTGCTATCCTAACATTATACTCCAACAACTTTGTGGCTAATCTGGCCTTCTTTAACTTGAACATAAATGTGATCCCTTAAAGTATATCTTTTAAAGGTCTATGATACAATATAATCACATAGGGGCTTCCTAACATTCTTGTGCTTCACATCCATGCTCCCCTCTCTTTTCCAGTAATAGAGCAGTGGCGCTCTGTTGGACCAAACGTCCTGGACACAAAACCTATGGTATAATCTTTGCACCCATCTATCTGGCTCAGCACAGCTCCTCATCTGTATGCACTAGCATTAGTTGTGATGTGACTCATTCGTTCCTGGACAAATGTTTGTACGGGAGATGCTTGGGACATTTTTCAAAATATTTTTTCAAAGGCTATTTCTTTCAGCTGATCTCATTCAAACAGGTTTTTTGTAAGCAATAATCTGAAAACTTCTTTTGATTCGTCAAAACCCTTAACCAGTTTTGCATAACATTTTCAGATTGCAAGAAACAATCGCTGCAGGTCCTTATCAAAAGGGGACGTGGCTTCTGTACGGAATATTCCAACCCAGATCTAGGTTTAAAGTCATTGGAAGACAAAACATGTTTTGAATACTCAGTCTCTTTTACTCTAAAAAATACACTTGTCTCAAAATTACCTCCTCGTTCATAACATTTCCACAACTTTTTCAGCTGTTTGATCATGCTGTTGAATTGTGTTTCCAACAATCAAGGTGTCATCTAGAAAGACTAGTGCATTGTTGACTACTTCTAGCAGATCTAAATAACCCTTCAGAACATTGACACAGCTACTGTTAGTCTAAAGAGCATACAACAAAACTGATATGTACTTTTTATGGGTTATGAAACTGTATAGTGACGAGTTTGGTTCTGATACTGTCCTTCAAAAATCTTAAAAATTTTACTAGACCTGCAGGTCTAGTGACTTAAATAATCTACTCAACCTATTTGTAATGCTCTTTACCCATAAACTGGTTTCAAATGATGTGATTGTAGGCAAATATATATAATTCAGAAGAAAAATCCTCAGCACACGTAAATAGTGTCACAGTAATTCTAGGAGTACGCAGTGTGAGCACAAATTGAACACAAGTAAGTGATTTCTTGATCTTTTCTTTATTCTCTGGGTCTTCAGACAGCCGACATGTGTTTCGTTGCTTACAAGGGAAATCGTCCTGCGACTTTATCAAGGCTATATCCTCTTTAGAGAAACCCTTCTTTTGTGGTGATGATTCCAACCCACAAAGGGGTTCAGTATCTTGCGACACCAAATACAGCAGTGCATATATCCAAGGGATCCTATTACATCCCCGCAGTCTCAGATTAGTGATTTGATGTATCCGGTCTCAAAAAGTAGCTACTATTTACGTGTGTTGAGGATTTTTCTTCTGTATGTTTAGTTGGCTCAGGCCGCTATTTTGGGGAGATCACCTTATTGCACTGTTACAAAGATAGATAGCTTTACACCAATACTTGTGCTATTCTCATGAGTGGCGCCATCATTCCTAAATGAAATTTCACTGTCCAGCAGATTCTAAATATTTATAATTCATTGAGCCACCATTTTCTTCATTATCACATGTGAGAGCACCTTCTAATGTGAGAGTTCAGCGTGTTTGCTGTACAAAAACCTCTGTTGTTTGATTTAATAGATTAAAACTTTTTCTCATATATAATACAAATCTAGCAACATATAGGGTACACATGACCCCTGACTTTCCTCTTAGTGCATTCACGGAAACAAAGGAGGAAGGGAGCCCCATAATCCTTCTAGAGCCTAGGCTACACATACATATTCACAAAAAATTGCTCTAGCAAGAACAATTCAAAAGTTTTTTTTAGAGGAAAAGCTTACTATTTGTCGCAGGTAGGGAAGTCAAACTCGCATGTTGTACACAATTATTTAATAATATACCTAAGGAGGATTTGAATCTATTCGCTTATAGAGGGCATTACTGTATAGTAAGTTACAGTGCAGCTATTTTTTTGTCTTTTTTAGTATTCTTTTTAAAGATCAAAATTTTTTGACGAAGTGTAACTTAAAAAATATCATTACATTTATACAATAACACGGTAGAAAGAAAACATAGCATTAGAATAAAAATTAGGGGAACACAAGTAGCCGCAATGGCAGATTATCTGCCCTTATTATGGCACTAATAATATGAGAATAGCGCCTTCCGGTATCAACGTCTAATCTATTTATGACCATCTAATATATGGCTATGAAAATTGCCTCAAATAACATATTTATGGTCACAAACCCAATGGCTTAAATAGATGTTTTTCATTTCTTGAAAGATTGACGTTGAGCGTAGTATTAGTGAGTTTAGTAGCTTAACTCCATATTGCTTTATTTCGAACAGAAGTTCGTTTGAAAAAACAAAAAAAACAAAGGGACCGTTTTCAGGGATGGGGTGAGATTTATGGCTCAGGACAGGGGGGATGGGGGCGTTTTTTTTTAGGCAGGAGCAGGGCTCTCTGCCTCAGGATTGAGGTAGGGAAAGGTGTTGTTTTAGGGGCAGGGCTGGGTTAGTTTTAGGGCTCAGAGTTGGGGTGGGGCTGGGGGGGGTAGGGAGGCAGGGTCTTCCAGAGTAGTTTTTGAGGGAGACCGTAGGGTAGGATGACCAGAATTTTAAAGCCAAAAACCGGGCCTTATCACGAAAATAGAAGGACTATAATTTTACTTCAGGCGAGCGCATAGAATGACAGCGCTCCTCAGCAGAGAGTTACAGGACAGGCAGTAAGAACATACATAAAATGCAATTTTTTTAACTCATTTGCTTGCCTATTAATAAAATTGCTTTCTTGAAACAACTGATAAATATCCCTGCTTTGTCAAACATAAAAAATCACTTCCAGCCGTTTTCAGTCGACCCTTCCTAAAATCTGGGACAGGAGCTACATTTTCTGAAATCTGCCGAGACAGCTGGTGAAAAACTGGGACCGTCCGGGCAAAGCCGGAACGCCTGGTCACCCTAGCTAAGGGTAAAGGGTCTGGGTTGTTTCAAGTAATGCTCGCCTCGCAATGGGAGTGGGCATGGCGGAGACAGACTGTAAAAAAAATGTCTACATGTCTTCCGATCTTGTTTGGGCAGGCAGGCGAGTACTCACCGTTGTACCCAAACCAAAGGTCCGCCCTGCATTAAATCAGGTGGCGGATCTTCATGTTTACAGCAGGTTCACTCAGTCGCTGTTGCGGCGTAGTAAACATCCCACCAACATTCAAATGAGCCGCTAAATTTTGAAATGCTTCAATATTCCCAGGAAAAGTTCAATGTTCTCATTTGTTTTGGTTTGTGAATTAAATTAAGTAGTTTTGTTTTATGTGTACTTGTTACTGTACTTTAATGTATTGTTTTGAGGTTCAAATCATAGATATTGCTTAGGCAGTTGTCTCCAGCTTCCAGTAGTGATCAGTGGGGGTTCACAGAAGTCACAAGATTGAGAACCGCTGATTTACATAACTTCAGGGAAGTCAATCGTTCCACATATCAATATAGTGCCCAATTTCCACTAGAGAAGTACACCAGTCTACACTCAAAGAAATGTCCAGGCTAATGTAACTTGGTAAATTGTGTGTCCTATAATTTTATGCTATGTGAAAATGTATGGGACCTATGGAAAGAGAATTGAATTTTAATTTTAATTTTTACCCTTTGTACTTGAAAACCTTAAAGATATTTAAACAAAGGTCATAAGTAGGACTGGGCCTCTTTTGTTGCCGACGTTCCCTGTTTGGTGGTCAGCTCAGGTCATGCGTGGAGCTGCATGGTTGGTATAGCATCTGGGGCTCCTGTGGGGTGCAAATGGACTTGTTTATGAACATAGGTTTAGGCTTAGTTGCTCAGCAGAGTATTGTACTGGGTCACGGTTAGGGTGCACGCTTGTGCTGAGTGGCCTGCTGCCTTTTACCCTAGCCCTCTTAGGCCCCAATGGCTCATTTGGTGGTGGTTGAGTGGTGATTCATTGCTATTGTTTCTAGATGCTGCTTCCAATAACCTCAGGAAAAACGTGACCTTATATTGTCCTCTGGGGGTCTTATGCGATCACCAGCATGAGATCCCCTTGACTGGTCTTGGTGTGATGATGTATGGTTGTTGGAGAAGCCAGGCTTGGTTAGGATGGACTCCTAGGGCCACAGCTCTCCCATGTGAATTTAGCTTCAGGCTGTTCCTTATGCCTTGGAGGTTGGACGCCCTTTTTTCTCCCTATACATCGGAAATTGGGCACATGTTGATCACACATAAGAGGACTCAAATCATCGCCCCCCCATCTTGTATTTCGGTCACCCAACTCAACTCTGTGCCTTACTGTTTCTGTACTTAGAGACCAGTGATCTACCTTAGAACATCACATCCACCCCAGTCACTCTTTAGTCAGTGGAGTTGTTTCTCTACTTGAATCAAACCGGCTGTTCTGATCTGGCTTGACAGCGCAGCTGTCGCCAGACGTTTGTGTGAAAATCTCCAAGAGAGGAGCTCTTGCTTCACCCACATGTTAGAAGCCCACAGTACAGGATTTGATAAGTTCGCAGTTATGTGCTTTCTCTGCAAAAAGTGCTTATTGCAATGTCATTGGCTCCCATGGGATTTTTCTTCACCCATATGACCACCACATGAAACATAATGACGTAGCATTATCATGGAGGAAGCTCGTCACTAAATGTTTTTTTCCCTCAGAAGTACAGATAAATCCAGTTAGTAGACTTCTTGTGGGCACTGAATCATTGCTTTCCATGATGTGTGCCGAGAGCAGTGCGGAGTGTCTCACAACCCGAACAGCCAAGACTGACCACATCAGCCCGTGCTGTGCTGCATTTCTGGAGCAACGCCACAGTGCAACCTAGGTGTCCTAAAATATAGTTTCTCCAGGCTTTGCACTCTGCAGTGGGGATGGGTATGCTGTCCTCCGTGCAACAGGAGGCGGGATAACGTAGATCATTGGGGAGAAGCCAAGGGTCAAATGCAGATTCAATGGACTGCACACAAACGTGCGGTGCCAATGTTTGAAGGCACTCGCAGTCCGCGGGTAATTTGCAACAGATGGAGGAAGAATCATAATGTGTTATGAAGTACACTGTCATCCCGGGTGAGGTGTCTTGTAAATATGTATAGCAGGTCCCTTCTGGTTCCTGATGGACTCCATAGAAGAATGACATCATTGTTTGGATGTAGTTAATAAAGTTCATGATGCAATTCTTACAGTGAGTTAACGGTTGCATACTGAAGAATAAAGATGTGCACTACAGAGCTCCTTGAGTAGCCTGGTCATTTGTAAGCTGTTGGGTTGTGGTGGACGCTATAACTGGCGATGAGTTAGGGAATCTGCAACCCGAAGTAACTAGTGTGCTCGCCCTGTGAGTACTCCGAGGTCCTGCAAACACTCATGCGTGCCACATGTGCTTCAGTTTAAGTGAAGCAGTTGACGGTTGGTATGTGGAGAGTCAAAGCGCTACTCCAGCCAGCCTAAGGCTTTCCAAAAAGGTGAAGGCCCTACTGAAAGTTCAGTCACAGTCGGCCTAAAACCTATTGGTAAAGCAAAAAGAAGAGATGCTATGCTGCAAGATAGTACAGAGGGAGCATACATTCAGTACGATAGCACCAAAGACAGGGATGACTAGATACAGAGATGCACAGAAGGCCGCGACAGCCATGTGCAGAAAAGCGTCCCAAAAGCAGAATCAACCAGGCGCCACAGAATGCTAAAGGCAGTGAAAACCAGGTACAATCCAGAAGGTTGAGAGTGGTGACAACATGTACAGGAGACAAAATAATTACTCGCCGCCAAAGATGAAAAGGAGACCATACGACATCAGATCGGCTGTGACACTGATGCAAGCACACGGCAGAGGCCTGGAGATGGTATGAATGGAACAGGTTTCAAGCAGGCAGCTCATGACACCAGAGAAAGCCCATCTCTCAACAGCAGGAAGTTCCACAGGTGGTTATGATGCCGCCATGTTCTTGAAGTCACTGCTTCCATTCGATACCACCAAAAACAGAATATTAGGGCCAGATGGACTGCCTGGATTGAAAGATTTGATGATTGCATCAATGCGCTGGAAGAAATAAATAACACAAAGATTATGAAATGCTTAAAGAATCTTTGAGGTGATGGAGGGGAAGAAGCAATAAAGAAAACACCACAAGCTGATGAAACACAGCGTCTGATTAGGTGGCATTCTGAATGAAGTTCAATCCACTGCCCAATGTTGACTATGAAACGTACATCTTCAACCAAGCTAGAGAGCAAGCTGGAGAAATAATGGATTAGTTTGCTGAAAGACTTGAGGCCCTCATCAAGCATTGCAAGTTAATTGAATTCAATGATGAAGAACCCATCCGTCTCAGTCATCGATGATTGCCTTTCCGACTCATTCAGACTATGTATCCTGCACGAGACTCTGTCTGGAGAGAGTGCTGTGAGAGCAGTAGTACGTTCAGATAGAGAAGCTGCTGAAAAGGAAGGTGGAGTAGCCCAGAGTGAATGAGCAGTGAACATGAAAACTAAGCGGAGGCACAAGGTCGAGAGCCATAAAGTAATGTCTCAGAGGAAAAAGAAATTGTGTTTCCGATACGGATTCTCCTTTCTACACGAAGGTTAATGTCCTGCCATTGGTCAAACATGCATAGGTTGCGGGAAAGAGGAACATTTTGTAATGGTTTGCAAAGCGAAAGAGAAAACGGCGTCACGTCGAGGAGCGAAAATGGATGCCAGAAAGTTCCAGAAATCCTCTAGCCACGACCACAAGAAGAAAAGTGGCGACCTCAATTGAAGCAAGTGGAAACAAACTAGGTCAATCGTCCTCAAATTCATTTCCAAATGTTGTTCGTCTTCATTGCTGAGCATCAGTGAAGAAGATGGCTATGTGATGATGGTGTCGACTGGTGAATGAGAGCATGTGGTTTGGTTTAATGCAGAGAAGAGTTCAAGTGAGATCGCCTTGTGAAACAACCATGTTCCTTTGGACATTGCCCCCAAACCACACTAAAGGTGAATGATTGTCCCATACCTTTTATCATCATGAGTGGTGCATCAATACACCTCATCCTGGCAGAGAGTACAACGAACTGTCGCAGGTGCCCTATCTCACACCTTCAAAGACAAAGGTATGCACGTGGGCTGCCTCCATGCCATTGCAAATTCAAAGATCATTTGTAAGAACTATGCGACACAAGAAGACGAAGGTTCAAGAACTGATTCATGTTCTGAAAGGTACTTGGTCAAGTGCATGTTTACTCCGTTTTAGTTCAGCTAATTCAGCCTTTGTTGCCAAATTTTGAAAAAGCAGACAAGTGGGACGGCCCTTGCATGTTTGAAGCAGCTCAACGAAGGTATTACCGCCTAGACACTCTGAGATTCTCTTCTGGCTCAATTTAGAAAGGGTTTAAAAACATGGTGTTTCCCAAAATTCATTTAATAATGTAGCATACTGTTTAGCCCTGTCACACTGTACGGAACCTTTCATTTTCCCTTCCTCCCAGTAATATGATAGCACCAGCATACCGTTTAGGTGACAGCTGCACTTTATAAGTTATATAGAAAAAAAATACCTGCAGAATACAAATTGAGGCAGTCCTCGGACCCTGTGCCTGTAACTTTTCTCTCGGCCTTCGTGTTTAATTAAACAAACTGTTCCTGTTTTCTCTTCAGTTTTTTTAAGAGAATTCTAACTCCAGCAACATTTTGGCAAGCTGATTAGGACCTCGAACCTAAAGGAATTAGACCGCGCCCTGATGGATTCACAATTTTACAACAAGACCAGGTGGGCAACACTGCAATTGATTGGATGTTTTGCTAAATCCTCAATGTGGAGGTTTGTCCTGAAGCAGCCGTCATATAGGGTATGAGACTACATCAGAACCTTAACATAGTCAAAGCATTTGGCGTATGGTTAATTGGGGAGAAGCGTTAAAAGATAATCTAAGCACCCTGCCACTGACAGGATCTGGTGTATTACCCATGTTATATGTCCTACCTGTTTTAGTCATGAGGCAAACCCGCGGAAGTCACCTTTTTTTGATAGTTCAGCAATCTAGGCATGGTAAAATAACTCCCAAAATGCAGATTTTTGTGAAATAGCTACCCTGATTGGGCAGAGTAGCACCTCTGTCTCAAAATGTTTAAGTTCAAGGTTTTCTACGTGCTAAAGTGGTTTCTTGACACTCTTAGTATCTGGAAGGAGTGTGGGAGTTGTTTCTCTTGGACACTGGGTGTTAAACAGGGAGTGAAATTCGGATTGGGGAAATAATTGGACCCAGGAAACTGGGCTTAACTTGTTTGTGGCCAAGGGCGGGAGTCTGTGACTCCAGAGTTATTATGTTAGTGTCTATGACTACTACCTTTGCCAAGGAGCGGATATTTTTCTTTGACTACTACCTTTGTCAAGGAGCGGATATTGGAAGACTATCCAGCTCACTTAGTAACGTGTTCCATGCAAGTCTTCTCTTTTTAGAGGTTAGCATGTCGAGAGAGCATACCTAGTCTTTTTTTGACAAGGTACATTTTCCTGTTAACTAATATTCAATTATATTGTGCATGTGCTTGCTAGTAATTGCAAACTTGTGTTATGTGCAAAAACTGAGATAGTGCAAATGCTATTTTGACATACAGCGTGTCTTCCCTATGTTGCAATACTACGTATGCATTTTAATCCTATTGTATTGAAATGTTCCGTCAAATTGTTTGATGAATTCTTGTAAAAGCACGGAGCTATCAGTATGTAATTTGTAAGAGTGCACCACATATGATTGTCCCTACAATTGTCCTTCAAATTAGCCAAATAAAACCCCCAGAAACATTACTTGAAGCTGTATTTGTACAAAATAATAAATTGCCATGGATTCCCCTTTAAAGCATATGGAAACTAGGTTCCCAAAACAAATAAAGTAACATAATACATTTAATACTTTATGCCAAGAGTGGCCTTTAAACATGCAGACACACACATTTCCCTGGCATCAGGAGGGAACATTGGCACAAACAAAATTGAGCACACAAAAACACATATGAAGACCAAAAATGCAGAGACATGCGAGAGGCATTATTAGAATTATGGCCATCTTCGCAGTGGCTATAACTGATATCCCTATAATACCGTTCACGAACAAACCGTCCGCACCTCCCCACCATATGCAGGGTTGGAAGTCCTCACACTGGCTCCCTCTGCATAAGGGTATTCAAACCCAGCAGTAGTA
Organism: Lissotriton vulgaris; assembly: GCF_964263255.1. Classification (NCBI taxonomy): domain Eukaryota; kingdom Metazoa; phylum Chordata; class Amphibia; order Caudata; family Salamandridae; genus Lissotriton; species Lissotriton vulgaris. The sequence continues at coordinate 858,802,684 of NC_141698.1, forward strand.
GAAACCAACGAGCTCCCCTTATGCCCCCCCCCCCCAAAAAAGGTCAGTAAGCCCTAGAGAACCAAAACCAAGCAAACCCAGACACCTCCAGTGCAAGCCAAGTCCCTAGGGAGGGTCCCCGAAAGCTCGAATCCTCATTCACAACGCTCAACACGTGACCCCTCTTAGGCAATCAAAACCTACACCCCCATCCGTTCAGGCGGGCGCAAACGAGTATCATGTAAGTTTGTGGTGGTTTTCGCTTGCAACTCATCGAGCTCTGGAGAGGAAGGGAGATCAGTTCCCCGGGAACCGATAACTATGGTGTGGCCACAGGGTTTACCGGGTAGCCGAGGAGAAAACAGAGGGACGTAACGGAGATTAATGAAAGGCTACTAGAAGGGCTTAGAGTCACACCGTCCGGTCATCAAAGGAGAATGGGTGACCAAGAAATAATGGATCAGGGCAGCCTGGTGTTTACCCAACCGCGACACAGGAAAAACAAAATGGCACCTTTGCGTGCACCCAAGGAGAGCTGCGGCGAGGATACGCGCTGCTTTTCATGGGTGCATTACAAAGAATGACCTACCCCAAGGTAGATGATGGCAAAAGAGGAAGACAAGACTTTTGTGTACCCGTTTTGCGTTCAGTTAGCAGACTGGACTGAGGAGAGGGACCAATATGACTGGTCCTGACCTAGTGAAGTATCGTTTGAGAATTAGGACATGGCAGTAGTGGAGGACTGCATCAGACATAAAGGAGGAAATCCCAACTGGAAATTCCCTACATGCAGCAATGCCTCGCAAAATGGGAGGGCTATGTTGAGGATAAACCTGTAAAGTCATCCAAATCGAGAATGTGCTCATTACTGCAGAAGGGCGCAGCGAGGGGACATGCATGCCATGGGCCCAGATGGACAAAGAGTGGCTATGAACATAGTTACCGTCATTGCTGGATGGGGCAGAGAAATGGATGACATGCTTTGAGAAGGACTCTGCAGGTATTAAACTAGCGATAGCCGACATTAGGGGCCAGATGTATGACAGAAAATTGCATGAACAAACAGGTTTGTGACCTTTTTGCGCATGCACAAGTCCTCTGGGCCATGAACTAACACTATTTTGCGATTCACAAATAATTTGCGACTCGCAAAATAGTGAATTGCGACTCGCTAATAGGAAGGGGCGTTCCCTTCCTAATATCGACCTCACAAACCATGTACAAATGTTTTGTGACCGCAATTGCGGTCGCAAAACACTCACAATTTACCTCCCTCTTCAGGAGGGTGGTAATGCAATCACAAAATTGAAGGGGTCCCCAGAGGACCATGTCCCCTTTTCAAATGCAGGGGGAAATATTTTTTAGGGGCAGGCAGTGGTCCCAGGGAGCACTACCTGCCCTTAAAAAATGAAATGAAAACGTTTCATTTTTTTTAGGAATCCCTCTTTCCTTTAAGGAAAATCGGCTGCATAAAAAAACTGCTTTATTTAAAAGCAGTCCCAGACATGGAGGTCTGCTGAGCCACCATACCTGGTAGGGCCAGCCATTCTCACTTGGAGTTGCAAATTGCGAGTGCCTCATGAATATTGATGAGGCTTGCAATAAGCGACCCCATTGAGAATCGAAAACCGTATGTCTGACACTGTTGTACATGTTATTTTGCGAGTCGCAAATTGCGACTTGCAAGTGAGCGCAGTATGCGACTCGCAAAATAACATGGTAGTACATCTGGCTCTAAGAGTCTGCAAAACAGCCTAATTGGGGAACAGACCAACACGGTGGTTGCCCAAGTCTGCATTCCAGCAATAAAGCTAACAGAGACCCAGCAGGACTGGACGCATTTAATTTGTACCGTTACCGGATATGCACTGCCCTGAAATAAATATTCCTTGATTGCCCTGATATAGGAGGGCTAATGGCAGAAACCATAAAGTCAGAGGAAAGCATAAACAATTTTCTAAGCAGAATAAGGGCAAGATGGAGACAGGAAACTGGACAGCCGTGGGTCAACACTGGCCCACAAGTCACATTTGTCACCAATATGTTGAGGAAAGGGTTAGCCACCGAGATACACAACAAGCTGGACAGCGTAGTTGGTTTAGATACCAAACCCTAGCAGGAAATACAAGCTGATATACTCCACTACCATACGAAAAAGCAAGAAAAGGATAGAGCGAAGCAGGAGCAGACCCAAAGAGACACGGCAAAATGAGTGGAGCATAAGCTGAAAAAGGCTGCTTTCTAGGAAGTATTGATGGCTGCAGTCGTACAGATGGCGCCTTTCCTAATGGGGGGCTCCTCCGCAAAACTTTAGAAGGTTCTAAACTGGCTCTAGTAGTAGAACCCAGAGAGGTTGGCAACATCCAGACATGAGAGTTCTAAGATTGCCATAGGCAAGGCCACCTACCAGAGATATGCCCCCTGAAGGCATACCATGAGCATCAAAAGCAGCAGGGGTTAGCCAATAATGGCCAGCCACCACAAAACACCACACAACAGGATATGGGTAATGTCCCTCCTCAATACCAAGCGCAGAATAATCAGAATATAGCATACAATCGTCATCCACAAGGAGCTCCGCCAGGCGGACACAATCTCAGCAGGGATCAAGTAATTGTGCGAGCATGTGGCAACAACAACCACATATGGAGAACCCAGCATAGCAAGGGCCGCGGCTCAACCCCAGCAAGGAGGGGTAACAGCGTGGGGAGGTAGCACCTGCAAGCAAGCACAGAGCCAGAATGTGCAATATAATTGACCCCCTAGCAAATGAAGACAGGTAATAGCAATCAACCAGCATCTCCCTACCCTCTCCCCCTAAAACTGTACCAGATCATGATCCACACTAACATTTGACATTAGGAGTCCTAAAATAGTAGTTACTTGCTCCCAGAAATTCACGGATGCTGGTGGATATGCTGTTCGGGTGCTCACACTTAGTTTGTCATCAATGATGACTCCACCAGAGCACAGAATAATCAGGTTGCCTAAAGTGCGCACGGGAACTAGACCCCACTCTGCTGCTGATCCCCTAGGGCGGGTAGGCTTCCCAATCATCAGGCCAGAAGTACCCCATTTTCGGGCATTAGGCTCATGCTTGGAGTTTCTTTCATGGCTTGTAGTCTCAATAGTAACCCCAAAAATGATCTAGAAGCCCCCAAAATCAATGGAGGCCTCCTTCTTTTTTTTTTTTTCCTTTTTTTTTTAGTTTTAAAGTGAAGCATCCCTTGGCGACAGGAACAAGGTTCTTTCTCCGAGGCGATAAGTCCAAAAAACTCCACAGCACACATGCAGATTCAACGAGCTACGAGGCCTATGCTTAGTGACTAGTTTAGAATCTGGTTGGGTGTTCTCTAGGGTGACCAGGCATCCAGGATTTGCTGAGGCAGTCCTGGTTGTTCACCAGATGCCACAGCTGATTTTTACACTTTTGGTCTGGTCCGGGTGTTCCCTGTGGGTCGACTACAGTCAGTGTAGATGTGATTTACATGTATAATATTGGGTACCAGAGTCAATTTTAAAATTCCAACCTCCCCCGCAGTGCCTCATCTGTATTTCTATACTGATGGGACCTGCCGCTCTATGCCCCTATGATCCTGTTAAATTAGTCCTTCTATTGTTCATTTTCTAGTTTTTTTCCTCGCAATGTCGAAATGTGTGGCTTCCAAAATGTGGTCACCCTAACTTTCACCCTTCTGTAGATCGACAAGATATGCACCAGTTGGTTAGGCAACGCATGACTGTAGAGACCCCAGCCAAATGCCAGAGACAGCTGGCCCACCAGAAACGCTGATAGGAAGCAGGGTGTGGTCCGAGGGAAGGGGGCGTCCGTGATGGAGGATTCCAAGCCTTTACTCTGGCTCCATGCGACATGCAGAGTATAGGGTGCGCTCTTCTCTAGTTCAAGAATAGTCACTCATGGGGCTCCAACCTGGCACACTTTTCAGGCAAAGACATTTGGCCCTGACATCAGACTCCATGAAGTAGGGGAGAGAGCCAAAGAGCAGTCTCCGACCCTCTCTTCGCAGGGCATGGCAAACAGTGGATTACGTGAGACTCACGGAAACTCCCAAACCTAAAAAAAAAACAGCTGCAGCTAGCCCTGAAAGAAGGTTCCAGATGTTGCCCAAAAAGAAGGTTCCAGAAGTTTCTCCTCCCCAACCCAAAACGCAGTCAAAGATTTAGGGGTTCTGATTGATACGGCCTTCTCTTTTGAGCCTCATGCAAAGAAAGTGGTTGGTACCTGTTTTGGCCTCTTACGCAGCCTAAAACCTATTCTGGGGTTCTTTGGTGCTCCTACCCATCAACTGATAGTGCAATCCATTGTCCAGTCCCGCCTAGATTACTGCAGTGGTCTCCTGCTCGGCGTAAATAAAACATTCACTACAAGACTCCAACGAGTACAGAATGTAGCTGCACATGCCCTACATAGGCAGTGCCATAACTCCAATCTCCTTCATCGTTTTCATTGGCTGCCAATTAAACAGAAAGTCCAGTTTAACCCCTTCTGTGCGGCCCCGATTCCCCCCCCGGTGCTGAGCCCTAATGAAAACGCGCGTGGTCATGACGGAACGGTTCCGTCATAAGCACAGCTCGACCGATGCTCATGACGGAACCGTTCCATCATGAGCATGGAAGGGGTTAAAAACCTCTGCACCACACACAAGATTTTTCACACCCAGGGTCCCCAAATCTTGCAGGAACTTTGCACTGCCTATGTTCCAATGCGAGCATTTTGCTCCGCTGACCACCATCTGCTGTGCATTCCACGGGTTCACCGATGTAGAGCAGGGGGTCGTTCTTTCAAAGCCCAGGCCCCTGCACTATGGAATTCTATCCCACTGGCTGCCTGCAGCACTCACGATCAGTGGGCATTCAGGAAACTGATTAAAACTTGGCTTTTCTCATCCATCTAGCGGCATTTCTTCTGGTCACACGTACTCTAGCTCTGGGACGTCCTGTTGCTAGGGCAGCCATGCGCTTTATAAATGACACTAAGATAACATAACAGATACCAAGACGGGGTCAAATTCGGCCAAAGCTTGGTAACTAATCCACAAGGGAGGGCCTTGTGACACACTGCGTGCCAGGAACAGGGGGATTCACAAACAGTGTTCCCTAGGCATGTGGCAAACGCCCAGCCACACCGAAAGGTAGCATGCCCCCTCTTCCCACATTTCTGCGCAGAGGTAGCCCCAGGCATGAAAATTGTATGAGGTAAGGGGGTAGGAGCTGCACAGCAACAGCGCTCGAATGCAGACACAGACGAGGCTATTTTGAAAATTTGTAACTCCCATAGAGTCCCGGACCAGAAGCCAGAATATTACTTAATGCTGAACGGACCTACCCAGAGCTAAATTCTGAAAATTTCAGAGAAACACCTTGTTAGAATTAGTAAAGGGGCTCAACAGCTTATTAAAAATAAGGTCCATCCTATTGATGAATGTTTTTAGAAATAACCCTTCCTCTTCTAACCACTAAGAATGTATTCAAGAGAGGTCACCTTCCAACACCTCACCGATAGTGATTGGTAGGTTATGGGAGAACTCCCCGAATGCAAAATACAGGTTCTCCAACCATTGAGAACTTAGCATATGTATTAAAACCGAGTTAACGAGTAACTAAGTTCTGTCAAAACAGGAAGCTGCAAGGACAATGAAGTGCACCTACGCTGACTTGGTATCCACTTCCACAACTTAAAGAAAAAGAACATTGTTGAACTCCCATCAGTAGAAGGAGGAAAACCCTATGGGCCCTCAAAGAGGAGGTCTGCCTAACACCTGCGGCCCTCATGGAGGAGGAGAAAAGGGCATGGGGGATGCCATTTCAATGTACGGTCGGGCACTTCCATGACAACATCATCTCTGGACAAGAAACTATGCACTACTATGAAATGGTCAGAAAGAACAAAGCCAGCGGAGGAGCGCAGCCGGCCCCCAGGGGACACATACCAAGACCTAACATGTCACATTAAAAGTTGGGTATGATTGTTTGGTTGAGACAGCCCACAACTTGCCGCACCCGCTGCGCGGGTGCCGCTTCGCGTTTTGGACTCGGGTGAGGTGTTGGACATCAAAGAGCTGCTGTCACTCTCCTTCCTGTCTCTGGGTTGAGGAGGGCATCAGGAGGGTTGTGTTGAACGCTGCAGGGACTCCAACTACTAGGAGCCCCTGCTTCACCTGTACCACCTGGTCTGCGTTCGCTGGTCAGCCCGCCCCCTGGACAGAGCGTGTATTAAACCTCGCACCTCCGTGCACTTGTTGGAAATCAACTGACCTTGTTTGTACCTGTAGAGGAGCGCCGCCACTGTTTTGTTGCCCAAGGAGGAGATGGCCCACAACTTGCCGCACCCGCTGCGCGGGTGGACTCGGGTGAGGTGTTGGACATCAGAGAGCTGCTGTCGCTCTCCTTCTTGTCTGGGGGTTGAGGAGGGCATCAGGAAGGCTGCGTCGAATGCTGCAGGGACTCCAACTACCAGGAGCCCCTGCTTCACCTGTACCACCTGGTCCGCGTTCGCTGGTCAGTCCCGCCCCCTGGACAGAGCGTGCTCTATTTATTAGTTCCGGGCCACCGCTGCGCGGGTGAGTCCCGGGAGAGTCCCGGGACAAGTGCGGGCCGTCTGTGGCCGTCTGGGCCCGGACAAGGCTGGGCTGGGCCACCCCTCTTTCATCCTGACACTCGTTAGTTCCTCTGTGGACTCATTAGTAAGAACTGTTGTGAACATTATTTCAATAGCTTGTTATTGCACTATACAGTGGATATCTTACAATAAGCTCAAAACCTAGTCTGGGTGGGAAACAGGTAGTGGGGGGCTCATCCACCCCCTTCAAAGGGACCCTAGATAATTACATCACTATAGTTGTGACAGTTGTAGAACGAGAGATAGAGCAGGTTGAACGGCGCATATCAGCAGAATGGCAGAATAAACGTTCGTCCTTAGGCGTTCAGAATGCCGTATCCCCAACTGTGCCTAACGCTGCCTCTGCTTTATCAATGGCTATTGGTATTCCGCCCCAACTCCAAGATCTATCTCAAGCTAGTCTGGGGGTCTGCAATTTTACCAACATTACAATTGACTCCCCCACGGATAGTTCCTTGGAAGAACAACCTCCAGTTATAAATGTTAGCACTGGAACACCTGCGCCATCTCTCCCCGGAAAAAGGAAACTGGGTTTAAACAAACAAAAAGGTTTGTGAGCAAAAAACCTTAAACCCACACTACCCACCAAAATCCCTAGTATTGATCCACATAGTAAAATCGATCAAAATTCTCTGCAGGCCCTTTCTCCGGATGATCTTCTTAGAAATATAGAGCAGCTGTTAAAATCTTTATTGCTCCCTCTTGTAGAAAGGGTCAAGCGAATAGCAGATCAACTTGGATCAGTTCAAGCCACTGGTATCTCGAATATGAATTTACTTAAAGAATAATCTATAATTAGACATTCTTCGAACACTCCTGTACCAGCAGAAAAGCCTAAACCCAGCGAGTGGCAGTCTAGGGGCAAGCCCCAATCAATCGCCAAAGATACTCCTGTCACTAGCCAGCCTATCAAGCCACCCCCACCTATTTCTAAGCTAGGAGAAACCCGGGACTTAGAGTCATCTTGTAACAAGAGTCAAACAAATGATAACCTTGGGGGGAGGCGAATGGCGATTAAATACCCAAGAGGGAATGTGCAGCATGTAAATCTTCCACCCGAATCAGAACCTTATGTAATTGTACTAACTGGGGTCTCAGAATTAAAGCCAGGGCAATTCGAAAATTATAAGGTCCTGAAAAACAAGGTCACTCACTGGCTAAGCGTTAATGGGCCACTACCCGCAAGCATTGATGGAAACATTTTGAATGCCAGGAGGTTACCATGGTTGGGTCAAAGACCCAAGGATATACCAGGGGACAGCGTAATCATAAACTTTAAAGATTACAAGGCCACAAATTTCATTCGAGATTGGTACAGCGATAGCTATGAGGGAGGTATATCAACAAGATCACGAAGTTACTTCTACCCAAGAGCCTTGGTTGAAACTCACAACCCTATGAACCCTAAGAGTAACTTGGGCCCAGTTTTCAATATTGCTACCTCCGATCGTTTTGTGGGTCTCTCGTCTTTAGAGGAGGTAGACTGACTTACAGACGAGCCAGATAAGATCCAAAAGGCCTATGTAATTCCAACTAACATAGGCATTGAGAATGTAGTTTATAATGTCCAGAGGACTGAGCCGCAGACCAGGTGCACTGTAAGCCACATGGAATCAGAGGAGGTGACGCTCATTAATGAAGTGCTAGCAGGGCCTTTGGAGGAAACCTCTAGCACCGTGCAGAATAGTTTCTGTATAGTCGATGATGTATCTGCCCCACAAGTAATTCATGAGGGAGCTGATGCAAATTCCACTGTAATAAATTTGCTTTCATGGAACATAGCGGGACTTTAAAAAAAAAATGGCCATCCCAGAATGGAATACATTTATTGATGTATATAAGATTTGCATGTTCCAAGAAACATGGAGTACGATCCCACTCTATAAAAATGGGTATGCCACTTATTTCATCCCGGCAGCCTCGGTAGGAAGGGGTCGCCTATCTGGTGGCCTCCACACATGGATTAATGTGGCATTGAATTGCGCTGTTACTCTGCATAATTTACCTTCAGCAGAGATACTACATATATCTCTCAATGGCTCACATGTGGGAAATTCTATGGAACTATTCTGTGTATATGCTAGAGGTGCCCCTGGATGTCAAATCTCACCCACACTAGAATTACTAGACGCAGCACTAACAACTGTTTCTCCCCTGTCCAATGTAATCTTTGGGGGAGATCTTAACTGCACATATGAACCCCTATCTGAAGAAGACCTCCTTGGCTTTAGCGCAGAAGATAGGAGGCTATCTATTCCTCTTTTAAATCTGGCACCCATTAAGAAATGGTCAGCTAGAGCAATTCAAATAAACGCATTGACACTAGAACATAATCTGAGTGCACTAAATGGGAGGACTATTTCAGACCCCAATGGGGCAATGACATATAGCAGACTAAGTTGCCCGTCACATATTAATTATATTTTACTTGGCACCCGTTCATGGGACAGACTAGTGGATATGGAGGTTGGGAAAACCCAGGATAGAGACCATAACCCACTCTGTATGAAATTTAGATGGGGGAGTGAGAAAGAAATAAGGAGCGGCCCTTTAATGGTTGCAAAAGAAGTAATTCCCTCCAATTGCAACCGTAAGTTAAAATGGAATAGGGTAATGTGCGAAAAGGAGAAATTGAATAGTATTAAAGAGCTTGTGTGAGCAGAGACTAGAGACCTTTCACCCCTTATGACTCATGCACAGAGTAATGGCCAAGCTCTATTCTAATTGACTCCTACAAGAACCTAATAGAGAAATTTTGGTGGTTTTTTACTATTAGGGAAATTAGGGGGCCTACAATGAGGAAAAAAAACGAATGAATGGTACCCCATGGTATACAGCGGAATGTAGGGAAAAGAGAAAGGCTATAACGACCTCCATTAGGAGAAAGGATGCGATATTAGTGAGGTTAGCTACAAAAGAGTATAATATTTGCATTAAATTGGCCAAAAGGGAGTGGGAGGAAGAACATTGGCAGCAATTGAAGCAAGCGGCCAATTTGAAGGACTCAACTGTGTTTTGGAACTTGATAAATAAATTAGACAGAAGGGGAGTAGAGCCCGTACTTAATCACATAACGGAGCACCAGTGGTATACCCACTTCTTTAAATTGTATTGTGGTGAAGTAGCTATGGATCAACCATTATGGGCATCTACCGAGCTCTCTCTCGAGAACCGATCACATTTAGACCCCTTTACTGCCAGGGAAGTGCATAATGCTATTATAAAGATATCCCCTGGCAAAGCTGCGGGGCCTGATGGGTTACCAGGCGACCTACTTTTGAATGACCCCATGTTGTGGTCCGACTTCATCGCCCTCCTAATGAATTTGATTCTTCATGGACATCCGGTCCCTGAATCATGGAAGGGTGCTGAAGTAGTGACCATATACAAGGGAGGACCCTGCCAACTACAGACCAATAAGTCTAATTGACACCATCCAGAAAGTAGTTGGCAGGGTCATTGTCATTAGAATAGGGTCCTTTTTTGCAAAAACAACAGGTGATGGACCGAATGAGGATCAATGTCACACATTCAACCCAGTCAAAAGATCTGGGTCCTAATCCATCGTTTTTTTGCACTCCACACCACCCTGGGTTAGACAATGGCGATATGCAAATCAGCTCTGACCCTGTGCCCCATGGGAACAGTCCAGTCCGAACTACAAAAGCCATGTCCTTCCCAGAACGGAATCAAGCATCCGAGGACCGGACCGGTTTCGAGGTAACACCTCTCATCAGCCCGGCTAGCTTGACTCCAGTGGTGTGGAGTGCCTGGGACCCACGTCTGGGCATCCCCAGTACACTTATAGCGAGTTTGCAAAAACAACAGGTGATGGACCGAATGAGGATCAATGTCACACATTCAACCCAGTCAAAAGATCTGGGTCCTAATCCATCGTTTTTTTGCACTCCACACCACCCTGGGTTAGACAATGGCGATATGCAAATCAGCTCTGACCCTGTGCCCCATGGGAACAGTCCAGTCCGAACTACAAAAGCCATGTCCTTCCCAGAACGGAATCAAGCATCCGAGGACCGGACCGGTTTCGAGGTAACACCTCTCATCAGCCCGGCTAGCTTGACTCCAGTGGTGTGGAGTGCCTGGGACCCACGTCTGGGCATCCCCAGTACACTTATAGCGAGTTTGCAAAAACAACAGGTGATGGACCGAATGAGGATCAATGTCACACATTCAACCCAGTCAAAAGATCTGGGTCCTAATCCATCGTTTTTTTGCACTCCACACCACCCTGGGTTAGACAATGGCGATATGCAAATCAGCTCTGACCCTGTGCCCCATGGGAACAGTCCAGTCCGAACTACAAAAGCCATGTCCTTCCCAGAACGGAATCAAGCATCCGAGGACCGGACCGGTTTCGAGGTAACACCTCTCATCAGCCCGGCTAGCTTGACTCCAGTGGTGTGGAGTGCCTGGGACCCACGTCTGGGCATCCCCAGTACACTTATAGCGAGTTTGCAAAAACAGGTGATGGACCGAATGAGGATCAATGTCACACATTCAACCCAGTCAAAAGATCTGGGTCCTAATCCATCTTTTTTTGCACTCCACACCACCCTGGGTTAGACAATGGCGATATGCAAATCAGCTCTGACCCTGTGCCCCATGGGAACAGTCCAGTCCGAACTACAAAAGCCATGTCCTTCCCAGAACGGAATCAAGCATCCGAGGACCGGACCGGTTTCGAGGTAACACCTCTCATCAGCCCGGCTAGCTTGACTCCAGTGGTGTGGAGTGCCTGGGACCCACGTCTGGGCATCCCCAGTACACTTATAGCGAGTTTGCAAAAACAACAGGTGATGGACCGAATGAGGATCAATGTCACACATTCAACCCAGTCAAAAGATCTGGGTCCTAATCCATCGTTTTTTTGCACTCCACACCACCCTGGGTTAGACAATGGCGATATGCAAATCAGCTCTGACCCTGTGCCCCATGGGAACAGTCCAGTCCGAACTACAAAAGCCATGTCCTTCCCAGAACGGAATCAAGCATCCGAGGACCGGACCGGTTTCGAGGTAACACCTCTCATCAGCCCGGCTAGCTTGACTCCAGTGGTGTGGAGTGCCTGGGACCCACGTCTGGGCATCCCCAGTACACTTATAGCGAGTTTGCAAAAACAACAGGTGATGGACCGAATGAGGATCAAGGTCACACATTCAACCCAGTCAAAAGATCTGGGTCCTAATCCATCGTTTTTTTGCACTCCACACCACCCTGGGTTAGACAATGGCGATATGCAAATCAGCTCTGACCCTGTGCCCCATGGGAACAGTCCAGTCCGAACTACAAAAGCCATGTCCTTCCCAGAACGGAATCAAGCATCCGAGGACCGGACCGGTTTCGAGGTAACATGTTGTACTCAAAGAGAAGCCGGAACTGTAGGTTCTTAAGTTACTTTATTAAGATGTTAAGTTAAGATGATAACCCCATCAGGAGCAGCTGTCCTGCTGCTCAGCCCTCACTCAACTGACATTCATAACATACTAACATTCCACTCATCCAACATTCTACAACACATGCATTCTAGCTGAGCAGCAGGGAGACTCAAGATACAACATATCTCCCTTCGTTATAGGGGAAGGAATTGCATAGTGAACAAATAAGATAATGACCACATGTTAAGTACACGTAGTCACAAACTTAAAACAATGCACAAATAAAACATATGCAAATATGCAACACCATTCTACCAATGAACTTACAAATAAGATACATCCTGAATCGCTATACCACGATTCACCAACATCAAACGAAAACAATCCGAGGTACTATGTAACGCCTCATCTCACACACCACAGTCTGAGTAGAACGTCACGAAAGATCCCTGAATTAAAGCGCTATCCATCATCATACACCATCAATCCGAAATGCCACACACCATACCAGTTGGCCAGACCAGAACAACATGTAGCACTCACACAAACAAACCATAGCACGAAATAACAGGAATCAACGTGTACACTACAGACAAATGAACAAGCCCTTACAAAACTCATTCACACACCAGATCGAGCACTTGCATAACTCAACCATAACCAGAACAAGCACTTACATAACTCATTCTCACACAAATGAACAAGCCCTTACATAACTCATTCACACACCAGATCGAGCACTTACATAACTCAATCATAACCAGAACGAGCACTTACATAACTCATTCGTACACCAGAATGAGCACTTACATAACCCATTCCTACACCAGAACGAGCACTTACATAACTCATTCTTACACAAATGAACAAGCCCTTACATAACTCATTCATACACCCGATCGAGCACTTACATAACTCAATCATAACCAGAACGAGCACTTACGTAACTCATTCGTACACCAGAATGAGCACTTACATAACCCATTCCTACACTTGAACGAGCACTTACATAACTCATTCTCACACAAATGAACAAGCACTTACATAACTCATTCATACACCACATACTACGTAACCACTGCCAACATGAGTTAATGTGTCGCCTAACAACTGAGCACGACACACACACAACACTAATTGTGTAACAACTCCTAGTGAACGATCACCAACACCAACAAAGCCCTCTAACAACCAAGTGGCAACACCCAATGTGAAACAACCAGTACTCACACAGAAAACAAAAAAAAATGAAACATTCCCTAGATCTCCACTCACTCACAACAGCAAACTACACCCATCCTCAAGCAGTCTAAGCATTGCACCAAACGAGTCCAAAGACAAGCTTATGAAACATTGCAACCAAAATATACGTCAAATTCAGCAATAATTGACACGTCAAAGTGTCCCCAGCGTAGATCTTCTTCATCGCTTTGAAAGTATAGTTGTCCATCGCAGTCCCTCTAATATTTCTGCACTTCACTTATTAAACTAAGACTTCAATATTCCGTTATTCCGTTACACACCACTGTCATTCTCAGAGATAAGAAGCTGCAGAACGCGTTGCTCCACTTACTACCGCTTCAGTTGCCGGTTCCATAATCCGTTACACACCCCTGTCATTCTCAGAGATATGATGTCTTTCACTAAGAAGCTGCAGAACGCGTTGCTCCCCTTACTACCGCTTCAGTTGCCGGGTTTTCCTTCTCTGAGACATGCTGCTCCGGGAAGTCTCTGTAAGACGTGACGCGATGTTCCTCAGAGACGCGTTGCTTGGGAACGAAAATGTTTCCCAAGATGGCTGTGAGGTAGCATCATTGCATCACTGCCGTTTCCTGCCGTGACGCCTGCTTCCTGCTCTCGACCTGATCACAATGCCGATGGCTCGATTCGAAAAATAAGATGGAGAAGATTCCAACGGTGAGTCAAGCTCGCGCTACTCTGCTCGAGCCACAGTTTTCCTTATTTTCAAATGATGCCTTTGGTTGATGTCAGCGTTTCCACCACACAAGCTACACTTCCAATTAACTTCCAAAACGGCTTTTCCTCACATTTCCTGTGCAAATACATGCCGGTCACACTTGATGTCAATACTTCTCCAGATATGGGGTCAAACACATACAACGCTGGACACCAACCGCCGTCACATCACCAGCTGATCACAGTAATAGTCATTTCACAGTTTCATTTCCGATTTTAGGTGTTACAGCGCTAGTCTCTTCTGCTTTCTCAAAATAAGAATATTTCCCTTTTAAACGTTCACAGCGCTAAAAACGTTCACAGCGCTAATCTCTGGAGGCTCTTTCTTCATTACTGCTAAAGTTTTTTTTTTTACAGTTACAGCGCTAGTTCTGCCTCCATTTAACAGTAACAGAGCAGTTCCTTTTTTTTTTTTAACTGTTACAGCGCAAATCACTTCAGGCTTTTATTAACAGAACAGCGCTAAACACTTCTTCCTTGCTACAATTTTTATCAGGTACAGCGCTAGTCCTTTCTGCTTTGCTAGGAAGTTTTAACCAGGTAACCATGCAGATCACAACGATACAAGATTTTCTCTTAACAGTCTGGCAAATCTTGATTTCAGGGCGACCGATGTAGAGGTCACTGATGGGGTTAATCTGCCAGTCAACGTTACATACACACTTTACATCCAGACTAAAAGTGTTTTACCTTAGTGTTTCTTTTGTCTTCTTCAACAGTACTTGCATGTTACCGGTTCTTTATCCTTTTCCTTAGCTCCTTGGTCACGATGAAGTTTTCTTTATACAGTCTTTTTTTTTTTTTTAAGTACCTTATCCTTCTTTCCTTGGTCAGAATGAAGTTTTCAAATAATATTTTTCCTTTGCACGCGTTGATTCTCTTCCAGTAAAGTCCCCAAATGTCGCCAAAATGTTGTACTCAAAAGGAAGCTGGAACAGTAGGTTCTTTAAGTTACTTTATTAAGATGTTAAGTTAAGATGATAACCCCATCAGGAGCAGCTGTCCTGCTGCTCAGCCCTCACTCAACTGACATTCATAACATACTAACATTCCACTCATCCAACATTCTACAACACATGCATTCTAGCTGAGCAGCAGGGAGACTCAAGATACAACATAACACCTCTCATCAGCCCGGCTAGCTTGACTCCAGTGGTGTGGAGTGCCTGGGACCCACGTCTGGGCATCCCTAGTACACTTATAGCGAGTTTGCAAAAACAACAGGTGATGGACCGAATGAGGATCAATGTTTTTGCAAACTCGCTATAAGTGTACTGGGGATGCCCAGACGTGGGTCCCAGGCACTCCACACCACTGGAGTCAAGCTAGCCGGGCTGATGAGAGGTGTTACCTCGAAACCGGTCCGGTCCTCGGATGCTTGATTCCGTTCTGGGAAGGACATGGCTTTTGTAGTTCGGACTGGACTGTTCCCATGGGGCACAGGGTCAGAGCTGATTTGCATATCGCCATTGTCTAACCCAGGGTGGTGTGGAGTGCAAAAAAACGATGGATTAGGACCCAGATCTTTTGACTGGGTTGAATGTGTGACATTGATCCTCATTCGGTCCATCACCTGTTGTTTTTGCAAACTCGCTATAAGTGTACTGGGGATGCCCAGACGTGGGTCCCAGGCACTCCACACCACTGGAGTCAAGCTAGCCGGGCTGATGAGAGGTGTTACCTCGAAACCGGTCCGGTCCTCGGATGCTTGATTCCGTTCTGGGAAGGACATGGCTTTTGTAGTTCGGACTGGACTGTTCCCATGGGGCACAGGGTCAGAGCTGATTTGCATATCGCCATTGTCTAACCCAGGGTGGTGTGGAGTGCAAAAAAACGATGGATTAGGACCCAGATCTTTTGACTGGGTTGAATGTGTGACATTGATCCTCATTCGGTCCATCACCTGTTGTTTTTGCAAACTCGCTATAAGTGTACTGGGGATGCCCAGACGTGGGTCCCAGGCACTCCACACCACTGGAGTCAAGCTAGCCGGGCTGATGAGAGGTGTTACCTCGAAACCGGTCCGGTCCTCGGATGCTTGATTCCGTTCTGGGAAGGACATGGCTTTTGTAGTTCGGACTGGACTGTTCCCATGGGGCACAGGGTCAGAGCTGATTTGCATATCGCCATTGTCTAACCCAGGGTGGTGTGGAGTGCAAAAAAACGATGGATTAGGACCCAGATCTTTTGACTGGGTTGAATGTGTGACATTGATCCTCATTCGGTCCATCGCCTGTTGTTTTTGCAAACTCGCTAATAGGGTCCTGGCGCAAGGAGGGTAATATTCTGACCCATTTCCAGGCGGGATTTCGCCAAAATGTAGGCACGATGGATCAGGTTTTCAGGTTTTGTGCGATATACTGGAAAACTGTGTCCATCGCTAAGGGCAGCCTATATTTGGCCTTTATTGATTTATAAACCGCGTTTGATGTGGTCCCCCGCGATAAACTCTGGAAGGTGCTGCTAGACATGGGGTTTCCGTGTTATCTTCTGGAGTTTATTGTAAGGCTCCATCAGGATAATTACGCAAGAATCCTCTGGGGGACCCAAGGACCGCTAACAGGGAGGGTGCCTGTGAACAGGGGGGTCCGCCAGGGCTGTGGGATGGCTCCGACATTGTTCTCTCTCTTTATTAATGGGGTGGTAGCCCATCTGAGGGAGGACCTTGCGGATGCCCCAGTACTGGCGGGGGAGAAAACATCTACCCTCCTTCTTGCAGATGACACCCTCCTGATGTCCAAAATCCCTACGGGTCTCCAGAAATTGCTGGATAGGTTTAGCCTGTTTTGTGATGAGCGGGGGCTAACTATAAACATCAACAAAACTAAGTTAATGGTGTTATCTTCCCAAAATAAAGCTAGGAGAGTATATATAACCCTTAATGGGTCCCCGTTAGAGGTGGTGGAGGAATTTGACTACCTGGGAGTCAGGATTAACGGCAGAATTAAATGTGACTCCCACGTGGCCAAAATGCTACTAAACCTCAAAAGAACCTCTGGAGCAATTCTGAGGAATCAGCGCATGTCAGTTAGTAGGCCCATAGCTCTGGCTCTAGCCGTCTATGAAGGCAAGGCGCTAGCCTCAGCGGTCTACGGTTCTGAACTATGGAGCTGTGAAAGCATTAACGACCTGACAAGAGCTGAGAACAAGTTTGTTAGGGACTTTGTTTCCCTTCCTCAGTCAACACCTTTGAAACCCCTTTTTAATGATACAGGTAAACGCCCAATTGCTGACATAATACGCCTCCGACCCTTGCTGTTCGGGGTGGGCCTGAGAAGGACACCAGAACTGGAAAACTATGCTAAGGTCTTGGATGAATTAATTACCTTGAATAGCTCAAACAAGATACAGTGGCTTAATAAACTAAGGCAGCTGCTTGTGAGCTTGGGATTGGGCGAATTTTGGGATTCCCAGTCATCCCCCCCCCCCTCCCACAAGCAAATTGTCAAAAAAATCTACTGGGAGTGGGTACAGGCTGTGGATCTAAAGAGCACTAAGTGGGGGGTGCTTACTACCAAATTCTTGGAACATAAACCCACTAGAAAGTTAGAGCCCTTTCTAGACTTTATTCGAGTCCCGAGAGATAGATCCCTCTATCTGAAAATGAGATACGGCATACTCCCTCTTAATAAATTTATAGAGGGGTGGAAAAGATTGAGGGACCAGTGCTTCACCTGCCCAGGATGCCCATGTGTGAAGGAATCCCTATTCCACTTCCTGTTCGGTTGTAAGGCATACAAGAAGCCATGAACAAGGTGGCTAAAACCAGTATGCAGGGAGTTGGGCGTTAGAGATTTTAGGATTGCCCTACGCATCCTTTTAACAGATACTTCGTGTCTGTATATTGTATTTGGGGTTGCAAGGTTTCTTGCCAGTGTTTGGTGTATTCGCACAAGGCTGCTAAATGGAAACCAAAACTAGATCATGCCTAATTTTTTTTAATTTATACATACATTACTGCGGCTGCGTTTTACCCTTTTGTAACTACTCTTCTTAAATTGTACATAGTGTTTTATCGTTTTTATGTAAAGAATTAGTCAGAATATTTTTAAGTAACATTTTATGTCTGGAAATGCTTAAATGTTTGTACTTTTATGATATGAATATATCCAATAAAGTATTTCAATCAAGTTTGGTTGGGTATTATCTGCCTGGTATGGGTAGTCCCACACTTGTTTAATGTTGAGTAACTGCAGAGTAAAAAGAAATTCAATAAAAGGTTACCACAGTGCCTGCGTAGGCATCTCTCATGTGTCACCTACAGCTACACTAAGCAGAGCACCAGCATCCCACATGCACTACACAGCGCCCTCCTACATAACACCTGGTATCAGCACATCACTACAGTCTGCTTCAAATCATCAGCCAGTTCATGTTACGTCTGTTCATTAATGCCACATGCCGTGGGCGAAAACAGGCTTTACTTGGCCCGAGAAGTAGCCCGGAGAAAGCAAAATGCCTTAAACACCCATCTCTATGCAGAATAAGGGTCAAGAGCCAACTCAACAAGGTAGAACCACACAGGGTGGTAGTAAACTTAACCCAATATGATAACAACCCTTTATTCATTCTGATTGAACCCACTGATATCCAAACCAAGCTAGACCGGATGTTTAGAAAAAGCCAAATAGGGAAAGATATCACACTTTTGGAAGGACAACCCCTAATTGTACAGAAACTAACCATGTACTCCTTCTGTTTTAGAGGAAAAGGAACGCTTGCGATGGGCATGAATATTAACTGATGACTGATCCTATATATCCGAGAAATGCAATGAGGCACCTCCACACTGATGGATTTCTACTGGCAGTGCAGCGAGTATGCCTACCTTGCAGCGCCAAGTTCATGAGAAGAGAGCCACAGACTATATTGGCTGGGCTCAATTCAAAGACATTCCAGAAGAATTCAGACTGCTCAGGGAAGCACAGCTGTCAGCTGGGAAGTCAATACCCTCCTTCAGCCTGCTGAGAAAAGCTGGCTTCAAAGCACTGGGTGGGAGACGCTCAAAATGATGAGCAGCACTGAGCTCGATCTCAATTCGATCAAGTAAGAAATGTGAGCACTCAGCCTCCAGTTATGCAGCACTGATATGTATAGGACTAAACGACCTCAATAGAGGGAGGGTTATGTGTCAAGATTGTGTCACCTTCAGCACATTCATCCCAGTAAATGATGTGGACAGTGGAACACTGACACTTGCCCTCCAAGCACTGCACAATTACAAAGAGACATGTGCAAAGGACGGACCCCTGAGCAGGAGTGTTTTTCTAATTAGTTCTCCTGGCTCCCACAATGGATATCTAGGTTATGTAAATCGATGTTGCCAATTATTGTATTTCTACTGGTATGCATGGTTATTCAATTAAGGGTCACCTGCTGTAAAAACGCAGCCCCCAAAATGGTTAGAACGCAAGTAAATAGAAGGATAGTGATTGTCAAAAACTAGCTTACGGATCAACAGGCCCCAAATAAAGTGACTTTTCATATGCAAGATTTAGTTTGTGTAGTTGAAGAATCAACTAGAGGGGCAGAATGTTAGTATGGAAACGGATACATTTACCCCTGAAAATTATTTGTCGTCCTTAACCCCTCCCCTGCTGATGACGGAACCGCTCCGTCATCAGCTACGGTTGGGCTGTGCTGATGACGGAGCGGTTCCGTCATGGCCCGGCTGCCGCGCCTGCGCAGCGCTGATTTCGCGCCTGCGCGGCAGTTTTATTGAGCGGGGCGGGGCATGACGGAACCGCTCCGTCACCAGCACAGCTCAACCGCGGCTGGTGATGGAGCGGTTCTGTCACCAGCATGCGGCCGCCGAGCGGCCGCCCCGCTCACTTAGCGCTGCGGCGGAATAGCCGCCGCAGCGAAAGGGTTAATAATAGAATTGCACATTGTGAACTTTAAATCAACCTAGAATCACAAATATGTAGTCAAGTAGACCGTCAGACCAAGGCCTGGGATTGCTGATTCATAAGTCACTGTAGTCGGCAGGCTAATGCCCAGGCAGGAAGCTCTTGATCAATCCCACAGATAGGTGCAGGGACATTACAAAATGTCATTGGAGATTGCCCCCATAAAGCTCACCTGGCTGAAATGGGTACGCGCATTCCTAAAAACACCATAAAAGTCAGAGGCCACATGAGTTAGGAATACATAGCTAATCGGAGCCTAGCCACTTATTGATCACGCGCTTTTCCATGTCGACATCTGGACACGTTGGTCAAGACACATCTGTGGTAACCATTAGACAATTTATGACACCACAGGCAGCAACCAACATTTCTCACCATATATGTTCTGCCAAAAACCTTTACAACTATACACGTTTTCGATATAAGTAGGATACCTGCAGATTGTAAATTGAGACAGTCCTCAGACCCTGTGCCTGTTACTTTTCTCTCAGCCATAATGTTCAATTAAACAAACTGTTTCTGTTTAGCCAAACACCTTTTGTCTTGAGGGAATTCTAACTCCAGCAACATTACCACCTTTTTGTCCCATATTGATTTTATTCAGATATAAAAGACTACGTTTTTTTCAGCTGCAGAACTTTTTCAGGATGTAATTCAGCTCCTAATGCAGCTTGTCGCACATGCTTTTAATTATAGTAATGATATTCTGGTATTTGGGGCCAGTTGAGCATGAGAAAGCCCCAAAACAAGTATGCTGCTTTCTGGCTGTTGCAGGTCTCACCTTAAATGCAGAAAAGCAGGGGTTTCACAAAATAAAACTAAAATTCTTTGGTCATATTTTCTATGTAAAGGGAATGGCACCAGAACTGGCTAAAGTACAAGCCTTATCCTCCACTACTCCACCACAAGATGTTACCATGCTGCAATCCTTCTTTGGCATGGCCAGTTACTGTTCCAGGTATATTGGTGATTTTGCTTTAGTCCGAATTCCACTCTGTTGTAGAGAGAGGTAACACTACCTCTCTACCGCGCTCTATGGCTGCACTCTAACTCCTGGACTGTCTAGCAGCAGCAACGAGGAGCTCGTTCTGAGGATCTTGCTTTGATTCCTATTAAGTGCTGTAATATAAATATTCAGTATTGCCTTCCCAATTAAAATAAGGAACATTTTCAGATTTTAAGATTCACTGACAGGCACTCTAAAATCGTCACCTCTTGTTTTCTGCGATCGTATTTGGGTGCGGTTAATAAAGTTCTTGACGCGATGCATAGAGTGAGTTAACAGTTGCACTCTGAAGAATAAAGACCTGCACTACAGCGCTCCGTGTGGTTATTTGCATGCTACCGGGCTGCGGCGGTCTCTACCTCGGGGTTTATTGGCGCTATCTAAAAAATGTTCGTTACACAGATCAAAAGTATGCATAATATTGCTTGTGCCGGGTGCATTTAATTTATTTGGGGTCATGCTCAGAAAATCTTTGAGATGCTACTGTAATGGGAGAGTGGTAATCCAACTCTAATTAATGGTGTTATTTTGACACATTTTATTGTTGTGGGCACTAGCTTCACTTAAGCCCTGTGTTGCTTTTGAAAGTTGTTCCGCTCTTTTCTTTCTCCCACTGGGCTTTGAAACACCCCTTACAACTCCTGGAAGCTGAAAGGCGTTTCGTAATATTTGTTTTCCTTTTATTTGTAGAATAATGAAGTGCGGATTGAAAACAAAGTCTAGGGCATGCATGGCCCTGAATATTCTATCATTACTTTCTTTGCATATATTTGCATATTTCGAACATTTTGCCTATTTTTGAAATATTTCCAACCATTTTCAGATTGATTTTATTGTTAACTAGCAGCCCGTCCAGACGTTGTCCGGGTATGAACTGATGCCGGCCAGTAGTATATTGTTTTGTAGGATTTCGTTTTGATAGCATTTCTTATCTGTGACAGGCCTGTGAAACGCTCCGATTCACAGTGCACAGCTGATGCACTTAAGAGTGCGCGTTCAGTAGTGTGTGAACACGAGTTTCCCTACTTTATTTTTCCTTGCAATATTATATAGCGCGAACTTGACAACATGACATGAGCACAATTTACATTACAGAAGAACACATTCATTTGTGGTAGGCACGGGGAGACAAAACGATTTGCCTGGAATCACAGGATGTTGAGCTGATGCGAGATTCGAACGTAACTCCCCAGCTCTAAAGTTCGCAATTCTAGAACTTGTGGCGGGAGGTGTGTCTAAAAGTGTATGTTGGTGCTGGCCATAAATGAGAGAGACCTGTGCATTTTTCAAAGGGGTGGTGAAAAAATATGAGTATGTTGCTGGAGGTGTGGGCAGCCGTGCCACCAATGTACTTACCGGGGGAGGGTAAACACCCATTATTCCGCAGCTTTCTTTCCGCATACCATCACTCCGCATACTTTCATTACGAAAGTACCATGACTCCACAATGCCATTAAAACGCATGGCATTACATTTTATATGCTTTTACCACGCATACATTTACAACGAATTTCGTTGTAAATGCATGAATGGTAAAAGCATGTATTTTTTTAAATGTTTGGATAAGGTAAGTATGGGTATATGGGGATAGGGGTATATGTTTTGGGGTACTGAGTTATTTGTTTTGGGGTATTTTAAGGGTTCCGATATAGTTTGGGGTTTTGGGGTACAGGGGTGGGTTTAGGGTTAGGTATGGGTTTTGGGGTACAGGGGTATTTTTAGGGGTCAGGGCTATATTTTAAGGGTTCAGGGCTAGGTTTGGGTTTTGGGGTACAGGGGTATTTTAGGGTTCAGGGGTAGGTTTGGGATTGGGGTACAGGGTTATTTTTAGGGTTCAGGGGTAGGTTTGGGGGTACAGTGGTATTTTTAGGGTTCAGGAATAGGTTTGGGTTTTGGGGTACAGGGGTATTTTTATGGTTCAGGGGTAGGTTGGGTTTTGAGGTACAGGGGTATTTATAGGGTTCAGGGCTAGGTTTGGGTTTTGGGGTACAGGGGTATTTTTAGGGTTTAGGGATAGGTTTGGGTTTTGGGGTACAGGGTATATTTATAGGGTTACGATGGGTTAGTGTTTAAGGGTGTTGAGGTATTTTAAGGAGTAAGGGTGGGTTATGATTATGGGGTTCAGGGGTATTTAAAGGGAGCAGGGTGGGATTAGCACACAATATGAGACCCGGCATGAAGGGCGGAACGTACCACACACCCCCAGCGGTTGCCACGCCCCCAGCACACGCCCACAGCACAACGCAGACACGCCCACAAGGGACTACTTTGCTGGCACGGTTCTTTTACCTTTTAAATGTATATGGTGGGCGTCTGCATAGCCTATGTCCTTCTGCTGCAACTGCCCTTTCCAACGCTGTATTGGGTATTGTGATTGGTGCTGTGGTTCCTGAGATTACCCGCCTCAAAGGTTTGGACTCTCTCTTTATTGTATTAGTATAGATATAGATTAAAGTATTGCGAGTAGCTGCACCCCACTAGTAGTCCCTTCAGAGTTATAAAATAATGCCTGTTATTTACCATGCCACGAGGCCACAGACTGAGGCAAACAGCACTATATAAAAGAACTTTCGCACCATGCTTTATTGCTAAATATAAATGTTTGCATGTATGTGGAGGAGTGTATATTTACATATTTGAATATCCACCTAGCTATGTATATTTACATATTTCAACATGTACCTATCTATTTATATATTCATAATAAAGAGACGCGGGGCCTAAGTAAACTGTTTCCAAAAGTAGAGATGGTCAAATACTTTGTAAGCGCAGCAGCTCGGAGCAATTTAGATGGGTAAATCTACGAAGCAGCGACACATTTGATTCTAAAGGCGCTAAAACTATGGCTAATTGACAGTATTTATTGATTTAATTTTTAACAAAATTAAACCTTGAGGCACAGGATATCGTGGACCTCAATAAATAAACATACCTAAAAAAACAACAGATTGTCTCACTGTGAGATGCCACTCATGAGGAAACCTTCAGAGGACTGTGAGGTGGTTGTACATGTTTTTCGGAGGCTTCGGGCACAGGAATGTAGAATCACTAACATGGTCAGTGATTGGCTGCCGCCCCCCTCCCTATGACCACACCAACCCACGAACGCAAACATGAAACAGGTTATCTTTGGAAGGCGGGGGGTCGCAAGACCCCCCGGCCGTATTTATTAAGATATACAACAATACATTTTTAATTGAACGATAATCAGTTTATACAAAAATCAGCAGGACATTAGATACATGATTGTGAACAGGTGTGAGAGACTATCCTTAACAAAAACTCTAATACAGCTTGTTTCCTAACCGAATCTAACATCCTCATCTGAATTTTGTATACTAACATTTCTGGCCATATGGCAAGGTCGCTAACCGGTGTCAGGTCCTACTAGCTGCGCCTCACCTAAAGATGTGGGCATGCGCATCCGGGCCCGGTAATTACCCGGTCCACGCCGTGAGCTCCATTTACCCACTAAAGGAGGGCCCTTACTCTGCGCCATCTGTTGACGTCATAAGTATGCGCGCGCGGGGTGGCTGCCAGCCTAAGGAAAGCGTGACTCCTCCAACCCGCGCCCCTTTGAAGCACCAGTTACCTTGCCCCTGAAGTTCTAGGAGGGGCCAATGGCCCCTCCCCCTGGGCTGGGACCTCCATAGGGTGATGCCCGCCCCCTCAGACCTTAAAATAGCTGCTCACCGGTCATGACCTTACCGCATGCCCCATACCTAATAAATACGACGACCTAAGGGAAAAAATTCTAAAGGACAACTACACTGACTAATTAAACCATCACGCATAACACCGTAAAGCTAAAAAGAGGGGAAAAAAGGCCTACATAGCATTACAATCCAATAACATATTACAATACCATTAACTAAACGAGGAGAAAAGGCCTAAAAAGAAGAAAAACATTACAAGCAGCATACACAAACCAAAACAGTTTTCTATGCATGGAAAAATTGCCTAACAAACATCACAGCAAATTACAGACTGAATCGGACAAAAAATTGCATCCTACACCGCATTGTTCCAGGGATGGTGGGTGGGAAAACAAGAAGCCCCTAGCGCGGGGCACCACCAGTGTGGGGGAGCGTCCAGGCAACAAGGAGTCCCCTGGGCGCTCCCCGCTTCTTTATCCACGAGAGGCCCAGGGGGAGGGCGGCACGCCCCCACCTCCCGGCCCCTCCTGCAGCCCGCCCCCCTGACCCGGATGTCGCTTAATGCCATCCGGGTCAGGGAGGGCGCCGACCAATCGGTGGTAGGGCGCGCCCCAGAGGACACGCCCCACCACCGAGAGGTATTGAAAGAGAGGAGCGGTCGCCACACCACCATGCGGGCGGGGGGGCCAAGAGCCCCCCCTTTTCACATGGTCAGTGATTGGCTGCCGCCCCCTCCCTATGACCACACCAACCCACAAACGCAAACATGAAACAGGTTATCTTTGGAAGGCGGGGGGTCGCAAGACCCCCCGGATGTATTTATTAAGATATAATACAATAATTTTTTAATTGAACGATAATCGGTTTATACAAAAATCAGCAGGACATTAGATACATGATTGTTAACAGGTGTGAGAGACTATCCTTAACAAAAACTCTAATACAGCTTGTTTCCTAACAGAATCTAACATCCTCATCTGAATTTTGTATACTAACATTTCTGGCCATATGGCAAGGCCGCTAACCGGTGTCAGGTCCTACTAGCTCCACCTCACCTAAAGATGTGCGCATGCGCAGCCGGGCCCGGTAATTACCTGGTCCACGCCGTGAACCCCATTTATCCACTAAAGGAGGGCCCTTACTCTGCGCCATCTGTTGACGTCATAAGTATGCACGCGCGGGGTGGCTACCAGCCTAAGGAAAGCGTGACTCCTCCAACCCGTGCCCCTTTGAAGCACCAGTTACCTTGCCCCTGAAGTTCTAGGAGGGGGCAGGGACCTCCATAGGATGATGCCCGCCCCCTCAGACCTTAAAATAGCTGCTCACCGGTCATGACCTTACCGCCACAGGCCAGCATTGTTAACCGACGATCTGGCCTCCCCCTTCCTAAACTTAAACCAGGACCGACTTATTTAGCAAATCCCTCTAACCAGGCCCAGAGATTATTAGACCACAGGACGTTCCCTGCCTCAGTCAAGTGCACCCCGTCCCCCAGGTAAAACTGCTTGCCCCAGATACAACCATGTGGTATCGTCTGCAACCAGGGGGCTCGGAATAATTTGTCCAACTGTGTGTTGATCCTCTTTACCGAGTGATTCAACGCCCTGACCGAGTCCCCACCTCGCCACTGCCACCGAGGGATAAGTTGCGACCATACTACTGTGCAGCCCGGGCAAATCCTAGCCACCCACCCAGCAGTGGAGATGATCTCCTCAATAAGGATGCGCCTCCCCAGTTTGGCCAAATCATTCTCCCCCCAGGTGAAGTATCGCCACTGACGGGGGGGCGGGCTGCTGAGCTAAGAGTCCCTGGAAGAAGTTCCTAAACTGGCTGAGGCACAGACCCCCTCTTCCGAAAAATGAGACATGCAACCCCTATTGCGCCGCCCTGTTCCTACAGTCTCCTGAAAGAAAAACATGTTCAGCACGCCTCACATAAGAGTGGCCCACAATCCAAGTCACCAATTTCCTGTGCTCTCCGTGCTGCTTGTGCTGCGATGGTACAGATTGTTGACGCCCGGCGGCGAGTTCCTCTCCCGCGTCACAGGTTTGAGAAACTGCAAAAAAACAGACATATACCAGGCGTGAGCACCATCCTGTCACAACATGTCAATTCGTACATATCGTTTATAGCATTCTGACGACCATCTCCCTATTTTCTTCACATTCTCCAGTGGGAGACCCCTTGCCACTGCTTCAGTTGCTGCTCCAATCCTAAAGGAGTGCGTGCCAAATTCTTTAGGATCAAAACCTGCCTGTATGACCGTCAGTTCCAAGACTCTCCTAAATTGGTACCTGGTCAATGGCGTCCCATCGGCGTGACACAACAGTGCACCCCCCGCCGTGCCCTCGCGTTGCCTGTGAAAGACTTCCACATAAGAAACCGGGCAGCAAGGATTGGCCCGGGCCCGGTGGAGCACTATGGTGTGACCCCGCGACTCCTGGTCAGTTTTGGATCTCTGAATTGTCACCCACATAGTATCCTCCCTAATCTTTACACAGGCCTCCTGTAGGCCGCCCAGCTTATCTCCCTTTGACGCTGCAACCAACTCGCTGAGTCTCAGAGCCCCATAGAACGCCAGGGAAAATGCTGCCTTAAACAGAAGTACCTCCCACTCTGAGCTACAGACACAGTGATGCGCCATCAATAAGGCCGTCAGCCGCGCTAACCCGATGGGCCTCCTTATATCTGCGGAGTGACCTTGTAAACGGCGCCAACCCCTCAAAGCTTTGCGCACCATAAAGGTATTAGTGGGATCTCGCATGCCCTTAGCCTGCGCAAAGAAGGAGACCGCCGCCCTATGCCTGCTCGCAGCCGCCACTGAGCGCCCTTCCTTGTGCATCCATTCTAAGTAGGCCGCAAAGCTGTCCTCCTGTGCCCACCTAACCTCCCATTCCTGCCCCAAGAAAGCACGGTAAGACAAAAACTCCCCTTCGTAAACTGTCTTGGTCCTGGGGGCTAAGCTAGCAACCACGAGGTCCTGTAATCTGGGGCACCAATCTGCCAAAGTACTGCCGGGAAGTGCGCTGGCGAGGGGTCTGCTGCAGGAAGATGTTCCCTGAAAACCTGCATTTTAAAGCGAGAAAGGGAGTCAGCTGCGTTGTTGAGGACGCCTGAGACATGCCTGGCTCTGAAAACCATGTTCCATTTTAAGCATTGTAACACAATCTCTTTTATCAGGCGCAGTATGAACGGACAGCGTGCCCCCTGTTGATTTATACATTCCACAACTGTCATGTTGTCAGACCAGAACACCACTGATTGATTACACAGGTGCTCCGGCCAGACCTTCAAAGCCACCCATATTGGGAATAGTTCCAGGAAGCCAATATTGGCGGTCAGGCCCCATGCTCTCCATTCTTCCGGCCACCGCTGGGCGACCCACTTGGTCCCCAGTATGGCGCCGAAGCCCACACTACCAGCAGCGTCTGTCCATAGACCCAACTCTGCTGATGTGGCAGGAGGACCGGACCACACTACCCTGCCATTAAAGTTCTCCAGGAATGCCATCCATATAAGCATATCTTGGCGAACCTCAGATGACAACCTTGTGCGGTGATGTCTTTCCCGCAGCCCTCTCATAGCTAGGGCAATGGAGCGTGAGAATGGGCGTGCCATTGGGATGACCCGCAGAGCAAAGTTCAGTTGCCCCACCACTTCCTGCAGCTGTTGCAAGGAAACCTTGTCTTTGCGTAGGCATTGACCAAGTGCTGCTCTAAACCTAGACACTTTGTTCCTGGGCAACCTGAAACATCCCTCCACTGAGTCAATCTCGATACCAAGGAATTCCAGGCAGGTGGACGGACCGACCGTCTTACCTGGCGCCAGCGGGACCCCAAAAGCCCGCATGAGCACGCAAAATTCCTGCAATGCCCAAGCACACTCCTGAGAGCCCGCCGCGCCTAAGAAAAGGAAATCGTCTAGGTAATGCATGACCTGCTGGTGGCCCGTCGCCTGTTGCATGACCCATTCTAGAAATGAGCTAAACGTCTCAAAGTAAGCACATGATATGGAACAGCCCATGGGCATGCATTTATCCATGTAAAACTTGCCTTCAAAATTGAAACCTAGGAGGTGGTGATCCATAGGATGGACTGGGAGGAGACGGAAAGCGGATTCTATGTCAGATTTTGCCATCAATGCCCCTGGCCCCAGAGCACGCAATAAATCAACAGCCTGGTCAAATGAGGCGTACTTTACACTACAAATCCCTTCATCAATCGCATCGTTCAAGGATGCTCCTCTTGGTGCCGATAGGTTGTGGATCAGTCTAAATTTGCCTTTCTCTTTTTTGGGTACTACTCCAAGCGGTGAACACACAAAATTGGGGACAGGCACCTCCTGGAAGGGACCAGCTATCCTGCCTAGAGACAGTTCCTTGCTAATCTTATTGGCCACCACTGCTGGATTATGTTTTACTGACAGTTGGTTCCTGCAATTTGCGCTACCTGTGTAACCCATCGCCGGGATCCTAAAACCTTGTGAAAAACCTTCCTGAAGTAGAGTAGCCTCCGCGTGGTCAGGGTACCTATTCAACCATGGGATCATTGCTAACACGTCTATTGGCGTGGGGGGACCCGAATCGTCTGAATTACTCTGGCTTCCCCCTTTCCCTCTGACCGTGGTTGCCTTGCTTGGACCTGCAAGTTGTCTCTGGGTGGGATGGGTGACCACAGACTGCACATGCATGTCTAAATCTACAGGTTCCCTGGGCCCTTGTGCAGGAGTGTTTATTAAAGTCCCAGCATACCCCTTTTCTCTCTGACCCCCCACCCCCCTACACTTCCCCCGGGACCTCACTCCACTGGGCTGACTGAAAGGGCTGTTGGGGTCTGGCGGAGAACACCCTGACTGCACTGGTGGCCTGGGTTGGGGCTGTGTCCCCTGAGAACTGCTTATGCCACAACATAGTCTACCCTGTCCTACTCCAGTGATGTGTCAAATTCCTTGGCTTTCCTAAAATTAACATCATACTCCTTCCATGCATCCCCAGTGTATTGGTCGCTCCACCCCACAATCCTGCTCTGGGAGCAGGCCATTGCTGCCTGCACATTAGGGGGACGCTCCGCCGTGATGGCCGAAAGGACGGAAAAGGCCCTGATCCAATTCTTCAAAGTCTCCTCTACCCTGAACCTGGAGCACTGTGCTCTCCATTCACTCGGATGCATCCATTCCTTCATTAACCTGGCCTGCTCCATTTCCCTATTGTCTAGCAACAAAGAAAAAATGTATACATATTTTCCCGCCCAAATCAACTCTTTCACAGCCTGGGACACATGTTGCCCCAAATTTTCACTCCTGGATGGCACTGAGCCGTCCCCCAAGAGAGGCAGCGCCACCTCCTTACCATTTACGGGCACCTGGGCCGGTAGAACACTATCTCCATTCGGCTGGGCGGGACTGGAACCTGTAAGTGAAGAAGATGAGGGCACCGCAGTACTGTCAGCCGCCGTTGCAGCCTTAATCTTTTCTACCAACTTCGCCGCTTCTGCCGCATGATCTGATGAGGCAAGAACCACACCCCCCTTTTGCAGCCAAGGCAATAAGGCCGCTATCTGAGATACCAACTCAACAGGGACAGGGTCCAGGTTACCAGCTGGCACACCTGGGACCCCAGGGGGCATGTCTGGTGGCACTGGCGTGGTAGGCAAGAGCGCAGGTGTCGGTGGCACACTCGGGACTGGTATCGGCCCCACGGGCGGGGGGTAGGCGCCACAGGAGGGGGCACCGGTGGCATGGCAGGAACCGGTGCCACGGGTGCCGGAATTACCGACAGAGGTGCCAGAGGAACCGGTATCGCAGGTACGGGCATACTCGGGACAGGAACTAGAGGTACGGGGGCTGGGGCACTGTACCTCGGCTTCTTGGCCTTCGATCTCTTTGGAGGGGTAACGAAATCCCCGCTCGGCAAGGGTGCTGCTCTCTGCCGCACAGGCCAGCCTGATGTTATGTTATGTTATGTTATCGGGCATTTTTATAGCGCTCGGCTACTCTAAAAGAGTGTCCCGGCGCTTTTCACAGGCAGCTTGCAGTGTAAGAACAACATAACAGGTAAAAACAGACCCCAAAAGAAAAGGAAAAAGAAAACCATCTAAACAGAGAGATTAAAAAGCCACGTCTTCAAATTCTTCCTGAATTGAAGCAGGTTGGGGGTGCTACGCAGTGCCAATGGAAGCGAATTCCACAACTGGGAGGCCTTAAGGCTGAAAGAGCGCCCCCCAGTGCGTGCCTTCCTCACGCGTGGAACCACAGCAGTAAAAAGGGATTCTGAACGCAGTGAGCGAGCCGGGCGATAGAAAACTAATCTTTTTTTCAGATATCCAGCACCTGAGCCAAAAAGAGCCTTGTGCATCAGGGTCATAGATTTGAAGACAATCCGCTTCCGAATAGGAAGCCAGTGGAGCGTCTGCAGCAACACAGAAGCCCGTGCTCGTCTATGCAGACCGAAAATTACCCGGGCTGCCGAGTTCTGTGCCACCTGCAGACGCTGGACTAAGTAATCCGGAAGGCCTAGAAAAAGGGCATTGGCGTAATCAAGCCTAGACCCGATAAGCGCCTGCACCGTAATCCGTCTGTGCTCCGCAGACAGTAAGGGAAGAAACTTGCGGAGCATTCTGAGGATACCGAAGCAGGTGCCGGACAGGCCAAGGATGTGCGCTCTCAGAGAAAGTTTGTTGTCGAGCTTAACACCCAGGTTCTTGGCAACCAAGGATGATTGTGCCGGAGGGCACATGGCGGCCGGCCACCACTGCCGCCACTCGGGATCGGAGGCACAGCCAAAGAATAGAACCTCCGACTTGCTGGAGTTGGCCTTCAGACAGTTTAGCTGAAACCAGCTGAAAACCCTGTCCAAGCAGTCCCGGATTCTCTCCCCATCAAATGTCTGATCTTTTTCACAAGTGAAGAGGAGTTGTGTGTCGTCAGCGTAGGACACGATCTGGGCTCCGTAAGCCTCAACCACAGCCGCCAGAGGGGACATAAAGATGTTGAATAATGTCGGGCTCAACACAGAGCCCTGTGGAACCCCAACACCCAATGGCGGCATCTCGGCTGAGCTCTGGGATACCCAGACCGTCTGGCGGCGGCCTTCCAGGAAAGATGTAAACCAACTGAGCACCGTCCCCCTTAGGCCGATGTCATAGAGCCTGGCGAGCAGCGCCTTATGGGGGACGGTGTCGAAAGCCGCCGACAGGTCCAACATGACTAACATGGCCTTGCCACCCCCATCCAAGGTCTCCCTGATGATCTCAGAGACCTCCACCAGCGCAGTTTCCGTACTGAAATTCGGACGGAAACCGGATTGGGATGGGTGGAGCAGATTGTTAGACTCCAAGAAGTTCGACAAGACGCCATGAACATGTTTCTCGGTGATCTTGGCCAAGGCCGGGAGAAGTGAAATTGGCCTGTAATTGGCCAAGACCTCGGCATCAAGACCAGGCTTTTTCAGGAGGGGGATCACCATCGCCCTCTTCCAGGAGCGTGGGACAATCCCCTCGCTCAAGGAGGCATTGAGGATCGGATTAACCAGGGGATTCACCACTGCCGCCATCCCAGCCAAAAACTTGGCGGGGCAGGGGTCAAGTGGGGATCCAGATCTAAGACTGGCTAACAGAGTCCGGGACATGTCACTGGAGACAGATGGAAAGTCCTCCAGGATAGCCACAGGCGTGGCCGGTGTTCCAAATCCTGCCCCGGGATCACAACAAGCCTCCACCGTGCTCTCCAAAAAGGAGGCCTGAATAGCCTTAATCTTGTCTGTGAAAAAGGTGGCAAGATCACGCGCCCACGCATCGGGTGACACAGGCGGGGGTGAATAAGAGGAGGGAGACGTGAACTCCTTCACAATCGTGAAGATCTCCTTGCAGGAGTTCGCTGATGCCTCAATCCTCCTGGCGAGGTATTCCCGTTTGGCAACAAGAATATCGCGATGATAGGCCTTCACCGCCGACCGGTAGGCAAGTTTGGCCTCCCCGTCGTATTGATGGCGCCAGGCCCGCTCAGCAACCTTACATAGGCTGCGAGCCATACGTAACGCCTCTGTGAACCAGGGCGCAGATTGCCGTTTCACCGAGGACCGGGGGGTTACCCTAGGAGCAAGGTCGTCCAACCTCTCAGTCAGCCATTGCTGCAAGGCCTCCGTGTCTCTTTCCGGATCTCCCGAGAGAGAGCAGGGGTGTTCCGTGAGCGCCTGCTCTAACATGGCTGGCGTCACTCTATGTAAAGCTCTCGAGGCCGATCTGGGCACCAAGGGGGCGCCGATGTCAGACCGTCCCATCTCTAACACAGAGAACCCAATCAGCTTATGGTCCGACCAGAGCACAGGGCGCGTTTCAATGTCGACGATAGGGACAGAGGAGAACACTTGATCAAGGGTATGCCCTTTCTCATGTGTAGGCCCCGACACAAACGGTGCCAGACCGAGCGGTGATGTGATATCCAGCAATTTTGCCCCATCCGAATCGTCCATGACATCTAGATGAAAATTGAAATCGCCTGCCAGCAAACAGTGCTGTGCAGACAGCGCCAGCTCCGAGATGGCTGTCTGTAAGTCCCCCCAAAAAGAGCCCACCGGACCAGGAGCCCTGTAAACTAACAGACCCTTGAGCGCTTGGCTCGGAGACAGTTTAAGCATAAAAGCGAGGGACTCAGAGCCCCCAATGGAATTCACGGGAAGAATAGAGCAAGCAACGTTCTTCCTAACCACCACCGCTACTCCGCCCCCCCTGCCCTTTGCTCTGTCTTGGCGAAAGATGTTATAGGTTGGAGGGATCGCAGTGAAGACGTCCGGGTTGGACGCCTCTCCTAGCCAGGTTTCGGTCAGGAGTAGACAGAGAGGATTATCCCTGACCAACAGATCATAAATGTGCAGGGCATGTTTTCCCAGCGACCTTGTATTGAGTAACAGACACAGATGCTTTGCATGCACCTCGGCCCCCATAGAGGCGGTGCCCAGCGTCCTTGTGGGCGACCAGCCGCAGGCCAGACAGTGTCGCTTACCCTTGTACCGACCAGGGAAGACTGAGTGGCATAGGCAGGATGAAGTGTGCAAGGCGCGGAGCGCCGCCGAAGAATAGTGGATCATCCTCGTCTGACCAGGGTCCCCCGCCGCCCCGGCGCCTCCGGGACGCTGACGGGCGCAGACGGGCAGGACTCCGGCAAGACTCAGGCTAAGCGAAGGCGTCCACCTGCGCGTCCCGCTGCGCGTGGGGAGCGACTTTAAATAGGCTCTCCAGTGAGCCCTTGGCGCGCGCGACCAATCCAAAATGGCGGCCGTCGCCGAACAAACAATCCCCAAACCAAAATGGCGCGAGAAAAGGAGCCCAGGAACCCGGACCCACCAAAGTGGTGGTGCTTTTGAGGCACAGAGGTGCACGTTTTAAATGCGGTAAGGGGAGCGGGGCGCTAGCTGCAAATAGCGGATTTTAAAAGCAGGGGTAATTTCAAAAGCAAGCAGTAACACAAATACCAAAACGAGGAGAGCTTAAAATAACACAGCGCTGGAACAGCGCAATCGCTGCAATGTGCTAGATGGTCAAGAGCGACGCCCCTCAAAGGACCGCCTTAAATAGGCTCTCCAGTGAGCCCTTGGCGCGCGCGACCAATCCAAAATGGCGGCCGTCGCCGAACAAACAATCCCCAAACCAAAATGGCGCGAGAAAAGGAGCCCAGGAACCCGGACCCACCAAAGTGGTGGTGCTTTTGAGGCACAGAGGTGCACGTTTTAAATGCGGTAAGGGGTTTTAAATGGGCCTGGGGGATCAGGAAACCTCTCATTTATGCGGGCCTCTAATTCATCAACCTTCCCCAACTTCTTATTAATATCAACCATTTCACGCATCATGGCCTGCATCATCGCCTCCATGCTAGACCCTCCTTTACCACCCTTCGGCCCGGCATGATTAGCACGCCACTGCCCTACATTCCTAGTGTTACGACTCGGGTGACCGTGCACTTTGTACCTTCACCAGCTGGAGGATTCACAGGGGGCTATAAGCACCATGCAACTGTAACCGCAACGCCCCGGCTTCTCCGGTTTGTCAGGGGTGAGTAAACTCTAACGTAGACCCACCCGGCTGCTACCAGAGGCAATGAAATGCAAGCCCCCCGCTCTCCTCTTACCGATCCAGTCCTGCATCTTCCACTGCCGGTATCGGGTTTGCGACCAGGTCCGCCGTCCCCCACTCCGGGCTCATCGTGTACAAGATGCTGCGGCTTTTATTGTAAACCCACAAAATTGCGATTGCCTGAAATAGAATTTTTTTTTAATATTTGGGAGTAGCTAGCTAAAACAGTTGCTGAAAATAAAACTGAAGATAGTGGCACCCTGGAATGGAGGATGGATCAAACCTATGTTGAGCACCCCCATGCAAAACGTGGCTGTTTAATTAAACTAAACCATAGCACCACTTGTAATTACACACATATTGCTAAAACGATGTATTCACAGCAACACTTGTAATTATAAACACACTGCTAAAATTATGTATCCTCACTCAGGTCTCCCATCCAGGCCCTGCCCTAGTCGACCCTGCTTCGCCCACCACAAGAAAATCGATCGCGAGGACTGTCTATATGCAATCAGTCTGTCCCTGGCCCAGTGCATCATGGGAACAGGGCAGACTAAACTACCAAGCCAATTCTTCACCAGGTCCGACCTGTTCTCCCGCCCGTTTATGCAGCAGGAAAGGCAGGGGTTAGCCGTGTAAAACCCCTCAAGGCCGAGCGCAGTGCCAGCTCCGGGGTAAAGATCCCTAGCCCTCTTTTAGCCCGCCGACTGGCTTACACCCAAGCAGCAGCAGCAGGCAAAAGTCGTCCGCACTGCTCGTCTCCACCTGCACCCGCCCGACAAATACCTTCTCCAGACGCCGGGAAACGGACGCAGGAAGCGCTTTCCCTCTTAACCTGGAGCACTATTTCGACCGAAACCCCTTTTCCTCCTGTGAATCAATGCTCCACAAGGTTGCTGCCGCCTTTGAGGGACGATCGCCGAACGGATCCAGACACCGCGCCTCCTAGAAGACAAACAGAAAATATTAGTAAAAAACAAGAAGCCCCGAGCGCGGGGCACCACCAGTGTGGGGGAGCGTCCAGGCAACAAGGAGTCCCCTGGACGCTCCCCGCTTCTTTATCCACGAGGGACCCAGGGGGGAGGGCGGCACGCCCCCACCTCCCGGCCCCTCCTGCAGCCCGCCCCCTGACCCGGATGTCGCTTAATGCCATCCGGGTCAGGGAGGGCGCCGACCAGTCGGTGGTAGGGCGCGCCCCAGAGGACACGCCCCACCACCGAGAGGTATTGAAAGAGAGGAGCGGTCGCCACACCGCCATGCAGGCGGGGGGGCCAAGAGCCCCCCCTTTTCCAAATGTGTCCTTCGCTGGTTGTGGGGTGCAGAGAAAGAGGAATCAGGCCGTCCCATAGCACTGTCTTTGCCTCTGAACTTCAGCAGCCAATAAACTGACAGTTAAGTTTACAGAAGGTTTACCGCCACAAATCAGAGAAAATTGCTTGTAAGTCGAATTGTGTGTCCACTCCAACAGGAACTTTCATGGGTGAATCTACGAAGCAGCGACACATTTGATTCTAAAGGCGCTAAAAGTATGGCTAATTGACAGTATTTATTGATTTAATTTTTAACAAAATTAAACCTTGAGGCACAGGATATCGTGGAGCTCAATAAATAAACATACCTAAAAAACAACAGATTGTCTCACTGTGGGATGCCACTCATGAGGAAACCTTCAGAGGGCTGTGAGGTGGTTGTACATGTTTTTCGGAGGCTTCGGGCACAGGAATGTAGAATCACTAAAATGTGTCCTTCGCTGGTTGTGGGGCGCAGAGAAAGAGGAATCCGGCCGTCCCATAGCACTGTCTTTGCCTCTGAACTTCAGCAGCCAATAAACTGACAGTTAAGTTTAGAGAAGTTTTACCGCCACAAATCAGAGAAAATTGCTTGTAAGTCGAATTGTGTGTCCACTCCAACAGGAACTTTCATGGAGCAGGATTTTCCGTATTTCAGTCTATAGATGTACTCCTTAAATAACCCTGCAGCTGGTCTTATGGACCTCTGTTTGTCGACAAGGAAAAGTATAACAGAGCAATCATCTACATATAAACGTATTCGCAATAAATAGCTAAAGACTTTTTATTTAGTCAATAAGGAGAACTTGCGTAAGTTATAGAATTTTATTATCAATTGTTTGTTTTTCATTATATTTTTAATAAGTATTAATGTTTTAAGTGTCCGCATTAAAAGTTAATGTAATCCAATAATCAATATTTCAGTAAAAGAAAGAATGCAATATGGCTTAAAATTATACTTAATATTTTAATAATACATCACATGTGTACCGTAAAGGAAATACCCTAATTTGAATTAAATTGGAATAAAATAGAACAATGGGTCAGTTCAGATACCCAATAAAAAATTCTGATGAGAGAATAGATGCATAAGCATTAACCCTTTTCAGTGTCAAGCCGGTAAGTATTATAAGCTATAAATCAGCAGACACCAAAAAAGTTGGCTAAGTAGCGTCTCGTTTAGAGAGATATAAAGAAACTCAAAGATGAGTCTCCAGCAGTGAGAGAAGCCCCCTCTAGGACAAAATCTCAAAGGAAAAAGCGATATTTTGCTCTAGGAACACGCACCAATATAAACACAATATTCTAAGGGATATAATGTTTCTTTTCATCTTCAGCAACATCCAATAGGATGTAGTAAGCTCCAGGGAGGCGGTGAACTCCCCATCTTCTCACATCTACACAACGGTCTACAGACGCTAGTCTTTGAAAAGATAATTTGCCACATTGTGCGGTTCGAGCAGGTCTTCCCATGAATCACCCTTCCTGTTTTATCCTCTCCTCCTGGTGAAAACCTCACTATCAATTGTCTAATACAAAACAAGTGCCTATTCACCAACTAACAGGAGGCTTCTGGAAAAGTACAATATGTGCAGCAAAGGAGAAAAACATTTTATGCAAACAATAATCAAACACTTTTATAGAGAAAGATCTATGCCCTACTATTATTAAAAAGGTAATAGCCACAGTCTTTTATGAATTAGCGCAGGAAAACCTCCTCAAAAATATGGAAGGGAAACCACTGATCACTGCCTTTTTGCCTTTGTGTGTCTCAACGCCACCTCCTGTTTATTTAGAGCAGCCTTGCGGGGGATGTGCGCGCTCCTTGTTATGTGGGTTCTGTGCCGACACTGTAAAATATCTATTGTGCTTCCCAACTGGGTACCAACCAAACCTTACTATGATCCCCTGTCCGTGTGACAACAAATCAGGTCAAACTATGTTACATTTTCTATTGTTTTGCAAATGTTATGAATTATATACAAAGGTATTCCTAATTCCGATTTTTAAAGGTAAATTGTTATACCTGCTGCTCAGCCAGTGTGACTGGGGTTGTAGAATGTTGATGTGGTGATGTTGTGGAATGTTGGATGAGTGAGAGAGTCAGTTAGAGAATGGGCTGAGCAGCAGGAAGGCTGCTCCTGGTGGGGCTCTTCATGATAACAACTTTGTAGTTTTTTTTTGTTCCACCCTTAACCCCTTCAGCGCGGCGCGAATTTTCGCGCTGTGCTGAGGGTTCTAAGGTTCTAACGGGCTCATGACGGAACGGTTCCGTCATCAGCACAGCTCACCCGTAGCTGATGACGGAACCGTTCTGTCATCAGCATGGAAGGGGTTAATATGGGTTAGGGGTGAAGGGCAGTTTTCAGCCAAGGTGTTCCATCCTGCCTTAGCGGTTAAGGGTGAAGGGCAGAACTTAAGCCAAAGTGTTCCACCTTTCCCGATGGTTTTTCTTTTGCTAAGGGCGGTTCTCTACCGCACCTCTGGTGATTGGTTCCTTGAGTGCAGTCTTGTATGTCAGCCTGGCCAGCTGGAATGTTTGTGGCATTTAGGGTTTGGTAGAGGAGTTGTGGTGTGGTAGAGTATATGTTTTTGTTGATTGAAAGGGAGAAGATGAGTGAGGCTTGTTTGTTTTATTGTTTTCTCTGTCCTGATTGGCATGCATGTGGTAGAGTGTGTGTTCATAGCGTCTGGTTTACCATTAGTTAACACAGTAACATGTTTGTATTTAACAGGTTACTTGCATGCATTCCGTTTTACATGTACATCTTTATTTCTTGTATCTTCTGTGGTCTGCATGCATGGTCTTTTCCATTTATTATATTACATGCATGTTTTTACAGTAGTGTACCATCCTTATTTGTAATTTGGTGATATGTTGCTTACTCAGTCATGCAGCATGTGCGTGATTTTTTTCCACCTGAGATTTCCATGCACCTTTTATTGTCTTGCATGCTATTGTGTAAACATGCATGCAAGAGTCTCTAATGTTTTTCTAGCTTTTGTATGCACGTTTTCTTTCCTCTCGTTTTGTTATTTGGTGGACATGCATGGGGTAAATTCTATTGTTATTCTGACATTTGTAAAGAAAAGAGATATGTTATACCTGCTGCTCAGCCAGTGTGACTGTGGTGGTGGAATGTTGGTATGGTGATGCTGTGGAATGTTGGATGAGTGAGAGAGTCATTTGGAGAATGGGCTGAGTAGCGGGAAGGCTGCTCCTGGTGGGGCTCTTCATTATAACATCCTAATAAACATCCTTCCTTCTCAATCTATCTTGGACTATCGGACTTCTTTTTAATTTACCACAGAAATATAGTGACATCAGACAGGGTAGAGCTATGTTTTCACTTGTTATCCTTCTGTCTGACCATTAAACGTGCCTACATGTAGGTTCATTTTTAAAACATGCAGTTAGGGCATGTAGCGCTTTACTACTTTGATAAATGATGCTGAACTATGCATATATTCAATTACCTGGAAATTTAAACTTGTGATCCTGTAGTATACCTGATATACTATGAAGGCACATGGCACTTTATTTTATTATAACTGATATCTGTAATTTTTACTTGTTGACAATATCTAACTGTGTTTTAAATTGAATGAAATGTTGACTGTGATTTCTATGTTACTTTTGTGGATGGAAAACCTTCTGAATAAAGTGAATTGAATCGAATTGATTGTTTACCTAGGGCATTCAAGGCAGAGTTTCCACCCAGGGCTGTAGCACTACTTATGCCACTCTGTGTGTGAAAATGTCCACATGGCTCCCAGTCTGCCACTGCAGACTGAGGGGGCAGTGGTGACACTGCTAGCTCGACTTTGCCATTTAAACTAATGGCAAAGCCTCATCACCCCCTAGCAATATATGTACGTTTCCCCTAAGGAAGGCCTATTGAACCTTGAGGCCGGGAGCTGTATACTATTAAGTAGGACACATATTTTTTATATATATCTTCACAGCAACACTTCTAAATTATTGTTTTGCTCTGGAAGGGCTAGTATACCCATTTGATAACACAGGGTTCCTGCTAACCCTTCAGCCTGGTTAGCTTAAGAATGGGACTATATAGCTGGGTATAGTAAAGTATCAAATTGATGCCCACATCCAATTTAATGTCCCTATTGAAGAAAGACAACTTTTGGAAAGTTTCCACTCTGTAACCAGTTATCCTGTGGGTACGGTCTTTGGCAAACAGACAGCATTCTGCACTTCTGAGTAGTTGTGTGAACGACTCCCAGGTGTATGAACAATAGCAGCCTGCTACATGTAGAGGTGCTATCTCGCCTTCACAGGAAGCCACTCCGGGTGATAGCCCAAAAGGCGAGCTTCAAAGCTGAAGCTGCCTTTGGTGGGCAAATGGACATTCACAGTCCTGTGGGGCTGCCTTTTGTTAAGTTGTCAGTCTGGAGACCGGAACAGAGAGGGAACACCAGTGCCAAAACTGGTTTTCCTGTGGGCATGCAGCCCACAGCTAACCACACCTCTAGAATGTGCTGCCATGCTCCTGAGATCAGAGGAAGGGTCCCAAAATCTTGAGAAGAGACAGAATAGCGCCTTCTGCTATTGCTAGATGCCACACATAGCTGGGAATTCATCACCAAGAGGAGCGCAACCTGGTAGCCCATTGACTTGTGATTGCATCATTCCCCAGGGCACTTTCTGGGAATAAATATGGCACCCCTTGCACCCTGAAGCTTTGATCCCATCGGAACTGGAACAAGGACCAAACAAACATTGGTATAGCCAATAGGTCTTGCCTTTGGGAACTTATAAGTGTTTAGCCAGAGATATTGACTTTGCCTATGTTCTTTAAGCTGTGCTGTACAGAAGTCTGCAGCATGCTGAAAAGTTATAATAAAGACGTGTCAGAAGCATTTTTGTTAACTTAGACATGACCAAGAAATCGTTATGTAAAACTGAACAACCATATAAAAAAAGTATTAATAATAAATATTGTCTTAAGGATTTTTTTTTGTCCTTTCAATTCTGGCAACTTGTATCTGCCTGGCCCAATAGTTGATTGTTATGGGTTTTTTTATTGTTAGGGGAGGCATAAATAACAGGATGGTGAAGGTCAGTCAGTGAGAGTCCGTCAGTGAAAGAGTCAGTCAGTCAGTGATAGTGAGAGAGTCAGTCAGTTAGAGAGTCAGTCAGTCAGTGTATTTTCTCACAGCAGAGTAAACATAAGGGCTGCAGAAACACCAGGGAGGGCGAGGGTGAGACAGGCAAGGGAGCGAGAGTAGAGCAATGTCAACAAGCGCACACATAACTTGCAGCTGAACCGGATGTTTCATGAACCTATATTAATGTGTGAATAAAGAACCTTACTGCTGCATTGTAGAGTCCAGGCTGGTTACTACTAATCTAATGGGATTTGATAACACTAGCAGCAAAATTAAAGAATTCATGCTATGAAAAAAACAAAAAGGAGAAGAAGAAATAAAGATTTGGGTACTCCTGGGGTGCCTTCAACATCAGAGAGTCTCCTGGTAAAGCAACAAGTTGCCAAATAAAAACAAGCATTTGTCTCGCATTTGCGAAAGTTAGAGCTATTGGCAGTGCAAATGACAATGTATTTTACCTAAGTGCTGTGCAGTGAAGTGGCCTTTGGAGCCATAAAAGTGTTTAGCAAATGCAGTATATTATCTTGGTACTGGGCAGCCAGGGATTGAATAGCTGTACAATTATTATACACTGGGACATGCAGTCAGATACAGTAATATACGCTTGCCCCCTCCCTGCCTCCCCTCCTAAACGTTTATGGAGACATTCCAAGACTTGAGGACCCTTGATGTCTTACTAAAATGTGACTCCTATGGCTCCCTCCCCGGCTGTAGAGGCCATAAAACAATATAATATACATTTGCCTTTTTCTGTCCTGCCTGGTAAACACCATAAAAGGATGCCATCTCCTGAAAGTGTTTCTGCTCACTCACGCTTTGAATTGGGGGCTAGAAATACCTTTGATTTTGTGGGAGGACAAAAATCAGTGCATTATTGCAAAATAATGAAATGAGGAAAGGGCTAGGGCATTAGTCTTTTAAAGACGAGAACCCTCATTCACCCAAAGGTGACATGTTTCATCATTTGGTTCCCTCTTGCACACTATGACCGCAAGGTTCACAGTATCGGCTACAACTTTCCTATAAGAAGAGGGGCTTGAGGTGTTTTTTTTGTAAATCATCCAATGGAAGTCGGAGTAAGGGGCAGAGTGCAGCAGTAAAAAGGTTTGTCTGTCAGGAATTTGTGTATGTATTCCCGACAGGCATAGAAAGAAGACAATTTCACAAACACATAAACATACACTTACGTGAATAAACATAAAATTTTACACTAAACACCCAGGGGCAGATTTACAAGCCCCATGCTCCACTTTTGCGTCACTTTTCCCATGTTAAAAGTGACGGAAAAGTGGCGCAGGGGGCTTGTAAATCTGCCCCCCAGTATATGCACTTCGGTTTCATGGTGGTAATTTTCGGGGGGGGGGAGTGGAGTGAGCAAGAATTGATGGGTCAGTGATGGCTTTATTTTACCAGTATTGATAGTTAAACAGCACAGTCAGCCTGTGTATGCACCTTGAAGAGGTGCTTCTGTGGGCTAACGTATTTGCATTCTGCCCGTGCCGCTGTGTGTGCCGGACCTGTGTGGGCCATCTGATCACTAGGTCTTGCGCTCCTGTCCCAGCTACAGAGCAGCCACTGAATCACCCACCTCAGCTGTCATGGGCTACTAACATAAGGCCAAAAGAAGCCAAAGCCCATCAATCTGGAAAAAGGTTTAAAACAAGCATATGCAATTTATAATGTAAATGATAAAAAAACAAAATACACATTTATTTATTTAGTTACAAGCAGCACATTGTCCTCTACTCCGGCGGACTCAGGCAGGTTCATACAGGCGTGGAGGAGTGGACGTGATGTCCACGGGTGTAGCCTCACGCATTGAAAGAGGTGCTGTTTGTGAACAAATACATTTATAAAACTTAAGCTAGCGCTCAGAAGAGGATACAAGTTAAAATGTGACCGTTATTAAAAGTGGACCGTAACATACCTTAAAAAGTTGCTGATTTTCCATGATCACTGTTAAAGGGTCACACCTTTCTTAGAACGAGTGCCCGCCATCGTACCGGCTGCGCATGTCGTCCTGCCTGCTGTAGTAAACAAGTCGTGGGAAATATAGTGGGGGGAGGGTGATTCATTTGTGTTTTTAATTCACAATGACACCACAGCCCGTGGGGTCACAATAAGTAATGTTAAACCCTTATAAGTGTCCCCGTTTAAAACTCAATCGGACTATTTTCCAAAAGCAACCATTGTGCAAACTCACAAAGAAATGAGGAAAGAACACGTTTGGTTTGCTTTACGTTGTAGGTTGACGGTATCCGTCTGTTATGCAGCTCGGAAAGAGCGTAAAGAGGCCCTGCTGTGGAGAGACCCGAGGAACTTGGAGTTAGATCCTCAAACTGCGCGAGGAGAGTAAACAAGGCACTCTAAGGGGTCCGCAGCGCGCCCCACCCCCAGCCCCTGGGCCGCTCTCGCACATAAAGGGAATGCTAGGTGGGAGGGGGGTTTTAAACGTCCCGAGGCCACGCTTTACAATGTTTGTAAACGCAACGCAGGCATCTGCCGTGCAGGGCCGGGGTCACCCCTCAGCCTCATTCCGGCGCAGGCGAAGAGCGCGAGGCCCCTCTGTAAAGGGAGCGGGTGGAACGGGCTCCCTCCACCCGCCTTGGCCTGCCATAGGCACAGGTGACAAATAGAACTCGGTGCTTATCTCCGGGGGCTGTTGCAGCGCTGCAAAGGTGCAAATCTGGTCGAGTCTGTCGGAATGCCGGAGATAAAAAAAGAGATATCTTTCATAATCAAAGGATGTCTGGAAGCTGGAACCGGCACATGGCGTTTTGATTAGACAGGGGATGTGCGGATGCGGACGGCCAGATTAAAGGGGACTGAATGCAGATATTCAGGACAAGGGAAACCTCTGAACTGGGTAAAAAAAAAAATTGAAGGCAAAGGTGACTGGTTGAA
This sequence comes from Lissotriton vulgaris, assembly GCF_964263255.1. NCBI lineage: Eukaryota > Metazoa > Chordata > Amphibia > Caudata > Salamandridae > Lissotriton > Lissotriton vulgaris. Next base: position 858,846,637 of record NC_141698.1, read on the forward strand.
CGCCCCAGTGTGGTTGGAGGAGAGTCAGATGAGTGAGGAAAAAATATCCTGCAGACACACTCCACGTGTGCTTCCCAGAGAGACAGGAGATTGGGAAACGCGCGCGCGCGGCCGGCGCCGATCGCTTTCCAGAGCGTGCGCGTGACATCTCCTGTCTCCTGGGAAGCAAACCCGCCAACAATAGTATCGCGCCTGCGCGATGGCATATGGCTTCGCCATATGCATCGCAGGCGCGAGACCTAAAGACTTCAGCTGTGCTTTGCCTCTAGTGTCTTAATCATCATTGTTTGCAATGAGAGAGAAAATAACCTGATTTCTTACACCAGAGTCCCTAGTCATTTTACAAGGTGCAAATTACCTACACCCGAGTACCAACGCGTGGACGCCTTTCTTGGCTGTGCTAGTCCAGTAATTGCTCTGCCCTCAAATCTGCCAGGGGTTGTTTAGAGACTCAGCATTCCTGCTGCTGGATGGAGCTTATGCAGGGAGGGGCAGGAAAGACAGATTATGGGACATTGGTAGAAAGGAAGCAGAGTGTTCTTTCTACTGTGGTCATGTACATTAAAGTGCCCAAAATGCTCAAAAAAGAGGAAAAGATATCTCCAGGAGTCCTTTGGTCAAAATTACAACGCTGTTGTGAACTACGAAGCAATCAAGCGTGTTTGCAAGCTGGGTTGCAGTGTTGTGAAGTTTACAGCTGAGTAAACATGAGAGCTGTAGAAAAACAAGGGAGAGCGAGGGTGAGACAGGCATTGGAGGACCAAGTACGCGCGGCCACGCTAATCGAAAACCGATGGCCCCTGTGCGCCACTGCTCGCTCCAGCAACGTGGATGTCACCACAAGCACGAGTGCTTGAAAAGAGCAGACTGATTTCTAAAGGTTACTCCTAGAGCAGAGCATGCGCTGCTCTAGGCTCACCCTAAAACGGACTGCCTCTGGACTACACAAAGTGAGACTGGACCATCTTCTGGATTGCACCTGCTGCAATTTGGGCTAGTGAAGAGAGAACTGTGCCTGTGTCTCCTGGCTTCCTGAAAAGTTGTTCCCCAGGCCAAAGCAGTGACTCAAAGTAATAGTGGACTGACCCCCCTGGAACCAGCACCAGGGTCAGCACAGTTGCTGTAGCCCACATCAGCAAGTTGATAACCACTGCAAAGTTACCACGACACCCCTGGTCTCTCTGTATCTGGAGAAGAACCATCAAGAGACTGACATCACCTGGCAAGTGATTGAACAAGTCACTCTACCACTTAGAGGCGGCAACATAAAACTCCTCCTAAACAGGTGTGAGTGCAAATGGATGACACTATGTGACTCTGTCAATAACGGACTAAATACCATTGATAAATGGAATAGCACCATTGCCATCTGACCCTTACCCGTTCTTCTCAACGTCTCTGGATTTTATCGTGTGCCCTAATGGCTCTGTCCCCTACTCACCCCACCATAAGAGGACATTCTAATTGAGGTCCCACCATTGTGGTCCCCTTCAACATATGCCGCCATCCAAGCCTACCCCATTCATATTGGTCCCTCCCTCTTTTAGCTCCCCTCTCCTACACCTATTGATTATATACCATGCAAATCATAGTAGCTAACCCTTCTTGGTTAGACTCATGTACTAATTTCCCCCACTTTCTCTACCCTACAACAATGGTTTTCTACCCTCCTAATTAATCATTTGGGTCTCTTTCCTCTCTAACAAACTGTCCCCTATTCACACTGGGACAATGCTATTAACTAGTTAATGCTATCGGCCAGTTCCCTTGCCAATTCTGTCAGCATTGTACAACATCTGTACTGTCTCTAATGTAAATAACAATATGCATGTACAGCGTTTTAATTGTATACACATGTTTTGTATAATCATGTTGTAAGCGGGGGTGAGGGGCTGGGAACACTGTCTATGTGTGGAACAGGCGCCGCAACAGGAAGAGGCTGACCAGAATATCGGATTAGACTTGGCTTTATTTTTAGAGTTCGTCTTGTCCTGTAAGTTAGTCTTTCTTTCGCGAACTCCTGGTTATCCGTGGTGGGGCCGTCTTTCTCCAGGGTTCTGGGCACGTGTTGTTCTCTCGGGACCGCCTGAGCAAGCCACACTCCTCCCTCGGGAGTGTGGCACGGCGGAACACAGGGTCGTTGGCCTCCTGGCTCTCCTCCGCACTCTGGTAATCCGGTCCTTCCGTCCTCTTCGTTCTTCTCCGTAGGGTTCTCCTCGCCTTCTCCTCTCGAGCCGTCGGTGACGTCACACGCCACGTACAGGGCTTCCCCCGTTTTCAACCATCCTGATGCGTCCACGTCAGAGGTAGGCGTGGCTTCGTCTCCATCGTCGTACGCCCAGTTAAAGGAGCCTGCGGATGTTTCCTCGTACAATTCCTGTCGTGGTTTCCAGTCATCCCTCGGTGATTCCGACTGTAGGGCAGAAGGGGAGGCATCATCAGGTGTCCACCAGTCTTCCCGGCCACCCGTCCCGACCCGGTTACACTTGTCTAACTTTCAAAACGTATTGCCAGGCTGCATGTCAATATTCTCTATACGTATTGCCGGCTCTGTTTCTCGCAATGCTTTACATATGCACAGTTCAACTCTGGATCTGATTCACATGTAACTGTATGCACATTGAATGTTGCCATCTCGCTACAAGCACGCACATATCATTCAGCCCGCTTAGTTCCCTCCGACCCGCTCAGATGGCACCACCCATCTTTACACGTCGGTTCCTCCTCCCCCCTACACGTGACCCGGCCACTCCCCCCGGAACCGCTTTCAACCACACACAGTTGCCGGCGTCTCCAACGCAACTTGGATTGATTCCGCAACAGACACTGTCAGAGGTACGTGCCCGGCTGCTGCTCCCGACCGACCGTAGTCGCGTTTGGACACTCTTACGGGATTGCTCACACTATCCTTTTCCTTCTCAGATTGACTCTGTCTCCCAACGATCACCCCTGGATCGACGCCCCCACAACGTCATACAGGACTTCTTTGAAATCACGGATCGTATCTAGCTGGATCGGAGCCCCGGTCTCCGACAGCCCGAGACTCCCTTGCTATCATATCCTCCAGGTGAGCCCGATAGTCTTGCCCTGTCCAGCCCACCTTCCCCCGTACACCCTAGATACAGACCTTAACTGTGCCAATGCCGCTTTTCCTCCTTCTAGATTAATTTCACCTCACGGTGATCATTGGTGGATCGCTGCTCAGATTCTCACCAGACGGGACCACCTTGAATCGTACCACTTCACTCAGTCCACAGGACCCTCCGAAGCATTCCCCTACATATCTAACGACCAAGTTGAGCCTCCAAACCAACCCTGCAGCACACCGGGCTTCTACGCCACTGTTTTTGCCCCCTACCCCGACCATCGTTGGCCTTTAGGCACGTGCCCCGCGCAACCCTCCTCTAGCTCCTGCTACTGCATACGTAACATGCCCTTCTTGACCTGTTAAACCCCTCGCCACATAGGGTCACTGGCTTTGCCCCCTATCCCGACCATTGCTGGCCTTCTCGCACATATCTCGCGCAGCCCTCCCCTGTTACTTATTACGGCGTACTTTACATGCCTTTCTTGGCCTGTCAAACCCTTCGCCACACAGGACCTTGCGCTGCTTCTCTTCCCCCCTCCACCATACCCCGTACGCCGACCTACCCGGATGCAAACCCTCTTGCACGGCCTATCCGCCTCAGCGTATCACTCGTGCCATGTAGATCGATCACCTCATCTCTACCAGTTAGTCTCTACTCGTGGATCTACCAACCATACCTGTACCCCTAACGTTCTAACCACATCGCCAGTCCCCGCCCAACCCCATTCACCTTCCGACGTGCACCGCTCGCGTTGCCCCCCCTTTGTTTCTATCCCTCTAACCACCCTCCCTTATCCCCCTGTACAGCACTCATTCAATCAACCCAGTCCTGATGAAGATCCCGAGTTAAGAGGATCGAAACGCCGTCCACCACGCAGCGCAAACAATGGCCCGATCATACAATGTGGTTCATCTAGAACAAATTAGACCACAATTCAGCTGGAACCATATTGTTTTTAATCACTGTATATATTCTTGCACTAGTCACCTTGCGCCGTCCGTACCCTGCACATTGTCACTTGCGTCACAACCGCGCACATCACTTGCACCCTTAGAACACCAAGTACAATTTGGGTTGTCCTAATTTATTTGCTTACAGTGCTGCTACAACTGTAATTTTTCGTTTTTGTTTTGGATGAACATGATGCCATGTGCACATTTGTAACTACGTACGAGTCTCCTTTTTCCTCTTTGATAATGTTTTTAACATATCTACTGTAATTGCCTTGAAATAATACCAGTTGGGATACCATATGTTCATAATATACTACTTACCCCAATCCCAACGAGGTTGATGGGTTTTTGCTCCTGTAGAACAAGAATACAATACACAGCAGACTTCACACACGTGAATGCCTCCTCAGACTTTCTGTACTACTCAAAGCCTCCTTTCTCTTGATGAGCTTTCTTAACGGGGCACAACACTTGCAAAATTCGGCACAAATTTCGGGCAAATTTCTGAAGTGGTATGAATTATCACAGTTTTTCTTATTGATATGCGCAGGTGCCTTTGTAATAGATTGAGATAGATTCCTCTTGAGTTTCTCCTCTTCATATTTCAATGTATGCCCCAGATAAGTTACTTTTGAATCTGAAAGTTTATATTTTTAATGTTCTACTTTAATTTCTACCTGTTCCAGAATTCCCATAACCTTGAACAGCCTTCTGACTTAAGGTATTTGATTTTTTTAAAATAATTTTATAAGCATTCATGACACAGGTAAAAGTGGTTTATGCAAGCTGAAACTCCCTCCGGAGTAGGACCAGCAATCTGGAAGGTCGAATTCTTCCTCAATGTTGAGGAACGTGTTCAGGACCGCAAGCAAGAATCAGCTTAGGCACACAATTGAGTGACCTTGTTTTGCTCTCTTTGGCGGTGAGCGCCACAATGAAATCAATGCATGAAGAGGTGAGCAGTTCCATTTCTGCTTCTTATACTGTCTTATGCACACTTACCACCATGTCCTAGGGATGTTTAGGATAGGCCACTCAATGATAATGATTCCCTGTGTACCAACAGGAAAAAGAAAATACATTTCCCTCAGCATAAATATGCGTCTGAAGCATCTCATAGAGATGATGATCAGGTGCCCTTAGGTGCAGCCTACAAATCTTTCCAGACTCCAATTCCAAAGTTGAAAGGGAGAGTAGTTTCCTTCCTTTTGAACCCTTTTTGTACAAACAAGCTGCAGCACCTACCTTCATAGAGTCTTCTGCTGAGGGAACTTCATTTGAGGTGTTACCTTTACCCTTAGAGGTTTCAGCTTCTATGGGAGGTATTGAAGGAGCGATTTAGGATTTAGTATTCAATGGGACAACCTTACTTTGATCCAAGAGTTAGTATGCACCAGGATCATACAAATGGGTCATCTATCCTAGCATTTCAGAGTTAATAGTGAGACAAATAAGGTGCCCCATTTATAAAACGAATAGAAACCAGGTAAGGTCTGAATGCCTAAAATCTTTATCAGCAGCTTCTGATGTCGACCCACTATGGTAGCTTTACTGTGTTAAGAAAGGAAAGAATCTAAAGAAATGGATTAAAAAAATTGTGTTCTCCTATCACTGCACTGTCCGTTCCAGTAGTACAGTTTGCATTGTGAAATGTTTCTTATCTTAATAAATGACTCACGTTTTATGCTGATGTATCTTGAAGGGAGAAAGTTGTTAATTAAGTTCAGCAATTTGAATGGTGTAATCATTGGACTTCGGACCCATCATAACAGTTTAAATAGCACTGCCAGATCTTTTCTAGTTCCTTAGGATTACATTCTAATCATTTTGACTAATCTAGTTAATTTAATTACGTTGTTCTGATATCAATGGAGCATATGGTAATACCCATTTGTTACATATTTCCGTTCTGATTAAGAGGGTTAAACAGAACATAAATAATTCTCTTCTAAAAGTGTGTGGGATATGTATTTAATGAGAGGTAACTTCCAAAAAGTATTAACATTTGCTTTACCTTGATCTAATGTACAAAGATTGGAGATAACATGTTGCTTACTTCTTCCCAAATTTGCAACAGTACTGGGCAAATGATGAACTTAATGTTCATCATTTACCCCAGGTATATAATACCTTGTATGTCTGTGGATTTCTTTTGAAAATGTTATCAATCTATGTGGTGCACAGGAAATCCTTTGAAGCGTAAAAAAATGTTTTTTACCTATGTAAACAGATTTGTCACTGGCATAAACCAAGCTTAAAGATATGTTCCATAAGTCTTCTAACTCCTGTGTCTACAAGTATCTTCCCATACACAGTAGGGCTCCCCGAGCTTAGCGTCTTCTACTGTGAAGTGCTCCTAGTACCATATTACAACTTCCTTTTTTGGCATTAAGTTGTCATGAATCAGTTCTTTGTATAGCCAGTTATCTTTCTCAGACCATTTTTGTGTAGTACTACCTAATTGTAGCTAAAATATTTGAAACAGATTTCGTTTTTTCTTCATGGATTGTGTTCGTTGATAAGGTTTGTTCCATCTCGTCAATCTCCCCAGGTTTTGATTCCGGCTTCCTTTAAGGGAGTTTTAAGCTTATAATTTGAACATGCTGGTGTACGCCATATTAGGGCTTAGTACGTGTAATAATGAATGCCAAAAGTTCCTTTTTAAAAAAAACCTGGGCTCGCCAAACTTGAACTTTTACAAACATTTCTCAACATTTCAGTATACATTCTCCATCTGATAAGAGTTATCTGGATGAGCCGTTACAATTCGACATCCTACTGTTCTTAAACTGGAAAGCGTAATAATAGAGTTGTGAATCTGGTAATGCAAGTAGTTCCCCGCTCCTCTCCCCAATTTCAGCTTTTTTTATGTGAACCCATACCCTTTTTTTTTAATTTCAAAAGTTTTTATTGGTTGTTTCAGCATAGACATAAAAAAGTAAATCCATTAGCATAATTTGAGTCATAAATTTACGAATCAGAATTACTGTACGCTACAATATATCATAGTAAATGTCAGTACAAAAGTACATCGCTGACATCTAGCCTAGAACAGTAGAGCCCGTATCTCATATTCAATAACAATTTAGCAACAGACATTGTAATTCAACAGCATTTTACTCATTAATTTAAGGACAATTTTCTTCGATAATTAATAGTGCAATGAAGGTAGTCGGGGAGCATATGTTGGTGGGTCGTGGACGGTGTGAGGGCCATTCTAAGGTGGCTTATGTGACGTGAAGTAGTTATCAAGCGTCGACCATAGTTTTCTCGTGGGAGGGCGCCACGGTGTCTGAAGGAGTGCAATATTGTCTGCTCCACGTAAGCTGATTATCCAGTTCAGCCACCCTGCGTAATTGGCCTTGCTGGTATCTTCCAGTTGCTGAGGACTGTCTTAACCGCCCCCGAGAGGAGGAGGTCAAGTAATGCTCTATCATCTGCATCAAGGGATGGGTCCTGGGTGAACCCGAAAACTAGGTAAGGGAGCTCTTTTACCGGTGAGCTGCATGTCCGCCTTTAACTTGGGAGAATCATTCACTGATTTGGTTATGGCCCTATACCGTTCGCCTTCTGCACGCATTGCTATAAATGGTTCATTGTCGGACCCCTTTCCCTTGGAACAAGGGACAAGACAGGGCTGCCCCCTCTCCCCCTCACTTTTCCTCTTGGCAATGGAACCCCTAATTGCTCATATAAAAAAAAATGAAAACATCAAAGGTGTGAAATTCGGAGATAAGTGCGTCAAACTTGCCGCCTATGCGGACGATATCCTGATTGTAACGGAATCACCAGAATCTTCCATCACTGCACTAATGACCACCATAGATAACCACTCTTCCCATTCAGGATACAAACTCAACCGGGATAAATCTGAGGTCAAACCACTCAATATCTTCACCACCAAAGAGGTGCTGGGGGACTCAGGGCTATGTTGGCAACCAGAGTTTGTGAAATACCTAGGTATCGAATTTGGTGACTCCCTCATGGAGACCCTCCATCGAAATAAAAAAATCACTTTAAATAAAATCAAGACCCAACTAGAGGGGTGGTCCCCCCGTTTCATTACTTGGTGGGGCAGGGTGGAGACCATCAAGATGATGATTTCACCTCTAGTTAATTACCTCATATCTATGCTCCCACTAACCCTCACATCTGACTTCTATCACAAATTAGACATGGCTATCTCTAATTTCCTATGGAAAGGGAAAAGGGCAAAAATCAGCATAAAAAAACTTCGCTTAGACAAATCCGCGGGTGGGGTCAATTTGCCAGACTTTAAAAGGTATGAGGCCGCATTCCTAGCCAAACAAGGAGCCCACTGGCTCGCTCCCTCACCTGACTATACTCCTGTATGGCTAGAAATTGAGGAGGAAATTCTGGACGGTATCTCCCCTAGCACGGCTCTCTCATCTAACCTAAACTAGCTGACCCACTCTAGATCAATATTTCATAACACAAAATCAGCTCTCCTGAAATTTGATAGAATCCTAGAAAACACCATTCGGGGCTCACGATGGGAATCCCTTTGGGACAACCGTAACATTATGTACAAGGGTAAACCCATGCACAATGAAACATGGATCAAAAAAGGCATACTGTTCCCATACCAGCTGTACGTGGGGGCATACCCTATTCCTTTCAGTGACCTACAAATCAAATACGATCTTGCACCAATTGAACTCTATAACTTCCTAAACGTAAAAACGGCTTTGTCCAAAACCAAACTCTCCCCGACAGCACCCTCGCTCCCGTCATACCTTGCCAGACTAAACAGACTAGGACACCAGGTTTCCTTTCTCTATAGACTCAGCCGTCCCCAACAATCTGGCCTTACACAATTACACAATTCTGGAATAACCTTTCATCCAGGCCAATCACAGACTCAGACTGGACCAACACATGGATATCTTGCACGAGACACAAAATCAGCCCTACACTGTCACAGACAAAATACTGGCTCTTACATAAGGCCTTCTGGACCCCAGCGCGATTATTTGCACACAACCTCACCCCTGATGCCTTTTGCTGGAATTGCAAACGCGCGGAGGGTGACTTGTCACACATCATCCTGGAATGCGACTGCGTGGCACAATTCTGGGGGAAGATATTCGAATTGAACCCATACCCTTTTTGATGACCAGATAAAGTTATTAATTTTCCCATGGATTTTGGAAATGCTATTCTTTTAGATGGTAAGGGAGCTGGAGCTAAATAAAATGGTTAAGTTGCTCAAATCCGCCTTACCATTAATTTTAAAGGTAACCTTTACCATCTTCTCAACATACCTTCTATTTCTCTGGTGACTTTACTTAACATTTTAGACAGTAATTCGAATAGGTCTTGCATAATTCGAACCCCTTGATATTTTGCTTTCATTTTGAATTTCCGGTTGCTGTATTTATATTTCCACGTCATTACCTGTTTTTTCTTCATTGATCTGGTATTGTGAGATATTTCTAAAGTTTTCTGCAAGCATTTCTGATCCATATTATTGTTTGAAATGGATCAGCTGTGTAGAGAATAATGTAATCCACGTACAAGGCTATCTTGTATGATAAACCTAATGATTCAAGTAGAATATTATTTCTACTGTTTCTGATTAACTGGGCAAATGGCTCAATGTATAGATTACATTTTATTAGTTATAGTTAACTTGTATCTGTTAGTGCACTATTTATAAGAATATTTTTGTAAGGGGGCTAATACAGAGCCTTACTAGTATTAATAATAGTTTTGCTTAGCCCAAATGATGATAGGACTTTCCAAAGATATACTCAATTAACTCTATCAAAAGCATTAGTCGCATTCAGGGTGGCTATTTTCACATTCAAGGTGGCTATTATCAGTTGATTACTGTATGCCTCTGCCATGTCTATTGATCCTATTGAATGATGCATTACCTTGTGCAGGTGTCTACCTGGTATAAAGCTTTTTTGGTCTGGATCAACAATTTAGGGGAATAATATCAGCATGTTCTTTAACCATAATACTGGTATAGCAGTTACAATCACAATTTAATAGGGCAATGGGTCTATAAGAATATCTTTTTAGGGGGTCTTTATTTGGTTTTAAAATTAATTATAGTTCCTTTATTCCAGGAAGGGGTGAATTTACACTTAGCTAGAATATTTTCGATTAAACATTACTTTTCAGATCGGACCTAGCTTTCAAAATAGTTTATTGTATAGTTTGCATGATATTCTATCCGGTCCTACTGCTTTCACATGCTTTAGTCTATGTGTTCTGATATTTATTCTACAGTGGTTTCACCTACCAGAGTTAAGGATTGTGCATCTGAGAGCTGAGGTAATTTTCTATCTGTCAACCAAATTTTAAACTTGTTTGATTCTGGGCGTATGTTTTCCATGTACACTATACTACACTTTCAGACCTCTTCGCTTCTAGGTCTTCTGGGTTAGTCTGTTAGTGTATTCCTAAAATCTCTGTTCATGTCCACTTCAGTTTTCCAGGCAAGCATTGCCCTAGTCTTCCCCATATTCAAAGTGAGGCTGGATTTTCACCGTTAATGCTTTTTCTTTTCTAAATTTGCCTTGAATTTATTCAGAAAGAACCCAAACATAATGGATGGAATGCTTAAATTAATCTCAGCCACTGCTGCTTACCCGGGCCACATCCCAATCCATCATTATTTCGCACACCATGTCACCACAGTTTTAATCAAGCTATATGCAAATCAGTCTTGTCCCGGAACCTGTCAGTCTAGCCCGAACTGCCAAGCCAGGTCCTCCCTGAACCGGAACACAAGCAACCAAGGACCAGTTTCCACAAGGTTAATGGGCTCATCATCTGGGTACAGCTTGGTTCCAGTGACAGTGTGCACAGGACCCACGTCTGGGCTTACCCATATTACTTAGGGCAACACAATAAAGTTCTGGTCTGGGTTGTTTTTGTTTAATTCAACGAAGAAACTCGCTAGTAGTTCGGAACAGATTTGGCAGTTCGGACTGTTTTACTGTTCCGATTTGAGAGGAGTCAAGACTGATTTGCATATAGCTGGGTCCAAACTGAGGTGGCATGCAGTGCAAAATAATATGGATTGTCATGCAAAGCCAGTAATTACCAGTGGCTGAGAATAATTCAAGCATTCCATCCATCACAGTTTTGTATACATATGGAATTTATTTAAGACCTTCTCCAAATTCACTCTCGGGACAGATACTGTATTCGAAGAAGTTAGGATTTGTGATTATCTTTTTCTTTTGCACTAATCTGTTCCTCCAGCTTTCTGTCTTTGTCTCAAGCACTCCTGCTATGATTGTATGGTGTTTTGCTGATAATTCCCCTAATACAGAAGTAGTTTAAATCCCACACTATAATATTAGAAGTTGTAACCATGTTTTAAAACATTTCTTGACTCATCTTCTACCAGATCCTGTATTTTACCTTTGTGATTAGGAGCGCTCTTCTATTCAGTGTCCATCTTTGTCGTACTTTAGCCACTGAAAGCTCCAGGCTTAAGGGTACGGCAGACTGGTCTAAGCAGTGTGTGGGGATGTGGGTTATGCCCTTCACTACTTTAATCAGATTGAACAAGAAGGAAATAGTCTATCCTAGAGTATATTCTTCGCTGTAATGGGTGTACCCTTTCTGGTTGTCAGCTCTCTTTCTCTATATATTACATAGGCCCACATCTTGCATCATATCTTTCAAATTACAATAACTTTCAGTATTGAGACATATTTCCGTTTAGTAGATGAGTCTAAGTCTTTATTCTAATGGGGAATCAAAGTCCCCTCCAATCAAGTAAGGAGAAGGAGCATTTATTGGGTGAGAATACAAACAGTTCAGAGGGGTATGATCATCACTATGTGGACCATAAAATCCATGATATTTACTTATCCCCTGTCCAATCTCTAGTGTGGCAAGAATCCATCTCCCTTAAATATCAATTTTATAAGTTAGCATCCTGATTTCAAAGTTCTTCTTTGTTATTAATGCTACCACCACTTTTGTAATACACTTCTGATCAATGCAAATGATATCTTGTACCATATGCATTTTCTTAATATTATTTTACATTAGTCTCTCTAAGCGTGTTTCTTGTAGCATGGCCTTAAGGTTCTTTAAGTACTGTAAGATTGTATATTGTTTATTTGTAATGCAGTTTCTTACCTCCTGTTGGTTTTGGGATGTCATCCTCCCAATGTCAGACCTTATCGTATAGGCAATGTTATCATAGGTGAAGTTATCATATCTCATTGTAGTTGTTTTGTAATGCATTTCCCAGTAGTTGTTCTTTGAAAGTAAATGTGAGGACATTTTCCTAGAGGGTTTATGGTTGGGGTTACACTTAAAGGGCTTCTCTGTGGTCTTTCTTGATTTCTGTCTCTACATTAGCCTCTGTGTTTCTTTTCAGGAACCCTACATTCAAAAACTTAATTAGAACACCTTTCAAATGACTGCCCTATACACCCTCGGGTACGTTCAAATCCTTCAATTATTGAGTTGAGAATGATTTTCTGGTCTCTCAAGCTCTTCCATCAGCTTCTGATTTTGCAGTCTTGATATTTCAATCGCTTGGGTAATTTTGTAAATCAGAATGTACTTTTCCATGTTTTCTTCTGATTATTTTGTTCTGTAGTAGGGGATCTCTGTTATAGTCATAATCTTGTGAATAGTCCCGCCCATGTGCGTGGACCCCGGAGCGATCGAAATAGTCTCTTAAGTTGTCTTCTTCTGTAGTCCTGCATAGACACTTAAGAGAAAATCAAAGACAAATAATGCAGCCTAAAACTACAAGGCTACATTGGCCAGCACTTCATCTCGAAAGTGAAAAAGATAGCCAAATAATATTACATTTTACACACTTTGTAAAGTTTCACACCTAGAGAAACTCACCTTCACAAAAATACTTTGTCATGATAGAGAGGAAGGGTTGGACAGACAAGCCCCATAGGCTGCCATTATGTGTCTGGAAAAGGGATACCGTGGCTTTAAGGAACTCTCCAGAGACCCTTGGTATCCCAGGATGCACAGCCAAAGGCCTTTTACTTTCAGTTCTTTTGAGCTCTACCTTTTTGGGACTATACTCAATTTTAGGATCTTTTTCAGTGTTTTGAGTGTTTCACTCAACTTCTGGAGTCTTTCTCTTCCAGTTGCTGTCTTTTTTGACCAGTTTTGCCACCTCTTTTTTGTCGAAATGCCAGCTTTATTCGAAAAGTGCCCTGAGTGGTAGGAAGGAGGCAAAATCTGACCCCCACAGAGTATGCATACTCTGTCTCCCTTCTACTCATGACTCTGACTACTGTGATATCTGTCACTCTTTCTCCAGGAGGACCCTGCGTGACAGGGAGAAGATTCGTCTCCAAGACCTGGAGCAGAGGAGACATCAAGAACCAGGTGAGACTTCTGGGCATGGAGGGGCTCTGTCATCGACCTCTAGGGGGCTCCCCAGTCAAGAAAAGGCCCAGAAAAGGCACCGGTCCCGGTCGACGTCGATGACTTCGGCGTAGAGAGGTATGACTACCATCTGCTCCCCGTCGACCCAGGGCTCTGGGTCGAAGCGACGTCGACGTTCGGCGTCGAGGGGTAGGACGTCGAGACACCTCGGACGAGGTAGACGTCGAGGACTTCACCGGCGTCGACACACCATCGACGTTGTGATGAGTCCCGAAGAGGCAGGCGCTCTCCGTCGAGGCGACACTGCCGTTCACCTTCGACGCAAAGATCGACGTCGGGGAGAGAAAGATCAACATCGAGGCGAAGATGCTCGACGTCCTGGAGTTCGTCGAGGTCCGGAAGAACGACTTCGAGAAGAGAGACGTCAAAGAGGTCGACGTTGAGGAGGGAAAAATCGACGCCGAAGAGAAAGTAGAGGCCCAGAACGGTGTCTAGTGCCTCTGTGGTTAGCGTCTACTCATCATCATCGGTGAGTCCCCGGTCGCGCCGGCGCTCGCGCTCAGAGAGGTCCCCCTCACGAGTGTCCTCCCCAAGGTCTGCTCGTAAGAAGAGGAGAGTTCTTAGGTCACCGGACTCTGATTATTCCTGGACCTACTCGCCCTCAAGGCCCAGGACGCCTACGCCTCCTCCTATTCCGCAACTTCCTCTTCCACCACCTCCGCCTCCTCCTCCTCCTCCTCCTCCTCCTCCACCTCCTCCACCTCCTCCACTTCCTCCTCCTCCACCACTGCCTCTACAACCGAACTCTTGGTTCCGGCTCAACCTCTTCCATTTCCTCAGCCTCCTGGGCCATTGGCTCCTGCAAGGCCCAGAAAGCCAAGGTCAAGATCCAGAGGGAGGCATCGCTCTCGCAGTGAGCGTAGATCTTCGAAGAGGTCACGTCATCGTCGGCGGAGGGAATGGCCACGGTGCAGGTACGCAGACTTGTCCAGTGACAGGAGATATTTTCCACTTAAGAGACTATTTCGATTGCTCCGGGGTCCACACACATGGGCGGGACTATTCACAAGAATATGACTATTACATAGATACCCCTGCTACAGAACGGGAGTTATAGGTAAGAAACTACTCCTTCTAACTGCTGAATTGCCCAATTTGGTCTCTAAAAACATGACTGGATTCTTTAATCTCTCTTTGGTTAGCTTCTCAAGTCTCCAATCACTTTTTTATTTCTGTTTAAAGATCAAACCCAAAAAGAAAGGATTTGAAGGAAGATTGGTCCGATTCATTTTTCTCTGGGGCTTCCTCCTCCGATCCTAATTCCTAAATATTTATCCCTCCCTGACTGATGGAATATAGGCTTACTGTTTCTATAGTCGTCCCCCTCCCCCCTAAATGTGCAATAATTCAAATCTATTCATAGTGGGGATATTAGTTTAGTCTAACTCCATAATCATCAAAGCTGAACTCCTGTGAGTTTCCTTGCATTCGGGGGAGGGAGGACCGTGATGAGAGAGTATATCTATACTTCTCCTAGTCTAAGTGGTAATTACATTCTGGTTTTGTTTCCTCTGTTCCCTGACACCTTTATATTGTGACTTTTAGGACAGCTATAGAGTCTGTTTTTTTCTCCTTTATTCTAAAGATGGAGTTCAGGGAAGGAGATCTTATAGGGGCCTCACTACAAGTAGATTATTTTCTAATATGTTTTTGGATTGGATGTCTAGCAGGGGCTTGAGTGGGTATTCAGAGCTGTTTTTCTATTATGAAGGTCTTTACCTATGGTCTGAACACTTCTGCTCTTTTTTTTGTAAAACCTTCAAGGCTTGTCTTACTCTTTGTCAGTTGATCTAAATGTGTAATTAAATAGGTAGAATAGTGATCTAGGAATAGAGCAAAACATCAATTCAATCAGTTTGTAGCATGGGTTGAAGGCTGTTTGTTGTCCTCTCATTACTTTCCTCTGGTGTTGGGGTTTAAAATAAAAACATTTCTTAAGCTATGTTTGCCCCTTTTACACGTTACAAGCATTCTTTCATTGCCTGTAGTACAGAAACTCTGTGCTTTCTCATCCTTTTTTTGCTGTATCTGTTTCTCTGAGATCAGCCATGCTGAACTGGCTTGGCACCTTCTAATGTCCGAGATTCTTTGTTTGTTGTGGTCCTGGGTGTTGCAGTTGCTGTCTCTGCCACCACCACCCCAGAGAGAAGTCTTGGCTATGATGTCTTTATGAGGGCATAGAAAAAAGCCCACGCAGCCCCAACTGGTCCTCCATATCCAAAAAGGCAAGCCGACAATCACAAAGATTTGTAGGTATAAAGTCAACTTTGTATTTTCAGCATTGCGAGGAGGTTTAATCATGTTATTTCACTAATGTTTCATGTGCTGCGGGCAGCCGGCGTCTGTGCAGGTAACAGCGGTGGGGCAGTGGGGCCGTGTAAGGTGGGATTTCGAGGGACGATGCAGATGGAAAATTAATTATTTATTTAATTTTCCCTTGGCATTGACCCTCGAAATCCCCCCTTACCCAGAACCATCGCTTTTACCTGCATGGACCGCGGCTGAGTGCAAGCTTATAGTGCAAACAGCATGTAGTCATCGAGGTAAGGTCTAGTTTTGGAGCCTAAAGCCACCCGTTCAGTTCTCACGTCAGGAGCCTAACCAGTCGCCATTTTCCTCCTTAGAAATAACCCAAATAAGTGGATTGATAAGGCCTTGAAAGTATGCCAGGACAAGCTTTGGGACATTCTTGGCCCACTGACCCATATTAAGCAGACCCCCCAGGATATTGTGATTTCGCGATTTGCCGCGAAATCGGCACTTTTTAAAAAATGCCGCGATTTTTACAAAAATGCCCGCGAAATCGGCATTTTTTGTAGAAATCGCGGCATTTTTCGCTATATCCTGGGGGGTCTGCTTTATGTGGCTATCACCTCTGAATTGGGCTAGCAGCCAAGATACTTAGCAGCATTGGAGAGGCACAGCGGGGTGGCAACCCTCACACCTCCAGCCCTTGATGACCTGTTAAGAGGTGCTTCGAAGGTGACTGAGAGGAGGGGGGGGGGCAGCCCTGACACCTCCAGCCCTTGCTGACCTGTTAAGAGGCGCTGCGAAGGTGACTGAGAGGGAGGGGCTGCAGGCTCCGGAGCAGTGACATCTATTCACATGCAAACAGCCCTGAATGCATCATGTCTCTGCTATTTGGAGGGGGCTCGCACATTCCATTTCTACCCAGGGCCCCAAACATCCGAGACTCGGACAGATTACACCCCTGATTACACCAAGGCAGCACATGGTTCTCTTCACAGAGCGTAATTACTGTCACTAAATTGTAAGCAAACCTCGGTTCTTCAACATGCAGTCCGCAGCCAACCTCACCCTATGGTTATCCAACACCGCCGACACCTTAGCACCACTGAAAAAACGTCAAAGCAAACCTGGCAGCAAGAAGGCCTCATGGTTCAACGATGATCTTAAGAAATCCAAGAAACTCTGCCGCTCCCTTGAAAAGGCCTGGAAAAAAGACCCAACCACCAGCACCAAGGACGCCTTCAAAAGCGCCACCCGCACTCACCACCAACTGATCCGAAAAGCCAAGAAAACAGCATTCAAGGATCGACTTGACAACAACGCCCACAACAGCAAGGAACTTTTCAACATCGTCAAGGAATTTTCCAACCCCTCGGCCAACTCCAACGACATCACCCCCTCTCAAACCCTCTGCGACTCCCTAGCCTCTTTTTTCCACAACAAGATTGCAGACATCCACAACAGCTTTGACAACCAACTCGGAAACCAACCCACCCTACCATCTGCTGACCATCTTCCCCCCCGTAAACACCCTTAACGCCTGGAACCCAATCTCCACTGAGGACACCATCCGCCTGATGAATTCCATCCACTCTGGATCCCCCACAGACCCATGCCCTCACCACATCTTCAACAAAGCAGACTCCGTCATAGCACCGCACCTCCGAGACGTCATCAACTGCTCCTTCAACTCCGCTACCTTCCCAGAAGACTGGAAACACGCTGAACTCACCGCCCTTCTGAAAAAACCAACAGCGGACCCCACCGAACTCAAAAATTACCGCCCCATCTCGCTTCTTCCATTCCCTGCCAAAGTCATCGAGAAAGCCGTCAACAACCAGCTCGCCGCCTTCCTCGAAGCCAACAAATCCCTTGACCCCTCACAATCTGGCTTCCGAGCAAAACACAGCACTGAGACCGCCCTCATCGCAGCAACAGACGACATTCGAACTCTACTGGACAATGGAGACACAGTCGCCCTCATCCTCCTCGACCTCTCTGCAGCATTCGACACAGTCTGCCACAGCACCCTTCTACAACGCCTCAATAACATCGGAATCCAAGGAAAAGCACTTGAATGGATCACCTCGTTCCTCACCGGAAGAACCCAGAGAGTCCGCCTTCCTCCATTCAAGTCCGAGGCCTCTGAAGTCATCTGCGGCGTACCTCAAGGATCCTCACTCAGTCCCACCCTCTTCAACGTATACATGAGCCCCCTCGCGGCCATCGCCCGCCAACACAACCTCAACATCATCTCTTACGCGGATGACACTCAACTGATCCTTTCTCTCACCAAGGACCCCAGCACCGCCAAAACTAACCTACACGAAGGAATGAAAGAAGTCGCCGAATGGATGAAACTAAGCCGTCTGAAACTGAACTCAGACAAAACAGAAGTCCTCATCTTAGGTACATCCCCCTCTGCTTGGGACGACTCCTGGTGGCCGGAAGCCCTCGGAAAAGCACCCATCCCGACAGACCACGCACGGAACCTTGGCGTCATCCTGGATTCTTCACTCTCAATGAACAGACAAGTCAGCGCCGTATCCTCTTCCTGCTTCAACATTCTTCGCATGCTCAGAAAAACATTTCGCTGGATCCCCTCCGAAACAAGGAAAACAGTCACCCACGCTCTGGTCACGAGCCGACTGGACTACGGAAACACCCTCTACGCAGGTACCACCGCTAAACTCCAGAAGAAACTCCAACGAATCCAAAACGCCTCAGCCAGGCTCATATTAGACATCCCACGCAACGAACACATCTCTGGTCACCTTAAAGACCTCCACTGGCTACCCGTCAATAAGAGGATCACTTTCCGACTGCTTACCCAGGCACACAAATCACTCTACGACATCGGACCAGATTGCCTCAACTCTCGACTGTCCTTCTACACCCCCTCCCGCCAACTACGTTCTTCCAGCCAAGCCCTCGCCACTGTACCTCGCATCAACAAGACCACCATGGGAGGCAGATCCTTTTCATACCTGGCTGCTAAAACATGGAACTCACTCCCCGCTTACCTTCGCCTCACCCAGAACCACCTAGCGTTCAGAAAGCAGCTTAAAACGTGGATATTTGACAAATAATCCTCCTCCCCTTCCTAAGCGCCTTGAAACCCTCTGGGTATGTAGTGCGCTATACAAATTTTATGACTTGACTTGACTTGACTAATGTAAGAAAATAAAGAAATAATGTAAGAAAATAAAGAAATGGCACAATCGCACCCACACTAATTAACAAAGTATGGTGGACAATCAGTTCAATCAGTTCTCTTAGAGCATCTCCTGTAAGTACTGTACATCACAGTGGGGATGGCATTTTGGACAGAGAGCCTGTCTTCTCGTTGTCTTGTGCAGGAGGGGGCGAGGAGCCCAAGATGATGCTAGAATACTGCATGCCCACCCCTGTGCCCACCCTGGTGGATCCTGTTCCCTCTCCTGGGATGGCTCCTGCCCTCCCCTCAGTGATGGCTCCTGTCCCCCCATGTGGTGGCTCCAGTCCATCCCCCGCCTGTGATTGCTCCTGTCCCCCCATGTTGTGGCTCCAGGCCACCTACACCTGTGATGGCTCTTGTCCCCCCCTGTGGTGGATCCTGTCTCCGCCCTGGGTGGCTTCTGTCCCAGTCCTGGAACGGCCCCTGCAGCGAGGGTGAAGTTCTTGATGGGCCTCTTCTCAAAAGGGCTCAGCTCAAGATTAATATGGAAAGGTCGGTGAGTAAGTAAGTGAAGGGATGGGTGAATGGCTGGATGAATTAGTGAAAGGGTGAATGGATGAACGAAAGATTGAATAAATGGATAATGAGAGAGGATGGATGGATGGATTGATGAGAGGGGACGGATGGAGAGAAAATGTAAATAGCTGGATGTATGGGTGGAAGGGTAGCTGGATGATGGATGAGGGGAAAGATGGATGAGGGGAAGGATGATGGATGAGGGGAAGGATGGATGGATGGATGGATGGATGGATGGAGGGGAAGGATGGATGGATGAGGGGAAGGATGGATGATGATGAGGGGATGGATGGATGGATGGATGGATGGTTGATGAGGGGGTGGGTGAAAGGATGGATGAAGAGGGGAAGGGTGGATGGATGGATGGATGGATGGATGGATGGATGGATGGATGGATGGATGGATGGATGGATGAAGAGGGGAAGGGTGGATGGATGGATGGATGGATGATGAGGGGGTGGGTGAAAGGATGGATGGATGGATGGATGGATGATGAGGGAATGGATGGATGATGAGGGGGTGGGTGAAAGGATGGATGGATGGATCGATGAATGATGAGGGGAAGGATGGATGGATGGATGGATCGATGAATGATGAGGGGATGGATGGATGGATGGATGGATGGATGGATGGATGGATGATGAGGGGAAGGTTGGATGGATGAAGAGTGGGTGGGTAGAAGGATGGATGGATGGATGATGAGGGAAAAGGATGGATGGGTGATAAGGGGAAGGATGGATGATGAGGGGAAGGACGGATGATGAGGGGAAGGACAGATGGATGAATGGATGGATGATGGGTGGGTGAAAGGATGGATGGAAGGAAGGATGGCTAAGTGAAAGGGTCGATGGAGAGAGAAAGGGAGGATGGATGGATGACTAAAATAGTGGATGGGTGGAAGGATTAGTAAGTGAAAGGATGGCTGGATTGGTGAAAGGGTAAATGGCTGAATGGATGAGTGAATGGATGGATGGGATGAGGAGTGGATGGATAAGTGTACAGATTGATAGGGTAAAAGGGTGGATGGATAATGGAGATGAGTGAAAGGATGGATGAGGGGATGGATGAAGGGATGGATGAGTGAAATGATAGATGGAAGGATACATGATGGATAGGTTTGCAAACGGTTGAATATGTTTGGAAATGGCTGGGCTTACTTATATACTATTGCGCGACCTCTGATGTGTTAAAACGTACCTATTGTCCTGAAGTTTTGTCCTGAATTTTGACCTCCTGTCCTGAATTTGTGTCCTGAATTTTGACCCTTTGTCCTGAATTTGTACACTCACCGTCCTGAATTTGCACCAATGCCAGTTGGTCACCCTATTCGCGGGCTTGGAGATGGAGCGCCGTGCAGAGATGTCTGTCCCTCAAGATAAACAGACAGAACCACTCAGCCGAGAGAGCTGAGGCGCACACGGGACGGGGTATCTGCAGAGGCGCGCTGGACAAGGGATGAAGTCAGAGGGTTGAGCTCACCTATTGCAGACCATTTCCCCCTGGGAGTGAGCCATGGGAAAAATCCTAGAGGCGAGAAATTTAACACGGGCGTCAAGTGGCCCCATGTCATGGGTGTCAACTTCAACCAGTCCCCGCTTTTAAATCGGAGACGATTTGCAGGCTGACATTTTGCAACGAAACTACAAGTACCAACATGCAGTTCGCTACTGTTTAACAAGTGACCACTTGGCGGTTTTGACTGCTCTTTCTCTAGTGTTTAGATCTATCGAACGGGCATCCGGTGGTATATCAGGTCGTGCTCAAAATACACTGTAAAGGGGCGATAGGTATAGCCATCATTAGTGCAGCAGGTACAGTGGCACCAAGCTCTAAGGCTATTGCAAGACACAAACTGACCTGCAATGATACGCCTCTTCTGGCGCAGGGCTTTGCAACGTGACGCATCTGGGAGATGCGTCCCGTTGTAAATACCCCGCACCATGGTGCATCTTTTGCGCCGCCGCTGAGTCACAAAAGTGACGCAACAGCGGCGTAAAAGCCGCTCAAGGGGCTTGTAAATCTGCCCCAAAGTGTCTACATTGTAAAGAAACCAAATATACATAGCTTCATGTTGTTAAATAACTAAAAAAACTAAGATATCTGTGTTTGTTGTAGGAAAAACGGCCACATAAAATGCCTCAAAATTGCCGCTAAATTTCAATATTTGTGCCGCTAAATTTGCTAATCCATGCCGCTATATCCTGGGGGGTCTGATTAAGGAGATGACAGAGCAGGCTGCTACAATCTCGGTGTTCTAAGAGGCTGTATTCAGAAGTCTATTTGCATCCCATCCTTCTCAGGCAGTAAAACACAGAATCTCATTTCTAATGAGCATTGACCCAAATAAGGAACTGGGAGCTTCCATAGAATGCCATCTCTTTGAGAAACATGTGTAAGAAATCCCCAGCTACTTGCAGACGTTTACCTTTGTAGAAAAAGCCCAACAAAAGGTTGAGAAAGACTTAATGCTTCTCCTCCCCCAAACCTTACCCCTCAACACTCATATTTGCTTTTGTTTTTTTACCAGAACTGGCAAAAGCAAAGCTTTCTTTTCCAACTTCCAGTATCAAGAGAGCTCAGCATCAGGAGAGAAGGAGATCAGCATCTAACCCTACGTTAAGTCTTCAAGAGGAGATTATGGAACCTTTGTCGGTTACTGAAGAGGTTTTACTTCTTTCCACCCCTGGTGGAGGGGATACTGGCATGGAAGGGGTCTGTAAGCCTGAGGACATTCCAGCCAGATCAGTGTGAAGTCGACTATCCTTAAATCTTTTTTTCCTCCAAGAATGTTGGGTGTCAGGCTCCCCATTTTTTGCTACCACTTTTCAGTGAATAACCTCAGTCCCTTGGCGTTTATAATCCGTGCAGAGTTACGCACTAATTGTTCTGTTCCCCACCTGTTCAATTAGTTCCTTCTTGTCCAATGGTGTTTTCTAATGTAGAGAAAGCTCTAGTTTCACCTGAAGTAAAAGAATAGTGGCGCAAAAGAGCTATAGACCGAGTACTGAAATCATGCAGAGTCTTGACCTGTCTGTTTCTGGTGAAAAAAGTGGCACGCGTTTTAGTCCTATGATAAACTCGAGCTTGTTCAATGGTTTATGCTGTACAGATACCAAATGGAAAGGGTGTATTTCCTGAGGGATTCTCCTTAGCAATGGGATTAGAGGGTAAAGATAAATCGGAAATATACCTATCTGACAGTTTCAATGAGTTCCAGTTGTAGGTGTTTTCTGCAGTTCTGTTAGCAGGCCAGTTTTTGGTTTAAACCTCTCCTGTTCATTCTCTTGTCTGCTCCCTTGTTCTTTAAAACGTTTAAGAAGCCTGTGGTAGCTCTGTTGGGATCCTTGGAGAGTCAAGTAATTGTATACTCAGACAAAATATCAGTTATGTCTCAGGGCAGGCTCCGGTTGCAGGTTCAAATAGTTTGGATTGTTTTGCTGTTGCAGGTTGGGGTTTGTGATAAATCAGAAGCCTTTGTTGGTACCAACTCCAATCATTTGGTTTCTGGGGTATGTGATTAATGGAGTGAAAGCCTGCTCCTTCACCAGAGACTCGATCAAGGTTAAAAAAAGGCAGTCCTGGAGATGAACATGTGCTCTATGAAAGTAAGCCAGCATTCAATCCATTTTACTTGCTCCCCTACACAACAGGGCTCTTAAACTTCTGAAGACACTACATTTGAGGAAGGGGCTTCTGTAGACTGTTTCAATGTCCCTATTGTAAGATGCTAGGGAGGAGTTGGGTTGGTGGCTATCCATTATGGTGGCATGGAATGGAAAATCTGATTTTGTCCGGTTCCTGATATTTCGTTAGAGGCAGGCGCCAGCAAGTCCTGTTTGGGAGCGGAATCGCATCAGGTAGTACCAAGAGGAAAGTGATCGTGGCTCAGCAGTGTTATTTTGACCTTTTTGCATGTTACTTTGCCAAAGAAAATACATTGGATTAATACAGGGCAGACTGTTATGTGCTTTATGAATGGCCAGTGTATCAGCGGTACGTTTTATCAGATCTAGCCAGGGACTTTTGGCATTTTCATCTGAACAGGAACAATAGGATTTGTGCAGAGTACCTCCTGGGACTAGCAAACTCAATAGGTGATTAGGATTCCCGGTATTAAGAGGACAGGAGTGACTGGTCGCTTCACAGGTATGGTGTTCCTTTAACTCAATCAATCATCCCTGGGGTCCCTTTCAAGTGCATCTGTTTTCCGCAAGACTGAACTTCAAACTTCCTTGGTTTTATAGCTGGAGACTTGATCCAGAAGTAGTAAAAGCTTTCCTTCAGACCTGGTTGCATTTCAATGGTTAATGTTATTTTGGCCTAGAAGGGAGAGAGCCAACCTGGACCTAGTCTTGCCATAATAGACCGTGCAGGTTTGGTATCTTAAGCTTCTTGAGCTCTATGTAGATATTCCCATCTTTTGTGAGCATCCTACCCAATCTCTAGTGAAATCCACATGGGTTGGTTTTTCATTGTCCTCTCCAGCTAATGGGTTGAAAGGTTTCAGAGGATCTTGTAGTGTCCATGCATTTTGCAGGAGACTGCCCATCATCAGAAATGTCTGGGCTATATCTACTATAGCAAGTTCTTATTACATATGATCAGTCTGGGTTGGCTGATGTGTGGAATAATAGTCTGGTCCCGACTTCATTTCAAGTAGTAAGCTTTCTGGTGGGTATTTTTCCTGAGCGCATGGTCAATAGAACAATAGCCATTTTGTCAGGTCATATTTCAGTAAAGGGAGAATTGGTTGGCAAACATTCATTGCGGTCTTTCCACTTGAAGATATTTACTAGACCTGAATATTCTTTCTTTGTGGGATGTGAAAGTTGTTTGGTATTTCTAGTTGCACAGGCCAGAGAATGATAACTTTTCTTCAAAAGAAGCTAGCATCTACATTAACTATACTTTGTCCGAAAAATGGGTAGGTGGCCTCTTAAGATGGCCACTCGGAAGCTTTGATCCCCAGCTTTGCTGCCCCAGGAAATAATCCTTTGACATCCTCCCTGTAGGAACATTTAAATGAACATCTGACTGCAGCTGGGGGTCCATGAACACCACCCGCAACTGTACATCCTATGGAGGGATTCTGCTGCCCGGGGATGTAAAGTCTTGCTGTTGTAGCACCACTCTTCCATACTTGAAGCGCCGGGGTCTGGAAGGGCCTGCTGGGACGGGTCTGATTGTGAGTGGAGAGTGCGCAGTGTTGCGGTGACACTGAGTGCTGGAGGAGTATACCAGCCGGGGGTCTCGATGTGGAGAGCAGCAAGGCGGGGGCCTGGAGGCCTTGAAGCACCTACTGAGTATGTGGAGACTGAGGGTTGCTGCTGTGCGGCTGCCAGGAGGCCTAGAGACGGGTGCAGCGACCTTGTATCTGAAGCCACCACCTGCAAGAGTGTGGCAGAGAGCCCTTCCACAGAGCTGGGAATCAGCCGGTCCCCGAGAGACATCTACATCCAAGTGATTGGCGGCCCTGATAACTGCCACTGCATCCAGGAAGCCTAGCCCGGCTCCCACAGGAATTAGGAAGGGCCAGACGAGAGTATTAACCTGAGGGGTAGCACATAGCCCATAGCTACTCCTCAAGAAATGGTGCTGAGAGCCCGGGAGAAAGCCGATGCTGAAGGTAGCCAGGTAAAGCCTGTCCAGATTGGTAAAACCGTGAGCAGCCAAACCTGGAGAAGCAGAGCCTCTAGTGCAGAGGTCTTCAAACTTTTTGATGCCGAGACCCCCTTGTAAAACCTTTTTAGGCATAAGGACCCCCTTCCGACAGAAGTTTCTAGAAACTGGTACTCCTCATCATCAACAACTACCGACAACAATAAATGCGCCTGTTAGACCTCATCACATCCATCCATCCATCATTTGTCCACCCACACTTTCACACATCCATCCATCCTTCCTTCATCCATCCACCCTTTCATCCTTCCATCCATCTATCCTTCACCCGTTCACCCTTTCATCCTTCCATCCATACATTAATCCTTCATCCATCCACCCCTTCATCCTTCCATCCATACAGCCATCCTTCATCCACCCACCCTTTCATCTATCCATCCATTCACACATCATTCATCCACCCACCTTTTCACACATCCATCCATCCATCATTCATGCAACCTTTTATCCATCCATCCATCTACCTTTTCATCAATCCATCCATACATACATCCTTCATTCATCCACCCTTTCGTCCATCCACCCTTTCGTCCATCCACCCTTTCATCCATCCACATTCATCCACCCACCTTTTCACACATCCATCCATCCTTCATACACGCAACCTTTTATCCATCCATACATCATCCATCTACCCTTTCATCCTTCCATCCATACATACATCCTTCATCCATCCATCATCCATCCACCCTTTCATCCTTACAACCAACCATCCTCCGTCCACCCTTTCATCCTTCCATCCGTCCATCCATACAGCCATCCACCATCCATACAGCCATCTACCCTTTCATCCATACATTCATCCTTCATCCATCCACCCTTTCATCCATCCATCCATCATTCATTCACCATTCATTCACCCACCTTTTCAGTGCCTCTCTCATGGGGGGGGGGTGGTCAGTATCTCTGTGTCTTCTTCCTTCTTATTCCTCTCTCATGGGAGGGCATCTCTGTGCCTCCCTGCTGGGGGCGGGGATGGTGGCAGACAGTCTGTTCTTCATGGTGAGATGTTGTTACAGCCTATCGGGCCCATTTCTCCCGCACAGGCACCAGGTATGAGGGCTCGTGGGACTTGAACCAATGAGGACCTTTCACATGCTTTACTGGCGGGACCCACAGCTCCAGGCGCGCAATGCCCATTGAACTCAAAGGGCTACAGCCTCCTCCCCCAGCCACCCCACCCCTCCCCTCCCCTCGAGTATGTGAGCCCGGCTGAAACAGCTTCACTGGGCACACATAAAGCCACACCCAAGTACTTCACAGGTCTTTAAAAGACCTTTTACTTGTTAATGAGGCTTTGATTTTTTTCACCCCTCGGTGTGAATTAGGCCTCTGCCATGAGCACCCTCAATCAGCCCGGCGCCACTAAGGCAAACTGACAGAATCTGTTCTGCGACCCCCTTCCCAGGACTCAACGACCCCCCTGGGGGTCGGGCCCCACAGATTGAAGACCTCTGCTCTAGCGTTATTGCGGAGCTGGAGAGCTGTCACTGTGCGGCTGCCAGAGGACCTTGAGGCGGGTCCTTGCTACGGAGTCCTCCTCCCGCACAAGTGTTACCATCAGCCCTAGCGGGCCTCAGGAGATTGCTGCCGGCAGGAAGCCAGCAGTCAAGAAAACTGCTGCTGCCACCAAACAGCCCAACATGACCTGACCCACGGAGGGGTCAAGCAGAAGCCTATACAGATGATGAAACCAGCAGCAGCAAAGAGCCCCGGAAAGCCCCAAACTGCCCCAGACAAGAAAGTGGCCAAGAGCCCAGCGAACGCCTAGTCTGTGACTCCAAGAGTGGACTGTAGCAAATCAATATGATTAGAGAAAGCACCAAAGACACAGTAAGGGCTTACGCAGAGTGAGGGGTGCTGAAGCAGTGAGTGAGGCATGCTCCAAATCTACAACAGTCCCCTGTCATCGACATGAGAGGGGCAAAGCCTCACTGATGGATGCAGTGGTGCGGACTCCCTGGTCCACATAGGTGGCTGCCTCGGGTGGCACAGGCTCAAACTGGACAGGCTGGTGCTGTGGAGGCAACTAGGTGAGATGGCAACACAGTGGGAATCGCGAGGCTGCAGACGGAGCAGAGTACTTGGCCCACTGCAGAACAGGGGAGGCTTTGATGCGAGGGAACTTAATTGGACCCCCTATCTGGCGTGGAACTGTTGCTGGGTGGGCAGTGCTGGAGTGTGGTTTGGGACCTGAGGCCTGGAAAGCACGGAAAAGCACTGTAAGCGGTTCCTGGATGTGACTAGAAAAGGGAGACTACACTGACCTGGAGTAGGCATTGATTGGAGGCGACTGTGACACTCAAAGTGCAGGGGCACCATGGGGAAAGATAAAGTGCCCAAGGGACTGCAGAGTAGCACAGCAGCGCAGCACACAACAGACTGGGCCCCCAACTGGTGGGCTCAGAAAAGAAGGGGCGGCAATTCAGGGGTCCTGTACTGCCCTGCCGGGTAAGATTGACACTTGCAATTTAAGTCAGCCAGCTGCGCTCAGACCTTCGTAAGGTCCCAGATACGTTGGCGGTTGTGGGGCCGTCACTTTGCAGCTTGAGCCAAGATCCTGCCACTTTTAAGGAACAGGTTACAAGACTCACTGTCACTGCAAAGATGCTGGAAGACAGGGCTGAGGACACTGAAAGCAGATCCCGCCATAATAACCTGAGCCTGGTGAGACTTTCTGGACGTGCGGAGGTGGGATCGGCTGAAAGTTACCTGGAAGAGTGGATTCTTCACACCCTAAAACCGAAGGACCTTTCTCCAATCTTTGCCATTCAGAGAGCGCATCGTGCCCTGGGGATGCACCCCCTGCTGGGGACTCCTTCACTGGCCCTGATAGCACAATTTTTTCATTCCTGAAATAGAGACTGCGTCCTCAAAGCAGCCCGCAAAGTGAAGACTCTAAAATATGAGAACCGGCTGTCTTTCCCGTCTATACCTGAAAAGTGCAAACCCAATGCAAACAGTTTGTGGAGGTCAAACAAAAACTGGCATGGGACTGCCCTTCATGCTGTTGTTTCCAGATCAGTTTTGAGTGCTAGCCCACAGCAAAACATACTTCTTTGAATGCCCTGAGGATATCTGGACATGGCTGGAACAATGGAATAATGTACCACGTGGAGAACTAGGGAGGATGAGAAGAACCCTTGATGAGGGATAAGGTCCCCAAGGAACACCCGCCGCAGTAGATCGTAGACTCTGATTCGGCTGCCAGTGGCAAGATGTCATGAATTGTTGTGCAGTAGGATGGCACATTGGTAACTGAGCTGATGGTTGATGCCAACCTGCTATGCACTCGAGTAGTAAGGTAGAGGGACCTGTTCTGACTTTGCCAGGTAGTGTTGGCTCTCAGTCTGAGTGAGACTTTTAACTGATCATTCTGGGGTGTATTTGACTGTGGTGGCGATGTGTAAGTATACCATAGGCCTGGGCAGAGAGTGGAGCTGTGGGCCTCTGCAGTCCTTGCAGCCATGCAGGAACGGGGTGCCATATGTTGAGTATCTAAAGTATAGGCCCCATGCTGTAGTGATGTCTGTTATCACGGTACCCCACAGGGGATGCCTTTAGGGCTCACTAGGACCGCTGGAGCAAGACCTTGTGCGTGCCTCTACCCTCTATTGGTGGGGATTGCACAGGGCTGACTCTTTTCTTCTCAGGGGTAGGTTTAATGTAGTGCCTTTTTTTGTGTGTGAGGGTTGGCTTCATGGTTTTCAGCACAGAACTAGCCAGATCGATCATGGTGGGATAGGTGTAGGGGAGTTGTGTTGGTTTTTCACCCAGGATGGTGGACAGCCACATGTTCTTTGTATTCCACTGTTTAGTGATTGCCTGGGGTGGGAGGAGGGAAAATGAGGGTTCTGATTACAGGAGTGTTTCAGTTTCATTATGCTCCATAATATTTTATTGGATCGCAACTGATGCACACATCGTGCTGCAGGGGTGAGGTGGACACGAGCCGGCGGTATCAGTCAAGTGCTACTAAATTGCAAGATGAAACCCTATAAGATAGTTACATGGAATTGCAGGGACCGAGAAACCTACATGTAAAGACTTAGGATGCTTTCCTGCTTGAGGCGCACAGAAGAAAGTATAGCCTGTCTACAAGAAACATATCTCACGGAAGCAGCGGCGGAAAAATTGCAGGAGTAGAGAGGTCAATTGACGTCCTCTACATATTTCTCTTATGCACGAGGGGTGCTGATTTGGGTGGCCCCTGGGGTCCTGTTCAGGATGATCTACACTGAAGCAGACCCAAATGGGCGACATGTACTGGTGGATGGAGTGCTGGATGGTGCAAATAGGACTATCTTGACTCCCCTAACGTGGACGATAGGCAGCCCTTCCCACTTGTGCTGTCCCTACTGACAGATAACATGACTAAACATCTGCTGTGGGTGGGGGGCTTTAACTGCATGCTTGATCCAGGTGTGGACAAAAGGCCCCCTGAGCCTAAATGAAACCTCGTGTGGCGGAAATGCTGGAGATGGTCATGCATAACTTAGCTTGTGAAGATATTTGGAGAGAAGTGTACTTCAATGGACAACTGTCACATTTTCTCGAGGTAAACAACATTCTACGGCAATCCCAAACTGGGTTTCGCCCTGGCCATGGCACAGCCACCGCCCTTCTTGCCGTCATCGAGGAGGCAAGGCGCATTTTGGACTCAGGAGGATCAGTGGCAGTGATCCTCCTGGATCTTAGTGCAGCCTTCGACACAGTTAACCATTGTGTCCTTCTCCATCGGTTGGCGGCAGCAGGGCTCACTGGGGCGGCGCTCAGGTGGATAGAGTCCTTCCTTGATGGGCGCTCGTTCCAGGTATGGGATGGCAATCACCACTCGACCACCCTCCCCCTCACAAGCGGGGTCCCCCAGGGGTCGTCTTTAAGCCCCACGCTTTTTAATGCCTATATGGCCCCCCTCGAAGATGTGGTGACCCCCTTCGGGATTAAAATAGTAAGTTATGCTGATGACACACAGCTGGTCGTCTCTCTATCCCAACTGGACGACCACCCAGACAAGCTGGCAAACTGCCTCACGGAAATCCACAGTTGGATGTGTGAATCATCACTCAAATTAAACGGGTCAAAGACCGAAGTTATGCTCATGGGAAAGCAATGGGCGACCATCCCCCCATCGGTCTGGCCAGACGTGTTTGGGGAAATTCCCACCCCGAAACAAGAAATTAAGACCCTTGGAGTCTGGCTGGAACCCGAGCTTTCAATGAAAACGCAAGCGTCCAAAACAGCAGGTACCTGCTTCGGGCTCATGCGCACTACCCGTAGGATTCTCCCCTTACTCCCGCCCACATCTAGAAAACTCCTAGTCCAAGGTGTAATACTGGCACTGTTGGATTACAGCAACATGGTTTATCTGGGAGCCCCAGAGGCCACCATGGCTAAACTGCAACGCACTCAGAATGCGGCAGCCCGACTACTTATGAACCTTCCCGCCAGAGTCTCAGCCAAACCAGCAATTAAGGCCCTGCACTGGCTGCCAGTGCGCCAAAGGGTGGAATTTAAGGCCATGTGCACTGCACACAAATTGATGAATGGAGTCGGCCCTACGATCCTCAGTGACCTGGTGACTCCCTATAAGGCCCCCAGGTCCCTTCGGTCTGAGAATGAGCGACTGGCCAACATACCCAAATACAGAAAGACACGGACTGGAGGCCGACGCTTTTCCTTTAAGGCATCTGCCGGGTGGAACTCCCTCCCCCGCACCCTTAGACTGGAACCCAGCTATCTGACCTTCAGAAAAAAATTGAAAACACTCTTATTCCCAAAATAAAGTCCCTCCTCCTACTCCCCTCTCCTTGGGTAATACAATCAATATAGCGCGGGGATGCCCTCGGGTCACCAGGCGCTCTACAAATCGTTAAATAAATAAATAAATAAATACTTGGGCAAAAGGGAGTTGTCCTGCTATTCATCCACCCATGCCACTTATAGTCAGCTGGATAGGACTTTGGGGACTGCTGACGTAAGGTACTTACATTTTAATTTCTACTTGCTATTAGAATGGGTAGGTGCCGGGCATAGGGGAAGCGGGGGCTGAAGTATTGGCGGTTGCCGATGGATGCTCTGCGTGATGTGCCCTTTTGACAGACATTGGGCGAAAAGATCACAGAATATTGGTAGGTAAATGAGGCTCCACCAGTAGTAGGGGTAACAAATGAAAGGAACTTACTATGGTCCTCGGGGGGGGGGGGTGTCTTGGCAAAGTGTGTGGGTTGTGGAGGCAGTTACAAGGAGAACTAGGGGACATAGAAAAAAAACTAACTGATTCCCAAAGTAAGGAGGCGGAAGACCCAAACGCAGAGGAGACTGTTACAGCCCTTGGACAAAGACTGAGGAACACAGAGTATAGGCTCAACAAATTTCATGGTCAGGAATATCGGCAATGCCTGCACAGACCAGTGGTATAAACCTAGTAAGCTACTGCCTTGTTAGCTCAAGCCAGAGGTGGAGAGGCCGCCTATTGTAGTTCTTTGGAGATGGGATGGTTCCCTGTACACACCAAGCATGTCATTAGTGACACCCTGTGGGAACAATTACGAGAACTATATGGCGGAGGGATTGAGTCAGATGTTGCGGTGATAGACATCTATTTGGACAGTCTTAAATTGCTGGGACTGCTTCCTGTCCTCAGAATGGAGCTTATGCAGGACATTACCTTGGAGGAATTGAAGGAGACAATTAGCTAAATGAAAAAAGAAAAGGCACTGGGAGGTGATGGGTTCCTGGTGGAATTCTATCAAGTATATGCTGCACAGTTGGTGGAGCTGTTGCTTGAGGGCTTTCGGGAGTAACAGGATGAAGAGAAACTGCCCCCCACCCTCTGGGAAGGTATAATCTGTATGGTCCTCGAGCTCGGGAGAGACCAGATGGGTCTGTCCTCCTACAGACTCCTCACATGCTTAATGTAGACACGAAAGTGCTATCCAAGGTCCTCCAGGAGCAATTGAGTGGTGTGGTGGGTAAGTCGGTGCATGAGGATCACTGTGGCTATATGCCCGGGCGCAGCACGGCCCTCAACCTGTGTCAGCTTGTGCATGTGATACACTCAGTAGGTCAGAGTGGGGTGAACCTCGCAACGGTGTTGGTGGATATCACCAAATCATTTGATAGATGGAACTATCGGAACCGGATGCTTCGAATGATGGGTTTTGGTCCCCCGTTTTGCAAGTAGGTAGACCTACTCTACATAGCTCTTCCAGCCAGGCTACGTAGTGGTAGCCAGGTGTCAGATAAATGGGAAGTAAGGAGGGGCATGAGAAATGGTTACCCAGTCTCTCCGCTCCTCTTCACACTGGAGCTGAAACCATTGGCGGCTAAGCCCCGAAATGAGATGAGGGAGGGGCCTTGGTATAGTGATGGGGGATTCCCATCTTTGTATGCTGACGATGCACTGTTGTACCTTCAGCATCCCGTGGGGGATGCCAACATTACTGGCACACCTGGAAGTATTCGGAAGGGTGGCGGGTCTGCACATCAATAAAAAAAGTCTCTGCTGTTCCCATTATGGTCACTGAGGCTGACTCCGGAAGGGAAGGTGGACCAGCTTGGACTACGCTGGGAGAACCAGGTCTTTTTTTACCTTGTCATTATGGTGGGTCGCTCGCTACATAGTCCGCAACAATACTGTGTTGACCCATAGTGAGCGGGTTGACAAAATCAGTGCAATTTTGGAATACTCTGGCGCTGTCTATGGCAGGGAGAATAGCAGTGGCAAAGATGGTGTTCCACCCCTGGTGTCTACGTAGTCCAGAATTAGCTTTACACACTGCTGTGTAGTTTCTTTAAGACTGTTGATAACCTTCTGATTTCATTGGTGTCGGCTGGGAAGAGGACCAAGTGCCATTGCCACTTCTTTAGTGGGATCTCCTGAAGGGGGTCATGGGCCTACCTGACTTGAAGCTTTATTACTATGCCGCTGATCCAGCGGAAGCCTTTTCTACTCCAATCACTGCACTGGGCCCATTAATGATCTCTTTTCTGAAACGTTCTAACTCAAATTTTATACTGTACCCACAAAGCCATTGGTCCTCTGATGGACCTTCCTTTGTCGTAGTGAGCGGTGCGAAATCAGGATGTCCAAAATGGATAGCCACCAAATAATGACCATTTATTGGTAGCCAACTCTCAAGTTAAAAATGAGGTTCAAATACACTACTCGTAGAACCATGCCATAGAAATAATATATTGCAGTGGGATTTCCCAACCTCCTAAATAAGTTTAGTCTAACCTATATGATACAAACGAAAAATTCTGTAGTCGCAACACAAAACAAAAACAGAACCTGATGTTCTGAAAATAATCTAGGATTCTCCCTGTCACGCATTTAGAGTCTGCATCTAATAAACACAGTTTCTAAAGAAAGTACATTAAGACACAATAGAAGACTTGGGCAGTTTTAGATAATTTGGTTATTGTATAAAAAA
The DNA here is from genome assembly GCF_964263255.1 of Lissotriton vulgaris. Lineage (NCBI taxonomy): Eukaryota > Metazoa > Chordata > Amphibia > Caudata > Salamandridae > Lissotriton > Lissotriton vulgaris. The sequence continues at coordinate 858,880,199 of NC_141698.1, forward strand.
ATCCAAAATTATTGCATATATGCAACCTTTTGAGTCGCTCGGTTACGAATCTTACAACACGTTTAGTCAAAGTATTCTATTCATTAGGACAATGGTTAATATTGCAGATACCTACTACTGATGAAAGCAGAAAAATGGTTCCAAAGAATTCACTCAGAAAGGGATAAAGAGATCAAGTTAAAGTCAATTAGGGAAAAGTGCATGGGCGTGGTCAAAAAGGATAATGACGCAAAATCAGGAAGTTCAGATCTGGTCTCTCACCAGACAGTCCAAAAGAGTTCAGCAGGCAGGTAAATTGCAAAGAGAGAAAGGCATGAGCATGGAAAGATAATCAGTCTGTTTGCACAGAAGGATTCCAAATCGATCAGCAACCACAGCAGCAGTGGCAGTAGAAAGAAGTCTGCCTCTCCATCTGAGATTTAGAAAAGGGGGTGGTGATGAACAGAGTGTCTGAATTGAGCAGACCACTCTTACCCAGTCCAAAGATCAGGGCTTGATCCATCACCGTTATTTATCTCACTGCCCCACCCCGGCTCAGAACCTGGCTATATGCAAATCAGTCTGTCCCTGGCCCAGTGCATCATGGGAACAGGGCAGACTAAACTACCAAGCCAATTCTTCACCAGAAAGGAGACAAGCTACCGGGGACCGGTTTCTGGCATTTCAGCCGTCTTCGGCCCGGCTTGCTTGAATCCTGATGGAGCAGTGAGAAAGGGACTCATGTCTGAGTATACCCTGCCACACCTATAGTGGCCAAAAACGATTTAGAAAAGGGGGTGGTGATGAACAGAGTGTCTGAATTGAGCAGACCACTCTTACCCAGTCCAAAGATCAGGGCTTGATCCATCACCGTTATTTATCTCACTGCCCCACCCCGGCTCAGAACCTGGCTATATGCAAATCAGTCTGTCCCTGGCCCTGTTGGATCTAGCCCTGATCTGTTGACTGGGTGAGCGCTTTCTGCTTAATTCAGAGACTCTGTCCCTCACCACCCCTTGTTGTAAATAATTTTGTCCACCCTAAGCGTGGAAGGGTATTCTCAGATGTGAGACCCTTGCTCATTGCACCATCAGGATTCAAGCAAACCGGGCCGAAGACGGCTGTAATGCCAGAAACCGGTCCCCGGGAGCTTGTTTCCTTCCCAGTGTAAGAATTGGCTTTTGTAGTTTGGTTTGCCCTGTTCCCATCATGCACTGGGACAGGAACAGACTAATTTGCATACAGCCAGGTTCTGAAACTGGGATGGTGCAGTGAGCTAAAAAACGGTGTTGGATCTAGCCCTGATCTGTTGACTGGGTGAGAGCTTTCTGCTTAATTCAGAGACTCTGTCCCTCACCACCCCTTGTTGTAAATAATTTTGTCCACCCTAAGCGTGGAAGGGTATTCTCAGATGTGAGACCCTTGCTCATTGCACCATCAGGATTCAAGCAAACCGGGCCGAAGACGGCTGTAATGCCAGAAACCGGTCCCCGGGAGCTTGTTTCCTTCCCAGTGTAAGAATTGGCTTTTGTAGTTTGGTTTGCCCTGTTCCCATCATGCACTGGGACAGGAACAGACTAATTTGCATACAGCCAGGTTCTGAAACTGGGATGGTGCAGTGAGCTAAAAAACGGTGTTGGATCTAGCCCTGATCTGTTGACTGGGTGAGAGCTTTCTGCTTAATTCAGAGACTCTGTCCCTCACCACCCCTTGTTGTAAATAATTTTGTCCACCCTAAGCGTGGAAGGGTATTCTCAGATGTGAGACCCTTGCTCATTGCACCATCAGGATTCAAGCAAACCGGGCCGAAGACGGCTGTAATGCCAGAAACCGGTCCCCGGGAGCTTGTTTCCTTCCCAGTGTAAGAATTGGCTTTTGTAGTTTGGTTTGCCCTGTTCCCATCATGCACTGGGACAGGAACAGACTAATTTGCATACAGCCAGGTTCTGAAACTGGGATGGTGCAGTGAGCTAAAAAACGGTGTTGGATCTAGCCCTGATCTGTTGACTGGGTGAGAGCTTTCTGCTTAATTCAGAGACTCTGTCCCTCACCACCCCTTGTTGTAAATAATTTTGTCCACCCTAAGCGTGGAAGGGTATTCTCAGATGTGAGACCCTTGCTCATTGCACCATCAGGATTCAAGCAAACCGGGCCGAAGACGGCTGTAATGCCAGAAACCGGTCCCCGGGAGCTTGTTTCCTTCCCAGTGTAAGAATTGGCTTTTGTAGTTTGGTTTGCCCTGTTCCCATCATGCACTGGGACAGGAACAGACTAATTTGCATACAGCCAGGTTCTGAAACTGGGATGGTGCAGTGAGCTAAAAAACGGTGTTGGATCTAGCCCTGATCTGTTGACTGGGTGAGAGCTTTCTGCTTAATTCAGAGACTCTGTCCCTCACCACCCCTTGTTGTAAATAATTTTGTCCACCCTAAGCGTGGAAGGGTATTCTCAGATGTGAGACCCTTGCTCATTGCACCATCAGGATTCAAGCAAACCGGGCCGAAGACGGCTGTAATTTCAAGTCGGAGGGGGACCCCACATCAATTTAGGCAGGTCGATGGGGAAAGTAACAATCAAACACAGGGAGGGGACCTGCCCACAGTAGTTTTAAACGATGGCCTAGGAGAGGTCCTTTGTATTATAAAACTTGTCCTGAACCCAAGCAAATCATATAACCAGTTTGATTTTATCAAAATTTATTTTTTATTTCTATGAATTCATTATATTAGTATATAAATATAAGTTATTTAGCATCAGAATAAATAAACATCATGACAACAATTAAATGGTGGTTCTAACTTCATACTGACATACCCTTAACATTCATACGAAGACATTCACACATCATACATCCTACAACACTAGGCAAAGATGGTTTTAGGTGACAAGGGGACCGTTGATCAAATGTCCGGGTTGGTTCAATAGGTTCCTTGATAGGAACAGACGCCAACGCGCGTTTCGGTGTGTAGCCCCGTCCGGGGCAACACCTTCATCAGGGCGAAGTGGGGTAGAGAAGAAGGAACCACACATGTATAGAACTTCTGTATAGGGAAACATATTAAAAACATCTATTTTAGAAGACATACTTGCATGGGTTCAAGGAACAATGAAACAAGCATACGTAGATACTCAAACAGATAATGACTAACAGTTTGTGCCGATCCGACTAGGCCCAGAGACAATAATAGTACAATAGAGGTACCACATCAATGTATGAACATTTTAAATGAGAGAGCAAAAAGAAAAGGAAAAACTTTAACACATAGATGGAAGTATTAACTGAAGACACCTCCTTAAGTCTGAACATACCATAGTTACTGCATAGAATATTACCTGCTAGTAAAGGATGGGGCTGGCGTGTAATTAACCCAGAAGTTGGCAATTTGGTAGTGCCAGCATGGTATCGCGTTTCCTTAGATAATTATCAGAGATAGATGGAATCCTGTCCCCGAATATACGTGGCAGAATAGGTAAGGATGAGTGTCCCTGAGGGGGATGAAAAGGCACATCAATATACTTATCTAGCCCGAGGCTGATCTAACCTGAGAGTGGAAGGCACGATATAGGATCACAATGTATGAACGCATACCTTCACTTGAACAGGGAGATACCATCTAGGACCTTCGGGTGATGCTGACCTTATCTGCTACTTGTATGGGATGAGTGTACCTGAAACATGGGGATAGGCAGTTTAATTAAGCGCTGGCTGCAATTATCGTCCTCACTGAGAGGAAAAACGCGTAGTGACGACATAGAGAATTATTTCTGGGATACCTTTTCGAAGATGGAAAAAACACCCACAGTGGGATTCTGGTCAGAGCTGGGGCCGCCGGCTGGGGGTGAGAGATGAGCTAATCTACAACAATAAAAGAAAAATAGAGGAGTGGTGAGGTAAATAAGGTTCGGTTGCACCGAGTGTCGGCTGAGGATAAATATCAAGAAGGGGGCCAGCCTACCCATGCGGAAGTCTTTGGAAAATAAGTCCGTTCTGCCGTCCAGTGGTTTTCAGGTTGAGTCGGGTCCCTTTAAATTGGAACCTAGAGGGCAACAGGCAAGTATTACCGGGAAGGAGGGGACAGGCAAGAATCAAGGGCTGGCATAGAAACTGCTCGGTTTAATCAGCAGTGTGGGCTTACCTGGTATATCGGCAGGTGGCAGTCTCCCAACGGCGGTCCGGGTCACACGCACGAGGACAGGCGAGGCTAACGGCATAAAATGCGTCTATATATACTCGGAGAGCGGGTCCCGATGTTCGGTTCAGGTGAAGAGGCGCGGGAGATTCCTAGCTTCTAAGCGACATAGAGGACGGATTTAGAGAGGTGCTGATCCCTGTGATGAAACAGAAGCGGCCATCTTGTAGTAGGGACCCCACATTACAGAACCAGGGTTAACGATAGAATCTCATAAAGGGTAATGTGACTTAGAACGGCGATCGCCGGGGGTGGAATCCTCTGACAGGGGGTATTGGTTCTGAATAAATTCCAGCTATTTGCCTACAGATGCAGATCAGAGATATGGTCGTGGAAACGTATATTTACCTGCACTATATGTGGGATGGAAACCAAGACGTTCCGTTGAAAATGAGTGGGCAAGGCAGGGATTAATAACAGAAGAAAGAAGGATTAAATACAGAGGGGAAATAATGAAGGGATATATGGTGCTTTAAGGTGATAGACAGGCTGGAGGGATACACTGAGAAAATAATGGGGGACCAGAATTTACAGTAAGGCATTAGCCCACGGGCATTCCTCATTCAGGCCTTTCTCCATGCTGTTCAGAAAAAAGATCCAAAAGACCTCGCGTTTTTTTCTTTGCAATGTGGGATCCATGCCTGTCGGAGTTTGAATCTTTTCCAGTATTGACCACCTGAGGTCATTTTCAGAATGCCCCTCAGATGTCCAGTGTTCAACTAGAGGAGCTCCTCTTTTGCCAGTGCGGATGTTGGATTTGTGCTCTCCAATGCGCAACCTGATCTCCCTTCCTGTTTCTCCAACATATGGTATTCTGCATGGACATATGATGATGTAGATACAATTGGAGGACCTGCAGTTGCTCATTTTGGAGAGGTGGATCGTGCGGGTGGGAGTCACTATTTCCTTTCCCACTATGGCATTCGGGCATGCCTGGCATTTGCCACATTTGTGGTTGCCCGTCACTGGACCGGTCCCAGTGATGGAACTCTGTGTTAAGGGTTCCGGCCCTCGCATTTTACCTCTCACTAAGTGATTTTTGAGGTTTTTGTTGCGTTTGAATGCAAAGATGGGTTTGGGTAGTGCACTTTGGTCTGGATTTAAGTTAAGCAAAAACCAACTGGAGTTGATGGCCTGTCTCAGTTGGTTGTTTATGGTCGAGTGTCGGGTGATACAGACAATGGATTCCCTGGGATTGAGATCCCTGGGTTCAAACATGGCTTCTCGGTTGTAGTAACGGGCCCGTTTGAAGCTATCCTTAACCAGCCGGTAAGGATACCCCCGTTGCAACAACTTCTCCTTCAAAATATCCCCCTCAGTTAAGAAGTCTTTGATGTTAGTGCAATTCCTTCTAATACGAAGGAATTGACTGAAGGGGATGTTGTCACGTTGGCAACGGGGGTGGTAACTTCCGTATTGCAGTATGGTGTTTCGGGCGGTAGGTTTGGTAAAAAGAGAAACTATGATCTCTTGATTACTGTGTTCGACCCATAGGTCCAGGAATTCAATTTTGTCTTGACTGAAGTGGCTCGTGAACCTCAGATTGGGGTCCGCTGCATTGAGCCATGCAATATATTCAGTTAAGGTGATGTCATCCCCCTCCCAGATAAAGAAAACGTCGTCGATGAAACGAGACCAGGCTCGTACGTTCTCATAAAATGGCGACATCTCGTTGTAGACGTGGATGCGTTCAAATTCGCCCATGTATAGGCAGGCGATGCTAGGGGCGCAGACCGCGCCCATGCTTACTCCGCCTACCTGGTGGTAAAAGTCGTTATTGAACTCAAAATAGTTCTCCTTTAGAACTATTTTTAGGCAGTCCATGATAAAGTTGGAATTTTGTATCTGGGGGTTGGATATTAGGATGTCTTGTACTACCGATAGGGCACCTTCTTGCGGGATGTTAGAGTAAAGGGACTCCACATCCAGTGTCACCAGGAGTTCCCTATTGTGATGATATGGGGTTCCCTCAACCTTAGAAATGAAATGGCCAGTATCTTTGATGAAGGAGTCCAGAGCTCCGACCAACGGTTGAAGGAATTGGTCAATGTATTTTGATAGGGGCTCTAGGGCTGATCCTATCATAGATACGATGGGCCTTAAGGGTGGATCAAGTTGGTTTTTGTGGGTTTTAGGAACCCCGTAGATGATTGGTATCCTGGTGAACGAAGGGGTGAGAAACTCGGCTTCCTGTTCACAGATATCACCATTCATGACTCCTCTTTCGGTTATTTGCAAGATGCGACGCTTGAGGGCTGGTTCCGGGTTTCTGGTGATTTTTACGTAGTATTCACGGGCAGACAGAAGGATGTTCATCTTCTCTATGTAAGTTGGTGTGTCAAAGATAACGATACCCCCTCCCTTATCGCAGGGTTTTATCAAGGAACCTATTGAACCAACCCGGACATTTGATCAACGGTCCCCTTGTCACCTAAAACCATCTTTGCCTAGTGTTGTAGGATGTATGATGTGTGAATGTCTTCGTATGAATGTTAAGGGTATGTCAGTATGAAGTTAGAACCACCATTTAATTGTTGTCATGATGTTTATTTATTCTGATGCTAAATAACTTATATTTATATACTAATATAATGAATTCATAGAAATAAAAAATAAATTTTGATAAAATCAAACTGGTTATATGATTTGCTTGGGTTCAGGACAAGTTTTATAATACAAAGGACCTCTCCTAGGCCATCGTTTAAAACTACTGTGGGCAGGTCCCCTCCCTGTGTTTGATCGAAGACGGCTGTAATGCCAGAAACCGGTCCCCGGGAGCTTGTTTCCTTCCCAGTGTAAGAATTGGCTTTTGTAGTTTGGTTTGCCCTGTTCCCATCATGCACTGGGACAGGAACAGACTAATTTGCATACAGCCAGGTTCTGAAACTGGGATGGTGCAGTGAGCTAAAAAACGGTGTTGGATCTAGCCCTGATCTGTTGACTGGATGAGAGCTTTCTGCTTAATTCAGAGACTCTGTCCCTCACCACCCCTTGTTGTAAATAATTTTGTCCACCCTAAGCGTGGAAGGGTATTCTCAGATGTGAGACCCTTGCTCATTGCACCATCAGGATTCAAGCAAACCGGGCCGAAGACGGCTGTAATGCCAGAAACCGGTCCCCGGGAGCTTGTTTCCTTCCCAGTGTAAGAATTGGCTTTTGTAGTTTGGTTTGCCCTGTTCCCATCATGCACTGGGACAGGAACAGACTAATTTGCATACAGCCAGGTTCTGAAACTGGGATGGTGCAGTGAGCTAAAAAACGGTGTTGGATCTAGCCCTGATCTGTTGACTGGGTGAGAGCTTTCTGCTTAATTCAGAGACTCTGTCCCTCACCACCCCTTGTTGTAAATAATTTTCTCCATCTGAGAGTCACTTTTCATGTTAGAAAAGATTTGTATATGACATCAGTTGTCGTACCTCAGTGGTCTGATCATCATGTAGTCATTCTTCCATTTGTCAGGTACAATTTTGACACCCCTGCATACTATCCCATGCTGGTCACGAGAAACGAATGGCCATTCTGTCCTCACAGATTCGAGGCAAGAGCTATATACTTTGTTGCTCTAAATGGTTTCAGTCCAAAAGTTAGGTTCTCACCAATTCCCTTTAAAGTGAACATTAGAAAAATGTCCCTTTGATAAAAGAAAGTTGCGTGAACAGATAAGGCAACATTTGAGGAAATATAGCAAAAGTTAATTGTACCAAGCTATGAAAAAATGCAGCTTAGTAAAGAAGGCAAATCAATTAATTTAACGTTAGTATTTATCATTTAGTAAAAGGAACTCCTAATTAAATTCAAACATAATGAAATAAATCAAGCATTACATATAAATAAATAATTGCAATACTGTTATTGATTAATGCATAGAAATTACTAAACCTGAATATGGCCTACTACTACGATTTGCAAAGTACATACCTGCAAATTATTCTGAAATATCATTTTACAAAAATCGTTTTCATGGTTTCATTTTCGTAATAATGTTAATACTGTAAATATAACTTATGTAATATCGTGTAAAAAAAGATTTTGCACCACATTCATTTTCTTAATGCATTACAATGAAAACAATAGAGTTGCTATAGTCCTAATGTTAAAAATAGCACTACTGTGTCAGCTAAAGCATTTTCAACATTCATTTTCACATCTGTTTTGTTATCACACTTAATAAGCATGTTACTCTTCTTGCATTTAATTATTCTATTTCTACCAAATCAAGCACGCTTTTATGGTGCTGGTACTTCAACTTTTCTCCTTTTCAGTGTCGGTTTTCTAAACGTGGGCAAATTGCACATTAGAGTTACAGCTTTTAAATCAATAGTTGTGTCATGTAAAGAATAACGGTTACTATGGTCTTGAAGAGGCCACCCTTTTCCAAGGACCTTGTCCTTTAGATGTGATTGACTTTTAGCGGCATCCGTGAATCTGAGTCACGGTGGAACGAGGGGGGGCGGGATGAGACACTTGGTGATCTCTACCCAGGTGAGCAGATTATTTATTTCACTTGAAGCACGGGACACATTTGCAGTGGGGAGTGGACAATCTCTTTATTACACCAAACTGTCAAGCACGGCACAGGAGGTTTGGACTCCCCTCCCAGGACACCGAGGTAGGCGGACACCGTGCAATTATTATTGACGTCTGGGTCAACAAGACATATGGTGATGCATTTATACAAATCACTCAAGGTGGATAGAATGAGGGTTGAGCCGGCATCTCGAGGAGTGTGGGGGGAGGAGCTGGAAATGCCCCTGTTCGATGTGGAATGGAAAGTGATTTGCGAGTTTGAGGATCTCGTGCAACCCAAGATTAAAGTTGTTGCACTTTAACAACATGCATTTCACATATGTTAAGCCTGTTCAACTCAGCCGCATGTATGATGGCAGAAGTGCTGATTGCCCTAGATGTGGGAGGGAGAGCCTCCTTTCTGCGCATGGCCTGGGCATGTCTTGGAGTGCAGGTGTATGGATCTCAATGATCTACATGTCTAAGAGCCATGGCCGACGCTCGCGGAATCCCCTCAGGCGTGCTTGCTTTGTATTGTCAAACAACCTAGAAGGGGCACATTTCACTGGAGGTTTCTGCAGCTTGCTTTGGTGTTAGCGAAAAAGAGAATAGCTGAAGGATGGTTAAGCACAAGGTCCCCGTCTCTCAAACTATGGTTTAAGGATGTCACTGAATGGCGGCTGGTGGAAGAGTTGCACATGAAGCTCAGTCGTTGGTATGATAAGCTACAAGAGAATCTGGAGATTTGGGCTGCAATGTTGTAGGGTATGAACAGGGAGAGGGCTGGAGGCTGTGACCGGGGCTCGCAATGCAGGACACGGAATGCAATATCGGGATCGAGGGTTAGATGACGCCCTGGGGAGCCAGATGCACCGCGGTTGAGCGTACACATTTATTACTTGTTGCGCTGACTTTGAGGAGGATACCAGAGTCGAAACTGTGCACTGGGAAATGGGGTTGGAATGCCTTGATCCATGCAGTTGGGAATGCTGTGTACCTCCACTCAATGTACCACTGATTGTTGGTAATTTTGTATACTTTTGGTTCTGTTCCTCTACTTTTACTTTTTTATTGGTAGTGCTGTAATAGTATTAAGCAGGCAAAATTGATGCTTCTTGTTGTGCTGTCTCGGAGCCTGTTCTTCACAAAAGCCAATATTAAGAAATATATTAATTATATTTTGTCCAATTTTTGTTACAAGATTTTCAAATAAATGTTAAGGCCGTGGGTGTAAAGAACTTTTTTTTTCTCCCCAGGGTGATACATTTTAGGTCACAAAAAGGACTAAGGCTATGTCAACTTCTGTTAATACTCATCTTTTCTAAAGTTGTATGTGGTGCATTGCACGAAACTTTATGAAAGGCAGACTGCTCCTTTCCACCCTCCTTTCGCCTCTTATTTGTTAATACCTCTAAAAAAGCCTTCCCATCTCTCATCTACTCTACATTGGCCAGATGGCTTAAATAGAGCATTGAGATGGCTGGTGTAGATACTTCCATCTTTGGAGCTCATTTCTCTAGAAGAGAAATGTTTTCTGATGCTTTTATCTCCTCAGGACGACTGAATGACTTTATGAAAACAAAGCTGCAGACTGGTCGCAGAAGTCTTCTTTTCAAATGTAGCATTTTAAACCCGTTGCTTATGTACATGGTATTGTGGCTAAGTTTTTAAATCTATTTTAAATGAGCCTCCGATCATGTAAAATAATGTAAAGTCAAGGAGCTGAAGATTATCCCACCCTACCTCTCTTTTGATTCACTTTGGTATTTCTTTGCCTGCAGCGCAATAAGAAGCTTCGTGGTTGCGACTGAGAGAATTTCAAGCATTTTGTCAACTATTAATGGATGTTTTTTTCTTTCTGGACTCCACAGAGGATGACCAATGGTTTTGGACTATTGTTGTCTTCCATTAAGCTTGTTTAATTCCTGTTTTTCTGTTGACATAGGTAAATAACATAAAGTGTTCTTTCAGACCGGACAAGTTATTCAAGGGATTGTGATGTCATAGGTTCCTCTGTGATGTCATTTGATTTGAATGCCCAGTGTGTTAAGCCCATGGGCTATTGAGTCTTTTATGCTCCCATGTTGTCATAGAATGTGTCTTGCTTTAAAATGTGTGATGTTCTCTCTTCCATTACTTACCTGCTATTGTTGCCATGTCATGATGAATGTGATGTGCATTCTGCTATGCTCATGACCTCGCAGAGTTCTGGTTATGAAATGCTCTGTGAAGTCATGAGGCTGGCAGTTAGAGCAGGGAGGCAGCTTAGGCAGTAATAAATACATGTCTTACCTGTCTGTGTCTCAATACCACAAACTTCACAAAATATGTTATTTTACTGCTAGCGATTACACTGAAGACCTAGTCACAATCTTTGTCTTCGGAGAGAAAATGTCAACTTTAGCAACTTGTGGTTATTGGTGGTCATGCAGAGGGGAATCGGTTTTTGTTTGTTGAAACTGTATGGCCTCATTCTTGCTCGGCCCTACTCCAAATATTTATACTTGTATTTGGTACTTATAGAGCGCACATATCACCACAAAGGTCTCATAGCGCTTGGTAGTGTTCAAGGCAAGACAGGTCAGAAAACACGGCAGTCAGGTGTAAAGGACTGGGCTAAAACAGCCAGGCTTTTAGGAGTCTACAGAACTTCTTATGATCAGTCTCCAAGCGGAGGGATAAAGGCAAAGTATTACAGATTTCTGGGGCCACCCGGGAGAAAGATCTACCCCCATTTCTGGCGGTTCGGATCTTTGGCACTGTCAAAAGATATTTGCTATTGGACCTGAGGGTTCTGGCCTGTTGGTATATGGTGACTAAGACTGCGCATAAGTCCGTAGCAGATGCGGACCAGATTGTTAATATGATTTGACATAGAAAGTTTGGAATCCAAAATTACACCAAGATTACGTGCAGCTGTCTAAGGTGGGGGACAAGATCCTAACATGGAGGCCACCAATCGTTGTTCCATAGTTTGGCTGCATCCCCAAAAAGAACAATCTCTGTTTTGTTGGCATTAAGGAGAAGGTGATTATTCGCCATCCAGTTATTTATGGCTATCATACAAAGTTTGAAGCGTTTTTTGGTTTCGGTGACATCTGATCCCATGGTGATTAACAACTGAGTGTAATCTGCGTAAGACACTGTTTGAAACCCAAAAGATTTAATGAGTATGGCCAAGGGGGACACGTATAGGTTGAATAACGTAGGGCTCAAAATGGAGCCCTTGGGAACACCTTTGTTGATAACTTGGCTATCCGAGGAGAAGTCACCTATTTGCACTTTAGAGGAACGGTCTGCCAGATAGCTCCTGAACCAGTGAAGGGCTCCGCCTTCGACACCAGATGCGCATAGGCGATCAAGAAGGATGCTGTGCGAAATGGTGTCGAAGGCAGCCGACAGGTCAAGTAAAACCAATCTAGCTGATTGACTGGCATCCAGGGAAAGTCTGATATTGTCGGCCATTTCAAGCAGGGCCGTTTTGGTGCTGTGGAAAGCCCTAAATCCTGATTGGGAGGGATCCAGTAGTTTATTATTTTCCAGGTGCTGGGTAAGTTGGCCGTTAACCAGGGACTCTAGAATTTTGCCAAAGAGTGGTAAAAGGGATATTGGCCTGTAATTGGATAACTGTTTGGGATCAGCAGAGTTTTTTTTTAATTGGTCTAATAATGGCCTCTTTCCAAAGGGTGGGGACTGTGGACTGTGACCAGGAATGTTTAAATAAAACAGTAAGTTGGGGGAGAAAGACGGGGCCAATTTTGGATAGGACTTGAGCAGAGGCCGAGTCAGTAGGAGAACCTGATTTTATGCGATTAAGAGTAAATGTAAATGTAAATGTTGTATACTTGTAAAGCGCACAGCTGCCCACACCGTGGGCGTCCCGGCGCTGTATACCGCTGGTGAACCCGTCCTGGCTTTCCCTGTGAGATGGTCCCTGCTGGGCACCCCCAAGGTGAGACCAGGCATCCCCGGCGTTGAAGGGGCCATTGTGAAGATTAAGCAAGCTATTGCCCAGAGTTGCAGAGTGGGACCCAAGGTTAGAGTAGGCGCTGAGGCGAGAATTATCTGGCCCGCGGACATTTTGACCCAAGACCCTGCCGCATTGGGAATCGAACCCTGGTCCCGGGCTGATCTCAGCTTCCGGTTCTGCCGCATCTAACCATTGAACCACACTTCTCCACTTGAGCCACAATTCTCCAGAGTTAATTATACTTCGTCCTCTGAGACTGTATGAAAGTCCGTGAGGGGGCAATATGGAAATATACGGGGTCAGGATTGCTCCTGTTGAGTGTGATGTCTGATGATTGTGGAAATGATTTGTGAATGTCATTGCTCTTTTCAATAAAAAAAAGTGGGAAGGGAGTTCACCTACTCCTGAGAAGCGATTAGCGGTGGTTGACAGGAGCGAGTATTGGTGAATTCCTTGACGATAGTATACTGTTCCCTCTAAGAGTTAGCTGCAAGGGTGATTCTGTTGCCTAAGTATTCTTTTTTAGCCTCGGCTATATGATTCATACATAGCCGGTGAGTGATCTTATATCTTATGTTTTGTTCCCTTTTTTTGGACCATGCCCTCTGCAGGTCAATTGCGGTCACTGAAACATTTCATTGTGTTCAAGGTTAATTCCCCAATCCTGCTTACTATTTCAGGCAATTTTATTGCACAATGGAAGGCAGGCACTCGTGTGCCTGTGGGATTCCGCCCAGTCCTTTTGGGGTGCAAAACCTGATGCAGTGCACTGTGACTAATGTTCATTCATGAATTGTTTTCTTTTATGCGGCTATGTTGCACTAGCGAAGGCAAGAACAGGTACGCCCATGATTTTAGCCACGCAAAGCACCCTAGAGCTATTGAGTTAAACCGTTCACCTGACCCACCACCAACTGGTGTTTTAATGAAATACGGGTACTGTTGAGGGGTGGCCTAATATTGCGAGGTCGACAATCGCTGGTTGCAACCGTTTGAGGCGGTGTACGCTTGCCTTCTGGGGCAAGACTAGAGTACAGTCTGTTTGCTACATGTACCCTAGCAGGTTGGGGTCAGGCCAAAGGATCGCTAGCTCAAAGCTTTGGTCTTCGTCTTGTAGTTTGAGCAGCTTGGAAAACTTCCTCCACCCGTTTTATATTGTGCTAGTAAGATGGCTCGGTGGGCTATATCCACTTTCGTAGAAATTAGTGGGTTACATCCTGAGCCCATAAACGGGTGCACTGCAATTATTGTAAGAATTACCTCTCACATGTACATTGTATTAATTTGTTAACTTCTCAATGAATGCTATCATCCTGCACAGAATTTGGGATAGCATTCACAATGCTTTGAGGAACTCTTTGTGCAAATTGATACGTGAGCAGAGTAAAGTGAATTAAATATGCTCACTAGTTTACATGCGCATCCACTCTTCATGCTTTCATGTTTTTTTTACTACAGCAAGGCCTATCTCTCCCATAAGTTAGCATTGGAACTGTTTTGTAATATCTTACAACTGTATCTTGCTATTGGGAGCTGATAGAAAATTGAATTGTGAGATCTCAGGACTCACAATGTAAAAACACCTCTTTTAGTAAAGTTGGTTTTTAAATTGCATGTCTGAAAATGCTACTTATAAAAAGGTTGTTTAATTGTTACAGTGTACATGAAATACTAGAAAAACCATGTGAAATATATGTGAATAAATACACAGGCCAAGCAAATGTGTGTACTTGTACTTTAGTATAGATTGTTGCTTTAAAAATTCCAGCTAGGGTAACTTGTTTATTCAAATATACTTTTGGAATGTTGGCTTTTTCCTACTTTAACTATTCTGTGCCTCTGTCTGTATGCTGAATACTTGTCTGGGTTAGGATGACGGTTTGGCTGTTTGTGCATTCACTCTAGATTGTCACACAAAGAGAATTTAGGTGTGCCCTGCATATTGTGATGGCCATCAACAGGCTGATGGGGCTTCCTGAGCTAGAGTGGTGGGAGGAGTTGAGAATGACACCTGTTAAGAGCTGTGTCTGTCCTCATACAAAGAAGTCTCCACCCCTGTAGTGTGTCCGGAGCCAAGGCCAACAACTTCATCATCAGAAAGTTTCCCAAGTGGGCAGGGGGGCCCAATTGGATGTTGATAAAATTGTCAGGATTTTTCCGTCACTCACCCTAGGCCCCCCAGATGTTTTTAGTGCATGATGGAGGGCAAAAGCCATGGGGCGCCTCCCCTGCATGCAGTGTTTATGGTGTCCCTGCTAATCTCCAACTTTCACTTTTATCTTTTTGCATATATCATCCTCATTATTTTTATCTTGTTTTATTGATCTGTCCAGCATGACCTTACCTTTGACCCACCTATAGTCTCAGGCGACTTCAGTGCATGGTTGTATGTCTCCACTGTACTGCAGCAATGTATTAGACTTGTGGGCCTGTAAACTCTTAATCTGTCCTAGTTTGGAGTGTCCCCAACTCCTGATGATTGCACCATTCTTCATCCTTTATTTGCCAAGAAGGCTCATGTTCTCACCTAATCTCTTTTTAATGTCACACTGAGAAAGCACTTTAATGCTTCGTCCTCTGAAAACTACCAAGTCCACGTCCTTCAAATATCACTTTGTTTGTAGAATCCGGAAAGTTATAACATATATAGTTTCTTTATGTATATTTTTTCTTTCAATAGCAGACTTTACTGTGATTGTTTCAATCAGTGTCTGAGACCTTTCGGCGTAATATCTTGTTGAGATAAAAAAAATAAACTCTCATTCCTGTAATGTCTCATGTAGATGGTATGCCAGTCAATTGGCACATGAAACATTTTAGACCATGAATCTAAGGGTGGCCAATAAGAAGAATCTGTTTCTCTTACCCAGAAGTCTTCAAACTATTTTTTGCTGTGAGCTCCCCTGAGCAAAACATTTAAAAGTCGGCCCCCCTCCAAATCTTTATGATAGTACTTTGGGGCGTGGAAAGATCCGGGCTGAGTGCAGGGGGCGCTATTACCATTTCAGGGGTAATTTTTCTGTAGCTGATAATCCACACTAAATGTGACCCTTAGAAAATATATCAAGCAACTCCTGATTCTTGGGGTGTTGAGAGCCACTCGCACTCCTGAGACCCAATCCAACTGCACCTGTTGTACTAATGATAGCTGCAGCCCTGAGTAGCAGACTGTGTCCTTTGTCTCCTTGACCTCTTCCCCCCCATGCACAGCCATCACTCTAATCTTGGAACATATTCTCTGTCCCATCCAGAATAAAATGAGCTCTGGCATGTTGTCCACTGCATTACTGCAAAGCTGTCCTCACCTCCAATGCTGCGAAGAAAAATGATCCTCAGATCCTTTTTTTATTAATTAAGGCAGTCCTAAGTGTTATGCATTCGGCCTCTCACTCCTGGGCCCGTGTGCCATTGCACCTGCTTTAGTATTGTGACAGGCTGTCTTGCTAAGTGGTGGTCTTCTCTGCCCCTTATTGAAAAATGGGCCCCCATCTTGCCCCTTTCCTCACTCTGTCAACTTTCTGAGGCCTCAGCGAATGTGTCTCACCTAACAACATTTTCCCTTCTCTTGGGCCATTGGTCCAAGTCCCACAGCAACACTGCCACAACAGTGGTGCACAGGGCCCCAACGTAATCAAGAAAAGACAACAAAACAATACTATTGTGCCACTGCATCTGCAGCACAAATGATACCTACTACTCTTCCCACTCTCTCCACTGGCCCATCACTCCTAGACATGTGGTCCAAAGATGGCTGTCTGCCCTTTTGAGATAAAAAAAAGGGTAAATCCTGCATCTTGCCGCCTGTTGCCTTGGACCTGTTCCCTCCGCCGCAAGGGTGACCAGGGCCCTAATGCTACCAAGGCTAAAAGGTTTCCCATCCACCATTTTGCTAGTTACACAGACAAAATTGGCGTGAACTATCCTAGTGCCACTGCACCTTATGCAGTAAAGGTAGTAATGGCCAGGCTGGATAGCATAAAAGAAAGTGTTCTCAAGGATTAGTTTAATTTGTATCTTTTTTTCGTTTGTGGTATACTTAAAGAACATGTTCTTTTCTTTTTAGCCATGTCCTTGACCCCGCCGTCAAGGCACTAAGAATAACAGTTGCCATAGTATGCCCTTTACCTTCTGAATGTAAATGAAGGTAGACTGTAAACGCGATAAATAAAGAAAGTCGCCTTCCAGGCCATCTTCATTTACAAGTATTTACAAACGCATCTGTGTCTCCGCCTAGGAACATAGCAACGGCCCTCAGGGGGGCGCTCCTCACAGTGTGAAGACCTCTACTCCAACCCCATTTTTATTGCTACCACTATGGCCACTAAAGAGTTATTCGTATTATTAGGAGAACATAAGCAAGAAACTTGCAATCTCTACTGTTGCAAGTCTATTGCACGCCCTTTACCAACATTTAACATGAAAAGGTTATGCCTGGTAAGACAAATGTTAGTGCTTGATCTCCAATTGCCTTGAGATGTTTAAAAAAAAAAAAAAAACCCCTGTCAGCAACTGCCCTCATTATCTCCTTTTGAAGCAACCTTCAATAGGTTCATTCTTGAAAATTAGAAAAATAAGGTTTCCCCATGGATATTTCATTCCTTGTTTTCCATGAACCGTGCCCGCCTATGTGTGAAAGCAGTCATGTGTTTCATTGCTGATTAAACACAGGTGTGGCACATGACCATCTTAAAACTGCAGTCAAACATTCCAGGAAGCGTTCGACCTGTTTCTCTCTCTTACTCTTTTTGGTTAAACCTTGGGCAACAGCTGTCAAACAACCACTTCAATTTTACACTGAACACTTTTGAATTCTGGACCCCTTTCAGCAGACGTCTGGCCCAGGCTCAAAATTAGAAGCATTCTTTGATGACTTTGAGATTGAAGTGAAATGTGGACATAGTTGGTGCTCTAACGCCACTGTATCTCTCAGCCAAGCGCCACAACTTCAAACATCCAATCCACTTTGCCTCCAATGGTTAAAAGAAGTTTGAACTTATGGATTTCGTCTCAAATGGCTAACCTCTTTTCTCAATTCATGAGCTCAAAAGTGTTGCATTTCAACCCTTCTAATCCTCGTTGACCTGAAAAGTGCCCCATGTACCCCCTAATTTCTCACATCTTATTTAGATGATTTTTTAGATCTGTAGCATTTTGCCTACATTCACTTTCTATATGCAAACAGCACCAAGCAGATACCAAACCGCAATAATAAGTGGAGGTCTCAACATAGTCATTTAGATTCCGTCATAACTGCTATCGGGAAATGGACATCCATAAGTTATTTTAAATTAAGTCCTTCCGTATCAGATATTTTACTTATTCATACTTGCCGCCCCATTAGGGTGAAGCTGTGTGGCTGATTTCTATGGGCCACCCAGCCTTTACTCGCCAGTCCTGCTTCGCTAATGCTGACTCTGCTCTTGCTTCCTGTGAAGCATGTTTTAATTTTCAAATTCCTCTGATATGTTTCCATCAGTGATTTGGTTCTTCTTTTCTCGGTACCAACCTCTATAATAATCCTGCTGCACCCTCCTATGTATGTGTGTGATATTTGCATAGCTCGAACCTTGCTGAAGATTGAGTCAACAAGAGCTGCTTAGCTGGTTTCTGAGGGCAGAAGAGAACTTACTGAATTGCTTTGTTAACTAGTGTTGTTTAAAATAATGTACCTTAAGCCGTTCTTCTAGATCCTGGTTGCATAGGTGGTGATGCCTTTTTATCATTTTTTTTTCTCACCTTTCTATCTGCTCTGATGTCCTGATTACAGGTATGCCATGGACCACAAGAGGTAGTGAGCTTAGAACAGATAAGTTGGTTGGGAGTGGGATTGGGCAATCATGATTTGTAAATTATATAGCTAGTTTTGAATATGGAGGGGCAGCAAGAAGAGCTATTAGAGTTCACTTGGCTCAGTTTTTGACTACATTGCTTTAAATTTCTTCAAGGCATTTTACGATGAAGCCACCAGCCTTGCATGAGAGTTGTATACTTTGTAGTAGCTATGGAAATCTGTGTAATGAAAGAAGAATCCAATTTGGTGGGTTCCCCTCTGTGTTTGCGACTCGCAATTTGAGAGTCGCAAACAGTGATGTACAACAGGGTCTGAGACACTGTTTGTGAGTCCCAAATGGGTCGCATCATTCATATTCATGAGGCAGGTCGCATTTTGCGACCCATTGAGAATGGTTGACACTCACAGGGATGGTAGGCCTGCTGGGGTCAGCAGAACACCATGTCTGTGACTGTTTTTACAACAAAGCAGTTTAAAAAATAAAAGCGAACCCTTTGTTTAATTTTTTATGAGCATGCAGTGGTCCATGGGACCACTGCCTGCTCCTAAATATTTACGTTGCCAATCACAAAGTCACATTTGCGACTGGCTTACCACCAATCTGAACTTGGAGGTAGATGCAACTGTTTTTCGACTGCATTTGTGGTCGCACAACAATCTTGCACCCCCCTGTAACTCGCTATTAGGGTACGCCCTTGCCATGCCCCTTCCTAATAACGATTCAGAAAAGGGGGTGGTGATGGACAGAGTGTCTGAATTAAGCAGACCACTCTTACCCAGTCCAAAGATCAGGGCTTGATCCATCACCGTTTTTTAGCTCACTGCACCATCCCAGCTCAGAACTTGGCTATATGCAAATTAGTCTGACCCTGGCCCAGTGCATCATGGGAACAGGGCAGACCAAACTACCAAGCCAATTCTTATACTGGGAAGGAAACAAGCTACCGGGGACCGGTTTCTGGCATTTCAGCCGTCTTCGGCCCGGCTTGCTTGAATCCTGATGGTGCAATGAGCAAGGGACTCACATCTGAGTATACCCTTCCACGCTTATGGTGGACAAAAATGATTCAGAAAAGGGGGTGGTGATGGACAGAGTGTCTGAATTAAGCAGACCACTCTTACCCAGTCCAAAGATCAGGGCTTGATCCATCACCGTTTTTTAGCTCACTGCACCATCCCAGCTCAGAACTTGGCTATATGCAAGTTCTGCTTAATTCAAACACTCTGTTCACCACCACCCCCTTTTCTGAATCCTTCCTAATAACGACTCACAAAACCTATTTTGGGAGTCGGTAACTGGTTACCAACTCGCAAATTAGGCTTGGTACATGCTAAAACCCTTTTTTAGTGGCACACATCTGGCCAATTACCTATTTGCGACCGCTAAAAATGGTCATACATTTGGCACTATGTTCTCTAAATACAAAGCGCACGCAAATAATATATACCCAATAAAGACTGATATATTGTCCAAACTGTTTTCTAATGATTCTCATCTCCTGTCCAATCAAAAAGTAGCACAGCCTTTTTAAAGTGTAAGCACAACATTTTAAATGTGTAACTGTGAATAGTTTTCCGATGTATCTTTTATTCATTGATCAATTTATTTTGTTTTGTGTTAGATACCGTCCTGTCAAAAAATGGAAAATAATCTGTTTGAATCCAGAGAGGAGCGTACATTTCAGTATCAGGACACCCTTCCTCCTCTTCCTGTGCCATCACTGGAGGAATCCTTACAGAAGTATCTTCTTTCAGGTATTTTGCAAAATGTAATAAGGATGGTGGAGGACAATCTTTATTGGTACACTATGAAATTCAGTCATCACACATGAACCACTCAAGTGGTGGGACAGTGGAACCTTTGTGGTGTTTATTTGCTTTATACCATCATTATCTTAACTCAAATGGAAAATTTGTGACAAATGCTATATTGACTTGACTGTTTAGGATCTTTTATAATCATGAGTGCAAAAACTTCAAAGAAAAAATATTGTTTGCTTCATTTTTTGGTGGAAAGTACAATATTGATACTGTATACTAAAAGTTCTGTGTTGTCAAGTTAAGATGTATAACTTTTAGAGGACTGCATGAACTGCATGTAATCGCAGAGGTTGTTTAATCATGTAACCGAGATAATAGTTTGTTTCCATACACACTTTTCAGAATGTGCATGGGAAAATATAAGAAATGACAGCGAAACACGGATGAGTCCTCCAATCTTGCTCACAAGGCGTTTTCCCATCTGCAGATTTCTCTGCCGCAGGAGTAACCACTGGCAATCACTAAGGGTAGCATTTTGGTTCCAGTTCAGAGAGGACCTATTGTGTTATTTTTGTATTTGAGGCTGGGCTGTTCCTATTGCAGCAGGACTAAGGCCGATTTCCATATGGCAAAGTCTAATCTGAGGTGTTACGGTGGGCAAAAACTTTTTGGTAGAAATCCTAGCCAGTGATTAGACTGTTTGCAAGCATTCCTCTCTTCACCTTTTGTGTGCTTGATGTAATGCCCTAAGTGCCCGAGGGTATGCCCAGAAGTGGGTCTCATATTTCCTGTGCCACTGGAACCAACCTGCATCCAAATGAGAAGGCCCAGCTATGCCGAAAACGGTTTCGGGTTGCTTGCACTCCGGTCTAGAGAGGACCTGGCTTAGCAGTTTAGGCTGGACCGAAACTTTTGGAGCAGGACCAAGGCTGGTTTACATGTGGCTAAATCTAATCTGGGGTGGCATGGTGGGCAAATTAACAAAGGGTTGGAATGCTATCCTGAGTGATTTCCATTGGTTACACTCTTTGCAAGCATTCCTACCATCAGGTTTTGTGTGGATGAATTTATTTGCCACTGGACCTGACCTGCTGTGGCTCTGCAAACTGGGCCAAGTACAATCCTTTCCACACTTGCCTCTGAGGACATCGAGGGTCACATGCTTCTCAGGGACATAGTGTCCGAGGCAAAACTTTAGTAATCGACAGTCAAACAGCAGACACATTAACATAATATCCAGTCCCATGTGTATCTTTATGAAAAAGAAAAAACTCCTAATCTCACTGCAGAAATAAATACAACATTATCTAATTATTATTTCATACTAGATTGTGAGATTTCTCCTTTACTCACAAGGCGATTTATTTTCCCTTCATTTCCTGGTAGCCATCTTCTCTCCGCTGAGGTTGTAATCCCGCTATTACTGTCCCCACTGTACTAGGGTGCAATCAAAGATAAGGCTTAGGTGCACAGTACTGAAATCGCCTGAGTTGACTGCTTGGATGGCGATTTGGAGGCAGTCCTAGTCTTTTGTGGCTGCGATAACCTCTTGTAGGGACATCGAGAGGGGCCGGGATCGTTCTACCACTAGCCGCACGTAGTCCTCCGTGGCGGCCGCTTCAGCAGCTTCGGGAAGTGTGGCAGGCCGGGAGTGTCGCGACAAGAAGTCGGCTGGATTCCAGGTGCCTGGTCTGTACTCCACGGTGAGTTGGAACTCTTGCAGCTGCAGGATCCATTTTTCTATTCATGGGGGAGGGTGTGACCATGAGCCTTGGAACAGTGGGATCAGCGGTTTGTGATCCGTGATGATGGTGAATGGGTGGCCATACAGGTATATGTGAAAGTGGCGGCACCCTCACAAGATCGCGATGGCCTCCTTCTCGATTTGAGAATACCGCTGCTCGGTAGGTGTGAGGGTCCGGCTTGCGTAGGCGACAGGTGCCCATTCACCAAAGTCTTGGCCGCTAGGACGTCGTTGCGGTCGGCCACACGGCAGGGGTGCGAGCCAGGCCACGGCGTGTGAGGCACGGAATGGGCAACTACACTGGGCGGAGTTGCTGAGCACGGTGACTGAGAGGGGAGGCAGGGCAGCATGCAGCCGCACCACCTCGTCGCCAGTGTAGTGATCTGGCTAGGGGCCTAACAAGATCAAGGAGTGAGACACACAGGAGTCGTAATTATGTTAGTGGGTAGCTCTCAACTGCCACATCGAGGGTCTCCGGGCTATTTATTACGTTAATACACGTCGCGCTGGCGTATGCTCAGCCGAAACACTTTGTTACGTTGACGGGGGAAGGTGGTCAACAGGACCACCCCCAACACTGGAGGAGACGTGGACTCTTCCAGTCTCCAGAACACTACAACTATTAGCATTGTACATGACTGTACTAACATTATGTAAACTAAAACCTAATACTATAAAATGTGGTTAACCTACAAAAGTATGAGAGATTTAAATTCAGTAAGAGGAGAAGCTCGGTCTAGTATTCTGAACAAACAAAAAGTGGTAGCCTTCTGCTATCTGAAAAATCCTGATCACAAATATATAAAATATTTATTAATACTTTGAAAACCACAAGAAGGAAAATTTACAGCAAATGGACAAGCGCCTTAGTCCTGTGAAGGGAAGGCTGAACAATTGCAGTATCGTATATGCTGAATTACAGTTCCAAATATTTAAAAGATTCCATTGTCAGGCAGCTCAAATGTGCCTCAATCACAAAAAAGGACAAACCTGTCACTGCTACCTTGTAATCAATTAATTGGCTTAATTTACAGCAAATAATATAGATGCCAATATCGCAGAATGTTCCTTTTGAGAAGCAAGTATTCTCTGTCTTCGAAATCTGGCCATATAGAACTGACCCACAAGAAGTCCAAAATCCATCAAGGCCCCTTCCTCTGCCAAATTAAGCTCAAATGATTATCACATTAAGGAAGGTCCAACAAGCCCTGACTCATTACCATAAACACATTTGGCCTCACTCGAACTAGACCAAGTTCAGGAAAAACTTGTAAGCCTCCCTTTTCAATGACTCAATTAGAACTGCCCCTGAGCTGTATGCCCCAGCCTTCCATTGACTGGTTTCAGCTCACCATTAAGTACTTTCTATGTCCTGCTATCTTTGATTTCACTGATGTGACTCTGCTTTCTCCAATTTACGAACCAAAGTACCTGAACATCACCTTCCGTGAATCCTCTGGAACATATGCTTGACGACCTAAGCTCTCTTATACTATCACAGCTGAATGACGTTCCTGGATTACAAGGTTTCATAATAAGTACTTACCACCATCTCATAATCTTAAGTGGCTGCAAAGTGAAAAGCCAGTCCTGAACAGAACATATTTAATAAATAAATAAGTATCATTCCTACATCACAATTGCTTATCTACCCAGTTGGTTGGTTCCTAAAAACATGGCTAATTTAATTTCTCCAGAAACAGTCATGGACTTACTGCCATTATATGTTGATCTTTATCACTCTCCAAACGTTCGATCTAACACTCCAGTCTTGCTGCTAACTCTCCATCCTCCCTTTGCTCAGTTTGTGGGTTTGCTGCTTCACAATAAATACTTGTAACTCTCCTTTACGTCTCTCTGACTATCCTTCTTCTGCAGTTAGTTGGGTTCATGCTTTACTTAAAGATCACCTACTCGTTCAAAAAATAATTTCCACAAAAGTTAACCATGCCAAATTTGTATTTTTTTTTTACAGTGTTCTGGTGATTCGAAAAACATCCAGGCTTTGTAGATTCCTTTGGAGGGAACAGTTAAAAAAGCCAGAATATAGATAAACTGTGGGGTGTTTTTTTTGGAGGGGGGGGGGGGGGGGGGGGGTTAAAATGTAATTTGTTGTCACCATGACCAATTTACAAAAACTGTTACATCCAATAGACCCTTCAGATCACAGGGATGTATAGGGGTGGTAGGTTCTCCAAAAACACTCAACAACTAAGTTGCAGCTTAGAATGATTTTTCATTGTGTACTGACTGTACAGCAATTTAAAAGGTCCCTTGCGAAGCACTCTATTGTTTGATGTGCTCCTGTAAGTGTTTGGTAGGCTTCCCTGGGTCGTGGCATCCCTGAGCCCGAAAAGTGCAGCCATTCCACATATGACAAGAAGGATGAAATTCGGATGTATCTTCACTTTGCTGGCCCATATGTAAAAACAGCACCCAGAAGAATCCTAATTTCGTCTCACTTGCCATTGGGATGCTTTAGTTCCCAGGAAGCAAAAAGACTCTTCAGGCTGTAGGGGTGGGGGATGCATGAGCCAGACCCGACCCCATATTTTGTTTTTTTAAATACATTACTGATCCACTTCCCCTGTTAGGAAAATTAGAGCAAGCCCCTTCTCTGCCTACCTGGAGAGGGGGAAGACAGGGTGTCCCTTTTGAGGTGGTGTAAAGCCCAATATTTGGGTGGGATGCCTCCATCCCTTGGTTTTGCTTGGATGCAAACTCCCTGGTGTCTAGTGGGCTTGCCAGACCCTGGGGCAGATTATGGGTAAAACGCCAAAAGGGACAAACCTATCTACCCCACAGAGGGCAGGTAATATTTTCTACCCCTTTCTGAGGTGGGAGTATGGCCCACACAATAGCTGCTGCTCGGTGCCAAATGCTTTATGGCAATGTGATGACTCCATTTACCTATGAAGAATAGGCAAAAAAGCAACTTTCTAGCCAAATTCAAGGATTTTTCCCCCTTCGATATGAGATCACTTTGGATTAAAGTTCCATGATATTTGAAAACATGGCCACGTGTTCTCCTGTACTAAGATTAAGAGAATATTAAATGCAAAGCAGGTATCACAACCATGTTAATAAAAATTGTGCTTTATGTCGACCTGTGGTTTTAAATGTATGAAGTGCCTCTAGCATATTCCTTTAGTTGTTCATTTCAATAGTCCAATGAAATATGAGAATCTGTTTGATTACAGATTGCATTGACATTTTTTGGTTATTCTCTTTTAGTTAAACCTTTCTTAAACGAAGATGAGTATCAAAGGACGTTCAACATTGCCAAAGCTTTTGAACATGGGATTGGGAAAGAACTACAACAAAAATTGCAGGAAAGGGCTAGGACGAAAAGGAATTGGGCAAGTTACTTTTTCATAATGTTTGCATACATTCATGTTCAATTTGTAATTATGGATTTGATTTGGTATCTGACGTATGCACTTACAGAAACAAAGCTTTAGAAACTGAATTTATACAATACGGTTACATTAGAAGTAATTTTATGTGCAATATGGCTGCTTTTCACAATTGTATTTGTGTACAAGAGCAAAGCTTGATATTACTTTTTCTGGTGTCAAATTCTTTAATGGTGTTTCCCTTCTAGGAATTCCGTTTTTCCATGCACACAGATTTTGGTTTTGTGAATTTGTAATCTTATTGGCCATTATTCTATTTTTATATTTCGTGAAATACGTGATGAAGTTGAGCATTAATTTTATTTGTAAATGCTTCCTCCAGCTTGTGATCAGGAAAAGGGATAAGCGTGTTTGGCTAAAATTCGAAATTTTTGCTCCCTGTACAGGCTGTGTTCATAAATCCACTCTTACCAATCGGGGACATTAATTCTACATTGCTATTTTTAAAATCCTTAGAATATTTGAAGGTGTGGAACATATAAAAATCATTAACTTATAAATGTGTCATTCTTTTAAGTACTTTTCGTCTGTGCATCCCTAAATCTTGTTCAACCCAATGCACTTATCATGCAGTATTAATAAACTTGCTATCTAAATCTTTGGGGGCTGAACGTCCTGCTGATATCACTGACAGTTGGCAGCACAATAAATCTACCCTTGAGTTTGAGACTAGGGAATGAATGAATGAATGAATGAATTAAGAATTTATATGGGCGCAACTTAACCCGAAGGCATCAAGGCAAGCAATTACAGTCTTAAAGCAATCCTCTATCCAGCTGCCCATGAACGCTTGTTAAATTCAGCTACGTTATCCCACAGTGAGCTAAAATACAGTCTGAGGTGCAGCTTATACCTGCCGACCATGCTCCATTGATTGCTGTCTTTTAGACTGTTGAACTGGGTGAGAAATGTTTTCTAATATATTTATGTCTGTGAGTAAATCTCCGACAACTTGTGATCTCTGCAAAACTCATACTACCGAGGCTGCCCTGGCTGGTATAACTGCCTTGCTCTAGTTACTCTGGAGGCACTGCGCTTTATTTAGCCGCCTGTACAATTCTTAACACCATCAAGTGGTGCTCTAAAGACAGAGTTAGTGGTATGCTAAATCCCAGAAGGTGAGGGGTGAGTCCGTATAACATGGGTGGTTAGACCAATCCAATCGTCTTTATCAGAAGAAAGACCTCTCTTATAACACATTCAATTACTTCTTTACATAACAATGATCAAAAGATTAGTTAGTTGATCATATACATTTTTTTCGGTTCATTAAGTTCCAACACTCATTAAGCAACATATATTCATGTTGCGGTACATGCTGCATAAACTGAGATCATTAAAAAAAAAAATGATGAATGACAGTGGTGGATATTAGTGCAACTTTGTGACCCAAAACACATTAATCAATGTTTTGCTCCTATTTCTGAGGTTCACTTTTCAATTCCCTAAGTTATATTGTGTTGCCTTTTCTCCTCTTCCCCACTTGAGTTCAAGGTCCTGACCTTAGTACCCTGTACCATTGTTTGGAGTATTACTCAGGAGGTATTTCCTATGACTGGAAGTTTATTGCAGTGTATGTATCCAATTCTTCTTTTGTATAGCCACGTTTGAGTTGAATCCTTGTGTGGGATTTGAGCACATTTTTGTTACAGTCCCGCGTTGAGATTAATAAAAACATTTGAACTATAAAACTATATGCGAAAGTAGACCTACTAATTGATTGCATCACAGCGAGCAGGTTGTGGCAAGTTGATATTCAACCCTTTGTACATTCTCTGGGTATTTTACATGGCCCATGTAGTGCTAGGCCAGACTTTGTGCCTGGTCGAAGCAATATTAATGGTGATCTATATGACTTCAGCCTGGGCAATGACCGGGGCTGGACCATAGGTCAAGAAAGATTAGCAGCTACCCAATGAACCACAGGAGCCTATTTAGCATATGTAAACAGCAGTGACTCACTGTACTATACTTTAAAAAATCACATTTATATTTAAGGGCTTGAGTGTAGCCTTATGAAGAGAGCACTGGTAGCCACTGAGCTCAAGGCTGATATCAGTCTAGTGGGCATTTTTAAGGTTCTAGCCATGGCTATTCTTATCTTTGGAAACTTGGCTAACATTAAGTCTATCATCTTACATGAAGTAGTGATCACTTCCCACACAGGAAAAGAACAGTTTAAGCAAAAGCACTGCCTAAAGAGATCTAGATAAAACGATGAAGGAAAGTAGGTGCCTTTGAACATTGACATTTCTGAAGGAGAGGAATCCCATGGCCATGGTGTTTAATACAGCTTGTTTTTGACCACATAACCCAAGCCTTGAAAGAACTGAAGTGTCTCTGGATTGAAACTCACTGCAGCCTCAGAACTGCTTGTTTTAAGCACAAAGCCCTTTACACTGGAAAACCAGATTACTTCGCCTCAAAACTAAAAAAGGCATTTTAGAAGAGAAACATAACAATCTCAAACACCCTACTCCTCATTCCGCCTGAAGCCTGCAAACAAAAAACATTGGCATGGTCTTTCTGGACCAATGTCCCTAAAATCTGGAACTCCATCCCAGTACATATCAAAATGAGCCCTTCCTTCTTCAAGAGACAACTAACTTCATCCTAAACCGGCCTCTCAACTAACGGGTCATCTATCATCCAATTGGGAAGACTTTCTGCTCCCAGTCCTCCTATCCCCTTCCTTGTTGTCTTTCCTCTCTCCTGCTCAACATCTGAATTGATCTGATGTTACTCAGCTGCTCTTTATATACTTGTTATCTTTGATGTGAACATTTACTGTTGTCAAGCGTGCTGATAACTTTCGGTCTAGCTAGCGCTATATAAAACTATTCAATAAAATAATTATTAATAAATGATGGGAATAAGCGCTCTTGCTCTAGGCCAGTCTAAGATGTAATGCCTACAATACAAATGAATCCGCTCCATGTCACAGAACCATTGTACAGGAATCTCATTTCCCTTTTTTTGGGCGAACCTATGCCTAATAAAGCAGTAACTAGTATTGAAGTATATGAGCATGTTGTCATTCATGAGTGTTCAGTTAGAATCGCTATAAAATATTATCAACATCAAAATCTTGAATTCTTTTTACCAACTATCCTTTTTGGGAATCATCAGTTTGCAGCAAAAACGTTGGTCACATCCTAGTTGATGTAGGCAAATATTATCTATGTTGTTCTATACATCAGTCAGCTCAGATGTACAAAGAGAGTCCAAAATAACTGCTGGTAGTTCTTTTAGACGGAACACCTGTTGTGTTGCAAAACATTTTCTTGCCCCTTGTATATTAAGCTCCTATGCTTTTCATGTGAATTCCTGCATTGTTTGGTACTCTTTCAATTAGATAAGGTTCTCCATTGTTATCAGATTGCTGGATTTTTGTGCTTAGATTAACTTAATTTTACGTTAGTGTTTTTCTAATTTTGTGGGTATGGGTGATATGCAGTTATCAGTAATTGTGTTTTTGTCTGCCTGATTCCATTTCATTGCATAGTCGTTCCCTTCAGTTCCTTATGTGTTGCTCCTAAGACCTGTCTAAACTGCTGTTTCACTATTTGGTCTGGTTTAAAGGGATTCCATTTGCAAGTTGTATCCACCCACTTTTACTGTATATTAAAACCTGAAATCCACAGTCTGTCTCCAAAAGAGCCACTGGCACCCCTTTTTCCTTAACTGAAACAGTGAAGTCAAACACAGCAGGAAGTCCCACCACAAGTTCTGTTCTTCCCAAGCCATTAAGGACGCAGACCCATCACACCGGCTAAAAGTTTCAATGTCACCTTCCTAACTGTTAGCCGCTGCCTTGATCAAATAGCCTCACTCCTTGAAATACCCACAATAGACGTTAATGGTCATAAAAAAGGTTGACTTGTCATTAACCTGATTAATGGACAATGTATTCTAGACTTTCTGCTGCAATATTATACACAAATATCAAAAAGAGTGTTGTGGCTGTCTTTCTTAAAACAATTTTTTACCACTAACAAAATATTATCATCACTTCTGGTTCTAAAACATGCAGATGTTGCGGGCACTGCTTTATGCTACCAAATACTGCTCAACCAAGGTGAAGGGAGAATGTGCTCCTGTATCATAATTCTGAGCGGGCTGCTTTGAAGTATTGGTGTAACTTTTATGGGCACCAACAACTCATGCGTACGCACCGTGGGTTACCTAAATGTGTTGGCTGGCTGGCATTAGCCATTTTGTTCAAATCCTCAAATTTCCCTTTAGCTTTCCACTAATGCTAATAATCATCTACCGAGACATTGTCTACATTTTCTTTTTTTTTTTTTTTTTAAATATGTCTGGATACCCAGGCAGATGTCATCAAAGAAAGGAACATTGTAGAATGCTCACTGTTGAGGCTTGTTAGTGATGCAGGACTGAATAAAGAGAAGAGTTCTCTTTTCTTTTCATTGGATGGCTCATGTTACGTGTGTACAAGAATTTTTGTGAAATGCTTATTTTATCCAATCTGCTCACATTACGAGGGTAATGTGTAGCTAGGCAAACCAGAACGACAGCTGTGGGTCAACGTGTTTGAAAGTCTGAGATTCACTGTCCATTGCTGTCTGATGCTCCATGCACACTTCAGTTAAAGTTCAGCAGAAATACTGTGTTTAGTGCATAAATAAACAGCAGCACACAGATTGTGCACATCAAACTGCACCAACACAGCAATCTTCATAATCTACTTGTCTTACTTCCAGCTGGAGGAGTGGTGGCTGAATTCTGCGTATCTTGATAGCCGTTTTCCCTCCCAAGTAAATGTGAATTTTGGAGGGCCAGCACCCTATCTTGAACATTACTGGCCTGCTCAGGAAGGCACGCAACTCGAAAGAGGATCCATCGCAGTTTGGCATACCCTGCAGTTCTGGGACCTACTTAGAAAGTAAGAAATGCTGTACGTCGTATAAAATACTTTAAGTTTTGGTTTAGTTCACATGTACTCATTAGAAACATAACAGCTCTTCAACATCAGTTTATTGCTAGTTTGAGCAGTTTATTTTTGTCTACATTTATAAAAACGTAAAAGACAGAACCACAACCTTAGAAAAGCTCTGGAATTGCATGAATCTTTAGGATTTCCAGAGTCTGCATCACAGGCTCAACATGCTACAGGTTGCATAACCAGAGCAAATAATCTACGAGTCACCACAGGGTAACATGCTCAGCTTCTGCAGCAAAAACATGGAGTTGAATGCCAGTTCACAGGGTAAGTGCAGCAATGGATCACAGTGAGATGCGATAATGAAGAGGATAAACGTGGGATTGTAGAAATGGAGGCACATTGAGTGAAGGCGTGGATCCCCTGGGAGTGAGGTGCGGGGATACACTGGGAAGTGCACTAAAGGAAGCAACAGTGGATCAGTGGTGAAGTACAGGAGGATCCTGCGAATGTTTTAATGGGGCAGATTCTTGGTAAGAGGAGCATTGTTGGAAGAGAAGAAAGATGGTATGAGGAATGTTTTAAGGCACAAAGTGCGATTCATTGGGGCTTTCTAGGCACTGACATGGAAAACGTGCGCATGTACTGTTAAGCCATGACATTATTGACCTAAGAGCTCTTTCTCTTAGTGACCCATGAGTTGTGAGCTGAATGCTTTTCTCTGCTTCCCAACTTTCAGTAGTTATACTGGAGACACTGAAGTTCTAAAATTGTTCTGTCGCTCCTGTCCCGAATGGCAGGCATGGCTGATCAAAGGAGGTGAAGGACTCCTTGCATGCCGCCTCTAGGACTGGCAGGTAGAGTCTAACACAATTTTCCAAAATACACCTACGTTTGCATCAAACATCAGCCACAGCACAGCCATGTTTAGATTTCCATCTTGATCTCAACTGCTAGGCAAAAAAGAATGGAGATGGATGACAAGAAAGAAACTTAGTAACAACTTGGTGGTTGCATAGGATCTAGCAGTGGGTGTGACAACAACAGACAGATATAATTATCCTTCAACTTAGCTGATTGCCTAACAAGAACACTGACACAAACTCAAATGTAACAAAATAAGCATATATTCACTTTAAAGTTATCTTAAACCCTGTACCTCTTCCCTTTCCCAATGCTTGAGTAGTCAGTAGAAAATGACATATAACAAACAGTGTAGTGAGATTTGCCACCAATGAAACCTTTCCGACCGTCTCAATGCCTAGGAATCAACAGATTGTCAGAAAGTCTCTGAACGGAAGAAAAATAAATGAGATGCTGTCTGCACAGGCCTTTATTTAGCAACCAAAGTATTCTAGGCTGGTGGTTCCAATAAATGGGATCCAGCTGAAACTAACCTACAAAACCTATCCTCCAGCACTGTTTCATGTAGGAGTTTAAAGGGTTGACACCAGTAAGACAGTGGTATTGTTGATACTGGCAAGATACAATATCTGTATAGACAGACGGGGTTTAATGTAGCCTCCACGTAGTATATGACTGAGAGGAGGAGCAAAGAAATGTGATAGTAAAAGAGTTGGGCACCATGGATCACTGCATCAATATCTTTGAATTCAGTGATTTGGGAATACAGTAGCAGTTTGGCAACAGTCATAAGGAGACTTAGGAAGGGACAGTCTCAAGAGGGTGAAGTTCTTCCTTATTCATGCCATCTCATTTGTTGACTATGTCTGTGCTCTTAACTATACCAAATATAATGTTGCCAAGTCCTACTCTGCTTGTCAGATCAGGTAAACTCCCTGGAAATGTCATGCTACCCTCTTGGAGGGTCAGTGGAGTTATTTTGCAACCACTCCAATGCCTTTCAAGAATTCTATCCTCATAGGGTTTGTCAGGTCTTGAAAAGGTACAGTTATTCCACCAAATGGCTCAATCTGAGACGCTATAATTTATTACAGATCAGAGAGCAGCAATCGATGGAATTAAAAGGGAACTCTAAAAGGGGGCTGGTTTCAGAAGGGTATTTATGTTCAATTGCTTGCATGGAACACTCATCGCACTTTATTTGCTTCTAGGATCTCGAAAGAATTGCCTTATGGTGCTTCGATTGTGTGTAGAAAGGCGGAAGTAAACAGCAGATGCAGTTACAAGGATTTCATTTTGAAGGTGGCAATTCAGTAGAGCAGTCACATTCCAAGCTAATGAGGTCAGGATGCTCGGAGATGGACCCTCCTACAGCAGTTGCTCTCTGAGGCCAGAATAGAATGACAGCACTTAAGGTTTTTGCATTAGGGTCTATAGGTATGCAAGTGAAGTGTTACGGTTGTCTATTGGGGTGACCAGGGACATACCAGGTTACATTGGGCTCGCTGAGAGCAGGGTGTCGACAGGGCCGGCTCTAGGCTCATGGTGGCCCTGTGCAGGGAGCGTAGGTGGGGGCCCCCGGAAGAGGGGGTCCGGACGGGGCGGAGCTCAGGAAGGTGTTTTACTAATAATACGTCCAGAAAAGTCGTTAGATGATTGACCAGTATCTGCGGCTGCTCCTACCCTTCCGAATTTGTCTCAGAACGATACAATTTAGGAGGAGGAGGGTATTGTGACGCACGACATGAGGCACTGGGCGCACAGACAGCTGCAGTGCGAGGGCCATGACAGGGGCACCGGACCCCCAAACTCTAAAAACTACCAAACTCTCAAAAATACCAAACTCTCTGAGTACAAAATCATACGAAAATGGGGCCGGGCACTGCACAGCTACTGAATGAAACCTGCACAGTTAGAACAAACACCTCAAACTGTGCCATGGAATGAAAGACCCCCTATGGAGCGGCGGCCTGAAGAACCACTAAGGTGGTACAAAATGCAGCAGGGGCCAGGACAGTAGTGTGCTATGCCTGTCCTGCGTTTTGTGCCCAATGAGGAGGCAAATGATGAGAGAGTCAAGTTTAGGTACAGACACTAAGGGAACCCACGCCCTGCACAGAAGGATATACTGAGAGACAAGTGGCACGCACCAGCGTCCAAGCAGTTCAGGCACAGCTTGAGCTTCAGCTACCTTTTTTGGGCGAGGAAGTGAAAAAATCCATCAAGAATTTTAGAAGCAGTTTCATTGCTTGGAAACGTTAATACACCTGCAATATATATTTTCTTGAATTCCGGTGACAAATTAAGTACAGCAGACAGTTTTCTATGGTTCAAGTTAAACAGTAGGATTAGGAAAGGGGGTTCGGAGAAACTATGGAATTAATCAGTTAAGAATACTATGCCGGCTCAAAACGACGAGAAATACTTTAAATAGTATGAAATGTAGCAAATGAGTCATTTTGAGGTTAGTTTCTACTGAAAGAGATTAACTAGTGCATTTGTTACGAAACGCCTAACAAAATCATCCCAAAACTACCAGAGAACAGCCGCAAATGTTTCATGATCTGTGCCACTGACCAAAGAAAAGTCAATGTATAAAGTACGACGAGTCAAAGAAAGTTTACAAAACGAGTGATAAATAAATGTATGGATGTATAACCTAGAGGGAGAGAAGGGCAGAGGCATATCCCAGCCGATGAGTTAAATCAAATCAAAAGAAAGTTGGGCAGTCAGAGCCCTACAAAGTAAGGAAAGATCAATGACAGCAGGTAGAGCCATGGGAAACAACGTGCGGGCAGCAGAACCTTTCACGATGCGAGTGGTGCCTAGTGAGCAAGCGAAAGGTAGTAGCAGATAGGCATAGGAACTACTTTGAATTATTGAGGTACAGATGGTTTAGGGTTGGGGTAGTTTGTATGAAGCCAATTCACAGAGAAAAAAAAGTACGGCTCCATAAGCAGTAGATGTATGATCAACTGACAGGTTCGTGAGGCTTCGATTTGTCTGCTCCCACTGATGCCTACATACTGATACCATTTAGGTTACGAAATGAGCACTGCATTTCACACCTACTTCTTGGAACTGCCCGACTCCCATATTTGTAATTTTGCCTCAAAAAGTAACATGTAATTACAGAAATGATACTCATTGCTCCAGTGTAATGGAAATTCTGCCCAGACCTAGAAAATCATTTATGCCTAGGAGCTCGTGCACAAGAAAGAACCGTG
The DNA here is from genome assembly GCF_964263255.1 of Lissotriton vulgaris. Lineage (NCBI taxonomy): Eukaryota > Metazoa > Chordata > Amphibia > Caudata > Salamandridae > Lissotriton > Lissotriton vulgaris. The sequence goes on from NC_141698.1 coordinate 858,914,550, forward strand.
CACTTTTCTGCAATATTTTGTTAATGCTCCCTAGTTATGCTAACTAATCCAAACCTCTAATAGGCACAATTTTCTGATAAAATATTTCACTTTTACTTAGCAATGGCCTAATGTTAATCTGAGCTGATATAATTGGTAAATAAACAGTAGTAAGGTTTGAGGAGTTAAAAGCAAAGTAATGGAAAGGGACAACATACTTGACTGTCTTTTCACATTTTAAATGATAGTATTTTGTGTGGCAGAGAGCACCGTGTGCCTGCATATAAAAATCACCTTTTAGTTTCCACCTGAAACTCTCCCCCTGATCAAAAGCCTTTCCGTAACCAAGAGCACACGTGTGACCATACATCATCGGTTCAGACTCACTCAGACCACTTTACGCCTGCTCAGACAATGACTGCCATTGCAAGTGAAAAAAGAGACACTCTCAGTTCCTGGATTGCCACAAAAGTAAACGAAAGCCTTATTGGTCGCCTTCTGCTCTCGTGACAGCTGAGTTGATTATTTACCGATTTGTCCACACAGCGCAATATTACTGTCCACTCAGTCACGTGTTCGTTCACCCATCCACTGACTCACCCTCGCAGGTGCGCAATCACGCTAATTTGAAATGACAAATTTTTTCATGAAATGGCTGGCACTTAAAATGAGCCCGAGGGCAAAACTCTCAGACTAATGTTATCGACTTAAGTGTCGAGGGCGGAAGGGCGCCAATGTGACCAAACTTAACTAGGCCCAGTGCCCACCACGGCCACGCTCCTGCCGCCAACGAACTGTTTGGAATATTACTCTTCTCAAAAGCAATTCAGGCAGGCACCACCTCACATAGTTACACACGCGTGTCGTGTCTCGTGACATAATGTGGCGCAGAGAGACAAAGTAATACCATTCAGTACTGACGACTACGCTGCGCACCAGATGTAAACAGTACACTCATGATAAATCATATTCATTACTAGGCATAAGGCAGCTCAACTGGAAAGACAGGCAGGCGATTATTACAACAAGTCATTAATAAATATATTTTGTGAGCACAGTCTCTCACCGGCGCGTTAGTCGGACTCTCGGGGAAGAGACTTGTCGGAGGATACTCAGGTGTTCTAGTGTCACTGTCTGACTATCGATGATCGGACGGGCGACAGGACGAGGAGTCAGTTAATTTATTTCTTTATGATATATATGATTTTTAATTCTTCTCTACGACGTGACCGTGACGAGCTCGGAGTCGACGCACCACCGCTCCATAGCTGCCAAGGTTTCAGATTGCTATGTGTGACATTTTCATAATTTCAGGATAATTATGAGTGACATTTCAAAGATTATGAGTGACACTTGATTGCAAAAAATCAAGCAATGAAGACGAGGGAAACGTATAAATATCAGAAATGACACCTATTTGAGCAATGAGAAACTCTAAGTACAGATTTTAAAACTGCTGCAAACGCCTGCCTGGGTGACTCATAATTATAATGAAATTATCAAAATGTCATATAAGCTTGGTTGCTATGAAAGAGGACGGACATCTCCTGTTCTTGACACCGAGTCTTTTTTACTTACACATTTCATAAAAAAGTGATAGGAAGTATGTGTTTTATTCTATTGCTATTTAATTGCTTCTTTTGTAAAATGCTGATCATATAATGAACTTGTGAATTTTGGATGGCACAATGTATTGACTAATAATTGAATGCTGTAAGCAGGAATGTGGGGCTTGTTAACTATTAATACCTGCCTCGGATGTCACCACTAGAAAACAATAAAAAGTGAACGTCTAGAAAGCAATTAACATGATGGCTTCGCTAAGAATTAACAGCAAAAAGAGCAACAAATTGTGTTTATCTGCAGAACCACGGGAGTATACAACAAGATGTGAGAGGCCCGAACACAGGCTCAGCTACCTCGGGCCTTTACCATAAATTAATTAGTCAATTGACTCGTGGACTCTGGCCGCCGAAGTCAGTAGTGGCATGGATTGGAAGCATGATTTTTGGGCAAGGCTCAGGAGAGGCTGTGAGACGCACACAGCGATCTCAGTAAGGCAGGCTGTATTATTTTAAAATGTCACCAGTAAAGTGAGCAGCCACAGCGTGATGGTCCGGCGCACCGAAGCTTCACAGTTAACTTCATTGCACCGCGAACTAAGAGATCAGCGCGTACTTTGCTATAGCAAACAAACTGTTTTATGTCATTTTAAAAAGAGACTTAACTGGACTGTTTTGCGGGGCGCTGCGCAGCCGGCCGCCCGCCCACCGCAATCGATGATTTTCATGCCCCTTCTTGCAGCGCTGCGGCAGGCAGCCAATGGGGGCATGAGAGAGAGTCCGAGTCTCCCGTCTGGACAAGTTTCTATCCCCCGCCGCTTTCTGCCTACTTCTTTGGAGTCCGGACGTGACGGCACTCTACACCGGCGCACTCTCCCAGTGAGGCGCCGCGGGGCGGAGCGTGACGTGACCACAGCACCGTGACGCGTCAAGGCTAAATTGCGCACTGCGCACAGCGCGCGGGGACTGTCCCAGGGCCGTCACGTCATCATAGGGTAAGATTGACGGCCCTGGGACCCAACTGCTGGCTGGCTGCCTGGGCAACAAACCCACCCATGAATGACTATGACTACTGAACTGTAATCATGTAAACAACACAGCGCTCACGGTCGGCGTCGTGGCGGCCCCTCTGGTTTGGCGGCCCTGTGCAGGTGCACAGTTTGCACATGCCTAGGGCCGGCCCTGGTGTTGAGGTGTATTAGTGTGGAAAAGGTGTGTTTTCAGTTTGCTCAAGAAGGTCATGAGAAATGGGGAATTGTGAATAGGTGGTCTGCACCTAAGATGTTTTCTCCTGTTGAGTTGATTGGATCAGATGAGAACAACGTTTTTATTTATTTTGGCCTAAACTTACTTCAGGGGTTGACGAATGCCTCTACCGCCAAAGTGTAGGGTTTTTTTTGTGCTGTACAGTAAGGTTTTTTTTTAATAGTTTAATTTTAAAAAATCTGATCTTTACTATATACTCGATTTGAAAGTTAAGGCTGAAGCATCACAGATTATTCCCAGGTTTCTTACAATAACTTTTTTGGGAATCGTTTGGCCGAGGAACTTAAAGAGGCCATTTGCTAGAACAGGTGTGTAAGCCTAGGACAAGAATTTGTTTTGACTCCTTCAGGTTTTTTTTCAGAACCTTTCAGGCTTATAGTGCCAGAAGTTCTATTGGTAAGATTGAGAATGGATTGCACTCCCTTCACACCCGTAGAAATGCCACCCAAACTCACCTAATCCAAGAAAAAAATGCTCACTTGCCAGCAGTTGGAATAGTTGGAGCTGGGAATCTCATTTGTAAAAGCTCTGTAAAGGAATAAAAACGCCCTGAGCAAATACTTGTTGCAATAATATTGCCTCATTCTTCTTCTGCCACATTGCAGCTGTAAAAACATTATAAACGCTTGCATTTATAATGTTATAAATAGCAATAGTTCTAATATACCAACACAAGGAAACTCGTTTTAAATTGCATGTGCTATTTTACACACACGGTAACGGCATCTGCTCTTTCTGCCTGGCTGCCTCTGCTGGTCACTAAAGATCCTTTCTGTGTACAGATATATCAGGAGTTTTTAGGGCTCGCCTGCTGATGCGCTTGTGCATAGCTGGCGAAGCTCTGTAGTGGCTTATCCAGAGTTTAACCACTGGCAATTCTATGCAGTGCATGTGCACTTTTTAGGTTATTGCGCACGCGCAAGCCCTAAAAAGCGCGTGCACAATGCCACCAGCCGCCTGCCTGCCTGCCTCGCATTACCACATCAAAGGCAGCCCAGCCTCCCTCCCACAAGCTTCTCAGCGTGCTCTCTGCGCTCTGCATTTCTCCTCCCAGCGCATTTCTCATGCCCTAATTATTCACGGCCTGCCGTACTTTCAGTTTCATGGCCGCCAGGCCGTGTCTCCTTTTATGCTCTCTGATGCTTGTTTTTTCTTTTAACTTGTTTTAACATGGCAGCTTTCTCGCATTTCTCCTCCCCCCTCCCCACAGCAATGCCAAGAGCTTTTTTTCTACAGTATTCGGACTCTGTCTCTACTTTAATGCACTCTTTAGCTCCTTCTTCTTATCTCTTTTCCCCACCCCCTCTCGCCAGCCACATTTCTTTGCTTCCCTCTCTACCCCTCCCTCCACCGGCTTTCCTTCTTTTTCTTTCCTCCCACATCTCTCCATCCCATTCCCTCCCCTTGCTGCTCTCTGTCTTATCTCCTCCCTCTTCCTTTATCTCCTCTTCGGCACAGAAAGCTCGCGTGACCCGCAGTCCCTTCCCTCGCGCCCTCTCCCTCCTGTCGCCCTGATATCTATCACCAGTCCCCGCGCTCACATCATTCTCCTGTCTCTGCCCGCCTTTTCTTCTCACGGTCTCCTCTTTCTGTCTCCATCTTTTACGAACAGCCGTCTCCCTCCCTGACCTCTTCCCGCGGTCTGCCTCTTCCTCCCCCGCCATGATAAACTGTTGTTTTCCATGATGTGCAGAGCAGCACCGCCCGGCCCAGCCCCACTCCCAATCGCGTGTCTAGTTTCACCGGTGCATGGTGTGTCTGTACTTCTCTAACGTTAAGCTTTAACTGCGTTTCTGCACTGTGGGCCACGGCTGTGTCCGTCCTGTTTTCAGAGCACAATTTTCACAATCGCATGTCCACTGTTGGTGCTGACGGTTAATCATTCCTACCTTCATTCTGTGCTCACCCCGACCCCTCTAGCTCTCCATTTCATCATACTCTTGTCTCTTATTTTCTTGCCTTTTGCTTCAAGCTTTTTAAAAAGTTTTGTTTTCATTCTTCTGTCCTTTTCCTGTTTTGCATTTTCTCTTCATACCCGTTTCTTCTTTTGTTGGTCCATTTTTCTTTCTTTTTTTCCTTATTTGTAATATCAATACATCTTAGTCAGGTAAATACAAAACATGTTGCATTACAAATGCTATAGGTGTCACATTTGCGAAAGTTATAACTATTGGAATTGTAAATGACAAAGCTATTAATTTAGCTATTTTAAAAAATAACATAAATAAAAAAAAATCATTTATAAAACCAATAGCTCAAACTTTCCTAATGCGAGCCCTATTGCATTTCCAATGCTTGTTTTATCTGTTTTTACCCTAGCCAACTGTTCGATAACACTTGTGATTTATAATGAACTGTTCTTATTGTAATGTACATTGAGGTTCTTTTAACAAATGTATTGGTACATGTGACCTCATTTAAACGTACTATTTTGCAAAGATTTTAATTAATCATGCAATAAAGATTTTTACTTACTTACTTTCTGTGTACAGAGCACAGGAAAGGAGTGTGATCAAATGTAAGCACTAGTGGTGATTCATGGGTGGACTGCCATAGCTTAATGCTGCAGCAGCCTATTTGTTTGCGCGGGATCAAGGGGAAAGCAACACCGGACCCTGATGAGGTAGGAAAGAATCTCTCATAGTAATCTCTACTCTTTACTTGTCCCTCATGCGCTTTTTGGTCTCCATAATAGGAACCTGAACAGAAGGTTATTTGAATTTAGCTCTAGCATATGACATCTCATGACCAGCCGGGCACACGTTTCAGTGGCATCACAGCCTTTGTTAATCCTTCAACTTTCAAACAACATACTTTTCTAAAAATTTACGTTTGTCATAGAACTTCAGTTGGAACTCTTTCACACAGTGCCGAGAAGTAGTTAACTTGGTAGCGTAAAAACAGCGCTATATTTTTTAACTTAGCTCTCCATGGCTGCTTGGGAAAGTTTTACCCCAGGTTGTTCTTAACAAAATTACTGCCCCCTCTTAGCTAAAGTGGTGTATCATGAACATGTGTTGCGCACTTCAAATATATCTGTTGGAACACAATCCATTCATTCTTTTGGAAACGCGAGCGCCAAGTTATTTTTATCATGCTAACATTAAAAAAAATCGGAAACCCACACAACAGAATCGACTGACAACAGGAAGCAGACCAGAGGAAAAAGCCTTGCAGTGTTTTCACTGCGTGCCCAGATGTGTTTAATGTAATGTCAAGTGAGGTCACATTTTTACAATAGTGCACAAGCAGCCTCATACACACCGTATAGTCGCCCCTAACTACTGGGGTCTTAATTTAGACAATGCTGGTTTGGCTTCAGAACACATAGTGCATTCAGTTGTTGAAGGATTCTGTGCAAGGGTAGTCTGAGGCGTCTAGGGGCAAGGCAGGCTACTGAAAAGTTGAGGGTGCATTTTCTGCGCTCCCCTCATGGTGTTGCAGAGGTTTGGCAGCAACGCCAGCTCGGATTCATTCCACACTGGTGCCTCGCCTATCTGAGATTTACTCCCCTACCCGCCGATCACCTACTGGATCGGTTTTCCTGACCTCCCACCGGATCGCTTGACCGGTCTCCTACAGTACCGTCTGGATGCTCCACCAGACCTGGCTCTCTCCTTGTTTGCCAAGTCCGCTAACCTTACGGACCGGGCTCCTGACTTACGCTGCCCAAGCACTGCACCCAACCCAAGTCCTGATGATGATCCTGATTTAGAAGGGATCGAAACGCCGTCGACCATCGAGCGCGAACATAGGCGCTCCAGACTAAATGGTTCCAGAAACAATACCTGCATAATCATATTGAAGTCAATATCTCAAACAAATGTGGAACCATATTGTGTTTTTTACTCACTGTATATATTCATCACCAGTCACTTTGCGCCGCCGTCGCTGATTGTCACTTGTGTCGCTACCGTGCCTCTCACTCACTCGCACGGAGCACCAAGTACACTTTGGGTTATCTACAATTGTGTTACATTGCTCCTTGCAGTGCTGTAATAACTGCATAATTATCCTGATTATTGTTTTCTTCCCTTTTTTCGTACTCATATAATAAATATGATGCCACATGCACATATGTGAAAAACCAAAAAGAGGCTCCTTATTTCCTTGTGATAATGTTTTATACATATCTTAACTAACTGTCTCTAAATCATACTAGTTGGGATACCATATGTTACTTACATACAAGTGTAGTCTGAGGCGTTTAGGGGCAAGGCAGGCTACTGAAAAGTTGAGGGTGCCTTTTCTGCGCTTCCCTCATGGTGTTGCAGAGGTTTGGTGGTAGCAGTTTTGCAGGCATCAGGTGCCAAAAGTTAAAGTCACCATAACGAGGCAAAAACGAGTGTCAGACTTAAAGTCCACCTACTTTTGTTTCATTGTGAACACTAGCCAAAATGAGAAGGGGCCATTTGACTCCATTCTCTCCAAACGGATCTTCGCCATGCGGATATCTCAGAGGCAGGAGACAAAAGCGATCGCAACTCGACTCCAGCCTGGCCATAGAAGCCCACAGCAGTTCAGCTCACAGAAGTGATCACAAAAGAGGGGGTGAGACACGCCGGCTCAGCAGCCCCACCCAGCAACGGCTGAAATGGCCAATCACTGCATGGCTTCGCAATAAGCCATTACAGTGATTGGTATTGCTCCGTTAGTTAGGCAGAGCCTTGCTCCCACCCCACGGTGCCATGTGCACAAACTGAACCAGCCTAGCAAGCACATCTCATTCAATCCAGACGCTGCCAGGATTGGTGCGAGCAAGCAAATTCACAGTTCATTTGTAAATAAAAACGCATGAGCAACAAACTTCCAAAATGTATATTTTAATCTTGCGCCCACTGCAGTTGTCTTTCAGTCACGGGCGGTTACTGTTCGGCTCTTAAGGGGGTGCGACTTGATACTAGAGAGACACATACATTCTAATAATATTGCACTGGTGGTAGACAGTGCAACACCTAGTGCACATGTTGGGTTGGACGGCTGCCTATGTCTGGCCAGCCCGACATGTGCAATAGAGGCTTCTCTCCACTGCACATTAGGAGAGCGGGGTTGATGAAGCCGCAACCCTCCGTCTCCTAAATAAGCTGTGAATTTGCCTGCTCACACCAATCTTGGCGCTCCTCTTAGCAAGGGAGCAGTGTATGGACTGGATGAGATGTGCTTCCTAGGCCTGTGCAGTTTGTGCACATGGCAAAGCGGGGTGGGAGCGAGGCTCTGCCTAACTAACGGAGCATGACCAATCACTGTAATGGTTGACTGCGAAGCCATTCAGTGATTGGTCATTTCAGCCGTTGCTTGGAGGGGCTGCTGAGCCAGCGTCTCTCTCCCTCTCTTTGGTGATCACTCCTGTGACCTGACCTTGTGCTGTGGGCTGCTGTGGCCAGGCTGGAGTCGAGTTGCAATCACATTAGTCTCCTGACTCCGAGACGTCAGCACGGCGAAGATCCGTTTAGAGAGAATGGGCATATCTCCTTTTGGCTAGTGTTCACTATGAAACAAAAGTAGGTGGACTTTTATTCTGAAACTATAGTTGTTTTTGACAATCACTATGTTCTAGAAGGAGCGTCAAATATATACAGAAATTTTATACAATTAAATATTGAAGTCCAAAAGAAGATCCTTGAGATGTCTGCTTCAAATTCTTTTCTTTATTTTGCATCCAGTCATATCAATTTCAGCCAACTTGCAAACTGTTAATACTTTTCACAGCCAATGCGTTTCGTCCCCTTCTGGGACATCATCAGGGCTGTAAAGTAAAAAATACAAAATCAAAATCAAAACTTTAAAGTCAAGAAAGTAAATAGTGGTTGGTGACGGTGAACCACAAAAAGTAGAGCGGACCCACGAAGTATTAATAAGTTGAAGATATTCCCCAGAATTAGCTCTCTAGTGCACACAGGGTTTGACCCCCATCATCTTGGTTTGTTTGATTATAATTGTTTTTGATTCGGTATGTTCAAACACACTATGTGTTGTGAAGGCAAACCAGCACTGCCTAAAGGAAAACCACAATTGTTTGGGGAGACTATACAGTGAGTATGAGACTGGTTGTTCACTATTGTAAAAATGTAACCTCACTTGTCATTACATTAAACCTATCTGGGCACGTGGTGAACAGCACCGAAAGATTGCAGGCTTTTTCCCCTAGTCTTCTTCCTGCTGTGAGTCGACTCTGTTTTGTGTGGGGCTTCCGCCTTTTTTTAATGCTAGCATAATAAAAATAACCTGGCGCTCGAGTTTCCAAAAGAATGAATGCATTGTGTTCTAACAGAAGTATTCAAAGTGCACAACACACATGCTCATGATACACCACTTTAGCTAAGAGGGGGCAGTCATTTTGTTAAGAAAAACCTGGGGTAAAACTTTCCCGAGCAGCCATGGAGAGGTACGTTAAAAAAAAATAGCGCTGTGTATACGGTACCAAGTTGACTGCCTCTCAACATTGGGTGAAAGAAATCCAGCTGACGTTTCTATGACAAACATACATTTTGTAAAATAAATTTTTTGAAAGTGCGAAACAAAGGGCAGTCTGGCTGCACAGCACCAGACAAAGCAAAACAGAGTTCCTCCTTGCTCTAATACTGAATGTATCTTGCTAGGAAGGATTAACAGTGACCGTGACGCCATTGAAACGTGTGCAAAAACCACAGTTGATGGACAGAATGCAGAACTGCACTCCACACCACCCCAGTTCGGACATGGCCATATGCAAATCAGTCTGACCCTGTGCCTCATGGGAACAGTCCAGCCCGAACTGGCAAGCCATGCCTTCCCTGGACCGGAAACAAGCTTCAGAGGGCGGGTTTCTGGCATTTCAGCCATCTTCAGTCTCCATCACCTGTTATTTTTGCATTTGTCACCCCGAGTGGGACGGGTATGCTCAGACGTGAGTCCCGTGCTCTCCTTGCCACTGGAATCAAGCTATCCAGGCTGATGAGGGCTGAAAGCCAGAAACCGGTCCTTGGATGCTTGTTTCCAGTCCAGGGAGGACCTGGCTTGGCATTTCGGGCTGGACTGTTCCCATGGGGCACAGGGTTAAGACTGATTTGCATATGGCTGGGTTCAAACTGGAAAGGCATGGTGAGCAAAAAAACGATGGATTTAGGCCCAGATCTCTGTACTGGGATGAATGTATGACATTGTTCTGCATTCTGTCCATCACCTGTTATTTTTGCATTTGTCACCCCGAGTGGGACGGGTATGCTCAGACGGGAGTCCCGTGCTCTCCATGCCACTGGAATCAAGCTGTCCAGGCTGAGGAGGGCTGAAAGCCTGAAACCGGTCCTTGGATGCTTGTTTCCAGTCCAGGGAGGACCTGGCTTGGCAGTTCGGGCTGGACTGTTCCCCCTGGGGCACAGGGTCAAGACTGATTTGCATATGGCTGGGTTCAAACTGGAAAGGCATGGTGAGCAAAAGAACGATGGATTTAGGCCCAGATCTCTGTACTGGGGTGAATGTATGACATTGTTCTGCATTCTGTCCATCACCTGTTATTTTTGCCATTGAAACGTGTGTCCGGCAGTTCATAAGATGTCAGAAGCTAGTGCTAAACTCAAAGCGCTTTCTGTTCAAGTTCCTGTTGTAGAGACCAAAAAGTGCATAAGGGACAAGTAGAGATTATTATGAGAGATTCTTTCCTTACTCATCAGGTCCCAGTGTTTTCCCATCGATCCTGCGCAAACACATAGGCTGCTGAAGTGTTAAGCTATGGCAGTCCAACCATGAACCACCGCTAGTATTTACATTTCATCAAACTCCTTTCCTGTGCTCTGTACTCAGAAGGGATCTGCAGTGACCAGCAGAGGCAGCCAGGCAGGAAGAGCGAATGCCATTGCCATGTGTGTAAAATAACACATGCAATTTAAAACTAGTTTTAAATATTATAACTATTGCTATTCATAACATTATAAATGCAAGCATTTATAATGTTTTACAACTGCAATGTGGCAGAAGAAGAATGAGACAATATTATTGCAACAAGTACTTGCTCAGTGATTTTGTATTCCTTTGCAGAGCTTTTACAAATGAGATTTCCAGCTCCAACATTCCCTGTGTTTAGAATTATGTATTGAAACTTTTACTTTTCACTGCAATGTAAAGATGTATGAAATAATAATGAACATATTGAGGTGATGTATTTAAAAAATGGAGAACGTACTCTGCTATGGTTGACAGTTCACTTTTCAGTTGCATATTGCTGTTTTTGTGTACTATTACGAATAAGATGAAACCTTTGTCCAGACAGTGTTAACATGTGTAGAAATGACAAAATAATGAACTTCTGCTATCACAAAATGTGCTACGTTATGCAGTATAATTTGTTTTTTTCTTGCTGCATAAATTAGTTAACCCTGACACATAATCTTTTTCCTCCCTTAGTTATAGTTTGAGGTAACTGACCCGCCTTCTCAAATATGCTTAAATATGCACCATTTGTTTACTCTTTATTCAAATTTTAATGGGGGAGAACTCTGAGAACCCCTTACGATGGTCAGGCTCGATCACTATGCTCGCTCTCCACTGCCCACTCACCACAAACATTTACGCTGCACCACTTTCAAATGTCACAAGCCGTCACTGGAACAGAACAAATATGCCTTAGTTCATGGATCAGTAGTCCCTTTTCACCCTCTTAGGGTTTGTTCCGAGGCTTGTCGGATGTGGTGGGCTCATAATTATTGGGCTCAGTTTTCTGGGCAGAGGGTTGTAAGCTTGAAATTGGTGTGATTAGGCCATCCACCTCAGTTTATTGCTGCTTTATGGTCTGCTAATATTTTCTACACTAAGAAGCACTCCTCGCCTGTTATGTGAGGCGGCTACCTGACATCACGGCACCAAGTCACCAGTGAGTTCCACCATTCTTGCTGTCATTTTCTGCCCCTCTATCTGCCCGCTCCTACTGGTCTCACAACTTGTCTATCTTCTTTTAAGTCTACTCTTACCTACCATTCTACCCTGCTACAACCTACCTCTCTCCATGCATACCCCTTTTGAGCCTCCTGATTACCACTCTCTTACTTCATGTTTTCCTCCCCTCTTCCCTTTCCTGTCACTGTCTTTTCCTCAATAGTACTCTTCCTTTGCCACATCCCTCACAGTTTGCACTATAAACTAGTTTGAGCTGTTGATGTGCACCAGCACTTATGACACCCTGCCACATTTGGCTCTGTTTGTCTTATTTAGAGATGAGCACAACAGTTGTTTGTTAATAGTGGGCTCTACTGACCATTAAAGGCCTGTTCCAGCTTTTAAGGCCAAAGCCCAAGGCGAGGGCCTTTAACAAGGGAGCTGACTTTTAATGGCCAGTAGAGCCCACTTCGGAGGGCTCTAAGGCTATTAGAATATTCTGCCAAAGGTCTCGCGGAGCGTGAGGGGGTTAAAATCCCCTTGGGCTCCATGAGGCCTTTGTTAGACATTGGACTCTTGTTACTCCGGGTTTCAACCGCCCATCAGAAGCCTGAGCATGCCATTGTTTTGAATATAGCACTCCACGTTCCAATGTTCTAATAAGCATTAAAACTGACACATTCCTGCCACCCAAGCCATTCTTATAGCTTTGGGGGCCTGGAATAGTCTGAACTGTCACTCTTGTAGGAGTGTGATAGTTGGCTGGTGTCGTGTTTGTACTGTCATTGGCAGCTCTAGCAGGGGCAATGGGTGGTGCAAGCAGCAGTGGCCCTCGCACTTATGTTTTCACAAATTAAGCACGTTTGCACTTTCTCCTCCATCCTAGGCTCATAATTTCCTTTTAACACATTTTCTGCCCTTGCTAATGCCCCACTGTCACCCATGGATCCTCCAACACTCGGCTCCGGTCTTAACATCTGGCATTTGATTTTTCCCACCCAGTCCATTTCCTGCCTACTGGTCCACCCCACCCCTCAATCTTCTCTCTTGCAGCTTGTACTGTTCCACACCCTGATCTCTGAGGTGGAACTATATCACTACCTCTTCTAGGGGGCGTGGCATAGCGATAGTTGATAAAATGTGTGTCCATTTACCTATGCCTCACTATAAAGATCACAGAGGGGGCCAGGTGTGGACGATTTGTTTTTCAAGTAACTCAACTGAAGGGGAAACGAGCAAGTAGTGCAGATTCTGAAAATAGGATAAAGACATGCAGTGCTATCGTTTTTTTTTTCATGCGGGATATTGAAATGCACGAGATACTAGTGATATATAGAAATATTTACTTTGATTCAAGTTGATGAGAACTGTTTTAATATAAACACGAATCGCGGATACAGCAGCTGTATAACTGTTTGTGCACATACTTAATGTGAGGCCTGGGCACATAAAATATAGTTAAATGAAAAGCATCCACTGCTTAATGAGTTGAACTTTCCAGCATTTCCTTTTCGTACAATTTACCCCCTGTTTTACCACTAGTTAAATGTTGTTGGTGAGCTATAGCAAACAATCACAGCAAGCTAATGAGGACTGTGAACAACACTTAATCAGCTTTTCTGGTAAAAAAAAAAAACCTCTGAATGCATTAATATAGCAGTTATGACGCAATTAATTTAACTGTCTACAATATTCATTTTTGATATTTGTTTTTTGATGCCTTGTATTTCCATGTTTGAAAAGGTAAACTGATCTGCTGTATTCTTGTTACATCTCTGCCTTACAGAGAAAAGCTGCCTGTACATAAAGCTGGAAATCGACCTATGGATATGGATCAATTCCGAATGTTGTTTTCCACCTGCAAGATTCCCGGGATTACAAGGGATTCAATTATCAACCACTTTAAAACAGGTAAAGGATGGACTTAAACAATGCTCATTGGGCATATTGTTTTTGCTGGGGTTGTTAAAATGTTTCCATAGTTAGGTCTTCATTAGTTCTGTTTTAATGCTGTTGTAAATCAAATAGTTAGTACAATTATTTAGACTAATGAGTTGTAAAGGGCACTTTTCAACTTTTTCCCCCAGTATTGTTCTTTGTGATGCACAATTCTGTCTCAGTGGTTTAATGAAAATAACTCCAAGATAAAGAAATGTAAGCATTAAGTGAAAGGGCAGAGATTTAAGCGTACCCACTCTGTTTTTTGAAGAAAGCTGCTGCTTATAATGGAGAATGTTTTCCTTCTCAAAGTTTAATGAATGTGGTACAGAATATGTGCTGCAAGTGAGGTTCGGGCCATGAGAATCAAAGTGGGGGAAAAGTGGACTAGCGCAATCATATACCCTTCACTCCGACAAAGTGATACATCTTACCCTAATGCCTCCCCCTCTTCTAATGACCATTATATTGATGCTTGATGACATCTTTATTGATAGGTTTTTTCAGATAGACTAGAATAGTAAAAAGTCCTGCTTCAACTGAAGCATACATGACAATAAAAACAAAGTGATTCAAAGGTATTGGAAACCTCTGATAGATTTAGAAGAGGGACTGCCCTCTTTATAGAATATATTGTGCAGCACTTCATCCTTTAGACTTAGGCCTTATTACATTATTGATGGATGGGATGCTCTGTCACAAACGTGGCAGATGTCCCATCCACCCTATTACAAGTTCAATAAGATATAATGGAATTTCAATTTGGCGGACGGTATACTTGTCACGTTTGTGACGGAGTAACCATGTCCACCAAGATCGTAATCCGGCCCCAAATCTTCACTCCTCCTAAATATGCATTCATTCTAACAACTATTCCTTTTGTATGGTCATGACAGTTGGTTGTCCACTTTAAAGAGACATCACCTTTCAGTTTGTCATCTTCCATACACATCTGCCATATTCATTTTTCATGAAATTGAACACTATTTGCTATAAAAAGGTCAGTCATGCTGTCTTGTCTCAGAAACCCCTCACTTTAGAGAACATGAAAGAGTTGAGTCCCCCTACTGGTGAAACTGTAATTAACTTTTAAAAACCAACTATGGTCGACCTGAGATACGGTAGTAACTTATACATAACAAGCATTAGAAATGCAATAGGTCTCGCATTTATTAGAGTTATAGCTATTGGCATAACTCAACAGCTACCAGACAGAAATTGCCACTTTGCAGGTGCCGAACAGAGCATTGCTTCGTAAAACTGCCTAAAAGCCTAAAACAATGTTGATAACCTACAAAAAAAAGGCAGATCAGGATGACCAGGAGGAACTCCAGACGTATTGGGATGGCCAAGGCAAGCAATCAAAGAGTGAAATTGCCTGGGCGTGACTCAAGCACCCAAAGGCGGGAGAATCATACTCGAAGCACCAATAAAAACCCTGTGTTTCTAAAAAGCACAATAACTAACAAATGGCAATTCATGGGCATGCCTAAAGCCGATGTAAAAGATAACAGGTGTTGCAGACAGAGCATGCACGCTGCCTAGGCTTGACCTAAAAAAATCACCATTCTGCAAAATCTTGTTTCACTGGCAAGAAGCTTATAACATTATAGAAAATAAGCAAAAAAGAACTTTAAATCGGCCCAGTGTTTCAGAAGAAAATAATTTTGTCAAAAACTTTTTTCGTGTTCTGGAACACCAATTATTAGTTCCTCCAAAAAGTACACTACGGCATGAATATAATTGTTACTGACATTCAAAGCAAATCTTTGAGTTTTACAGAAAACAAACTACTCTCTAACCATATACTTTGCACATTTGAGCTGTGTGAAACATTCACTTAATCTTTATTGATGCAATAGTGACTAGCAAGAACAACGTTCAGTTCTACTCTTTGCATTTATAAAGTGCAATAGTTTTCCATATAGGTATCCTGGTCGCAGCAAACCACTGATAGGAATGCACTAAGCAGCAATTGATAAGTTAAGAAGTGTAAAACCATGCTAAATCACTATCCGGAAGGCTAGACACTTGGAAGCTAGTCGAATCATCAAAGGAAGTCAGTTCTAACGTTCAGTGGCAGGGGAGGAAAAAGCATGTTGTCCTATTCTTTGATAGCAAAAGTGAGGAATCTGAAACTGGCAGAGGAAAGCAGATCTAAGAGCACCAACAATAATGTTAGGAGCCAATTTGCCTCAAAGTTACAGAGACTGGGTTTGTGAAATACTTGGCGAGTCAAACAAGGGTTTTAAATATGATATGTAGAAATGGGAAGCCATTTTAGGGTAAATGGACACAAGTAATGAGAAATAGTACAAATTATGTCTTCTCCCATGTTCTCTCTCTGTTGAATTCTAGAGAGGAGCTTTGCATGCATACCCAGAGAATAGCAGTAGTTCAACCTGGACAGCATCAGGACCTATACTACCATATGCTTCGCTGAAGTTGGAAAAAATTGGAGGTTTTTATGAAGAATAATGAGTTGATGGAGGAGATTTTTGTAACTTGAGTGGTCAGTAAACGATCCCAGTCAATCCAAAATCTCAGATTGCATTCTTCACAAACTGGAGAGGGTGGAGTACTAAGTGTCTCAGGCCACTAGTCGGAAGACCAGGAGGAGGTTTGTTGATGTTATGGAGGTTGTTATTCATCTAGAAGAGAATGCCAGTGAAACAGTTTTGAATATGTACATGAGAATTCGGAGTGGAGTCATTGAGACGTAACCGAACCTGGTTAACATCTGTATGTATTATTAAAGATAGACCATTAGTTTGGATGTGTTCCACTGGGTGTCGGACATATACCTTGAAAAGTGTGGGGTACAAGCCATAGCCTTGAAGTACTCCCCACTTGGGTTTCCTGAACTTAAAAATGAAAAGAGGGTAGATAAACAGCAGCAGCTCTACCAAAGAGCTACGAGGAAATTCAGGACTAGGCTTTTCCCTGTACCTCCACCTTGTGAAGATTTGAAAGGGCGTTTCAAGTGGTAAGGTGACCATGTCAAGTCAGATCCAGGCAACAGTTTAGCTAAGAATCACATGCAGGTGTATCCCTGCTTTGGAGAGGATGAAAGCTTAGCTATGCAAGGTCATGAATGGCATTTGGTTCTAAAAAGGATGAGAGCTGAACGTTGGTTTCCTTTACAGGAAATTTAATTGCAAAGGGAGAGGTCAGTAGTTATTGAAGCGCATGAGCTTGGAGCTTTTTAGGCGGAGGTACATTTTCTTGTTGCCAGTAAATGGAACCTTGCATTGTTCCAAAGATCGATTGCAAGAATTGACTAAGACTAGTGTGATGAGTGAATTGCCAAGTAAAATATCTAAGCTTGGTGGGGATATAAAAGAGACCCCAATTTTGAGAGGATGTGTTTTTCTGTTTTTTCTTTGTTTTCGTTTTTCTGCCTAAAGCTAAAATAAAGTATTGGGGGGTGGCTAGCAGTTGGGAAGTCTGCTTCCGAGGATTTGGCTAGTTGGGGAGAGTGTCGGCGATTTAACTAATTTTACTGATGTGTTATTGATGTTTTGCAACAGTTCAGGTGGATTAAGTGGGAAACAACTTTAAATATCACTTTAGGTGAGCTAGCGTCTTTATCATTTGGTTAGTCTGGCTAAGTGTTTATTGTAGTTTCCCAAAACATCTTTTCAACACATTAGGTGCTTATTAACTCTAATATTTCTATTGTTCATTTCAGTTAACTTTTTGTGCAATCAAGCCCAATTGTTGGGTACTCTTCAGTACGAAGAAAGCCGACAACCTGTGCGGAAGAAGCCTGCTAAAGCATGATCGGAAGCACTAGCAGGATAAGTGCCTTGCACTTCATTTTGGGTTCCCACAAGGTGGAAGAAGTTGTGCTCAGGAAGACCCCCTGCATCTTAAATTCTCTCTTAAGAAATGCTGACATTTTGAATCCTGGGCTGTGTCTTCTGCTTCAGAGATTCTTCCCTCTGCTTCTGTGACTCTGTCCACAACATTGTGGAGGTCCTCTCTGACCAGTGCAAAAACCACCACAACCTCAACTATTTTTACATCAAGAGAGGTGCAAATAGTGCTTATATCTTTTAGTATCATGTCCATGGAGGAGGTGGCCCTTGTTGTTTTGGCAGGCCGGTTCACCTGACCAACAGCTGCCATGATCATCGCAAGTGTGTCCAGTCAGCCCCTGTTGAACACATTTACTTCTTTTTTCAGCACCATGTTGGCTTTATTATGGACTCGGAGAGCCCACAGTAAATGCAGATCAATGGGTGAGCATTGACGTGCTCCCCAATCTGATGCTGTTGGTGTGACAACTTCTAATGACACTTTGTGTTTCAATACCAGACTTGGGTAGGTGCACATTGTGCACTTTGGTATTCAACTCTATATGTGCATGGCTTACACTGAATGCTTCTCCGTTGACTCTGCCTGTAAAACGTGTCTGTACCCCTGTCGTAGTGCAGATCTGGAGGGTGGGATTTATGAATCCACTCACAATGCTGTCTAGACCAATACAACCTGGTTCTATGTCTCCCCAAAAATGTACAGGCCAAGTGCACTCTAGGTTTCAGATCTACACCCTCAATTTGTGAATCCGTGTTAACCAAGAGTACCGTTCTTCCAGTAACTTAGCCTGAAAATATGCTGCCAACATGCTGTCATTCCAGAGTCAAGGTCCCTGTGGATCCTTACACAGCTACATATGCAGTGCCCTTCACCACATCTCCCATTGTTATCACATTGTGAGGTTGGATTTAACCCTGTACAGGAAGACCATAAATCCACAGCCTTGCTGCACAGCCTGGCAGGTTGAGCTGTCTCACCATCCATTGTAGAAGTATGGAGGACAGTTCAGCTACCAACCATAGGACCATCTAATTTAACACTTTGGGGAAGTGGCTTCCAAAATGCATCATGGATGCCACCCTGCCCCTCAGTCACAGCACCTCACACCTTGCCAGAATCACCTACTTTGGTTGTCGATTCTAGGTGTGACCCACATTACTGCCTCTTTTTCTCTTGTGGCCTTCAGGCATCCATGAAGTCAGAATGTTGGGGCAACTGCTCTCTCCAATCCTGGATCTCATGGCATGTTCTGAGGTCAGGCAGGCGGTTCTTGCCACCTCTGTTCCCTCTAAGGTGTGCTTGTGGCCAACCACACAGCCTCCTTTCTCTTGCCGCACACAAACATGGTGAGCGCATGGACACAGATCCTTTGAATTTTGACAATAGGCAGCTCTTAGCCTTCATGGGCTGATGCCTGCAGCTCTGGCTTTATTTGAGGCTTAGCTCACACCTTCTTCGTGTATGACTGTCCCCTGCTTTTTTAAGGACGTCACTAAAGCTGTATAATACTCCTAAACTCAAGGCATGACATCTTCCTTAATACAGCCCTTTCCCACCTCCTCTGAAGGGTGCTGTCCTCTCGCTGGTACCTCCTCATCCCTAGGTACGATCCCAGAGGGCAGGACTGTGCTAGGGACCCCATCTTCTGTCACCGGGTCACGTTTCTCCTCACAAAGCCGAAAAGGAAACCATTTAAAATCAAATATATATTTTAGTTGTATAGGGAAAATCCCTCGGTTGTCTGCTCCATCAATAAAAGAGCAACTTTGCAAAGGACTGCGAGTTTACATGTTTTACTTGTTAACATTTGTATTCTCATAGGCCTTTGCCTAGCTCCTTATATTTTTGGGTTGAGTTTGTGAGCATTTCAAACGCACAGTGTTGGCCCGAAGGACCCGGGTGGCTCATACCTACCCCTTGCAGCCCACCTGTACTAACTTGTCACAGACCAATAGGAGGTTAAGGCAATACCTGCAGATATCCATGCGTGTCCAGCAAGTCTCAGTATCAGATTGTTAAGATAGCTCGGGTGCTTAATGCACTTTCTGGAGATACTTTCTGGAGTGTGTGTAATCTGTCACAGGTTTAACTTTAATGGTTAATGTATATATTATAAAGCACCAAGTGTAATGTCGAAGTTATGTTATGCTATGTTATGTGCATTTGTAGAGCGCTCGATTACCCTTGGGTGTCCTGGTGTTTAGTATTGGCCTACCTGGAGAACTAAATAAAATACTACTGTGAAAAAAGCCAGGTTTTTTCAGGCCCAGTCACTTATTTGTTGTCTATATAAGATAGCTCAGTGGGTTAATGCATTATTCGAGAAGCCCTTAGGTAAAGCATAGGTCATAAATGACAATGCAGGGAAATTAGCTGAGTTCAGCATAAGTCCACTGCAATTAACTTCGTGTAATCGGCCAGCAACTGAGTCCAGTATGTAAGCTAGCCCAATGGTTCATTGAGTTGAATTCTCACCGATACATGCAGTGATCTGCTAGTCACAGTTTGAATCTTGGCAGGGCTGATCCGAGCGTTCATCGTTCCAAGGTAAGTAAATTAAGAACCATTAACTTGAATTAGTAAAACCAGTTATGTACAGCATTTAAGTGTCAAATGTGCAGAATGAAGAAAATACACCATTATATAGCAGAAAATAATTATACTATCATTAATATAAGTACACCATGGAAAGACCTACAGAAATACAGACCTGTATACTTTACCTAAGTGCGGAGCTTGAGATAATCAAACAAAGCTTTCATCTCTGTATATCTCTTGTTATCTTATGAAGTGACCAGCACTGGATCTGGAGATGAAGTGTGAAGTACCAACTGTGCTGTATATGCCATCTTTGATCTCCTGTGCCAGCTGTCGGCCCAGGAACAACTCTAATAATGGGAATTCTCAATTGTCGATTTTCCATGAAGTGATACATTATTATCTAAATGATGCTTAGGAGGGAAAATAATAGTCTCATACACCCCCAATAGGCTACTCATAGCACGTCACACACCCACTGGATACAGATTGTATTTCTCTTGGCTGCAGCTGGTTTCTCTTTTTCTGGCAGTTGTTTTGATAATTCTTATGGCTAGGCCACTTCGACAACCATCCACTGATCTCTGCTGAGACCACCCCTCACATGTGGCAGCTCATTGCTGTTCTGGATTCTACATACAACTGAGAAAGGTGTGCATGCAGGCATATTGTTGCCACACAGACAAACCACAGCTGCCCTCCACCCAACAACTCTTTTCTGCTTTGAATGGTGCCAGAACAAGTGGAAAGAATCGTGCTTTGTGTGGAAATAATTCCATTTATTTCTTCTGTGGTTTTTTAAACGGTGGATGGACTCTTTCTAAGATTCAGAGTCATTCAGAACAGAGACAAATCATGAAAAACAAAAGGATGTTACAGCCAACACGTGTTTCGCCCTGTCAAATTTGCTATTACTGCCTGGGGCTTCCTCAGGGCGTAGCGCTCAATAATATTTAGTCTCGAGAAAGAAATCGGGTACCTATGTAGAGCTTCCGTTAGAATCGCTGTATCATTGTTGTCTCTCTGTCCGGGGAAAAAAACTTATATCAGTAAAGGCCTTTGCCGAATTAAGTTTCTTCTCCCAGACCACAGAGAGATAAATATGTTTGCGCGTGTCATGATTTGACTCTGTTCTGGATGACTGAATCTTAGAAAGAGTCCAGCACTCTTTAAAAAAACACAGAAGAAATAAATGGAATTATTTCCATACAAAAAAACAATTCTTTCCGCTTTTTCTGCCACAATTCAAAGTTCTGTATAAGTGATTGGGAATGGTTCTCCCATTGCCAAGAACAAGTGAACTTTTCTTAATTTGCTCTATTTGAAGCAGGCTTGCAAAAAACCAGAACCTATTACCCCCAACTCTTCTCTGCTGCAGTGTTCTGTTCTCTCTGCCCGTCTCTGCTGCAGGTGACCTCGATGAAGAGGGGGATAAGGTGACCCTCATGCACAGGGAAATGGCGGCAACCCACAGAAAACAATAGTTTGGTTCAGGACTGTTTCAGTTGCACATTGGTGCCCCTAGTGTGGCTTGAACAGTGAAGCAGCAGGGTCATGAAGATCATTCTGGGATTTCTGGCTGGAGCCCTAGATAGAGACCTGTCCACTATCTTGCCTTGTCAGGCCACATCCACAAGGTTCTATACCTTTGAATTTTATATCCTATAAACTGTTTTATACATTGTTTTTACTGATTTAATGTTTTTGTATTTAATTTGGTTTGATTTTGTGTATTATAATGGCTTATGCTGAGCTGCATTAGACTCAGATATTGCACGATAAAAACTGCAAGAAATTATGTCAATTGCAAGATGGTACTTTGGCTTGATGACTTTTCCACACTCTCTTTATAGAGCGAGAAGGAAGCAGCCCATCACATCTGGTGGTCATGTGCAGGGGCCGGCAGTTCACCTTTGATGCCCTGCATGAAGGATCCATCCTCACTCCGCCAGAGCTCCGCAGGTTATTCAAGCTGTTCTTTGTCATGAATGTTCTGGCTGTACATTTCCGTGAATATTCATTGTGGTGGCATGGTCCTTCTAAAAGCACATCTGGACATGGGGCTGCATAGAAATGATCAGAAGCCCACAGTGGTGGTGGGGTCGGGGGCTTTCAAACTGTTACTTGCTTATTTCAACATGGCTTTATTTTTTAAAGGTACTTTCATCAGCTGTGTTAGAGCGGCACCCTCTTATATTATTCATTTGTACACATTTTATATGAAATATATATATCACTTATGATAGAAAGCGCAAATTCTGCATTATGGTATGTGTAATGATTCAGCATGTTGTGGCCTGCCCCTATGGAATTTTTAAAATGCAACTTTTCAGGAATTAATGTATTGTAAATGTATGTAAGGATAAATTATACTAGCTTTCACTTTAATAACTTGACGTTGAACTTTATTTTCAGTGACTACTTTGGAAGAGTCCTGGGGAGGTTCAAATAACGTATTCAAAACTTTTATAAGTGTCTTATCAGCCATTTTAATCCAACCTTTCTGGGGAAACAGCCCCTCCTTTTTTGTATTGGGTGAAACCGCAGTACTTGCTGTTTTATTTCTTCTGCCAGTAACACAATCCATGTAATCCGTTATTAAACGCTGGAGTTAATGCACATTTTTACATTACTTACCCGAGTAAAGATTTATTTAGACAATGTGGCTGGGAATTCTACGATACCTATGTAACAGAATTATCTTCTGAAATGTAGTTTTGACTCCTAAATACACATGCACTTCTCATCTTTTCTTTACCTTATCCCACTGCTGACGGTATACAATTCAGAAGTCTCATATGACATTTTAGGCTCCTGCAGGTGTTTCTGTTTGCATAATAATTGACGGACTCCCGGTCTAGGCATCGAATCAATGACCTTGCTAACCTGAAACCGTTTCTCCCATTTGCTGTTTAAACCGCAATACCATAGACTTGCTCATATCCACATGGACATAAGGGCTCTGCCAAGAATCCATGCTCCAAACAGTGGTGTATGGTTGCCACGCTGAATACATTATAACTAACGAGCTTTAAATGGAACGAGGACAAAAATGTGTTTTGTAAGATGCAAAAAGCCACATGCAGTCTTTCAAACATGATATCTTTGTTAGACTAATTTATATTCTAATGGCTCTCTTTCAAGATCATATTGGTCCCTTTTATGTGGGAGGGATAGTGCTGCTAGAACATATATTTCTAGTGTTTGAAAATCAAATAATTAAATTTAACAGTTCATAAAGTGAAATATATGTTTAGTAAAACAAAATTTACACCGAGTGCAAAATGAAGCAACTAGAAAGATGGATTAACCGTTTCTCTTTCGACCAGTAGCTTGTAGTTAATACAATTCATGCTGTTTTTAGTTTTAGAATTCCGATTGACTTAAGAAATGAAAAACAGCACAAATTTTATACTTTTGCTTCAGAAGCAACCCGAGTGACTCAAACAGTGAAAATCTGAGTGTCAGTAAATAGACTAAAACTACATCCCGATCATGACAATCTATTTTATAGTAACGAAAAATAGTGCATCAGCTCATAATAAACTTCTCTGTTTTACAGAGCACTTCTTACACATAAACCAGCCTGATAACGACGAGTGGGGGTCAAAACGCACTGTGTAGACGGTACACACAGGAACTTAGACCTTTTGAAGCAACTAAATAGGAGACAGGAGAGATTCAATTTGCATTCAAAGATATTTTAACCCATTATAGCCGCCCTCTCCCTTCTGTTGGCGGAGGTGGGGGTGGGCGCAGGGGTCTGGTGGTTGATGCAAAAATGCATGCTGATGGACAATCGAGAGAGAGAGAGCGTGAGAGAGAGATAGATAGATAGAGAGTCAGTCAGTCAATTATTATGGTGTCGGGTCTAAAAGAAAACCATGATATGTATATATTGATTAAGCACATGAGATGTTAGGCAGGGGTTTTATGGTGAAATGAGTATATCCAGGATTGATACTAAATTATGATACAGTTACATATTTTTACTCAGCAGCAGTTTCTCCATTTCCATTTTAGTTCAGATATGGATAAGAGATCAGTGCTGCGACAGCGTTAATATCGGTTAAGATTGCAAAAGGAACGCACAGGAAGCACATTTTCAAAGCACTACCAAACCAGAATATGGACTGCGGGGAAACCTTTTCTGTATACATTTAGTCTTCTGTTCCTTCTCTCATGTCCTTACAGGACCTTACCCATGCTGATTCCCTTGGATGAGCAGTCAGCAACCCGCAAGAGTTTTCTTTCCAAACAAGCATTAGTGATACCCCTTATGTAGCACCTTATGTACTTAGACACTCATACTGAGTCCATTACCTAGTGAAGAAATGTTTGGATAAAGATTCCAGATGATCCTATGACATGCAAGTGCAGGTGCTCCTTTTCAGAAGAATAGGGCGGTGTACTACCCAGGAACCAATCTCTTAAACAGGGATCATGTGTTGGGGAATGTTACTAGAAAGAGTGAAGCAGATCGCTTGACCTGGCTCAAGATGAAGTATGTGGTTGCTGCCCTACATACAGACATTCTCATTGAATGTCTTAAAACCATAACAATACTCTTAATTTTAATATTCACATTGTTGCCATCATATTTACTGACAGAAGTACAGAATACATTATAGTAATCCTGAACAAAGTGTAAACACATAAGCCTTAAAACAGTAGCAGTGAAGATCCCATAAGCAATTTATCCTCTTTTCAGAAATCTCATCAGTAGATTCAGGCACAGCGAGAGTAACCTCAGCAGACGGGCCTACCCCAGCGAACAGCCAAGGAGCACCTAATTTTGTTAGGTTGAGGGTTGAAAAGTGGAAAAATGTGATCAAGAGCACAGTGAGGCTTGAAGGAGATCAAAGCATGTAATGTTAGTGACACACACTAAAATTCCAGTGTTCCCACCCGACCCCATTATTTGGAGTGCCTCACTGTTTTGGAAACTGGTGGTGGGAAGTTCTCAAATTGTTTAAAGATTTGCTAGTCCTCACCTTCAATCACAACTGCTTTCTCTTGCGGAGCTATCAGCTTGCTCCTTATCATCAGGACATTATGTTTAGATTGTGGGCCTTTCTGTTACTAATCATAGTTATTAGGTACATTAGTTCACATGGCTCAGTAGAAATAAGTTTGAACTCCTATCTTCAAGGCACAATAGGTTTCGAAACGAAAGCAACGGATGGAAGCATGGTGCCCTACTGGCATGAAGAGGGGTGGAAACCCCGCTCTCCCCTCCTGTTTCTCTCCCATTCCTTGCATGGTTTATTGATTGCTTTATACATTCCCTTCTTTCAACCCTAATTCGTTAATTTCATAATAGACTCTTTCTTCCCTCCTTCTGCTTACCGTCTTTCTTACCTCCCTTGATGTTCTTCATTCCACTATTTCTGTTTCTTAACTTCATGCCTTACTACCGTACAGTCTTTTTCCTTCTTTCCACATCTTTAAACATTTCTTGTTCTTTCTTAACCCTTTTCCCAATTTCTCTGTCTACGCTCACACAACCTTCTTAATCCATCTTTCTTTCATTTCTCCATCTCTTTTTAGAAGAATTGAACATGGTGAATGGTCTTTGTTACTGGAAAGGGCAGTTTGATGGGCCAGTCTCATTAATTCATGGCTTGCTAATTAGTGTGATTGGTCACATCACCCTGCTGCAGATGTCTAATCAGAAGGTATTGTATTGAGCCGTTTAATACTTTTTGGATTGATAGAATATCCATGGTTGAATTGTTGTAATATTATTGCCTATCAATAAAATAAAACAACAGTGCGCACTAAGTTCCAGATCTTAAACTAGATTTATACAATTTACCCCATATGCTGCTAAAACATGCTTTGTCACAAAAGCTATCCAGTGAAGCTTTTAGTTGTTCTAAAAAATAATCAGATTTACAAGATAAAGAACAGCTTTTTTTCAATCTGGATGACTAGCTGAGGGGGGATCAGTCAGCCCTGCTCCATCTGGTCCAAGTCTGAAGGGAAAAAAACGCTAGATTAAAATTAACCTCTCCCAGTGCAGGAACAAGTTCAAACAGCGCTTTCCCCCACCCCTAATGGGGCATGTGTCATCTCTAGGTGTCGCTCCAGCTGCCCTAACCATACACCGAGGTAACCCATCCGTAGATGGCTGCATTAAAAATCAAACATCAGCACTCCGTTACACACAACAGTCATTATAATCGTATACACCCTGTATCTGTTGCCACAATGGGGCCGCCCTGCACTTTCTTCCACCTCAACTCTCCTGGTGTCCTCACAAACCAGGACCCAGGCCAGATCATCAGAGCTGGATCAATGCAATTATGTCACTCGACTGGGGGATCACCAGACCCCGATGGATTCTGCACCACGTCCTCCTCTCCACTGTTCTGTGTAGGAACCAGGTCATCACCTTCCATCCATACCTCCGCTAATGTGCCATCCTCCTGTACTTCAATTCTTGCAATGACAGGGTGACAGGGTGTTCTCCGTTGGAGACTCTTCTGGAGAAATAGTCCAGTTTGACATCCTCCAAGTTCTCTGTGTGCCACGTTCTTCTCGGTGCACCTTGTTCATCTGCTTGAGCCAGGCCCAGGCCTCTTAAGGTCTCCAAGAGAAGTGAGTTTTCCGTGCGCCACCACCCTGAGCTGCACCGGGAACAGTAGCATATATGAAAATTCCCGGATCCGAGTTTTTGTTTAAGTTTCATACATAACTTACTCTACGACTGCACTTTCCGCGTATAGTTCGGGAAGATAGCAATGTTGTGGTTTTTTAAACTTTAGCATCTCTGCCTCCTGGGCCTTTTTAAGTGTGCAGTCTTTGTCTCAACAATTAAATCTCCTTGCAATGATGCCCCGATTCCTATATTTGTTATATCGTTTAGTAGGCTTTTCGAGTTTTTGTGTTTTTCAAATGCACTAAAATCCACTGATTTAAACATCGTGAAAATGAGTTTGCTTGTGAGATAGTACTTTGCACAAATCAGAGAATTTATTATGAGCAAGATTCAACCCACAAAAGTTTTCACTGGGTCTTAACAGCAACCACCAAATAGAAATCAATTGGTACTTGCGATCTGTCTATTAAAGGAAAGTGTTGCTCAGCATGTTTACAGCAACAGCGTATCTTCATTGGCAATTTTTAGAGCCTCATTGCAAGTTACTCTGGTTCAAAATCATCTGGGAGAAATACTGTTAGAAGAAGATAGCAAGGCAGGTTTTCGATTCTAAGTTTTCTCTATGAAACTGGTAATAGATTGTAGTAACAGACCACTTGTGTCTGATATCACCGTATAATGTTAATCTTTATGCAGTGTTTTGGCTATGCCAATTCCTGCAGTTGTTACCTGGAGAATTTTGCAGAGGCAAAAACCTATGGCAGAGTATATTTTGCACAGAATCTGTAAATTGAAATTAGGCTCAAACACGGAGTTCCTTGTCAGAATTACCACCACACCCGTAACGAGGTTGTAAATGTACACAGATATAGCTGTTCTTTTTCATATTCTCCCAATCAATGTCCTTACTGGCTATACTTGTCTTTTTGCAACATAAATGTAATGGTATTGTCTCTGAACGTGCGTAATCTTTTATTAGGCAACTTGGTTATATCCATAAGAAGTGCCACAGTGAGCCTCTTGGGCCAGGAGTGGGAGCCCTGACAACAGAAGAGAGAACCCGCTGGGCTGAGGTTAGAATTCTATTAAGACCGTTCTTTATGATAATATGTTTCTCACAAACAACTTCTCTCTACTACTCTTCATACATTTTTGCAGAAATTTAAAATGGGATAAAGACCTTGCTTCCAAACACGTCCTACCGTTCAGATGATTTAAAAAATGAGTTGCTCTATCTTGTTTGCTTTCATTATTTTCTGTGAAATGCTGAACTATGTTATCATATTCTTTCAATCTCTTTTAGATCCGGAAATATTTAATCAGCCTGGATCCAAAGAATTTGACCATATTAGAAAGCATCCAGAGAAGTATGTTTGTGGTCTCTTTGGATGACTCCAGTCCTCATGGAACTAGTGAAGACTATAGTAAGGTGAGAGAAATTGAGGATTTCTTTCAAATATTTATTATTATGCCTGGCTTCGCAGCACAACTCTGTCAGAGGGCACATAACACAAAAAAGAGGTAGGCTTATAAGAAGTATAGAGATGGGTTTTGGCAGATTGAGGCATTGTTGATGCAGACCCCATGTCAGAGCAATATTCTGCTTTAATTGCTGAGTTGCGCCCGTTCCTTAGTTTGTTCTGATTTAGTCAGCTTGCTCGAAGACATTCAATGCTGCGACATCAAAGAAGCAATAGGAGGCATCCCCTCTTCTAGCTTGTCTTAGGTAGGAGGCAGTTTTTTTACTATTTAGTTGCTTGTGAATTTAAGTATTTTTTCTTTAAAAAAAAATAAACACTTGTTAGACATTGATTTATTAAGTGTTAGTGTTTGCTTTGCAGAGTACTATGTTTTTTAACCTACACAACATTTCTATGAAAAATCCTTGAACTGCTCCTTCTAACTAGCCTGGAATTTAAGAGTAGCTGCTATAGACTGCCAATGACCTATTTTTTTGAGTTCAGAGTCCTGCCAGCACTAGAGTGTCCTAAGGAAAGGTTGGGACACTTGTGTACCTGATGCTTGGGGATGCCAGTATGTGCTTGGTTGTTCAGAAAATGTGATCTTTAGTTTTTTGTCAAGGCGTTAGTGAATGGGGACTGTCCCTCAAAAGCCACTGGGCAAAGGTTCTCAAAAGTAAATAAATGGACCACCTTGGCCATTCAACCCTCCTCTCACCTTGTAGTGTAGTTCCTATATTCCCAATAGGCTCTGCGCCTAAACAGCAGTATAGCCGTAGGACTGAGATCCTCTAGGTCTCTACTGACTATGTTAGACTTAATTAGTGTTTGCCAGATAGCTCAGAGGTCACTAGAAACTTTCTCGAATGAACAGGGAGGGGTTAACTTCCCTGATTTAGATAAGAACGGATTAGCTTCTGACAACCATATAACATGACAACTTTGCTCCCCCAGAATAAGGAGTGTATCTCCAGAGTCGTGTGAAAACAATAGACAGCTATTTCACTCAGTCAATCGTGCATGCTTAATTTCACCAGGGTGCAGAGAAATAGAAAGACGGGCGTTTTCAATAAAAGGTGTTATTTTATTGAGCAGTCTTCTTTCTCATGCAAGAGAAATGAATTGCCACAATTGCAATACCTATCATGAAGTAAAGTGCGTACAATGAAAGGAGTATTATGAAATAATACTGTAAAAGCATGGATATGGTTTCTTAGCCATATGATACTTTAAAATGGATAAAATATTTACATATATAAAAACATTGACTAACAAACTCAACTGGTGCTTCTAAGATACGCCTACACCGGTGTACCTGACCTAAGCCTAATACGTGGGAAGGAGTAAGTAAGTTGCAGTTTTAAGTTAAGTTGGGTTTTTTGCCAAGAATCTGAATCAAGAATTCTCTCTAAGGTTTGAATCAGCTCCGTACCTTGGTTACAGAATGAAGGAGGTCTTGTATCTTGTTTATCAGGACTCAATCTCCCAGTAACCCGCAAAGGTGACTGGAAACACTGGAGCTGGATTCTCTGCGTGAGAAAAGGCAGCTTCTCCAGTGTGTCAAATGGCAGGGGCGGCTTCCTTCGGCTCACATCAGCTGGGCTTCGGATAAGTAGATAGCTGCTCTGCTCCACACCACCGTGTGTTTGCTTAAGGCAAGTGTTGGTATATTTATACCTGGAAGGTGCCGTGTTTGACGCAAGGTTGGACATAAGACGTCAATAAAGATGTCACTAAGTACTGACTGTTCCTTTAGTGCTCGCAGGAGTTCAATGACAAATCAAAACATGGGGAATTCCCAGGTTGCTGAAGGTTTGGTGTGTCGAAAGAACTTGTTGTGCTCTCTAGGAATCTAAGGAAGTAGCCTTGCCGTATTTGGGCTGCGTGGGCCATTACTGAATATGGGCAAGATTTGTATGTCTTCATTAGGACATGGTTTATCATAACCGCATGAATCAGGAATATTTAATTAGGGTCCCAGATACATTCACAACAACCTTCCTGTATTTGGTGTTCTGCTTAGGGCTGGTTGTGTCATCATTGTTTCAAGAGTAAAACGTGTCGATCATTACATATCTAAGATGCAGTGGATTTTAAGCAAGGTTTTTTAGAATCATTGATCAACAAAGCTCTCGGGGTGCAAGGACAAATTAGAGATCATCAATCATAGAGATTGGGTAAGATGTTTGTGCAATAAACAGAGTACCAGGACCTGAATGCGGATATGGCCCTGAAAAAGTACAACTATTGCAGTACTGCAATAGCATATTCCCAAGGCTACATTTTATTCCGTGTTAAGACAGGGTTGAAGACATGTAGTTGATGACCTGGAAAGTGAACTATATTGAATATCAATAGTCTGTGCTTCTGTTTATTGATGGACCCATTATTCCGTTTAAATGTTATATATTTTTAGCCTGTTATATATAGTGCACTCCAGTCTTCGAAAGGCATATAAGTGCTGAACATTAGTGGCAGATGGATCTCTACATGGAGGAGAGACAATACAGTAAAAACAACCATCTTTTGTAGTTTGAGTGCAAAGGATGTGCCTAGATAACGAAGCCTTAGATATTAACTCGCAGGCAAGGCAAAGGGAGAAGACCTATATGAATAACATATGAACAATGTAGTTTGAAAGAAACAGGTTAGTGTTAGATTCCTTACCTTAGAATATCCCCAGGCGTTAGACTCTATCTGGAAAGTCTTGCGTAGCAGTACCCCTGTTCATCGGTAGGCGTCGTCTGCGGCTCCTCGTCCGTCTTCGGCGTCGTTGGCGCCGGGATGAGGTCGTCGGAGTACTTAGACGCCGCCCTCGCACGCTGATGTCAGTTCTCCTTTTTTCAGCGCCAGCAAGCGCAGATCCGGAAAAAGCAGTACTCCTTAGTCACTTTTTGACTAACATTTTTTGATCTTTTTGATCCTGTTTCGAATCGTAAGACTATCGGTGCCGGTAGGGATGCCCGGGTTCGAGCCCTGTGCCGATTGCAACCGACTGATGTCGGTTACCGCCCCCCATTGCCGGTGCCTATATTGCC
Source organism: Lissotriton vulgaris (assembly GCF_964263255.1). Taxonomy (NCBI): domain Eukaryota; kingdom Metazoa; phylum Chordata; class Amphibia; order Caudata; family Salamandridae; genus Lissotriton; species Lissotriton vulgaris. The sequence goes on from NC_141698.1 coordinate 858,945,604, forward strand.
TAGGGGCCGACCATGACTACAAGTCGGCCCGTGCCGTTCACGGTCCAGGTCGAGAAGGAGGTCGAAGGACCGGTCGCTGGGACACAGTCATCGGAGCTCAGCGAGTCGACACCATTCGTCAGGCTCCAAGTCCTCAGGAAAGAGGCACAAGAAGTCGAAGAGACGGCATCGCTCTTCTGACTCTCCCCGACGCTCGCGCAATGCGGCCGGGGGTTCGGGCGACACCGCCCACGTGTCTCCACCGGAGCCGCAGGCGCCGTTGCCAGCTCCATACCCGCCGGTCCCTGGGCTGAACGCGACGCCGGAGGAGATTGGTGCCTCCCTCATGGCCATGAGGTCGCTCTCTCCTCCGTCGGGTCCCACTGTGGCGCCTTCTGGCCCGCGGTCCCTACTGGGAGCCCAAGCGGGCCGGGTGCTCCCGCCCCAGCACCGTCGGGTGCTTCGGCCCTGGCGCCGTCGACGACTCCGGTCCCGACGAAACAGGGCCCCACCAGGTCCGGGTCGCCACTGGTTGACCTTACGACCCCTCCGCTGGCGGCGGCGCTGGCCACCAGGGTGTCGCCCCCAACGCCGTCCCAGGACGACATCGTCCCCGGTCCCTCCCTCGGAACCGGCGTCGTACCGGCGTCCCTCGACGCCGCATTCGACGCAGAGAGAAGAGCAATTCTTCTATGATCCAGCCCCATCCTTTGAACCAGACTATCAGGAGATGGGAGGCGAGGGGGATTGGGAGGGGTCTGAGGACCCTCTGGCACGAGAGTGCCAGTCGTTTCAGGACTGGGCAGTGAATCTAGTGGAGGCCAGTGGTTTGGACACTTCGCCCGACACAGGCTTTGTCTCCCCACCTACCGTGGCTACGGAGGAGGGGGCTGCTTACAGCGTGGTGCTGACGAGGGGCGTTCACAGCCTTGGGTCTTGAGCTCCCGGTAGCGGCCGTGAGAACTAACCTCCTCACAGAGGTCCTTAAACCGCAGGCAAGCTCTTCGGAGCCTCTACTGCCTTTTAATGAGGGGCCTTACTGACGTTCTGTTGGGCACTTGGTCCAGGCCCGCTACAGGTCCCCCTATAGATCGGACATGGCCAGGCGCCACCGACCCCGGCCCCAGGCGACCCTAGCTTCCTATCCACCCACCCCACCCCGAGAGCCTGGTTATCCAGGCCTCTAACTCCCAGACCGCATTCCAAACTGCACCACCTGATTGGGAATCCAAAAGTTATGAGCAGTTCGGTAAGAAGCTGTTCTTCTCACTTAGTTTGGGGTTGCGGTCGGTCAACACCGCTTGCCTTTTGGGCCATTATACCCACTCTCTGTGGGACACGGTCGCGGACGTGCTGCCAGCTTGCCCGGAGAAGGCCCGGGTCAAACTCGCTCAAGCACTTGCGGAAGGGCGGGATGCAGCACGGTATTCTATCCGATGTGGGCTGGATACCACGGACTTGCTGGGCAGGGCGATTTCCACGACGGTGGCAGTTTGCCGCCAGGCCTGGCTGAGGTCATCTAACTTTTCGGCTGATGTCCAGAATTCCCTCATGGACATGCCGTTTGATGGCCGTCGCCTCTTTGGCGACAAGGCAGACAGTGCACATGAGCGTTTTAAGGACTCCAGGGCTGGGCGAAGTCCTTGGGCCTGTTGGCCCAGCGCCAGCAGACTTCTGCCTTCCGCTCCTTTCGTGACCAAGGCAGGGGCACCCCCTCACGTCCTGCCAGCCATGGGCCGCAGACTAACATCCAGCGTGGCGGCGGACGTGGTAACCGCCGTGGCGGTGCCAGGGGACAGCAGTGAGGCCAGTCCACATCCACTCCCGCAGCATCCGCCTCAAAACCTTCCTAGTTCGAGCTTTCAGGCCCATTCGACGCCAGTTGGGGGCAGGGTTCGCTATCACCTCCTTCACTGGCGCTCCATCACATCGGACAGGTGGGTGCTGCAAATCGTCGGAAGGGGCTACTCCCTCCCCTTCGAGGTGACCCCTCCAGCCATGCCACTGCAGTACCACCGCGTGTCTGGGGATCACTTGCAACTTCTGCAAGCGGAAGTTACGGCCCTCTTGGCCAAGGGGGCCATCAAGAGCGTTCCTGGGCCAGAAGTAGTGTGTGGTTGTTACTCCCACTACTTTCTAGTTCCCAAGAAGGGCCTAGGCCCTATCTTGGACCTGCAGAACGTCAACGGCTTCCTCCGGAATGAGAAGTTCAAGATGCTGACTTTGGCTCAGGTTTTAGCTGCCCTAGACCCAGAAGACTGGATGGTAGGGTTGGACTTGCAGGACGCATATTTTCACATCCCCGTCCTGCCGGCCCACCGGCGTTACCTGCGGTTCACGGTATGCCGCGAGCACTTTCAGTTTACTGTGCTCCCCTTCAGCCTTACCAGCGCCCCTCGGGTGTTCACAAACGTGATGGCGGTGGTCGCAGCCCATCTGTGCAGATTAGGGGTGTCAGTCTTCCTCTATCTCGACGACTGGTTGTTGAAGGCGGGCTCACAGTCGTCTGCCACCTCCAGACTACAGCCAACCTCTTGCACCTGCTGGGGTTCTCCATCAATGTGCCGAAGTCACACCTGTGTCCATCTCAGAAGCTCCTCTTCATCAGAGCGGTTCTGGACTCTGTGCAGTTTCGGGTTTTCCTCCCGAACAGCGGGTTCGGGATATTCAGGCTCTGATTCCGATCTTTTAGCCTTTATCCCGGGTCTCAGTCAGGTTCACGCTGCGGCTTCTGGGGCTGATGGCCTCCTGCATCCTTCTGGTGCATCACGCAAGGTGGCGGATGCGGGCTCTGCAGTGGGACCTGAAGTTTCAATGGGCCCAGCATCAGGGCAACCTGTCCGACCACATCCTGATCTCGGAGGGCACTGCGAGACAGTTGCAGTGGTGGGTCACGGACCACGATTGGGTTAACGGCAGGTCCCTCTCCCTACCCCAACTGGAGCACATAGTAGTGACGGACCCGTCCCTCCTGGGCTGGGGGGGGCCACATGGGAGAGGCGGTGATCAGAGGCCTCTGGTCTCCGGCGGAGTCCCGGCTCCATATCAATCTTCTGGAGCTGTGGGCGATCCAACTTGCACTGAAGGCATTCCTTCCCTCTGTCCGGGGAAGTGTAGTGCAGGTATTTTCGGATAACACCACTGCCATGTGGTACTGCAACAAACAGGGCGGGGTGGGGTCGTGGACCCTTTGTCAGGAGGCTCTGCGCCTCTGGCAATGGCTGGAACACCAGGGCGTCTCCCTGGTGGTTCAACACTTGGCAGGTTCCCTGAACGCTAGGGCGGACGAACTCAGCCGCCGGTGCATGATGGATCATGAATGGCGTCTGAACTCAGACGTGGCTCAAGGTCTCTTTCAGCGATGGGGAGAGCCTTTGTTAGATCTATTCGCCACTGAAGAGAACGCTCAATGTCATCAGTTCTGCGGATTGGAATTTCCAAGGTGGCACTCGCTCGGAGACGCTTTTCGTCGCAAGTGGAGCTGCGGTTTATTGTACACCTTTCCGCCTATACCACTTCTGCCCAGAGTGCTGAAGAAGATCAGGCGCGACCGGGCCCAAGTCATCCTTGTGGCTTCGGACTGGGCACGAAGATTCTGGTATCCCGAGCTACTCAGCATGTCTTTTGATCCCCCGATTCGTCTGCCTCTTCAGGAGGACCTTCTGTCGCAGCAGCAGGGGATGGTCTTCCACCCGAACCTGTCCAGTCTCCACCTCCATGCGTGGAGATTGAGCGGCGACAGTTGAGGCCATTTGACTTGCCTCCTGAGGTCTGTGATGTGATTCTGGCAGCCAGGCGTCCCTCCTCAAAATCGGTATACGCCTGCAGGTGGAACAAATCTGTTGCATTGTTGCATGGTGCACAGCAAATGCTGTGGATCCCCTTTCTGCCCCCCTTTCAGAGGTTCTCCTCTTTCTTCTTTCTCTTGCCCAGCAGGGCTCTGCTCTGGGCACTATCAAGGGCTACCCCTCTGCCAGTTCAGCCTTTTTAAGGCTACCTGATCAGCCTTCTCTTTTCAAGTCCCCTGTTGTAAATAGATTAAGGGCATCACTCACATGTTTCCTCCTGTTCCTTTCGTGATGCCTCAGTGGGACTTGAACCTTGTTCTTACTTATTTAATGTGCACTCCTTTCGAGCCACTTCACAATTGGCCTCTTCGTCTTCTCACTCTTAAGACTGCCTTTCTGGTTGCCATCACCTCCGCCAGGAGAGAGAGTGAGCTCCAGGCTCTTTCTTCCAAACCTCCTTTCCTTTCTGTCCATCCGGACAAAGTTGTCTTGAGAACGCATCTCTCTTTCCTGCCCAAGGTAGTCACAGCCTTCCACATCGGGCAGTCCATCACCTTGCCCACCTTCTTTCCGCCTCCGCATCCCTCGAAAGAGGAAGAGAGGCTCCACCGTCTGGACCCAAAACGTGCGCGCTCATTCTATCTGGACAGCACACGCCAGTTCCTGGTGGACGATCAGCTCTTCGTTGGTTACGTGGGCGCTAAGAAGGGAAGGGCGGTGCACAAATGGACCATCTCTCGGTGGCTCGTGCTGTGCATCAAGGCATGCTACTCTATGGCTAAAAAGGAGCCTCCTGTTGGGCTGAGGGCCCATTCCACTCTGCTACTACTGCCCTAGGCCGGGGAGTCCCTTTGCAGGTCATCTGACAGGTAGCTACGTGGGTCTCGCTGCACACGTTCGCTAGACACTACTGCCTGGACAGCCAAGTCCAGAGAGATGGCTTTTTCAGCCGTTCTGTTCTCCAGGACTTTCTGGTGTGATCATTGGTTCACAGACCCTCCACCCGGGTTGGTATTGCTGGGGTATCTATTCTAAGGTAAGGAATGTAACACTAACCTGTTTCTTTCAGATGCACAAGTTACTTACCTTTCGGTAACGATATATCTGTAAGAAACAGTAGTTAGTGTCAGATTCCTTACTGCCCCACCCATCCTCCCCGTTCTGCGAACCGATATCTAGGGTTAAGGTTCTTCCCTTTGAGGGCCCTAGTTTTATGGCACCAGTGTCGGTTTTTATCATGGCTCTGCGTTTCCGGCGCAGAAAAGCTGTGTATAAGAACTGATGTCAGCGCGCAAGGGCGGCGTCTAAGTACTCCGACGTCATCCCGGCGCCAACGACGACGGGCGCGGAGCCGCAGACGACACCTACCGACGCGCAGGGGTACTGCTACGCAAGACTTTCCGGATCCAGTCTGATGCCTGGGGATATTCTAAGGTAAGGAATCTAACACTAACTACTGTTTCTTACAGATATATTGTTACCAAAGGTAAGTAACTTGTGCATCAATACAAACTTTCATAAAGAAGTGTGCCAATTCCACCAAGGAAGTACTTGATGCACGCTTCATTCCACTATCCTCCTTATGCCCCTAATATAAAAGTGGAGTGCCCTGGTGTAATAGTCCCCCACAGTAACCCGACTATGTCATACTAATCAACCACTATTAACCACTAGGATATTCATCATTCTGTTGAGTAACATAAGTAAACCTTCAAATAGTAAAGGTTTCTGGAAAGCTGGTTAGATTGCTAAGGTCCCAATCTTTGTTCACATTCAGCCCGTCTTCTCCCCTCAAAGATTTGTGCATACTCATATCTGCATGTTTTCTTTTTATATATTTTCTTTGTCAATTCTGTTTTTTTAATGGAAATACATTAATGCACAACTTTGTATGTGATCCAGCGCAGTTCCAGAAATTACCTGCAAAACCATCACCATACTCCTAAGGAGCTATTTTTACATTACTCATCAGTGGGGCGAGTCATTTTAACACACATTCACCCTGCTCCAAGGATTGGTGAAGACTAGAGGAGAGCTGCTGGATTTTTAGTGGAGTGTCTTATTTCATACTAAAATTTATACACTATATACATCTGCAGTTTATCGATATCACCATGGTTTTATTTTCAAGAAGCATGAAAAACGCCCCACCATTATTGTCAAAGGATCTGCTAGTAAAAGTTAACTAATGGACAACAAGACCAGCTTAATTCTCCATGTAATACATTTTTTATTTTAGAGTTAAAATCTCCTAGCATTACCTTTTATTCACTCTATTTCAATAATCATTTAAAACATTAATAACCTAAAGAGAAAGAAAAGTTAAATTCAAACATTTATATTTATTAACCTAACCGTTCAGGAAAGTAAGCCAAATTATATTACCAAGATTTCAGGACACGGACATCAGCATAAGGACAGAACAGTTCCCAAAAAAACACCTCTCTATTCTTTCTTGGTGTTCACCTCCCATCAGGACTCTGCACCCATTTGAAAAGTTAAAGTCCAGAAAAATTTCAAAGTCCTCGCACCAAAAAAATTCAAGCATGTCGTGGTGCAAAATAAAATCGAAAAACAAGATTTTTTCTTACTTCTAAACGTCCTCTTTTATACCCTTTTTCCCTAACTTATCTATCTAAAACCTGTAACTTTTGGGGTCTTTCTTTATTCTGATTGGTTAGTCCAAGGGGTGGATTAGCATGACCTCATCACCTTCTTGTTCGTATTTCCGCAAAGTCATCGTTATAATTAAAAAAATAAAGTCTCTATTTTCTTTTAGTAGTCCTTTCCGCTTGTGTCCTTTACTTTTGTAATTTCTTCAAACTTTCCCATGCTCACGATGTGGACATTCAAATTTGTTGGTACCGAATCCAGCATCCAGGCCACACTGTCCTTGACTCACACTGTACAGGCACTGACTGCTTGCACTTCTCTCGAGTTCTGTCACGCATGAGTACATCATCTCAATCTCGGAGTCGCTGTAAACTTTCATTTTGGAATAGGCCACAATGGGAACTCCTATAGAAACAAACACAATTAAACGTTAATTTTCGAAATATAGCCCTTCTGTTTACCTCCCCCCATTCTAAGGTAACCCAGTTAGTTATTACCTAGCAGATATAGCAACATATAAGCATGATTTACTCACCATTCTTCATCATTTACGCCACAATTAGACATACAGAAAGCATATACATACAGATTTTGGTTAGAATATGACATTTACGCACAAAATTAGTATGACAACTTCACATTAGTAAATTATGGTTCGCAACATAAGCAAATTAGTATTCCACGTGTATTTATGTGTGCATTCTATTGTATGTTGGTTATTTTCAAAATCACACAATTAATTCATGTTACTGTTATGGAGAAGTGATTTCACGAGGGGTATACAAAAAATGTTGTGTTCAACCTCGCTCCATCATATGCAAGGGTCACTGCGGGCAACTGCAAAATCATAAATGCGTACATAGACTGTGCATTAAATGCCCCTGGCAGCACTTGGGACAGCAACACTTCAGAATACACATGGCTGAATGTATAGCATATAGTATCAAGGGCAGTAGAAAGTGCTAGGGTAGAGCAGGAAGGAAACCTATGATTGTGAAGGTGGCTGGCTTAGAGGGGATTAGAGGTAGGTAGTTGTGGACCCAAGCTGGAGAACAGGATCATACAATTAGCACACTCAATTGCAAGACAACAGTAGACCGATGTAAACTACAATTGCCTTCAGGTTCGCTAATTCAGGTATTGCAAATACATTGATGAGAAGTTGTACCAGCCATACAATAATAAAAAAAATAGTTCCACATACAAAAACACTATTTTACTTTTAGAACACCCTTACTTAAATATCATTAGTCACGCTGTGAAATGTTAAGAATTACTTTACCAACTAGAGCACTTAAAATGCTGGCTGTGACTACTTCTTGTGTACGTTGTAAGGACTATGTAAGGAAATAATGCAGACCTAACAGCTACTGTTTATTAGCATGTGTTTGGTTTGATTGAACAAACTGTGCTAATGATTGCTGGGCTGGCAATTAACACCAGTTTGCATGTCCTCTGCAAGGGTAAATACCCATGGTTAACATGCTGAAATTATATTACTACTGCATGTTAACTACCCTCACTATGCGCCTCTACATGCCACCCATTTTACATTGCTGGGCAAGGTGAGAAGATCAGTGATGCAAATTCTTATGTCCTATTATCCAAAGGCATAAAAACGGGCAAGAAGATAACATTTCTTTCTTGACATAGGCACTGACATCCAATACTGTATGGAAATAGTCTATCTGATAGAGACTACTAGCCGCAGACTCTTTAACGTAGAATTATCCTCAGGCGTGAGACTGGATCTGGAAAACTTTTGTAACAGCATCTCTGCGTGCCGGGGGTGGTACCACTTGACTCCGCCCTGACGTCCTCCACGGGCAGGACGTCAGCGAGGTCACATAAGCCCTACCCTGGCGCGATGACGTCAGTTTCCTTCTTTTCGTTGTGCAACGCGGATCCATCCGGATTGTGTTCCCTTGCCTATTTTCAGGCCTTCTTTTAACGCTTTTGCGTTGAGGAACAGTGTGCGAATACCTTCTGGTTTCAATGCGTGTACTTTGTGTACACGTCAGATGTCGGTTGCGGACCCTCACCCTATTTATATGTGGTGTTTGGGCGAGCACCATGGTTCTACGGACTGTAAAACTTGTCAGCATCTGAAGCCGAAGTCCCGGCGGGAGCGCCGGATGAAATTGCTTTTGTCCCGCTTGTCCAGATCGGTCTCGTCACCGCGTCCGTTCCCTGCCTCGCTGATTCCAGCTGTGACATTGTCCTTCACCGAGGCCCCATGGGCGTCACTCGCCCACCGGTAAGTCTTGCAGCTTGTCACCGGTGAGACTGGATCTGGAAAACTTTTGTAACAGCATCTCTGCGTGCCGGGGGTGGTACCACTTGACTCCGCCCTGACGTCCTCCACGGGCAGGACGTCAGCGAGGTCACATAAGCCCTACCCTGGCGCGATGACGTCAGTTTCCTTCTTTTCGTTGTGCAACGCGGATCCATCCGGATTGTGTTCCCTTGCCTATTTTCAGGCCTTCTTTTAACGCTTTTGCGTTGAGGAACAGTGTGCGAATACCTTCTGGTTTCAATGCGTGTACTTTGTGTACACGTCAGATGTCGGTTGCGGACCCTCACCCTATTTATATGTGGTGTTTGGGCGAGCACCATGATTCTACGGACTGTAAAACTTGTCAGCATCTGAAGCCGAAGTCCCGGCGGGAGCGCCGGATGAAATTGCTTTTGTCCCGCTTGTCCAGATCGGTCTCGTCACCGCGTCCGTTCCCTGCCTCGCTGATTCCAGCTGTGACATTGTCCTTCACCGAGGCCCCATGGGCGTCACTCGCCCACCGGTAAGTCTTGCAGCTTGTCACCGATGTCTGGTCCTCGTTCTGCAGAGGGCGCCGGTACCTCACCGGACGGGCACCCTCGCCCGTTTCCACCCTATCCACCTTTTCCTGGCGTTGAGGCGACTAGGGCCCAAATGAAGGCCTATGCTACGTCTCTGCAGGCTTCATTGGGCCCCCCTCCTCTTCCTGAGACGTCCACAGACCCTTGCCATGTGCGGGGCCTTCTGCGGAGTCGCCTGCGGATTCGACTCCGGCGCAGACGGGTTCGGCTTCCGGATCTGATAGAGACTACTAGTCGCAGATTCCTTAACGTAGAATTATCCCCAGGCGTGAGACTGGATCCGGAAAACGTTTTGCCACAGCATCCCTGCGTGCCGGTGGGGGGGGCGGCATCACACGACTTTGCCCAGGCGTTGTCCGCATACGTGACGTCAGAGAGGTCACAGAAGTCCCACCCGGGCACGGCTACGTCAGTTTTTTCCTTTTCCGCGTGCAACGTTGATACGGATCGTACTCCGGGCCTGTTCAGGCCTTGCCCTTTCGCTTATTGCGTTGTGTGTGGGAACAGTGTGCAAATGCCTTCGGGCTTTAAGACGTGCTCCTCTTGTGCGTGCCAGATGTCGGCGATGGATCCTCACCCTATCTGCATGTGGTGTTTTGGGGTAACACCACGACTCTCTGATTGTGAGGCTTGCCAGTAGATGAAACCGAAGTCCCGGCAGGAGCACCGGATGAAACTCCTCTAAGTTCGCATGTCCAGGTCCGCGTTGTCACCTCGCCGGGCCCTTGCGGAGGGTTTTCGGCACCGTCGCCTCCGTTTTCGACATCCTCCCTCTCCCTCTCCCAGGCCGCAAGAGCGTTGCTCACCTGTCAGTAAGTGTCGCAGTTTGTCCCCGAGGGCTGGTTCTCGGCCTGTTGGGGGAGCGAGCTCTCCGCGGGTGGTGTTGCCCCGCGTGTCGCCCCCCTATCCGATGTTTCCCGGTGCGGGGGCGACTAGAGCCCAGATAGACCTATGCAGCGGCTTTGCAGGCTTTGCTGGCTTCTCCTCCTCCTCCTTCTTCCCCTCCTGGGACGTCAGCAGATCCTTTGCAGTGTGCGGGGCCCTCCTCTGCGTTGCCAGTGGCTCCAGCCCCGGCGCCGACTGGTTCAGATCCAGGTTCGGAGGATGTGGTGCCGTTGGGGTGTGACCCTTCGGGGACCCCTCCTTTGGCCTATGGCGCCTCTTCTTCGCCGCAAACTCCCGCGGGAGTCCCTGTGGTGTCGCGGGAGGTCGCTGGGACATGAGTCGCACCCCGAGTCCCACTCGGTCCTCGAGACAGGTGGTGGCCTCATCCGAGGCGTCACCGCCTCAGCAGCTGCAGGCCCTGATGCTGGCAGAGGACCCTTCTTGTCCAGTCACGGGCCGGGTTTGGCGGGGGACCCCTCGTCCTTCCCCTGGTTCCTCTCGCCCCTCCACGCAGGCGGGTGCCTCATCGGAGGTCGGGTCGACGCCTTTCTGGCGCCATTCCCTCACCACCCGGTCTCAGGCTCAACCCTGGTCTCCTGCGCCGATGCCGTCCCTCCAGTGCGCAGGGATGCTATGGCAAAAAGTTCTCCGGATCCAGTCTAATGCCTGGGGATAGTTCTATGTTGAGGAACCTGCTGCTAAAATCGTCTCTACCAGATACATCGTTACCAAAGGTAAGTAACTCGTACTTTTGAGGGTTAGGTGTCGTCGAGGTGCGGCCCTACGGGGTTCCCCTCTTCGACCCACGATGTCCCTGCCTCATCGCAAATCCCAGCGGGGGTCCCTGTGGTGTTGCAGGAGGTCGCCGGGACTCACTGTTCTTCCTGAGTCCCCCTCGGTTCTCTGGGCAGGCGGCTGCCTCACTGGAGGCCGAGCCGACTGCTTTCGTCCCCGGCCCTAATGGCGCCGCGAGTGGTAGCCGGGGCCCGGGATGCCTCCCCGGGTCCCTCTCGGCCTTCTACACAGGCAGCTGCCTCGTTCCTTAGCCGCTCCGACTCCGCCCCATTCTCCTAGGACACACGTGGTGGTGGTGGTCGACTCGGCGCTCCTGATAGCCTCTTTGGCACCGGAAGAAGACGCACCGGCGCCTATAGCTGACTTCACGGGTCGTAGACTCTTCTCCGGAGGTTCCTTCCTCTCCGGAGGTTTGTCATCTCCTCGTCTCCTCTTCACCGGACACTGGACGCCGCGTCGTTGCTTTTTTTCCCGGCATCTTCCAGGGAGGGCTCTACTCTGTTTCCGCGGCCACAGCCCCCGGACCCTCTCTTCCGCAACTCGCTGTTGGTTTCCTCGCAGGCTTCTCCGCCTTCTCTGGAGGATCTTCCATCCTATAGGGGCTGGCCGTTTATTCCTCCAGCTGGACTCGGGGATGGGCGGCTTAGTTTACAGCCGTCACCCATGGAGGAATTGTTCTCTCCCCCGCGACGCCCTACAGAGGCGAGTGTAGCCTTTGTCCGGGTCATTTCCACGGCCGCTGGCATTTTGCAAATGGGCATCCCTGTCATACTATTCCCTAATGACCATTTGTTGGAATTTCTCCACCAGGGCTCTGGTGGAAGGGAGCTGCTTCTTCCATTTGAAGCTTCGCTCCACAACTCTCTTTTGGGGATCTGGGGGCGTCCTGCCACGGGAGATCCAGTGCCTAAGCTAGTCCTCCACAGCCACCATCCTGCTCCACACGACCCACCATTCTACCCAGGGCCCTCTTCTACAGATTGCTTTTCCTTCCTTGCCTTCAGTGTTGCTCCCTCCGTCACGGGAGGCCCAGTGGTTGGATTCCTGGGGGCATAATATCTTCGCTTCCACTAGTGCTGCTTTGCGAGCACTCAACATACTTTGTGTGTTGGCTAGGGCTACCTCCAGCCTATGGGATTCCGCGGAGTCCCTTCTGTCTCATTCCTCACATGAAGGTGTCTGCGCTGATCTACAGCACCATGTGCTGGATGGCCGGGATTTAGCTGCATTTATTCTCGGTTCGGCTTTGGACGTTTCTGATTCTCTCGGACGTGCTATGGCAAGTTCTGTGGCTCTCCTCCTCCATGCTTGGTTGCGGAATGGCATTTTTCCGGAGAATATTAGGGAGCGTATGGTTGATCTGACTTTTTATGGGGTTCTTTTGTTCATCACCCATGTGGACTCCGCCATTCAACAGTATCTTGCAGGGCTCCGTCCTCCTCCCCCTCTGTGAGCTTTGCTTTGTCGGTCCTCCAGTGCTTTATGGGGGGAATTTATCCCACCTTTTTCTTTGGGCCTGGTGTTTTGGTTGGCCCATCTGTGTGTTCTATGTAGCTTGAAATGCCTTTGGGGTCCTTAAGTTGGCCCCTCTGTGCTATTGGCTGCTGGTACAGCCCTTTGGTTTTTGTTTGTTTTGGCTATTAGTGAAGCCGTATAGGTCCTCAGGTTGGGCCATATGTGTATTTTTGGCTGATTGGTAAGCTGTCTGTGGTACTATCTGCAGGTCCTTTATGTTCTTGCCCTCTGCTGCCGGGTTTTTCCCCTAAGAGGTGTTCCCATGTTATGTTTTGGGACGTGTCATACACTAAGCGGGGTACTTGTAGGTATTGTGTACATCTGTCCTAAGCTGGGAGGTTGTGGACACCTTTTCGGGTTCCTCGCCTTTCCTGGCGCCACTCTATACCGCTTGGTGCGGTTTCTCTTTTGTCTTGGCGCAGCTTGTGCTGCTCCAGATTCTGTCCTCTTAGTATCTGCTAAATCGTCAGACCGGCTTTGGCATTCTGTCCACGACATTGTGTCGTGGTGTTTCCACCTTGTTGTCCGGCGTTTCTGCCTGGTCCTCTGCCTTGTGTTCCAGGGGGGCTAGGATACTCCTAGTATTCTCCTGTGTTCTGGATGACGGCTTTAGGTCCTTCCTACGTATTCTCCTCTTTCTCTTCTGGCTGGTCCCACTTCTTTTAGTGGGTGGGATTTGGTCTCTGGAATGCTCCTTCTCTCGGGCTTGTTCTGGGTTCCTTGGCCTTTGCCTTCGTCTTGCGCTTAGCTTGATCTGCGCGCTGTGCTTCATGGTATTGCCAGCTGCCGGCTGCGCATGCCTGGTCGTTATAGTCCGCCCCGATGAGCCTTGGCGTGGCCCTTTTGCTCCTGCGAATAAAAAGTAAATTCCTTTGGACAGAATTATATTATCCCCACGACATACAATCTGCACACTACATACAAGCCGGGTATCGCACTTAGCCAACTCACTCACCCATATTACAGAAGTTTGAACTATATGAAGCCGGGAAATGAACGATATAAGCAAAATTATAGTTCTTTTCTTCCTTGGTACTCCTCTGGCGCGGTCTGTCCCTCCGGGGTTTTCTGGCGGCTGTCCTTTGTACCTTGGCTAGGCTTGGGGTATCCTGGTCTTCCCTTTGCCTTGTTTTTGCTTACTTCTGCTTGGTGGGGTCTGGGCCACCCTTCATGTCCCCGTGACACATCCCCTGTTGGGGCTCTGTGTTTCTTCCAAGCTGGGGAGGTTCTCTTGCAGGCCCTCCTTCCCTCTGGGTATGGCTAGGATATCTATTCTACGTTAAGGAATCTGTAGCTAGTAGTCTCTATCAGATGTACAAGTTACTTAGCTTTGGTAACGATGTATCTGGTAGAGATGATTCTAGCCCCAGATTCCTTAACGTCCCTCCCTTCCTCCCTGTTCTGCGAAGACCTTCTGCTTAGTTTTCTGCACTCTCCTTCCTCCGGGTGGCTTGTCTTCTGCGAGTGTCCTCTTCACTTCCTCCCTGGCGGAATGCTTTGTTCTGTTTAATGGTCCACCCCTTCCTTGCTAGTACTTGGACGGTTGGTTCATGTGTGCTTCTGCATCCCTGCATCCTGGTTTTTTCCAGTGTGGGGACCTACTCTTACTCTTCTCGCTTTTCTAATTGCTTGGGGTTTCTGACTCCTCTGAATTGGGGTCTCTTGGCTGTACCCCTGCCTTTAGCTCCTTCCAGGGGATACGACCATCCTTGATAGCGTTGTCCTGGGGTAATTTGTTGTTACTCATCTGTTCCGGACTTGTTGCCCTTCACGGTTGTGGTTTGTGGTTGCAGACTCTCTGTTGTCTGCTATGATGTTTTTCACACGTTTTTCTGCCTCCAGGGAGGTTGTCACCTTCGCTTTGCAAGGTTGCTTCTCAGAGCGGTGCTCTGCTCTTTCCCTGCTATGGATTTCAGTACCACAGTGCCTGGCACTTTTCCAACTAGTGCTGTTCCTCATCTTTCGTTTCCTCTCTTTTCTCTTTCACTGCTTTTTCGCACACTGTTCCCATACTCTCACAGTTTTGTTTGTGATGGCTCCATGATGTGGCGCAGAAAATTTCTCTGAAGAAAACTTACGTCAGTGCGCCGGGGTGGGGCTTATGTGACCTCGCTGACGACACACCCCCGGACGACGTCCGGGTGGAATCGAGTGGTACTGTCCCCCCGGCATGCAGAGATGCTGTGGCAACAGTTTTCCGGATCCAGTCTCACTCATGGAGATAATTCTACGTTAAGGAATCTGCGGCTAGAATCGTCTCTACCAGATACATCATTACCGGAGGTAAGTAACTTGTACGACAGTAGAATGGGGAGGCATGGAACATGTATAATGAATAAAATAAATATGTAATCCTTTCAAAGGTACAGAGTAGCATAAACATGTATATTTTGGACAGTACATTACCTTGTTTCACGTGTTCAGTTTGATGTTGATGTTACATGTTTAACCCGTTCATCTTATGAGAAGACCCCACCTCACCCTGCTGACACCTACAATGCACCTTTATGACCCTGTTCCTACTGGCAACCAGTGCACCAGTTACAAAGTTTATCCCCTTCGCAACACAGACCCTGATCTGTACCTGCGTAGGGCCCCCCCTACTGCCCCACAAGATGACACTACATCCAACACAAAGTGATTCAGATGGCAACCACTCATAAAGTGGATGTACACGTCCTCTAGGAAGATGATGACTTCTGGTAGAGACGCTATCCAAAACCCAGTGCACAGTACAGTTCCTCTCTGTGCTTGAAGGTATGCTGTAGACCACCACAGACATCTTCAAAGTGCCTGCGAAGGCCTTGGTTGACAAAAAATATAACCCACCCAACCTCATGCGAAAGTATCCCCGGATTCTCTGGTGGTCCACACATCGCGCAAGCACGCAAACTCACAGGCCACAGGAGATGTTCCCGCTCCAGATAAGGAGAGCAAAAAGTTTGATGTTGTTGGGAAGAGTGCATTCAGCTACACACTGGGCAATTACTAATTCTAGCTCTCCTGGTAAGCTTGCGTGCACGCGAATGAAATGCAAGACCACCTCAAACGTCTCCCTGAGGAAGAGTTGGTGGCGGAGGGAAAAACCATTCCCAACACCAGCATCCATTGTGCTCCGCATGCCGCTGACAATGCGGCTCATGGAATTAACACCAGCATCTATGTCAGACACCATCCTAGGCTCCGGATTTCTGACTTGAAACCAGACGCCCAGCAGCATTTGCTCTTCCTGCCTTACCAAGTGCTAGAGAAGCTGAAGAAAGACATGGGCAATGCCAAGTCTATGAGTGCCCTCCAAACATAGGCAGCAGTAAAGGCCAGGCAGTAAAACCACCTCCTTAGACCCCTTTTTAGGTCTCGCCTAGTGACGCAGTGCTTGCGCTGCTTCGCTATGCGAGATCTATTGTTGTTGAGTTGGGTTCGGAAGGGGAACAGGCGATGTGTACGCTCGAGTCGTTTGTATCAGCTTGCCCCTGGACAGCCGATGTGCTCTCTAATGGCGTGTCTTTGAGCCTGCGCCCGGACAGCCGATGTGCACTCTCACGGCGTGTCTTTGAACTTGCACCCGGACAGCCGATGTGCACTCACGGCGTGTCTTTGAGCTTGCACCCGGACAGCCAACGCGCACGCTCACGGCGTCTCTTTGCGCTTGTCTTTATTTTGAAAGCATGCGTGCAACCAGAGCTGATACTGCGGCCTCACTTGTCTCTCCCCGCCCGCCCGTGTTGTGTGTCTGTCTGTGCAGGCGGCACTGTGTTTGGCTTTACGTGTCTGGTTGTTGGGAGAGCGATCCCGGCAGAGCACATGATGGAGGACAGCTTTAGTCAGCAGAACATAGCTGAGGCGGAGCAGGCGTAGCGGTGAGCGTGGGCCTTGTCACGAGCAATTAAAGGGCTGAATTAAGGTAACTGAATACCTGAACAGCCTCCCTTCTAAATTACTGTTTTAAGCCGCGAATGAAACAAGTAGTGGGGCGATGGGTTTTGCAGTTACCTTGAAGAATGCGTGAGCTGCATGTGAATACTGGTTCATCAAAGCGTCTGAAATGCAGTGGAAACAGTAATGTGTTTTTTCTTAGTAATATTTATTTTTTCGCTGCACTGATAGGAAAGGTCTCAGCCCTCAAAACCAATCTTTCAAATGGGGTTCAGCCATCAGAGTGCGAGTCACGGAGACGTGTGCCTTGAAAGTATGAACTGCGCCTGCGTCCTATTCCAGTGATGGGCAATGGCTGTGAGCAATCACATGTTTGGGACACCTCATAGATAGAATTACAGCAAAGCATAAACTCTTTAGCTTTTCATCTTAACCAGTGCTTAGTGAGCGATTGATTTTTTTTTTGTGTGTGCTAGTGCCCCTTTGCGTATGTCTAAGTAATATGAAAAACTGGCATCAGGCCAAAAGCAGAAATTAACATGGAGCTGTGCTGAACAGGACTGAACATTTGTTATGACTAATGTTGGCCTATCTGTCTTGTTTGTCGAACAGTTTAAATAAATTCCAAATAAAAAGTCTGGTTGTGTGTATTCAGAGGCTTTAGAGATAAACGGGTACGGGTAATCCACAGTGTATGTTCCAACCACTGCCCAAAGCATCTTGGTTTGAAAGTGCAGGGGTGCTTTGAGAGTCCCGTTGAGTCACTCTCACTAGATCTAGTCAGCGACCCAGGTCGGTTGCAGTGAGTTTTAGAATAACTACAAGCTCGCCTTTCACCTTCTTGACTATTCTACTCTTTAGAGGTAAACCTCATGTACAATTAATTGCAGACGTAGTATATGCTCAGGAGCTAATTACCCCTTCTTGTTGCATTGGCTCATAAATATATCCATAAAACTACTTTTGAAGTCAATCTGATTTATATTGCAGCTGTAGGTCAGAATTTAGGCATGGCACTTCCATAGTAATGATCGACTGACTGTCTCATTCCCAATGCCCATTTAGGCTGATTAGCCGAGTTGAGACACACCACATGGACAGTTCCTGTTCAAAGGAGTTTCTTGGCTCATGAAAGGGTTGTTAACCCCTTCGCTGCGGTGGTTATTCCGTCGCAGCGCTAAGGGGGAGGCGGGCCGCGCGGCGGTCCCTTGCTCATGACGGAACTGCTCCGTCACGGCCCGCGGGTGAGCTGTGCTTGTGACGGAACGGTTCCGTCACGGCCCCGCCCGCTCTTCAGAACGTCAGCGCAGGCACGGAATTCGCGCCGCACAGGCGCGGCGAGCTGGCCGTGACGGAACCGTTCCGTCACCAGCACAGCCCACCCCACCCGAGGCTCGTGACGGAATAGTTCCGTCACGAGCATGGGAGGGGTTAAAAGTTCCGTTAACTTCTTTAAAAGGGGCCAACGTAGTTGGGCACTCTCTGCAGGCAGGCTGACAGTTCTTCAATTTTCCTGTATAAATTGCATTGTGGTAATTGATTCTGTTGCAGCAATAACAGTTGCTTAACCCAATGGCTACAAAGGTGAGGGTTTTTCTGAGTCCTCTTGCTTTCGAGGCTTTTATTGCATTTCCGAATGGGACATAAACAAGCGTTGGCAATACACTAGGCCTCGCATTTGTCGTTGCTTACAAGAAGAAAGGCTGCCAGTAACTGCGGCTACTTTACTACCAGTCTTGCTTCTCCTAAGCAAGGACTAGAAGTACAAAGTGCGTGTTTATGCACCACTTGCGAGTTTTCAAAACACATAAATAAAAGGCATTGTCATTTACAATGCCAATAGCTCAAACTCTCGCAAATGCCAGACCTATTGCATTACAAATGCTTGTTCTCTTATCAGAGACCGCAGCAGGCCTACCACCAGCAGTCTTCACAAGGCTACTCCGAGGGGCATGCAGGAATAACAGTAACAGAGGTAGAGGCCAGGGAGGCTCTGGCAAAGCGGCCTCCACCACTTAACTCTTCCCTTCACCCTCCTAAGACAACACCTGCTGGAGGAAGGCTGCAGGATTTCGTCCTCTGCTAGCAGGAAATCAAATAAGACAAGTGAGTATTAGGTGTAGTTCAGCATGGCTATTGCCTAGAGCTTCCCATACCACCACCCAGCATTCCTCCACTGCACCTCTACACCTGCAAGCACTTCTTGGCAGCGAGCATTCAAGCCGTGCCCACCCATCAGTGAGCCATTGGTTTACTATCTTTATTTCCTTATCTCCAAAAAAGGCGGATCACTCAGACTTTTTTTGGAGCTTAGACCCTTCAACAGATATGTTCTCTCTGAACATTTCCAAACGGTGATGCTGTGTCCCATCCATTGCTATCCATTCTGCCCACTGACGATACCGGCCACTTATCACAAACCACAAATAGCATCAGTGCAAGGCGCTTCCCTTTGGCATCACTAGTACCCCAAGGTTCTTCAATAAGTGCCTGTCAGTGTTAGCCATCCACTAAGGGAAAAACAAGAATGCCTCCTCTCCTTATCTCGATGATTGGCTGATCAATAGTGAAATTAATAAACAGTGCCCACAGCACACAAAGGCGACAATTTCCCTTCTCCACAGTCTTGGTTTTACCATAATTGTAGTCCAGTCTCATCTTAAACCTCACCAGTTCCCATCCTTTCTTGAAGAGGTCCTAAATTCCATCACCGGCAATACCTACACAAGCCCATGAAAGGGTCGCAGCCATTGATAAGCTAGTACTTCTTTTTCAGCCACAGTATCTCCTCACAGTAAGAACTGATGGTTTCCTCTAACTCGATCATACCCAGTGCCAGATTTCACATGCGTCCGTTGCAAGAGTGCATGTCAGCACGATGGTCCGAAGCGGAGGGTTAGATGGAAGATCTAGTGGTGGTAACTACCAGCATCCATCTTTGTCTGCAGCGTTGGAACAGTAACAGTGTGTTGCGAGGCAAGCATTTCCTAGAACCTGTTCCACAGGTCTCTATTACTAAGGACCACTCCCTAGCTGGGTGAGGAGCTCATCTAAAAAAGAACACAGTATAGGGCATGGCAGCATATCAATTGCTTGAAAGTGCTGGCCATCCGCCTTTGCCACAAAGCCTTTTTACAACTTATTCAAGGAAAGGGACTCTTGGTCAGGACAGGCACCATATACTACCATAAGAAGCAGGGAGTCACTCGCTTGCTGACTCTCTCTTTCCCTGCTAGCTCAGACAGTTTGGCATTAGGATATTAATCACTGTGTTCACCTAATGGCAAAATACCTTCAGAGGTGGGCAACAACCTGGTGTACCTACTAAGCAGGTCTCATCTACAAGTCCATCAGTGGGACCTCCTCATTCAGGTCCTACATCAGCACGTTCTGCGCTAATGCACTCCCACAATCGACCTGTTTGCTACCCCAAGAACACAAAATGCCCAAACGTTTCCTTCAGGCTTCCTCGCCCTCAATCCATGGGCAATGCAGTATCGATATATTGATCACAGGCATTTGCCTACACTTTTCTGCCTCTCCCGATCCTTCCCCTGGTGGTGTAGATGTGGCAAACATCGCAGACTCTCACCCTGGTAGCCCCCACCCAGGCCTGGTATTCAACCCTACTAGAGTGGTCCATCGGCCTTTATGAAAAGGTTCCAAACAGGCTATTGCACACCAGGAACCAAGGTCATATCATGCACCCAGATCCCAGACAACTTCATCTACTTATGTGGTACGTGAGGTCTTAGAATGTTTGTTACTTGGGTCACCTCCAGGAATGCATGGAGATCTTGTGCGAGTAATAAACCTACCACATGTATGCTGTGCAGCAAAGTGGAAGCGATTATCCACTACTCCTAGTTAACAGAGATTTACCCTCTAATGTATACTGTCCAAAACATCATCAACCACCTGATCCAACCTCAAAAGTCAGGCCTAGCTTACGCTTCTCCTCTAATGAATTTCACTCAGCAGCTAAGACTGCATATATGCAAAACTGAGTGCATTCTTCCCTCTTTCACATCCTTGTAATTAAGGTTATGTTTATGGAGGGGGCGTGGGCTTGAATGATGAATGACAGAACATAGAGGTTGCTGCTCCTGGCGAGTCTGTCCTTAATCCTAATGAATCCTGTGCCCTAGAGCTTTGAAAGTGTCAGAGGTGGCAATAGGGAAGTGCAGCGGTGCGACCCAAAGGCCTAGACCTGATCGTGGCCATGTGAGGGACGAAAGAACACTCTGTTTGTTCTAGGCTCCTAGTGGCCACAAACCGATAGGCCATCTTGGGCGTGGCTGGGCCCGCTGCAATGCAGAGCGTAGAGAGGGTGTCCCTGATTGTAGGACCTGGAGGCACTGCTTGAGGAAGCGGCCCATGTTCAGCCCCCGCTGGTGCTGAAGGAGGACCACAGGATACTTTGTGGTCACCCGCAGAGATGGTGGTGAAAGGCCGCCACCCAGGCTGCCATATTGGGTGCCGCCGGGTACCAGAAGAGGCTACTGCGGCTCCCGTTGGGCTTTGTGGAGACCACTGTTACATCGGTTCCAGGGAGGTTGGTCGCCTCTGCCGTGAAGTGTAGCGGTGGTCGTACAGAACATTTGGGATGTGGCTGGGCCCGTTAAGGGGGCTGTCGGGGCCTGCAGTGGTTTATTGGGGCCCTTTTTGAAGACTGCAGAGGATGAATGTGAACTTGTGATGGCCCCTGCATACAGTGCTAATAAGAGATGAGGCTGCCCTCGCTATTGGAAGTGGTGTATTGAGGGACTAGGAGGCACTTTAGGCAGTTTCTCGAGATTGAGTGGCAGGTTGGTTTTGGGGGATTGATCACTGAACACCTTCTGGAATTGGTAGATCGAATCTGTGAATTGGATTATTGCTGTTTGTAGGCATCAGGGGGTGCCGGTCCGCTGTGTGGGGTCCTGCTGGACAGTATTACGCAGTTTGCCATCCTCCAGCAGAAGTCACAGTGGCTAATTGATCAGGGAAATGCATATTCCCGGAGTGCCTCCCTAGAACGTGGGGGTGAGCCCTCACGGGCCAAATTATTGGCCACTATTCAGGGTTGCTCTTCGTATTGGAGCATAAAATTGAAACGGTGTCGGTTGATGTGAACCTGATTAGTGCTGATTTGCGGAAAGTCGCAGAGAAAGTGACAAATGCTGAGAACAACATTGATACTCTACAGGGTGAGGTCTCAGCGCTAAAGCAGCAGATAGCTAAGATGGCGACGATCATTAGGGAGTTGGAGGCCCGAGTGGAGGATACAGAGGGGTGTTTCCTGCCTTTGTAACTTATGGTTCCTGGGGTTTCCTTAAACTTTCTGGAGAGGTGGATCAACCTTCAGATGCGACCAAGTGGGCTGTCTGAACTATTTTTGGTTGAGAGGGCACACCATGCATTTGTGCAGGCTCTAACGCCTGGGGGTCCTCCATGGGCTAATATACCTAAAGTAATGAATTATAGCGACAGAGACTATTCTAAGAGTGGCATAGGAACAGGAGAGCTTCAGGATTGGCAGTCATGCCATCGCCATTTTCCCCCAATCATACGAAAAAAGTTCAGAAGCAACGCAAGTCGTTCTTTGGTGTCAAACAGAAGTTGCGGACTATGAATTTAAAGTATATGTTGCGCTACTCCTCCAAGTTGAAAGTAATGGCTAATGAGAAGGTGCACTTTTTTTAGAGACCCCAGGATTTTTGGGACTGGCTGGGGATCTGGGATAGTACATCGACCAGTGGTCTGGGAATCCAAGGCTGTTTTGGGGGGAGAGGGGCCATGGTGATTGGAGAGTCCGCACTGGAGAGGGCTTGCCGAGTGGCAACTTTCAAGATTCACATAAAATCACAATTCAAGCTTATGGCACCATGCAAGTGGCTGCTATGGCTACACTGCAGACTGAAGGGGCAGTGTCACAGACTAGGGAACTGGCCTCTGTATTTAATAATACCCAGCCTCATATAACTGATATTGTGCCAGAAATAACCTTTCTGCTGTATAATAATCTGCTTTGTCATATTCTGGTTGCAGGTAAAAAGGTCCTGTGTTTTTATGTAGTAAGCGGAAGGATGGGGTGGGATGGTTAATGGCAATGGTGTTTATCTTCTCTGTTAAGACCTGGTTGATCAGGCAAATGGGTGACTTTCAGCTTGCTACAGGGGACCTGTTGGGTTTGTGATGTGTTTCATTGCAATGTACTGTGATGTTAGGTTTCCTGCTCCTCTTTTACTCCAGGGCTCGATGTTTAACCCCTGGGGCTCAAAGTTGGATTGCTGCCCACCTACACTGGGAGGCTGAGGGAGGATGGTTTGGGCGGGAGCTGGGAACTGGGAGTTGGGGGGTTGGAGGTTTAGGTTATTATCCCGGTTGGATAAGTAGGGGATAGTATATTGTTCTGGTACATAGTACGGGTGGGCTTACTTAGCATGACTGTTATACGTTTGTCCTGGGGGTGGGAGGGGAGGTTTGTTACTATTTATTTATTTGTTGGTTTGTTTTTTGGTTGCGCTGTTCTTTTAGGACCATTCTCGGACGGCTATTGAGGTACAGGATAAATGGGGGTGGGGGTGGATTATCGCACAAATGGAAGGAAAGTTCTGGATTCTTACCTGGAATATCAAGGAACTGGGTACGTGTGTACAGAATCTTCCCTTTTTTGAAAAGGCATAGAGTCGACATAGCCTGTCTGCATGAGACGCATCTCATGGATGGGGAGATTGATAAGGTGAGCAAGAAGTGGAAAGGCCAATTATTTCACTTGTCATATTCCATATATGGGTGCAGAGGTGGTCCCAATATTTTAAAAGGGATCCCCTCTGCTTCCAGCCAACTATCGCCCAATAAGCCTTATCGACGTATCAGAGAAGCTTTTTGGTAGGCTAATATTGGACCGGTTGCAGAACTGGCTTGAGGAAACTGATACCCTGAGCCCATACCTGGCAGGATTCAGGAGGGGGGTCTCTACAATCGATCAAATATTCAGATTAAACCTCATGTATTGGAGGACTGCATTGATCGAGGGCGGCACCTTGTACACGGTTTTCGTGGACCTTCGATCTGGTGCCAAGATCAAAACTGTGGAGGGTAATGGAAGAGTTAGGCGTCCCGAAAGACATCCTCTCAATCCTGATGAAACTACATCAAAACAACTTCGCACGCGTCCGGTGCGGGAGAAGGGTTAATTTAACTGAAAGATTCCCCGTTCGCAGAGGGGTGAGACAGGGTTGTGTGCTTGCACCGTCCCTGTTCTGCCTCTTTGTGAACGGGGTAATCGCGCACCTGACAGGGATTGCTAACACTGATGCCCCAAAACTGACCGGCAGCAGGGTGCCCGCAATCATATTTACTGATGACACCCTGCTGCTGTCCAAATCCCCGATGGGCATACAGCGGGTGTTAGATGGCTTCCTGGAATTCTGTACAGAAAGGGGACTTGAAATCAACCCGCAGAAAACGAAATTCATGATCCTAAACCCCATGTCCTTCATGCGTCCAAATCCCTTGCTTGGCACAGTGCGCTTGGAAAGGGTTCACACAATAGAGTACTTGGGGATAACCCTAAACCAAAACCTTACGTGGGGGTACCAGATAAAAGCGAACATGAAATTGGCCCAGAAGGCAGGTGGTATTATGAGAATTGCGACCAAGTCATCATATCGCCCTCTCAGCCCCGCTATCCAAATTTATAAAGCCCAGGCGCAGGGGGGAGTTACCTACGGGGGAGAGATGTGGGGCCATATTCCATTGTCCAATCTGCTAACCACAGAAAACAAATTCCTAAGGCAGCTGACAGCTCTTCCCCCAAGTACTCCACTCCTGCCCCTGAGACTGGATCTGGGTCTGAGGCCTATTACGGAGGAACTAGGGCTTAAACCATTAACATTTTGGCGTCGTCTTTGCTGCAGCCAAGATATTACCTCCTATAGATCTGAGATACAGGAATTTCTATCCTTACCCAATGCCGCCAAGACCCCTTGGTTAAATTAGATCAAGAGAACTTGCGAGACCCTTGGACTACC
Organism: Lissotriton vulgaris; assembly: GCF_964263255.1. Taxonomy (NCBI): domain Eukaryota; kingdom Metazoa; phylum Chordata; class Amphibia; order Caudata; family Salamandridae; genus Lissotriton; species Lissotriton vulgaris. Next base: position 858,969,929 of record NC_141698.1, read on the forward strand.
AGAATTATGGTCAGACCCGGAAAGCACAAGTATCAGGATTCCAAGGAAAGCGCTGTCCAGAGCATACTATGATAAAATGCTTCTCCGAGCCCTGGATAGCGCACTAGAGGGATCCCTGACACACTGCTTCATCACAACTAAAGACCAATATAACCTTGAAAGCGTTTTGGATGGTATGACTCCTGTCCTAACAAGAAAACTATTCCTGCAATGGAGGTATGGGACCCTTCCTCTAATGTCTTTTACTAAAGCATGGTCCTGCCGGTCTCCCACAGAGACGTGCCCTGCAAGTGACCACACAAAGGAGAACGATGTGCATGTGATTTTCTTCTGTCGAGCCTACCAGAAAAGCAGGAAATTCTGGCTCGTCCCCCCTCCTCAAAAACTTGGGATTTAGAACATTTTTACCCGCATATAGAGTTTTAAAGACCGATTTATCACCGCCAACTGTGTTTGCCTTGGCAAAATTTCTAACTGCAATGTGGTATATCCGAACCCGATTGATAAAGATGGCTGGAGACTCTTGAAAATTCTTACCCCTTGATTCACTGCCACCCCTTTTATTATCATTTTCTTTTTAACCTTTAATGCATTTAACACTAATGACATATTGATACTTTGGAATTTTAACTGACGTGGTAATTTTGTACATCTTTTATGATCATCTGATCGAAATAAAGATTTGAAATTGGAAAGGCCAATTATTTCACTTGTCATATTCCTCTTATGCCAAGGGGGTTCTCGTATGGGTTGCCCAGTTTTGTGGAGGCTAATGTGCAGGGGAGGTATATTTTTCTGCAGGGTAGGCTTGATGAGGAGGTGCTTTCATTCCCCAATATTTATGCACCCAATATTGATGACCCTCAATTTTACTTCAGGCTACAGGACTTGATGGGTTCTGAGGTGGATGGCCCTTTTATATACTTGGGAGACTTCAATTGCATCCTGGATAGGGAGTGGGATAGATGGTGTCCCAGGGCTGATATGAAGCCACGTATGATCGAGTTGTTGCGTGGAGTCATCAAATTTGGGGTTGCTGGATGCATGTAGGGTTCGTAGCCTGGTAGAGAGCGTATTTACCTGTCATTCATTCACCCACCATACGTACTGTCATCGGATAGGATACTGGTGGCTGGGTTCCCAGTGGAGGACGCTCCGAAATTGCTGCATTTGGCCTGTTTTTTGTCGGATTATGCACCTGTACTTGGTGTGATGGACTGGTGGGGATGTTGGTGCACATGCTCGTAACTGGCGCTTTCCACTTGATGTCTATGCAGATATGAGGGGAGAGACACATTATCGCAGTCTGTGGCAGACTCTGCTGTCTTAAGTGGGGCTCCACTGATACCTATGTGGTTTAGTGGGATGTAATTAAAGCAGTGATCAGTGCGCAGTGCTTGGGATTGACGTATAGGTTGCGCAGGCAGTTATTGCGTGAGTTGCGCACAGAGAAGGGTGAGCTGGCAAATTTGCAGAAGTTAGACCTGACTGATCTTGAGAGTCAAAGGGAAGAGTTAAGGGCATGCAAGCATATAGTGGATACATGAGATAGGTTGAATGCGCATAGGCTTGCACAGCGAGGCACCGGCTGCCTCGTGAAGGGGGCAAGTCGAGCAGAATGCTCATTTGGCTGCTCTGGAGGGAGGCAGCCCACCCCTTGATGCGTTTGGTAGAGCTGGATGGGGTGATTGCGACCTCTGGGTTAGAAGTTGTGGCAGCCTTTCTGCAGCACTTTGAGGGGATTTTGGGGGGCACCCATAGCTCAGTGGCTCTGTTCATGCCATTTTGGCTCCGCTGTAGCTGTCCCGACTCAGTGCAGTTGCCACAGAGGAACTGGACATGGAAGATACATTGGAAGAGGTCAGAGCTGCCCGTGGCTGCTCCCGACGAACAAGGCGCCGGGTGGGAATGGCTTCCCTGCAGAGTTATTGTTTAATCAGGGTTTTACAGTGGCGTTGATGCAGCCATTTTCACCTTGGCTGCTTGAGATATTTGCCTGCTGTGCTGGACCATAATAGAAATGGGTGTGGTCATGACGGGCTCAGCTCGTCATGAGCACACGAGCACTGTACCTCATGACGAGCTGAGCTCGTCATGAGCACCGAAGGTGTTAATGAAAGTCTTATTGAAAGCCAAAGAGAAAGGGGAGCTCCCCCGTGTATGTGTGATAGTCTTATTCGTATGTGACCGAAGCCGGGTGTGCTTCTGATCCTGCGTCGTAGCAGTCTCTTACGATGTTAATCACTGAAAATAAAATACGCTACTGGCCTGTTGTCTGAGTTTGGTGGTGTCGGGGATGGTGCATGTAGATCGCTGTAGGTTCATCCAAGGCCATAGAACATTGATTATTTTGAGGCACCTAGCACATGTCCTGTATGAAGTTGAGGGTAGGGAAGAGGACTTGGTGTTGGCTTCAGTAGACAACGAGAAGGCGTCTGATACAGTGGATTGAGTGTACCTTCTGAAGGTTATGAGGGCCTTGAGGTTTGGGCCACAGTTTCGAGCATGAATTAGATTGTTGTACACTGTGATGGTGGGCCAGTATAGATCTGCACGATGGAATAATAAAACGTGGCACTCAACAGGGGTGTACCCTGTTGTTGGAAAGGGAATCTTAGGGCTGGCCGAGCGAGGTCGAGAGGCCTCCTGGTGAGGTTCCTCTCCTAGGATCGTACAGGCGAGCATTCACCCCCCTACAGATGGAGACCACACAAAGATAGGTTCTTAACGTTTTTATCAAGACTTTAAGGCAGGTTAACGTAACGATACAGGAATACGGGGATCCTTTCTAGTTTAGTCCATCAGGGTCGTGGGTAGCGGGACAGTCTTGGTACCGGCCTGGTACAGGGATACCCTGCGCTCAGCTCTCAGTCCTCGAGCCGGGGGGTTCTTCGGGCTCCAGAGATGGTTTCACGACGATAGGCCGCGGCAGCGCCAGCAGGGCTCCAGAGATGGTTTCACGAAGATGGGCCGCGGCAGCGCCAGCAGGGCTCCAGAGATGGTTTCACGAAGATGGGCCGCGGCAGCGCCAGCAGGGCTCCAGAGATGGTTTCACGAAGATGGGCCACGGCAGCGCCAGCAGGGCTCCAGAGATGGTTGCACGAAGATGGGCCGCGGCAGCGCCAGCAGGGCTCCAAAGTGGTTACGGTTTCCACGTGGGTGAGTTCGTCTCGGTGTCTCTCGACTCCAGGATACAACTGCCGATCTGCTCTGGGGATGGCCCAGTTATAGGTCTGGCGTCCTTTGATGTCCGGACCCTCGCACTTGGAGGTCGGAGGGTCCCGGATGTGCGGGTCCAGACACCCAGCAGGGGGGTGGAGCCAGCGCCCAGGGAGGCCGGGGGCGATCGAAACCAGGCGCCAGGGGACGGTTGGAGGACCATCGAAACTCTTTCCTCCATTGATCCGTCAAGTGGCCTCGTCACCCCCTGGACGGGTCGTGGTGCCTCGATGTCGGGGCTTCGCTGGGTCTGCGGCTGGGGTCGGGCCGAGGCCACGAGGCCTGGTCGTGGAGGGCCCAAGATGGAGTCTGGGTCTGAGATGGTGGCCGGGGATAGTGTTTGGACCAACCGAGGGTGTTGAGGAGAGGTTGTCAAGTTCCAACGGGGGAGAGCTGGGGGCTGCCCGGAGGGGCGGCTCTCATGGAGGGTGGATGGTGCTGCTCTCGGCCGTGGAACAGGGGTCGAGGTAGTTCGGGACCTGACATGAGGGAGAAGTGGGACCACGCCAAGAGGCCGTGTCCAACACACGTCCCCACCAGCTGAAGGCAGGGAGAGTCACCCATCTTCTTGGGTATTCTCCTCGCCGAGGCGGAAGAAGCGGGACAGGCCGTCTGCATTGGCGTGGTCGTTGCCTGGGCGATGCTCCACAGTGAAGTCCATCCCTTGCAGGGAGATTGACCAACGCAACAGCTTCGGATTCTCCCCTCGCATCTGCATCAGCCACCGCAGAGGTCGGTGGTCAGTTTGTACCCGGAAGTGGGTACCGAAGAGATAGGGCCGGAGTTTCTTGAGGGCCCACACCACGGCGAAGGCCTCCCGCTCAATGGTGCTCAGCGCTGTTCTGGGGCCAGCAGGCGTCGGCTGATGAAGGCCACCGGCTGATCAATTCCCTCGGTGTTGACTTGTGAGAGAACCGCCCCAATGCCGTGATCGTAGGCATCTGTTTGCACTATGAATTCCCGGCTGTAATCGGGGGCTTGGAGCACGGGGGCGGTGCACATCGCTGTCTTGAGGGTCTCAAAGGCGGTCTGACACTCGGAGGTCCAGTGCACCTTCTGTGGTTGTCTCTTGGAAGTGAGTTCCGTGAGGGGGCCCACAATACTGCCATAGTTCTTTATGAAGCGCCGGTAATATCCAGTGAGCCCCAGGAAGGCTCGGACCTCCGTCTGGGTGACCGGGGGCTCCCAGGTCATGATGGCATCGATCTTGGGTTGGAGGGGGACCACCTGGCCACTTCCCACTTGGTGCCCCAGGTAGGTCACAGAGCTTTGGCCGATCTGGCACTTGCTGGCTTTTATTGTTAATCCGGCCCGGCGGAGGGTGGCCAGGACCTCCCGGAGGTGTTGGAGGTGTTCAGCCCAGTGGAGGCTGTACACCGCGATATCGTCCAGGTAGGCGGCGCTGAACTCCTCGAGCCCCGCTAGCACCTTATTCACTAGTCTCTGGAACGTGGCTGGGGCGTTTTTCATTCCGAAGGGCATTACCCGGAAGTGGTAGTGGCCATCGGGGGTGGAGAACGCGGATCGCTCCTGGGCGCCTGGAGTGAGTCCGATCTGCCAGTAGCCCGCGGTCAGGTCGAAGGTGCTCAGGTAACGGGCTGCCCCCAGGTGGTCAATCAGTTCATCCGCCCGGGGGATGGGGTGAGCATCTGTTCTGGTTACAGCGTTCAGACCCCGGTAGTCCACACAAAACCTGAGTTCGGGGGCAACGCCAGGGGCGGCGGCCTTGGGGACCAGGACAACAGGACTGGCCCATGGACTGTCAGAGGGTTCGACCACCCCCAGAGCCAGCATTTTGGACACTTCTGACTGGATGCAGGCTCGCACTCGATCGGGAACTCGGTAGGCCCGGTGCCGCACAGGCGGGCTATCCCCAGTGTCGATGTCGTGGAGGCACCACGGGGTAACCCCGGGGGTGAGAGAGAATAGATTGGCAAATTGTCTCAATAGTTCTTGGCAATCTTGGTGTTGTTCTGGGGTCAGGGTGGAAGAGAGGTTGACTCCTTCCACGGAGCCGTCTTGTTCGAGGGTATTCTGGAGGTCTGGTAGAGGCTCGGAGTCATCTTCAGCCCCACTGTCGGTAGCCATCAGGAGGCTAAGTTCGGAGCGGACAAAGTGAGGCTTGAGTTGGTTGGCGTGTAGGACCCGGAGGGGATTCCTAGGGGACTCCATGTCCACTAGGTAGGTGACAGGGCTCTTGCGCTCCACCACCTTAAAGGGCCCGGTCCATTTGTCCTGGAGGGCACATGGTTCAACCGGGGACATGACCCAGACCCGCTGTCCCGGCTCGAACTCAATGGACGAGGCGTTTTGATCATACCAACGTTTCATGTCTTCTTGACTGGCTTCGAGGTTGGCCTTGGCAAGTTCTCGGAACCGCCTAGTCTGGTTCCGGAGGGTCAGAAGGTACCGGTACACATCGGGGGGAGCATCTTGGGTCCGTACAATAGTTCGAAGGGGCTGAACGCCAGGGACTTCTTGGGGACCTCCCGGTAGGCGAAGAGGAGGCAGGGCAGCAACACGTCCCACTGGCGTCGTAAGGGCTCCTTTAGGCCCATGATCATCCCCTTGAGGGTGCGATTGAAGCGCTCTACCAGTCCGTTCCCTTGGGGGGTGGTACGGGGTCGTAAATTTGTACGTGACTCCGCATTGCTGCCATAGAGACTTTGTGTATCGGGAGATGAAGTTCGTGCCCGGATCACTGACGACTTCTCGGGGGAAGCCCACCCGGGAGAAGATCCCCATCAAGGCCCGGCCCACCACGGGAGCCGTCACGGTCCGGAGAGGGATGGCTTCGGGATAACGGGTGGCAAGGTCTACCAGGACAAGGATGAACCGGTGGCCTTGTGATGTCCGGAGCTCCAGGGGCCCCACGATGTCGATTCCCACCCGCTTGAAGGGAGTGTTGATGACTGTGAAAGGTTGCAGGGGGACTTTTAGTTTTCCGCCGCTCTTCCCGCTGGCTTGGCAAGTGGGGCAAGTTCGGCAGTGGTTGGTCACATCGTTCCTCATCCCGGGCCAGTAGAAGTGGATCACCAGGCGGCTGTAAGTTTTGTCCTGCCCCAGTTGCCCGGCGAGGGGCACATCATGTGCCAGGTTCAAGAGGAAGTCTCTGAATCGGAGGGGAACTACCAGCACCCGGCTGGCCCCTAGCTCGGCAATCTTCTGCTCGCTGTAGAGGAGCTCATTGTCCCAATAGACCCAGTGTGCCCCCGAGGCAGCCCCGCTGCTCTGGGCTGCGGCTTGCTGTCGGATCCTGTCGAGGGAGGGACATGTTTTTTGTTCTCGACGGAACTGTTCTCGAGTGGGGCCACCTTCTTAGTGCCACTGGGCCAGTTCCGGGAGGTCGCTGAGCGGGGCATCTTCTTCACAGTTGGGCCCCGGTGATCCGGGTTCAGGGGCGATGTCTTCGGTGACGACGGGCGGTGGAGGCTCGGGCCACTCCGGTTCTTCTGTGGCGGTGATGGCTCGGGCGGCCATGGATGGGGTTGTCGCACAGACCCATTCAGGAAGGTCAAGCAACCCCAGGTGCTCCCTCCGCTCGACGCCAGCCCAGAGGAAACTCTCGAGGTCGTTCCCGAGGAGGCAGTCTACCGGGGCATCGTCTCCGACCGTCACTTTCAGCATGCCTGATACTCCTCCCCATTCTCGGAATTGTCCGCGGACCGTACTGGGCACAGTACATCGGGCAAAATTTGATCTGGGGTCACCAGGTGGCAACGGATGGCCGTTACACTGGCCCCTGTGTCGTGGAGGGCTTCGGCCCGGTGTCCATTAATGGTGACCCACTGGCTGTACTTTTGGGTGTTGGCCGGGATTGGGGCCCGGGGGACCATGTCTCTTTCTCCCAGACATACCAGGGACATGGCTGCGGGCTCCCAATCGGGCTGGTCTTGTTCATAGTCTTCTGCTTCTTCTTCGCCCTGTTCTTCCCCCAGGGAGGCGGCGGCGATCTGGCGGTTTTGCGAACCCGTGGGGTTGGATGGCTGGTTTCTGGGACAGTTGGGGTCATTGGCGTAATGACCGGGTCGCTGGCATTTGTGGCAGATGATGTTGGAGCGGGGCCCCGGCCGTGCAGGGGGGGGCTCCTCTTCCGGCCAGGGGAGGGGAAGTGTTGGTGGGGGCCACCGTGGTGAAGTCCCTGCCCCGGCCCTGGCCTCCTCCTCTGCCGCCTCGCTGATGGTGGGATCGCTGGTGAGCTCGGCCTCGGCCTTGGTCGCCCATCCCGTTCCGGGGGACCCGGGTGCTTTCCCACCGATCAGCTTCGATGGCGAGTTTACGTGGCTCGGTCAGTTTGCTGTCGAGGAGATGCTGCCTGAGTTCAACGAAACAGTTGTTGGAGAGGTGTTCCCACACAATGAGGTTGAACAACTGTTCGTAGGTGGTGACTTGGCTGCCCTTGATCCACCTCTCTAAGGCTCTACTATAGAAGTTCACATACTCCACCCAGGTGGTACCGGGGATCCTCTTACAGTCTCGGAATCACTGCCGGTACATCTCGGGGTGAGCCCTTGCGAGTGAGGAGGGCGGCTTTCATGTGTTCGTAGGAGGTCATCTCGGCGTCGGGGAGCTGTAGCAGGGCGTCTCTCCCCTCATTGACGAACCTCCCCCCTCATTGAAGAACCTCCCCCACAACCTGGCACCCCAGTCTTTTTGTGGGACTCGGTGTGAGGTCATGGCTACCTCGTAGGCTTTAAACCACTGCTGGATGTCGTCGTTTTTATAGTACTCTCGGATGACATCTTTGGGGATGTGGACCTTGGTGTCTGTAGCGGAAGGGGGGCCCCGGTTCCCAGAGACGCCGGTGTCCCCGTTTTGTTTCCTAATCTCCAGTTCTTTTAAACCGCGTTCGTGCTCGTACGCAAGTTTCTTCTCCTCCAACTCTCTCTGCCTTCTTTTCTCTTCCAGGTCTCCCTGTAGCCGTAGTTGCTCAAGGGCTATCTTCTTTTCCGCCAGTTGCAGTTCCCCATCTAAGCGGAGTCTAGCCAGGTCCAATTCGTGGAGCCGGCTTCTTTCTCGTTCTCTGGCATCCTCGAGGGAGAGGCCCGTGTTTCTCTCCTCCGCTGGGGTTGCGGTGTTCTCGGGGTGCAGATCGGTGACTGTGATGCCTTCGTTTTGGGGTGGCGACGCTCCTGTCTCCACCCAGGTCTGCAGAGCCTGTTTGAGATTGTCCTTGGTGCTTAGTCCTGTGGTAGTGATACCCAAGTCTTTGCAGAATTGCTTCAATTCTTTGTGGCTATAATCTTCTAGTCGTTCCATCTGGAACTCTGCGGTTGGTCCGGTTTCTTTAGTCGTCATGGTTGTCGTGTTTCTTGTTTGTAGTGGGGCGAGTTACTCTCTGTACGATCTGCGTCGGCTCGGATCGCACCGCCTGCCACCAATGTTGGAAAGGTAATCTTATGGCTGGCCGAGCGTGGTCGAGAGGCCTCCTGGTGAGGTTCCTCTCCTAGGATCGTACAGACGAGCAGTCACCCCCCTACAGATGGAGACCACACAAAGGTAGGTTCTTAACGTTTTTATCAAGACTTTAAGGCAGGTTAACGTAACGATACAGGAATACGGGGATCCTTTCTAGTTTAGTCTCTGAGGGACGGGGGTAGCGGGACAGTCTTGGTACCGGCCTGATACAGGGATACCCTGCGCTCAGCTCTCAATCCTCGAGCCGGGGGGGTTCTTCGGTATGGGCCGCGGCAGCGCCAGCAGGGCTCCAGAGATGGTTTCACGACGATGGGCCGCAGCAGCACCGGCAGGGCTCCAGAGATGGTTTCACGAAGATGGGCCGCGGCAGCGCCAGCAGGGCTCCAGAGATGGTTTCACGAAGATGGGCCGCGGCAGCGCTAGCAGGGCTCCAGAGATGGTTTCACGAAGATGGGCCGCGGCAGCGCCAGCAGGGCTCCAGAGATGGTTGCACGAAGATGGGCCACGGCAGCCCCAGCAGTGCTCCAAAGTGGTTACGGGTTCCACGCGAGTGAGTTCGTCTCGGTGTCTCTCGACTCCAGGATACAACTGCCGACCTGCTCTGGGGCTGCCCCAGTTATAGGTCTGGCGTCCTTTGATGTCCGGACCCTCGCACTTGGAGGTCGGAGGGTCCGGGATGTGCGGGTCCAGACACCCAGCAGGGGGGTGGAGCCAGCGCCCAGGGAGGGCGGGGGCGATCAAAACCAGGCGTCAGGGGACGGTTGGAGGACCATCGGAACTCTTTCCTCCATTGATCCGTCAAGTGGCCTCGTCACCCCCTGGTCGGGTCGTGGTGCCTCGATGTCGGGGCTTCGCTGGGTCTGCGGCTGGGGTCGGGCCGAGGCCACGAGGCATGGTCATGGAGGGCCCAAGATGGAGTCTGGGTCTGAGATGGTGGCCTGGGATAGTGTTTGGACCAACCGAGGGTGTTGAGGAGAGGTTGCCGAGTTCCAACGGGGGAGAGCTGAGGGCTGCCCGGAGGGGCGGCTCTCATGGAGGGTGGATGGTGCTGCTCTCGGCTGTGGAACAGGGGTCGAGGTAGTTCGGGACCTGCCATGAGGGAGAAGTGGGACCACGCCAAGAGGCTGTGTCCAACACCTGTCACCCTTGTTTTTTGTGTTGGCTGTGGAGCCAATGGCTGGTAAGTTCAGGATGGTGATGCGTGAATGCGTACGACGCATTGTTTTACCTAAGTGAGCCTAATACGTCAGTGGTGGCTTTGCTGGGGCTGCTCCATGAGTTTGCGAAGAGTTGGGCCTCTGAATTAACAAACAAAAGTCCCTATTGTTTCTGTTGGCTGCACTGACTCCGGTGCCCAGGGATTGATTGCCGGATCTAGGGTTGAGATGATAGACAAAGAAGTTTTGTTACCTTGGTATGATGGTGGCTCATAAGTGCAAGAAACAGCCGCAGTGTAACATTGAGAGGGTTTGTGATTCCCTGCAGGCATCTGCGTGGTTTTGGAACACTTTGCTATTATCATTGATGGGTAGAGTGCGGTTTCCAGAATGGTGCTTTTGCCTCGATGTTCAAACGTGGTCCAAAATTCCCTGTGCCCCCTGCAAGCAGGGGTGCTCCCTCAGTTGAATCCCTTCTCCCATTGCTTATCTGGACGGGAAAACAAACTAGAGTAGTGCAACAGACTTTGATGAGGGGGCTTGAGGGTGGGTGACCAGGGGGTCCTGAGAGACTTCTGAGAAAGTTTACTTGTAGGGTTGAACCAGGACACCGCCCTGACTTGTGAGCTCACACTACAGCTGTCCCTGGTGGGTCTTATGGTGCTCCCCAAGAAGCGTAAAATGACTATCCAGTTTATGCAGCTGGCACTTGTTCTGGCAAGAAGGCGAGTCCCCATTGCTTGGATGGGGGTTATGGCTCAGTTGGAGGAGCTTTTGATTAAAGATGGCAGAAGAGAAGCAAAGGCATCAAGTAAGAACCAATGACAAACTTCAGTTGATTTATAAGCTTAGGGATGCTATGTCAAAAGTTTTTGGATTAGGAAAGTAGGGGAGGGAGACAACTCCTCAGGTAGTGAGGGATGAACATGATTATAGTGGTGGGTAAGGTTGGGTCGGGAAGTTTAGGACTGGATACTTATACCCTGTGATGTTAATCATGATATTAAAAGTTGTTTTTATCTGCTCTACAGCATCTTATTGTTGTAATCATGGCAGTTGATGTGGAAGCTGTGTGGCCTTACTGTGTGTGTGTACTCTGACTTGCTAATCCTTTTTTTTTTCATGGTCATGCGTTTATAAACTGACAAATAGTTTTTTTGTTTTTATAAAAAGCTCATGTTTATGGAAAGCCTTAAGAGTGTCATTCCTCCTGGAGTTCCACCAGCACGGAACCGTAATATTGTACTTGCTAGATTTATGGTTTACCATTTGGGCCCTTACTTTCTTGCTCGCTACTATGTCTTTCCTTGAAGATAAACTTTCCTTGTTGCCATATTCTCTTTATGCCACATTAGTGAGCTACAGGTCCCCACACTCCAGGCATTCTTCATACAAGTCTATAAGTGCAGGGTAGTACTCGGGACAAACTCTAAGTTCCTCTCTCTAAAGTCATTCCCCATTGCACCTAAAACAGACCATAACTAGCCAAATCATTTTCCCACAACCAGCCTCGGTAGCAGACAGAGTGGTGCATACCTTAGATGTAAAGTGTGTTCTTTTTTACTACATTGACAGAACCAAACCTTTCTACAAGCCTGACCAACTATTCTTGGCATTTTTAAAGCTCCAAAGGGCACAACCCATATCCAATACTGGAATCGCAAGATGGATAATTAAGTGTATCCAGCCGTCATAAGTGTATCCAGACTTCATAAGTGTATCCAGACTTCATAAGTGTATCCAGACTTGCTATCACAGAGCCAAAAGATTCCCTCCCGCTTACAACTAGGGCTCACTGTTCCCTCAAGAAGGCAGCATGCATGGCCTTTTTAGGGAACCTTCCCCTATCCGACATATGTAAGGCAGCTACATGGTCAACCTCACACCTTTACTAAGCACTATTGTGTGAATGTCCTAGCCAGACAAGCCATGGTTGGCCAAATGGTCTTCAGGTCCTTATTTCAGACACCTGCATCATCCACACACTAACCACCAGTTATAGGAAGGTAGTCCTTCACCATTTATGCAGAGCATGTGTATCTACACCAACACTTGCTATGAAAAGAATATGTTTCTTTCCCTGTAAGCATCTGTTTGTAGCGTGTGGTGCTGTAGATTCACGTTCTCCCACCCTCCTTCCCAGTTGCATATGGCTCTGATCACAGATCTTTTCACTCTTTTCCTCTCATTAACTTCTCCCTGTAAATGTACATCATTTAGTGCTCACTCACTACACAACACTCTCGCCTGCTGTGCAGAAAACAATCGAACAAGGAGACGATGACCATGCACAATGCCAGCTAAGGGTGGATTCACTATAGCTTGTTACTCAAAAAAGTTGTTCGAAGAAAAACAACTTGCAAACATCTGAGCCCAACACTAGATGGCAGAAGTATGCAGATCACGACACTTTTAAGCACCGCACACGACACACAGATTTTTACAGGTTAAGAAACATTTACTTTTGTAGCATGTGCTGCTATAGATCACAGGCTCTCTATACTCCTGCCATCTAGTGTTGGGTCATGGATGTTTGCAAGTATATTTCTTCTACAAATTCTTTGGTCTTAAGATATCTTGGGATTTCTCCCTCAAGCCTACTATGTGATAGGCCAAAGACTCCCCTCAAATTGTGTTTTTTTCCAGCTATCAGGTTCAGATGTGCATCTCATTGAGAACTCTCGGCGGTCCTTTTGGTTCTAGATTTTGATTGTTCAAACAAATTTCAAAGACTCAATGCTTACCTTCCCATTTCAGCTTCCAGCTATACGGAACAGTTAATGAACTCAAGTTGTATGCAAGGGATTTTTAGAGGAAATTGTATCTAGAAGATGCCATTCCAATCTGTCCAAAGTATAACACAAACTGTCAGTGGTTGAATCAACATTGGGTTTGCCTTGTTTGCCTCCCTCAAGATCACAAAGGGGCAGAATTTTCAGTCTGTAAGACATTCAAATATAAAAAGACAGACTGTGTCAGAGTGAGCACTGGTGATCTCATTATAGGATACACTGTGTCAAGACCCCATTGAAATGCCTGCCACTCTCCGCTCCGAGAAGACCGAAGAAGCTAATGATGAGGGCAAGAGGTAATCCAGCATACCCGTGTTCAGGAAGAGCTGAGCCCTGACATCCTCTCTTTTGATGGCTGTTGTGTCATGGAGGATCTAATTCAGCCACAGGAAAGACCTGGTTCCAGGAGATGCTGACCCCTTTTGTAGTCAGGAAATTCAGTCCATGAGTCTCATCCTTGTCACTCCAAAGTGGGCAAGGCAGCTGTAAGATTCAGTGATTCTAGAAGTGTCTGTCCATCCACATGAAAAACTGTCCTGTAGAGCAGATCTACTGACTCCGCATTCGGGTCGGAGCCTCATGGTATTCAACATGGCAATTTGGCATCTGAGAGGGTAGAGTTTCGGTAGCTTAAACTACCAGAAGAGTGTATGCAAATCCTGTGTGAAGAACATAAGCCAATGACATGTGCGTGTTGCACAGTAAGATTGAAGAGATTTGCTCAATATTGCAAATACAGATAGACAGAATCTCTTAAAGCATTAGTGTAGAATGTCTTATGTTACCTCCAGCAACTGCACTAGATGGGATTAGTATACACTTCTGTTTGCTCACTTTAGAAGCAGTAGCTGTTTGCATTCAGAACATACAACATTCATCTTTATTCAAAATTCCTGTTATTAAAGCTTTCATGAATGGGCTTTAGAGAATAATTCCTCCAAGAACACCACTAGCTTCTTCATACCCAAGTGCCATTCTTATTAGTGACCTCTGTGTGAGCTACTATTGTCTTGTGAAATAAAAATGTTACAATGGAAATTGGCCTTCCTAATAGCACACGTCTCATGGAGAAGAATTAGTGAGCTGCAAAATTTAACAGTGGAGGAATCCTTTATTCAGGTTCACAGGGATAGTTTTCTTGATCACAGATCCTAGATTCTTCCAAAGGTTATTTTCCCTTCTTCACACAAATTGGAATTATTGATTTGGCTAGTCTCTTTATACCACCCAGAGATGTTAGCAGCAAAGGGCACTCCAGTCATTAGATGTCAAAAGAGCTCTAATGTTTTGCATTGACAGAATAAAATCTATCCGCAAGACACAAAAATATTTAGCTGCTTTCACCAAGCTTCTCTTCGGAAATCCTATTTCAATCTTGTGCGGCTTGATGGATAGTCAAGAGCATACTAGGCCTGAATGGTGAACTCCACTCCGTTTGTGGAGTTTGAAGAGTTCTTCGCGCTCCGCGGAGCATGCAGGCTTCCAAAAAACTCAGCATTGCAAAGCAGAGCGATATTTTTTCCTCACTGGCTAACTCTAAGTGGGCAAGCGCGAGTGAGGAAAATTCATTGCTAGACCACCTCCCAGCAAGATTTATCAAAGCAAGCGGTCTCAGATTGTCTCGACCACTCGTGTTGAGAAACCATCCGTTCATGTTGAGAATGCTGTTGCTCGAGTAGAAAATCGACTTGAGCGGCAGAAAGAAGCTGCGTCCACTTGTGCTGCACATGGTGCCGTTCGCGCTGGACAAACACGGGCACTAAACATCAGTGCGCCGGCCGAGACCTAACTCACTCCGCCGCGTGCGGAACTCTGCGTAGCGCAGTGGAGTTTTTTGGTCACTACGCGGAACTCCACCTAAACCATACAAACATGATACAACAAAAGACACAGTTCAGTTTGTACCCAGAGCATGTTCCACAGAAAGATGGGAACTACAGTGGCATTTTTAGGACACATAAAAGTAGCAGACTTCTGTAAGGCTGTTAAATGGTCAACACCGCACACCCTCACATTATTGTGTGACAATTTAAGATGGCAAAAAGATTTAGTTGGGCAAACTGTGTCAAGGACCTTACTCCAACAAAATGCCTCATGAATGGGTTAGACACTTTTTAGGGATTGCACTGCTTCTTAGTCTCTCCGGAGCATGTAATCTACAGGAGCAGAAGCCATAATCGGAATTTGTTACTTACCCAGTAACTGTCTGTAGCTTGCAGTGCTGTGGGGACAAGTGTCCCCCGCCCACTGCTCTTCTGCAGCAACCAAATGTTTCCGGATGTTTTTTTACTCTAACATATTCATTAGCAGTGAATAGTACACATTCACCGTCACTATACTCCATTTGTATCACTCCCATATTGGGGGAAAAACAATCTTAGGTGGAGTGTTTGTCCTGGTACATTGTGCTCATCAAAGGGAAGTTAAAAGAGATCTCGAGACCAAACAACGTGCAGATGTCTGTGCCTAACATTAGATGGCAGGAGTATGCAGAGCATGTGAATCTACAGCATTACAGACAGACAGTTACAAGGTAAGTAACCAACTCCATAATAATGCTGCAGTGTAAAACGTCAAAATTAGTTAAAATGCAACATTTATTTTTCCTGTCTCGACCTGCATTTCCCTCGTGATGAAAATCCTTCATAGAGACCTAATAGTACAGAGAACGTGATAGCAGGTGGGAAACTGAAAAACTCCATTGCATCGCAAAATTGCAAAAATCACAAAACAGTTCAACAACACTCATAAACATCCAAATGGACTAGGAGAAGGAAAGACTAATAAAGAAGTGTAAATGGCCACATACTGTACAGCTGAAATTATCAGGCAGGTAAAAGGCAGCTGGTACATAAAACAGATAAAGTTATCCCGCTTTAGTATTGATTCCAGAATATTGTGCTATCAGAACATAATGGATTTACAAAAGGGGGTGGTGATGAACAGAGTGTCTGAATTGAGCAGACCACTCTTACCCAGTCCAAAGATCAGGGCTTGATCCATCACCGTTATTTATCTCACTGCCCCATCCCAGCTCAGAACCTGGCTATATGCAAATCAGTCTGTCCCTGGCCCAGTGCATCATGGGAACAGGGCAGACTAAACTACCAAGCCAATTCTTTACCAGAAAGGAGACAAGCTACCGGGGACCGGTTTCTGGCATTTCAGCCTCTTCGGCCCGGCTTGCTTGAATCCTGATGGAGCAGTGAGAAAGGGACTCATGTCTGAGTATACCCTGCCACACCTATAGTGGCCAAAATCGATTTACAAAAGGGGGTGGTGATGAACAGAGTGTCTGAATTGAGCAGACCACTCTTACCCAGTCCAAAGATCAGGGCTTGATCCATCACCGTTATTTATCTCACTGCCCCATCCCAGCTCAGAACCTGGCTATATGCAAATCAGTCTGTCCCTGGCCCAGTGCATCATGGGAACAGGGCAGACTAAACTACCAAGCCAATTCTTTACCAGAAAGGAGACAAGCTACCGGGGACCGGTTTCTGGCATTTCAGCCTCTTCGGCCCGGCTTGCTTGAATCCTGATGGGGTTTTTGTGGGTTTTAGGAACCCCGTAGATGATTGGTATCCTGGTGAACGAAGGGGTGAGAAACTCGGCTTCCTGTTCACAGATATCACCATTCATGACTCCTCTTTCGGTTATTTGCAAGATGCGACGCTTGAGGGCTGGTTCCGGGTTTCTGGTGATTTTTACGTAGTATTCACGGGCAGACAGAAGGATGTTCATCTTCTCTATGTAAGTTGGTGTGTCAAAGATAACGATACCCCCTCCCTTATCGCAGGGTTTTATCAAGGAACCTATTGAACCAACCCGGACATTTGATCAACGGTCCCCTTGTCACCTAAAACCATCTTTGCCTAGTGTTGTAGGATGTATGATGTGTGAATGTCTTCGTATGAATGTTAAGGGTATGTCAGTATGAAGTTAGAACCACCATTTAATTGTTGTCATGATGTTTATTTATTCTGATGCTAAATAACTTATATTTATATACTAATATAATGAATTCATAGAAATAAAAAATAAATTTTGATAAAATCAAACTGGTTATATGATTTGCTTGGGTTCAGGACAAGTTTTATAATACAAAGGACCTCTCCTAGGCCATCGTTTAAAACTACTGTGGGCAGGTCCCCTCCCTGTGTTTGATCGAAGACGGCTGTAATGCCAGAAACCGGTCCCCGGGAGCTTGTTTCCTTCCCAGTGTAAGAATTGGCTTTTGTAGTTTGGTTTGCCCTGTTCCCATCATGCACTGGGACAGGAACAGACTAATTTGCATACAGCCAGGTTCTGAAACTGGGATGGTGCAGTGAGCTAAAAAACGGTGTTGGATCTAGCCCTGATCTCTTGACTGGGTGAGAGCTTTCTGCTTAATTCAGAGACTCTGTCCCTCACCACCCCTTGTTGTAAATATTTTTGTCCACCCTAAACGTGGAAGGGTATTCTCAGATGTGAGACCCTTGCTCATTGCACCATCAGGATTCAAGCAAACCGGGCCGAAGACGGCTGTAATGCCAGAAACCGGTCCCCGGGAGCTTGTTTCCTTCCCAGTGTAAGAATTGGCTTTTGTAGTTTGGTTTGCCCTGTTCCCATCATGCACTGGGACAGGAACAGACTAATTTGCATACAGCCAGGTTCTGAAACTGGGATGGTGCAGTGAGCTAAAAAACGGTGTTGGATCTAGCCCTGATCTCTTGACTGGGTGAGAGCTTTCTGCTTAATTCAGAGACTCTGTCCCTCACCACCCCTTGTTGTAAATATCAGAACATAATGGGCAAAATATTAAGAGGGTAAGGGTGTATAGATATACCACCACAAATATGTACCTTGACGGTGTACATACTATACAGATACATATATGTAGGGTTCAGTACAGTAAATGTATATTTAGCTACGTGCGCCTACCTTGTTTTCGGTCTTCAATATTTGGGCAGTATGTTCCTTAATATCTTGGCCTCGATATTTTGATAGCATAATGTTTTTCTAGTCCATGTTTAAACATACAAAACAACAAGTTCAACAGATAATTTCAGGCCTTGTAGACGTCTAGTGAAAACAAGAACTTAAATATACAAACACTTACGTTATACTTTGTAGTCAAAATCATGAGCAAATCATAAGTTTTTATGGAAAATTCCTACTCCAGATTTTAAGAGATGTTCGCCTGAGGAGCCTCTGCATGGACTGAGGAGCCGCTGTAGTGACTGAGGAGCCTCTGCATGGTCTGAGGAGCCGCTTGCACTTTCCATAACCTTGGCAAACACTTGGACCAAAATCCCCCCTCTTTCCACAAGAGAAGATGTCCAATGAAATCTGCACCTATTGTGAAAGGCGGTGAATGGAGTGTACTGCACCTATTGTGAAAGGCGGTGAATGGAGTGTACGAGACGCACAGCACCTTCCTTTGAATGGTCCTATGGTCATCAAACTGACATACCCTCAAGGCCTCTACCTAGGATGTAGGTGCTAGGGAATTATGGGATTGGTAGGCTCGCAGTTTTCATTGCCTTTTGTGTGAAGATATAGATCAGCGATTCAGAAAAGGGGGTGGTGATGAACCACCATAAGCGTGGAAGGGTATACTCAGATGTGAGTCCCTAGCTCATTGCACCATCAGGATTCAAGCAAGCCGGGCCAAAGACGGCTGAAATGCCAGAAACCGGTCCCCGGTAGCTTGTTTCCTTCCCAGTATAAGAATTGGCTTGGTAGTTTGGTCTGCCCTGTTCCCATGATGCACTGGGCCAGGGTCAGACTAATTTGCATATAGCCAAGTTCTGAGCTGGGATGGTGCAGTGAGCTAAAAAACGGTGATGGATCAAGCCCTGATCTTTGGACTGGGTAAGAGTGGTCTGCTTAATTCAGACACTCTGTTCATCACCACCCCCTTTTCTGAATCGATATAGATCAGCAGCATTCTTCAAACGACAAGGCAAAAGTGGGGAAGTAGAAATTGACTGATGAATGTCTATGAATGTTATTATGTAAGATGAGACCATTTGCCTGCTTCAATGTAAACCGATCTGATTGGGTCAAGAGTGTTTTATCAGTATGAGTATAGCGATAGAAACATACAAAGGATGGCAAAGAGGCCTAGAGAGGGAAAGAGAGAGAATAGGAAAAAATATGGGGAGCTGAAAAACAAGAATGGAATGGAGGCATAGGCTGCTCTGGTGATAGGCTTTGAAGTGGCTTGAATGGTAGGTGGGTGTTGTTGGTAAGGGTATATGGGAGAATTGGAGAGAATTTGTTGAAAGTATGTTGTCAAGAGCCATCCAAAATTGATCAAACAAATCAGTGGCTGGGCCACGAGGACAGGCAAAGAGAACCCGAGGTGGCCAAGAGGAGATTCGTGAGTGGTATTGATGTGTTCAGATCAAGAGGGTGTTTCTGTAAAAATGCCTGAGAGAGAGTGTGCTTTGAAGAGTGAATTGATTCATTTACACTTATAGACCATAAGGTTTTTCTAAAATCTCAAGGCGTGAGCAGGAATGATTAGTCATCAACTGAACTGAATCCTTGTTGAACGCTTCCAGATAAAATAAAATTGTAGCATCCCATTCCAGCACAGCTTGTCTTCACTGCAGTGTTCAATAGGAATCCTCAACTGTGTAGGTATTACAAAGCTAGCATGGGAGCAACAAATGTTGGCCTTCATCGTGAAGAACATGATGACATCCACAACTTATTTGTCTCTAGAGTGAGCACCAAACAAAAAATCGCAATCCCTTTTACTGCACACAAAGCATTTTATAATGGACCTCACACATTTTTGCCACCACTTCCACACACGAAATAATAATTTCTTTCAAGTTTTTTTTAATCAGTCCAAAGAGGGTCAAGAGCAAACTATATGGAGGAACAGGCAAAAAGTGTTTTTTGGCAATTTGGGCTTGGAGCTGAGATCACAAACCAGCCATCTGCTGTTCAGGGGAAAGCTTTCTAGATTATAGATACACAGTCGTAAACAGCTCTTTTGTGTCTCCCGCTGTCCTACCTCTCTTTAAACTGTTCTCACTTACAATGGCAGAAAATTTAAGATGATGGATTGAATACTCGCTAACCTCTTAGCCCTTGGCAGTCACTTGGGTCTCATACACTCTATTGTTTTTCGCCACTATGTCACATAAGACTGAGCCTTACTTCAATAGGAACAGTCAAGCCTGAATTGCCAGGTCAGGTCCTTCCTAACTATGCCATACCACAGGGCTCTTCTCTTCAAGGAAGATTTAACCAAAACCGTACAATGAAACAGGGCTTCAGTGATATGACAGGACACTTGAGTTTAGAAATAGGAAACGCTTAACACTACCATGGTTCACCAGCATACTTGGGTACAAAAGTGCACTGAAGCAACTACCAGGCTGTACATTGCACTTTATAAACAAGTCACACTAAAGTAACAGTTGGTGTAGTCTGTGATTGCATTTTCTATGTTGTCTGCATGAGCATGTGCGTTTATTTGCATATACCTGCATGTGTACTCTATGCCTCTATGTATCTTCCGAAATGTGTGTCTATAATGTTTGTGTTTGAAATATAAAGGCATGTTGATTGGCTTTGCCAATGCTTGTTTCACAAGAGTTCAAAACGCTGATGGGACAGCCATTGTTCCAACGACATTTCAATGTAGAGGAAGTGGGTGCCAGCGCACATTAAACACTCTTATAGAAAGTTATGTTTTTTTTAAACTACAGTTTTAGACCATGTAATCCTCCAAGTCAAGGAGCAAAGCTGTATTTTTTATTTCTTGATGCCATTTCCTTTATGTATTTTTCACTTTTGCCAATACCAATGTAAACTAGGTCTAACTATTCATATATGATTAGATTTTTCATTAGTCAAATCTTAGTTATGCCATTCAGATATTGTATCTCCCTTATACCCCTTATACACCACCATTGATTTGTCTTTGCTGACAAAAAGTCTAAAAAATGAACAATTTGAGTCAAACACTTGAAATATGTTTAATTCTTTTCCTTCAGATTACCTTGGCTGCATTGACAGGTGATCCAACAATACGTTGGGGCGACAAATCCTACAACTGTCTGACATTTTCTAATGGGATCTTTGGTTCAAACTGTGATGTAAGTGACTACACATTGACTTTTGTAATATAAAAATACACATTGACATTTGTATCCAAATCTGGCTCAATGGATCACACATTTGAATTAACTCTGCCATTAATGTAGCACTAGTAAATTTTGATCACTTGCCAGTGTATGGCATCCAAGTTTCTAACAAATTACTGGATATCTACATTTGTCCTTTAGATATATATATATATTTGTATATTTCTACAGTGGTCTTCAATTTTGATCTGAAATGCTGTTTCTGTGGTTACCTCTTGAATTGTTTTTTTGACCCGTCTCGTACAGTATTGCTATCATTTAGGATTATCTACATTGGTAGGGAGTTGCGAAACCTTTCTCATGGTTTTTGGGACCAATTTATAGATCATGTCACATCTAATCTTAAGCCATCATTAAAAAAAGTCCAGTATGGCCTTCATATGTAATATTACAGACATTATCCTGTTTTACGGCAGTCCAAAATATTGTGTTTGATCCTGATCCACGGAGTGCTGAGATTTTTGCCATTTTGTATAACATTTATTCTTTCTTACATCTTTGTACGTGTTCATATAGTATACACTACACACTTGAAATTCTCCAAGTGATTTTTACTCGCTCACTTTGTCCATTCAGCTTGTAGTTTAGACACACATTTCACTACTCAGCACAAAAGAGATTCTGCTAAGGTAATGAATGGCATGTTTCATTAAGCTAATGCAAATATGTTGCAGTTACTAAAAATATATTTAAGATTTGAATAAAACCAATGTTTTCAGAAAGGAGCTATCGGAAAACGCTTTCCTATACTCATTTAATATAATTCCATTAAGAAGAAAAACTCATCCAATAATTTTTTTTACTGGCAAAATCTTTTCTCTTGTGAGGCAAGATAAGAGACCGTATTATTTAAAGGATGGAAGGTCACTCACAGGTCCAGCACACACCCACCACCTGAAATATGTTTTCGGAGTGGAGGCCTGGGCCATGTCTACAAAATAAACACTGCCCAGAAAGCACTGACTTCTTGAGTTAGTGCATGCACTTCATAGAGCACAGAACAGAAACAATGAGGGCCCGATTTACAAAGAGCCTTTGCAGTCCATGCAAAGGCTCCTCAGTCCATGCAGAGGCTCCTCAGACCATGCAGCGGCTCCTCAGACCATGCAGCGGCTCCTCAGACCATGCAGAGGCTCCTCAGACCATGCAGAGGCTCCTCAGACCATGCAGAGGCTCCTCAGACCATGCAGAGGCTCCTCAGACCATGCAGAGGCTCCTCAGACCATGCAGAGGCTCCTCAGACCATGCAGAGGCTCCTCAGACCATGCAGAGGCTCCTCAGACCATGCAGCGGCTCCTCAGACCATGCAGCGGCTCCTCAGTCCATGCAGCGGCTCGTCAGTCCATGCAGCGGCTCGTCAGTCCATGCAGCGGCTCGTCAGTCCATGCAGCGGCTCGTCAGTCCATGCAGCGGCTCGTCAGTCCATGCAGCGGCTCGTCAGTCCATGCAGCGGCTCGTCAGTCCATGCAGCGGCTCGTCAGTCCATGCAGCGGCTCGTCAGTCCATGCAGCGGCTCGTCAGTCCATGCAGCGGCTCGTCAGTCCATGCAGCGGCTCGTCAGTCCATGCAGCGGCTCGTCAGTCCATGCAGCGGTAATCAGTCCATGCAGCGGTAATCAGTCCATGCAGAGGCTCCTCCGTCCATGCAGAGGCTCCTCCGTCCATGCAGAGGCTCGTCAGTCCATGCAGCGGCTCGTCAGTCCATGCTCCTCCGTCCATGCAGAGGCTCCTCCGTCCATGCAGAGGCTCCTCCGTCCATGCAGAGGCTCGTCAGTCCATGCAGCGGCTCGTCAGTCCATGCAGCGGCTCGTCAGTCCATGCAGCGGCTCGTCAGTCCATGCAGCGGCTCGTCAGTCCATGCAGCGGCTCGTCAGTCCATGCAGCGGCTCGTCAGTCCATGCAGCGGCTCGTCAGTCCATGCAGCGGCTCGTCAGTCCATGCAGCGGTAATCAGTCCATGCAGCGGTAATCAGTCCATGCAGAGGCTCCTCCGTCCATGCAGAGGCTCCTCCGTCCATGCAGAGGCTCCTCCGTCCATGCAGAGGCTCGTCAGTCCATGCAGCGGCTCGTCAGTCCATGCTCCTCCGTCCATGCAGAGGCTCCTCCGTCCATGCAGAGGCTCCTCCGTCCATGCAGAGGCTCGTCAGTCCATGCAGCGGCTCGTCAGTCCATGCAGCGGCTCGTCAGTCCATGCAGCGGCTCGTCAGTCCATGCAGCGGCTCGTCAGTCCATGCAGAGGCTCCTCAGTCCATGCAGAGGCTCCTCAGTCCATGCAGCGGCTCCTCAGTCCATGCAGCGGCTCCTCAGTCCATGCAGCGGCTCCTCAGTCCATGCAGCGGCTCCTCAGTCCATGCAGCGGCTCCTCAGTCCATGCAGTGGCTCCTCAGTCCATGCAGAGGCTCCTCCGTCCATGCAGAGGCTCCTCCGTCCATGCAGAGGCTTGTCAGTCCATGCAGCGGCTCGTCAGTCCATGCAGCGGCTCGTCAGTCCATGCAGCGGCTCGTCAGTCCATGCAGCGGCTCGTCAGTCCATGCAGCGGCTCGTCAGTCCATGCAGCGGCTCGTCAGTCCATGCAGCGGCTCGTCAGTCCATGCAGCGGCTCGTCAGTCCATGCAGCGGCTCGTCAGTCCATGCAGCGGCTCGTCAGTCCATGCAGAGGCTCCTCAGTCCATGCAGAGGCTCCTCCGTCCATGCAGAGGCTCCTCCGTCCATGCAGAGGCTCCTCCGTCCATGCAGAGGCTCCTCCGTCCATGCAGAGGCTCCTCCGTCCATGCAGAGGCTCCTCCGTCCATGCAGAGGCTCCTCCGTCCATGCAGAGGCTCCTCCGTCCATGCAGAGGCTCCTCCGTCCATGCAGAGGCTCCTCCGTCCATGCAGAGGCTCCTCCGTCCATGCAGAGGCTCCTCCGTCCATGCAGAGGCTCCTCCGTCCTGCAGAGGCTCCTCCGTCCATGCAGAGGCTCCTCCATCCATGCAGAGGCTCCTCAGTCACTACAGCGGCTCCTCAGTCCATGCAGAGGCTCCTCAGTCCATGCAGAGGCTCCTCAGTCCATGCAGAGGCTCCTCAGTCCATGCAGCGGCTCCTCAGACCATGCAGCGGCTCCTCAGACCATGCAGCGGCTCCTCAGACCATGCAGCGGCTCCTCAGACCATGCAGCGGCTCCTCAGTCCATGCAGAGGCTCCTCAGTCCATGCAGAGGCTCCTTAGTCACTACAGCGGCTCCTCAGTCCATGTAGAGGCTCCTCAGTCGTGGCGCTCTCTCCGCGCTCATTGCGTAACCTTCGTTTTGCCGTTCTCATTGTCGGGATTCCGCCACAGGTGCAGAGTCTCTTTCTGAACCGGGCCCAGAGTCACCAATGGTCTGGCCCTCCATGTTTCAATGCAGGTGGCCACTAGCCTGTAAAAGGGGGCCAGTGAATTCCAGAAGTGTGAGCCAAGTCACAAACGTTCACCCGCTCTCATACAGGGTCTGTTCCCTCCCAGGTAACACCATTCCATGGATGGCATCGCAAACCAGCATTAAAAGGTCTCGTGGGTTGTAAATGTCTAGATGGCAATATAGAACCATATTACTCATTGAGCCTTTAAATATTGCAAGTTTTTTTGACTGCAATTACGTTTTTTTTTGTCTCGAGCGGCACCCTCAGGGCATTACTTTCCATCGTGCAAAATTACTGTTTTTCAGCCCTTTCTTAGAATATATTGAAAAATATTCATTTTCTGCGAATATTCTAGAACGGGAGGTTCAATGAATATTTCACAAAATGTACACATTCGCTAAATACTCAGGACTAGCATTAGAATAGTAAATGTCCTTCCCAAAACCCGAGGGCGCATTGGTACGGTTGATTGAAAACCGTAAATGAACGTTTAGGCTGTTTGTCTTTCTGTAGTAAAAAAGCAATAAAATGTATTCTCATGCAGGTCCGAATTTGCGTTTTATGCCAACATGCTTAGAGTTGTTAAAAAAAAATGCTTGTCATCTGTGAAAATGTAAGATTTTTGAAGATGCAGTTTATAAGTTCAGCTTTCAGTGAGACCTGATTTCAATATGAATGTTCAGTTTTTTTAACTTTAAGCAGTGGCAGTGGAGGATGTCTGTAAAGTGTAATTGGTCTATAAATTACTTAATGCTTAAAGAAACAAATGGGCATAATCAAGCTTGAACTAGCCCCTCCATTATATGAAAAAAATATCCATATTTCACAGCAAATATTGTCATGTCCCCGAAGTAGCATCCTAGGTTGTGAATATATGGGGTTTGCAGCCATTGTTTTTGTGCATCAAAAGTTGCAAAACTTGTAATACGTAGAGTAAAAACTAGAAGCAATCTATGGAAATCTTCAGCAAAATGTAAACCAACAAAATATACTAAATTGTTTACAAGAAAGAATGCTAGGTTCTAGGTTTGAATCAAAATATCATTTGTGTGATTCCCTATAACCATATGACGACTATGCTTGTGATAAGTTTGAGTACACTAAGAATCATGATCCTTATGTAAAAATTCATAATTCCTCGGGCTGTGCTTGCGATCAAGTGGTGAAAATCCTGGGAAAAATACGTTACAAATGCAACTATATGAAAATGCAACAAGACTAGCACATTTAAAAAAAAATATTCTAGTGTTTTTGTTCAGTTCTTGGGGTTTTCACACTAACTTTCAAGTTCACTAGCATGACTCGTCAATACTAGCAGGATACTAAAAAGGACAGTGAAATAAAATAAAAAAATAAAAAAAAACAAGAATCCATTGAGAGGCTGGGTGCTTTCCCAATACAACAGCAATTGCTCATGAAGGAAACACTTACAGAATAATTAAAGGAGGTTGCTCGAGCAAATCAATTTAGTATCTATGCAAAGCAATTTACCCTACAAAGCACCCAGTGAAGTGCATCAATAGAAGTATACATGTATTGCAAAATCGATATTGGTGTACATTATTCCAATTAATACATTTAATAGATTAAGGACAATGTTTTTTCAGATCTAAAATAGCTGTCCAATTTTAGCATGCACAAATATATGTCTAGACAATAAATGTAATATAACAAACAGCTGGGTTACATATATGTGCTATTCTGCAAGATTAAAAATACATTCCATAAGTTCTTTTCATGTGTTGCTGAAAGGTACGGGAAAAGCGGTTAATTATATGTATTCATTGGGCGACCTCACCTTGTAAAAAATCACTACCTGTACTGCGTCCAGTCAGATTAGTTTGAAAAACCTCAGCTCA
Organism: Lissotriton vulgaris; assembly: GCF_964263255.1. NCBI lineage: Eukaryota > Metazoa > Chordata > Amphibia > Caudata > Salamandridae > Lissotriton > Lissotriton vulgaris. The sequence goes on from NC_141698.1 coordinate 858,995,901, forward strand.
AACTTGTAACCCCGAACAGTCAGGCTTTATCAAGCATTAAGAAGTACCAAAACAGTTGAATAAGAAAGTAGCAAGACTCAGTAAAAATCTGTCACAATTTATCCCCAAAAGATGTATTTTTATCTTTAAATAGAAACCTCAACAACAAAAATCCACTGAAGGGGTCTAGATTTATGAATTTTCAAGGGAACAATAAATCACTACTTTTTCACCTAACGCAATAGATCATTGTAATGGACCACACTAGCTAAAATCTTTGTAAAACATTTATAAAGTTGTAAAATACTACCATGGCTGGCATTGGGTGACCTGCTCTGCCTAAGTTCCACTCTTTGGTCCCTGTGACTTGCTTCCTGCCAGTTAGCTCGCAATTAAAGCAGTCTCCGGTCCATTTCCAGGCTCTATAGGTGAAACACCATAGACTTTAGTTGAGTGGTCCTGGTGCATGATGCTGAAGATACTGACCTAGTGATGAGTCTTCCTGTGGCCACCCCTTGGTCAACTAATATAGTCTGGCACCATTGACCACAAGGGGCCGATGTCCCTCGAAGTCCAGGTCAGGTCATTTAAATACAGTTGCCTCTGACCTACTGGGCTCAGAGTTACAGCGACACCAGCGATTCCCTTTAACTGGTGATAGCTTCCTTGCTAGGCGACTAAACTGCATTCTGACGACTCTCCCTGATCCAGCAGACTCCGATGCAGTTTTGAAGGTTGTAACTCCATCTCTCAGCTTGCACTTCGATGGTCAGTAGCAGTCAGGCGTTCTTGGCTACCAACAGCAAGGCAGGCTTCTTCAGCTTTTTTCGCCCTGTTATAACAGGAAGTCAACCAACTGGCAATTGGAGTCACTGCTTTTGTTTGAGGCTCAATAATGACCTTTTCTCAAGCAGGGCCCCACAGTCAAAGTCCTTTCTTTGTTAGACTAAGGAGCAGCAGGTACAGTTCAGTCTTTGGTGCTGGGTCCAGTGAAAAGTAGGGCTGTCCTTCTTCGGTACTCTTTTCAATACAGACATGATCTGAGATCTGGGTGCCGCTTTTATGTCCACTATGAGTTCAGGTGTGTAGGGGTGTAGGTGGCTAACTAACCAATTGGTCCCTGCCACCTGTTGACAATTTCCTATGAAGTGTGGCATCTAGCTATCCCAGGGTGCACTGTTCTGTCCACTCACAACAAGGCAGAACCCTTCTCTTGTTTTATGAAGCTCCGTAGCCTATTGCAGAGATATGGCCACTCGGGGGCTTTACTCCCCTTAAAAAATGTGTCAATTGTGTGGGCCTGTGTTCAACCTCATGGTCACAGGTTCAAATCCTGGTGGGTCCACTCAGCCTTTCATCCTTCTGAGCTTGATAAAATAAGTACCATTAAGATGGATCACCACAAACATCTGTTATTCAGCACCAAGATACCTTTGGGGGAACATTCGTTTTATAAATACACATGTTATGTTATGCTGTATGGTGTAAAAGTGGGTGTGTTAGTGTCTGTATGACAGGATGTGTGAGTGACTGTATTAGTGGATGCATGAGTGGCTTTATGGTGAGTTAATAGTTGTGTGAGTGGCTGTATGAGTGAGTGGATGTATGTAGATCTATGAAACAGTGGGTGGGTGTATGAGTACTTGTCTATGAATTGGTGTACGAGTGATAGTGTGGGAGTGGGAGTATGAGAGGTTACATAGAGGTGTGAGTAGGTGTGCGAGTGGTTCTGTAGAAGATGTTTTCAGTGATGCCGTAAGTGACGTAATTTGAGATGTCATCAGTGATGTCACTGACCATTTCATGAATGATGTAATATGTGAGGTCTTAAGCAGTGCATTGCTGGGACAAGTTATACTTGGCTCGGGTTACATGAACTCCTGAATTTCTTTGGTTTTCTAAGAGTGAAATCTTAGCCTAACTATAACGTCCCTATAACCTTTGTTTTTGTGTGTGAATTTGTAAGGTTTTTTTAATTCTATATCCTAATTATAATGTCCCTGTAACCTTTGGTTTTTGCAGTGAATTTCTAAGTTATTTTTAATGGTGTTTCCTAACTATAAAGTCCTTGTAACCTTTGGGGTTTGTAAATGAATTTCTATTTTTTTTAAATTGTATTTCCTCACTGTAACCTGTAACCTTTGAGAGTGAATGTGTGTGAGTGCTTGAGTGTCTCAGTGAATGTGAGAGAGTGCATAAGTGTCTCAATGGGATTGTGAGGGTATGTATGGATCTGGTAGTAGCTGCATACGTGTCTCACTGGGTATGTGAGTGGGTGCAGAAGTGTCTGATTAGGTCTGTAAGTGGGTGCAGGAGTGTCTGAGTTTGTCTGTGAGTAGTTGTGAGAGTGTCTGAGTGGGTTTGCAAGTGCCTCCATGAGTATGAGAGTCAGTCTGTGAGTAAGAGCACAAGTGTCTGAGTGGGTCTATGAGTGGCTGTGTGAGTGGATGTATGGATCTGTGAGTGGCTGCATGAGTTTCTGAATCGATCTATGAGTGGGTGGGTGAGTTTGTGTCTAAGTGGGCCTGTCAGTGGGTGGGTGGGTGAGTGCCTGAGTGGGTGTCTAAGTGGATGTGTGGCTGTGTCAGCAGTGTGAGTGACTCTGCCACAAAGGAACCGCACCTGCCCTTTTATCCAACAAGAGTCCACAGTTTTGCTCAAAATATACACCGACGTGGAGTTAAATACTAAGTGCTACCTCCTTGGGTAAATGTCCTGTATGTATTCTACACTACAGCTGCGCAATGGAGCACGAGGAAATGTCACCAGTGACCTTGTCTGTGTTTTCAATGCGGTTGGTCCTGGTGCGTCTTTAACCAAAATATATGATAACATGAATCTTCCTATAGAGAAGATGGCGAGATTACAAAGGAGTAAATCTCAACCAAACAAAGGTCCTTCCTCTTCATTATGTGAAGTAAGTGCTTCTTTGCTTGGCGGAGATGTCCTCTATATTCTTCGGGCATCCAGAACTCTTCACCAAAAATCAGCAGGAATCAATCTAAGGGGACCGCTTGATAAACTGTCCATTATCATGGCAAAAGGCAGGAATACCTTTTGGATACTACTAAGGTGGGCGGGACTAAACTGGGAAGCCTCCAAGGGATTTCCACGTTTGCATACTCCTAGAAATTCAAAGGAAGAACCATTTACTCCGCGCTCACCAGAAGGGGAAAAGAAGGAACCTACTCGTCCGTCCCATACAGATTGCTCTCCAGTAGGTCAACGATGCAATTACTTCCACAAAGGATTTCAGATCGTTATTCAATATGGAATTGCTGAGAAAACACGCTTGCTTTGCCTTCACCAAGCCCAGCTTTAGGATCATATGTCCTTTACAGAAGTTGGGGCACCTGCTATGTTTCTATTTGTAGGCCGTGGTTGAGCCGGTGGAGCCTGGAGTCCACGACCTTCTGAACATGTGTGTGCTTGGCCACCCCCCCAAAGGCGAATGCGCCGATCTTTGGACCTTTATCTTTTCTTGGTTTATGTTAGGCCCAGCGGCGTTGTATTGCTGTGCCAAGTTGGTTCTGATAGGGTTACATGTTTTAGGGAATGCATTCTCCTGGGTTTTACTCTTAGATGCTCCTGGTCTGCGACTGCTGATGGGGTCTGATCTGACACGTGATGGTTATGGCTGAGCAGCTTGGTTCATATACATTTGTCACATGGAATGTGCGGGGTCTTGGGGCAGTACACAAACGACAGAGTCCACTTCTACCTCCTCAGACAGCGAACACGCATAGCCTTTTTACATGAGTCGCACCTCACGGCAACTGAGGCACTTAAACTACGAAAGAAATGGAGGGGCACAGTTTACACCACATCGTACTCTGCTTTTTCAAGGGGGGGATACCATATGGGTCCGACACCGGACACCATTTGTAGAGCTGGAACGGAAAACGGATGATCAGGGTAGGTATATTCTAGTTAAGGGCACTCTGAATGGCAGACTGATAGTCCTGGGTAGCATTTATGCCCCAAATTATGATCAGGCTGCGTTCCTGCAGAGGGTGGGGCTGGCATTATCTGGGTGGGTTGGAATACCCTGGGTACTTGGGTGGGATTGGAACGCTGTTTTAGATCTGGGCATGGACAGGTCACATCCCCCAGTCCAGGCTACTGGAGTTGGGAAACTGACTGTCTTCAACACATGGGTGGAGGGCTGGGGATTACACGAAGTTTGGCGACGACTTCACCCCACTCCTAAGGAATATTCCTTCTATTCCCCTGTGCATGATTTACATACGCGCATTGACAGATTCCTGTGCTCCCATACATTGACCGCGACGGCGGGCTCCCTGGAATATTTAGCTAAAACATTCTCGGACCATAGGCCTTTGTCACTCACGCTCTTTTGGGGCAGAGTACCAACCCCAGTACCTACATGGAGACTTAGCCCACACATTTAGAGGACGGGCCATTCCGAGCACTCCTGTCTGAAACCCTGACACACTATTGGGAGACTAACTGGGACTCTGCTTCCTCTAATCTGGTGGTGTGAGATGCGATGAAGGTAGTGAAACGAGGGGCTGCAATAGGACAGTTGGTGGGGGCTAGACAAGAGATTCACCGGACACTATGCGACGTGGAAACCAGACTTAGGGAGCTGGAGCGAGAGGTAGGTGGAGATCCCGGGAGGAAGGCTGCACTACAAGAACAACATATTTTACATGCAGAGGCACTAGAGTCACTGCTTACCATAGATTACACGGCTTATATGCAGAGACAACACACTGAAGCGGATCGCTCAGGCGCCCTGCTCGCTCGCCTAGTGCGGAATAGACCAGACCCCCGACAATTACCCAAATACGTAACCGAGAAGGCACCCTAGTGTGTGTACCCAATCCAACATTTAACCTAGCGTTCCACGATCACCTGCAGGCCTTGTATGCCCCGACGGAGGCGGACAATCCTGCACAGGTGGCCGATTTCATGTGGGACCTCCCGTTCCCGCTCTTAACAGCGGACACACAAAAGGCAATTGAGGGGCTAATGACTCAGCATGAGATACGTGCAGCGATTAAACGCCTAAATAGGAATAAGACGCCGGGCATGGATGGACTCCCTGTAGAGTTCTATTCGACCTACGCAGATACACTGGTGCCGGTCCTGGAAAAGATATATAGGACAGCGTTCGAGGAAGGCCATTTGCCCAGATCGACTATGCAGGCTCTTGTAACCTCCATACCTAGGCCGGGTAGGGATACCCTAGATTTGGTGAATTATAGGCCCCTGTCCACGTTGTCGACCGAATAAAAAATATTGAGTAAGGCTATTGCCCTGCGAATGCAGCCCCATTTGACTGCCCTAATACACCGGGACCAGTGTGGGTTCCTCTCTGGGCGAAACACTTCCCTGAACATGAGACGCCTACATTCGGCGACACCGAAAGACTTACCTCGTGCGGGATGTATTGCTCTGGATCTGAGGCAAGCGTTCGACTCCCTCTCCCAGCCTTTCATGTTTGAGGCTCTTCGTCGATTTTGCTTTCCTACTCCCTTATTGCGTTGAATTAAACTATTATACACGGACCCCACTGCCCGGGTTAGAACGGGAAGGTATGTTTCAGCAGAGTGCCCGGTTCATCGAGGTACCAGGCAGGGTTGCCCCCTGTCCCCAATGCTGTTCGTGCTGGCGCTCGAACCGCTGGCCATCGCCCTTCGTACATACGCTGCGGAGATGGGCATTCCAATAACAGGATCCCATCACATACTCTCCCTCTACGCGGATGATATGCTATTGTATCTCCGAGACCTAGAAGCTGACCATACGCTATTGGGTGAAGTCTTCCGTAGGTTTGAAATGGTATCAGGTCTGGCCATAAATCCGGATAAATCGGTGGGTTTTTATTTCTGGAGGCACCCCGTCCACCCTCGATCCCCTTTGGGGATTGTATGATCCCGGTGGAGCAGTCCACCTTTAAATACCTAGGAATCCGCATTTATAGAAAGACGGAGGACCAGGTGGATGGTAATATCTCCAGAGCGATTAATGGACTCCATGGCAGCATTGGGTTCTGAACCTCGCTCCCTTTGTCTGTCATGGGTAGGGTAGCGATAGCCAAGATGGTCATGCTCCCTAGTTTACTATATTTTTTCGTCAACCTACCGGTATGTCTCCCGCACCAAATTTTTACCACAATAAACACACTGTTGACTACTCTTATATGGGGGTCGAGTAGATGAAGGGTTAGTTTACGTAAACTCCAGCTTGGCACCAGAATGGGTGGTCTAGGTGTCCCTGACGTTCGCAGATACTATTACGCCAGCCAACTACAGTGGCTGTCTTTCTGGTTAGCTGGGAGGAACCTCCACGAGATTGACATGACGACGGATCGAGTAGACCGAGGCGAGTTACATAGCCTGTTGTTGCCCAAAACCAAGATACCACTCACATGTCATCCGTTGCTCCGCACTGCCCTCACCTGCTGGAAGAAGGCGTTGGCGTACACTGCGTCGGTAGCGCCATATGCAAGCAATATCCCCTTAGTGGGTATTCCTACTCCACAAGGACGACTTACAAACATGCGCTGCGACGCTGGGCAGAGAAAGGGGTTGAGGAAGTAGGGAGCTTTTTTGGAGACGGCTCACTGCTAGATCAGCACACCTTTGCATGAGTTACCGGGACCTCTGACAGACATTATTTATTGCACGCTACAGTATCCCACTATATTAGGATCACTTGGGCGCCGCAACGCACCACACCATTACAACACAAGCTAGTATACCTGATACATTATATGGGCACTGGGAGTCATTTGGTTCGCTGGTTGTATGCAGGGATTAGAGCACACGCAGCAATATCCCTTACTGCCCTACAGGAGATCTGGACACAGGACACAGGGGAGGAGGTCACAGACGCTACATGGCGAGTGATTACAGAACACCCGAAAACGGTTTCACGCAATGTGAAATTTAAATTTATTCAGGCCATGGTCCTACATAGGGCGTACCTCACCCCGGAGAGGATCCACCGGATGTTCCCAGACTCACCTCACCATTGTACGTGATGCAGAGCAGATGAGGTGGGATTGCTCCATATGCTCTGGGTGTGCCCACGGCTGAGAAGCTATTGGAGGGAGGTATGTCAGACACTGGGTGAGGTTTCACAGACACCGGTACGGGAGAGTGCCTTGTACTGCTTAGTAGGTGCTCGCCAGCATCCAAAATCTCTGGAAGTCAAATTGAGATTTATAGACCTTGCTCTACTGCTGGCGGTTAGGGCAATAACAATGAGATGGAAATCTCCTAGAGCACCTAGTGTAGAGACATGGCGGACTGAAATGGTAAAATGGGGTCGAGTGGAATGTGTTGCCCTTAGGAAGGAGGAGGAAGGAGGGAGGCGGAAAACACCTATGGCACTGGACTGGGAGGTAATGATGCTGGCGTTAGATAGACCAGACTTAGCGCTGTCCCAGGAAGATTGACCGCACAACATGCACAGTGAGCAGATGGCTGTGAATAATGGATGTGAGTACAGATCAAAGGCTTTGTCTATGATATTTCATTACATTGGTATGGAGTGGTCAGCAGTGTGGAACGGAGGTTTACACCACTAAGAGACCGAGATACGCAGGAGACCGGAGGGTGGGGGGTGGGATAGTTGGGGAGGACGTGGGTGGATAGGGGAATTATTCTTTTATTTGTGGCGGGATCCTGTTGCTGATGATGTATAATTTTCCGTTCTTGCACACGCTCATTGGGGAGTTGATATTCTATGACCTACAGTTGGGGTGAAAAAGAAAATCGGGATTGCTCGAATGTCTAGAATTTCTACTGTATGTTTGTTCTGGATGTGCAATCACGAATAAAGATATTTAAAAAAAAATGTTTCTATTTGTAAGACTATACTGAAGGGGGATGGGAGCACACTGCTTCACCTCCCAGCAACTTCACCACTCCGTATTATGGTAAATGCCGTTCATTTTAAATGCTTACTTGATATTTTGCTGAAGTTTTTCACCATCGTTGGTGCAGGTTAGTGCTGTCAATCTCTAGACACATGTGTTTCTAAATGTTATCCTTCATCAGTAGAGATAAAAAACGATTTTTTTCTGAGGTTGCCGAGCAAGCTGCCACAATTCTCTTAGGTGTCAGTACCTCTCTCTGGCGCACAGGTGCATCTCCAAAAGCTTGTCAGCTCAATGGCTCAAGGGAGCCTTTTCCATCAGAAGTGGGATGGGAGCACACTGCTTCATCTTCCAGCCAGTTCACCCCTTAGCATTATGGTAAATGCAGATCACTTTGAATGCATACTTGATTTTTTGCTGAAGTGTTTCACCAAGGTTGGTGCAGGTTAGTGCTGTCAATCTCTAGATACATGTGTTTCTCCACTCCATTAATAAAAGAAAAGCTCCAGGGAGTTGATGGTCCCTGGAACCACTAGAAAGCTCAGGAGGGGGTCCGTGCGACCCCCCTTCATTATTTAAAATAGTCTGGGGTGGTGGAGGTTCCTGGGGCTCAAAGAGCCTCGGAAGGAGTGTCCCATGCACCCACTTTGCTTTTTTTAAAATGATAAAATGCCCCCGGATCCCGAGCCACCTGGAGGCCCTTTTCAAAACAAGCACGGGTGCCTGCGCTTGTTTTTTAAACAATAGTTTTTACATTTTTGCTGCAAATTCATGAATTATCATGATTTTTGGTGCATTTTTTTGTTGTTGCTTTTTTGCCCTGTTAGCGTCTCAATGGGACCCCACGACCAAGGCTAGGGGGTTCGGTTATTCCTACCCTGCCCCTTTTCTTTTTTTGGGGGGTACTCCGCTGAAGCAGAGTCCTAGGATGGCTGCCAACACTTCTTGATTGAAGTGTTGCCAGCCAGTCAGGGCTTTGCAGACCTCTTAGCAAACTTGTCATTATTTGCTAATTTTTCGAGGTTGTAAATATATAAATGTGTATTCCCTTAAATTTCGAAACAACTACTGAATCGATTTACACCAAATAACACAAACCACAATCTGTGGGCCAACAGCTCACTGTCTGCTATATTTGGTGTAATACCATCCATTGGTTCAGGCTGTCGATGTGTCTACCTTTCCCATTCACATGGAGTCTTTACTTTTTTACCCCATCCCCTTTTTGTTGGTACCCTCTTGACGGATCACCCTGAAAATTTCCATGCCCAACTAGAATTACTGGCACTCTTATTTGGGATAATTTCGGTAAGACACCACCAAACTTAGAGGCAAGTCATAAAACACTTTCCTATGGAAACATGGTCCTAACTATAACCACCTACTGGGACCGTCCACGGGGGTGGGAGGTGATGGGGCGGTTGATTGGTCGCATTCATGTTGGTACAGAATCACTCAACTTTATAAAAATCGTACACGAGTACAGACAAGTACAATCGAAAGATATGGCCACAAAATTGTCCAGGTCTCTATGCAATAAATATTTAGAAAGCCTGCAAAGGTACATCAACCAACTAAAAATTACTTGTGTGGACTGTATTTCAAACATGCTGCAGATTAAAAACACTTTCCATGTTTGTGGCTTAGTCAAATTATAATTTATTTTCCGGTTATTCTAGGTGTTGCTTATTATCTTGTTTTCATATGTGACTTTGAAATGTGGCTAGGTCAGACTCCACACAATGCCATTGCCATAACCAAGATACCATTAACATCTAAGGGGGGGCTCAAGGGAACAGCTGGAAAATGGCCACCCACGTATCCAAGTGTCCTGTGTGGACAAAGGTTCACAAACAACAAAATGCAAAATTAGATCCTGTTCCCGAGCAAGAAACAATGTTTTCATGCCAAATGATCAGTCCAAGAAAGTATCAATCCACATCTTGTATTTTAGTATTCTTCTTTATGTTCTCATCCTGTTCAAAGGCCATCGATCTTTTATAGATGGTTCATGTCAACTAACAGGAGTAGCTGGTGAGGCCAAGATGTAGCCAACACGTGTTTCGTCTTGGGTATATCGCCCATAGACTTCCTCAAGGCTACAATAACAGCAATAAAGAGACATATACTCAGATGACGTTCAGTGTAATTTGTCCAAAGGTTGATGTTTTTTAAACTACTGACCATCTAGACATCAGGAGGGACTAGCGAAAAAAGAGTAATGAAGAGACTTTGAAAGAGTAGAAGAGAAGACGACCAGAAAAGTCCACCAAGTGAAAAAGCGGATCTAGTAAAGTGCCAAAAAAAAGTGCAAAATGAGAGATTGGGAGTAAAAGAAAAAAAAACACAGAGATCAGATAAAGCATGTCAGAGGGAGAGTAGAGTGACAGTATAACTAAAGAGGTGTGCACATATTCCATGGGTACAGAAGTTAATATATAAAAAGGCAGATAACCAACAAGTGCGATACTCTAGATATACCAAACCTATCTTTAAATGTCAAGGAGAGAGCAGAGTGAGCATGGTTGTGTCGCACACAAGCATATCACTCCTCAGTCGCAAATTTCGGAACCGGTCAGCCAGAGTCCAGTCTAGCCCTAAAAATAATACCATTCAGCATGGGACTAAAAGAGAGAAAGAAAATGGTATTTTTATGCTACCCTCACATACCTGTACATAACTGATTATCTGTTTTGTTGCTAACATTTACTTACCTTACTGTGTACCTGTGAATGTACACATGCTTTTTGCATATATACCATGGCTGACCTATGCATGTCTCTAAAATCTTGGATTCCTCTGGCTAATTAGACCTTTAATCTGTCTCTCACTCCTTAAAGGCTTATTTTTCCCTCATCTGTACATGCATCTCTTGATACTGTCCAACTAAAATACTGGGCTCTTGGATTTGAGACACTAGGACACACCTCAATTCTGTAGATCTAGTGTGGCCTCAATTTTGGGGCTTATCCTTAATGACCCACTTTAACCCCTGATTCATATATTAGCAACTTTCTCCTTGCAGCCCTTAATATACTGATTACAAAGACTTGTGGTATTAATACAATGCTCCCCATATAGGGACACCATATATATGATAAATGTCCCAACACAATTTACTCTATTGTCACAGCATTCTAAATAGTAACACTAGCATCATACAAAGAATATAGGCCGAACAACTAGCCTTTTGACCAGGTCCCCTTATGCCTGTCTGTCCTCTTATAGCCGTTTCTGTCAGCATATATTAGTTGCTATAGCTTTTAATTGGATAGAACTTATATGCATCTTGACTATATTTCACCGTGTTAGTTTTCGTATCCTTACTTGCAGATATAGCTTTTAGCTGTAGGAGCTTTTATGTATCTTGACTATACACCACTGTGATATTTACATATTCTCACTTGCTTTTGTATCCCTTATGTTTGTATGTCTATCACACAAATTTCGTCCCGAAACATACTCTTTTTTTGATACTCTTGCATGTATTTCAATTACCATTACTAGATGGCGGCCATTCTGAACGCCAATTGGGAACTGTCCATCCTCTCTTTTTTGTTGACACTCAAGCGAACGCGCTTTTCCGCCTACTTATAACGGGGTGGTTTCAGACTCCAATTCACTTCAAGCCGGTTTTTCATCCTTACGGGAGTACTCTCCAAACGCGGTAAGTTTCTGCAGATTGTGCCTTTGACTTGTGTGATCTCTACCGTTTTAGGGTCTAGCGATGTCCTTTATGACACTGGAGCTCCTGCTTGGCAGCTAACCCTCCATATATACTCGCTTTCCTCTAACCCAGGTACTGTTTATAACTAGTCTCCCACAATGTTCTGAATAGTTTGGCATTAAATGACATAACTTGAATTTTCATATATACTCGCTTTCCTCTAATCCAGATATTGCTTATACTTAGTCTCTCACGATGTTCTGAGTAGCTTGGCATTAAATGACATAAACTTGATTTTTTGTATTTGTGCACTTTGAATAACCGGGAGTCTCACATTACATCGCATCATTTTACTCTCTATAAAGCTTGTGACTGTTGAGATGTATTTCGCTCAGATTTGACCTACATGTCCTTATATTTTCTTGAAGCATACAGGTTTCTATTTTTATTGCTAGTATTGAAATTGACAGTCTAAGACTGTTGACAACCTTTTTACAATTTGATTATGACTAATGTATGTCATTTTGCCTTTATATACATATTTATATACTTCACTATACTACTTGGAAGACCAGTAACACTGAGATTATTTCCAACCTTTATTTCTTACATAAAGTGCCTGCTGGCTCCTGCAAGATAATAAATTCCCTTTAGATATCAGGAGGTGCAGACTTCTTTACTTATTTGTTTCTTTAAGAAGGTTGTTACTATCATTCTTCCAATACGAAGGAGGCTACTATCGGTATAGATAATCTGGCTTGAGATACAAGGTTTTTTTACTCCATACTGAGACTTAAACTGCTCTATTTGTCTAACGGTCCTGAATACTCATGATTGTCATATACCACTTTAGGATGTGGTTATGATCCATATATACTACTCTGTTTTTCAGATATATGCTTATACACCTTATTGTACCACCTGGGATACAAGTTTAACCATGGTAAATCATGTCTGTTTCTTACATAATGTGGAGAAATAACACAACCTCGCGTAGTACCTACGGCATATACGCATATGTCTTTGGGATTTCATTTTGGTGCATGTATGCTTCTTCAAGCCTGCACACGTATATGTGTCACGGCACAGTCACTACTAGTTTCAGCCTTGACAGGTTTTTCTAATATCACTCCCCCAATTTTCTATCTCTCTTTTAGACACATGCTGAATGGGATTATTTACAGGCCTAGCCTGGACACTGCCGGACCTGTTTCAAAATGAACGATTGGTGAGTGATAGGCTTGTGTTTGACACAACCATGCTCACTCTATCTCCTTGACATTTAAAGACAGGTTGTGTGTATCTAGAGTACCGCACTTGTTGGGTGTTCGTCTTTTTATATATTAACTTCTGTACCCCTAGAATATGTGCACACCTCTTTAGTTACACTGCCATTTTACTCCCCCTCGGACATGCTTCATCTGATCTCTGTTTTTTTCTTTTACTCTCAATGTCTCATTTTGCGTGTTCACTTTTAGTTTTTTGGCACTTTGCTAGATCCGCTTTTTCACTTGGTGGACCTTTCTGGTGGTCTTCTCTTCTACTCTCTCAAACTTTCTTCATTTCTCTTTTGTTCGCTAGACACTCCTGATGTCTAGATGGTCACTAGTATAAAAAACATCAATCTTTGGATAAATTACACTGAACGTCATCTGAGTGCATGTCTCTTTATTTGTTGTTATTATAGCCCTGAGGAAGTCAATGGGTGATATACCCACGACAAAACACATGTTGGCTACATCTTGGCTACACCAGCTACGCCTAATTGTTGACATGAACCATCTGTAAAAGATCTATGGCCTTTGAACAGGATGAGAAAATAAAGAAGAATACTAATATACAAGATTTGGATTGATACTTTTTTGGACTGATCATTTGAGTGATGACATTGTTTCTTGCTTGGGAACAGGATCTAATTTTGAATCTTGTTTTCATAGTTGGGTCTATAATCTGGTGAGGTCAAGATTACATTTGGAAATGTTTTAGGATTTGTGTATATTAGCCGGTGGCTATATTTGTGTATGGCAACTGTGTATTCAAATTTGAAATGTGTTACAAGCTTGAGCAGCATGTCTGTTCTATAGTAACATCTTTTTAGGTCATAGCCTACCAGACAGCGCAACTATCTGGTTGCGAAAGACTTCTTGGGGACATTCTGAAAGCTTCCCTGGGAATGGATTCCGCAACTTCCTTTGTGTTTTGTAACTCACAGTTGCTTGCTTTCTATTTGCTGCCTTTATTTGTATCTGAAAGAAACACGTTAGTATTAGATTCCTTACCTTAGAATATCCCCAGGCGCCAGTCTGGATCCAGAAACTTTTGCGTAGCAGTACCCCTGCGCGTCGGTAGGCGTCGTCTGCAGGCGTCCCCTGCGGCTCCGCGTCCGTCGTTGGCGTCGTGCGCCGTGATGAAGTCGCTGGAGTATATAGACGCCGCCTCCGCGCGCTGACGTCAGTTCTTCTTTTTTCCGCGCCAGTTAGCGCAGATCCGAAGAGCAGTACTCCGGTCTTTTGACCAAGTTTTTTGATCTCTGAATCTTCTACAGTGCCGGTAGGATGCCCGGTTTTAAGAACTGTGACGACTGTGACCGGACGATGTCGGTCACGGATCATCACCGACTCTGCCTCCGGTGCCTGGGCCCCGACCACGACGTGGATGCCTGCGTCGATTGCCGGGCCTTGACGAATAAAGCTTGGCGGGAGCGGTCCCGCAAGCTGCTCGAGCTCCGGGTGTCGGCCCGCGTCGAGAGCGGTCCCGGTCCGGCCGGAGGTCAAGGGAGCGATCGAGGGAGCGGTCGCGGAGCTGTCACGGGCGCTCCGGGAGTCGTCACCATTCATCTCGTTCCTCAGGTAGGAAGCACAAAAAGTCGGGACGTCGTCATCGTACCCCCGACGCTCGCGCGATGCGGCTGGGGGTTCGGGTGGCTCCACCCCCGCGGCTCCGCGTGAGTCGCCGACGCGGCCTGCTCCATACCCTGCGGTCCCTGGGCAAGGCGCGTCGCCCGAGGAGATAGAGGCGTTCCTCGTGGCCATGAGGGCTCTTTCTCCTCCGGCGGGTTCCGCGGCGCCTTCGGGCCCTGTGAACGCGTCTGGGGGCCCTAGCGGCTCGGGTGACCCTGCCTCGACGCCGTCTGGTGCTCCGGCCCCGGCGCCGCCGACGGCTCCGATCCCGGCGCCGCAGGGGCCCTCGGGGTCGTCGCCGGCTGGTCAACCGGCCTGTCCAGCGCTGATTCCATCGGGACAACCCCTGGCGCCGCCCCCGCGCGGCGCCGGCTCCGGGCGGCGCCGTCCCCATTCCCTCTCCGAATCCGAATCCGGACGCGGAGTCGGACCGGTGTCGATCGATGCCGGGCTCGACGCCGATGGGGCCTGTGAACCCCGAGGAGCCAGTCTACATTGTTGATTCCGAGTATGGTGAGGATGTAGAATACGGAGAGGGGTGGGAGGGGTCTAAGGACCCTCTGACACGCGAGTGTCAGTACGACATGGACTGGACAGGTGACTTGGGTGACGCCAGTGGTCTGGATGACTCCCCCAACCCTGGCTTTGTCTCGCCTCCTACCGTGGCTACGGAGGAGGGGGCTGCCTATTCAGTGGTGTTGATGAGGGCTGCCAAGGCCTTAAACCTTGTGCTCCCCGTCGCGGCCGTGAGGACTAACATCCTCACTGAGGTACTCAAACCGCAGTCATGCCCACAGGAGCCACTGCTGCCGTTCAACGAGGCCTTAATGGTCGTTCTTTTGGGCACGTGGTCCAGGCCCGCTTCAGGTTCGCCTGTTGATAGGAACGTGGCCAGACGCCACCGTCCGTGTTCAGACGACCCCAAGTTTCTGTCCACCCACCCCACCCCTGAGAGTCTGGTAATCCAGGCCTCCACCTCCCAGACCGCATTCCCGTCGGCCCCGCCCGACAGGGAATCAAAGAGGTACGACCAGTATGGCAAAAAGGTCTTCTCGTCCCTGAGTCTGGGACTGCGGTCTTGCAACACCGCGTGCCTCTTGGGCCCCTACCCCCACTCTCTGTGGGATTCGGTCGCGGACCTGCTGCCTGAATGCCTGCCGGAGGTACGGGCTAAGCTCGGCAAGGCAATGATTGAAGGCCGAGACGCAGCAAGATACTCCATCAGGTGTGGTCTTGATATGACCGACTCGCTGGGCAGAGCGATGTCCACGATGGTGGCGATTTTTTGCCACGCTTGGCTGAGATCCGCCAACTTCTCGGCTGATGTCCAGAATGCCTTAATGGACATGCCGTTTGATGGCAGTCGCCTGTTTGGCGACAAAGCGGACCACGCGCTGCAGCGCTTCAAGGACTCCAGGGTCACGGCCAAGTCCTTAGGTCTTTCGACCCAGCGCCAGCAAACGGGTTCGTTTTGCTCCTTTCGTGGCCAAGGAAGGGGCGGTCCCACACGTGCTGCCAGCCACGCACCGCAACAGACTTATCAACGCAGTGGCGGCCGTGAAAACTGCCGTGGCGGCGGTCGGGGACAGCGGCGAGGTCAGGCCACACCTCCCCCGCAGCATCTGCCACTAAATCCTCCTAGTCCGAGCTTTCAGGCCCATGTGACACCGGTGGGAGGCAGGGTTCGCCATCACCTCTCCCACTGGCGCACAATAACATCGGACAGGTGGGTGCTGCAGCTCGTCCGAAGGGGCTACTCCCTCCCCTTCGAGACAACTCCTCCAGCCATGCCACCGCAGAACCACCGTGTGTCGGGGGACCACTTGGCACTTCTGAGGGAGGAAGTTACGGCCCTCTTGGCCAAGGGGGCCATCGAGCACGTTCCTGGGCCACAAGTAGGACGTGGTTGCTATTCCCACTACTTTCTGGTGCCCAAGAAGGACAAAGGGGGCCTACGTCCTATCTTGGATCTAAGGAACGTCAACGGCTTCCTGCGGAAGGAGAAGTTCAAGATGTGGACTTTAGCTCAGGTCTTGGCTGCTCTCGACCCGCAAGACTGGATGGTAGCGTTGGACTTGCAGGATGCGTATTTTCACATCCCCGTCCTGCCGGCCCACCGGCGTTACCTGCGGTTCACGGTAGGCCTGGAGCATTTTCAGTTTATCATGCTCCCCTTCGGCCTTACCAGCGCCCCATGGGTGTTCACCAAGGTGATGGCGGTGGTCGCATCTCATCTGCGCAGATTGGGGGTCTCAGTCTTCCCCTATCTAGACGACTGGTTGTTGAAGGCGGGCTCGCCCCAGACAGTCGTCCGCCACCTTCAGATGACGGCAGACCTCCTGCACGAGCTGGGGTTCTCCATCAACGTGCCGAAATCACACCTGTGTCCCTCTCAGAAGCTCCTTTTCATCGGAGCGGTTCTCGACTCGGCGCAGTTTCGGGTCTATCCTCCGGAACGGCGAGTCCAGGATATACAGGCTTTGATTCCCATCTTTCAGCCGTTATCCCGGGTTTCGGTCAGGTTGACGCTGCGGCTGCTGGGGCTGATGGCTTCCTGCATCCTTCTGGTGCATCACGCCCGGTGGCGGATGCGGGCTCTGCAGTGGGACCTGACGTTTCAGTGGGCCCAGCATCAGGGCAATCTGTCCGACCATGTCTTGATCTCGGAGGGCACTGCAAGACAACTGCAGTGGTGGCTTACGGACCGCGATTGGGTCAGAGGCAGATCCCTCTCCCTTCCCCAACCGGAGCACGTTGTTGTGACGGACGCGTCCCTCCAGGGCTGGGGAGTCCACCTGGGAGAGGCAGAGATCAGAGGCATCTGGTCTCCGGCGGAGTCCCGGCTCCATATAAACTTGTTGGAGCTCCGGGCGATTCGTTTGGCACTGAAAGCATTCCTCCCCTTTGTCAACGGGAGTGTCGTGCAGGTGTTCACGGACAACACCACCGCCATGTGGTACTGCAACAAGCAGGGCGGGGTGGGGTCGTGGACCCTTTGCCAGGAGGCTCTACGCCTCTGGCAATGGCTGGAACGTCAGGGTGTGACTGACGGTTCAACACCTGACAGGTTCTCTGAACGCCAGGGCGGACGAACTCAGCCGTCGGTGCTCGATGGATCACGAATGGCGTCTGAACTCGGACGTGGCGCAAGGTTTCTTTCGCTAATGGGGAGAGCCTTGGTTAGATCTATTCGCCACAGAAGAGAACACGCAATGTCATCAGTTCTGCGCTTTGGAGTTTCCAAGACGGCACTCGCACGGCGACGCCTTTCGGCGCGAGTGGAGTTGCGGTCTGTTATACGCCTTTCCGCCTATACCACTTCTGCCCAGAGTGCTGAAGAAGATAAGGCGCGACCGGGCCCAAGTCATCCTTGTGGCTCCGGACTGGGCTCGAAGGTACTGGTATCCCGAGCTACTCAGCATGTCAGTCGGTCCCCCGATCCGCCTGCCCCTTCAGGAGGACCTTCTGTCGCAGCAGCAGGGGACGGTCCTCCACCCGAACCTGTCCAGCCTCCACCTCCATGCGTGGAGATTGAGCGGTGGCAGTTGAGGCCATTTGACTTGCCTCCTGAAGTCTGTGATGTAAATCTGGCAGCCAGGCGTTCCTCCACGAAATCGGTATACGCCTGTCGGTGGAACAAGTTTGTGGCATGGTGCACAGCAAAGGCTGTGGATCCTCTTTCTGCCCCTCTTTCTGAGGTTCTTCTCTTCCTTCTTTCTCTTGCCCAGCAGGGCTCTGCTCTGGGCACTATCAAGGGCTATCTTTCTGCCCTTTCGGCCTTTCTGAGGCTGCCTGGTCAACCTTCTTTGTTCAAGTCCCCCATTGTAACAAGATTCTTGAAGGGCATCACACACATGTATCCACCTGTTCCGTTTGTGATGCCTCAGTGGGACTTGAACCTGGTTCTGACCTTCTTGATGTGTGCTCCCTTTGAGCCACTTCATTCTTGTCCTCTCCGTCTCCTGACTTTAAAGACGGCCTTCCTGGTTGCCATCACCTCTGTCAGGAGGGTGAGTGAGCTCCAGGCTCTTTCTGTCAAACCTCCTTTCATGTCCATTCATCCCGATAAGGTGGTTCTGAGAACTAGACCTTCTTTCCTGCCCAAAGTTGTCTCTGCTTTTCACATCTGGCAGTCCATCACCCTCCCTTCCTTCTTCCCGCCTCCGCATCCTTCAAAGGATAAAGAGCGGCTCCATCGTCTGGACCCAAAACGTGCGCTTTCATTTTATATGGATCGCACACGCCAGTTCCGGGTGGATGACCAACTGTTTTTTGGCTACGTGGGTGCGAAGAAGGGACGGGCGGTACATAAACGGACCATCTCTCGGTGGGTCGTTCTGTGCATCAAAGCGTGATACTCTTTGGCTCGGAAGGAGCCTCCTGTTGGGCTGAGGGCCCATTCCACTCGGGCCACGGCGGCTACTACTGCCCTGGGCCGGGGAGTCCCCTTGCAGGACATTTGCCAGGCGGCTACGTGGGCCTCGCTGCACACCTTTGCGTGGCACTACTGCCTGGACGGTCAAGTCCGGAGGGATGGCTTCTTTGGCCGTTCTGTCCTCCAGGACTTTCTGGTGTAGGATTGTATTGGTTCGCAGACCCACCACCGGGGTTGGTATTGCTGGGGTATCTATTCTAAGGTAAGGAATCTAATACTAACGTGTTTCTTTCAGATGAACAAGTTACTTACCTTCGGTAACGATATATCTGTAAGAAACATTAGTTAGTATTAGATTCCTTACTGTCCCACCCATCCTCCCCGTTCTGCGAACTGATACCTAGGGTTAGGGACATCCCTTTCAGGGCCCTAGTTTCAAATGGCACCAGTGTTGGTTCTCACATGACTCTGCGTGTTCTGGCGCGGAAAAGCTGTGTGCAAAGAACTGACGTCAGCGCGCGGAGGCGGCGTCTATATACTCCAGCGACGTCATCACGGCGCACGGCGCCAACGACGGACGCGGAGCCGCAGGGGATGCCTGCAGACGACGCCTACCGACGCGCAGGGGTACTGCTACGCAAAAGTTTCCGGATCCAGACTGACGCCTGGGGATATTCTAAGGTAAGGAATCTAATACTAACTAATGTTTCTTACAGATATATCGTTACCGAAGGTAAGTAACTTGATCTTTAGGCTGTCTAGCTTGTCTTTGTCTGTTCCGTGAAGCAAATCTTATTTACCACCTCTGCCTGGCTCCTTGTATCCTTCCATGAGTGCAGACTTTCTGGGAACTCTTTATTGTATTTCTTTTGTGTGAGACGCTCCACCAGAGAACACATGTTTTCATTTGTCTCCCTTGTATGCTAGTTCAGAAAGCAGTAAACATGCTGTATTTCTTTGAAAAGGTTTTCTGCCTCCTATCTTTCTGCTTGACTGATTCTTTTTATCTTTGCCTTATGGAGCATCAATCTTGTGGGCCTACGAGGAACAATGTTCCGTCTGTGAGCTTGTTAATTTTGGTCCGTGCTCTTTACTAACAGCATAATTTCAACAATTCACTTCTTCTATTTCAAACCCATACCAAAGACACTAGAAGTAGGATGGCAGGACGCTGAAACTCCCCTGCAGTAACCAGCTGCAGTTTAGAAGTGAATGAGCATAAAACAGGCCTTTACATCTTTTTTTTAATTATTTTATTTTATTGATTTTCTTTGAACAAATAAAAATTAATCAATCAAAATCATTTGTAAAGCGCACTACTTACCCGTGAGGGCCTCAAGGCGCTGGGGGTGAGGGATGCTGCTACTGCTGGAAGAGCCAGGTCTTGAGGAGTCTAATGAAGATCAGTAGGTCTTGGGTCTGCCATAGGTGGGTGGGGAGGGTGTTCCAGGTCTTGGCCGTGAGGTGGGAGAAGGATCTGCAGCTGGAGGTCGCTCTTTGTATGCGGCGGACTGCGGCGAGGGCGTGGCCGGTGGAGCGGAGCTGGCGGTGGGGGTGTAGAAGCTGAGACGTCTGAGGTACGCTGGTCCGGTGTTGCGGAGCGCTTTGTGTGCGTGAGTGAGAAGCTTGAAGGTTATTATCTTGTTGACAGGGAGCCAGTGTGGGTCTCTCAAGTGGGGTGTGATGTGGCTGTGGCGGGGAATGTCGAGGATCAGACGTGCAGAGGCGTTCTGGATGCGTTGCAGCCGTCTCAGGTGTTTGGCCGAAGCTCCGGCGTAGAGTGCGTTTCCGTAGTCCAACCTGCTGTTGACGAGGGCCTGGGTGACCGTTCTTCTCATTTCAGTGGGGATCCACTTGTAGATCCTTTGGAGCATGCGGATGGTGTTGAAGCACGAGGAGGAGACGGCGTTGATCTGTTTAGTCATGGAGAGGGTGGAGTCGAGGATAACCCTTAGCTTACATGCTTGGTCGGTTGGTGTTGGAGCTATTCCTAGTGCGGTCGGCCACCAGGAGTCTTCTCAGGCCGAGGGGGTGGATCCGAGGATGAGGACCTCCGTCTTGTCCGAGTTCAACTTCAGTCGGCTATTCCTCATCCATTCTGCGATGGACTTCATTCCTTCGTGGCGGTTGGTTTTGGCGGTGTGGGGGGCTTTGGTGAGGGAGAGGATCAGCTGGGTGTTATCGGCTTAGGAGATGATGTTGAGGTCGTGCTGTTGGGTGACGAGGGCGAGAGTTGCCATGTCGATGTTGAACAGTGTTGGGCTGAGGGATGAGCTCTGGGGTACACTACAGATGATATCGGTGGCATCGGTGCTGAAGGGGGGAGGCGGACGCTCTGTGTTCTGTCGGAGAGGAAGGAGGTTATCCAGTCCAGTGCCTTCTCTTGGATCCCGGCGTCGTGGAGGCGTGTTCGTAGTGTGTGGTGGCAGCCCGTATCAAAGGCGGCTGACAGGTCCAGGAGGATGAAGGCCGCTGTTTCTCCGTTGTCCAGCAGGTTTCTGATGTCATCGGTGGCAGCGATGAGGGCGGTTTTGGTGCTGTGGTTGCTGCAGAACCCAGACTGGGCCGGGTCCAGGATGCTGTTCTCCTGGAGGTAGCGGGCCAGTTGTTTGTTGACTGTTTTCTCGATGACCTTCGCTGGGAACGGGAGCAGGGAGATGGGCTGAAAGTTCTTGAGGTCCTTAGGGTCGGCCTTTGGTTTCTTGAGTAAGGCGTTGATCTCGGTGTGCTTCCAGCTTTCCGGGAAGATTGCTGTCTCAAAGGAGTAGTTGATTACTTTCCGGAGATGGGGTGCAATGTGTGTGCTGGCTTTGTTGAAGATGTGGTGTGGGCATGGGTCTGACGGTAATCCGGAGTGGATGGTGTTCATGATCTTGCAGGTGTCGTCATCGTTGATGTTGGTCCAGCAGAGCAGGGGGTTGGTGGTCAAGGGGGCGGAGGTCTCAGTGGTTGTCGGGGGGGGAGGGGGTCGTGATGTTGAAGCTGTTGTGGATGTCGGCGATCTTGTGGTGGAAGAAGGTGGCCAGGGACTTGCACAGGTCTTGCGATGGTGGGATGTCGTTGGTGTTGGATCTCGGGTTGAAGAGTTCCTTCGCCATGTTGAAGAGCTCTTTGCTGTTATGTGCGTAGTTGTCTAGGCGGTCTTTGAATGAGGCCCTTTTGGTGGATCTGATGAGGTGATGGTGTCTATGGGTGGCGTTCTTGTGGGCTGTGCAGCTGTCCAGTGCTTGTTCGCGGAGCCAGTTTTTCTCCAGTTTTCGGTATGTTCGTTTGGTGGCCTGGAGGTCTGCGGTGAGCCAACTGGCTTTCTTGCTGGTGTGACTGTTAGAGGGTTTCTTGAGTGGGCCAAGGGTGTTGGAGCAGTCGTAGATCTACTGTCTGAGGTTACGAGCAGCGGTGTCGGTGGGAGGGTTCTGGGCGAGGGCTGTGGTTAGCTGGTCATCAGTGACTTTGCTCCAGCAGCGGCGAGGCATATGTTGGGTGCGGTGGTGCGTGGTAGGCTTCCTGAAGGTGAAGTGGATGCAGCGATGGTCGGTCCAGTGGAGTTCGGTGGTATGGTTGAAGGAGACGTGGGGGCTTGTGGAGAAGATGGGGTTGAGCGTGTGCCCAGCGGCGTGGGTGGGTGTTGTGGCGAATTGTCAGAGGTTGGCGATCGGGGTGGTGGAGTTGGTGTCATTGTTGTTCTTGAGGTGGAAGTTCAGCTCCCCGAGGAGGATGTAGTCCGTGCTGACGAAGTCGGCAATGGAGTCGCTGAACTGTGGTCGGGGTCCGGGTGGTCTGTAGTTGAGGGTTCCTCTGAGGGTGGTGTTGGGGTCGGTGTGTATCTGGAAGTGCAGGTGCTCGGCGGTGCTGAGGGTGTCGTCGGTGTTGGTTGAGAGTGTTGCTGTGGATGATAGCGAAAATGAGACTCCGTATGACAAGTTGGCTTGATACATTCCTCACATTTGTCAATTAGTGTTAAAAAAAACAGTAAATTACCTTTACAGTAGGAAAAAACATTGAATTGTCATGGCATAGAGTTATAGACACTTCCATGTCTGCTGTGAACCGGTCTGGTAAATCATTATAGTATATCTGCGTCAAGTCAGGGGTAAGTGGCAACGTCCTCCCAACGGCTAGCGGTTGTTGTAACGAACGGAATAGTCATGTCTTGTGTTATATCAAGCGTCGCATTCTCGCCACTTGTCGTAGTGATTAGATAAGTTTTGTACCAGAAGTTTTTTGGTCTACTACGTGGGGGTAGCAGGGCACTGAAAATTACAGTCTGTCCACTGCAGTACATCATGTGTCGCGTCCATTGATTTAACGTGGGAACCAGTCCACGCGACCAGTTGATCTCTACTCTACGTTTGGCTATTAGCAGTCCCATATCCACCATTCTGCGGACACCTTTGGGTATCAACTTGGAGTAGCCAAGTAAGGCCAATGCTGGGTCCAGAGCTAGTGCTTACCAGTGATTTGTCTTAGCTCTTTGAAGACTAAGCCCCAGAAAGCAGAGATTCCAGGGCTGGACCAAGCTACATGAAGGAAATTGGCTAGTAGTGCTGCGCACTGTTCGCACGCTGGGTCTTCCCGTAGACCATACCTATTCAGTCTCTCTGGGGTGTAATATACCCTATTGAGGTATTTAAAGTATATCAATCTTTACCGCCCATTTAGTGAGATACGTTGGGTGCTGGTGCAAAAAATAGGTCCACATGGTATCAGCTATGTCCATATTCAAGTCCTGTTGCCATGCTAATTGGGCCTTGGTGTAATGGTTTTCTCCTTATGACATAGATAATTTATACATTGTAGACACTATTCGTAGCGAGGATTTCGCCTTTATGATATGTGTTAGGGCAAGAAGTTCTGGGGGTTCGAGATATTCATCCCCTAGAGTATTTTGCAGCGTGTACCATGTTCTGTGATATTGGAATAGCGTTAGCATAGTGGGTTTCGGTTCAAAAGTATTGAAACCCCCGCCCAGGTCCTGGACACCCCATCGTCAAATAGCTCACCCACTGTTTGTATGCCCAGTGTGTTAAGCACGTGTGTGACCACTTTTTCTCTACACGGAGGTAGCCATAAGCACCAATCAAGTGGAGTGGGCGGTGAGTACAAAATCACGCCCGCTTGCAGGTTTAATAGGTGTTGCCAAGCATGCGTTGTTGCATTGATCAAGTCAAGGATACCCGTCCTCCGATCAGCAGCCTGAAACAATAACGCAGGGAGTGGGAGTGGTGTCGCCACCTCAGCTTCTATTCGAAGGTGCAGGACCACAGGGTAGCCGTGCAACCAGAAGTATGCGCAGCTCTGTAATATTTGTCAAAGTCTGGTGCTCCCAGCCCACCCATATAATAAGGTAAGACCAGAATTTCCACTTAACACGCGGTTGTTTACCTTCCTAAGCTAGTTTTATCATCAGGGTGGTCAGACGGCTGAAGAAGGTGCGCGGAAGGACCATTGGGATATTGGAGAATAAAAACAGAAGGCGCGGTAACACCACCACTTTCATGACGGAAATTCTACCAAGTAGAGATAGGGGAGCCGTATCCACCTCTCTACGTCATCTTCTAATTTGCTGAAGGCAGCACCGTAATTTTCCCGGAACACTATCTCGGAATAACTCACCGCCTCCGTGGACCATTGTAATGGGTAGTCCGAGTCTATTCGGGGTGTGTTCAGTGTGAGTGGGAAAATAATGGATTTCAGCCAGTTGACTTGGAGGCCTGACAGTGCTCCAAAGCGCACCACCTCCCGGAGGACCGTAGAGAGGTTGGATTCAGGGTTTCTAACATATAGGAGTGTGTCATCGGCGTAGGTGGAGACAATAAGTTGGTAGTGCGGAAAACGAATACATCGATGCCGGTGATATTCCCTAAGCGCGCATGCAAGAGGCTCCGCCACAAACGCTTAAAGTAGAGGGGATAAGGGACAGTCTTGACGCGTACCCCTTGAGATACGTATGGAACCTGTCACTATGTTGCCTATTTTTACTCTGGCAGAGGGTCTATTATAGAGAAAGCCTATCAGTTGAATGAAAACTGGGCCAACGCCCATCCTTGTCAGTACGTGTGTCGTAAAGGGCCATTCTACAGAGTCTAAGGCCCTCTTTATTTCTGAGAAGGCTGCTACTGCTGGTGTATCCGGTCTGGTATGCTGAAGTGCTTCGAAAACTGTCCGTAGATTATAAGTCAAGTTTCTACCCGGCTGGGACTAGAGGAACCAAACGCTTTGCGAGGATTTTTGCAAATATCTTCTCATCCACGTTTAACAAAGATAGTGGACGATAAGAGACACAGTCTTCCGGGGGCTTACCTGGTTTTAGGAGAGCTACTATTTATGCTTCTGTCATGTAGGGTGGCATATTTCCTTATACGCACATATCGTTGAATAGCGTGGCCAACGGTGGGAGTAGTAGATCAATAAAGGCCCTATAGAAGGAAACTGTGAGGCCATCAGACCCTGGAGCACTCCCCGCCCTCATACACAACAAAGCAAGAAGGATTTCTTCCTTTTCAATGGGTCTCATGAGGAACTCCTGGTGCGTGTTCATGAGCCATTGAAGTTTTATGTGTGTTAAATAATCTATTCTCTGCTTCTGAGGCTGCATTGCCGGATGTCTAAAGTTCTGTACAATATTGGCGAAATCTCTCTGCTACCTCGGTTACTTCGGTTACGATCTTGCCCTCTGTTGACCTAATTTCTGCCACCTGTGCATATTCCCTGCATTGTATAAGCAATTGGGCTAACACTGACCCTGGTCTCTCACTCTCAAAATACACCCTTGCTGTGGCATATTTACCCAGATGTTTAATTTCATTGTCAGCCGCCTCATGGTATGCCTCGAGCAGGTCTGAGAGTTCCCTCTTGTCTGTATCTCTCGGATCCATCAGTTTTTGCTGTTCTAGAATCGTTATTTTCCCCTCCAAGTCCATTAGGCGTTTCAGAATAGCTCTGAGGACCCACGAGTGTTTTGAGATTGTGATCCCCCTGATGTAGACTTTAAATGACTCCCAGACAACCTGATAGTCTTCAACTGAGCCCACATTCTTATCAAAAACGTTTCAATTGCCTCTGCCAATTCCTCTTTAAAGACCGTGTCAAGTAGGGAATAGGGTGGAAACCGCCATGTGAATGGAGGTATGAGCCTGCGTGGGGTGTCCATCAACAGTAGGATCGGCGAATGGTCTGAAAAAGTACAGGGTAGCACCTGACACATGCGGACCCCGTCGCAGAGTATACTAGCTGCAAGCCAATAATCAATACGGGTATGTATGTTGTGATATGCTGAGTAATGTGTAAAGCCTCCACTGTGCGGGTATTTCAGGCACCATACGTCACTTAGATCAAACCTGACTATCTCACTCTCTACCACCCACCCAAGCAGCTGCTGTGGTATGCCTCTCCCGGTCCCCCGATCTATCTAGTCGGGGGTCCCTAACCAAATTAAAATCCCCCCCCCCCTACCCCCCCAAAGTTGTGTCCCCTCGCTGACGCAGCCTATCCTGTTTGCCAGTGTAGTGAAAAACTCCAAGTTATCAAACTTGGGGCAGTAAATATTAACTAAGAGTAGGTCCGTTCTTTTCCCCTACACCTCAAGATCGTATATCTACTGTCTTTGTCAGTGGCCACCGGGTGAAGGGTGAGGGCCGACTTAGGGCTGACCCAAGTAAGTACCCCCAGACATGAGTGGTAAAATCTACATGTTGAATGTTGCCATGCAAGCCTCTGCCACGTAACCTAGGGGAATTGGGTGGGAGGTGTTTCTTGCAGTAGGGCAACATCTATCTTTTGTCTCGTCAGGTAAGAAAGGACTTTGGGTACTTTTCTGTAATCATTCAGCCCTCTAACGTCCACTTGAGTGCTCTGTGGGTGTCCACTACTGTATCCCGACTGTGTGCTGTCATATGCGTCCTGGAATTAGTCAATGTTGCCATGGCTTAACTGAGTGTGTTGTAAATTTTAAATATAGCCTGTGGAATGCCTGACATCGCGTAGACTGTGTCGTCTGAGTCTCATGAACGGCCCACCCACATCAGGACACCCCCAACCTTGACCTGATGGAAAATGCCCATAAACCCCCCCTTGTACAGAACTTATGCAACATCGTTTGAAACAGCCGTCGCCCATCCCACCCACCCAGAAATAACAATAACAATACCCCAAGCGTGTGTTTCACTCGTAGGCGACGGTTGCCAATAAAGTTCAGTCAAACTTCAATGTTGAACTATCAAACCTCCACACACCATCAACTAATAGTACGCATTAGCAAAAAGGAGAACATATCCAACCCCCACTGTTTCTCAGGATCACAAACTAGAGGGGAAGGGGAAGCAACAACAATAAGACTTCCAAAGTGCGGCAAGACCCATGTAGCCAACCAGTGCACCCAGAGAACAGTGAAGTCTCCTAAGTGGCACTGTTGTGCTCCATCCTGAATAAATCTTATCTGTGATGCGGCCGGGCATGAGTTTAGTCCTGTTCCTCCATCTGCTCCAGTTGAAACACTCCTGTTAGGGCTGGGGCGTCGTTCCCTAGACCCGTCTTTCATGGTTTTCTGTAAGGCTTTTCGGTCTGTGAAAATTCGTGATTGGCCCTGGCGGTTTACACGAAGGCGAGCCGGGCACAGCATTGCATAGTCCATGTTGTGCTCTTTCAACTGCCGCTTGAGTGGCACAAACTGGCGCTGCGCTTCCTGGACCTTCACAATAAAGTCTGGAAACGGTGAGAGAGAAGAGCCTTCATAATGTAAAGATTACTTTTCCCTGGCAACTCTCAGCGCTGCATTTCTATCATGGTAGTTTAAAAATTTTGCAATTATCGGCCTTTGACAAGGCAGCGGGCCCGGGCACAGGCCCAAGGAGCGGTGCGCTCTTTCAACGTCAAACATGGGCGAGAAGGTGTCGCTCCCAAGGAGTGTGACCAGCAATTTCTCAATGAAATGTTCCATATTGCCGGCAGGCCCGTGTTGCTCCTTCTAGACCTCGCTTGTAGGTCCTCTACTTTGTCCTGCAGCACATGCAGCGCCATTCCTAATTGTTTGTGGTCCGAGTCCAACGTCGTCTGTGACTCTTCCACCTCTGTGATACGGCGCTCAGCCATGTCCATGCGTTCCGCGTGCTTGTTAAGTCTCTCAGACATTCTGTCCATACGGTACGAGAGGGAGTCCATCTTAGTGCCCAGGACAGCTAGCGAGTTCTGGTGGCCCTTCTCCATCGAGGCGATCATGGACATGATGTTGCCTTCCTTTGTCCCCCACACTTGGTCCCTACCATTTTCGCCCTCATGGACAGACGTCACGCGCTCTCTATGTTTGCGCTGATCGTACGACAATTTCAGCTGTGTTCTATGCGTCCTGCCCATCTTTGCCAACCTTTGTGGCTCTCAAAAATGCAATGTGAGGCCATAGCAGGAACTTTCCAGGAGTGCAGCAGAGCCGAGCCAGGTTTAAGGTACTCAGATCAGTCACAGCCTTCCATGCACCACCTGGGAACAGTGTCGCAGCAAGTCTAGTCACTAATATGTCAGCAGCCCCTCTTGCACCAGGCACTAATGCAATCAAGTGCTCCCCAGTGCACTCAATCAGCAGCAGTTATCCACTTCACTCGTTTTCTCTGGACACAGGTCAGCTCCCAGCCTCTTTGGTATCACACCCACCAGCCAACAGAAGATAGGGGTGCTCACCGTGCCTGCAAGGTGTGCATAAGTTCCCCAGGCAGCAGGGTCACTCAGCACGAGTCATTAAGCAGATGTGTTTCTCTCCCATGGAAGATCACAGCGAGGCCCAAAGACAGGTCAATGCACTGTCCAAATCCCACGTGGCTGCCCAATGTCAAAGCGTTGTCATCACAGGCCCGGTCCCTCAAAATGTCGTGCCCTGCCCCGTGCCTTGCCTCGTGTCCAGTCCTCACCTGACACAGAACCCCTAGAGTGTCCTGATTTTTAGAGCCTCAGGGTCAAGGGGCACCACAGAGGGTCCGTCCGGTATTGCTGCTGACAGCGCATCCGATCCTCTGCATTCGCGAAGCTTCAGTCTTGGAGCTCTCCCCGGCCGCGGCTCAATGCCCAGTGAGGTCGTCGTCCGGTCACTGCACACGGGAGTCGGTGAGGGCACTATATGGTGTTCATGTGTCAAGGCCGGTTGCGAGCCTCCACGAAAGCTCATCGCTGCAGCCGGCTCCGGGGTACTCCGTGCTCCAGCGAGAC
The DNA here is from genome assembly GCF_964263255.1 of Lissotriton vulgaris. NCBI lineage: Eukaryota > Metazoa > Chordata > Amphibia > Caudata > Salamandridae > Lissotriton > Lissotriton vulgaris. The sequence continues at coordinate 859,024,865 of NC_141698.1, forward strand.
CTCACTTGCGGCGGGCTGAGGACCGTGCTGGAGGCCAGTGCTTTAAGGGCCATTCAGCGCGCCGCATGACCGATGTCGTCCGCATTGATTTCACCCCGATTCCAGGCGTCGGAGGTAGGTCAGTCCGTAGCGGGGCGCCTCTGGAATTGAAGGCGCCACGTGGGTGTAGTGGCGGTGACTGCTAATGCCGGATTAATTCAGAATTGCCGGTTGGTTGTGCGGAGCTCGTCTCTTAGGCAGCCATCAACGTCGCTGGCAAGCTCTGCCCCCCTTTAAATTTTGTTTTTATCTTGTCACTTTTGCTGTGCATTTAAAGACTGATATCAAATGTTAGGCTCCTGTTTCCTAGGTAGCTGTTTACTTTTCTTTCCCTGACTGTAAAGTGATCAAACTGTCTTGCAGGATACAGGAATTTGAAAAGGCTGTAGGGTGTTAATGTTTTGTAGCACACAACAAAATGTAAGTGCCTGTAAATGAACTGTACAAGTATTTCAAAATATATCAGTTAGGTTAGCACAAATAAAGAAAATGTTTTTGTAATGCAGTTGTGTTGGTAATAAATATTTTAGTAGGATTAAAACATATCAATACACTAGGTGATGCCAATTTAACCACATTATCATATAGTGCACTGTATATTTTTATCAGTAAAACAGTATGTCTGTGCAAATGTAATGGTCATTTCAATTGAAAATGTGTTTGCTGTAATGGTGGTGTGCTACCACACCCGACATACTATTCCATGCAGCTACACTGTATACCATACCACTCTACAACACTATACTCTACAACTTTACGCCCCTCCATTCTATGACACTGTACACCACTCTTTGCCACTCTGCACCACTTCACTGTATGCTACTCCATCCTATGCCACTCTACTCTACTTTACACCACTCCACACCACTCTTCTCTACAACTTTTTACTCCACACCACTCTGCTCCAAGTCACTCTCCATGGCAGTTTACGCCACGCCGCTCTCTCCCCCTCTATGCCACTCTATCCCGCTCTGTGCCATTCTACTCCACTCTATCCCACTCCACAACACTACACTCCGACACTTTACTCCCTCTGTTCTCCACTCAACTTCTTAAAACTCACTCCGCTCTGTGACACTGTGCTACTCTACTCTACTTCACTCCACTGTAAGATGTTTTGAATAATTATCTTTGCTGATACAATGGAGAATTTATTTTTAAATCATAAACCTCTCTCGTGGTTATCTACATTGATTAGCATGGTCAATGTACTTCTTCATCTCTGTCATTTTTTTGTTTTTATAGCATGCTCCATATGATGCCATGGTGATGATAACCATGTGTCACTACATAGACCAGAAGATCATTGCAAGCGAAGGAAGGTGGAAGGTATGTGCCATATGGCATGTATATTTTTTTTTATGTAGTTCTACTTTTTGTATTGAAATTCATCAGGATGGGATCTGAGCAACATACACCTTGCATCTTGTTGAGCAATCCGTTTTTAATGAATTTCTAAAAAGAAAAGGGGAGGGTTTATTTGTGTTGTGAGCTGTTCTGTTGTCATAAGTCTTTTTTTACAAGGAGTATGTACTTCCTCCAGTGTTATTTTGCAAAGCCAGATACTTTAATCAACACTAGATGAATAAAACATGCATTTGCAGAGTGCATGGCTACCCAAAGGCATCCCAGCGCTGGTAGCAGCAGACAGTGAGGAAACTAACCAGGCTAAGGGAATAATCAAGTCTTTAACAGTTTGAGGAAGGCCAAATGATTAGGTTCCTTTCGAAGGTGGGGTGGAAGGCGTTCCATAGCCTGGCCGCATTATATGAGAATAGCTGGCCCTCTGGCTTCCTTAATCCTGGGGACAGTAGCCAAGTTAAAGTCATCTGAACAAAGACGTCTGTTAGCCCAATAGTGCTGGATGGTGGTTTGGTTAATGGCAGGGCCCTTTCCGGCTAGTGACTTGTGAACGGTGCACAGTGCCTTGAAGTTAACTCTCTCCATAATGGGAAGCCAGTGGAGGGAATGCAAAGCAGGTTTGGCTGGTTGATGTTTAGTACCAGGAAAAGTCTGGCTTCCCAATTTTATTACATCTGGAGTTTGGAGAGGGTCGCAATGAAAGCAACCAAATAAAGGACATTCCAATAGTCCACTTTCCTTTTTTGCAGCATCTCCCCTATCCACATGTATATCCTCACTGCTGAACTTCCCTTCGTTTTGTTTGTACACCGATCCCTTCTTTTGCCTTTTCCTTTCCATTCCGCTTTCTCCGCCCAAGATGACCCCCTTCTCTCTCAACTATGTTTCTGTTCCCTACCTTTGTCCCCTGTACCATTTTCTATATCCTAAAGCCTCTAGACATGTCTATATACTAGTGCCTATAAACCTTCCTATAGTCTATTACCTCTAACCCATACTGATGATACCCTAGTACCTCTAGTAACTGAAACATAGTACCTGTGCCTATAATCTTAGAACCTCACTCCCTATCTATACAAACCCCCTAGTTCTTCTTCTCTACCGATACCCTAGTACCTCTACCCCTGCCTATTGTCAATTACCTCAACAACTAATGATACCGTAGTTTATTTGCCTCTACCTAAACCTCAGTTCCTCTGCCCCTACCTATATATATTTGCATCTTTACCCCTACCTATTTACTGCTAGCATCTTGCCTAATCTATACCCTAATGCCTCTGCTCCTTCCCCTCCCGCTCCTATTACCATTTTCCCCTTACCTGATTTCTGAAATGTAAGGAAAATGGGTTAAATCCTTTTTTACATTTAGCAAATTAGAGTTTCCCTTGCACGTGGTCCTCAGTCGGGTCTCCTCCATTCTGCCTTTTCACCCAAGTAAGTTGAAGCATTTACAACAGCTCAGTAAACACATGAAATGAATGAATATATGGATGTTATTAAAATGCAGCGAAAGGCTTTAGAATCCCAGCAGGATTGTTTTAAACCTGTTGGATTCCCTCTAAAGACTGGTCTTCTTGTACAAGGGGTGAGAGGTTGAAGTTAGCCTTAGTTTTCTCAGTGACTGCTGTGCAGTTGTTGTCACAATTAGTGGTTCCAGACATAAGAAAATCGGTTGCTTTTTGCTATAAAAATATTGTTGTGGAAAACAGACTGAATAAAAGTTTTGTGAAAATGGGGCTGTGGCGTGAAGCTGATCGTGATGGCCGCACAGTAGAGGTGCTCCGGTGAGCCGACCGAGCCGCATTACCTCATCTACATCCGATCCCCAAAGTTCCTGAGGGTGACACCACGTGCGGTGAACTCACCGTGACCAAAATGGGATTGGTCCTGAGTCTTGCAATCGCCCTATGAGCCCCTGATTGGAGTAGTCTGGAAGCAGGCAGGCCTGTGGTTGCGGCCTCACTAGAGCTGACCCGAGCAGCGGATTCCTGGGGGCCCGTGGGAGCCGGCGGTACAGAGGTGAGCGCACCCGCCACATTTGATTTCTCCAATGCCAGTGCGTCCAGAGGCACCCGCATATGTAGCGGAACCCCAACGGCCAGGCTAGGTGCGGTCTCTGAGCCTCACAGCAACTACGCAAGTGCTCGAATTCAGAGGTGGCGGCCATATTGGTGGCAGACACATGTGCAAATGGACCTCCCAAAGGCTCTGATAGTCTGGTTGCGCCAGGCGAGAGAGTGTGCATCCCAGAGGCAGGGCAGCAAGAGGAGACCCTGGGCAGAAGACGACGCCCAGGCGACACAGTAGCACTCATCCCTAGCAATTGTGGGTGCATAGGCAGTCATTGCGGAAAAGCCCTGACATGAACTTGCTTACAAGGCCACCCTAGAGACCAGGAGGGAGTAGTCCAAGGGCCCCCCCTCGAGCACCCCAGGAGTGCAGGGCTACTGGCAAGGAGGAGGAGGAGTTGAAGGTAGAGATGAGATAGAGGCACCAAGGACCTGGTCAAATCTTGGCGGTCAAGAATTGAGACCGACCCTACATGACAATCAGTCTTGGCGCCCCGGAACTAGCAGTAGGGGGGACTTTGGGCCCCACACTCGATCCGTGTGACCCTACTTCAGTCACCCCTGGGCTGCAGGAGGGAGAGGGGTGCATAAAGATCAGTGGTCAGATGTCCACCCGGTGAAACCCAGGGTTGAAGCCGTGCCATATGGTCTGCGGTGAGGACACCGCAATTGGCGGGGAACTTTGGTGCTCCCTGCCTCCACAACACAGGAACCCAATACCTCATCGAAAGAATGACCTTCCACTTACCCAAAAGAAACCTCCACTCCACCAACCTCTCTGAAACCCAGCGTATCCGCAGAGTCAGAACAGGGGGAAGAGCCTTCTCCTACATCGCAGCCAAACCCTGAAACAAGCTCCCTATCGACCTCAGACTCTCTCCCTCCCTCAACACCTTCAGGAAGACTCTCAAGACCTGGCTCTTTGACTGAACGGAACTGCCGTCTCCTCCTCCCTCCCCCCACTCCCACTCCTCCTCGCCTTCAGACCCTCACGGGTGAGTAGTGCGCTTTAAACTCCCTGATTGATTGATTGACCCATAACATCATCCATATACTGGGGGCCACGCTAGACTACACGTAGGCTATCTGCTGTGACAGGGGTGCAAGGCCTGAGCAACCTACCCAGAGAGCTCTAACTACCCAGGGTCAAGATTCCAGTACTGCACCAATCTACCAATCTACCAGTCGGGGAGAACGGGCAGAGCAGTGATGCCTGGTGAAGGACCCAGCTGTAATCCAGACAACAGTACAACTGGACGAATGGTGAGGCCCAAGGGTAACCTACTGCCACAAACAAGCAAGATGGATGAATACGCAGTCCCCAGGTCCCCCATGAAGAGGAGACCAAGGCCGACTAGTCACTGAGCCTCTGGGGAACCCTCCCTGGCGGCAGTAATGACGGTGATACAAAGTCTTCAATCCTTCTTGGAACCTAAATAGACTTTGTCACCATCGAGGTGGAGCACCTTAGAGCAGACTTCCAGAAGATGTCAGACAAAGTAAACACGGCAGAAACCAACATCCATGAGCTCCAAATTTCCACAAGGTCCCTAGAGGAGCAAGTGCGTAAACTAACCAAGCAGCCAGAGGCTCTGGAGGCAAGAGTTGAGGACCAAGAAGGGAAGTCCAGGCAAAACAATCTACGAATAGTATGGTGGCCTGAAAGAGCGCAAGCACAATGCGTTGACCTATTTGTAGAAGGCTTGATTACAGAACTCTGGAAACCCAAACGTCTGTCGAAGTTCTTCTCCGTCGAAAGGGTGCACAGGCCCCAATCCTGCCTCCGAGACCAGATGCCCCACTACGCACCATCATATCCCGCATGTTGAACCTTCGAGATTGAGACGTCATCCTGCAAACAGCCCGGACATAAGGTGACCTTAAGTATGAGAACTCCACGATTTGCTACTGTCCTGACTTTACCTACCAGGCTCAGAAACAGAGGAGCAGTTTTGAGGAGGTCAAGAGAACCCTTACGGAAAAGGACTTAAAATTCATGAGCCTATTCCCTGCCAAGCTGTAAGTCCTTGCAGAAGGAAAATCCTGGTTCTACTACTCCCCAGTGGAGGCATGGGAATGGGTGGAGGGGTGGCGCACGCAGGAGTCTCGACACCCAAAGGGCCTGAAGAGAACTCACCCTCGTAACATGCATGACAGAGAATCCTTAGTTGATGAAATCAATCATCGGAACTTGGGACAGTCCCAGTCTGCCTCATAACTCTGTGAGGGTAAACGTACGCCACCAGAGACCTTGAAACTTGCCCCAGCAAAGCCTGCAGGAAGATAGACGGAACATAAAAAGGAAGAATGGTGAGGTGCAAATGAGGAGTGAACCGGGAGGTGGGTGGGCAGGGAAAGTCGGAAAGGTGCATGGGACTAAAGGGTGCTCCATGACTATCTTGGTCTTTTGCCAGAACTTTAATCACTAGGCCGGAAGCATGGGGAATGAACTCAATAATCTGGCAGAGGTGGGACCCCACCAGGGGTAGGGGGATATTTGTGGACGAGTAGGCACATGGAAAAGACATGTCGGGGCAGCCAACCCCCTGATATGGTTATTTTGCAGCTCGGGCGACAGGAGCTCTGCAAATGGGAGTTGTGGAAAGTTTTAGTCGCCACAGTGCAGGGTGGGTGGCAGGAAGGGGGGGGGGGGAGTTAAGGGTTATGTGTATTCTTTAGCATTTATTGGTTTAGTTGTACGAGAGACAAAGCTTCACGGCAGGCTTCATGTCTTGGAGTCCAAAATAAAACGTACATTGGTGCCTCAATTTATTAAACGACACAAGCCAGATTTGGTCTTTCTGCAAGAGACACATCTATAGGTGCACAACTATAAAGCACTGGATAGATGGGTTAACACCTTGGTGGCACATTCAGGATACACACCAGGGTCTGGGGGAGTGGGAGTCCTTGTCAGAGTTGCTGTAGCAGATGTCCCTTGGAAAATGTGGATAGACCCACTGGGCATATTCGTACTCCAGACGGGGAATTGGGATGGGCAAACTCTAAATCTGGTGTCCTCATACACCCCTCCGGGACAGGAAGGGACACTCGATCTGTTCTTGATACGCAACTCCTTGAGATGCCTCAAGGATCTCTTATCCTGAGAAGCGTTATGAATTATGTCATCTCTCGGTTTGAGGATAGATGGCCAGGGAAGGCAGGCACAAAAACTAGGACTCCTCTGGGAGGCTTTGTGGAGGCGCTAGGGTGGGTTGATTTGTAGAGAGCCCAAAACAAAACAGAACGCCAGTGTGCACACTTATCGGCACGAAATGGGAGATTGTCCTGAATTGATTACTTGTTCACCCTAAGGAAGGATGTGGGAGCTTCCGAGACACACCACTTGGCAAGGGGCATCTCTGACTACTTCCCGGTGGTCACCTGGTTTAAGGGACTAACAGTGGGAAGTATCATACCTGGCACTGAGAGACAGAAAGTTTGTGGAACAACTGCAAGAAGGCACCAAGAGATACTTTCAGCATAACAAGGGGTCGGTGGGCTCCTGCTGCATTCTCTGGGAAGCCTACAATCCAGTGATGCAATGGAAAAATCAAGTCCTAGTTTGGGCTAAAAAGAAAGAGAACAGGCAATGACATCAGGTGCTCGAATACAAAGTATTGTCCCTGGAGGCTGAGATAGTAAGAGGGGGAGAAAAGAAGAGGAACTTGACATACCAGTTACAAATGGCTCAACAGGAACTGCGAGATATAGCAGAAAATGCAACAAGGGCCCATGCTTTATCAGTCCAGAGGAGGCTCTACGAGGTAGGGGATAAAACCACGAAGCTCATCGCCTGGCTTGACAAAAGAGAGAGTGAAAGAGGATGAGTGATTGAAATCCTAGACCTAAAAGGGGAGGTACATACAGGAGATGATAAAATTGTTGAGACATTCGCAACCTTCTACGAGGACATGTATACCTCCAAATCTGACAGATCTAGCTCATACTGCAAAGAACTCTTTGAAACAATGAACCTGAGCATCCTAACGAGCGACAACAGAGAGGCGCTAGAAAGCGATTTGATGGTAGATGAAATAGTGGGGGCTCTTCAGGGGCTCCAATCTGGGAAAGCACTTGGTCTGAATGGTTGGCCCCTTTAATCGTTCAAGGAAACAGCCCAGAAATTAGCGCCCCACCTCCTGAATATCTTCTTAGATGCTAGGGAGGCTACCAGATGACCAAAGAACTGCCACCATAGTGGAAATCCCTCAAAAAGGTAAACCACTAACAGAATGTGCCTCATACCATCCCATATCCCTCCTCAATGTAGAGCCCAAAGTCTTTGCGTATAGGCTATCAGGCATGATAACATCGGTTATACACCCCGACCAATCTGGCTTCATGCCGAAGAGTTGCACCCGCCTGAATCTGAGATGGCTATACCGGGTACTTGACCTGACGGAGGCGTATATTGTAGACGATGCTGCAGTCCTCACCCTTGATTCCCGAATGGCCTTCGATAGTGTAGTGTAACTACATCTTTGCAGTGTTGCTTCGGCTTAGCTTCGGCCCCAATTTCTGCACCTGGGTTTGTCTATTATATGAAGCGCCGCAAGCCAGGGTGCAGGTAAATGGCTGCACCTCCAGTGTTTTCAAACTGCGGAGCGGCACACGCCAAGGTTGTCCACTGTGTCCCATGAGTTTTGCCCTAGAGCCTGTGGCAGCTTGGGTCTGCAGAGACCTTACTGTGGAATTACTTGGGAATTACAGTCAAAGACAACTGGGAGGAAAAGCTATCTCTCTAAGCAGACAATATCTTGCTTTATGTGACAAAGCCCTGCTTCTCGATCCTGAGAATTCTACACAACATTGACCTTTTCGAGAACTATGCCAGCTACCAAATTAATTGGGATAAATCTCAGATTTTTCCACTCTTCCCGGGTCCAGTGTCCCTGCTATCGCGATGTCCAGCACAATGGCAACAGAAGGGTTCACATACCTGGGGATCCGTATCATCAGAGACTAGAAGCTATTCCTGGCTCGTAACATTCTTCCCCAAGTCCACCGATTTCAGGTGGATGTGTGCCACTGGTGCGGGCTGCCCCATTTGCTGATGGAACGGGCGGTCCTCTTTTCCAGCTGATGGTGGTGAAGAACTGGGTCTTTGGGGAACGTAATCAGTATACAGGGTAGAGCGCCTGGCCAAGGGAAGCAGAACTACCCGGCGCTCCGGTACAGCATGGTTGGGAAGGACTTGCTCCCATCCCACATGCAGGCGGTAGTGCGGGCATGGAAAGCATCCAACAGATGCCTGGGTTGGGATTGGAAACTAACAGAAGATAGAGATCCCACTATGGGATAGTGAAGGCCTGGGGGAGGTTAAAACATTTCGAGCAGACACAAGATGGCACACAATAGGAATGGAAAAATTGGGATATGTCTGGAGAACAGGTACTCTACTAGCGTTTGATGTGAAGAAGGCAGAATACAAGCTGGCACAGGGCGTGATATTCTGATACAGACCACTACAACACGCTGTGAAATGCCATCTACCAGAGGGGGATTTTCTCCCAGATTACTCCCTCATGGAAGACAGACTGATATTGGACCATATGCCCACCAAGGCACTTTCCCCGACGTACAGGAAGATTATAAATATCATGCTGGACTGTCTAGCCTCGCTCAGACTCAGAGAGGCCTAGATGGTATACGTGGGGCCCCTTAGACGACGAAGAGTGGAACAAGGCATTGCAGAACACCAGAGAGATTGCTATAAGGGCTCGGTTTCGCCTGGTGCCTCTACAGATACTGCATGGGTCAAAAGTATTCAAGATGGGTCCTATCAACTCAGCCGAGTGTCCCAGGGGTTGCAGTGGTGTGGGCATGTTCTGTCAAAGACTTTGGACCTGTCCATGTATCCAAAACTTTTGGACTGAAATAGTTGAGACAATGAGGGAGGTGATAGGCCTACCTGTGCCGCTTGAGCTGTTGGGAGTGTCAGTAAAAGAGAAATGGCCCAGTCATGTAAATACTTGGCTCAACAACGCTGCAGGGGTGGCGAAACACAATTTAGCCAGGCTACGGAGTGCAGACTGGTCCCCTGCGACCATAGACTGGAAGGAGGACCTGGATTGGGGCCGTCTAGTCGATCAGGTAACCCAGCTCCGAGGCTGCCTGCGCACATTTGAAAAGATACGGGGTCCATGGAAACAGTACCATGCACAACGGGCAAGTAAGGAGCGGAGACGGTATGATCACTAACAAATAGCAGACTGGGGGGTAGAGTTTGCAACCAGCTCCAGTGTGTCGGGGATTACTCCAAGGATTTAGGGCGGGCCCAGGTGTTCTATCTATGATGTGGAAAGGCCCTCTGCAAGCGGCCCTTAAAGTGAACATTGCTGTGCTTTCGATGACTTTTGTTCTTAATCAACTGCTTAATAAAAAATGAATTGTTAAAAAAAAAGTTGTCAAAATTTTGCCTGCTGAAAAAATAGAATGAAGAAAACTGTGGCTACAAAAAATCTGAAAATGTAATTCCTTGGAAGACCAAGATAGATGTACAGGGATAGAGAGGAACATTTACGGGGAGGTGGGAAGGGACAGAGAACTAATAAGTGGATTTTAGGATCCAGGGGAGGGTAGAGTTATGGGGTAATAAGGAGAAGTAAGGGATTGTTAGGGCCCAGGGATTGGTAGTTCTAAAGGGTAGTTAGGGGCTTTTAGGTTTCAGGGAAGGTTAAGGGGTAGTAAGGGTTTTTAGGGTTCAGGGGAGGGGAGCTTTAATGGGTAGGATGGGTTTATAGGTTCAGGGATTGGTAATGTTAAGGGTAGTTCAGGTTTTAAGGGTTCATGGATGAGAAGAATGAACTTGTACTTAGGGTACAGTTAATTATATGGACTACTGCATGTGATAAAAACAACTTTAAATGTGGACGTTTTGTAATATTCCTAGTAATAATGAGGGACACAACATTATCTCAACCGATTAACTCGACTTTACCGTAATGTATTTTAAAAGTCCACTTTATCGCATTCATCCCGATAATCTGCCATATCAAGTGGGTTTTAAAGTCAACATATCACTTTTCTCTGCACCACAGCATACATTGCAGTGAACTAATCTTGTGTTGCTAAAGGGTACAAGAGACAAAAGCCAAGCACGCACAAGTTCGGTTTTAGAGGGATTTAAATAGAGCATATGCTTGTTCCTCAATAAGTGCATGTCTGAAGACCACTAGGACCAATCAGTGTGAGAGCAATTTGACCCCATTTTACTGGCTGGTAATTCTGGCCCGTAAAATCCTGTAAGGTGTTTGCTGCCGAGGCAGCCTAGCCTGCTCTCTTGGTCTCTGCAGACTTTTTTCTCTGACACTAGGTAGCACGCGATACTACCTCGATCAGAACTTTTATTTTCTTTCAATCTTCTACCTTTCCATGCCCTCCCCGTCCTCCGCTTTCACAGAAGGCATTGCTCCCCTTTAGCTGCTGTTCAGGGTAGGTGGTAAACGGGAGCATTACAACTTGTACTAAAGTGAAAAACCCTTCAGTACTGAGTATTGATTGAACATTGTGGAATTATATTATTGCTATTTGAAATTTTGCCTTCAGTGGTAGTAACTCTTGGGTATATGATTTGTTTGGTCTTTATTTTCCTCTTTTCTTTCATTACATCACACTGTCGGTTGGTTTGCCTCACCTAGGTGGACTAGTGAACAGGGCTCCGCTATAAAGTATTTCCTTTGTTCCACAAACATTGATTATTAGGTGGTATTCTCCATACATACTTTCCTTTTCCATCTGTTCCTTTTTACTTTGTGTTTGAAGTGCATAATTCAATCATATAGTCTAAGGATTAGAACAATATATTTCCTCAGTGTTGAATGGTTTTAGTGGCCCCCATGCACGTAGAGTTGGAGTCGCTGTTCCTGCGGAGGCCAGTGAACATTTTTAGTAGATGTCGCTTAATTCGTCCATGTTTAGGTTTCTAAGATGCTCTGTAGATTCATTTGGTGCAAGACAAGACCGCCTCACTAATGATTGGGGAAAAAAACGGAATATAAAATAAAAAAATCTATGGAAAGTACCCATTGCTTGAACTGTTGTTTAGCAAATGATCATTGTTTGGGGAATATAAGTAAATACTCCCTGGCGGTGCTAAGTTTACTAGTTATCCAGGCCAGATAAACTGTCTGTAGGTAATTATAATGCGCCCAGCCAGGAATGCTTAGCAGGTGTCACACAAAATCAATTTTGGAAGTATTAAGTGAAATGGCACAACATTTGTACAGAATAACGGGTGTGCTCCTAGTTGAGGGGAGCTGGGTCTTCACAACACCATTTACACAACATATATATTTAATTTACATTCCATGGTCTCATACCTATATGAACATAGAAATAATGTTGAATATTTATGTCTTTACCACAGGGGTCAATGGAAGTGCGAGAAATACCTTGGCCAGAAGAGCTGGTCTTCACCTTGGATGAGAAACTTCTCAGTGACATCAGGCTAGCCAAGAAACAGTACTGGAAGGAGGTGATGTTTCTATATACCATCTCATTAACACTAGACCCAACAGTGCTGCTCTTCCTGTCAGTTTCCAGTGCTTGACTTTTCTAAACTTCTCCACACCTTGATGCACATACTATCATGAAGGGTCATATTTAGTCTTCCCAACATATGGACGCTAAGGTGTTGTAAGTACTCAAGCCATTTAATGTGTAGGGTGGATGTCAACAGGTTAGTAAAAATTAAAGTAGAAAGTGGTGAAATTAAACACCTAGGGGTTTGATATGATTAAAAATGATGGTGCAACGTTAATAACTTGCTGTCTATAGTACACGTTGTTCTTGCTGTTGTGCTTTGCAATTCTGATGCTCATCTGTAACTTACATTTAGTACGGTGCTGCAACAAATTTGACTGCTGGCCAGTATGTTCCTGCTCAAATAATCATCATCCTAAACAGATCTACACATGCATGTGGTATTTTTCCCATCAGTATAATCATTATGGAAAGTTTCAATATTGTAATTGAGTACATTGCCCCTTGCACCAAACTAATTCTCCAAGATATAGCATTTGTTTGTCTTGATGCACTTTTTCTTACACACCAGTTCTTGGAACTGGTTTGGTGCGTTGTTGAAGTTGCTCATCTCAAGACTGTTTATTCAAGTCTGCCTTAAGTTAGGAGTGAGCCAAGTTAATTACTATTTAGATGATTCTGTGGTACCTTATATAGTTCCCCTTGGGTTGGTGTCATTCACAGCACGCTATGTGGCACTGTGACCATCGTCATCTTGTTGGCCGATGTAGAAGGCACAAAGGATTAAAAGAACATGGATTCGAAAGTAGAAGGCACAAAGGATTAAAAGAACATGGATTCGAAACTACATGCATTCCTCAATTAGCATATTTTATACAGGGGTTAACCAGCGCACAGAGGCACAGTGAAATAGAGGATAAGAATTCTCACCTCACGAATTATATTGTGCTTCAATACGCCATATACATTTTTGTGGGTTAGAAGTAACAGTACACTTGGACTACCTACTTTATTAGATGGGTAGCAATTTCTGTATGTCTTAAGTGATTGCATTATGACCCCTGATCTCATAATGCTGTTATCAATGGAAATGTCCACCTTCAGTGAAGAATATTATTGTTAGGAGGATGGGCTTGAACTCTGGCTCACAGCAATGTTGTGAGAGTATTACTCACTCTGCCTCCCTCTTCTGAGTATCAAAGTGGCAGTCATGCAGACTGGTGTATGTTTTTTCAGTTGGCCTTGCTAAGCCCCTATCTCTTGACAGCCGTTTGTGTGAATGTTCCAGAAGATCTCTGTCACATTGTTAACTTGAATTAAATACTTTTCTAAAGCCTTCTGGGATCAGAGATAGCGAGTAATTAACTATCTTTGCCTGCCCTAAAGGTAGGTTGTTTTTTGTGCCCTTGTGCAGATAAGTTGCCATGTTGCTGCTCAGTCAGTTATTATGGCATCACATAACTTTAGATTTTTTTTTTCTGAGTAGTGTGGGAGCAGGGAGACTGACTCCAAAGTGATGTATGTATTATGCTTGTGTTCATGGTTTGTGATTTACGTAACCACAACAATGTATGACGCAACAGAGGTCTCTGGTATTATCGGACAAAAGATAGCAATCAGATATGCCATTAATACAACTCTCGTAACTTGTTTTTTATATCACCCAGGCAACTGACGTACAGCTTGTTAATTATGCATTCACATCTTTTGGCAAAGCACTTGTCAAGAAGAAGAATCTGCACCCCGATACATTTGTGCAACTTGCTCTTCAGTTGGCCTTTTACAAGCTTCATGGACGGTAAGATATTTTGTGTGAGGTGAGACACAAATGCACCTTTTCCATTGTGAATCTTTTATTCTGTTTCACATTTTCTTTCTTGAGCAGTTGTTTTTAAAATATTATTTCCTAACTGTAACCTGTAACTTTTGACAGTGTGCATGCAAGTGGGTAGATACGTCTGAGAGTGGTTGTGTGAGTAGCTGTGTGGATCTGTGTGGTCTTGTGGGTGTGAGTGGTGAGTGGCTGTATGGGTCTATGAGTGGTTGTATGAGTGACTATGCATCTGTGAGTGGGTGGTGGTTGAGTGGTTTTATGGGTTGGTGACTGGGTGTGTAAGTCCTGTATGGATATGTCCTTGGGTGTCTGAGTTGCAGGCTATTACGGTTATTGGGGTGGCCCCAAACGGGCTATGCCTCCGGGTAACTTTGGACTTTCGCGTATTTGTAGTTTTTGAAAGGGAGAAGAATGGACTTGATATTCTCCAACATATGCCAAAGGCAATATGTAAGTGGTCAAATGAGTTCTGTCCACAGATAGATAAAGCCAGAAAACATCAATTAAACTGTTTCTGCATTCCTGAGAGACCATAACATGGGCTCTATCTACAACAACATCTTGCACTTTATTATGGAGCATACAAAAAGAAGTGATGGAGTTCAATTCACAGAGAAAGGCAATAACAACTGAAAACACTGCATCATGTTTTATTTGTAGTAATCTACACACAATAAACACAAAGGTTCTTCTCAGATCCTCCCCATTCCCCAAACTGTTTTATTTTATTTTTCAATGCCTTTTTTAGTTTTTTTGCTCCAAAATCGCAAATCTGTTGGGAATACACAAAATAAAAGCAGACATTCAATAAACACTAGCGCATTTAAAATTCACAACTATATAAGTGACTCTGTCCAACTGACTCAGTGCGTTTGTGTGAATGGTTCTGTGAGTGGGTATAAAAGTGAGTGAGTCTGTCGGTGGGTGCTTGAGTCTCTGAATAGGTCTGTGAGTGGGTAAGTTTGAGTGGGTGCATGATTCTCTGAGTGGATCTGTAAGTGGACACATAGGTGTCTGTGAGTGGATGTGTGAGTGTCTGAGTGAGTATGAGACTGTGCGTGAGTGTTTTGAGGGGGTCTGTGAGTGGGTCACAAATGCCTAAGTGGGTCTGTGATTGGGTGACTGGGTGTCTCAGTGTGTCTGTGAGTGTGAGGGGGTCTTTGAGTGGGTGCATGAGTCTGACTTGGTCTGTGAGTGGGTATGTAAGTCTCTGAGTCGATCTGTGAGTGGATGGATGACTCTCAGAGGGTCTGTGAGTGGGTGTTTATGAGTGTGGGTGCAGGAGTGTGAGTGGGTCTGCGAATGTATGCATGAGTCTGAGTGGGTCTGTGAGTGTGTGCGTGGGTCTTTGAGTGGGAGCATGAGTGTCCGAGTGGGTCTCTGAATGAGTGCTTGAGTGGGTCTGTGAGTGGGTGCATGAGTATGAGTGGGTCTGTTGGTGGGTGTGTGATCATGAGCAGGTCCATGAGTGAGTTTGTGAGTCTCTGTGTAGGTCTCTGAGTAGGTACGTAAGTCTTTGCGTGGGGCTGTGAGTTAGGACAGTGAGTGGGCGTGTGAGTCTCTAAGTGGGTGCATGAGTTTCTGGTTGGGTCTGTGAGCACGTGCTGGAGTCTGAGTCGGTCTGTGAGTGGGTACATAAGTCTCTAAGTGGCTCTGTGAGTGGGTGCATGGGTCTGTGAGTGGAAGGGTGAGTGTCTGAGTGGGTCTCTGAATGAGTGCGTGAGTGGATCTGTGAGTGAGTGTGTGAGTCTGAGTGGGTCTGTCAGTCGGTGTACGAGTCTGAATGGTACTGTGTGTGGGTGCATGAGCCATGAGTGGGTCTGTGAATGGGTTTGTGAGTCTCTGAGTGGGTCTCTGAGTAGATGCCCAAGTCTTTGAGTAGGCATGTGAGTCAGTGTGTCTGTGAGTGCCTGAGCGGGTCTGTGAGCCTGAGTGGATTTGTCAGTAGATATAAAAGTGTCAATGTGGGTGAGTGGATGCACGAGCAAGTGAGTGGGTCTGTCGGTGCATGTGTGAGTCTTTGAGTGGGTCAGTAAGGGGATATGTGACTTTGAGTGAGTGCATGAGTCTCTGAGTGGGTGTGTGTGTCGGAGTTAGTTTGTCAATGAGTGCGTGCATGAGCGCCTGAGGGTGTTTGTGAGTGGATGCGCTAGCATATGAGTGAGGCTGTGAGTGGGTGCACAAGTCTGTGAGTGGGTACGTGAATGTGCGAGTGGGTCTGTGAATCGGTGCATCAGTCTGAGTGAGTCTCTGAATGGGTGCATGAGTGTGAGTGGGTGCACAAGTCTGTGAGTGGATATGTCTGAGTCAGTCTGTGAGTGGGTGCATGAGTCTGAGTGAGTCTCTGAATGGGTACATGAGTCTGAGTGCGTGTGTGATTCTCTGAGTGGGTCTGAGAGTGGGTCTGTGAATGTATTTTTTTTTAAAATGTTGCTCGATATTCGTGAATTTGTTTAAAATTTATATGGGTGCCACTCTGACCGTTGCGGCAAATTCACGAATATCGCTTGTGGGGAAAAGGAACCATATTGCAATATTTTTTTTACGCATGATGGCGTCTCTGGACACCCCTATATTTCAGCCAGTGGTTAAGGGTTCCTCTACTCTGACACCTCATCCCACTTTTCATCTTCAGTTCCAGTCCCGTAGAATGTGTACTGGTACGTAAAATGGCGGGTGAACTTTCCGCACAGGTTGCGGCCAGCCAATCTCGGCATTCCTGTTAGTGCGCGGATTTGTGATTCATCGTGAAATTGCTGCGTGTACTTCGCTGCCACAGATATCCAAATTTTGATTTTCTTTACTATCTCAAAAATGACTGAACATATTTACATCAAATAGCAAAAAGGGCGCTGTCTGGACTAATAGCTACTTTTCTGGAAAATTCGGTGTAATTCCTTCCAGTTGTTCAGGCTGTAATCATGTCTAAAATCTTTCTGGGAATTAACATGGCAAATGCAATTTCTCTTTTACCACCCTCCCCTTTTTTCCGACCCTCGTGTGAAGGATCACCCCAAAACTTTCCATGCTCAATAAGACTCACTGGCATTCTTTTTTTTGGAAAATTTCGAGAAGATTCCTCAAACACCACCAACGATATAGGCAAGTCAAAAACAACTTTCCCTATGGAAACTAGGTTCTAATTATAACTACATACTGGCAACTGGCAGTAGATTATTTATATGTATATATTTGTATTTTATTTTGCCAGGACAAATAAAATGCAGCTAAACAGTTATAAAATCTACAAACATTTGGATTTCCTTGAAGTTACTAAGCCTTTTACTTTAAAGGGTCAATATCTTAAAATTCTCGGAAGGATATTGCTGAGTTTAGCATTAAGAGAAGGTTCTCACAGTCTTGAAAGCACTACCTCGACACATGCCCAAAGTTCTCATAAAGAGAAGATTAAGATGTCATCCCGACACACCACAGTAAAAATGTCCAACATTTCTCTGAATCCTGAAGGCATTGGGGTGTATTGCACATACTAAATTATATAACCAGATATTCGTAAGGCTCATACCTTCACTTAAAATGCTGTCTTCCAGTCATTACCCTCTTTAATCTTAACAAGATTGTATGCTCTTGTTTGCTCCACACATGAAACAAATCTAGAGAACTGGTTCTGCACCAGGGAGAACTAGGTAATGAGAGAGAACAGTGGGTCCAATGAGATGAGAAAGATTTCATATTTCTTTGTACTAGAAGAGAAACATATATACTGATGCTGAACAGTTGAACTGTACCTGTACAAAATAAAAACCAATTAAATGTATTTCCAGAAAATGTTTATATACTTCTCTAAGCTCAGCGCAGCAGTCCACCTCATGATACCATTAGGGCACCAAGAGTAGTGTGAGTGCTTTCCACCTTCGCCCAATTTCTCGCATCGCAACCATTGTAGCTATGCCGGCCAATGCTTGAGCAGCTCTCGTCATCCCCTCCCACCAGCCCGTCAAACTTTCCCAGGAGAGCGACCTTTGGTGTCAGACCTACTTCCCATCCAAACACATGCAACAACTTCTGTCCCACCTCTCTCCACTTACCTGCGATCAACGGGCACATATCTACACATATCTGTAGGTTTGTGAGAACATCTGTAGCAGGTGGAAAGAAAGCATGCCGTATAGTCTTTTCTTCACAGAAATGTCATTGAAATAGTGTCCATACATACTGACTTTTGCAACCAAAATTTATTTTGCGAACCAACCTATGTACTAATAGGCCAGTTCACAAAATAATAAATCTCTGAGGGTCACAGAATGACATGTCTTATGAATATTTAATATGCAAGTCATACTTTGCAGCGACCTGTAATTGGCTTCAATCACAGAGATGGTAGCCTGCAAGGGCAGCAGACCACCATCCCTGTAATTGCATTCTAAAATGGAAAACTGTTTTTTTTGTTTTAGCATTCAGAGTTCTTTTGGGAAACCTTAAGTGAGAGCAGTGACCACTGGCGGTTTTCCCCTGAAGCCGCCAACCTGATTCCCTAAGGTGAAATTCTAAAGGGTACCTCTCCCCCTTGGCAAATCAGTTACTACCTGAAACTTGGTAGCTGGTAATGGTTTGAAACTGATGATTAAGGTAATAAATTATGGATACAGATGTTGCCAAATTTGTAATCTGAAAGAAACGCCACTTACACGCTCCTTCCAAATTGCGATTTGGTAATGATTTCGAACCACACGTTGAGATTCAGAAAAAACTTTTCCGGATTGCAAGTTAGGGTTAGTACTTATGTCGAAGTGTTTTCGCAATAACAACCCCTGCATTTTACTGAATCTGAGGGTTTGGGGCCACAAAAGCCTGTTGTATGTCTGGCCCTCTGCCCCTTCCCTTACCTCCCCTGAAGTGAGAGAATTGACATAAATTCCTTGGATTATTTCATCTTTGTATCAGTAGGGTTTGGATGGTGCAGCTGAGGGGTATGTTCCTTAGAAAAACTGAAGGCACCAATGTCTATTAAAGCAAGAGGACCACCTTGAGTGCTAATTAGAACTTGTAAATAACAGTGGGACTTGAGGAAAAACGACTGTGAAAAGCTGAAGTGCTCTCCATATATCTGACTTCTAAGGTGCAGTCAATGCTGCAGATACTTGCACTGACATATGAAATATCCCATATTACCACAAGTCAACAACGAAGGTTATTCGGACGAAAATGAAATCATGGAATCATGGAAAGACCTTTCTATTCAGATAGACGTAAATTGTATTTTTCTTAAGACGAAAATCCTCATCCGCTAAAGGATGGCATGCTCCATCAAATGGCTCAACCTAACATTGGTTTGGTGTGAGTATCATTGTGAATTACAATCATACAAATAGTGAACACTATGCTCCACAGGTGTATGTGTTTCAGTGTGGTGAAAGTATCCTTAACTAAAAGGCTGAGGGGAGAGTAAATGAGACTAAAACTACCTACTAGAAGACAAAAAACAATAATACTGCCTCCGGTGTATAGATTAAAACTGTGATGGATTAATTAAAACCTGTACGTAGGTCCCCATGTTTCTACTCAAGGAAATTGCCCACTAGTGGATCAAGGGGTATATGCAGGCCTCTTACCCCACTATGTGAGAAAGTATCACAATTTGTGATTATGGTCTCAATGCTATATCTCACAAGTAAAGGTATACTTGACCAGATTAAAATCCGGGTGAGGAAAATCACAAGTATTCCCAGCAATTCTGTATGGGAAAGAAGGATAGGAAGAGAATATATTCTGCTAACACACTTCTGTAGACAACTACGACCTAATATGGGGACTCACTCATGAAACGCTGCATCATCCTACACATGAAAACTTTTTATCCAAACTATTCACAACCCTATCCTAATATAAGGTCATACTGCCTCTCTACATAGGGCTCGGAGAATAGTTAAATCTAATGAAGGTTAAACTAAATCTTGATAAGTGTATAGTTGGAGCGTATTCAGTGTATAAGGTAGTATGTTCCTAGAATGATACCTTATAGTGATTGTAAGTGACGGTCATCAAATTAAATAGTCTATGAACAAGAGTTATGAGCAGGTCATTCATTAGAATTTTAGGATGTGTTTTCTCTTTTACCCTATCCACATTCCTTTTACCCCAACCGCATTTCCCTTTCATTCCATCCGCAGGCCATAGAGTGCACGTGAAAAGGGCATATCCCTGTTATGAACTGTCATTGTCCAGACTTGGCATATCTGGTAGTTTACTGTCTGTCTCGTTCTATTTAAATAGTAGGAGAGCTATCATTTGATATTCTACATATATAGTTCTAAATCGGTAGATGAGACCACTGACATGAACTCAGGCACTTCTAAAACATGCAGTAATGGTGTTGTAGTAAGCTACTGTAGCTACGTCTCCCTCTCAGTAGAAGGGAATCACTATAAGTGTTACAAAGCACAATAAAGACCTTTGTGTTCGAATAAACACTTAAGACAATTTATCCAAGATTTAAAATCATCCCCATAGGAGTTGAAGAGTGCTTACCTACTATACCAGCTATGTTATGTTAAAAATAATAATAGAGCGTATGTACACCTTAAGGTTTCTTGGTACTAAATCGCCAGAGGACAAAACAGTCAGCTGTAAAAAAGAGAGATGCCATAATAGTATGCTTCGGAAATGCCAGGTCTTAAGTGCCTGTCTAAAATATATATAGTTTCTTTTCAAATGTCGGAATAGAAAGAAAATTCAGAGAGGATGATCATAGTGCCTTGTTTGGGGTGTAGTTCATAAGAACACACACAATTTTAAAAAAGATCCATTGCTCCATGGGGAGCCAATGGAGATCTCGCAGAGGGGGGGCGGGGGGGAGGGGGGTTAAAAGGCCATTTTTAGGCTGTTTATATATTAGGGAACATGCTTGATTCTGTACAACTTGGGCCTGGAGCTAAGAGTATTAGAGAGTCTGATGTAGAGAGAGTTGGCGTAGTAAAGGCTGGATATGAAAAAGGCTATGACAACCTGGATCAAGGCTTTGAAAATAAGGAATTTTGAGATTTTGTTTTGTTCCTCTGGAGTAATAAGAAGCTGGATAAAATGACTGCACCTAACTGGGGTGTCGTGGTTCACTCGTTATCTAGGATGACCAGGCTTTTAACAGATTTATTTGGGGGTGGGGATCCTCCTTATCAGTGGACCAAAAAGAGGCATTCCAGTAGACAATTTTATCATGGTTCATTTCTACATCATTCCATGCCATTGAGACAACAAGGGGAGGGAAGATCTTTTTATTTTCAGAAACATAACAGCTGTTCACACATAGCTGCACCCACAACATAAGGGCCTCTTCTCATCATAGGAATCATAGTACAGAGCTAGCCAAACTAGATCATACTGACCAGTACCCACAGAAAAAGTATAGTTCATCACTCAACTGTTTGCATCCAACGCCAGGGCAGTGGAAACTGTAGTTTATAGTATTTAAGTAAATCCCACAGCTCTTTTTTCATATATAAGCTCAAAGGGAATGCTGGACATAAAAAAAAATCTCTCGTACACTGTATAATTCAGTGGACTAGGGATCCGAACATACTTATTAGGAGGCCTTCCAAGTAATGGGAAATATAGTTCTTGCCTTGCTATGGAGGGTCATATCGATCACTTGGGAGGCACCCAGTGTAAAATTGGGTAGCATCTTTTTAACGTCTGCATCTTCACCTAACTGGATCATCAGAAGTGTAGTTTTTATTGAGTATCATATGCTTCTTATGGTAGATAGATATAAAAATACGGAACACAGCAAATGGGTCCTCCATGAAGTCATAATTTAATGGACCTGATGAATTTATATGCCTCACTTCATTTGTGTTATACTTGAGAACCCTGGATAAACTATGATATGTATGGATACAAGGAAAAAGTCATAAATGTTATTTTGTGTTCGAGGCATATGAGCTGCAGATTGCACACTATGCATAGATTGCCACCTAGTGTTTGCAGTTTGTTTTGTAGAAAAGTCTTTGGAAGTCACAGGATAGGTTACTCCTCCTTTGGATGATACTGCGCATGGTCATCGGCTCCATCCCAGATTGTTTGTTTCCGCCACCGGGGTCGGATGTGTTTCCAGCGCTCCGTCTTGAAACCGAATTCCTTCGGCGCTCAATACTCAACAACTTTCAGAAAATACGTTTTGAACGCTTCTCCACTCGACACTAGTCTTTAACATCGAATACTTCGATTCCGGTCGTCGTCGACGGCCTTACGGCCTAACTAGGCCTCAACTCCAGCTCATGGAAAGGATGCCATTCAAAAAGTGTCCTCAATGTGGGTCGAAGTTTCCCACACCGACCATCACGAGGTGTGTAACCTCTGCCTTTCTCCGGAGCACAAGGCAAGGGACTGTTCAGCTTGTGCCTCTTTCCGCTCCAAGAAGACTATCCGGGACCGAAGAGCAAGAAGAATAATGGCTCGATCTTCATCCTCCATTCCGGACGACATCTTTGAGGAAGGCGTCAACGTCGCAGAACAACAGGATGTCGACAGCGGTTCCGAAAATGAAAAAGATTCGAATGTCGAGGACGTCACTCCAGCGCAACGGGTCGTAAGTAAGACCGTCGACCCTGACCCTTCCTCGACACACCCAAAGAAGGTCCAGGTTACACCCTCGCCCTCGGGCTCGGGTGCACACCGACACTCTGCTTCCACTGCCCCACCTTCGGGCCCGGCAAAGAAGCCAATTAAGCCTTCGGCCGACTCGGGCTCGAGTCAGCCTCCCCAGGGTGCCGGCGCCAGCTTACCGGCACCGAAAAAGACAACGGCTACGCCGACGTCCAAACCCTCAACTCCTTCGGCACCGAAACCCAGGTCTGAACCAAGCAAAGCTTCGGATGCCAAAAAAACGCCGGAACCGAAAAAAGCATCGGATCCAAAGAAACAATCTGACCCGAAAACAGCACCCGACCCGAAAAAACATTCAGAGCCAAAAAAACATACAGAGCCGAAAAAGACCCCCGCTTCCCCGACAAAAGACATTGTCAAGAAACCAAAGTGAGCCGCTTCAGTGCCGAAACCTTCCACAGCACCAAAAGATCGGCCTCCGGCAGAAGACTCTGGCTAGGGACCCTCAACTGGACAGTTGATTTTGGCTTCAAAAAAGCGACCACTGGACAAGCCAGCTCCAGCTCCACCTGCAAAGAAGGAGGACATGGCTACCTCGCCCTTAAGACAGCCTTCCCCTTCTCCTCCACCTATGCCATCACCACACTCTCCCATACCACAGCACCCTACTACACCCTCTCATACAGATGATAGTTCTGATGATATGGGTGGGTAACATGCCTGATCAAGACACACCTACAGGATCACCTGACCTATGGGTTGATTACACCACTCCAGATGTCCCAAATGTCCCTCAGGACGACTTATACTCATCACGGCCTTCCCCCCCTGAAGACACTATAGGGTTTAATGAACTAATACACAGGGCCGCACAATATCACGGGGTAGACATGCATACAGAACATGTAGACGAGGACTTCCTGATGGACACCTTTGATAACGCACAAAGGTCAGCGTCCTTCTTACCAATGCTCAAAGGAGTAACTAAACACGCTGCTGAGGTCTTCAAAGACCCAGTCAGGACTAGAATCATTAATCCTCGTATAGAGAAAAAATATAAAGCCGCCCCTTCAGACCCAGAATACATTAAGGGGCCGGTACCACTAGATTCACTTGTAGTTTCCAACGCACGCAAGAGAGCTAACTCGCAAACATCAGGTGTTGCTGCCCCACCAGATAAGGAGTCTAAGTTACTAGACGCATCAGGGAAAAGAACTGCGTCTCAAGCAGCAAACATCTGGCGAATCGCCAACACAAAAGCATTGCTATCCAGATATGATAGAGCACATTATGACAAATTAAAGTCAATAATGAGACACCTCCCTGATGAATACAGAGATAGGGCACATGAACTCATCCAAGAGGGTAAAAACATTACAAATACCTCCATTAGATGTGCCCTCGACGCTGCTGATACTGCGTCTAGAGCAGTTAACACCAGCGTCTTGCTACGTAGACATGCCTGGCTGCGTATATCAGGATTCAAACCTGAGGTACAGAATGCCATTCTAAATCAACCTTTCGATGAGCAACACCTATTTGGACCCAACGTGGATGTATCTCTTGAAAAAATGAAAAAAGATACAGACACCGCCAAATCTATGGGAGCCCTGCAGTCGCAGGCTCCCATATGTACATTTCGTTGCTCATCCCATAGAGGTGCCACCAGAGGATATTCCTCAGACACAGCCTCCGCCTCATACAAAGCCCCCACACAATCCAATTACAGCAAGGGCTACCAAAGGGGCCGATACAGGGGTAACAATAACCGAGGCAGAGGTAAAAATAACAATTCCCGCTCTGCCTCCACCCCTGCCCAATGACTCCCTTCCCCCGCCCGCTCCACTCCGGTCGGGGGAAGACTCCAACAGTACCTGCCAGCCTGGGAAAACATCACATCAGACAGGTGGGTGTTACAAATTATTCAATCAGGTTACTGTCTGGAACTACAATCTACCCCCCCAAACATACCACCCAGGCAGCGCCAAATGTCACAGGAACATTTAACATAGCTCAGACAAGAGGTAATATTCCTCCTGCAGAAAAATGCAATATAGTTCCAGAGTCCCAAAAGAACAAAGGAGTATACTCACTGTATTTCCTAATACCAAAAAATGACGGATCCCTAAGACCCATCCTAGACCTCCGACCTCTAAACATTTACATTCAGTCGGACCATTTTCATATGATCACACTTTAACAGGTCCTTGCCACTCTAGATCTCAAGGACACCTACTTCCATATTCCCATCCACACAGCGCACAGAAAATATCTCAGATTTGTGCTAGACGGGCAGCACTACCAGTTCAAAGTGCTTCCATTCGGAGTCACAACAGCGCCAAGGGTGTTTACCAAATGCCTAGCAGTGGTAACGGCACACTTAAGAAGACAACACATTCAAGTCTTCCCATATCTGGACGACTGGCTCATAAAAGCCAGCTCATACATCCAGTGTGTACAACACACTCACGTTACCATTCAACTGCTTCACGACTTGGGATTCACAGTAAATCACGCCAAGTCCCATCTACAACCCTCACATATACAACAGTATCTCGGCGCTACAATAAACACCCAGTTAACACAAGCGTATCCCTCTCCAGCAAGGATAACAAGTGTACAGACTCTTCTAACAAAATTCAAGCCGCAACACTCACTACCAGCTCGAGTGTTCATGCAGCTCATAGGAATGATGGCATCTTGCATATTCATAGTTCCTCATGCAAGATTGCAAATGCGTCCACTTCAAAAGTGCCTAGCACGCCAATGGAACCAGGCTCAAGGTCAACTAACAGACCTAGTGTTGGTGGACGGTCGGACTCCTCGTTCTCTGCAATGGTGGAACACCAAAAATCTTTCCAAAGGGCGACCGTTTCTAGAGCCAGTTCCTCAAGTAATCTTAACAGCGGACGCATTGCTCTACGGCTGGGGAGCTCACCTCCTGCATCACACCACGCAAGGCAGGTGGACACCGCTACAAAAGCTACTCCACGTCAACCACCTACAGTTACTAGCTGTGTTTCTAGTTCTAAAAGCTTTTCAAACTCGTGTCAGGCAAAGCTGTCCTAGTCCGCACAGACAATATGACAGCTATGTACTACATAAACAAACAGGGAGGGACACACTCTGCAGCTCTGTTAGCACAGCAGAAATGGAGATGGGCTATACCACTAAACATCTTCCTATGAGCCCAACACGTCCCAGGAGTACAAAACACCATGGGAGATCTGCTAAGTCGACAAACTCAGCAAATCCACGAGTGGGAACTTCATCCGCAAGTTCTTCATCCGTTCTTTCAAATGTGGGGACAAACTCAGATAGACCTCTTTGCCACCTACGAAAACGCAAAATGCCCAAGCTTTGCCACCAGATACCCACACCCATTGTCCAAAGGCAATGCAATATGGATGAACTGGTCAAAACTATTTGCGTACGCTTTTCCTCTTCTCCCACTAATTCCATTAGAGATACGCAAACATCAGCAACATTCCCTATCGCTCATTCTGATCGCTCCAACGTTGGCCAGACAACCGTGGTACACCACGCTGTTTCAAATGTCTGTAGTACCACACCAAAAACTAAACATATCTCCACGCCTATTAACGCAGAACCGTGGAGAGATCAGGCACCCGGACCCAGCTCAGCTCAACCTAGCGATCTGGCTCCTGAGGTCATAGTTTGGTTACCTCAACCTTCCCCCAGACTGTATGAACGTTATCAGGGAAGCTAGACGCCCCACCACTAGAGCATGTTACGCTGCTAAGTGGAAAAGATTTGTCATATACTGCCATAACAACCACATTGATCCTCTAGATGTGTCTATTCAACACATCCTTGGATACTTACTGCACATTCAAAGGTGTAACTTAGCCTACACGTCTATCAGGTTACACCTTGCAGCTATGGCAGCATACTTGCAAAATAGACAACATCTATCTCTTTTTAGAGTGCCAGCTATTAAAGCTTTCATGGAAGGACTCAAAAGAATAATTCCTCCCAGAACACCACCAGCACCAGTGTGGAATCTAAATGTGGTTCTCACAAGGTTAATGGGACCTCCCTTCGAACATGAATGCGAATTGCAATTTCTAACCTGGAAAGTAGCTTTCCTAGTAGCCATTACCGCTCTCAGAAGGGTTAGTGAACTACAAGCATTCACCATTCAGGAACCCTTTTTGAAAATGCATCATAACAAGGTAGTTCTTCGTACAAATCCAAAATTTCTTCCAAAAGTCTTTTGTTTTATAATACTTTTATTTGATTTATAAAAATCATAAAAGGGTGGAACTTGCCACCATGCGGTCAACATTTTCATCTTTAAAACAATAGAAAGTAAGCAACAAGTCAAAATTAAAAGTAGTAACGTAAAAGTACACAAACTTGGCAGAGTTAGTCTAAGGGAAAAAGTAAATCTTAAAAGAGTTGTGTAAGTTGGATCGCATTTTACTTTTTAACTCAAAAGGGTACTTGTATTATACTAGTGATTGGAGGAAAGAATATCCATTGAGCAAAATGAAGGATGGTCTGTGACCAACTATGGCCAAGCCTATTATCCCAAGTCCTCTTTGGTTGGTGCCTTGCTTTCCAGCTCTTGGGCGGTTTACTCCAGAAATGTTATAGTATTACAGGATAATTGGATCCAAGACCCACTAAGGCATTTAATAACGGCCGCCCTGCAGGTTCTCACCTGAGCGTCTCTTAAAAGTGGTAGCAGGAGCGTTTTCCTTAGTTCCTGAAGTGCCGGACATATGCATATTAAGTGCAGTGGTGACTCAGCGCCGTTTCCACAAAGGCGACAGTCGTGTGTTGGCCACGACCGTAGCCATTTGGGGGTAAGGTCTTTACTCGAAAAGCAACCCAGCCTTATCAGGCTTAATTTCCTTTTGTAATAGTCCCTGAAGCAGTCTTGCAAATATGGATGGGGTTTCAGATAGATGTATGATGGCAAGACTATCCAGGCGTGGCTTTTGCCAGCCACTACAGCTTTGTCCATTAGTAGTGACGCTTGTTTAATTGCTTTGTTGGTTAACTGTTTGAAAGCGGTGTAAGTCATGGGTAAAAGCCAGGATTCTTCCAATGCTAACGTATGAGGCGCTTGCCTAAGGGACTTGTATATGGAGTTGGGGAGCCCTGCCTGTTTTTCGACTTCTAGCCAGCACAGATGAGCCAGGGAGTGATCTTCTGCATCCCTTATTCGCCAGTAGAATTTGACAAGGGCTCCTTTTCTTGCCGGAAACTGATTTGTGAGACCGTATTCCAAACGTATTTGGGCTTGGGAAATATGACGCGGAATTGAAAAAAGGTTTTTGAACAGGCTAGATTGGGCGAGATTAGGACTATGGAGTCCCGGGTTGCCATCAACTCAGAGCCGTATATGAGTGATGGCAGGAATTTGGCAGCTACAATCTTTAAAATGTGGCCAGTGGAATTTCCCCGTAAATAATTTTGGACGGTTTTAAGGGCAAGTTGGAGTTGTTTGACTTTTGATTTCCCTTGTTACATATGCTGTTTATACTTTAACCTTTGGTCCAGTAAAATGCCCAAATATTTGTATTGGTCTACCTGAGTTAATGTGGTGGAGTTTATCTTCCAGACAAATTTTTGTCTTTTCTTGCGAGAGCCGGAGAAGCATAGGATGTTTGTTTTTTTAAGATTTATTGCTAATTGTGCATTCGAGAGATACGACGCAAGTTTGGAAATCATGCGTTGTAGGCCGAGAGGAGTTTGTGACAGGATTACAATGTCGTCTGCGTATTGGAGACTCATTATGGGTAAATTACCCAGTTTTGGTGGATCTCCCTGGATAGAACGTAAGTCGCTTTCTAGGTCCGCGGTGTAGATGTTGAAAAGGCAGGGAGCCAATACGCAGCCTTGCTTTAAGCCGTTAAGCGTGCGAAATTTCTTTGTCAGGCATCGGCCGTCTCCTTTTTTCACTTGGACCCAAGTGTGTGACTAAAGCTCTATAATTGCTCCCATTAGTTTTAGCGGCGCACCCCAGGCTTTCATTTTAGCCCAAAGTTTGGATCTGGGGACTTTATCAAATGCCGCTTTTAGGTCCAGAAAGCAAGTGTACAGCGAGTTATAATTGTGGATTGCCTTTTTTGCTAGGAGGGTTATCGCGGATAAGTTAGTAAGAGTGCCCATCTCTGGGTGGAAGCCTGTTTGTGTTAGAGGGATTAGCCCTATGCTGCTAACCCAAGCTTCCAGTTCTTCCAATAGATTTGACGCGTAGATCTTAGCCTCCACATCTATTAAGGCTATCAGCCTATAGTTGTTAGGGTCTGATCGGGACCCGGATTTATGTATTGGGTGTAAGATACTACCCCTCCACGCTTCTGGAATGTTCCCGGTCCTTAGACTGTGATTGAATAAGCGGAGTAGTTGGCTGGCCCAGAACGTGGGATCTTTCCTGAATAAGGCATTGGGAAGACCATTTGGTCCAGGCGCTCCATCTGCTCTCATTGATTTTATGGTGTTAGAAACCAGCATTGGTGTAATCAAGTCAGTTTTTCCTGTGTGCTTTGTTAGTAATGGTTCACTGGTAACTTTAGGATCAAAGGACTTTAAATCTGCTGTTGTTCTCAGGCTTGATGGTAGAGTCACTGAAAGAGACTCTGCTTTCTTATCTATGCATGTATCGTGCGTGGAGTTATATAATAAGTCGATGTGGCTGCACCAAAGCTGATCTGTCATGTCTGAGTTAAACTGCCGATGTTTGCCGTTGAGCAAAAAGTTTATTTTTGACCAAAAATCTTTTGAATTCTGCAACTTGCTTGCATGGAATATGGTGCTCGCTAGTTTTTCCTTTTATGATCGCTTGGCTCGATTTGTCTCTCTTTTTAGCTCTTTTTTTAAGGCTTCAATTGTTTTCAGAGTATGTTGTGAAAAATGAAGTTGCTTTTTGCGTTCAGCCCTAAGAAATGCGTTCATTTTCCTTTTTAGTTGTCGTAGTTTTGGGGTGAACCATTTCCCTGGACTGTTTCTTATGGTTTTTTGTCCTCTGTGGTTAGATTGAAATTTCTTATTTATATCTGCTACAAAGGACTCCCAGCTCTTTATTAAGTTCTTTGATGTGTCAGATAGGGAAAGCAATACGTGGCATGACGTCATTAGGTTGGAGATGTTTTCTTCTTTCCAATTTAGCTGTTGTAGGTTGAAAATTTGGGTGTTCAAAGATAGAGGCTGTGCTTCCTCAGACTTTTTTTGGTAAGATGGACAAGGTAAAGGTCTGTGGTGAGTGATCACTTTCTCTACGATCCTGGATGTGGAAGTCTCTGATATAAGGGAATAGGTCAGGGTCAGCCAGGGTGTAATCTATGGTTGATCCTGAGTTCTTGGAGACCCTCGTCAGGGCTGCCTGTGTATCTAGTTGCCCCTTCCATTTAGGGTGTACAAGTGGAGTGCTTCCAATTCTGTAGCACTTTTCCTTCCAATTGCATTTTGTCTACCTTGATTGCCCTGCCGTGGATCAATACGGGTCGGAAGGGTTCCCTCCTGGCGTTGAATTAGATTCATATTGAAATCTCCGGTTATGAGGATGTTTTCACTTGGGTATGTGGACTTTAACATGTTAATTACGGTTACTAGTTGTTTTATCCTTTTCCCTTTTTGTTTTCCGCCGTGATGCATATAAAGGTTCACGATCAGAAGGCCCATGTTGGGGGAAATTTCAATTTTGATGCATTGCATCCATGTAGAATCTAGGTCAATGAAGCTATGTGACCATAGGAAGTCCGTCGATGTAAAAATGGATAGACCTCCTTTAGCCCTGCCGGAGCGTGCCTCCTTGTGTGCTGGTAAGCAGAATTCTTTGTATCCCACAAGAGGCGTATTTTTGGTCTGCCATGTTTCCTGGAACAATAATATTTTAAATTGAGTGATAAACTCTATAAAGTCTTCTCCTCCAGCTTCGCATTTAGTCCGTTGACATTCCATGAGCAGAACGTACAACACTGCTCTTTCCCAGCCGTTGGTCTACTGTTGATTCATTCTCTGTTCCCTTGGATCGATGCCAGGGGGGCATGTTGGTGCCTTTCGAGCATATCTGCCTCCTGATGGGCAAACGTGATTGTAATTTGCCTGGGTTGGTAACCTTTTTTTTCTGTGCTGCTTTTTAAATCTGGGCCTTTGGCGTTTTTTTAAGAGGCTTCGTTTTGGATTTTGTTTCCGCAGCTGGCTGGGATATCGAGCGGGCTCCACTTTTTTCAGATCAATACCCCATAAGGCAAAGTCCTCTCGATAAGTCAGGATCAAATCTGTGATGATATGGTCAGTCCATGTCGTTATCGTGGAATCAGAGCCTTGTTAAGTCACTTGATTTTAAATGTTACAAACCTGGTAGATCTTCTAAGAGTCTTAAGATGGCCCCTCTATTCAAGATGTCATGGGTCTCTCTTGAGCAATATTGCGGAGTTAGCTCGATTTTGTTGCTTAAGGTGTTCCGCTTATGGATTTTTGGTCGTCTGGTCTCTTCGATAATTACAGGGGCCATTCCTGCCCGGTCGGCCTCTGGGTCAAATGTATGCGGGTTGACTGTCTGTAGACTACTTGTAGTTGCCTGTCCGTTGAGGACTAAAACTGGTGGTGCCTGGGTTTCTCCGCCCTGCGTGTCTCGTGAGGTTGTTCCCTTGGTCTTTACGGGTTTATCTGTGTCATCTTGTATATTATTTTCTAGTGCTTGGGTGGATGAGATGTTCTCCTTTAATCTGTTTCTTTGCTGAGTGATTGTATTTGTGGCTTGCTCTTGGGTTGATGTTTTGCAATTTGACTTTTCACCAGGTGGATTAAAAATACTGAACACTTTTTTTGTGGTCTGATTTGAATTTGTGCAAGCTGTGGCTCCTTTTAGGATAGTAGTTTCCTTGTCCGTGGGATTGACTTTTAAAATAGGTCCTTGCTCTGGAGTTGTTTTGGTTTGGAGTGGAGCTCCTTCTAGCTGCTCCTTAGCTTCGGTGTTATTGGAGTTGTTATTGATTTTGTTAGGAAGCGTTGGTGGTACACATCGGCTGTGTGATTTTGCTTTTCTAGCTTTCCTTAAGCACTTCCTTTCTCTCTTGGTGAGCGTATGAACCTGCATGATGGGGTTAGAGTTGGGTGCAGCATTTAATGGTGACTCTTGAATTGGGTGTGTTTCTTCTCCGTGATCTGCTGGATTGTGTTCGCCCGAGCTTGCTGGCGTATTGGTGTCGTTAGAGGTAGAAGAGTCTGCTTGATCTTGAGATTCCAAGCTTACTTCGCCGCTACTGACCTCGCACGGCCTGCCTAAACCTTCTATAACGTGCTGTTGGTCTGTTGCTTGTCTTATGGATGTAATAGTTTCCGAAGGTGAATCCATAGAGGATTCCGTGACAGCCCCCAATATCTGCGTCATCAGACTGGGTACTGTAGCCAGTTTATCTATTATTTCGGAACAGTAGCAAGTATAAAAGGTGGAGTCCTTGTTAAGTTGCACCTTAATGATCATGTTGTTTAAGTCTTGTATATTTGATACAATTCCTTGAACATGGAAGGCCAGGAGGTTGAGCAAGTCGACTTGCGTGTCCAGTTTGTCTGCGTGAAAGACATGGCAGCACCTATGGTTTCCATTGTCTTTAGTAGTTGCGGCCAGAAGGAGGCCGTATGGGTGCTCTCTGATGTGTCCCCCTGGGGATGACTAAGTGTAGATGAGGTAACAGGAAGCTCGCGGGGCTCTGATTGGTTGCGATGCTCACGCGGTTGTGCACTCCTTGGCGATGGCCTTTTAACTGTGCTTTCCTCCTTTCCGGGACTTTGATCATGTTGGGCTGAGAACTGGCGCGTACTTCGTTCCAGTTCTACAGTCTCACTTATTGTTGCATTTTCTTCCTGTGGTTTCGATGACTGAAGGGGGCATTCCTCGAGTGTTGTCGGGGTCGTTTTCTGAGTAAATTGTGGGCTTTGCTCTAGAAAGATCGAGTCATTGCTTGTGTCCGGGGCCCAGTGGACTAAAGCGCGTTCCAGAGATATATAGGCTGTTTGTTGTGGCTTGCGAGATGGATTCCCCCTAAATTGGTTTGCAGGTGTTTGGGTCTTCTGACCCGATAGGGCCGGATCCCCCACTCCCAAGGTTCCTTCTTGTTCTTGTTTTTGTGTTAGAAGCATTACAAGGTTCACTGTGGCATCTTGGGTAGTACAGTGATGATGATGGCAATGTGACGCCTTTGTTCGTGCCCTGCTTGGAGGCGCTTAATTGAGTGCTGTTAGATATAGAGCTAACATCATGTGGTGGGGGTTCCGATCTGCTCCCAGTTGAAAGTCTTTGACAAACTTTAAGAAAGTCAGTAATCCATGCCCATTTGCTTGCTTTGTGGTGCAGAGCTTGAACTTTGTGGGTCGGCGATGACGTTATATCTTACTCAGGTTGGGCCTTGTTCTTAGCTGCGGGGCTGCAAACTGCGTTGTCCTTGTGGGGCCCCTTTGCTCCCTCGTCTAAGCTCTGCAAGCCTGGTTCAGCATGGTGATATATCGAGCCCAAGGGTGTTTTTGCAAGATCTGTTAAGTTGGAGCCTTGCTCTTCCGGGGTTGGATTTTTGGGGCTTTTGCGGGCCCTTCCTCTGCTTTGTTGGTCACGCACGGAGGATCCCCCTTGACTTTTTTTGTCTTCCCCTGCGATTTTACTGCTGGGATTTCCTCGCCTCGTGGCTTACCTGATCTCATGATCAAGGTGCTTCAGGTTAGACAATACAGTTTATCCTGTAGTAGGTAAAGTAACTTTGAGCTGGGGGCTCCGTTGGTGAGCCGGAGCTAGCCTGCTTTTGATTTTTATGATGAGTAGTTTTACTAGTTGAATTTACTATTTAGGCTTTACAACTTATGATGATATGGTGAAGATGGTGGCGAGATAGCAGGCCGCAGATTTGAAAGTCCAAAAGTAATTTCCCTGTTTCATCTAAATCAATTTGTTGAGCTGCCTGTGCTTTTCGCACAGCCTCAAACAGTCGCAGAAAGAGCTCTACACACTTTAGATGTCAAGAGAGCATTACTGTACTACATTGAAAGAACAAACCTTTCGTAAGACAAAAAAACTTTGTGTCTTTCTCACCGCCACATAAAGGCAATCCCATTTCAAAGTCAGGGATCGCTAGGTGGATTGTTAAATGCATACAGATATGTTACCAAAAAGCAAAATGCACATTAACAATTCCACCAAAAGCCCATTCTACCAGGAAAATAGGGGCTTCAATGGCATTGTTAGGGAACATTCCCCTAGATGACATATGCAAAGCAGCCACATGGGCTACACCGCACACATTCACAAAGCATTACTGTTTAGATGTGCAAACTAAGCAACAAGCTACTGTGGGCCAGGCTGTATTAAAAACTCAGTTTGAAACCACTGCAACAGATACGGGTGGCCGCCGCTAGGTGTGGGAACTGCTAGGTAATCTATGCATAGTGTGCAATCTGCAGCTCATATGCCTCGAACGGAAAATGCTACTTACCAGTATGAATCTGTTCTTGGCATGTAGAGCTGCAGAGTTGCACACGCCCACCCACCTCCCCGGCTACCTTTATCTGTTCCAGTATTATCTTACTTAGATACATATCACATGGACATCGCTATCTCCTATACAGCTCCATCACTTCCCTAATGGCGAAAAACAATCTGGGGATGGAGCCGATGACCATGCGCAGTTCATCCAAAGGAGGAGTCACCTATCCCGTGAATTCCAAAGACTTTTCTACAAAACAAACTGCAAACATCCGGGCCCAACACTAGGTGGCAATCTATGCATACTGGTAAGTAGCATTTTCCTTCTAAGATTGCCTGTGACCGTGAATCAAGTACTGTATTTACGAACTCCAGGCCCTAATTTATAGTCCCTTCTTAGGCGTCCAAACCCTCTCGAACAAGAAAATGTTTTTTTAATATGGTCTGGTAGGTTGATCACAAAGGTTTGCTAGAACTTACAGATTGTGGACATATTGGCTCAGAAAGTGTTGATCTTCGCTACCAGGTGAAGACATTACGGCACACATAGTACAGTTTTTTTTTTTTTTTATTTCACAAAATTTTTTATTGAGAGAGTTTGGTAGTGATATGAACAGAACAAATAATAGCAGATAAAGTTCATGGTACAGGTACATAATAAGTCGAGAAGCGGTGAAGTAACATAATATGGAGTAACATAACATGCGGGGGAAAAATAAACAGGTAAATAAAGAAAATGATAGTTAAGCATCAAGTCCGTACAACACAAAGGCATATGTCAGCAGGCAGATAGATCGGTTATATAGCACAGTAGGGTGAAGCACGACCATCAAGTAACATAATGAGAAATTGCTTGCGATAACAAAGTTTAGGTGACTCACGGAGGTTTGAAGAGATCAAAGTGAGCGTCAAGTGAGGCCCATATTTTCCTGTGTTGTGGGCGCCAGGGGTGAGAGGCAAGTGCAATGGTATCGGCACCCCTGAGGTTAGAAACCCAGTTGAGCCAATGGGGGAAGGAGGCTTTGGCTGTATCTTTCCAGTTGGACGTTATGACTTTAACCGCCGCTGTCAGTAAAAGATCAAGTAGGGCTTTGTCGTTTTCATTTAAAGTGACAGCTTTGGAAGAGCCCATAACTAGAGTAGCAAATTGTCTCGGGAGAGAAATGTGCAGAGCTTTGTTGACAAAGTCAAATATCCTGTCCCAGTATGTGGTAACCCGGGGGCATTTAAATATCAGATGTTCAAGGTCCCCTCCCGCTTCCAAACAGTTCCAGCAGGAGTCATTGTCTTTGATGTTGTGCAGAAAAAGTCTCCTGGGGGTCCAAAAGGCTTTGTGTAGGAGCCAGAATTTAGTTTGGGATAGAGTCGGGCTAATTTTGTGTCTTGTGGTCGATTCCCAAATTCTGGCCCACTCGTTATCAGATGTGGGAGTGGAAGAATATGATTCCCAATAGGATTGTACTGCAGAGACCAGGTTAGATTTCTGCGGTTTGATCATTTTGTACATTCTGGATACCTGGTGGCCAAGTCTATTAAGGGTGGATAAAAGGCCAGGGAGTGAGGGGGATGTGTTGCCCAAGTTTGCTTTGGTTAGGGCCGCCTTAACTTGTAGAAAATAGTAGAAGTCGATGTTCTCGAGTTGGAATCTGTCCTGTAATTCCTTGAATGTGAGTGGTGTCTGGCCCACGTAGAGTTGGTGAGGGAAGTGTATACCCTTCCTGATCCAAGAAGGATTATACAGTGGTTTACCTTTGTATGTTATAGTGTTATTCCGCCATAGAGATTCCCATTTTGAATTACGAAATTGATGGGGTAGAGATTTACTGATATGGAGGAGGGAGTTCTTGGTGTTTTTAAATATGATATTAGAGTCAATATCGGGACGCACTTTGATGGTAAGGAGGGAGGAGGGGTCAAGGCCTTCCACTAGGGACTTTTCGATGTGCAACCACTCGGGTGTGTAATCAGGCTGTGGCGTGAGCCAAATCGCACCTTGCCTGGCCAGGAAGGCGGTCTGGTAGAGTCTAAAGTCGGCCAAATTGACACCACCCAAGGATTTATCTAGTCGTAGCTTTTTCATGCTGATCCTGGCTTTTTTCCCCTGCCAGAGGAAAGAGGTAAGTACCTTATCCAGTTTTGAGTGGAAATCGTTAGAGAGCGTTAGGGGAAGCATCGAGCTCAGATAATTGACCAATGGGGAGATCATCATTTTTATCGTCTCTATCCGACCCCACCATGTAATGAATCGCGGCGACCAACCATCCAAGATTCTTTTGATTTTCGCTAATGTGGTCGATTCATTGTGCTTGAGTGTACTTAGTATGTTGTCAGTGAATTCTATTCCTAGATACTTAATGACATCCGGTTGCCAGGCTAGACCTGAATTACCAAGGACTTCTTTGGTGGTATGTACATTAAGTGGTTTAACTTCGGATTTGTCCTTGTTTAACTTATAGCCGGACAATGCCGAGTATTTACTGATGGAGGACATAAGCCCCTTAATAGATAGGGTTGGGTGTTCTGTGGCTATTAGGATGTCGTCGGCATATGCCGCTAGTTTGATCTGAGTGTTTCCGAAGGTGACACCTGTGATGTCCTCATTTTTCTTGATGTCGGTGAGTAGTGGTTCAAGAGCCAGCAGAAAAAGAGCCGGTGAGAGTGGGCAACCCTGTCTAGTTCCTTGGAATAGGCGGAATGGGTCAGAGAGTGTTCCATTAATAGATATACGGGCGGAGGGGGCGGAGTATAAGGCCATCACCATTTTAATGAAAGAGTTACCCAGATTGAATGCGCCCATACAATGTTGAAGAAATGGCCATGAGACTTTATCGAATGCTTTCTCAGCATCTAGGGTTATTGCAACCATCGGCATTTTGCAGTTTTTCGCTTTTTCAAGTATATGGCATAGGAGTCTGGTGTTGTCATTCGACATCCTGTGTTTCAAAAATCCTACTTGTGATGGACTTATCAATTTGGGCAGCACGGCGTTTAGTCTAGTTGATAAGATCTTGGCATAGATCTTGCAGTCGATATTTATAAGTGAAATGGGGCGGTAATTTTTAGTCTGGAGGGGGTCTTTCCCTTCCTTGGGTATAACAATTATTGTGGCTTCACTCATCGAGGGAGAGATACTCCCACTGGAGGCGGTGGAGTTGAACACGGATTGGAGTGTCGGGGAGAGTTGATTGTCAAAGGCTTTGTAGAAAGAGGCAGAAAAGCCATCAGGCCCCGGGGCTTTGTTGCTTTTGAGTGATTTTATGGCCGTCGAGATTTCTGTGATACTGATGGGTGACCCTAGATTTAATTCGTCTATTTCTGAAAGTCTGGGGAGGTCAAGGGCCTTTAGGTATTCTATACATGCTTTTGGGTCCAGGGGCTTATCATTCCTGTATAATTCTTCGTAAAACTGCTTAAAGGTATCCAGAATCTTGGACTGGTTGGTGTGCGTGTTATTAGCGGGATCTTTTATAGAGGATATGGTTGTTAGTTTCTGTTTGTGTTTAAGATAGGAGGCCAGCAGCTTCCCGGCTTTGTTTCCCTCACATAGCTTCAAGGCTTTGAAGCGGTTGATCCACACGCCTGCTCTCTTGCTCACGATGGAATTATACTCGTATTTCTTTTTTATGAGTTGGTCAAGGGGTTTGGAGTCTTGAGGGTTGGTTTTGTGTAAGGATTCTAATGATCTGATCTCCTGCTCCAGTTGCTCCAGTACTTTGTTTATCGCTTTGTTGGTTCTTGCTCTTATATTAATAATAACTCCACGGATCGTGGCTTTGAGCGCGTCCCAGAGGATGTTCGGATCTGTGTCAGGGACATTATTTAGGAGTAAGTATTCTCCAATGGCTTTAGTAATCTGTAGTTTGTCATCAGGGTTGGTTAGCGTTTCATCGTTGAAGCGCCATCTCCTGGGCGGTTTGATAGAGCGGGAGCCTGCAAGTTTGGTGTGGATACATGCATGATCGGAGATCAGTTTAGGGGCGATGTCGGTTTCCTCGATGAGGTGTGCAAATGTAGAGGATATTAGGATAAAGTCAATACGCGAGTAGGAGTTGTGGGGAGTGGAGTAAAAGGTGAAGTCTCTCCCATCAGGGTTTTGGAGACGCCATGAGTCTTTAAGGCAATACCTTTCGCATAGGAGTGCCTCATGTGAGCATGATGGGTGAAAAGCGCATTTGGACTGCCTGTCTAGTAAGGGGTCTAGGGGAAGATTAAAATCGCCTCCCACAATGAGAAGGTCGTCCTGAGGAATATGCTCCATCGAGCGGGAAACAGAGTCCCAAAACCCGGGGTCGTCTGAGTTGGGGCCATAAATGTTCACTACGTGAATTGGGTCATCTTCTCTGCGCAGATGGGCCACCAGAACCCTTCCCTCCGTGTCATGAGTGTGTGAAACCAGTGTTATGTTTGACTTCTTTGATATCAGGGTAATTAGACCTCCTTTCTTGTGCGGTGCAGGGGATGACAGAATATGGGAAGACCAATGGATGTTTAAGAAACGTGTGTCCTCTTCCGATAGTTTAGTTTCCTGTAGGAGGATAATATCCCCCTTAGTTTTGGCGATGTAGTCAAACACTTTCCTCCTTTTCACAGGGTGGTTAAGACCCTTAACATTCAACGAAACTATGTTGAGGTCATCTGCTATTGACTTAGTGTTAGACATTAGCGGGCAAGGATATCGCTAAGTGGTGATCTGGTGGGGGGCGGAACAATGAGTCAAACATCCCCGTGGAAGCCTGTGTGCTAATGCAATAACAAGTGAACAGAGCTAGCGATATGGCTATGGATAGAACTAGCGACCTTGTGTTGTAGCTGAGTGAAACGGACAGAAAAAGGGACAAAAAATAACACAAAAAGATATACAATGCTATAAAGTACCAACAATTATTATCTGCTGTAAACTCTCTCTTTTTCCCAATCCCCATGCAAGCCATCCCAATCCCCCCTTCCCCCCTCCCCCCCCAATACGTACGTAGGGAGTACGACGACAGTACCCAGCTAGGCAAAACAGGAGTTATTAAACATTAGCAAACGATATTCATTAGTTCCAAAGTTAAAACGTAAGAGGATTTAGAAGTCCAGACTAAGTGTGGCAGCGGGTAATATTTACTGCAGCAATAATATGTGCGTATTGATAGTGGTTGTGCGCATTAATATGCTGTAATAAACCAGGAGTAACTGACTGCAACGTGCAGACGAAAACAGTAAAACGGTTAGAACCAGCTAAATGTTGTGTTAAGAAAACTTGAATCGTCATATTGGATTGAGCTCTCTGTAATAAGGGCAGTATATGTGCACAGAAACATATATTAACAATAATGACAGACTAGTAGCGACTATTTGCGTCGTGTAGTAGAGTCTAAGTGTGAGAGTAGAACCTGCTCGACATTATGCAAGCAAACACCAATACCGTTGTCAACCAAAGGAGATCATGAATCGTCACTTATCTAACAGCATTGATAGTATGCCTGGAAGCGATAATTCGATAGTAGGAAAATAGGATATGTGCTTGGTAACAGCGAGTGGGCGGACTAGCAAACAATTAGAGGAGGCAACTATCACAAAACTACAAGCATACAGTGGTGTGACCTGGAAAGGATAGCGATCCGATAGACCTGTACTTTGTCAGGATAGTCACGTGGTCTTCCTTTTGTTAGAAGGGCCATTCGATTGGTCCATTTCCTGCGGTGGGCCATTTTGCAGGTAGTTTTCCAGATCTTTCGGGTCCGTGAAGAATTTTGGGCGGCCGTTTATTGTGATTCTGAACTTGGCTGGACCTGCAAAGGAGTAGGGTATGTTCTTGGATCTGAGCTTGGCGCGGAGTTCCAGGAATCCCTTGCGAACCTCCACAGTGTCCTTGGAGTAGTCCTGTGTAAAAATGATCCTCTGACCTTCCCACACGATGGAGTGCTGCTTCCTTGCGTATTGTAGGATCAATTTGACATGCTGATATCTGAGTGGTTTGCATATCATTGGTCTGGGACCCTTCTCCCGGTTAGTAGTGAATGTGGGGATTCTATGCGCGCGATCCAGCTCCAGACCATGCGGGAAAGCAATGCCGGTAATCATGGGGATCCATGCTTCCAGGAAAGTCACGCAAGAGTCCGCATCTTTTTCTGCGTTTTCGGGAATGCCAAAAATTCGAATGTTCCCTCGCCTGTTGCGGTCTTCCAACTCAGCATGCTGGCGCCTGAGGGTGTCAGTGGTGCTTTCAAGGCGCTGTATTCTAGCCGCTGATTGACGTGAGAGGTCCTCCACGTCGCTGATGCGCTGTTCCGCTGTGTTCAGCCCGGATTTTAGGTCATTCATATCAGCTCTGATGGCCGTTAGCTCAAGCTGCATAGCGTCAGTATTCGCCTTAGTGGATTTGGAGATAACTGTGAGGTCTCCTAACTTTTTCAAAATCATTTCCATCGTGGCCGCCATGTCTGGTTTGCTCTTAATGGGGGAGTCAGAAATTTGCGGCTCAGGTTTCACCTTCTTAGAATTTGTCTTTTCATCTCTGCCCGCGGGGTGTGAGAAGAGATGTGCTTACCAGCTAGCTAGCTTATCAGGAGCACCTGTCTGGGGTCGACGATGGTGGGATCAGACAGGGAGTTGCCAAACAGGTTAGGGCTGTTGAGACTCTCAAGGTTGGCTCCACGCGGTGATTCTCCCAGAGCCAGGCGAGCCTAGTGCAGGCTAGTTTATTGGCGCTGTTAGTGTAGTTGCGCTATTTCCTGTGTTGTCTCCTGAACCAAGGCTTCCTTGTGAGGCTGGTAATATTAGAAGATTAGCTGAGCCAGCTTATAGGGGGAGCAGAGTTAGGTGCCGGTTAGTGAGATGATGGCTAGGGGCACGATGCCAAAGTACTTTAGGAAAGTGACCTAGAAATACGACCCCCCAAGGATCGAGGAAAACCACGCAGAAAGCAGACAGGAGGTCTTCTGCCTGAAGGTAGAGGAGAACCGCTTCACTTTACAGGCGCCCACATGCTGAGTTGCTGGTATTTGGAGCAGGTAGGAGTCGGAGCATTTTTTCGATGGCGGCCGCCATCTTTAGGTCAGGCGAGAAGGGCAGAGAGTGTCAGCACAGCGCTGTGAGAGCGTGTTAGCTCTCGCTTCTTACCGGCATAGGTGGAAAACCGGGGAGCAGCTGACATCCCCGGCTGTGACGAACTCGTTCAGGTGTTGCAGGTTACCGGAGACCAGAGAGGTCACCAGGCATCTCCGACGTGACGGAGCGGCGCCATTTTATGAGGAATCGGCGCTGGCGCGCGATCGACCCAAAAGATTGCAAAACTCCTCGTCAGAAGCCTCGAGAGGAGAGATCAAGGCACCGGAGGGCTCAGCAGGGTGTGAGGCATCAGGAACACCGCTTTTGCTGCTGGATAGGACAGCGGGTCAGCAGGAAACCGATGGAGTCATTCTCCTGAGTTGCGAGGTGCTGTGGAAAAGGTATTTGCGTTCTGTTTCAAAGAAAATGCTTTTACAGCTAAGCATTCACCATATTATAATGGCTTAAAAACAATAATGTAAAGCCTGAATAAATTTCACGGTCTAATACTGTAGTTCTTGTATGCATTTCACTAGATAGGTACACTCAATATTTTACTTTGTAGGTCCTAGTGAATCCTTAATGAGGGAATGAAAACTGAATGTGCGCATTAACTACAGTAAATCAAACTCTCCCTGGCATTGTTCACCCTCGATTATTCCGAACCACCCTGATAGAGCTCCCTTCTTCCTCGATCTTCTGAACATTGCCTAAATGTCTTCGTCCCAATTTATATATCAGTAGAGGGTTAGTGAAAGTCAGGCTTTATAATCTCCCACGGCACCTCGTGGTTTCAGGCCACGGGCAGTGTATAGTAGGAACTTATTCGGTGTGTTGAGTAGTTTGTCTCCTGGATAATAACTTATAAAGGTGTTCGGGACACAGAGTAAATGAGGGGTTGCTTGGCCTCATTGCTACACTCTGTGGCATGTGAAGATCTCCATAGTCCTGCTGAGCAATAGGAAAGAAGCTCCATCTTCAATACTGCCATAGCAACTTGTCAGGATTGCAGGTCAGGAGCGTGTTCGGAAAAGGATCAAGGAGACCGTTACTGTCTCTAAAATCAGACCATATGGGAGCAATCACAGCAGCATCCGATCACACCTCGCTTCACTCATCTCATAGAATCATGCAATTCAGGCTGGGAAGGACCTGTTTTGTGGCTTCTAAGGAACGCTAGAATGCTAACCACTGTGGGGTGGAAACTTCCATGGCCAGAGGTTCATGTCTGGGCCAATCAGTA
Source organism: Lissotriton vulgaris (assembly GCF_964263255.1). Lineage (NCBI taxonomy): Eukaryota > Metazoa > Chordata > Amphibia > Caudata > Salamandridae > Lissotriton > Lissotriton vulgaris. Next base: position 859,066,942 of record NC_141698.1, read on the forward strand.
ATAGTGCAAAAAAGCACAAGAGGGACCATGAGAACACTGGTTCTGGGGGCAATACAAATCCAGGGAAAAGTACAATGAAAAACAAGAACGACTGGCCCCATTAAATATAAAATGAATGGGCAATAGCTCCAGACATAAAAATGTCACCCACAGAAAAACTAATATCACAATTATTTATTCATTGTGTTATCAAAATTCATTTATTTTTTATAGATAAGTTTTTTTTGGCATCAATATTTTCCGTTCATAAAAATTAACACATAATAAAAAACATTTGTGTGTACAAGCAACAGATAAACACCCAACAGAAAAGCCCAGTAGTAAAGAGAAAATGAACACTATACAAAAGACCAACTAAATAACGAATAAAACAAAACTAAATAACATGAATGCATCACTGTGAAGCTCCGAAATTACATATCAAAACAGAAAACATTATAATCAAAATACTTTAAAAATACACCACATATTACAAATATGACAACAGAAGTGAAAGCGCCGACGCGTGTTTCAGAAATGCCACTGCTAGAGACTTCCTTCATCAGTGTGCAGACTTCATCTTTATGGTTTGTGTCCAAGAGAAAGCCATCAGTAATTACGGTACACAGTGTATAGTGTATGAGCAGGGCTGAACAAAACTGTCTGTGGGGGCAATAAACATCGAATGAGATAAAAATGGATAGAACTGCTCAGTTAGTCAAAAAAGCAAGAGACTCCAGACGGATGAGTTAAGAACAAAACCTTCACCAACTAACAGGAGTGAATACCTTAGAGGTGCAAGAAAGTGAATAAAGTACACCTAGACATAACTGTATTAACCAGCTTAGAGAACCCAAGGTGTGAAGGCAGAAATAGAGATAGAAGAAAATAAAAAGAAGAACAGATTCTATAAGGAATAGAAGAAACAAACCTTAAGGACTATATGCGGCAGAAACCATAAAGCAAATATAAAAAATAACTACCATGGGGATGCCTATGAAAAATAAACAAAGAAAGTTCTTAAGTATATATAAATAACAAGTAATGGGTAAAGGTGGCTGGAGAATACTACCGAAAAAAGGGGATGAAAAAAAGTGAAGAATCTACATTAAGGAGTAAAAATCCAAGGGTCTAGAAGTTGTGCCTTGTGACAATGCAAAGAGATGAATAAGAAGGAATACAGACCGGATCAAATGTCTGTACAAGGGATAAAGAGAGGTCAAGAGCTATGAGAGTGGCCTTCCACTGAGGATAAACAAGCAAAAACAGCGAAAAAATGTGAGACAATACTCACATTCAAAGCTGCTCTGATTAGCATAAATTCAAAACTTAATCATGACCAGAATATGAAACTGGAAATATCTCCATGAAGACCCTGGGAACCGCTGTATTTAAGTCCAGGGAATAAAGCGAGACATATGTCTAAAAATATTGGCAGTGATCAAGTACGGAGCAGCATGCAAAGTGCTAGGTGAGACAAAATGCCTGTAGGGAACTGCATCCAAATGTCTTCCCCCGTAGTCCTCAAATAGGAGGTAGCAACATAGGGCCAGATGTAGGTGGCCCAATACCGGTCGGTAACGGCCGAAATTACCGAATTTCGGCCGTTACCGACCTATTTGGAGTTTCAGATGTAGGGGGCCTTAAAATTACCGATTCGGTAAATTTACCGATTCGGTAAATTACAGAATCTGTAAATTTACCGAATTGGTAATTTGTGATGTAGGTGGCACTGAAAACCGTGCCACAGACCCTTCAGAATTCGTTATTTACCTTCAAATACTATTTGATGGTAAATAACGATTCCTGTGTATATGCATATCTGTGCATGTACACCTGTGCCCTTAGGGCATGTATGTGTGCCACATGGCACACAAGCCTGAATTAGGGGTGCAACAGGGTGTCAAAGTGACACCCTGTCCCCCTTATCAATTTGGTAATTTTACCGAATTGGTATTTACCGATTCGGTAATTACCGAATGTTACAGATTTGTCAAATAATTTGGTAAAAATACCTACATAGCATTTACCGATTTGTAAATACCGAATCGGTAAAATTCGATATTTACGAATCGGTAAATACTAATTACCTACATCGGGCCCATAGTGTTGTAATGATAAGCCATAGTCTGGGGGGAAAAGAAGGAAGCCAGGGGATAAGGAAACGGCCAAATGCCGAAGTTTAAAAAACAGCCGTAAGGTCGTCCAAATAATGAGGGGACGGGGAAAATGGGAGGGAGGGGAGAAACGGTACTTACTCGAGGTGACGACCGAATGTGTCCACTTAAGGGTTCCCCCACGGATCCTGCAGACGTTGGGACTGCGGGGAACACCTTATAAATACATGGAGAGCCCGGCTAAAAACCTGCAAATGTAAGACACCTGGGCTCGCCGACAGAGACTAGAATGTAGTCTCGGTACGTAGGGCAGCCGGGTATATCGGCCATGTTGGATAACGCCCTAGGGAGTGAGTAAGAAAGAAAATCACCGCTCATATGTAAGTCGACGCTTTACGCCATATGGGATGCTCTTGAGGTGCCGAAAATGATATACATAAAGAACCCGCACAAAAAGATATAGTTATACAAATATAAAGACCCTAAGGGGGCATACTGAATATAAATAACGGGACAAAAATAAACACACTCCACAGATTAGAAGCCATTTCCACACCATGAAAAATTGTTGTCGACCAAGTTAGGGGGACCATGGAAGCACTCGTGGGTAGGATAATCAAGCCCAATAGATGACAAGAACTATTTTTAAAAATACAAATCGAGGGACCAAAATAGAGTCCCCCAGAGTGGCCCATGGACAGGTGAGAATGGAGAGGCTTTCCTAGTAGGCAGACTGAAAACCCTGTCAGACAACTGGATAGCAAACCCCAGTATTAAAAATAAAAATAAAACCAGTGGAGCGACCAAGAATAGAAGCCGCCTGGGGTGCCTGTGAAAAATAATCTTGACAGTAATAGACAGGAGTAGGAAACCTGTCCTAATTAAATAATGGCTTTTTCCCAAGGAAGTGAAAAAATAATGAAACCCTGTGGTTTGTTCTTGGTCATTCAGTAAGACAAATATATTGACTATGTGTAAGAACAGTGTAGTGTGTGGAGGAGGGGGGGACGAATTCCTAATTGGAATGCATTATGCAAAGTACATCTAACATTAGTACCAATGGGTGTCACAATTCAGTACAAGAAACAAAATGAACTAAGATATATAAAAATATAATACAATGTATTTAGGTACCTCCCTATAAGGGTTACACTCTAAATTAAAAACATAGGTTTAAAAACAATACATTTCATTATAAAAAAACGATTTCAATAACCATAAAGCAGTCAAAAAACAAAGGTCGACGCGGCGTTATCTTAATTCTTGTTGTTACAGAAAAGGGCTTCTCTATTAAAATATTTAGCCCATGTATAGGATTTAGGATTTTTTACCCAGTCTGTGCGGGTAACCTCTCTTCAAAAACATAATTTTAAACAGGGATGCATGGAATTCAAAGTAGCTGATGTTAGTAAAGTTTCTACGGAGCCTCAAGAATTGGCTAAAAGGTATGCTGTTCTTTTGGCTCTGTGGATGAAAACTTTCGTAGTACAAGATTGTTCTGGGCAGTGGGTTTAGTGTATAATGTAACCTCAATTATGTGATTGGTAACCATCATTTTTATGCCCACAAGAAATGAATTTTGAGAACACGATGAATAAATAATTGTGATGTTAGCTTTTCTGTGGGTGACATTTTTATGTCTGAAGCTATTGCCCATTTGGTTTGTATTTAGTGTGGCCAATCGGTCTTGGTTTTCATTGTACCAATCAGTAGTAGTATCCGTATTTAACTGCAAAATACACATGCCTCTGTGCCTGGCAGTATTTTGTAGTTGCATTAGCCTCCTTTTTGCTCTGTTAATACACTCAACCGTGCTTCCAACCACCCTTCCAATACCCCACGAGCTATTCTTGCCATTTCCCTGAAGTGTTGCTAGCTTGCATTGTATGTATGTTCATCTCAACACCGCCCTTTATCAGTGTAAGCTACTCCTGATTTTGAGTGCCTCCCATGTGCCCCAACTCCTGTTTGGCGTTTCTTGTGCAGTTATCTGTTGGCTTATGCCTTACTTATTCAGAAAAGTATCCATCTGTTGCCTAAGAACATAGCCACACAGCAGACTGCTACAAGATGCTAATCCTTCCCTGGTACTCCTGACACCCGAGCACCCAAGTATTTGAGTACTTTTTCATTTTTATATATATAAATCTTTTTATTGCAGTTTTACAATAGCAAATATTACTTTATAACATCTCTAGCATATCAAACAATTAACTGCTGACAAGACATCGAAAGTGTCACATACCCTAAGGGTATCAGATTGCTTGATACTTTAAAGACTGAGGAAGGCTGGGATTCTCAGCAGATCTTAATGCTCGGTCTGAGTGGCTGTTTCAATCAATAAACCAATCCAAAATTTTTGAAGCCCACTACTCACCCGTGAGGGTGTCAAGGGGGGGGGAGCAGCTCCGGTTAGTCGAAGAGACGGGTCTTCCTGAAGATGTGCGGGGCGGGGGCGTGTCTGAGGTTGATTGAGAACTCGTTCCAGGTCTTGGCTGCGATTTACTGGGCTGCAAGATCTGAACATGAATCCCACCGAGAATCCACTCCACGAAATGCAAAGCTGATAAGATTCAGGCTGACATTATTAACCTGACATCTAAGTTTATCCCTAGAAACACTCTCCTTCATTCACTGTTAGTAAGTTGGGGCAGACGTCAGACTATAGTAAATCCCCACTATAGTAATAGGATATAGGATATGGGAATTACTCTTTTTCTGGAAGCCCTGCTCAAAAACTATTCATGGATTTTATTAAGCTTCTAGTCTGTTTTATCATTTTATTGCAAATCTGCAATGAGTTCTACTGGGAAGTTTGATTTTCTTTACAAGATAATGAGGTGCATTAACTCAAACAACTTCATACAGACCAATGGATGATCAGTGACGCTTAGGTAAATCAAGGACCCAGTCAAAAAGAACCTATAAACCTCAGTAAATGGTTTTAACACCACACAGATTTGTGACCGCTCAATATATTCAAGTTTATAAATCCAAATTATACAGAGAGTATGAGAAATAGTCTTATAGGCTGTTATACAATTATGGCAATTTAGTGACCTTGTGAAAAGGTAAATGTGTGAACAAAACAAGAATCACAAACAAATATTAACACATGAAATAAACTTTGCAAAAGCATGAAGAAATTTAGAATGCCCATTCTTTCAACCTAGTGAGCTCAAAGACACAAAGCCTCTTGTACCCATAGTACACTCTTCAGGATAGTTGGCTGAGAAGATGGATCCTTATTATTAATGTCAATGTTTCGACCATGAGTGTGTTTCTAAAATAACATCACAACAGGTCTTCTTAAGGACGAAAGGTAAGTGAACAGCATTTATAATAAAAAGCTATGTGTGTACGTGGAGTGGTGTGGCTCACTGGTTAGAGGCGGCAGACCCGGAAGCAGAGGTCAGCCCGGGACCAGGGTTCGATTCCCGACGCAGCAGGGTCTTGGGCCATGGTCACCGGACTCGATAATTCTCGCCTCGGTGCCTACTCTAACCATGGGTCCCACTCAGCAACTCTGGCCAATAGCTTGCTTAATCTCTACTAACGGCCCCATCAGCGCCGGGGATGCTTGTCTTCACCTTGAAGATGCCCAGGAGGGAGCATCTCACAGGGAAAGCCAGGATGGGTTCCCCAGCGGTATACAGCGCCGGGACGCCCCTTTGCTGGGGCAGCTGTGCGCTTTACAAGTATACGGCATTTAGCATTTAACATTTACTCTGTAATTACCACAGGAGCGCAAAACTGCCACATGCCTGGATTTGAAGGACAGCCAATCAACGTGCTTCCTAGTCAAAAGTGTGGCAGTGGACCCAAGGGATCCACAGCCTCAATAAAAGATAAGCATAAGACAATGGCCTTGATAGACAAAGGAAAAGAAGAGGCGACTGGGAAAGCGCTCTTACCTATCAACAACTTTTTTAAAGCATGTGTATGGAGAGTGCCAGTAGTCCATAGTCCCAAAATGGATTCCGATGGGATTCACTGTTAAGACATCAATTAAAATAAAATAACGTTATATATGTAAAAAGAAAAGGGATTGCAATGTGTGACTCACAGAACAAGTGCTGCTCATCTTTAATTAGCAGCTGCTAAAAGTGCCTAATTAGAAAGGAGCTTGTGATGCAAGGGAAACAACCTTTACAACCAACCATTACATCGCACTACACTTACAATGCAGGCATTACATTGCAACATCCTTTACAATGCTGACACTACAAGCATGACACTACAACGCATACCATTACAACGCATACCATTACAACGCATGGCAGTACATCACATATCACTACAACCCAGGCATTACAATGCATACCATTACAATGCATACCATTAGAGTTAGAATAGTAATTTTTAACCCTTACACTATCCAACATTTACCCTACTGTTGCACCCCCTGGAGTAAGAATAGTAATTTTTACCCCTATACTATCCAATACTTACCTTAAATGCAATGTAACGGTATGCGTTGTAAAGGTAGTATGCGATGGAATGCGTTGTAAAGGTACTTTAACATGCGATGTAGTGTCATGCGATGTAATGGGATGCATTGTAGTGGATGTTGCAATGTAAAAACTGCATTGTAAGTGCATGCGTTGTAAATGTATGCGTTGTAACGTCATACATTTGTGATGCAAAGCTCCCAGCACGATCACTATGGGATTCACTATAAAAAAAAAAGAATGAAGATTATGCTCGGTGCAAGGGAGCAAGACAAGACCCATTGCCACGTATTCCAAACCTTCATTGTCCGCGTTACCTCTGTGGTAGCTAGCTGCCGTGTATTCTTCCCATCCGTGTCTAATACACCTCTACATAAAAGCGCGGACCCTACATGAGCATTGACTCCGCGTGTCTAATCACCCGTATTACGATGGCTACAACCGACCATCGGTGCAGGCATGGGCGTCCGCGGGGGGGGCAAGGAGGGGCGCTTGCCCCCCCCTGGAGCGACCCTCCTTGCCCCCCCTGCGGACGCCCATGAAAACCGTGACTTCAAGACGGGGTTCTCACTCTCTTTCCTCTCCTTTCGTTTATTTGCTTCCCTGTGAAATGGATCCAAAAAAGAAAGACGCTTTTGCTGGAAATGCTGTCTTTTTCTGACATTTTAAGTCCAAAGTGCAGCATTGGGAATAAAAGGCCAAAAATATGAAAAATAGATAAATACCTAAATAAAGTAAGGCAGTGGTACCAAACTGATTTTATTCATACTGAAACACATTAGAGCCACTTTTACAGAGTTTGCCAGTAAGGTTTTATTTTTGTTTTCTTGTCTTTGTTTTCCCTGGACTTGGAAGTAGTACACCAATCCTGGAGGTACCAAAATGTGTGGATTGGAAAACAAAATGTGTGCTGCGGCTCTGCGTCCAGGGATGTGGTCTTTTTACCATACTGCTTACGTTTTGTAAGGATATAAGAAATGGCCATTGAAATGGGTCCATTCAGGGCCCTGTAGTCGTGTCCTTAACTTTTCAGGCAAAGGCACTCCCTGATTTCTGAATAGTGAGTGTAACAGCATTAAGGTAACCATTTTGTTCCTGCTTACATTTCCCATGGTTTGCTAAATTTTGCATTCCCTATAAGTATTTGCTTCTTCCAGGATGTTGTTCCTTTTTTTAGTAGGCCGCATATTGATCTTGTCTAGTGCGTAATTTAAATTGCGCATCCAGCTATTTATAGCGGGCAACAATTGGGTTGTAGTTGAAAACAGTGGGAGTTTTTCTCAGTGGGGCAGTACGGTGTTCAGTGGGGGAGAGGATGTGGCGCTATGGTCAGAGCTGCTGAATTTGGAACTGGGAACCAGGTTTACCTTAATAACCAGCCCACCAAACCACTCTCTTGCGAGAGCACAATCACATGTTAGACTTTAGAAGGCTTCGCAACACCTTAGAAGTCCTGGTGTCTTCGTACCAGCAGGTGGACCCTAGCATGACAAGTGTAGGTTAACCTTCAAGGCTTGTCCACCACTATCCATACTGAAGTTCACCTACAGTCTTGCGGGCGGGCCTACGGAGCAGCACACCCTAGATCAACAATCACTGAGGTCACAGGGCCCTTGAGAAGGGCCAGCTCTAGGGCGGTGCAACCAGTTTGACTGCACCGGGTGCTGCCGTTGGGTGAAGGCATCATGCTTGCAAGTATATTATGGTTTTAAAAATGCTTGCTGCCTCCTTCCTGGCTTCCAGCAATTTTCGGCAACAATAAAAATGTCATGATGACTCTGGTGATTAATGTTCTTCCTAGAGAGAGATCAGAATTTTGTCTAGTGGAAGTTTTGACTCATGGAAAGGTAGCTCAGATGGTTAATGTACCGGCTTCAAAGAACATGCACCATGCAGATCACAAAGTGCACATAATGTAAATAGGTCAGTGGGCTACTGCTTTTGTCAGAGCTCCTTTTGTTACTTGCAGTTTATAAGTTAAAATCCTAACTTAGAACAGTGAGCTATTAACTGTCATCTAAGAGCTGCATACAAACTGCAAGGTATAAATTTGAGTGTTATGTCCCCCCCCGTCCCTCAGTCTTTGATTATCCTTATGTCCCAAATAGTGTTCTTTTGGACAGAAATCAATTCTGATTAGTAAGGAGAACCCCCAACCATGGTATTACGTTTTAAATTCCAGGTATTGTGTTTCTCCAGACCAATCACTATAAAACTATACGGGCTACTAGTATAGTTGTCATGTGACTTCTACACCTTGTAGTCCTTAGTCTTATGTAACATTTTCTATACAGTGATTTACACACAGGGCCCAATTCACAGAACTAACTTAAGACAAAACCCTAAACTTACTGCTTTTGGTATTCACAGAAGTTAGGATTTTGTCTTAAGTTTGTCTTAAGACAGACTTAAGACAGACATAAGATAAAATCCTAACTTAAGTCTGTTTTAAGTCTGTCTTAAGTCTGTCTTAAGACAAAATCCTAACTTCTGTGAATACCAAAAGTAGTAAGTTTAGGATTTTGTCTTAAGTTAGGTCTGTGAATAAGGCCCATATTGATTGTCTCTGTGTTATGTGTGTAATGTAAAGTGCTCTGACACCCTACAATGGTATGAGTGGCGCTGTAAATCAAATTAAATGCATCTGAGAGAGAGTGGTTATGGAGACTTGGGGGCACAGTTAAAGGGTGGTAGTGAGGGAATCCATGGCAGAGGTGGTCATTGAGGGGTACTAACAAACATTAATGCACAGGACACCACCAGTGCTATGGCTGGCCCTGCCCTTGAGGCCAGTCTGTCTCACCCAAAGGTACCTCCATTGGCCTTGTTTCAGCAGCAGTAGCTGCAATTCACCAGGGATTGGCAATGCAGGATTTTCACACATCAAAATAAGTTCGCAAACTTCACAGTCTCCCTGCTTCATTCACAAGCACTTTTAACATGTGCTGCCTGCTGTGGGGCCACTGGAATTTATTATGCAGCAAAGGATGACAACATTATGCCGTAGTGTTGACTAAATTATGCATTAAAAAAAAAAGGCTGCAGCGTAATGCAATATATTTTCAAATATTTTATTATTTTGACGTGTGCACACATGCTAACAGTCTCTGGAAAGATTTTGCCTTATTAGTTCCAGTGTAACATACAAATGCAGCAGTGAGAAAGGTGACCAGTCAACCTTTACAATAGGCCATCCACTCCACAGCAACATAAGTCACATTTTATATTAACTTTTGATATGTTTGAACTACAAACAATGTATTAGTTTAAATGGTCAGATCATGCAGCAGATCTTGCATTATGAGGCAAATATGGCAGAGCCATAATTTTAGAGAAGTGGGAACAAAATAGGGCTGGCTCTAATCAGCAAGGCTGAGCCTATATAACAAATAACAAAGGGGGGGGGGGGGTTCCAGTGCTGATACTAAAGACTTTGGTTTAGAATTAATCCTCCACAAACAGAGAATTAGATTCCAGAAAGGGAACTGCTTTTTAGTCGCAATTTTATTAGTAGAAAATCAACAATATGTTAAAAATTCATCTTTACATTAGAGAAGAAAAAACATTGGAAGAAAATCAAGATGAAAAACGGACACATAGAAGTACATTCAGTTAAAGTAATCCACCATTCACAACTGCAATCATGTCACATTCACAACACATTCAACACAATCAGACTTGACTCAAGCATACCACATAATACTACTCAAAAGAGGAAAGGTACAAAACTAGGTCTGCATCAATTAAGCAAAAAATTTCTGAATAATTATTTGAACAATAGTACAAAACCAAGAATTTTTACAGTTTTAACATTCATTGGGGATAAATGTGAATAGGTAATGTACAAGGGATTGTGAAGAGTCTACTATTAAACGTGACTCTTATACACATGGGCAGACCAGTGGGATAATAGGCCTACGCGATTCGAATCCCCTTTCAATTCATCGGAGATTCTCATCAGGGCCTCAGGCAACACCAATGTGGCTAAGGTGGAAGCCAGTGGTGGTCCGGATTATGGAAGGCTTCTCTAACGTAAAAAGCCGCTTAGTGGAAGTCGATAAACCTAGGCGGCAAGGGAAAGGATCCAGTTTTGAAATCTGGAGAGGGAATGTTCCACAGCCATTTGGACCAGGACGTTAACACGTCGATTTGGAGGTGTAATGGAGTCAACTCGGTAGATTGCTAGTGGCGTGTCTTATTGGCTGGCAGGCACTCGGGGTCCTGAAGCAAGCGGTCAAGTCGTAACGCTTCTGCCGGTTTGATTCAGGCAGCCAACAACGAGGCGGCACGTTAGCACAAGCAGGCGGAATTCGCGAGTGCAGGTTTGCTGAGTCCGAAGGTTTCATCCAGCGCTGCAGCCGGGCGGCGTCGAGGTGGACACTAGTCACTCGCGCAGAAGCGTTACGACTTGACCGCTTGCTACAGGACCCCGAGTGCCTGCCAGCCAATAAGACACGCCACTAGCAATCTACCGAGTTGACTCCATTACACCTCCAAATCGACGTGTTAACATCCTGGTCCAAACGGCTGTGGAACATTCCCTCTCCAGATTTCAAAACTTGATCCTTTCCCTTGCCGCCTAGGTTTATCGACTTCCACTAAGCGGCTTTTTACGTTAGAGAAGCCTTCCATAATCCGGACCACCACTGGCTTCCACCTTAGCCACATTGGTGTTGCCTGAGGCCCTGATGAGAATCTCCGACGAATTGAAAGGGGATTCGAATCGCGTATGCCTATTATCCCACTGGTCTGCCCATGTGTATAAGAGTCACGTTTAATAGTAGACTCTTCACAATCCCTTGTACATTACCTATTCACATTTATCCCCAATGAATGTTAAAACTGTAAAAATTCTTGGTTTTGTACTATTGTTCAAATAATTATTCAGAAATTTTTTGCTTAATTGACGCAGACCTAGTTTTGTACCTTTCCTCTTTTGAGTAGTATTATGTGGTATGCTTGAGTCAAGTCTGATTGTGTTGAATGTGTTGTGAATGTGACATGATTGCAGTTGTGAATGGGGGATTACTTTAACTGAATGTACTTCTATGTGTCCGTTTTTCATCTTGATTTTCTTCCAATGTTTTTTCTTCTCTAATGTAAAGATGAATTTTTAACATATTGTTGATTTTCTATAAATAAAATTGCGACTAAAAAGCAGTTCCCTTTCTGGAATCTAATTTTCTGTTTGTGGAGGATTAATTCTAAACCAAAGTCTTTAGTATCAGCACTGGAACCCCCCCCCTTTGTTATTTATAATTTTAGAGAAAACATTTGCAAACTAGGATATTTTGCCATTCATGTTTGAACTGCTGTTGTTGAAAAAGGGTGAAGAGCTGATGACAGAAACTCCATGGCTCGGAGACAAAGTGCTTGTGTTTCCACATTTTATCATATTTGGTACATTCTGTGATTAGAAGCATATATTGTGAATATATTTTAATGTCAATAACTCATTATAACCTTAAATAATCATGTTTATCCATTGGTTGATTAACCCGTTTAGCGCGTCGAACATTCCGCCCCAATGCGGACGTTCGATCGCGCTAATGGGATTTGCACGTCCAACGGTCGTGCGCAGCACCAGCGAGGTAGTGCACGCGACGACCGTTAGACGTTCGAAGCACGGAAGGGGTTAAACTGGGCAGTGAAATGCCAAACAAATACTAAAAATTGGGATGTCTGCGCATTCTAGCCACACCTCTGGCTCCACCCACAGATCCAATCCTTGGGTTATTCCTGCTCTCTGATTCTCCGCCCACTGTTCCCCTACTTTTTTTCCCCCACTTCGACCACTGTGTAAGACTCAGCATCCCTGGACCTGTGATGTGGCGCAGCTGCGGGCGCCGCATGTGCCACACATTTACGGTGCCGGGCTTCCGCATAAGGGAGCTGGCCATTATTGTATCCCTAAACGTGCGCACGATGTCAGTTTGACATTGACTACACGTAGAGGGACTCTAAGTTTCTTTTCAAAAATATAGCTAACATTTGGACCTATACATTTTATTTTGTATAAATTAATTGAATGTGGGTAAAATTTAGCAATGCCCGGGGAATTCTAGTAAAGGGAGCACCCACTGTCAAATCACTAGCGTGTGTGATTGCTGCATTATTTAATACTAACTTTGACGTTGTGCTTTAACTTTGGATAAAAGTGATCATGAATTCTAGCACCAAGAAGCCAATATTGGTAAATATGTGTGCTACAAATAATCCCTAACATACACTGTGCATACAGTATATTTAATCTGGTGCTTTAATCATAGGCTGTTTTAAAGTATTCTGATAAAAATCGAATCGTGCTGAAGACAGCCTTGATTGGTGTTGGATCGAGGACCCAGAAGTCTGCACACCTAGCAGACAGAGATAAAGCACCTTGTCAGAAAGTTTAGCGTTTTCCCTACAGGTGGTGGTTGTTGGCCCGTGGCCGGGTCAGTAACATGTCCTGGATTCCTGGCATTAAACTGAGTCTATCCTAGTTCTGCGCTCCAGTGTTTTGTGTGCCCCACCTGGCACACATCATGTCGGAGGATGGTGATGACGTTAACATTTTGCCCCCCCCCCCCCCCCCCCGGAAAAATTTCTGCGGACGCCCATGGGTGCAGGCCACAGCGATGCCCACTCTCTGGTCAGACAGTGCTAGCTGTGGAATAGATTCATGAGACGGGGACTCTCGCGGTGAGAGCGGAGTCAAGATGAGACCAGAATTGTGCAGCGGCAAGGGGTTCGACGATAAAATGTATCCAAAATACATGTTTGCATCCATTAGTGAACAAAATGCATCAAGCAATCAAGTTAATATCCATGATATTCAAGTATTCTCATGAATGAATCAGTAAAATAAAAAAATAAAAAAAACATTGGGTGAAGCTTCAACTAAATAGCCACAAACAGAATGCATGTCAAAGGAAGCTCAATGCCAAGGAATCTGGCAATCGAGTTTGTATCCATGTTAATTAAGAATTCTCATGCATGAATCAGTAAAAGAAAGTAAACAGTGGGTGAATCTCTAAGACATGTACAGATTGCATTTCAAAGAAGGCACAAAAGCCGAACGAAATGTCTCAGTATTACCGGGATTATACAGCGACTCATTACCGTTTCGTTGTTTGCAGATTTATATAGTGCTAACTCGACTCGAAGGTATTGGAGCGCTTTACGTGAGCACCAGTTATGTTACACAAGGACACATTTATTATTTGGTAGGCATGGGGAGATTAATTGATTTGTCCAGAATCACAGGATGCTGAGCCTCGAACCTGGTTCCCCAGTTCCAAAGGCACCAGCTCTAAGGCTACATCCTCTCCTTGTGAAAGAGTGGTCATGGCCCGCGTAGCTGCCAAGGTTTCAGATTGCTATATGTGACATTTTTGTAATTTCAGTGTAAATCAAGCAGTAAAGACGAGGGAAATGTATATTAACATTAAAAATGCACCTATTTGAGCAACAAGAGACCAAGAAAATCGTAAAACTGCTGCAAATGACAGAAATGGGAGGGCACTAACGTAGTGCCCTTGTAAACTGATCGTCGTTTTGGGGAAATGCAATTCATCATTGGTACAGTAGAGTTCTTTCTAAAGGGATATTTAGCCCCTCCTTTGTGCGAAATCACTGTGGTAGCGTTAATTTTAGAATACTTTATCTCTAGAAAAGTCACAACACTACACTGGTGCACCTAGTTGGGGAAAACAAAAGAATGCATCTGCTGATGTCCTTGAGAAGTGTCTCTGTTAGACCATGCCACTCACACTCACTGGCTCAGCCGGATGCATACATTCTCGGTGCTGTAGAGTAGCAAAGCCAGTCAGTCATTACGCTGGTGAGGAGCCCCCCCAAGAGCTCTCAATGCAGAACTGGTCATGGTGGTACACCTTGGCTAATGTGAGAGGCGTGCATGCCCTAAACACCACCTGCTTAGCCTCTCCCGGAATAGGAGCAGAGTTCTAGTGTTGCCAGGTGTCCACAGCAACAATTACTGGGGCACAGGCTGAGGTAGGATATAAACATTTGAAAGCACTAGTACCTAGGTCTACACTAACTCAACCGCATAGCTCATTACTGTAACAGCAATCTATGCACCGCAGCTGCTGAGAAGGTTTTAAAAAGATGTCATTGATCACTCCAGTTAATAGATACCCTGCTCTCTCATGCCCGTACTAATTTCTCATCATTATGATCATAACTCGGCCCGGGGGGCTGGGTCCCGGTCAAATCAGATATTACTACTGCTGGGGTGCAGTCAATCATGCTGCAAGCAGAGAGTACAGCAGCTTGCTGCACCCACTCTCATGGCGGCTAAACCCTGGCGCTGTCTCTGTGACACTGACTGGTGGCCCTGGCACAGTCTGTGGCCAAATGATGCTGGTGGGATCCATTCCAGATGGGATTCATGAGCCATCTTTACCACAGAAGATCAGATCAGTAGTGTCAGTAGCTTTGAGTCTGGCTTTGCCCTGCATTGACAGCAGCTCTCAGCCTTGTTGCCCTTCATTGACAACGTTGAAAATCAGCCGCAACCGGCGTTGGTGTCGGAAATCGTGCACCGCATCCCCGCCACTCTGCTGCAGTGAGAGCGGCGATGTCTGGAGGAGTAAGAGCTGAGCATTTGCATTTTAACTTATAGAAGCGCAGGTGGCAGCAGGAGGATGGACGTGACTCACGTAGCCTATTGACTCTACTTCATCATTGGGCACTGACTGCTGTGACCTCACTTTACGTTCGGATCCATGTGTGTCTCGGCCTAGAAGTGTGTTTAACTTGAATACTACAATTACTTTGTAGGAATACTAATTTGCAGAGCTGCGAACAGCAGATCTATCTAGCCTCCTTAACCTCTCCCTGCCTGGAGCAGTGCGCACCACTATGACCGGTACTGCAGCTTAGTCCCTCGTGTGCATTATAGCAGCGCTCCATGTGGCAGCTGAGAAGGTGCTATAATGCGTAACAATGTCAGTGCGGTGATGCGGATCACCACACTGAAATGCGTTAGTCTAACGCCTGATGATTGGTACTTGGCAGGACTGCTGCCTGCACCGCTAGTCGGTTGCAGCTAAACACCCTCGGCGTCCATGCTCACGTAGCGCCTGCCCTTTTATCTATAGGTGCCTTTCCTCTCGCACGTCTTAGACACAGAGGGAAGAATACATGGCAGCTAGCTACCATAGAGGTAACTCTCCCCATGGGGGTTTGGAATGCATGGCAATGGGTCTTGTCTTGCTCCCTTGCACCGAGCATATTCTTCATTCTTTTTTTGTAGTGAATCTCTTGGTGATCGTGCTAGGAGCTGTGCATCACAAGCTCCTTTCAAATTAGGCACTTTGGCAGCTGCTAATTAAAGTTGACTAACGCTTGTTCTGTGAGTCACACAATGCAATCTCTTTTCTTTTTACAGCTAAAGCATGATTTTATTTTAATTAACGTCTTAACAGTGAATCCCGTCGAGGTCCATTTTGGGACTATAGACTTTTGGCACTCCCTATTCACCTACTTCAAAAAAGTAGTTGATTGATAGGTAAGAGCGCTTTCCCCAGAACCTCTTATTTTCCTTTGACTATCAACGTCCTGTGTTTTATGCTTGATTATCTTTTATTCAGGCGATGGATACTGTGGGTCCACACCCACTTTTTGACTAGGAAGCCTATTATTTGGCTGTCCTCCAAATCCAGGTGAGTGTCAATTTTGCACACCTGTAGTATTTCGAGATTGCATACACCACACATAGCCTTACCCTATTTATTTAAGTTTTTATTACATTGGCTGTTCACACACCTTTCTTACTTTAGAAGACCCGTTGTCCCAGAATCTAGACTACCATTGACACAGGAGTTTCCGGTGGCGCTAGAGAGCGAGCATAGCGAACACAGCAGCAGTGAGCAAGGCGGTGGTGGAGGCAGCGGCAAGCCAGCAAGCGCCGAGCCCTGAAAAAAAGCAGCGGAAAAAACGTAGAATCGAAAAGCTCGAAAATAAAAAAAAAGCAGCGAAGAAGTAGCGACGGGAGTCGCGGGAGAGTCGCGGAGCCACAGGCGCCTTGGGAGAGGAATCTAGGCGAATTCGGGCAAACTCGGGAGTATTCGGGAGACACCAGCGCTTTACATCTACGCCGAGCCCGATCACCGCCGTAACCCGCTCGAACTGAACCAGGGCTCCACACAAACACCCTAGAGCCCCCCCCCCCTCCCTTCCTAGGCTGGGGGAGGACGAGTGGCTAGCGGCGACAGACCTTCTGGCCCCGAGGCACCCAGTGAACTAGGCAATCGGGCATCCAGCCAACTGGCTCGCAACAGGCAACAGCGATTCCCTGCATTTCCCAGCCGACGGAAGGAGGATAGAAGTGAGCCGAGGCAAGTAGCGAAGCAGCGGGCAGGAAGTGTCGAAAGGAGCAAGGTGAGAGTGCAGCCCCGCGCAATAGTCCGGTCTCACCTGTACTCACCAGTGCCCACCTGCATTCGCCCCGGATTGCCAGCACCACAAACACTGCTGACAGGCCACAGTGGCCCCCTCAAGTACTCCCCAGGCAATAGTAGCGACCCCCCGCTAGCCCCAGGACTAAGTGGGGCTTAGAGGGGGGAGCAAGGTGTCGGTCAAGTCAGCAGGTGGTCGCTAGCCTTGCGCTGCCCTTGTGTCGCTAGGAGGACAGGGGAGAAGAGGGGCGACGAATAGCGGGAGACAGCCCGCAGCTTAGCGGACTAGCAAAGACAGGCAGACAGTCAGCGAGGAAATTAAACTGAAGAACCAGGCTCAAGGACGAAGACCATCTGCGGGAGGAAGAGGAAGAGGGAGCCAAGCTCTTCCATTAGCTGGCTCATAAACTTATAACCTCGCCACCAATCCTTCATACACTGCCGTGTTAGTCCGCATTGGTCCACGCCAAGACCCAGTACCCCCTCATCAAGGTTTGGGGGGGCAAGGAGTGGAAAGAAGCGGGCTCCTAGTCCCAGCTGGTGAAATGAGATCAGGGAAAATGCGACACCCGGTGGAAAGTAAAAAGCCCCCAAAAAAAACGCAGAAGACAAACCTACAGGGGCCCAATCAAGTCCAAGGGAGAGGCTGGTCTCGGCACCAACCCCTGAAATGACATCAAATCTTAAAAGAAAATCGGGGCTCCTAAAATTCTTTTATCGAAAGGACCCTATTGCTCCAATTTATGCACCAACAGCTGAGGCCAGCAATTTGCCAAACCCATTTTTCCCCAATTAACGCACTCTCCCCACCGGCTAAAAGCCCGCCGAACAAGACCGACGATCAACAAGGGCCAAATCCCCCATCGCAACCCAAGTGCCCTCTACCCAAGGGAAACGCAGCGTTTGGTATTGCACAAGTGCATCACCCAAACCCCTACTTAGGGGAAAAAGACCACGCTGAAATCCCAAAGGACACCGTGGTTGATTCCATCGCAAAGGATAGCTGTTAGAATATAAACAACAGCACAACACTCACAGATCTGGTTGAAGTAATGGATCTTAAAGGTCCAACAAGTCTCAATGAGGGACCGGCAAGTCACAGCAATTCACTCTCAGTATCCCCTTGTGACGGAGATCCATGGCTAAAACCGCTGTTTCTATCAAATGACTCCGAATTGGAGAAACTAACGGAGAGAATATCTATGTACTTAGATACTCAAGGCAGAGCACTACAAACCGATCAGAGTCCCAAAAATCAGTACCCAAGTCTAGGTTTGGCGATGTCTACCCCACGCTGCCCAGCGGAAAAAAGAAATCATCATAACCTCACAATAAATGACTGTAACACCATGTCAATAAATGACCTTCACTCAAATCAAACCGCACCAATAACTATTTCATCAGGTAGCACGATGGACACTGATGCCAAAGATTCAAACACTCCATCAGGATTCAAGCAAGCCGGGCCGAAGAGGCTGAAATGCCAGAAACCGGTCCCCGGTAGCTTGTCTCCTTTCTGGTAAAGAATTGGCTTGGTAGTTTAGTCTGCCCTGTTCCCATGATGCACTGGGCCAGGGACAGACTGATTTGCATATAGCCAGGTTCTGAGCTGGGATGGGGCAGTGAGATAAATAACGGTGATGGATCAAGCCCTGATCTTTGGACTGGGTAAGAGTGGTCTGCTCAATTCAGACACTCTGTTCATCACCACCCCCTTTTGTAAATCGATTTTGGCCACTATAGGTGTGGCAGGGTATACTCAGACATGAGTCCCTTTCTCACTGCTCCATCAGGATTCAAGCAAGCCGGGCCGAAGAGGCTGAAATGCCAGAAACCGGTCCCCGGTAGCTTGTCTCCTTTCTGGTAAAGAATTGGCTTGGTAGTTTAGTCTGCCCTGTTCCCATGATGCACTGGGCCAGGGACAGACTGATTTGCATATAGCCAGGTTCTGAGCTGGGATGGGGCAGTGAGATAAATAACGGTGATGGATCAAGCCCTGATCTTTGGACTGGGTAAGAGTGGTCTGCTCAATTCAGACACTCTGTTCATCACCACCCCCTTTTGTAAATCGATTTTGGCCACTATAGGTGTGGCAGGGTATACTCAGACATGAGTCCCTTTCTCACTGCTCCATCAGGATTCAAGCAAGCCGGGCCGAAGAGGCTGAAATGCCAGATACCGGTCCCCGGTAGCTTGTCTCCTTTCTGGTAAAGAATTGGCTTGGTAGTTTAGTCTGCCCTGTTCCCATGATGCACTGGGCCAGGGACAGACTGATTTGCATATAGCCAGGTTCTGAGCTGGGATGGGGCAGTGAGATAAATAACGGTGATGGATCAAGCCCTGATCTTTGGACTGGGTAAGAGTGGTCTGCTCAATTCAGACACTCTGTTCATCACCACCCCCTTTTGTAAATCGATTTTGGCCACTATAGGTGTGGCAGGGTATACTCAGACATGAGTCCCTTTCTCACTGCTCCATCAGGATTCAAGCAAGCCGGGCCGAAGAGGCTGAAATGCCAGAAACCGGTCCCCGGTAGCTTGTCTCCTTTCTGGTAAAGAATTGGCTTGGTAGTTTAGTCTGCCCTGTTCCCATGATGCACTGGGCCAGGAACAGACTGATTTGCATATAGCCAGGTTCTGAGCTGGGATGGGGCAGTGAGATAAATAACGGTGATGGATCAAGCCCTGATCTTTGGACTGGGTAAGAGTGGTCTGCTCAATTCAGACACTCTGTTCATCACCACCCCCTTTTGTAAATCGATTTTGGCCACTATAGGTGTGGCAGGGTATACTCAGACATGAGTCCCTTTCTCACTGCTCCATCAGGATTCAAGCAAGCCGGGCCGAAGAGGCTGAAATGCCAGAAACCGGTCCCCGGTAGCTTGTCTCCTTTCTGGTAAAGAATTGGCTTGGTAGTTTAGTCTGCCCTGTTCCCATGATGCACTGGGCCAGGGACAGACTGATTTGCATATAGCCAGGTTCTGAGCTGGGATGGGGCAGTGAGATAAATAACGGTGATGGATCAAGCCCTGATCTTTGGACTGGGTAAGAGTGGTCTGCTCAATTCAGACACTCTGTTCATCACCACCCCCTTTTGTAAATCGATTTTGGCCACTATAGGTGTGGCAGGGTATACTCAGACATGAGTCCCTTTCTCACTGCTCCATCAGGATTCAAGCAAGCCGGGCCGAAGAGGCTGAAATGCCAGATACCGGTCCCCGGTAGCTTGTCTCCTTTCTGGTAAAGAATTGGCTTGGTAGTTTAGTCTGCCCTGTTCCCATGATGCACTGGGCCAGGGACAGACTGATTTGCATATAGCCAGGTTCTGAGCTGGGATGGGGCAGTGAGATAAATAACGGTGATGGATCAAGCCCTGATCTTTGGACTGGGTAAGAGTGGTCTGCTCAATTCAGACACTCTGTTCATCACCACCCCCTTTTGTAAATCAAAGATTCAAACAAGACACAAGGAGACCAGCCGTCCACATGGATCAGGACCTTATTAAGTTCCTTTCATCAAACCATAAAAGTCCTGAACTACCAATCGAATAAAATGTAGGTGCAGATTGACCTCATCACCTTAGTGACGGGCCATATTGCGGGCATAAACACAAAATTGGACGCAATTTTGTCACTAGTAAAATGTAAATGTAAATTGATACTTGTATAGCGCACTACTCACCCGCAAGGGTCTTAAGGCGCTTGTATGAATACCGCTGTGGAACCTGTCCTGGCTTTCCCTGTGAGGCGTCCACTCCTGGGCACCCCCAGGGTGAAGGCCAGGCATCCTTAGCGTTGTGGGGGCCGTTGTGGAGATTAAGCAAGCTATTGCCCAGAATTTCAGAGTGGGGCTCTATGATTAGAATAGGCACCGAGGCGAGAATTATCAGGTCCGTGGAATTTTGAGCCCAAGACCCGCCGAGGCGAGGAATTGAACCCTGGTCCCGGGCTATACCTCTGCATCAGGGTCTGCCGCTCTAACCATTGAGCCACACTTCTCCGTAACAAACCAGGGGAAACCAGATGCCTACACCGGCTCCAACAAACAACAGTGGACTTATAATTGAAAAATTAGCAAGTTTGCCGGCTATCCTGACGGACATCCTAGGGGAGGTAAAACATTCCTGCAATCCGGTCGAAAAAGTAACCGATCTTATTTCGGAAAAATCACATTCACTCAACATGTCGAGCAGGAAGGAGCGCTCAAGTAGCAACCTGCAAAAGGATTTAGAACACAATCCGAGGGAAGTGGGGCCAGAAAGGTCAGCACTAGACCTGGAAAAAACACAGCCCACTCAAAAATCCTTTAAGGAGGAAAAAATACCAACCACGAGATAAAAGAAAAAGGTCAGGAAAGCCAGATTAAAGTATAAACAGCAACAAAACACAGATCTAGGCAACTTGTTCCCGATTTTTAAAGCAAATACCCCCCAGGAATCCAATTCCTCTTTATTGATCAAGGCGGCAAGGAGGGACCAATTCAGCTGCCAGACAAACTGGACACCCAAATCCTCTTGAGGGATGGAGAACCAAGTCAGGGAGTCACAACAATACCCTCCAAACAATACTGCACTACAAATTCCTCACCATCTACAGCCCATAGCGATCAAAGAGAAATAAGTTCTGTCTTTATGAAAGACCACAACCCAAGGCAAGGAATCACCGACCCTACTTATATTACTGATAACGGAGGCCCTGAGCAAATAAAGCCCAGACGAGCTATGGGAGAAACTCTGGTACACAAAGTCCATCCAAATTGGTCAACAATCACGGTCCGATTCCCACCAGAATTCAGAACACCCCTGTGAAATTGGTAACATCCTTAAACGAAAATCCAGGAGGAACATCAGGACCAAAGTCTAACAAAGTACCTTCTCGCATGTGCGTCACAGTTTCGGAAAATGAGCGCAGCTGCGCGCTATTCCAAATGGGGCCCATTTCTTTGCCAAACGAGCATCACAATTCTGGACCAAATCAAATAACAATAAACTCGATGAAGTCTGTGAAAATGGATCAGGAACGAGAAGTCCCCTCCAAAAGAAGCAATTTTTCCAAATCCATGAAGCCCCTATCGACCAAAACAGGCTTTTTACAATTGTCTAAAGAACTCCCTCATCACCTTGAATCTCCACATCACAAGCTAACTTTTATTCCAGAATATCCATCAAAGGGGCCACAGGATACCCTTAATCGAGGCAACTTGTTAAAACTGTTTCACGAAACACCATCACTAAGCAAGATAACAACACAGGACCTTCTGGCTGTTGAATTTAAAAGAAACCGTTATAACACAGACTCCGAAGACACCATTACAACTTGGGCCACAAAGGCCATCGCAGATAAGATATTCTCCACAAAAGACCATTTTGAAACATCGGGTATATCGATCGTATGACACATACGCCCAAGATATCCCTACCCATTACAAAACAGCACCCGCAACGAAACAAAGGGGAACGGAAAAAAAGGTTCTCCCTTCTCCTTTCTACTAGGTGCACGTGCCACCTCACCAGCAACATCAAGTTCAATGGATGGGGTAACCCTGAAAGCAAATAAGCAATCAACTAGTCCGCATGGCCGGGATAGAATGGATTGGTCCTGGGTTCCCACGGTCTTGAGCAATAAGGGTCCCTAACATGGAGCAAAAACTTTCTATGACTTATTGTAGGAGGGAGGAAATGCAGAGCTTTAAAAAAACCAACAAATCCCTCAGTTTGCTCATGGAACGTACATGGCTTCCAAGAAATGGAGCTGGACCATGACACACAAGCCTTCTTTTTCCAACAAGATGTAATCCTGAATCAGGAGTCATGGAAATTATCACCCACAGTAATACCGGGATTCAAGGATCACCACATCTTGGCAGAAAGACTCTCAAACTTTGGGCACCCCCGGGGAGGCCTATCAACCTACATAGCCCAAAAATACAACTGGGTATCGAAAGTACTGGACGTAGGACTTGATTGGGTGCAAGTGATTAGAATCACAGAAACTCTGACTGTTGGGTCCGAACAGTGGCAAATCATAATTCTCAACGTCTATATCCACCCGGAACGGAAGTCACATCAAGAAAAACATACAAGCCTAATGTCACTGATAAAACTGATGCAAAAAGCATATTCAGGATGTTCATTACTCATCTCTGGGGATTTCAACTGTGACCTAATTGGCAAAAAGAGGGCAAAAGGAAACATGCCATCGCCCAGTGGAGGTCTGAGGCTAGCTTCCGACCTAAGAGAACTAGGTCTGACGATTCTGAACGGCAACACGAGGGGGGACAGGCCGGCAGGTATTATGTACCTGTGTGGAAGGGCCCACTCTACAATAGATTACACAATAGTAAGCGATGAGCTAGTTCCAGGCATCGAGACATTCCAAATTGCTCAACGGCCAGAAAGCGATCATTTCCCCCAAATAACTAGTCTAAACACCGCGCCCACTCTGGCACCGAATATGTCTTGTCTACTACATCACGCATCTAAATTCAACCTAAAGAAATTAAAATGGCGAGAAGGGTTGGAAAAAATTCAGTCCACCGTCCTAGCTCGAAAACTCGAGTTAGGGTTGCAAAAAAAGGAAGACCTTGTAAAAAAATTGGGAGCAACTGATTCTGGACCTTCTCCATAAGTTTCCAGCAACATCAGGGAAACAGAGTAAGTTTACAATAAAAAAGGAGCCCTGGTTTAATATGGAATTAAGAACAAAAAAAAGGAGGGTAGCTAAAGAGGTCCGAGACCTAGCACGTCAAGAAAGACTGGGGTTACAGTTAAACAAGGGAGACCTGATTGAAGCCAGAAGCGCTTATAGAAAGTCACTAAGCATCGCAAAGTCTTCCTATAAGGAAAAGCTATGGAATAAACTCCTAAGTGCAGGAAAACATCCTAACAGTCGTGACTTTTGGGGCATTATTAATGATCTAAATAAAGGATCTAAACTTCATCAGGAAGCAGGTGTGGGAGCTGACTCTTGGTCCCTGCATGTACAAACCCTATATTCCACAACAATAGCAGGTCTCTCGAATGGCATACGGGCAGCAAATATAATTGAGGAGGAATTGATTGGAATTAACAACATAGGTACCGAAGGATTAGGGACGAAGGGGGTTTTAAAAGAGGAGACTGTATTCCCGGAATTAACCACCAGAGGGGAACTGTGCAAAATCATAACAAGACTAAAGGCAGAAGGTGCAGCAGGCCCGAACGGCCTGCCCAACGCCATCTTCAAACATGACCCGGTGTTCTGGGCAGAAACCCTAACGCCACTTTTCAATCATATTTACAAAGATGACCAGGTTCCCGCATCATGGAAGGGTAATGTCATTCACCCAATATTTAAACACAGTGCCCATCGTAATCCAACAAACTACAGGCTTATATCTTTGATAGATGTATAAGCAAAGCTCTATGCCTCCTGCATTCTTTTAAAGCTGCAAGACTGGATTGAAGAATCAAACAGAATCCCTTGGTTCCAGACAGGCTTCAGGCGGTAAATGGGAGCAACTACCAACTTGACTTGCCTGTCATTATTAATGGATAGAATGGCAGCAAAGGGAGCACGGTTGTATGCCTGTTTTGTCGATATTAAATTGGCATTCGACAGAGTTAACAGAGAGCGTTTATGGGGAAACTACAGACTTGGGGTGTTCCGACCAAACTGTTAAAGGCAATAAAAGCTCTATATCAAAACACCTGGGCAAAAGTAGGAGTATACCAACGCCTAAAACAAGGTTGTGTTTTAGCACCCACTCTTTTTAATCTTTTCCTTTCCGACCTTGCAACTGTGCTGGAGACGGATGAAGTTCACCCACCATCATTGTCTAATCATCGAATTCCTTGCTTGCAATACACAGACGATATAGTATTGCTGAGTAAAACGCCAATTGGTCTACAAAGAGCACTAAATATACTAGCAGCATACTTAAAACAGGAAGGTCTGGACCTAAACAAAGAAAAAACAAAAGTGGTCCGCCTAGTAGACCCAAAAAAACGAAGGTATACATGGATGGTGAACGCGACAAAGGTGAAAGAACAAGGGTCTTATAAGTGCCTTGGAATCACAATATCTCAGGGCCCAAAGCAAACAGAGCACAAAATTATAATACGCGCAAAAGCCCAAATCCTAATTTTCGCTTACCGTCTACTAGAAACAAAAATGGACTGTCCAAATTATAAGCACCTGTTGAAAGTCGTGTCGCCCAAATTTTACCCTCTCTGTCCTATGGTCTGGTCACCTGGTGTGGCAAGGAAGCAGATTTACTAAATGATCTCCAAACCAAAATCTACAAAGCTGTTTTTAATCTTCCAAGATGTGCCTCAGCCTCGCAAGTCAGGCTTGAATTTGGTCTGCAAAACCAGAAATACAGGAGCATGAGCGGCTTCGTAAAGCTGTGTTATAAACTTAGATCTGCAGATCCGGAATCCATGGACTGGCTAAACTGGGAAGTAATAAAAAATCAAGTGGAGACCGGAACCCCGTGCTCCTGGGGAAAGTACCTGAAAATCTGTGTGAAAGAGCTGGAGTTGGAAGCAGCATGGGAATCCGCGACAGACAAAGCAAGTATAAGTAGATTGGCCAACATGGCAGCAAGGATGAAATCTTTTCAAGAAGATAAAGGGACATTTATAAATCGGCGACACGGCTGGACCATTATCAACTCCTTCAAAGCAGGATTACCACATGCTTACTTAACTTCCCACTTCAACGAGTACTTGAAAAGAGCTTTTACAGACTATAGGATGGGCATGCACATCTCGAAGGATCTATTACCATCCTGGAAAGGTAACCATCAGACTGAGCGATGCAGACTATGCGGTTATAAAACAGAATCTCTAGCACATTTTTTGTGTGTCTGCCCGGCACTTATGGCACAGCGGCAACAACTATTAAAACGCATTTTCAACGAGCTAAATATCCGCTCCTGCAGACAAGCAGTAACATGCTGCTTGGGAGGGAGTTCTATTATTATGGCTTGCCGGGGAACAAAATTCTTGGCAGAAGTGAAAAAACTTTTGAGTCAAGTAGAACAGG
Organism: Lissotriton vulgaris; assembly: GCF_964263255.1. NCBI lineage: Eukaryota > Metazoa > Chordata > Amphibia > Caudata > Salamandridae > Lissotriton > Lissotriton vulgaris. The sequence continues at coordinate 859,092,917 of NC_141698.1, forward strand.
GGGATGGTCAAGAAGCAGGACATCTTTGCCGCCTTGAATCTAAAGACTGAAAAAGTTTGCACAAACATGCAAAAACACTTAGATAATCCAAGATAGCGGGAGTATCTCAGGAAGAAACTTTCAAAACATTGTTCTACATTATTTTTAACTAAGGAGGAGATATCATTTTAGTAAAATATATTACATTTTGTATTATTATTTATCATGTGAAAATTGTAATAATTTTAATTAATTATGCAATAAACCTTTTTGACCTTCGACCCGTTGTGATGCTATTTTAGGAACGCTCACTCCCAGGGTCGAAACTTCAACAACATTAATAAGGATCTGTCCTCTCGGCCATCAAGAGTGTACCATCAGTACAATAGGCTTTCTGTCTTTGAGCTGGTTAGATTGAAAGAACGGATGTTCCAAATGTCTTTGTTTTCGCAATGTTTGTCATGTGTTGATATTTGTTAGTGATTGTTGTTTTTTCACAATGTCACCAAGTTTGTCATTATTGTATAATAGTCTTACAAGAGACTATTTATCTGATACTCTGTGTATAACTTTGCTATATGAACTTGAATATATTGAGTGATCACAGACCGATGTGTATGCTGTTAAAATCTTTTATCGATGTTTATATATTTTATTTGACTTGGTCCTTGATTTACATATGTGACATTGATCATCCATTTGTCTGTACAAAGGTGTTTGAGTTAATGTACCTCAATATCTTGTAAAGAGAATCATGTCCCCCAACAGGACTCTTGGTAGATTTGTTATATTGTAGACCCAGGTTCTGAGTGTCACAGGGCAACCCCTTTATTATTAATGGTAATCAAGTCCTTTTTAGCCCATTGTCATTTAAATTCCCTCAGAGATCTTCGGCATTTCTCAGATGATGTTACCAAGGTTTTCTTCCTTTCACCATTATGCTTAAATGTTAGACTGGCTTCTCAGAGAATGGACATCCCCTTTTTTGGTGAGCAGCAGTTCAGAGAGAAGGCTGGCTTACCTTGAAACTATGGCTTGTTTGGGGAGTCTAGCCTTTCCAGCGAGGCTGTTCCACAAACTGGACATGAAATGTTAAAGCTGTTGTAGAGTACCATCCCGGCTGAGACTTCATTCTCCACCTAATCTGACACACAAACAAATGTTTCGTCTATATCATGATCTGGGATTTATTACAAGCTATTCATATTTTCTGTGCTAGATATGATTTGGGGTAGCATTGTTTATTACTTTTCTGTAAAGTCATTTTGTGCAACATTAGGTTTCTGGAAAAGCAAGATGCTGAATAGAAAACGTGTTTTTAATTGAAGTAAGCCAAAGACTATTTTCTATGCATGCACATTATGAAAAGGGAATGCACATGAAGTTCCACAAATATAGGAAGCAAATAAGATTTTGATACTTCATTCTATGGACTTTCTTGGGCTTTGGTAAGGAAACTGTTACCTTTGCTGTACATATGCTCCAGGATATGGGATTACGGATGTGCAGTAGTATTTGCTGTGCTTAATATGGTGGGATTTAATCTGTTATTCCTTTATAGCTTCTTTTCTGGCAGGCTGTTTTCCGGAACTGCATGTTATTCTATTCTTATTTTTTACAGCCCGGGTTGCTGTTATGAAACTGCTACAACAAGGACTTTCTACCATGCACGTACGGAAACTATGAGGCCTTGTACCGTGGAAGCTGTGGAGTGGTGTCAGTCCATGATAAACCCATCTTCTTCTGTAGGTGCTCATAAAATGCTTTGATTCTAACTTAGTTTCTATGCACTGTTCAGTTGACTCAGAGCCCCATTACAAGTCCAGCAGGCAGTATCCCCAGAGAGTAACAGCCCTAACCAATTACAGGTTTTACATGGTGCAGAAATAGACCTGGTAAACCCAAATGTATTTCCATGCACACTTGTTCACTGCTAGAAGCAAGAGGGAAATGTGTGAGAAAATTGACCCAGAACAGGAAAGTTGAAAACGTGAAACAGGTCACAGTAATTTCAGGACCTGCATGTTTTCCTTCGCTTTGGTAATTTGTGAATTCCAGTAACTGTGGGAGAGAGAGGTTGTATGTCAGAATAACGTATGCTGAAATATCATCTGACACCAATAGATTGGTTTTATTAAAAAACTGTCTTCCCATTGGATGTTCATTTTCTGTTATTAACTCCAATGTGGCAATATTTTTCTATACAATATCTAATAAAGGCTTCTAGCTGCAGATTCCCTACCTTCGATTTATCCCCATGTGTCAGTCCGGATCGTGGGCAATAGCCCTGCATGCCGGTAGGTGGTGTTGATCAGTTCCGTGTGGCGTAGTCTGCATTGTAACTGATGTGTGTAGAGCTTATATAGATGCCACCCCAGCATGCTAGCGAATAGATTGGGAAGCCCAATAAACCCTTGCAGGCTTGGGCAATACAATAGTAGTAATAGGTGCCACCAAGGGAATTTGTTTGCAATGAATTTAAATAGGTATAGGGTTATTTAAACGGTTAGTCCATCTGGAACAAAACCTAACTGTGTCATTAGACAACTTCAACCAATGAATAAGCACAAAGAACACGGGAAAACCTAATTCTTTAAAGGTACAGAATTATTTTAAGCAATGATTAAGAAGGAGTACAGACATGTACAATAAGTCAGCAAACGATCATGAAAAGAAGTGAAGTCAAATTATCCTAACGATTCATGACCAACAACTATTCCACAATGATATATAAAACGACAAATCTCCTCATGAAAATATATGTCGCTAGAGATTAACCCCTTCGCCGCGGGGCTAATTTCCCCGCGGCGCGGGGGGAGGGGGACCGCGCACGGTGCTCGTGTGCTGGTGACGAGCCTGGGCTCGTCATGAGCCCGCCCGCGCAATGGAACGCTCAGCATAGCAGGGGAATTATCCTCGCCTGTGAGCGTTCCACGGCTCATGACGAGCCCAGGCTCCTTATTAATCATTGCTTTATAAAAATAATTCTGTACCTTTAAAGAATTAGGTTTTCCTGTGTTCTTTGTGCTTATTCATTGGTTGAAGTTGTCTAATGACACCAGTTAGGTTTTGTTCCAGATTGACTAACCGTTTAAATAACCCTATACCTATTTTAAGTTCATTGCAAACAAATTCCCTTGTTGGCACCTATTACCTACTACCCCAGCATGCTGGCATCAGTTCTTTGCCTGTTGCGCCAGTCAGCGCAGATCTGTACAACAGCTACCCCATGCCAATTTTTTACTAACTTCTTTCAACTTTTTGAGGTTTTCCTCCTGGTGTAGCCGGGATGCCTTGGAAGGCCAGCTTCAAGCTCTGTTGCACCTGTAACTGCTCGATGTCAGTGACGGACCTGCATCTTGCATGTCTGCATGTCTTTGGTAGTTCGAGCGCAACCACAATCTGAAGGCCTGTTCCAATTGCCCTGCCATTAACTTGAAGGCCTTGAGGGAGCAATCCCTTGAGCTCCTGGCGGCACGACATGCGACACTGAGATGATCCATATCTCGGTTGAGAGGAAGGTCCTGGTAGCCGTTGCAGAGTCTGAGATCCTCGTCGTTCTCAAAGGCGTCTGGTCTTATGGGAAATTTACGCCACTAGAAGAAGTAAAAAGACATCTTCGAGTTCTCCTCGTCGCTCGGCTGACTAGACAAGGGAGCATCGGTATTTGAAGCCTGGCTCTGCAATTGGGCCTGTGCCTGGGCTGTCTCTGCGCCACCCCAAGTTACCGGGAGCCGTAGCTACCCCGGCCAATTAAGAATATTTTATGAGGGTATGTACCTCATATTTGGGAGGCCCATTCCCTCTGGCATGGGAGGGTCCATACTAGATCTACGCTGATGGCTTGAGCCCCAGCGACGCCCGGGCCTCTTGGATCCACAGATGGATCCCAACTGCCTCTGGTCGTGCCACCTAGATCTTCCCCAATGCCCATCGCGATGCAGACGCTCAAGCGCCGCTGGTACCCACCAGAGGTGCCGTCCCGATTCTGATCCCCTACACGGAACCGGATGGGCATCGCCTGGTGTCGACTCCAATGCCAAATTGAGCCATGCCTTCCAGCCTGCAGCCTGAGCCCTATTCTTATGGCCTAGGACTTGGGGAGAAGTGGGAGGGCTTGCTGGACCCTGAAGAATACCAACCTTATGTTTCTAACATAGACTGGTGTGAGGATTTCCAGATACTGGCATACTTACTCCCCCTACCATGGCTACTGAGGAGGGAATGTCATTTTCAATGGTGGTGAGGAGAGCGGCTGAGGTCTTGGTCCTTAGCTTGCCCTCGGTGGCAGTTGAGATGAATGTCTCGACAGAAGTGCTTCAACCGGGAATGTCCCCTTCTGAACCACTTCTCCCATTTAAAGAAGCTCTTACTGACGTCCTGCTTCAGATTTTGTCCAAGCCCAACACAGGGGCTCCTGTGAACAGAACTATTGCCCAACGCCACCGCCCGCCCACGTGGGACCCCAACTTCCTTATGCAACACCCTACCCCGGAGAGCTTGGTGGTCCAAACCTCCACTTCCCACAGAAACCCTGGCACATTCCCAACTGCACCTCCAGATTGGGAATCCAAGAAACTTTACAACTTAGGCAAGAAGATGTTTTCTTTCACCAGCCTGGTACTGTGGTTTGTAATCACTGCTTGCCTTTTGGGCCACTATCCTCATGCTCTGTGGGATACGGTTGCGCAGGTGCTGCCAACGGTACCTGCGGAGGGCCAGACTGTACTCTGCCAGGCAGATGCCTGATGTGAGAGAGTCAGCTAAGTTCACGATCCGATGTGGACAGGACACCACCAACTCACTGAGCAGATCAATTTCGTCAAAAGTAACCTTACAGCTTCACACTTGGTTGAGGACTGGCTTTTCTGGGATGTCCTAACATTGCTTATAGACATGCCCTTTGATGGCTTCTGTCTCTTCGGAGACTAGGCGGATTCAGCGCTGAAGTGCTTCAAGGACATTAGGGCTACGTCCAGGTCCTTGGGCTTTTCCATGACTCCTTGTCACCCTAATTATGCCTTTTGCTCCTTTTGTGGCCACGGAAGAGGCATCCAGCCATGTCTAGACTTGCCAAGCCACTGCAGCTTGCAAGCTTCACAGCCTCTGCATAGCTGAGGATGCGGTACCCTCAGACCTTGTGGGTCAGACAGCCGGCAGTCTGGCCAGTCCAGCTCCTCAGAAACCGCAGCCTCTAAGCCCTTAAAATCTGCCCCCTTATCATAATGGCCACCCAGTCATCATCATTCTTTAGCTGACTTCACCTCCTCAGTTTCAGCGCTCCGTCCATCATATCCTTGGGTTTACTTTATTTGCCCTAAGTTGGCAGGGTATGCCCAGACGTGGGTCCCTTGCTCACTTTGCCACTGGATTCAAGCTAGCCTGGCTGTTGAAGGGCGTTACCCGGTCCCAGGATACTTGGCTCAGGGAAGACCTGGCTTGGCATCACACATGAACAGCAAACCGATGCATTCAGTGCATGGCCCGAGGTCGCACAAATATTTTGTATTTTTTTTGTCCTCATTTGTGCGCCCTGAATAGTTTTTTAGCAAGCCAGGTCTCCTCTTAAAGTGGACCGCCCAGGGTAGAAGAGGCAAGACCATGCCTAAAAATGCCAGCGAATTCTTTAGAATCCAACTTCTCGTGGCCACCCCAATGGATCCTTTCGGAATCAAATGATCGCGTGTTGGTAAAATCATTGGACAGCCATTCCTATCCTATTCTATATTTGTCCCAAAGGTCCCAATATCTTGTACGTTTGCTCGCCCCTCTGAGTGGATCTAAATTCCTGAACTTGGAGATACCAATCATCTATCTTGGGAGGAGATGGAAGAATCCAATTTCTACATATCTCATGTCTAGCCGATAACATCAGGGTGAATAAGAGGCATTTCTGATTCTTATTTAGAACAACATCATGATTGTTACCCTCTAAGATACCAAAGATAACATTAAAAGAGCTTACCTTCATATTAGTGTTTAGTGCTTTATTAGTTATCTTACCAATCTCCTTCCAATAGGTGTTAAGTTGTGCACATTGATTAAACATGTGGATATCATTTGCCTTCATTTCACCGCACTTGGGGCATTTTCTCATCACCTGGTTATTTATTTTTGATAGCCTCTCTGGCGTCAAATAAGATCTGTGTAGGGTAAAGAGATGATTTCTCCTGAGTGGTGCAGAAACAGTAATAAACCATATAAAAGTGTAAGATACTTGCCACAACTGTCTTGAGCCGGGAAAATCTTCTTCCAGTTATCGTCTGGTGTGTTAAAGTCTGCTTCATCCCTTTCGGTCAAATACCAGTACCATTTAGAGACTTCTTTTGGAGCTGGGTCTTTTAGTATTTCATCCTCTATTCCTTCCATATTGACTGCCATTTTCTCTTGTTCCTTGCGCCAACTTGCCAGCTGATAATATTTAAACCTTAAAATAGTTGCGTTGGTCCTCTCCAGTAATGCTGTCCAGCTTATTAGGTTACCATGTTCTATTAGCTCCCCCCATCTCAATATATCAGCTTTTTTTAAAGGATCCACCAGTGAGTCTTTCATGCAGTCTGGAATACCCGGGAAGTTCCAAATTGGTGCATGCTCGCTGTAGTACAGGATTTTCCATGATTTCCTTATTTCATACCATATTTTGTATGCTGACTTTAAGACCTTTAATTTGATTTTTTTAAGTACTTGGGATGGCCAAACTTATAGAGACAAAAATCATTGTTGGTTACAGCTTTCCAATAGGAATAATAGACAGTTTGCAATTCAAAAAGTATCCTAATGTTTTTAAAGTTAAAGGCTTTATAGTATGTCATAACGTCTGGACTAGCTATCCCCCCTCGGTTTTTCTTTTGACATAACTTTTTCCATGCTATCCTAACTCCTTTGGAGGCCCAGATAAAGGTGTTTATTTCGCTCTGAATCTTTCTTAACATCTGTGGTTTAAACTCCAAGGGGGTGGCATTAAAAAAGAAACGTAAACTTTGGCAAAATAGCCATTTTAATGACATTGGCTCTCCCTATAAACGTGAGAGATAAACAGGTCCATGCCTTTAATAGCTTCCTCATCTCCTAAACTTTTGTCACCAGGTTCGCTTAGGCTATTTCATCAATGTTATTTAAAATTTCGATACCCAAGTATTTGATTTTGCTATTTGCTTTTAATACTGGTGTTGTAATGTTCCAGTGTAGCACCTCGGTCTTCTGGTGATTGATTTGATACCCAGATATACTCCCGAAGTCAGCTAAGGTGGCTGTTATACTATTTATAGTATTGTTAAGGTTGCTTGTATATATCATTAGATCGCTCGCGTATAACGCAACTTTCAAATTCCATCCATTAAAACTAAATGGAGTAATATCATGGGAATTCCTTATCTTCTCGGCCAGGGGTTCTATATCAAAGTTAAAAAGGTGAGGGGAGAATAGACATCCCTGACTGGTTCCTCTTTTAATCTGACAAACTTTTTGACAACCTACCGTTAATAAGTATTCTTGCCATAGGACGTGAATAGATGTTCATAATGGCTCTTAAAAAGTTCTTCTCTAGGCCATAGTGAAGAATAACTTTGCACAAATATTATTGAAAGAGAGAGCCGACAAATCTTTGTATTGCATGCACTATTCTCCCTACCTTCATCCCAATTATTTTCAGGGATTAAAATGGATGCACTACGGAGGCCCGGATTACTTACATGCACACAAAAAAAGTATTGTAATGGGGAGCCGAAGCCAATGGCCAATTGGCACCAGTTTAATTATTGGTCCTGTAGCAGGGGTGATGTTAAATCTGCAAACATGTCATTCCAATTTAATAATGCCAAAAAATCGTTATTACTGATTCTTCAAAACTACACACCTTTTACCCTAGGGACTCAAAATTAGGAAACGGAGGAAAACTCCCTACTCTCCTAGAGTTACATAGTCATTCCTGGTATTTTCTTTTATGTCAAAGCTTTCCCCTCACAGCACCTTTGACAAATTCAATGACTTATTTTTTTACATTTCTTTGTTACACAACCTTCTGCAATTCATCAATCAGTGACATAAAATAACATGTCCTGCATGTCCAAAGCCAGGGGTAACATTTGATTCAATAATTTCTATAGGAAAAAAAAACATGTGCTCATGTGTTTTTTGCACAGTTGCAAACCAGCACGTCAGTACTGGTATCGTGATTTCAGGCTTTTAAAGAAAATTGGTATTTTTAAAGATCTTTGTCTTATCCTTTCTCCGCAGCCCCAGGAACGTCGGCAACGCATGTTAAGAGCATTTTCAAAGCACAACCAATTAATGAAAGAGTGTCAGAATGGGAAAGGTAAGCTACTTTTCTTGGGCACGATTTTAGCTTAGTTGTTTCCCTTGTATACTGACACACCTCAGTTGCTATGAACTATGTGTATCGCTATTATTGCAGGATTTGACCGTCATTTTTTAGGACTCCAACTTATTGCACAAGATGAAGGACTGCCCAAACCAGAGCTGTTCAAGGACCCAGCATTCTCTAGAAGGTAATTTGTCTTTCGAGCAAACAGGAGGAAATGTTAAAAATAGAGTAACTCTGTCTGAGCTTATTTTGCACCTATAAAAGATAGTATTATTTGGAAAATAATTGCTCTTTTAACTTGTTTGCTGCAGAAATATACTGAGAACATTGTCACAATAGTTATCTTATTCACAGTACTACTTCTTTTTAAGCTAACCCCAGAACAATTCCTTATAAAATAGTGCCTTGCACTGTCATTTTCTTCAACATGCTTGACTTGCTAGCAGTTCCTTGGCACTGAAGGAGAGTTTATCATGTAAAACAAATAGAAAAGGTAGTTCTGAAGTTCAAGGACTATCTCTTTACTTAAAGGAAAACATTAATCTTCTTGGGGGAAAGGAAATAAAAAAGGAAAAAAATCCAGACTCCTCCCAGACAAGAAAACCTAAACTCTGAGAGCCAAGTGTTGTAATGCTAAGCATTTAGACTTTTGGATCTTGCACCTGAGAAAATTAGAAAACATCCAGAACTGCTTTCTTTTATATAATTTGTAAGGATTCTCAAAACTACCTTAAAGACAAACGTTGTCTATTCCTCTAGCCATGTCCTGCCAGCCTTTTTTCCCTTATCATGAAGGTAAGTATATACATATATACTGGTAGGCAACATTGTTGATGGATTTTCTTTTCAAAGTAGAGAAGGAGCCACCTGATTAGAATGGGTAAGCCCGGGAAAAACATAGAGAAAATGATCATTCACTCTGATTAGTTGATGCTCAAACTAGACTTTAAAGGAAAAGCGGTTGTTGCCAGCCCTGGCATTTTGAATTTCCTTAGGAACTTGTTGATTTGAGGAGAATACTTGGTTTATATTTGCTGGCAAATAAGGTAATTTTTATGGATCAACTCCTACACTGCTTCTTTTTTCTTTACCTGTGGTACAGTCAAAACTTATGTCCATTACTTATCCCAGTCATTTAATTCTAGTTCTGAAAGAGAACAAGAAAACAAGCTAAGCTTGCAGATAAGCGGTCTAGATGCTGAGCATGCATAGCAGGGTTGGAAAATTGGCTAATATTGATCTGGTTGGGTACAATCTTAAAATTATCTATGCTGCCTAATTTGTGAACAATATTCTAGTACTGAAACTAACATTTTCGAGCTTGGGGAGAAATTAGTAAACTTTAGCAAATACTATTGGGGATTCAAAGTTTCAAACAATGCATGATACAAGGGTTATATTTGGGGTGTTTCCTCAGAATTACACTAATCTATACTCTTATTAAGAATTGAATAGACTGGTCACTCCAGAAGGGATTGTAAACAATTTAGATTTTGTCTCTCTTCCTGCTGTGAAGCAGGAATTAAAGGGGACAATGGGTGAAGAAATAGGAATTCAGAAAGTAATTGATAATATAACATGTCTTGTTAGCTGAAAAGCAGAAGTAATGACTCTCTTCCCTGTGAAGTCTATTAAGTACTCCATGAAATTATTTCAGCCTTTATAGACGTTGTACAGGAAGCTGCACCTACAAACGTACCATGCCCACCTGGAGAAATTCCACCAGCAGAAATTGCAGACTTACTTAAGAAAAAGGTCCATTAGAGTGTAAATCTTGTCGATCCTCTTCACTTTCAGATACTTAATCCAATATTTTTTTCACAGCACACAGCCTCTTAATTCACATATACCTATGATTCTGCTTCATGCAAAGAAACCGTTCAATCAAGTCACATGTCAGTGGTGCTAAAATGCATGCATGCATGCAGATTTGTCAAGTGATTGCATTCCCTTTATTTAAGACCCTCACCAGTATGTTAGTTTATTAACAGTCCTCGCCTCTGATTAAGATACACCAGACAAGAATGTCCCTTATCGCTTTCCCTTTTTGCTACATTCGTGGATCTCTTCCTGGGGAATTTTATCTGCAATCCTGGCACCCTGTTTTACTCACGACAAATAGTCTGTACAACCACATGCGATGATATAACCCTGTTAAGCTGCAAATTTCAGGGCACTGTCTGGCTATAAGTTGTATTCGAATATGGCTCACATCGTTCTTGCTTAAAGTCTCTTTCAGCTGATTTTCAGGTAGTTATTTACAACATGTCTCTAGGAATTGTACTATCAATGGATATGTCTAGGAAATTTAGACAGAATTATGAATTTACTCTTCTGTACTATATAAAGTTGCCTAACAAACTTAGACTTATTCTGTTCCCTTAATCTGCCATAGTACCCTTGTGGAGCTGTGCTGCCAGTTTTCTGTAACTATTTTTGGCCTTGTCTCTATGGTGCTTCATCTGCCTTTTATAAAAACAATTTTAGAAATATCTCCAGCCATTTCATCATATTTGAGGATACAAAAGGCCCTGGTGAGCATTCAAAAACTTTAGCATCTTCATCTTCCAACAATACGGTAAAAATGGGCCCTATCGTACTAGAAGTGGTACTACTGGACTGCCATGGGTAAAAGGTTAAAGCTTCCTTGCAACACATCAGAGTAAGATCCTATTCAAACTTATTGACCCCAAAATTTAAAAGGATGGTAAATTCAAAACTCTGTGTTCAGTTGGAAATAGAACAATATGTCAGCATTCCAACTTTACAAAAAAACATCTATATTGTGCTGCACTCTCACCTCTGCCAGTTTTTTAATATGTTATGTTCAAGTAGACATTAATGTCACATGTTACGAAAAGTGATGGGTTTCAGGAAATTTATCCTTGCAGTAATTTTGAATGTCAAGTGTCAACAGTAACCTGATACCATTTTTATTGACTCTCACAGATTTAAGTTGGAAGTGGTTGCAAAAGTATTGATTCTCCCTGTTGATGCCAGTAAAATACTTGTGAAACACATATTGGCATGCAAAATAGCATTAAGTTGCATTTGATAAAATAGAAGAATAGCAATAAGGTCAACTTGATATTGTCCAAATTCATTGTCGCAATCAATCTAAAGAGATGGTGATAACAGCAGCTGTGCACCACATATGGGGTGTATGGAAAGGAGTAAATTAAGTTGCCTTTGTTTGGTCAATAATTGATATTTTGAAGACATTCCAAAGGAAAGAGCATTCAAGAATTCTAAAGTTATGTTCTAAATACACATAGTGTGAAATTAAAGCACAGTACAGCCAAGTACACAGTATTTCCTTCACATTCGATCTTTTGATTTGTCAAGGCAGTAGGTTCTGTGATGAGCATTGATATGGGTAGAAACCTATAGCTGTACAATGAGTTTCAATGTCTTCGACAAAGGTAATGCCCCTACTTGCTACCCAGCTATCTTAAATCTCTCTTTAAACTTGAAGACCACAGGTTAGATTATGGGTAGCAGATGAATAATAGTTGCAAAGAAATGAGAATAATTTGATGAAAATACTTCACAAATCGGGTCGTTGCTAGCAGCATCTAATTATAATATAAAAACTTGTTTCCTAAAGTAAGCTTCTGAATATTTTATGTATTGATGGATATTTGTTAGTGGCTCACAGCCACATTAGTTGGGTGGGTTACTTTACTTTGGCCAGGCATTTCTTGTTAATCCTTATACTTGAATGTTTATGGAAAGTTTGAATCCAGTAGTCATTATTACTTTGCATCAGTTCAAAAAGTCACAACCTTCTCTCGGTGCTCGTGGCATCTGTTAGCAAACTGAGGCCATACAAATTAGCTTTACCAGTGCTTGCTTTCCTTTCTATTCAGCACTCAATCGGCAATGCATGTGTTTCCCTGCTTCTCCTCCATATCCTCCTCCATTATTCAGTGCTCCTTTGTGTGCTATAATTTTGTTTTCTCCTCTGCTCATTCATTGCGTCCTGGTGCTCCTGTATTCCCACTCCCTGTCCTAATCCCCATTTTTTTTGTATACGGCTTGGCAACAGCTGTAAAGTGCTGCTTGACTGCTTACTAACTTTTTTGTGCTTCTGCACATTTTCTTCGTTTACTTTTAATCTACTGTTCTAAAGTGGCTGGCAGCTATACTGGAAAGGTACATTGTTTGTGGCATGTGTGTCTCTAGATACACATGATATGCTTATTTCTGCCATCTAATGTTAGGCTCGCTCGTGTACTATTTGTTTTTCTTCGAATTAAGTCTTTTGGAGTCATGGGATTCAGTGGATCCACCCACTAGTGGTAACGCATTGGGCATCTGCTTTATTGTTAGATTGCCTTTTCTCCTCCGACTAGTTTAGACAGGTGGAAGTGAGCTTCGGTTTGATGCTGCGTGATTTTCTCACTGTATCTGCAGATCCGTTCTTCATTGGTTCTTTAAAAAAATCCCCCTCTTCATCGGTCTCCACCGTTGTGTTCCTTCCACTCTGTCTCAGTCAACAGCTTCTCAACTCCAATTGTATGAGTCAAGAATGTCCTCATATTGGAAAGGACTCCACTTCAGTTCTGCCCCACTTGCCACACCAAGTACCCAAGAACTAACTTCCATAAGGTTTGCAATCTTTGATTGTCTCCAGTCCACTGTGAAGACTCCTGTTCGATGCGTGAGGTGTTCTGGAACATGAAAACCCTTTGGAACAGGCATGCTGTCAAATAGCCTCTGCCTCCATGGCGCACAGTTGAGAGGAGGAAGATACCCTGGAGCTCTTCGTAAGTAAGAGGAGTCAGATATTGAGCATCTGGATGCTCCATACGACAAAAATAAAGGCAGCTTTTTTGCCAGAAGGCAGTGGCTCTGAGACTGACCTCAAAACAGAAGAGTATCCTCTAGGCCAGTTTCCACCAAAGATCTCAGTGAGTACTGATTCACCTTCAACTCACCAAATGGAGGCACCAGCCCCAAAGTTTCGTGCCGGTGCACCACTGCAGTCTGGCCATGGGTGACATGACATTTCGAGCTAGACCTGATACCTATTCGGCACTCTGCACCAAAGTCTTCCTCGAACTTCGGTACTGGACTTGAAGACACAGGCTCATCCGCCCTCTGACTCAAAACGGGTAGACCTGAAGCATTCAGAGCCTAGACACACCGCCCGAAGCTTTCTGAGCGGAGCCATGCAGAGTTCAGGTCAAGCTGGATGCTGTGGGCAAGGACCCACCCTCTTCTGCTCCCTCCAGGCTGTCTTCTACTGCAGCGTCCTCTACTGCCTCTGAAAACTTTGATCAACCAATCCTCCAGTGGCTGCAGGAACATCTCTATTCCAAGCAGCAGCAAATCCACATCCAGCCGGGCACTGGCCCATTCTGGCAAAGCCTCCACCGCTGCTGAATGATTCTGTTCCCCATAAGAAGAAATTGACTTTTGAGGAGGCCCTTAACCCTCCATGCCCCTCACTCCCAAAAGGCCTAAAAAAGCATAAAAGGGCTCCCTCTCCACTGCCTCATGCTCGACCTTGTCCTCTACTTCTTCCTCCCCCGTCATCACCCTCTACATTTCCTTTACTGCAGGTCAATTGTCCACAACACTCAACACAGGGTTCTTCACACTCAGGGTGGGGCCGTCCAAGGCAACCCTCTGACCCTCCTCGTCGTCCTCAGGGCCCAGACCTCTGGGATGAAAATGACGCAGAACCCACAGCAGACACCGAGCCAGACCTTAGACCTTTACCCAGCAAGACCTTCTCCCCCAGATAATATCTCTTATGAGGTCCTTCAAAGGGCAGTTACCTTCCACAATGTGGCGATGCATGTGCAACAAGAGGTGATGATTTCTTCATGGTGACCCTCTCCTCTACCCATCGCTTTCTACAGTACCCTCCCATGCTCAAAGGGGTTCTCAAACGAGCCACTGATATACATAAGGAGCCAGTTAAAGCAAGAGTAGTTACACCTAAGGTCGATAAGAAATTAAAGGCCTCTCCTAACAACCCCTCATACATATGAGGCCAGTTACCACCTGACTCTATAGTTGTGCATACAGCTAGAACATGAGCTTACACATAGGGATCAAGTGATGCTCCCCCTCTAGACTCGTCCTCGGCATCCCCTGGCACAAACACAGCAGCCAACACGTGCAGACTCCACTGGCTCCCCGTGGAGAAGAGTTACCTTCAAAAGCCTCACTCATGCCTACAAATGCCTACACAACAATGGACCCAAATACCTCAATGAAAGAATAAACTTCCATGTACCCAAAAGAAACCTCTGATCTGCCAACCACGCACTAGCTGAAACTCCGCTCATCCACAGAGCTAGCATTAGAAAAATGGGGTATCACCCAAAATAGTCTTAGGACCTGGGTATCAAGCGATAAACATGAAAAAATGGTCCTAGACCTATATTTCGTATTTCAAACAAATCAATTCTTTGAGAAATACTGATTCACAGGAATTAATCCTAAGCAAGAGATAAAAAGCCCAAAAAGTGTTTTTGTCCATACATATATATACAATGCACCCATTAGAAGTTCTAATCAGTATTTCTCAAAGAATTGATTTGTTTGAAATATGAAATATAGGTCTAGGGCCATATTTTCATGTTTATAATCCACAGAGCTAGAGCAGGCGGAAGATCATTCTCTCACATTGCAGCCAAGACCTGGAACGAGCTACCGACAGACATCAGACGCACCGCTCCCTAAACACTTTCAGTAAGGCTCTCAAGACCTGGCTCTTTGGCTGAACGGATCTGCTTACCCTTCCCCTCGCGGTACAAAAGGGGGTGGTGATGGACGGAGCATCTGAATCAATCAAACACTCGCACCCAGTCAAAAGATCTGGGTTTAATCCATCACCGTTCTTTAGCCCACTCTGCCACCCCAGTTCAGACATGGCTATATGCAAATCAGTCTGACCCTGTGCCTCATGGGAACAGTCCAGCCCGAACTGCCAAGCCATGTCTTCTCTTGACCGGAAATAAGCTTCCGAGGACCGGTTTCTGGCATTCCAGCCGTCTTCAGCCCGGCTTGCTTGAATCCAGTGCCAAAGTGAGCAAGGGACTCACGTCTGAGCATACCCTGCCACACTTATGGCGGCCTAAAGCGGTACAAAAGGGGGTGGTGATGGACGGAGCATCTGAATCAATTAAACACTCACACCCAGTCAAAAGATCTGGGTTTAATCCATCACCGTTCTTTAGCCTGCTCTGCCACCCCAGTTCAGACATGGCTATATGCAAATCAGTCTGACCCTGTGCCTCATGGGAACAGTCCAGCCCGAACTGCCAAGCCATGTCTTCCCTGGACCGGAAACAAGCTTTCGAGGGCCGGTTTCTGGCATTCCAGCCGTCTTCAGCCCGGCTTGCTTGAATCCAGTGGCAAAGTGAGCAAGGGACTCACGTCTGAGCATACCCTGCCACACTTATGGCGGCCTAAAGCGGTACAAAAGGGGGTGGTGATGGACGGAGCATCTGAATCAATCAAACACTCACACCTAGTCAAAAGATCTGGGTTTAATCCATCACCGTTCTTTAGCCCACTCTGCCACTCCAGTTCAGACATGGCTATATGCAAATCAGTCTGACCCTGTGCCTCATGGGAACAGTCCAGCCCGAACTGCCCTTCCCCTCAGCGCCTTGAGACCCTAGCTGGTGAGTAGCATGCTTATTATTCCCTGATTGATTGGAGAGCAAGAAAATGGATGCCTGGGCAAAAGGGTAGCAGCACAGGGTGCTACGTATCGCCAGCTCAATCAGCCTACTGTCTCAGTAGGACTAAGCTCATTGGTGTCAGATGGCATACCTCGAGCAACATCTCCCAGAGCAGTACCACAAAAAGGTACAAGAATTGGTGCCTTAGAGAAAAATTATCTGTAATACCAACATCCGTTGTGCACTGGATGCTGCAAACACAGCCAGGAGCGGCATTAACAACAGCATCCAATTCCGTCGCCATGACTGTCTGCGTGTATCTGGTTTGAGACTGTAGGTCTGGCAGCACCTTTTAAATGTACTCTTCAGTAGCCAGTATCTCTCCGGCCCACAGGTAAACTAGATGCTAGAAAAAACTCAAAAACGACAGTGGCACAGTCAAATAGATGCGCGCCCTACAGACCCCCACTCTCGTAGCTTCTTTCAATGATCCCAGTACCATGGAGCAGCAAAAGCTTCTACCACAGAACCCTCCTTCACCTTCACAACACTATGAACAAAAAGGGGTCTATTACTTGTACTTTCTTATTCCCCAAAAAGGAATACTCCCTATGAACCAGCCTCGATCTTAGGCCCATCAACAAATGCATTCTGAAGGAGCACTTCCACATGGTGACTCTACAAGACGTCATACCACTACTTCATAGAGGCAAGTTCATGAGCGCCCTCGATCCGAAGAACTCCTACTTCCGCATACCCATTACTTCGAAGATACCTGAGGTTTGTTGTTAGTGGACGTCATTACCAGGTCAAAGTACTTCCATTCTGGGTTTCTACAGCCCCTGAGGGTCTTTACCAGATGTCTGGCGTGGTAGCAGTTCCCTTACCTGGATGACTGGCTGATGAAATGCACTACACACCAATTATGCTTAGTGCATATCCAGACCACCATCCAGACCTTACACTGACCAGGTTTTACCATCAATCTGAGCAAATTCTACCTACAAACCCCTTCAAGTGCAGCTCTTCTTCGGGCCATCCTAGACTCACAGGTGGGGAAGATGTTTCTCAGTTTAGCACGAGTGAAAGCCTTTCAAAACGTACTGCCTCTTTTTCAGCCAGATCGTTAGGCGACTGTCAGAACTGTGATGCGACTTTTGAACATGATGGCATGGCCATAGTTCGTCATGCCAGACTGCACATGTGTCTGTTACAGAAATGCTTAGCAGCACAGAGGTCTGAAACGCAGGGTCATCTGGAATATATAGTGTTAATTTGGGGTCGCACACATCACTCTGTGCAGTGGTGGAACACAAACAACCTGTTGAAGGGCACCCCTTCTTTGAGCCAGTTCCACAAGAGACCATCCCACGGACACCTCACTCACCAGCTGGGGCGCACATTTCAATTGTTTCACCTTCAGGGGATGTCGATGCCTGCCCAGCAATCCCTTCACATCAACCACCTGGAGCTGCTGGCATTTCATCCTCTCATACAGGACAAAACATTTCTGATCCGCACAGACAACAAAACTGCCATGTTTTACGCACAAAAAAACAGAAGAGCACTGTAGGAAACAGCCCCTTTTTGACTTGGTCACCCCCACTTTTTGCCTGGTATTAGATGCAATATTGACAGGAAGTGCACTGCGTTCCAGTTAACTATGTCACCAGTTCCAGATCTCTTTCCCTAAACTGTACACTTGTTTCCCCAGTTGGTAATACATTTGGCACTCCCTAGTCCCTAGTAAATGGTACCCCTGGTACAAGGGCAAGGAGGCTCAAAAGAGTTCCTGAGTGTGGCAGCATACATGGTGCCACCCCACGGGGCCCATCACCAAACTCATGCAGACTGCCACTACATGAGTCTTGGGGCAGACAAAAGTGAAACCACAACATGGCATACTGCCTTGTGTGCCAAGCCTACAGACATTCCCGGAGGAAGACGTTTCAAGCTGACACCGGTTTCTCGCGCCATTGGAGCAGTTGGAGATTGAAGGAAGATCGTGTGACTTAAACCACCCCCAAGAACCAAACTATTTTGATTCTATATATTGTGTTGGGCGGACACAGTGAAGAGATTAAGATTTCTCGAGACTTGAGCCGAGACGGTGGCACCTACCCCACCCTCTTGGGTGGGTGTGTGGGTTGACCGATTATATTTGCCCTAGATTTGGCCAGGGCCGTGCATATGAGAGTACCCTTGTCCTGATGAAGCCTATATCATCTGGCTGAAACGCGACCGCGACTGCGTCGACACCTTTGGCTTTGAACGGAGTCCCTTAGTTTAATACAAGAAAGATTTGATTTGTTCATTGATGCACCTACACAAATATAGGTTGGGTATATGTGTTAACCCCCTGGTGCTTGTCTGTTGGGACTACCTTTTTTATTGTATACTCCACTAGACCTTAAGAGGAGATACATATGTAAATTGGTGTGTATATATATATTTGTACATATATTTTTTTGTCTTTAGGGTACATAAAAGTGTTTTTGATATTTTATATGTTGTATATTTGTATAGAATGTACATGTGATGTGTTGTATATAAATCGTTTTTTGTTGTGCCTCTCTGGCTGCCCGCCCATATATGTATATATGAACTTATAGATATGCTTCCTTGATTTAATTTGCTAATCACAAGAAAATTAATTGTTTCTTGTTTGAGAAATAAAAGTGGATCGATCCCTTCAGTACCATTTTTCTCTACTTTTTTCATCCGTGGATGTCTCCTGCTCAGGTACGGGAGGGTGAGGTGGGCAGAACCCCTAACCATTTTTTCTAGTCTATGCCTACAGACACTGCATGCTGGATACACCGGCCTTACAGTCCTAAGACCGGATTCACTATGCTGCATTATGCTGACATAACTACATGAGCAGATGTGCTCCTGTGCCGGTCACTCTAATTACTGCCAGTACAAGTAACCAGGGAAACCATTTTAAGTACATTTGCTGGATACTGATCTAAAACGAGTTCCACAGCTACATGATGGCTTCACTGAAACTAAAGCTTTTTGGTATAAAGATCTTGTATTGTTAAACCCACACTGATTACAGTGATGGATTTATTAATACAAGCACCCAGAGGTCACCTTAGAGCTACCCCCTGATAACCTACCAACTGGTAGTGTGATCGCTGACCAGTTTAGACCACCCTGCCACCAGAGGCAGGTTTCTGACCCTCAGGCGTGAGTCTATGCTCTCCGGATGTCAGTAAGAAAGCCTGCTAGAGAGAGTGTATTTTACTTTCCCTCCAAAAGGATGACCTGTAAATTAACATTGCAAGGCAGGGAGCTTTAAAGAGCCCACCACCTTTGGTATGCAAATATGGCTTCCCTCAGAGGTGTGGGGGGGGGAGGGGGGGGGGGGGTGGGGGGGAGTTGACCAGGACCTGTTTGACCTCTGGACTTGTCAGAAAATAGATTAGTAGTCAGAGAGGCATGTCCTCCCTCAGGCTAGTTCCATCCCTAAGGTGGGCTAACTTATGGAGATGCACAATGTAAAAGTCTGCCATCTTGGTAACGGCAGAGTTAGGAACTCTGAAACATGGTTATGCCAACTTCCCACGGGAAGTGGTCACATAGGTAGCGTAGTGACCACAGGGGTAAGTAGCCTATTGGCTACAACCCCACACTCCCCTAATGCCCCTAAATTTAGTATTTAGAGGAGCCCCTGGCACCAGAATATCAAATCCTGCTGACCTGAAAGAAAAAGATAGACGCTGAAGAGTCACAAAAGCATGAACAGAGGAGCTGCAACTGACTTGACGCCAATCATGCTGGCCTGCCTGCTGTCCTTGACAGTTGCAACTAAGTCAACTCGTATTGCAGCTACAGTTCCTCCAAAATCCTGAGAGGACTGCCAGCACTTCACCCAAGAACCAAAAACTCCTGTGAAGTAGCAGAGATGAATCGTACCTTGGGTTTTCCAACAGTGGACTTCCCAACGCCTCCTGCAGCCTCTTTGTGCAGGTCGCCTCCAACTTGAGTGTCTTCAGGGACAAAAATATGATGCCTCAAGACACGTCTGCACTCGGCCGCCCCATTCCGTGGAGAATAGGGTCAAAGGTGTCCTTGCGTCCCCTAGCATCATGAGACCTGAGCCCCTTGTTGATTCAGCCCGACTAACCTCCCAATCCCTACCTGCAGCGACTTTGTGACTGGACCGATCCCCATTGACCTACACAGGGCGCCCAACGCCGTATTGCACCCGTCCTCCTTTGTGCTACTGAAGTCAGTAGCGTAGCTAGACCTTAGACCGCCTGTGGCAACCCCTACGTATGCCGCCCGCGGCGCCGTATTAAAGAGCAGGGGTGTTGGCAGATTCCTAGGATTGTTCACGCCCCGTGACGGCCGCACTGAAGAGCAGAGGGCGATTGCCGCCTCAAGACGGCAGGAAACAGCTGGAGGGAGGCCGTCTCCTCCCCAAAACTAGTGCCGCCTGGGGACTGCCCACCCCACCCAGCCCCTCCTTGCTATGTTACTGCCCGAGGTACCTATTGGTGCTGCCAAGGACCTTGCCCCATACTCATCTTAAGTTCTGAAGATTGGTCCCTTAAATCAATTCATTGTGAAGTACCTGTATGCAGTAAAGTATTTCCTGTCGCTTTTTGAAAACTCCAAACATTTTTATCTCAAAACATACTTACCTGATTTTGATGATCTTGATGCCATAAATTATATAAAGATAAGTGTTCTTTTTATAAGTTGGTGTGGATCTCCTTATTGAGTCGGGTGTATCATTTATTGACTCTGTTTATTGCAGATGTCTAACACTCCTCTCTGATAAGCCTAAGGCTGCTCGACCACACTACCCCCTAAGAGAGCACCTTGGGATTGCTTGAGGAAGCCCCAGTCTTCTTATAAGGGATACCTGGACTCTTTGCACAGTATACCTCTTTTTGTTATACTATATATAGTG
The DNA here is from genome assembly GCF_964263255.1 of Lissotriton vulgaris. Taxonomy (NCBI): domain Eukaryota; kingdom Metazoa; phylum Chordata; class Amphibia; order Caudata; family Salamandridae; genus Lissotriton; species Lissotriton vulgaris. Next base: position 859,113,789 of record NC_141698.1, read on the forward strand.
CCAGCTTCCTACAGGTACATACTCCACACAGCTGTCCATTGTGGTCCAGAGCATTTGGCAATGGACGGTACATCACAGCGTACACCTTATTATTCAACACATTCCTGAGGTGGACAACAATCTGGCAGACCTGCTCAGCAGGGCGCATCAACAAGTCCACAAGTGGAAACTTCACTCCCAGGTCCTACTCTGCTACTTTTGACATTGGGTATCCCACATAGACCTGTTCGCCATGACAAAGAATACAAAATGTCCAAACTTCGCTGCCAGGCTACCACACCCACAGTCTATGGGCAATGCACCATGGATAAACTGGTAAGTGAAATTTGGCGCTGCTTTTCCGCCTCTCTCACTCCTGCTATTTGGGGTACGAAGGCTGAGGAAGACATCCCTCACTCTCCTTGTGGTACGTACCTTGGCGCACTAGCCATGGTATACCGCACTTCTCAAACTTTCTCTCGTTCCTCACGAGAGGCTCCCCATCACAGAACGACTGTACTTTCCGACATCCCAGCCCTCAGCAGCTCAAACTGGCAATTTCTCTCCTGGGGTCATAGAGTTTGGTTATCTTATCCTTCTATAGGAATGCATGTCTATCGTCAAAGACATGCGCAGACCCACTACCAGGACCTGCTACACAGCTACATAAAAATGTTTTGTGCACTGTTGTTTTCCCAAACATATCAATCTTCTCACAGCATCGGTACAAGACATTGTCTGTTACCTGCTCCACCTGCAGAAATCAGGCCTTGCCTACACTTCCATTCAATCACACATGGTGGGTGTAGCTGCTTACATGCAGGATAGGCAACATTCTTAAATGTTCAGAATACCAGTCTTTAAAGCCTTTATGGAAGGCCTCAAAGGGGTTATCCCACCTCTGATGCCTCTGCACCTGTGTTAAACATTATTGTAGTCCTTACAAGACACATGGGCCCGCCTTTTGAACCCCTTCACTCTTGTCCATTGCAATTTCACTCCTGGAAGGTGGCTTTCCTTTTATAGTCATCACTTTCCACAGGTGATCAACAAAATTCATGCTCTTCCCGTGGAAGAGTCTTTCGTCCAGGTACATCACGATTGGGTGGTCCTCAGGACCAATCCAAGATTCCTCCCTAGGGTATAGTCTCCAGTTTTGACATCAGCCAGAATATCGAGCTCCCAATCTTTTTTAACACCCAGACTCACACTGTAGCGGAACACGCTCTACATTCTCTAGATGTCAAGAGAGCATTAATGTACTACATGGATACAACAAAATACATCCGTAAAATGCAACAGCTCTTTGTGGCATACTCCAAACCACACAAGGGTCATGCCATTTCCAAGGTGAGTGTTGCACTTTAAATGAAGCAAAAGGTAAAGGAACCCTGCCTGTCCCACCAAGGCCTCATTCTACTCATAAGAAAGGGGATTTAACTGCCTTCTTATATAATATACCATTAGCTAATATCTGTAAGGCAGCTACTTGGACCTCCTCTCATACATTTACCAAACTCTATAGGGTGGATGTCCTAGCCAGACAACAAGCTGCTGTTGGCCAGGCTGTCCCACATAAACTTTTCCAGTCTTCTGGTACATTCTCATTCTAAGCCATCGCTTTATGGAGGACTGCTTTACAGTCTAGTCGAAGCATGTGTATCTACACACATGCCACATATGGAAAATGTAACATACTCTGTAAGCATCTGTTTGTGGCATGTAGTACTGTATATTCACATGAAAACATTATATACACAATTACTGGTGAGTGGGTGAGCATCATAGCGCCCTCTAGAAGAATTTGCAGCAGGGTGGATGAGAGTCAATGATTTATATCCCACGGACAGGCAAAAACACATTCGACTGGCAGGAGCCACAATTTTGCAGCCAATGTAAAAAAAAGATTTGTTTTCAGCCAGTCAAAAGAGGACCATGTATGTTTGTAACCAGACATTTTGTATGCTTTTTGTATACACATTTCCTTCCATGAAAAAGAATTGAAACTTAATTGTAAACCATAATTACTGTTTTGGACGTTCTATTACTTGCTTAGTCACTTATAAAACCAGTATGTAACGCAGTACCATATAAGTAAGTTACAACATGCAACACACTTGAGTGAATAGCACTTCTATCTATGAGCGTCAGTTGATGACCTAGCGGCTAGAAGTGCACTAGTAGTAGCTGTTCATGGTGGACAACGATATTGCGTGTTAACAGCATGCGCTCCGGATCACCTCAGTCCCTGCTGCCCCCATTACCCTATTACCTGGCAGTCACTGCCTTTGAAGCCCGGGCTGCAGGTGCAGCTGTAGTTGCAGTCGGGAGATTTTAGGCTCCATCTGTAGACTTTTCACAACAGTTTATTGGGTGACAGCGTAGAAGTGTTGCATTGTACTGTATTTGCATTTCTCCAGCACGGCGGAGCGGCAGCGGAAGTGTTGTTACACAGCAGGAGGGACAGCTGAGGACAGGGGTATGTGGTGGCAGCGAAGCAGCTTGGCATGAGCAGAGAATCAGCAAAGGAGAATGGCAGCAGCTCTGCAGCCGCACATTGCCAATGCCATAAATGGACCTGGCAAGGCCTCTATGGGGTCAAACATGTCATGACCCAGTTCCCTTTAAAAGAAGTTCCTTGCCTGAACAAAATATCAGCATGACAGGGGTAGTGCAAGGTAAGCAACAGGGTATGAGAAGCACAACATGTTCAGGGTGTGTCACATGACAGGGCAAGGCTGGAGCAGCTCTTAGAAGATAACTGGAAAGCACAGGAGCACTGAAGAGAGGGTCACATGCAGCGTATCCTCAGCCTGGCCTTCAACATGCACCCAGGAAGTAGCAGCAGACCCCTCTGCCTTATATGGAGCTGTCAGTTCGGCCACAGCTGTTGCATAAGAGCCTTCGGCATGCATCCATTCTCCCCCAATAGGCATTGTTACCTCCTCGTTGCTGTCCATGGCAGCAGGGCCCCTCGCCCTCTGTAGCACGAGATGTCCAGGGATGGAACCGCATCAGCTCGAATCTGTCTTTCTGCCATGTACTCACACGAGAACAGTAGAGTGCTCCAACTACTAATAGGATAGTGTTGTATTCTCAGGCCACGATCTGATCCCTCGCATGAGTCTGGCCCCAGGGGGCCCCCTCATAGGGAAGGTGGTGATAGGGACCAACTGGGATAGTGAGCCGCTCACCTGCATTCAGCGCACCGGGAGGTACCATCAACTGCTGCGGGCTCCAAGCAAACGAAAGCGATATTGTCACACTAGTAATAACAACAAGTGCTGGCCTCTGATGCACTCGAGGGAGTGCCTGCTTGTGCCCCGGGTAGACAGTGAAGTGTGTACTGCAGTGTAAACAAGCTCTGATGCAATTGAGTGGGTCCCTGCTGAATGTGCCTTTGTGTAATGTAACTGATGCTCATGTTGACCATGTTAAGGTGAGATGACGATAGCAAAGAACTGGTCTGCTGACGGAGGGAAAAAAAGTGCTGTGCATGCAAAAACTTAAAAGAATTGTTCTACAAAAGCAGATGGAAACAGTTCTTGGTCACCTGGAAACTGATAAGACAAGCACAGGAACAAGTATTGGTCCATATCGGAAACAGTATGCTTTAGCCAATAGAAATGGAGGAGAAGTAAGTGGCAAGCACAGGAACTAGTAAAAAGCAAGGAAAGCCAGGAGGTGGGATGTAAGCCGCTTTTAAGATTTATATTAAATACAATAGATTTCACAAGCAAATCGCAAGCGGTTTGTGGGAGAAACCTAAAAATGACAAATTGGTGGTGGACTGTACTCAAGTCGTACTATTTAAGTTGTATTTGCCATGATTTTACAGTGGACCCATATACCGACTTATCAAAGCAATGTACAAAGTCTTTTTCTTTAATAAAAATTGTTTATTAAAAAAAAAATGCCAAATTGTCTACTGATGCGTATGCATTATCATTCATCTTGAAATTACTTTTCTTTAGTACAAAAGCCATTCCTATATTTGTATGCATTGTGATGCTCTGGCAGACATTTTAACATCAACGAATGTTAAAGCAAACCAGAAAGTCAGTAGCGTGGCCTGTTACTGGCAATACTTTCCCAAAGCTTGTACATTTTAGGCACACATTTGTTTATTTGTCACATCAAGAATGAGGTTTCGTTACCCTTCCCACACTCTACAGTTATGCATCCAGTTGGTTGCAATAGATTTAAATTTTTTCCTGTAAGGCTCCTCATGTCTTTTGGTATTATACATTTCAATAGAAACAACGTGGAAGAACCCACAGGTAATCATTACACTTCTATTGACTCAATATGATATAACCGAGTACAGACGTTCAATGGATTTGTAAAAAGACTCCTCATCCACCAACGTAGTTGGAGGCATGCTTCATCATTGGGGTCTCAGCTGGGCTGCTGAATGCAACCCAGCTGTGCTTCGATGCCAATCCTTAAGGGTCATTCTTTAATAATAACATTAAGGTCCCTATTTATACTTTGGTGGCGGTAGGTGGTAACCTCCTTCCGACTAGGTTACACCACCTGCCTCTCAGACATTTATTACAAGGGAGCGCAGAGGCACGCCAATATCCCCATTTCCACCCCTGTCCAGAGTCCAGGCAAACCATTGCCATGTATAAATCTAGTGTAAATGAAGCACTGTCTTTGTTTGCTCATAATTATGTCACCTAAAGGACTGTCATGAGTGGCACGTTAATTGCGAGGAAATAACTGAACCCAGAATTACCAGTGAAGTGTGTTATATTCCCACCATTATAATGCCATTACTAAATAATGATCTGGTAATGGGAAAGAACAAGCGGGCATGGACTTTGTGTATCTGTTTACTCGTCTTCCTTTATTACCAGGCCGTTCTCCAGCCATGAGTTCCACCTGATTTTGGCTTTATCTATCGACCATTACAGTGCCTGAAAATGGGGAGTAACATAGTCCTGGACTTACTGCGTTTGTTTTCACTTGTCTTCTCTCCTTACCAGGCCATTTTCCAGCTATGAGTGTGTAACGACCGGATTCTCATGACAGGCAGCTCACCATCCGTGGCTAACCCAGTCGTCACGTAACGACACTCTTCTCAGGCCACTATTTACAAGACACATAGAATACTCACCTGAGAAAGTGAAAAGAAGCTATTTACATGCCTGTATAGTCAAACATATCACTAATACCTAATGGGCTCCATATCTTATCCTATATTTACCTCATTTTATATTCTTTAACGTCTCCCGACGATATCTTTAACGTCACCCGACGATATCTTTAACGTCACCCGACGATCTCTTTAACGTCACCCGACGATCTCTTTAACGTCACCCGACGATCTCTTTAACGTCACCCGACGATCTCTTTAATGTCACCTGACGATATCTTTAATGTGACCCGACGATATCTTTAACCTCACCCGACGATATCTTTAACGTCACCGGACGATCTACACTAATGGGGATAACTAATAGGGGTTCACCTTTAAGATTTATTTCCCAAATGAAGTTCACACTCTCCCCCAATCATCAGTTACCTTTGCAGAAGTGCATATCCCATCCTTCTGTATATCAGCACCTGGTTAAAAGGAAAGGTTAATCTCCTTCATGAAAACAACATTCAAAGATCTTGGTCATTAAATCTTTATTCTACAATCAAACATGACAGAATGAGCAAAAGATAAATAAACTAAGTTAGTTGATACCTATATTCTAAAAAGGGGAATGAAGATGAATAGTTAAATGCATTCTACACTAAGCTCAGAATGCCTCACCTTAGACGTGTGTCTTTCCTTCTCCGCAGCGGAGCTGATCCCTCTCTCTCGCTCGTTCTCTTCTATGCGCTTGGGACTCTGCTCTCTTCTCTATGGCTCACGAATACACGTCTGCACCACTATGCCTCGTCTATGCTGCCATGGTTCCAGAATACTCTAACCCTCTTCTGGTCTTAGTCTCTGCTACTCCTGTATGATGCACTACAGGACTTTCGATCACTCTCCTTCTTCACGTCAGGATTTCGATTAGCTGATGGTATCAATCTTTATGCACCAGCCTTCAGACCAACTTCTTCGGTCTTCTCAACACAGTGCTCTCTCTCTCTACTCTACTCGCTTCTTGATAATATAGAGCTCACTTTCTCTATGGAAAATTCCGGCATTAGGCCGACTCGCACCGAATTCCTGTACCAGTCCCCGGCCCCCTTCGCCCTCCTCAGTGGCCACCTGCGTATTCCGTCTAGAGACGGGGAGACAAACACATTCCTTCGATAAGGCCCAGTCTTGACCGGTTCCTCTCTAGCGAACAACAGGATGAATTCTAAACATTACCTTTACCCTGCAAGTGCCTCGGACAGCCGAGGCAGAGATACAAAATGGCTTCTCTCTAGCTTTCGGGCCTGTAGGCACGAAAAAACGGAAAAGGGCACTAAACCCTGTCAAAGCACATAGTTAAGCCCTACAAATGAACGCAAATGCAACCAGGACTGAAATGGTAGTAAATTATAGTCGCCACTAGTCTAAAAATAGACTAAAATTACCCTGTCGCTACAGAGTGCCACCTGTATTTTGGTAGGTGGATTCAGTCCTGATTTAACTGCACCCAGTTCTTCTGGTTGTGGTGAAATCAAGGACACCTGAATTTAGTGGAGTGGTATCTCCAACAAAGATACTGCTTTGACTGACATGGTAGGACACTTAGTGGTCTTCATTTATTTTATTTTTTTAATACATTTGCAAGTTTTTATTCTATTACTGCTTTTAACCCTGTGCAGGAATTATCAGAACTGAATAACTACTCTATTACTTTTGACTAAGTAGCATTGTTGAGCCAAAATAATTGTAACTTCATTACATCTTTCCTAGTTTACTAAAGGATTCTTCTTCATTTGTTTCACAGCGGAGGAGGGGGTAACTTTGTCCTTTCGACTAGTTTGGTTGGCTATACGACAGTTCATGGAGGTGTTGTCCCAATGATTCCTGATGGGTATGGGATGTTTTATCGCATTAGGGATGATAGGTAAGACATATTTTCAATATTTATTAAAATAATCAAAAGACTTTGCACCTTATGATTCTGATGCTGTGTGCACTGATTTGTAACTCAATATATAGTAATATGTGGCGCCTTACTCGACAGATGTCCAAGAGACGAAACTGAAGTTTCTCTAGTGAAGGTTATTTGTTTATTTGGAATAGCTGTACCATTTTTTAAGCTGACATATTAGCGCTGGTGTTTTCCAAATGTATTGCTTGAAATAGCAGTACAGTTTGGTATAAATTAGCACAAAGTAGGTGGTTTGGCAAATAAAAGTAAGTAGGGCAGACCTACTGGCTTTGTCAAAGGATCAGCAGACCAATAGGATTTATCAAGGGGTCGGCAAATCAACATATATAAAACAGACCTATTGGCTTTGTCAAAAAGTCACTAATAACTGTAGTCCAGTGTATATTTCACAAATTCACCCATTGCAGTGTAATAAATATATTGACTGTCACAAAATATTTTCAAAAAAGCATTCTATACAAAACAAACATAAAAAATGTGTCTTAAAAATAAAAACATTTTCAAGCCACAAAGTGCAGCCATAGTATCAAACACAAGGAGTCCCTGCTGCAAGTTAAAAAGCATACAGCTGCTGATTGGAGTGCTTTAAAAATATGGTAAGCTCTCCTGGGTTTGTGGATTCAATGACCCTGGAGACTTGCTGTGTTTTTATTTTGTTTTTAATGTTGCTGGGAGGCTGCTGCGCTTGATGCAGCTTTCCAGTTGAAGAGCCTACAGCTGCAGCTTAGAGTGATGTTAAAATATGGTAAGCTCTCCTGGAGTTGTGGATTCAATTTGCTTGAAGACTTCCTGTGTATTTTTGTAGTGTTGCAGGGAGGCTGCTGCGCTTGGTGCAGCCCTCCACGACATATAAAACTGCTTGGTGGTAGCCCACCACCAAGATCCGCAAAAATTATTATAAAGCCCTTGCAGGGTATTATGGCGTGCTCCTTGCACAGACCAGTGAATGGGATCAGGTAATTAGGAGGCATGAGGAAAATCAGCTCTCCACACCCCTCTACCTCGTGCCATTCTACTACAGTTCACCTCACTGTATGCCAATCCACTTTACTCTACGTTACTCTGCTCCGCTCCATGCTACTCCACGTTGCTTTACTCCACTCCAAGGCACTATATGCCACTCAACTTCGTCACTTCACTCCACGCCACTCTATGCCACTACAGTCTATGCCACTCTGTTCTCCTCCACGCCACTCTACTCCATTCTTCTCTACTCTACATCACTCTATTCTATGCCACTCTACTCTATGCCATTCTACGCTTAGCACCTACTCTGCACCACTCTATGCCATTCTCTCCAAGCCACTCTGCTCCACTCTACGCGACTCTATGCCACTCAACTCTAAGCCACTCCACTCTGTGCCACTCTACTCTGACAATCTACACTGTGCCACTCTACGCTACGCTGCTGTGCTCCACTTCCCTCAACTCCACTCTATGGCACTCTACACTACACTACCCAAAGCCACTCTACTCTTTGATATTCCATTCTACTCCACTCCACACAACGCTACCTACGGCACTCAATGCCACTCTACGCCACTCTATTCTACTCATCTCTACTCTATGCCACTCCACTCTGAGTCACTCCACTCAATGCCACCCCATGCGTCTCTCCTGTATGCCACGCCCCTCTACTACAGTCCACCCCACCCCATGCCACTCTACTCTACACCATTTTCTCTGCCATTTCACTCTATGCTACTCTAGTATACATAACTCCATTCTGCTCTATGCCACTCCATTCCAATCTACGCCATGCCACAGCACTCTATGCCACTCTACTCTAATCCACTTCACTGTAAGCCACTCCACTCCACTGTACTCGGTGCTACCCTACTCTATACCATGCCACTATGCGCCATTTTACTCCACACCACTCTACTACAATCCCCTCCACTCTATGCCACCTTATGCCACTCAGCTTTGCACCACTTCACTCCATGACACTCCACTCTGACACCCCACTGCATGCCGCTCCCCAACTCTCCACTGTACACCACTTCACAATACCCACTCCTCTGTAGACCTCTCCACTCTACTACATGCTATGCCTCTCCACTCTACGCCTCTCCACTCAACATTCTTAGCTACTCAAGTCTACTCTACGCCACTCTACTCTACACCACTCTAAGCAAATCTGCTCTAAGCCACTCTATGCCACTCCACTCTAAGCCATTCTACTCCACTCTACTCTGTGCTACTCTACGGTACGCCACACCACTCTACTCCAAACCTCTCTACTTGACTCTGTTACCCTATGCCACGCCTCTCTGTTATGTCACACCTCTCTGTTATGTCACGCCTCTCTGTTATGTCACGCCTCTCTGTTATGTCATGCCGCTCTGCGTCACGATACTCTATGCCACGTTACTCTATGCCTCTCCACTTTACTCTACACCACTCCAGTCTAAGCATCTCTACTGTCTACTCTACTGTCTGCCATACCACTCAATTGTACGCCACTTTACTCCACACCATTCTACTCCACTCCACTCTATGCCACTCCAGTGTACGTCACTCCCCTCTGCATCAGTCTACTCTACACCACCACACTTAATGCCACTCCGCTCTACTCTATCCCTCCCTATGCCACTCTGCTCTATCCTATTCCACTCTACTCAACTCCACAAAATGCCCCTGTACGGCCCTCTAAGCCACTCTACACCATTCCACTCTATTGCACTGTACTCTAAACCACTTCACTCTGCACCACTAAGAAAGAGCAAACACAGACATATTGCCACCACTGTAGTGTAGGACGCTACCAAGACATGTGTTTTCCTTTCGCACTGCCTTCACGCCTGTCTGATAACCACTGCTTTGGCTGTCAGCAAGGCGTGCAGTGCCTTGCTTCTTCCTAAGAAAGTCTAGACTGCAAGTTCTACTCTCCATGTTCTTTTATTTTAGCACATAGAAATATGTGTTTGAGGCATATGAGCTGCAGATTCTACACTTTGCATTAGATCGCCACCTGATGTTGGGCTCGGATGATTGCATATTGTTGTCGTCTTGGAAGAAGTCTTTGTAGTCACGAGATAGGTGACTCCTCCCTTGGACGATAGTGCGCATGGGCATCGGCTCCATCCTTAGATTATTTTTTTTCCGCCACTGGGTTTGGATGCAACTTTTCCGCTCCTGTTTGAAAATCTACTTTTCAAAGACTTCGAAGCGCAAAACTTTCTAAAAACAAACTTCAACATCAATATACATAGACTCGACTTCATCAGTTCGATTCTGGTCGTCGACGCGGGACGTTGGACCTACCCACGTGGTGAGGCCTACAACTCATGGAAAGGACACCATTCAAAAAATGCCCTGTGTGTGGAGAAAAATTTCCACGCAGCGACCATCACGAGGTGGGTAACCTGTGTTTATCACCTGAACATGACGAACCGAGCTGCTTAGCTTGTGCATCCTTTCGATCCAAGAAGACCATTCGAGATCGGAGGGGCCGTCGACGCAACATGCAGAGATCAGCTCCGGAACCTGTGGATATCTTCGACGAATGTCCATGTGTCCCCGAGGAAGATTCCGATGATCTCCAAATCATATCTGAGGCAGACGACTCCGATGACTCCATACCATACCATACCATCAGGTCAACGCGTGAGTACGGCTGCCCTGCCTCAGCCCCAACCCCTAAACCAAAGGCTAAGGTCAAAACTCCGCCTTCGGGGCCCAGTCGAGATCGAGACATTGCTTCGAAAGCCCCGCATTAAAGCCTTCCGGTAGCTCCATACCGAGCAAACCGCACGTACCGATACTACCAGCTCCCTCGGCCCAAAAGAACTCCCGGTTCCGAAAAACACTCAGAAACCGTCGACTCCTAAAGACAAGACAGCACTGAAACAAATGAAGCCTGTTTCCGGCGCTTCCAAGGCGACCAAAACAGCTTCCAACCCAAAATATTCAGTGCCGAAACCTACAAAGCCTACTTCCGATACCTCCATGCCCTAAAACCAGTCCTCGACTCCGAAAACAATACCTTCGGTGCCGAAAACTACGCCAAAGGACTATACAACAACTCCTAAGGCTAAAGACAAGCAGAAACCAGGCCGGAGCCGAAAAAATCGGCGCCAAAAGCAATTTCTCAAGAAGAAGAGCTTTTTCGACCTGATCCTTTGCAAAAAAGGATATACATAGATCTAGAAACAGGACATGTTTCTACTATGCACATAGAAAGAGGAAGATAGATACAGCACCATCAACTCCAGTGCCTGTCAAGAAGAAGAATTCTGCGACATCACCTATCCACCCTTCTTCTCCTTTACTTCCTCTTTCACCTTCTATTCCTTTTAACATTTCACCTCAAAGTTCACCTGCTCATCCACCACAAATTTTTCCACCTCAATCTTCACCTCCACAGACACTTACTCAGAATGAAGATGAGTATAATATAGGGGATGGGGGAGACCCAGATGAGCCCTTTCCATACCCTTCTGATGTACCAGACTGGGAATATCCAAACCCACAAGATGTACCAGATATCCCTGACCAACATCCATATCCATCCAAACCACCTCCTGAGGATATTGGGTTTGGACATCTACTTAATAGGGCTGCCATCTATCATAATGTAACAATGCACTCAGATGAGGCAGAGGAAGATTTTTTGTTAGACACTTTTGAACACACAAAAATCTGTTCAATTATTACCCATGATTAAAGGGGATCATTAAGCATGCCCCAGAAGTGATTAAAGATCCTGTACGAGCTGGAATCATAAACCCGAGAATAGAAAAAAAGTACATGTCCGCTCCTGGAGATCCTGCTTAAATTAAAGGTCAGCTACCCTTAGTCGTTTCAAACGCTAGAAAAAGAGCAAATTCAAAGACATCAGGTGAGGCACCACCTCCTGATAAGGAATCAAAAATAATAGATGCTTCAGGCAAAAGGATAGCTGCACAAGCTAGCAATACATGGCGTATAGCTAACTCACAAGCCCTCCTCGCAAGATACAACAGGGTTCATTATGACCAGTTAGAAACCCTTTTACAACATCTAACTGACCAATATAAGGCACAGGCAAATGGCCTTATACATGAGGGTAAGCTTATTTCAAATGCCTCAATCAAGTGCGCTCTTGAAGTAGCAGACACTGCATCTAGAGCAATAAACACTAGCGTCCTCCTGAGAAGACATGTGTGGCTACGCATTTCAGGGTTTAAGCAAGAGGTGCAAACAACCATCTTAAATCAACCATTCAACCAACAACCATTGTTTGGTCCAGAGGTAGACGTAGCATTTGAAAAAAATGAAAAAATACACTGATACTGCAAAATCTGTGGGAACTTTGCAGTCCTCTCAACCAAGAGGCTCCTTTCGTCGCTCCTTTTATAGAGGAGGCTCCAAACAAACTGGAGGAGACAATTCAACTTCCTTTAAAAACAATACGCAAACATCTCCAATAGAGGATATTTTAGAGGAGGTTACAGAGGGAATACCAATAAGGGAAGAGGTTGAGGTAATATCAACAATCGATCCTCTTCCACCACTAAACAGTGACTTCCTTCAGCTCCCCCAACAGCATAACACTCCTGTAGGAGGGAGAATAACACAGTTCCTACCTGTCTGGAATTCCATCACAAGAGACAAGTGGCTAAGACAAATTATCCAGTATGGTTACTGCCTAGAGCTTACAGCTACCTCTCCACATATGCCACCCAGACAGCGTCCAATGTCCACAGAACATCTAACGCTGCTCCAACAAGAAGTTCTCTCATTGCTGCAAAAAAATGCAATAGAGCTAGTTCCGTTAAAACATCAAGGAACAGGGGTGAACTCTCTCTATTCTCTAATACCCAAAAAGGACGAAACAGTAACACCAATTCTAGACCTAAGGCCTCTCAATCTGTATATACAATGAGATCATTTTCAAATGATCACTTTACAACAAGTGCTCCCATTGTTGCAACAAGGTGGTTTCCTAATCACACTAGACCTCAAGGACGCCTACTTCCAAATTCCCATACATCCTTCTCACAGGAAGTATCTCAGATTTGTACTAGAAGGACAACACTATCAGTTCAAAGTCCTTCTATTCGGGGTCACAACTGCACCACAAGTGTTTACAAAGTGCCTAGCAGTAGTAGCAGCCCATCTCAGAAGAAAACATATCCACGTCTTCCCATACTTAGACGATTGGCTCATAAAAGCCAAGTCGTTCAATCAGTGTGTTCAACACACATCTCACACAATTCAAACACTGCACGACTTGGGGTTTACAATCAACTACACCAAGTCACATGTCCAGCCCTCTCATGTACATCAATGCCTAGGGGCTTCCATAAACACCAATGCAGCTCTAGCTTATCCCAGTCCAGCCAGGATACAGAGCATTCAAGCCTCAGTTACAAGGTTTCAAAACCAACACTCTCTCCCAGCTAGAGTGTTCATGCAACTAATAGGCATGTTGGCATCTTGCATTTTTATTGTACCATATGCAAGACTGCAAATGCGCCCATTACAGAAATGTCTAGCACATCGGTGGAATCAGGCACAAGGACAACTAACAGATCTGGTGTTGGTGAACAGCCACACACATCGCTTTCTGCAGTGGTGCAACACCAAAAACGTATCCAAAGAGCGGCCTTTCCTAGAGCCAGTTCCACAGATAGTACTGACAGCAGATGCATCCCTGATAGGATGGGGAGCACATCTGCTCCACCACACAACTCAGGGAAGATTGACCTCTCAACAACAGGTGCTTCACATCAATCACCTAGAGTTGCTGGCAATTTTCCTAGCACTGGCGTCCTTCCAAATGAACATACAGAACAAAGCTGTCTAAATCCGGACGGACAACTTGACAGCCATGTACTACATACAAAAACAAGGAGGCACACTTTCCCTGCAGCTGTCCCACCTCGCACAAAACATTTGGAGATGGGCCATTCCACAAAAGATAAATCTGCTTGCAGAACACCTTCCAGGAGTTCACAATCAGATAGCCGATCTGTTAAGTCGACAGACACAACAGATTCACGAATGGGAACTACATCTGAAAGTTCTTCAACCATTCTTTCACAAGTGGGGTCATCCAGACATAGACCTGTTTGCCACACACTAATACGCAAAATGCCCAACCTTCACCGCCAGGTTTCCACACCCGTTGTCCAAGATCAATGCGATATGGATGAACTGGCCAGGCAGATTTACGTACGCTTTTCCTCCAATCCCACTAATGCCACTAGTGGTACGCAAGGTCTGACAACAGTCTCTCAAACTGACCCTGGTAGCTCCGACATGGGCACGCCAACCGTGGTTCACCACACTGCTAGAACTCTCTCTTGTTCCACTAGAAGACATCTGCAAGGCAGCAACATGGTCTACAACACACACCTTCACTAAACACTATTGTGTTGATGTGCAAGCCAAGCAGCAAGCTGCAGTAGGCCAAGCTGTCCCCAAAACTCTCTTTCAAACTACTGCAACGGATACAGGTGACCACCGCTAGGGGAGACACTGCTGCACAATCGATGCAAAGTGTAGAATCTGCAGCTCAAATGCCTCAAACGGAAAATGCTACTTACCAGTATGCATATGTTCTTGGCATGAAGAGCTGCAGATTTCTACACGCCCTCCCACCTCCCTGGGACCTGTACCTGTTCCAGTTGTCTCTTAATTAAATATACATGCATGGACATCCTTTATTTTTTTCTACTAACTCCATCATCTCCCATCATGGCGAAAAACAATCTAAGGATGGAGCCGATGCCCATGCGCACTATCGTCCAAGGGAGGAGTCACCTATCTCGTGACTACAAAGACTTCTTCCAAGACGACAACAACACGCAATCATCCGAGACCAACACCAGGTGGCGATCTAATGCAAAGTGTAGAAATCTGGAGGTCTACAGGCCAAGAACAGATGCATACTGGTAAGAAGCATTTTCCTTTGGGGTGTAAAGTCTTAGATGACATTTTAACTAGGTTCGAAATGTTAATTTTATTCTTGTTGTTTACAACATATCATTTGTGTGTGTAATATTGTAAAGAGCGAAATAGGTATGTTTCCAGTAACATGATGCCCTAAATCCTGGTTTACGGATTGTTGGCAACTCGAAAGCAATGATTCCACTTTAACAAATATATTGTTAGCTATATATTGAAGCGGCTGGGTGGCTACAATAACCTGTCGTTTTCATTTACCATTGGTGCCTTGTACCAAAGTCCAAACGTGTCACTGTGAGCGGGAAAGCAAACCTTGTAGAAGCACACCAGAGTTGTATTTCATGCAAAACAACTGTACTCAACAACTCCACTCTGCGCCACTCTACTGTACGCCCCTCCACTCTAAGCCACTTACTCTATCTCTCACCAGTCTACGCCAGACTCTACTCTTCACCACTCTACTCAATGCCACTCCACTGTACACCACTCTACTCTATACTATTGTACTATACCCCACTCTACGCCACTCTACTCTGATCTGTGCCACTCCACGCCACTCCGCTCTACACCACTCCACTCTAAGCCCCTCTACGCCACTCTATGCCATTCTACTCTACGCCACTCTCCTCTACACCATTGTAAGCCACTCTGACGTAAATCACCTAAGGTCTGACTTCATTTTAAGTAGGCCTGACTCCATCCTAGGTAATGGGAGTCGCCAGTTTCTCAAATTTCTGTAATGGAAGTCGCAATTTTACTCAATTTATGCAGAATCGTTGTCCTGTCTGCCATTGATGCAGATGCCGTCTGACCTTATCATTCCAAGAACTGTTAGTGTCATGTAATTCAGACAATTACATAAATATCACTCCTGACGTGACATCAAGTCTGGGACAAGTGTCTAGTTATCACAATATCAAGGTCTAATAAGAGCGCAAACAGACATAGAGCCAAAATAATGTAGCCTGAATTAGCTTCCAATTACCTTAAATGTTCATAAAAATATGTCCGGGAAGCACACCTTGATACACATAATCTATGTCAGACATCTCCAAATGTATGTCAGAAATTCCAGTTTCCAGTAAGATTTAATATATAAGGACTGTCCCTTGACCACTTGTCAGGAGAATTCCTTCGCCCAAATTATTGCACAAGATGCTGCTCAAGACTGTCTTGACCGCTGCCAGTGCACCAAGAAGATGCTGCATTGCACTTGATAACAAATAACGAGTTGATACCAGGAGTAAAAATGCTACTACGGCATGTGTTTTCCTCTCGCTGGGAACACTGCCTTCACGCCTCCGATAACCACAGCTTTGGCTGTCAACAAGGTATGCAGTGCATTGCTTCTTTCTAAGAAAGTTTAGATTGCAGGTTCTTCTCTCATTCTCCTAGAGGTTCTACTCTCATTCTCCTAGAGGTTCTACTCTCATTCTCCTAGTGTAATTCATTGAAGTAGATTTTAGGGTGTTAGTTAAAATGTCATGTAGAACCTGTGTTCATTTTGTTCTCGATGTTCGCAACATGCCTATTTGCTGTTTTTATGATATTCTGTATGATTGTATTGGATGTGCTAAGAAACTGGTTTGTCCTGTTGCAATAAATGCTTATAGTTAAATGTATCTATTCTCTTTAGTATCATTTCTGTGTGTGATATAGTAAAGAGCTAACTTAGTCTGTTTCCAGTACCACGGTGCCCCAGATGCCGGTGTAGGGATTGTTAATAACCCAAAAGCAATGATTCCACTTCATCAATGTATTGGGTGGCATTCTGCGGGGCTACATTAACCTGCCTTTTACATTCAGTGTTAGTGCCTTGAACAAAAGTTCTCCTGTGTAACAGTGTGTGGGAAAGCAAACCTTGTAGAACTACACCAGAGTTGTAGTTTATGCAAAACAACTCTACTTTGCGAAAAACTAATCTACTGTACGTCACTACACTCTAGAATACTCCACCATACGCCACTCGACTCTACTCACCACCACTCCACTAAATGCCACAACACTCTGTGTGTCACTCCACTCTACTCTACTCCAAGCCACTCTGCTTTACTATACTTTATGCCACTATACTTTATGCAACTTTACTATACTATACTATACTCCACTCTACGCCACTCCACTCTATGCTACTTTACCCCACTCCTATCTGTCAGTCCTCCAAGCCCCTGTTCTCTACTTCATTCTGCTTTACGCCACTCCACTTCATGCAATTCCATTATATTCCATCACAATACTCCATGCCACTCTATTCTATGCCACTTAACGTGCCAATGCCTTGCATGCCAGTCTACTCTACTCTTCATCGTTCTACTCTACGTCTCTTTACTCCACCCCACTGTACCCCACTCCACTGTATTCCACTCTACTCTATGCTACTCTACTGTGCACCACTCCATGCTACTCTACTGTACCCCCACTCTCCGCTAAACTACTCTTACATACCCCACTCAACTTTACATTACTCCCCTCAAGGCCATTCTCCTCCACTCTACTTTACGCAGCTAAGTTAGACATGAGGAACAGCAGCCATGCTGCTCCACAACATGGCCAGAAGGCATTTGCAATGTTAAAAGCTCTCACATAGGTGAGACCTATTCACTTTGTCATTACTTGTTAACCCCTGCTTTCTTCCTTTATCATTGTTGTATGTCTTCCTCTTTTTTCCCTTGTCTGCCTTTTTCTCTCTTGCTGCCTGTCAAGTTTTGGTGATGAAAATAAGTTCTGGTCACCAAAAATGTGTACGGGTGCCTATAGCAGCCAACCACTGGCACAAATTAAGTACTTGTTAGTATTGGCTTCCGCAGAACATTTTTTGCTACACCTCAGATATTGAAGAGTTCGCTGGTGGAATTTTAGGTGTCTGAGCTGCTAGTATGGAAATCAGTGGCGTCAAGTCCCCTGCCTAGGTGGCGGGGCGGGCCGGTGGAGGGAGCTGGGGGTGGTCGTGGGACAAAATAATTATAATTTTTTTTAAACGTACCTGATCGGTGCCACCTCCTGCATTGTGCTCCTCCAGGCTTCTTCTAGGCGCAGGCTCCCGAAGTGCACTGCGGCGAATACTGACGCTACATGAAAGCAGCGTCCGGATTAGCTTAAGTGCTCGGATTTTGTACTGCCAGGCAGACTGAGAGCTTGTGCCTGCTCTCTCCAGCCCCAGCAACGTAGCCTGAGACGGCCGGCCAAACAGCCATGTGCAGGAAAGGGAGTGCGCTACAACTTCCCCACCACAGTGTCATCCCCTGGACCCGCCCCAAGACTCCTCAGAGTCCTGGAGGCAGGTCCATTGGGATTAAAATAAAACCATAATAAAACAGGTTCTAAGCCCGTTTTATTTGAGTGTGGTGGTGGGGGCAGGGGACAGTGCTCCTCCACTCTAATAGAGGGGCCGCCCATGCTGGAAATGTGCCTCTGCTCTCACGTTGAAATGCAGGCGCCAGTGTTCCAGAATGCTGAGCCGACATCTAAATCGGGCTGCTAGACCTCGTTACTGAAGGGTATCACCTCCCATTAGTAGAACCAAACAACCCTAATTGCCCATTGTTCCGAATTTGCACTTTATTATCTGCTTTCTTCTTGCAGCCGACTGGATCCCTATTGGAAAAAAAAATATATGAACCAGGCAGTTTTATGTAGAGCTGAGCTATTTAGACCATTTTAAAACTTGAAGACAGTCGCCTATTAATCGTATCTGCCTTTTGGGAGCCTATAACTCCAGTCTGTAGTATATATGTATTTACATACATTGCTTAAAGCTAATTCACTTTTTCATGTTTGTGCTCTGCTAGGTTTGTTATGGCTTGCACAGCCTGGAAATCCTGTCCCAGTACTGACGCAGAAAAGCTGATCAGGAACTTGTTCCAGAACTTTCACGAGATGGTCCAGCTGGTACCTACATCCCAGCTGTAGAGAAAGTTCAGAAGATGAAAGTTTATACACTGCTGCTTGACCTCATCTAACCCCGACCGCGATGAACGCTGGATAGGAATTGATTACTTGAACCAACTAAGCTGTAACCAACTAAATCAGGAATTAACAAAATATATTAACATTTAATAGATATAGGATGAAGAAAAATACAAACAATGCTATTAACTATTTACACTGCGGTGCAAAACTTTGCCACTAGCAATGCAAATAAAAATAAGAATGTCTGTTCGGAGAAACAATGCAAAATATGCTACATCAATGCAATTTTTTTTAAACTCCTGTTCGCAAACAAATTTTACTCAGGTGTATTTTTACAGTAGGAAAATAAATTTCCATTTATGGTTTAATCGAAAGAAATGACTCGTAGTTCTCAGTTCGAAGACGAGAAACAGGCTGCTGTTCATGTTGAAAGCTTTTCTTGCATTCCTTAATTGTGGTTATTCCAACATCAACACTACAATATATTTCACGACTAGGGCCCGTTGCTGGTTCGCAAATATTTAATAGGGTAGACATTATTTTTAATAGCCTGAGAGTGAATTGGGGAAGTATGGATTGCTTAGTTTTTAAGTATTTCTACGGAGAACATGCTGAGCAGGAGGGTCAAGTTCGGAATTTCCTTGTTTGATAGTTGTTTTAATAAACCGAGGAGACCACCACCCCCTACTGAACAGGAGATTTTTGTGGACTGTTTAATTGATGCGGGTATGTTGCATAAAATGTATACTTTTGGGAAAGTTACATGTTCCACACGGCCATATCACTTAATAACCTGCTTTCCCTTTGTTTGCGTGAGGTTTCATTTGAGGTTAAGATTTGAGGCAAAACTAAGTTACAACATAAGTGAAACTTTACGATGTAGGGTGGTTCTGAAAACATTTGTGATAAAAAATTACCGGCCTCTCTTTTACCCCAACCCCCCTCCGCTCTCCCGCCCACACACACACACACACACACACACACACACACGCACACACACCTCTTCTGCTTAAATCCGGCTACAGTTTAGACTGGTCAATCAATTAATTATCAGGAAGGGAGATTACATTAAAACCTGGCAGAAAATAGTGTTCATCAGCCAATCCTCTGGAGAAGGCTCTTTGGTGTGAAATCTCAAAGCCAAAATGCTCCTGTACGTAGACTCTGCCATTGATGCCTTGGGCATAGGAACATTATGGGACCTAACATCCTCCTATGGGTTTTTCAGAAAATCAATAAACCATGTAATGAACGACATTTCTGCAGCCAGCGATAAGGCCGCTTTATCAAGTAGATCACAGGGTTGGATAATTCTGAATGGCTATAAATCCCTTAATCCACAAGCTTTCTTGGAGGTTGGATGTTCCGTGCAGTTAAAGAAAAAATGTATACGGATCTGCTGCTGTCCTCTTCCTAGACTAAAGCATACCTTGCCCTGACTTCGGGGTGTGGATCCGCACACATGCAGGTTATTTGGTATGGCAGAGGAGGGCATTGCAGGCTCAGTTTGTTTTTGCCCTAGCCTCGTAAGTGAAGGGAGTTTCTTCGTAAGAGCGCTTTTTAATCCACGTGTTATCCGAATATGCAGACAGGTGGTTATTGCCTGTTTTAACCCCGCAAACATTATCCTGAACAGTCGTTCTACCAAATGTTTAATAAAAGCAGAACAAAAACTTAAAGACTGTAGAATATCCCCAACTCGTGTTTGTACTTCTGAATGAGCATTTCAGTTTTATATTTTATCTTTTTGATAATGTCATGATGCAGTTTGTTCTGCTTGGACTGTTGTTGCACTTTTGTACCCTTCTGTAGGAGGCTGGCTTAGTATATTGTGCACATTTAAAGGAGTAATGCACCTTGCACTAATCCAGGCAACTCTTATGGTGATTTTAGTGGCCTTTAATAACCTTAGGCTCTCTAAGTGGTAGCTGTGGCGAGCAGCCTTCAGGCTTATCTTGAAGGAGTGTAAAGCTGCTTGTTTTACCACATTTAATCGACAGTGTAGATTAGTTGAAAAAGAACCACACAGTGTTCATGAAAAATAAGTCTAATTATTACACAACACTATCATTATCACATTGGTATATTTCCTAGCCGGCAACATCAACAAAACACATGAAAATACTTCAAAGAAATCAGGTAAGTAGCACAAATACACACTGGTCTCTAGGGGGAGACCAAACCATATGCTAAAGAAAAGGAATGCAAACTGCAAGGAAGAAAAGGACTTGGACCAAAGGCCTCAGAGGAGCTGGGAAAACAATGAACCACCCAAGGTGGGTACCCAGGAACCCACCGGAGTCTGTGTTCAGAGTAGGAACAGAGAAGCGTGCCCAAAGGAAGTCCATGGAGAAGTTGCGGTTGCAGTCTTAAAGAAAAAGGACCCTTCCAGGTGATCCTGAAGAAACCCTTTGGAGGACGGAAGTTTGGAGAGCCACCCCAACTGTGGATGCCTAAGGAACCAGATTACGTGCACCAGGGAAGCTGGGTGCATAGGGGTGAAGTGATGTTGGAACCTCCCGTAGACAACAATGGAAGACTTGGGAAGAAAAGCCTCTGGAAAAGTCTCTGAAGATATCCAGAGAAATCCATGGGTGGATTCTTGAAGTGGAGGACCTGCAAGCAAAGGAGACAGAGTTTATGCCTCTCGGAGGTGACCAGGAGGCACAAGAGCACAATGCCCACCCTTGGAAGATCTTTGTGACTGTGGGTGAATGTTTGCATTGTTCAGCCTTCTGTTCATCATTTGTTCTTTTTGCATTTGTCAATCTAAGTGGGTAGGGTATGCCCAAATGTGGGTAATGCCCCGAAACTGGTACCAGGATGCTTGTTTACGGTCCAGGGAGGACCAGGCTTGGCAGTTCGGGCTGGACTGTTCCCATGAAGAACAGGGTCTGACTGATTTGCATATGGCCTGAGTCTAACCTGGGATGCTGGGATGGCGCGGTGTGCAAAAGAACGATGCATTAAACCCAGATCTTTGTGACCGGGGGTGAATGTTTGCATTGTTCAGCATTCCATCCATCACTTGTTCCTTTTGCATTTTTCACCCTTGGCAGGGAGCTCAGGAGAGTTGACGAAGACCTTGTTGCTAATCTGAGATAGACCAGGAGCCATACACAAGCTGTCCCATGTCGGATGTCAGTGTCTAGGTGGTCGGAGTTCGGCGGGAGCACCAACTAGCCTTGGTAGGTGCAACTGGCGTGGAAGACAGGATGCAAACATTAGGTACAGCAAAGTGCAAGGGACTCACCCAGTGCAGGATTGTCAGAGCAGGCTCGAGCAAGCAGGGGTGCCCACCAAAGCAGGAGAAGACCCTATAGAGGACCTCCAGACTGCAGGCACAGGAGTTGCAAGAGGACCTCAAATAGCTCACCAAAGATGGAAGCCCACGGTGCAAGGGGTGCAGCGAGGACCCTGATCTTCGGGGGATGAAGTGCTGGAGGCTGGAGTTTCTTGTAGCACGCAGATTGATGGAGTTTGGAGCCAACAAACCTCGGCAACGTCAAGTTGACGTGGTGTACAGGGGTTTGGTCCAAGCGGTTCTGACGAGGGATCCTGTCCTCCAGATTTCTGGGAAGACAGGTCAGGCCTCTATAGAGCTGGAAAACCACCACCTTTGTTGCTGGGCCTCTGGAAGTCCGTAGGATGATGGGAGTAGCTGACCAGTCAACTTCGTTGCGGTGCCAGCAGATGCAGGGGAGTGACTCCTTCACTCTAAAGGAAATTTCTACAGATCTCCTAGATGCCCACAGGTCTTCTGGAGAACCTGAACAAAGCACAGACATAGACGAGGCAGACGACTTGAAGAATAGCGAGACCAAGTGCAGCAGGAGTTCTTCCTTGATGTAGTCCCGGTTCCAGGTGAAGTCCAAGTGTTCAGATGGTCGAAGAGTATCTTGGTTTCAGAGGCGAGTCTTGATCCGTGACAAATCTGAGAACCCATCCAGAGGGCAGCCCTTAAATACCCAAGGAAAGGGTTGGAACGACTTGGTGTGGGGGGGGGGCAGAGGAGGGTCCGGACAGAGGGGAGAATACTCCCCTGTCCTTTATCCAGTTCTGTACCAGAGCTGGAACCAAGGGTTTCTGAACTGGCTCAAACCCGAGTATGCAAGGAGGGCACTACTTGTGCCATTCAATGCAATCTGGTGGCGCTGGAAAATGCTCCCACCCCAACCCAATAGATTAAGTCCTGTCTGGAAGGTTAGCAACACAAGAAAGGGTACAAAGTTCCCCGGGAAGAGTGAAAAAGAAAGAGTGTGTGTACTAGAAGAAGGGGGGAATCCCCTTGTTGGAACTAAAACCCGCACACACCCAGGTAACTAGGTGTCATGCTTTATCATATGGGTTCTGCTCCTCGTCAGACTGGCGCTGCAATGTCTGACGTTGCAGCGCCAGTCTGACGAGGAGCAGAACCCATATGATGAAGCATGACACCTAGTTACCTGGGTGTGTGAGGGTTTTAGTTCCAACAAGGGGATTCCCCCTTCTTCTAGTACACGCACTCCTTCTTTTTCACTTTTCCCGGGGAACTTTGTACCCTTTCTTGTGTTACTAGTTGTTGGACTTGTACACTGGACCCCGTTAAATATTGTCCTTCTCTAGTCCCTCATTTGTTCAACTGTCTGGAAGGTTGTTACACCTCTCTGTGTCAGGAAATCTATCGTTCTATCTTCTCCTGCTCGAGCTCAGCTCAGCAGGAGGGCGGAACAGGGCCTGTGGTCAGCAGCAGCACTAGCTTGCTAGCAGACCCTGAAGGGCTGTTACTGGGAGTTCAGGGGGCTCCCTTATGCCCCCCCCCCCAAGACTTTGGATCATTCCTCCAACCCCGGAATCGGTGTTGGGGTGTGGCCAGGTTCCCCACAGTGATTATATGGTTAGACATCTTGTAATGATTGATGTCCACTATATGTTTTAAAATGTCTGACCGCACTTGCAAAGCCTGGAGAATCGACTCCAGGGGTTTTTAGGGGTGTCCTGCTCGTGCAGGGGCACCCTCACACTTTCAATTAAGCAGCCTACCCTCAGGACTGACCCTCAATGCTTAACCAGAAACATAAATAGGGTACACCAAGAGTAGGATGCTTTGGTCAATAGCCTCTTAGCCAGCCACTGGCCAGAGTGACCCCACTATGTTCCAGAGGATCTAGCTAAGATAAATATAGTTTGTGAATTAAAAAAAATTAGTCATACCAAACGGGGGATACTCGCGGAGATGTGCATGGATTTGAGACTTCTGTTTTCAAGAGTTTATGGCTTTATGCCTGGTACCTGTTAAGCTCTCCTGAGGAGTTGGGCAGTGATGTTCAGTGGTGGTGTTCACTATTCACACAAAGCAAGATCATGGGTAGAGTTTCCTTTGACCCGGCCATGGTATTTCAAATGTCTCTTGCGCTTGTTGAGTAGAAGACCCTCTTCCACTGAGAACCTTTAATAGGGAACGAGCCGAACTTCTTTCTCCCCCTTTTGATAACTTGGAAAGAGACGGAGCTGGAAGTGCAACAGGCATGTGTGTCCAACATATTGCAGAGGAGAGTAGTATATGGGGGTTCCATTGAGTGACCGTCCAGCCATTCCTCAATTTAGTCGGTATCAACTTATTTTGAGATCTTACATAATAACACATCCACACAGACACACACCTCCCCCCCCCACATTACCTCTACCGGTTCTAACTTAGGGGCTCATTAGGATCGCGGTTTTCCCGCATCCTCTGGGCCGGCGGAATCCACCGCCGGCCCGGAGGATGCGGTAAAACCGCTGCTGAGCCTCAAAAGACCCACCGCCATATTAGGATGGCGGTGGGTCCTGAAATCTGTCCGCAGCTTTTCCGCCGCGGTCGCCTTCCGACCACGGCGGAAAAGCTTTAACATGGCTGGCGGTGTCTATCAGACACCGCCAGCCATATTATGATGGTGTAAAATGTATGC
The DNA here is from genome assembly GCF_964263255.1 of Lissotriton vulgaris. NCBI lineage: Eukaryota > Metazoa > Chordata > Amphibia > Caudata > Salamandridae > Lissotriton > Lissotriton vulgaris. The sequence goes on from NC_141698.1 coordinate 859,138,558, forward strand.
TTTTCCGCGGCGGCTTTTCCGCCGTAGAAAAGCATGCAGACCTTCACTTCGGGGGCCCGTTGCGGGCCCCCTGGGTGAAGGGGGGGTGGGGGATGCACATGGGGGTACCTATGGTACCCCCCTGCATTTGCGTGAACAAAGCAGCAGGCACCGCACGGTGCCTGCTGCTTTGTGCATGCAAATGCACAACTTACATTTTTAACATTGCGGCGGGTGCTGCTTCAAGCAGCACCCGCCACAATGTTAAAGATACAGGATGTGACCGCCAGGGTGGCGGTCACATCCTAATTTGGACGGAGGGACCACCGCTGCCCCTGCAGACGGTCCCTCCTACTCTATGGTGGCGGACGGAGTCAGGTCCGTCCGCCATCATAATCGGCCCCTTAATCTTCCGTCATGCAGGAACAAAACAATCCAAAGCAGAGAAAGGGTCTTGCTAGTAGCAAATGCCAATCCATAACTCTCCCAGTAGACATTTAATATTCACACCAACACACAGAGTATATTTTTTCTTCAGACAATACACAGGGCCAAATACCACAAAAATAAGTGTCTTATTCCTCAAATATGTTGAAGTCTCCATGCCTTTCTGTAGTGCAAACCAACCCGGGGGGTATAGGGGCACTGTACATAGCCTCTGCCCACAACAGCTGACAGCAAAATACTCCCAGGATGCTGCGTTGCACAGTGACACTAAAACTAAGGACATCTCATCGCTCCTAACTATTATTAATCGCAGCAATCGACAGCAAACAGATGTATAGTTCATCAAACACGGGCACTGCAAATGCAAGCCCCTGGAAGCAGCACTCCAACAAAGGCTTTTTAGAAGGCCATACTTTTTTTCAAACCACCCATCACAGCATGACACAAAAACAACATTGAATTACAGAACGCACACTAACTCCACAAGCACACCCCGATTCATACGAGGAACTTAGATGTTCTACCAAGTGGTAACAACCAATAAGAAGCAGCCAATGCCTGCTTACAGCTGCACACCATTCAGATGATCCACAGGGCGAAGAGGTCATGGCACTGTATAAATCCCAATACCCAAACTGAATGTACAATGTTCATGAGTTTGTTTGCTAAGGATGGTAACATTTTGCTAGCTTTGGAGGCATTAATCAATATAATGAGGGAGGGTTGTGTTGAGCTCTTCTGAATGCAGGAGAGTTGGGGGTCTTCAGTATTTCAAACATGCTGACAGGAGATCCAGGCAAATAAGGTCCATTTATCGCAACAGCTAATCCCTTTAGAAGGGAACACAAGAGAGCAGTGTCCTGTTACAACATGTCTATACCCCTTCGGGAAAAGCCATGATTTTACAGTTGCATGGAGATAGCTTAATATATGTATTCTCCTACTGAAAGTACCAAAATGGTAAAGTGAAATAATACAGTAGTCACATTTCTGCCAGCACCACTCTACTTTACACCTAGATTTTGTAGACCACTACTGAATTGCAGTTTAATTTCTGCATGCAACGCTGAGAGGATTTGGCGACCACTAGAGAAGGGCAGTTACATTTCTGTAAACAAAAAAAAACTAGGGTATTCCTTTGCCCCCACACCACTATCGGAACCTCTTTCAGAGGGCCACGGGTCAGGTAGGAGCTACTGGCCAACTGTGGCAATTGAGACCTTTTCATTCTGTTGTCCCGGGGCCTGACGTACTCTGGATCCCAAGCAACTGGAGCAAGTACTGCCCCATCCAGCACTTGAACTTCCGTGGTAGCATGAGTTGAACAGTCCAAAGCTCTTCAGAGGCAGGTAGGTGTAGCACATATATAGTCTAATTACTCAAAGTACGAACAGCGGTTTCTTTTTCTTTTTTTAAAGGAGTATTTTTGAAGTAACACACAAAGCATAACATCACACATGAGAATATCCTCCCCAACCTGTTAAGGTTGGCAAGCTAGTATCATCCTGGGCAGGATCCCGTCTACTGGGGTAATTTCATCCCCATTCAATACTGGAGATGACTCCCAGGTGTGGCCCATGCTAGTCCCACACCAAAAAAGTCAGTGTTTGGCCTGAAGAGTAAAGTCAGCAGCACTCAGCTGCTACGTTCGTACAAGTCTCCTGCAGGCCCGATAGCCCTGGTCTCCACGTGCTGAGGGCCCAAGCCCTGCCTGAACAGCCCACCCTCTTCTTTTCAAAACATGGGCTGGATGGGTTTGACTTTGGCACACACACACAGTGACTGTCCGACTTTCACAATGGAGCCCTCTCCTTATACTGGGGTAAAATGACTTGTTGCACAAATGGGTGAATGCCCGAATTTCAGTGTCCAGCACTCCATGTACACAGTGGGTCAACGTCCTTGGCGCACACATGGGTGATGGAGTAAATTTCAGGGTGGCCCTTTCCTGCATACTGGGTCACTAACTACGCAGAATTGGGCAGAAGGCTAACACTTCCGCAACGACCGGACCAAAAGTCACACACTTTACTCACAGGGATCCATTTGACATGCCCGCAGGGCTTAGGAGTGCACATCTCCTCACAGTACTCACTGGCTTTGCCATGGAAGCAGACTCTCCTCCTCACACGTTCTGTGGTGATAGCAGAAGTAGGTGCTTTAGGCTCCAGGCAACTGGTCTTGACTCCCTGAGAGATGGCGCCTCACCCAGCATGGACACTGCAGACCTTGATTTCCAGCAAGAAATCTTGGCGATCTTCCCTTCTGACGAGATGATGATTTTCAATAAAGTATGAGACTCATGCTCTCACCTTTATAGTCCAATTCATGACACATATGTGATTTAATATCTTGCCTTTGAAATTTGTGCTGGGGATGTCGGTGCATTTGAGCCTCTCTCTGCTCTGCACTCCCCTTTGTCAATGGGACAATCTGCTCCTGTTCTGATTGACCTACAACACAGGCCAATGGAGTAACCCTGGAACAGACCTTGCTATTAACCTCAGAAGTGCCTTTTCCCTTCGTGCACTCAGCAGGGCGTGCTGCAGGGCGGGTCACGGTTTGCTCTACTCACAGCTGTGCTCGGCGCCAAACGAAGAACGGACGCCGCTTTCGACAACCGAGCCAAGGAACGCTGCTGGTCTGATGACATCGCGGCAGAACGCCCGCTCTGCTCGAACTGGAAGGGCTGGAAAGACGGGGAAAACCGAAGGCACAGGTACGATGTCCACGCTCTCTACTTGTGAAGCCAAAATTGCAGAATCCGTTTTGAAAAACAAAACGGCAGCGGGCGTGGGGCCAGAGCTAAAGACACAACCATTACCGCGCTTACTAAACAATACGCCCGGCGGTGCTCAATACAAGTGTTAGCAATAGTACTGACTCACAGGGTAATAGCGATATAATATTAAATAATTCAAACTTGCTATCTCCAGAGGAAACACGAGTTATTGGCTTAACTGAGATCGTTTTAAAAGATTGAAATATAGCCGTGGATAAAGCTGAACCCTGCATTAAAGATAAATCAGCTCAAGAACCTGTGCTTATAAGGGACAATGAAATAACCAATGGAAAAGACGTGATTAATTCAGAAAATACTGTGGAGCATGTATGCACAAACGCTAGTCTAAATACTGTGTTGGCTGCAGCAAGTGCATTAAGTGCCGCTACAAATAATAGCGCTGTAACTGGCAGCACTGAAGCAATACAGATAACCGCGAAGATGGCAGATGTAACTACTGGTGGAGCAGCACTAGAGAAACAACTAGGTGAAAGCCTTCTAAAGGGAAAAAACACTTCAGCAAGCTTACCTGTCGATGCAATGGAGCTAATCGATGAGGATTCTAATCCTGAATATGAACAATACGAAGAGATACTTGATGAAGGAGAAACTGATACACAAACCTCATGTAACAGAGCTAACACTAGCAAACTGACTGGTTTAAGAAAAGCAAAAGCCAAAGCTAAATCAAAAACTACAGCTCGCAAAACACAGAGTAAAGACCTAAATGGAGCTAAAAAAGAGCGCAAGTCTATAGTTGATGATAGCCCGCTGAGAAAATGGATTGAGGCTAAAGGGGGAGTAAAGAACATGGCCTTAAGGCTCTCTGGAGCTAGTCCTGAGGAAGAACTGCGTTTAAGAGACACAACTATATTACCCAGAATGGAAACTACAAAAAAAACATTACCACCAATGAAAGTGGCTACAACAGCCTTGCCAACTTTATCGATTAATAACGAACTCGGTGACATGGATGCTCATATGGCTAATCAGCTTACTACTTTAGATCAAACTGTATCTGCAAACTTAACAAACAAGTCAGTAACGAATACTCTTACTAGCCTACAAACTGACCAAACAAACTCTAAGTCAAATCCAATGTCGCTGGAGACAAGATCTGATGACTGCTTACTGGAACTATCAAGTACTGAAAAAGAAAAGTTAGTTGTGAGTCCTGGCTCTCCTTGTTCTCTTAACTCTTCTTTTGCTCACAAGTCGCCACCAACTTCAGATCATAGCAATGATTTAAACCGATTGCAGGCACAACTATAGACACGGGAGGAAACCGTAGACCACTTAAACTCTGCCTCCACTGATTTAATTATGCAAACTCTCTTAGCACAAAGGCAGAAAAGCGAACAACAGTACTTACAGTTAAGGGAATCAAGTCAAGTCAAGTCAAAGAATTTATATAGCGCACTACATACCCGGAGGGTCTCAAGGCGCTTAGGAAGGGGAGGAGGATTATTTGTCAAATATCCACGTTTTAAGTTGCTTTCTGAATGCTAGGTGGTTCTGGGTAAGGCGAAGGTAAGTAGGGAGTGAGTTCCATGTTTTAGCAGCCAGGTATGAGAAGGATCTGCCTCCCATGGTGGTCTTGTTGATGCGAGGTACGGTGGCGAGGGCTTGGCTGGAAGAACGTAGTTGGCGGGAGGGGGTGTAGAAGGACAGTCGTGAGTTGAGGCATTCTGGTCCGATGTCGTAGAGTGATTTGTGTGCGTGGGTTAGCAGTCGGAAAGTGATTCTCTTATTGACGGGTAGCCAGTGGAGGTCTTTCAGGTGACCAGAGATGTGTTTGTTGCGCGGGATGTCTAATATGATTCTGGCTGAGGCGTTTTGGATTCGTTGGAGTTTCTTCTGGAGTTTAGCGGTAGTACCTGCGTAGAGGGTGTTTCCGTAGTCCAGTCGGCTCGTTACCAGAGCATGGGTGACTGTTTTCCTGGTTTCGGTGGGGATCCAGCTAAATGTTTTTTTGAGCATGCGAAGAATGTTGAAGCAGGATGAGGATACGGCGCTGACTTGTCTGTTCATTGAGAGTGAAGAGTCCAGGATGACGCCTAGGTTCCGTGCGTGGTCTGTCGGGATGGGCGCTTTTCCAAGGGCTTCCGGCCACCAAGAGTCGTCCCATGCAGAGGGGGATGTACCTAATATGAGGACTTCTGTTTTATCTGAGTTCAGTTTCAGACGGCTGTGTTTCATCCATTCGGCAACTTCTTTCATTCCTTCGTGTAGGTTAGTTTTGGCAGTGCTGGGGTCATTGGTGAGAGAAAGGATTAGTTGAGTGTCATCCGCGTAAGAGATGATGTTGAGGTTGTGTTGGCGGGCGATGGTCGCGAGGGGGCTCATGTATACGTTGAAGAGGGTGGGGCTGAGTGAGGATCCTTGTGGTACGCCACAGATGACTTCAGTGGCCTCGGACTTGAATGGTGGAAGGCGGACTCTCTGGGTTCTTCCGGAGAGGAACGAGGTGATCCATTCAAGTGCTTTTCCTTGTATTCCGATGTTACTGAGGCGTTGTAAAAGGGTGCTGTGGCAGACTGTGTCGAAGGCTGCAGAGAGGTCGAGGAGGATGAGGGCGACTGTGTCTCCATTGTCCAGTAGAGTTCGAATGTCGTCTGTTGCTGCGATGAGGGAGGTCTCAGTGCTGTGTTTAGCTCGGAAGCCAGATTGTGAGGAGTCGAGGGATTTGTTGGCTTCGAGGAAAGCGGCGAGCTGGCTGCTGACAGCTTTCTCGATTACTTTTGCCGGGAATGGAAGGAGCGAGATGGGGCGGTAATTTTTGAGTTCGGTGGGGTCCGCTGTGGGTTTTTTCAGAAGGGCGGTGAGTTCAGCGTGTTTCCAGCTCTCAGGGAAGGTTGCGGAGTTGAAGGAGCAGTTGATGACGTCTCGGAGGTGCGGTGCTATGACGGAGTCTGCTTTGTTGAAGATGTGGTGAGGACATGGGTCTGTGGGGGATCCTGAGTGGATGGAGTTCATCAGGCGGATGGTGTCCTCAGTGGAGATTGGGTTCCAGTCGTTAAGGGTGTTCACGGGGGGAGAATGTTCAGCATATGGTTGGGCGGGTTGGTCTCCGGGTTGGTTGTCGAAGCTGTTGTGGATGTCTGCAATCTTGTTGTGGAAGAATGAGGCTAGGGAGTCGCAGAGGGCTTGAGAGGGGGTGATGTCGTTGGAGTTGGCCGAGGGATTGGAAAATTCCTTGACGATGTTGAAAAGTTCCTTGCTGTTGTGGGCGTTGTTGTCAAGTCGATCCTTGAATGCTGTTTTCTTGGCCTTTCGGATTAGTTGGTGGTGTGTGCGGGTGGCGTTTTTGAAGGCGTCCTTGGTGCAGGAAGAAGGCGCAACCCGTTCGGAGTCACTAACAAGATCTCATACGACACGTGTAACCAAACTAGAAGCTAAAGTGGAGGACATGGAAAATAGGGCGCGCAGACATAACCTCAGACTTTTTGGAATTCCCGAGGGCATGGAAGGGGCTGACCCCAGATAATTTGTTGTGAAATTATTTCAAAAAGCCTTCATCGACTTATCGGATTGGGACTGGGATTCTCAACTGCAAAGAGTGCATAGGCTGTCTCTATTTCAAAAGAACAAAAATAATAAATTTCCTAGACCATTTTTGATATATTTTGGGAACTTTTTGTTGAGACAAAGCTAAATATAACAACCCAGTCACTATTGACAACATTACCTTTTTTGTGCGCTCGGACTTGAGTAAGAGCACTATGGATTGACGCTGGGAGCTTCGCAAAATTATTGATTCCTTTAAGGCCATTGGCTGTACAGTGTATTTACAAGAACTTGCTCGCCTCAAAGTGATCAGAAATGGCCAATCATTCTTTTTTTTTTTTTTTGCCGAACCTGAAGAAGCAGTCCAGGCTCTGGAAAAGTTTACAATGGAAAGAGACAAGTGAAATAAGCTGTAATAGGACATATTTTTGATTAGTTGACTCTTCGAGGGTTAATTGAATTGAATCCCTAATGTTAAATGAAGTATGCGTAGGATAGAAAGAGATAACTGAAATAAGTTCATAAGAGACATCCCTAGACGAGCTATCTATCTGACTTATACTCGATTTTGTAATGTTAAATGAACCATTTCTAGGGAGGAATATTTTTTTTCTTTTTTTTATATTTTTCTCACTTTTCCCTATCTTCCTTTTATACTTCAAAAACTTTTTTTCCTTCTTGGTTCGCATTTCTGTCTGTCTTTCTTTTTCTTTCCTTCTTTATCTCTGACAAATTGAAGACTTTTTGTGTTGGAAGCAGGTGGGGTAGTCTCCATGCTTAACACTTCACTACGCTGCCCCTTCAGCGGAAGCAAGGGATCAAGGGGTGCTCCCCCCTCAGAGATGTGAGGGTGAAGGGGTGGGATTGGGCTGTGGATAAGGGTGGGTGCAAAAAAGGGGGGAAAATCTGTATTGCAAGAAAGAAATATGCATTAGATAAAAGCAAGTCATGTTTGTTTAATAAAGATTATGTACAGAGGAGAACTAAAGCTATTAATTTAAGAAATGTCTAAGTTAAGATTATTAATTTGGAATGTTGCAGGCCTCAATAGCAAGCAAAAGCGAGGATTAGTACAAGAGGAAATTGATATGTATAAACCCCATTATGCGCTTTTGTCAGAAACACATATTCGCTACCAGGACAGAAAATTATTATCTCAATTAGGCTACGATTTGGTGGTATGCTCAACTGTGGGAGCTTCAATCCGGGGGGTGGCCATCCTTAAACAAAAACGAATGGTGGCTGAAATTCTTAAGACCGCTTCAGATGCACGGGGAAGGTGGGCGATTGCTCAAGTAAAATTTGGATGTAAACAGTTTGTTCTATGTGTGATATATGGGCCTGTCTTGGCAGGGTTTTTGGCTCTATTTAGCAGTGATATAGACTTTAATCTTGCTCACATCTAGGATAGGTATTCTTAGCTTGTGTTGGCCCTTTTAAGCCCTTTTTCCAGACCTAGAAGAGGCCATCTATTGCCTATTGGCTTTGGCCTGTTATTTTTGCTTGGAGTAGAGGTTGGATCCTGTGGTCCTGACTTTAGATCACACATTGGTATGGTTTATGTAGGTATTCTGACAGAGCTAAGGGGTATTTCATCCCTTTCAGGCCTACAGGCCTAGAACTAGAGGGACTCCATCTTGATGGAGCTGAGAGGCTTCAAGGGTAAAGGTAAAGTTTATAGTTAAAGCTGTTGTTCACTTGGAGAGAACCGGTCTGGGCCAGCCCTTATCGGTAGGCTGTATTATTCTCTGTGTGGAAGACACAACAAAAGGCCGGCCGGCTGGGTGTGTGTCCTTGGCGCGGAGTGGTGCAGGGATCTGATGGGCGGCAGGCTGATGGCTGGAACTTTCCATGAGGAAACAGCATTCTATATCAGTGAAGTGCAGAGGCAGAGCCAGGGAGTCGAGTGGAATTGGAGGAGCGGTGAGGAGTCAAGCTGGAGTGGTAGAAGAGTGAGGAGCTGTTGGAGTAGGAGAGAGAGAGGGTTCAAGCTAGAGAGAGCTGAGTTGAATTGGAGGAGCAGAGAGTGTTGGTAGAGTTGGAGGAGTGGAATTGCAAGAGGAGAAGAGACAGGACATGCTTGGAACAGAGAGAAGACAAACAGACAGTCAGTGAGCTGGAACTGAAGGAAGCAGTCAGAAGCAGTTACTTATCAGGAGAAGGTGTGAATAGCTGGAGTCTGAAGTAATGCCTTTTAGAAGAGACTGAGGAGAGATCGCGGATTAACCTGTGGGAGCAGCTGGAGTTAATTGGACATTGGCACAGAGACATTTAAAACAGAGTGAACAAGCTAGTGGAATGAAGAGTATCAGAGCGGCAGAAACCATTAGACTGAAGCTGGAAGGTGGAGACAGTTCGTGGGGGAGAGGAGTCCAGTGCAAAGTGATCAGCGCAGAGGTGTATCCAAGAGTGCAGGAGAGAGAGAGAGTCTGAGATGAGCCAAGGCACAGACGAGAGAGGAACCCAGATGACAGCTAGAACAAGACTTCACACTAATCAGGTGATATCGGTCCTGTCATATTAGTTTACTTTACACTTACATCTTAATCTTGTCTTTATTCCCTAGGCTATTGTATTGCTAATCCTTTTCCTTGCAGCGGTGTGTTCTATCTATAGTCTTTGTCAGTTACATGTGGATGTGTCCATTACAATACAGATCTGTGTAGGTGTTTATATTGTTAAATAAAAACAGCCCTAGTTCTTAGTGAACTGACATGTGCCTTGTATTCTTGTTCAATCCCGGTAAATGGCGCTTCTAGTTGAGAGTTGTTTGCATGAACGGATGTTCAATCCCGATCAGGTAAGTGGTGATCAAATAAATAGGGAGCGAGTGGACCTTTGATGCCAAGAATAGAAGGTACATCATACCATTTGGAAACCGTACTAATTTTCATTATCATAGTTTTATCCCAAGTAGACAAATGAGAAATTGTTCCCATAGGTGTTCATAGGAAAGTGGTCGTCGTTGATATACGGCGTTAATGAGAGCGCTGGGGAGGATTACCAGCGTGGAGGTCTGCCAGATTGCGGGCCGTGTGTAAGTGAGAGCACTGGGGGGGATTACCAGCGTGTAGGTCTACCGGATTGTAGACCGTTTGGAAAATGAGAGCACTGGGGCTGCAGACCCACGTGTGTAGACACGCCAGATTGTGTGTCATATCTGCCCCAGGGTAGATTAGTCTGGGTCTGAGTGGCCGCGAGACTATAAGGTATGAGTGTGGTGTAAGGCATGGATATCCTTAGTAATCAGTGAGTATTCTTAGTATCCCTATAGATTTAGTGGTGTTTCTGATCATATGAGCTTGTATATTGCGAGTTCCCCATCCTCAGGTAGGTACCCAGGTGCCTGGATAGATGGTCCTGAGGAGGGATGTGGTTACGTTCTGGCTGGGTTAGAGGGGCCCCTAGGGGCTGATCCCATCTAAGCTGAAAATCCGGCCATTACAGGGCCTAATATAGATGACCCGATACTGTATGACCAGCTAAGTATAGAGTTATTAGAATGGGAGGGAGAGATTTTGGTCATGGTTGATTTCAATTGTGTTATTAATTATAAAATAGATTCCACTGGGCAGGGCTCCCTAGGCAGAATGCACAAAGTTAGATCTGCGATTTTGGAACTGGGTAGATTGCATAACCTGAAGGACACATGGCGTACTAAATACCCTTTAATAGCGGGGCATACGTACTACTCGGCGCCCCATAGATCTTGCTCCCGAATAGATATGGTCTGGGCAACGGACCAAATAATTGGTCAGTGCAACATTGAATTATGTCCAAGGATTACATCTGATCATAATCCGATATTATTTGAAATTGAAGTAAGAGATCAGAGGCGGGAGACACGACTCTTTACTTTTCCAAGATACTTACTTGTAGAATCTCGTTTTGTTATATTACTAAAAGAACACATTAAAGAATTTATAGAGCTGAATATTAACTCTGCTAATATAAACATAGTGTGGGACACTTGCAAATGCAGCATTAGAGGCTTCACTCAGCAATATATTCTGCGGTCAAACGCTGAGAAACGCCGAGCCACTAGGATAATTACTTCTGACATATTGCAAGCAGAACTGCAACTTGCCGAAGCTACTACACAAACAACATCTAAGATCGATAAATTAAGAATAGAGCTGTGTAAATTACAATCTTCCATCAAAACGACTCTTAGAGAGAGACACTGTGCTAAGATTCATAAATATAAAATGACTCAATACGAAGGGGGAGACGGAATCGGTAAAGTGCTGGCATACAAAGTAGCAGACAAAAAAGCAAAAACTAGAATTAAGAATATCAAAGGCCCTGATCAACTTGAGTATGAACAACTGGATCAGATTTTAGATCAGTTTGTTAGCTACTATAGACAACTATACACCCCAGACAATATCCCCACCAGAGCTATAATACAGCAATATCTCAATGAACATATACCAACGCAAAGAGATAATGATATAGAAACTTTTCAACAACTTAGTTTAAAAATAACACTAGCTGAAATAAACTTAGCTATATCTGCCCTACCTCTAGGAAAAGCTACTGGAGAAGATGGTTTACCCTTAGAATTGTATAAGATTTGTGCACAAGAACTACTACCTCTCCTAGAATCTGTAATTAATCAGATAGCCACACCTGGAAAAGCTCCTACATCTTGGAAAATAGCTAAAATAATATTTTTCCTCAAAAAAAATAAACCTTCGGAGGAGTGTGGCTCTTATCGGCCGATTTCTCTACTCAACTCGGATGTAAAAATATTTGCTAAAATCTTGGCAAACCGCTTAGCCTCAATAATGCCAGATTTGGTCAATTTACAGCAACATGGGTTCGTGATGGGAAGAGACACCACGGCTCATGTAAATACTGCAATAACAGCTTTTGATGTAGCCTTAATTACTGTCACCCCACTCGGAATGGTTATGCTAGATGCGGAAAAGGCATTTGACCGAGTGGGGTGGGAATATTTATGGGAAGTGCTAAAGAAGATGGGCATTCAGGGCCAATACCTTGTTTGGGTATCCTCACTTTATGACAACCCACTGGCCAAGATTAGTTATGGGGGAATGGAGTCAGATAATTTTCAAATAGGGAGAGGAACAAGGCAAGGTTGCCCTCTGTCCCCTCTGCTATTTGCTTAATCTTTAAAACCGTTCTTAAACGCACTGTTAGTACAAGCTAATATTATTCCAACCCACCATGGTGGGAAGAGCCTGAAAATAACTGCTTTTGCAGATGATATTGCAGTATATACCTCAGATTTAGCTAGAGCCATATCTGAAATAGTCAAAGAAGCTGCACAGTTTGGTATTGTCTCAGGATACAAATTAAATGTAAGCAAGACACAAATCATTGCCAACTATAAACCAGCAGGGACTATACCTGGCATATGTCAAAGTGCGACTTACCTAGGAATTAAACTAACAGCAAATATAGATAAGATAATAACTATAAATTATGACCCTTTGTTAAAAGAAATTGCTTTAACTTTTAAAAAATGGCACAAGATTCCATTTAATTTAGTGGTACGCATCAATCTCATAAAAATGAAAATTCTACCGAAATTACTATACTTATTTAGGGCTATACCCCTACAACCTAATAGACTCCTTTTTAAAAAATTAGAAGGAATCTGTAGTAGCTTCCTATGGGGATACAAAAAAGCGCGTAGGGCTATAAATTTTTTAGAACTACCAATAGAAAAAGGGGGACTATCTTGACTTTAAGATATATTTCCTTGCGACTTTTCTTCGTCGTATAAGAAGTTTATTGAAAGATGATAGTTCATTATTTTACCATGAATATATGCTGGGACCCGATAGCAATCAGTTTCTTTTTCGTTTACACGATCCTAACTACTTTAAACGAGTAAAGTTTAAGACCGCTAAACATATCAAAAAAATTTGGGACCAAATCATGATCCTAGATAACATCTCTTTTTTTAACGCGGAACTTAGACTATGGGGTAACCCAGGCTTACCGGATATTTTCTCAGATGGGGCAGGAAATAATTGGGCTAGACTTGGCATTAATACATTGGGGGATCTATACGGCCCAAATGGTCTTATGGACTTTGACACATTAAAACTAACATTTAATTTAAATGATGAAATGTATTTTAAATATGTACAAATAAGAGACTATTTGCACCGAAGGATGAAAATATTTAAAGTGGCCCAATGAGACTTACTAATATGTTTATGCTCCGATAAAATAAAATCACTTATTAGTCTGAGCTATGGATACTTAATTAGCAGTAAAACGGATGACAGTATTAAAATTGCGGCTAAATGGACTGATAGATTGGGTATAAATATCACTCCCACACAAATTGCAGCTTCATTATGTCATATAAACAAAATAGTCCACTCATCTAATTTAAGATTACAATCATATAGAACCATCATGCAGTTATACTACACGCCGCAAAGAATATCAAGATGGGCAAAGGGTAATCAATTAAATGATAGAACAAAATGTCCGAAATGCGATTTGAATGCAGCTGGCATAGAACACATGCTCTTCTCGTGTCCAGGGCTACTTACATTCTGGAAGGGGATAATTGATGTCCTAAATAATAAACAAATTATTACCCCACCTCTTATAATACACCTGGTGCTACTGGACATACAAGAAGATAATTGTCAGCATAAAGACTTGATAACTATAATATTCGCCTGTGCCAGGTTAGTAATTGCAAGATCATGGATTTCAAAAGAATCTCCAAATACATTGGAATGGTTTAGTTTGGTAAATGAAATAAGAACAATGGAGTTTTCATTAGCAAGACATAGAGGTCCACAGGCAATAAAAAAGAAGGAAAAAATATGGAAAAATGTCTTTGAATCTTGAAACATGAACTTTAAGGCATTATAATCTGAAAAGGCTAAGTTTAACCCCTTCAGCGCTGATGACAAGGCCAGCTCGTCATGGGTGTTACCTGCCCTGCGCTTATGACGAGCTGGCCTTGTCATGAACAATGGGGATACTCAATGGGCAGCACACAGCGGGAAAACCCCTAGCAGCCAAGGTGTTAATGAGATTTATACCTTTTCTTGTTGAATACATTTGCTTATGTTAAATTGTTTTTTGTTTACTCCTCTGTTCTTCTGATTGCTTTTATGATGATAATTAATGCGTATCTATTCTTTTATCTTCACTACTATGATATGTAATTATACGTTTTTTTCTTCTCGCAATAATAAAAAATATTTTTTAAAAAAAATCACTATTTTTGTATCATGTTTTTTTCTCTTTCTCTAAATCTTTTGGTACTATTTCCCCAATGTGATGTCTTTGTTTTGGCATTATCTCCCATCAGTGGAGCAGGGTTTATAGGCACTAGGCCATTAGGGAATGAGGCAAATTGAAGGACCCCTCTGTGCAGACACTATCAGACAACTCATGTGTATTAGCTCACTGTCATACACCCTACTGAGTAAAAGGATATTCCGTCTAAAACTACCCTGACATGCGGCTTCCTCATCTCATCTGGCTTCATGATCTTAAGGCTTCTATTGTGTAACGCTCTTGTAGGACATCCGTATGAAACCTCTAGCAGCCCAGACGTCCTCGGGAGATGTCACATGGAGAGGGCCTATATCATGCTAGGAAGAGTTTCGGCAGACATATCTACATTGGTGGTAAAGTGGCTTGTCAGAACTCGGTTTAGTGGGCCACAGGGCACAACGGAGGTACTGGGTCCAACCGTTGGGGCTGAGTACTCCTGATGTCCAGGGGCCCAGCCTACTATGGAGTCTGAGCAGCTGGGCTTAGTACCCCTTCTGCATTTGACTCTCAGGGTTTGCCTGGTCCGAGAACTCCAAGGCTCCTGGGGGAGGGGGTTGAGGGTAGGGGGATGATTAAAGGTTAGTGAATAAAGGCCCACAACTCTACATGCGCACAGCAGCAGTAATAAATCATTGCCCAGCCAAATACTCACTTTCTTAAAAAAGTATTTTATTTCTACTGCTAACTAACACAAAGGAAAAATAAGACATTCACCAACAAATAGAAAGTCCCCTCTAAGGTCTGGCTTTAGTGTCTCTTTGGTGGTTCCCTTTGCCACTCCCTTCTCACTCTAGTGATCATGGTTATTCCCATTTCACTATTTCACACATCCAGTGTATTGCCACTAGTAGTTCAAGTCTTGCGGGTCAATTGTGCCATGAACTTAAAGTCAACAGTGTTACAGTGCTACAGTGCTATCTTAACAGCAAATTCCCTGGAGCAGAAATGCCAGAAATCAGTCTTCCCTGCTGCTGAAGGCTGAAGCATCTGGCATTGCGGAGTGCACCCTGTCCGCAGGCGCTGTTCGCAGCTGCATCCAAGTCCAGGTGAGTCCGCTGCACACAGCCTAGGTGACTACACTTGGCAGGCGCAGAGTCGCTCACTTGCAGTCTTGCTCCTGAAGCAACCAGAGGCTCTCTGTGGCTTCTCCTGTGGGATAAGTGTCTGGTTCTTCTCCTGGTGGGGCATTGCGACGACCCTGTATGGGGTTCCTTGCCTGGGTGATTGTATGCCAGTGCTCCATGCTTCCTCCCTTTTCCTCACAGGGCACACAGGTCTTTACAGGCAGGCAGCCGCTGGTACTGCAGGGAAGGTCATCTTAGTTTCCCTTGAGGGTGCCCCATCACCCATCAGGGAGACTAGCAGGCTTTGGCGCCCAGTCTCGGTCACAGGCAAAAGTCTTGCAGAGCTTGGGGTCTCAAACACCGCTTCTTATAGGCAATATCCAGGCACTAAATGGGATTTCGGGTCAGAGTCTTTGAAGTTTTATATTGGGGTTCTGATTTTGAAGTGTCCACTCCACTGCTCTGTTTTCTGTTGAAACGCAGTCTGCCACAGCAGGAGTGACTCCAAAGCTGATAGTCCCACAATACAGGCCATTGGAGAGACTAGAGTTCACACATGGATGTCAGGCACATAATATGTACATCAAAAGCTTAGCCCAGGGCCCAACTCTACTCTTTGATTCTCTTATCAGACCCGTCGACTTCCTGAAATGTGCATCCGACACCTTCCTTGCGACCTCTCACTGAATCAAATTCTTTGAAATGTACAGGGGAAGCCTAGCTCTCCCTTCTCCATGGTGTCCCGCTTACAGGAATGCAGCTGTACACAAATCTGTCTGGGGGGATTTTTCACATCTTCTACATGTTTCACAATGCAGGCCTTTGTCTCCCAGAAAGAAACCCACTGCCCTCTATGTATTGTTACCTCCAGAAGCACACACACCCAGTGCATGTAAACATCATACACACACTACACAGCACTGTATCTTCCATGTACTGTAGCACTCATAGGCCCACATACATCCAGCACATGCATTTTGCCATGCATACACTTCACAGCACTAAATCTTCCATGCATTGTACTACTTCCTAGGCACACGTAAACCCAGTGCCTGAACTAACCATGAATGCTCAGTAATGCATTATCCCTGTATTGCACCCTTACCAGGCACGCATGCTCCCTGCGCAGATGTCCCACTCCTGCACTGCGCAGCACTTCACGACAAACTGATGTAGGCACAGGATGAGTTAAGCATTGGAATTTCAAAATTGAGTAATCCTATTAACATTGACCTGTTCCCTCCTACTAATCACTACACAGTATGCTGCCACCACCCCGCTCATGCTGCTGATCTCCTTGTAAAGGCAGTAGCCTTCCACCAGTATGAGGGTATCGATTTGAGTCCCCCTCCTGGTCTAGCAAGACTGCAATCTGGGAGACAGGCCTATGTCATGGCACACATGCATGATCCGTGTTTGCCTATGACAACAGAAATCGGCATTAGGGATCCAGACATCAGTGCAGTTGGGCACTCAGGGCAAGGGTGCATGTCCATTGCCACACAGAGAACTTTTCCATCCCCACATGGTGCCGAAAAGAAGGTGAACACAAATGTAGGAAGATGAAGAGATGTAGATCCAGACATTGCCTGGGAAGAGGTGGAGTTTTATTTAGGATCTTGGTGAAAAAACACCCAAAGAAAAGAACCAGGTGCTGTGGGTGTGAGGTCACCTGATGTCAATTATAAAGTGTGCCAGTATGGTGATTTTTCAAATAATTTGTTGATCATCATGAACTGTGTTTCCAGAAGAAAAAAACTTGGACCACCCTCATCCTTGAACTGCTCCTTTGCAACTTATGCCCAAGAACTGATGTTGTTGTACATATGTTTTTTCAGGAGTGACATTATTTATTACCTTCTTCCAATTTATTTCCCTCTGCCTGGGTTGTGACCTTTTGTATTGTTAATCTGTAGTGAAGGGTTGAAAAACTGTTTGTAGCTTGTGTTACTGAAGATACGCATGCTCTGCATACTCCTGCCACCCAGTTTTGGGCTTGTGCGTTTGCAAGTTGCTTTCTTCAAAAAAAGCTTTTGAGTCATGGGATGCACTGTGACTCCATCCTTCGAGTGTGTAAATGCGCAATCTCATTGACTCCGTTATAATATTTTTGTCTGTCATCATGTTTGGATGTGTACCGGCTGGGCTCTGGGATTCAACATGTTCTACAAGTTGTTTTGGGCCCACATAATTGACACCCAGAGTTGGAGAAACCTTTGTTGTCGACATTTCCTTCAACGACCGCTCGTCGGAAGCTCACCCCTACCCACTGAGTCCCTGAACGCCAAGGCCCTCATGCTGTTTCGAATCACCCTATAACATCAGAGAATACGGATCCTTTCTGGGTACTGTAACAGGCACCCGTTCAGTACTGCCCTGGTACCACACAAAGTACCCCATGTCAGATTATTATGAGGTTTGCAACCTCTGGCACTCCTGGACCTCAATGACTCCACATGTGAAGCTTGTCTAACCTTCTGGTTGAAAGAAAACCTTACGGTACTGAAGTTACAGAAGTGGGTGCATAGCAAGATGCATCAGCAGTCTGCCACCGACTCACCTGACGTCTTTGACAAACAAGAACCCTTCAGAGCTGAGGAAGTTGATGACCTCAGCCCCTCTGGCAATCCACTGCCTCAGCCTAGACGTAGCCAAGAGGCCAAAGCCTCCAGCCCCTTCGACCCTGAGAACCCTCAATGACTAGGGGCCCTCGACTGAGGCACTCGATGGGTCATAAGTATGGTCGGCTCCCACACCCATTCCAAGCCTCCCAAAAGGCTTCATGCAGAGACACAGCACTGCTCCAGCTGGAGTGCACAAGTCAGCGCAGCATCCATGTCTTTCGTTGCCTTCAGGTTCCAGTCAGCACCAAACAAAGGCCTCAGATCCAAAGAACTCATCCAAGGGTGCTGAGACCCAACCCACATGAAATCTCGCCTTGACTCAAAACCAAAGGCTTTATCGATGCCAGAGCCCAAGCTCTCGTCAACTTCGAAGGCATTGTTGACACCAGAGCTCCTCCGACTACCGGTTCCAAGGATTTGGAAAAGCCGATCTGCCAGAATTTAGGAGTAGCTCGATGTGAGGTAGAAGTGACTCTTTTTCCACCCACTCAAAGGGAGGATTTCGGCTAAACCACCCTCCAGAGCCTCTGCCTCAAAAGTGGAGGCTGTATTTGAGGAGGCTGATTTGTGTCCAAGGCCAAAAAAGATTGGAGACCTTGGCTCCCTGCTCCATCCCCTCCTTCATGCTCCACCTCCTCCACTCCCACAACTGCCTCCTTCACCACTAGTGCCACGCTCACACACAGCACCTCCACTGGGGGAACAGCCATTTCAACACGGTTTTTACCACGCATTGCAATTACATTGCATGCGTTACAACGCATGCGATGTTACAACACGTGGTTCAAACCACGCATACCATTACATCGCATGTGCTTTTACAACGCATGCGATGTAATGGCTATCCACGTCGTTGTGAGGAAACTGAGGCTGTTTCCTCACAACGATTTGGACCTCTGTTTTAGGGTTAGGGGTAGTGTAGGGGTGGAAGTAGTGTGGGTAGTGTAGTAGTGTTTTAGGGTTAGGGGTAGTGTAGGGGTGGGAGTAGTGTGGGTAGTGTTCTAGTGTAGTGTTTTAGGGTTTTGGGTAGTGTAGGGGTGGGAGTAGTGTGGGTAGTGTTGTAGTGTAGTAGTGTTTTAGGGTAAGGGGCAGTGTAGGGTGGGAGAAGTGTGTTAGGGGTAGTGTAGGGGTGGGAGTAGTGTGAGTAGTGTTGTAGTGTTTTAGGATTAGGGGTAGTGTAGGGGTGGGAGTAGTGTGGGTAGTTTTGTAGTGTTTTAGTGTTAGGGGTAGTGTAGGGGTGGGAGTAGTGTTGTAGTGTAGTAGTGTTTTAGTGTTAGGGGTAGTGTATGGGTGGGAGTAGTGTGGGTAGTGCAGTAGTGTTTTAGGGTTTAGGGTAGTGTAGTGGTGGGAGTAGTGTGGGTAGTGTTGTAGTGTTTTAGGGTTTAGGGGTGGGAGTAGTGTGGGTAGTGTAGTAGTGCTTTTGGGGTTTAGGGTAGTGTAGGGGTAGGAGTAGTGTTTTAGGGTTTAGAGTAGTGTGGGTAGTGTAGTAGTGTTTTAGGGTTTAGGGTAGTGTAGGGGTAGGAGTAGTAAGGGTAGTGTTGTAGTGTAGCAGCGTTTTAAGGTTTAGGGTAGTGTATGGGGTGGGAGTAGTGTGGGTAGTGTTGTAGTGTTTTAGGGTAGTGTAGGGGTGGGAGTAGTGTGGGTAGTGTTGTGTCGATAGTGTAGTAGTGTTTTAGGGTTTTGGGTAGTGTAGGGGTGGTAGTAGTGTGGGTAGTGTTGTAGTGTTTTAGGGTTAGGGGTTGTGTAGGGGTGGGAGTAGTGTGGGTAGTGTTGTCGTCTAGTAGTGTTTTAGGGTTAGGGGTAGTGTATGGGTGGGAGTAGTGTGGGTAGTGTTGTAGTGTTTTAGGGTTTAGGGTAGTGTAGGGGTGGAGTAGTGTGGGCAGTGTTGTAGTGTAGTAGTGTTTTAGGGTTTAGGGTAGTGTAGGAGTGGGAGTAGTGTGGGTAGTGTTGTAGTATAGTAGTGTTTTAGGGTTAGGGGTAGTGTAGGGGTGGGAGTAGTGTGTTGTGTAAGGGTAGAGTTGTCACTTACCTTGCATACTTTTACCACAAGTATAGCTTTACCACGCATGCCTTTGCGTTGTAATGGCATGCGTGGTAAAGGCATACTCGTGGTAAAAGTATGTGATGTAATGGCATGCGATTTCATTGACATTGCGTAGTAATACCCGTGTTGTAATGGCACACAGTGTAATGACATACATCCTCTCCACTGCCTCTACCAGAGTCATCAGAAGGATCCCCTCACTCCTGTTAGGACCCAGACAGTCTATTTGGCCCAACTGATCCTTACGATACACAGACAACCCTTGGGACAACTACATTGTCAACCTCCTAAGTGATCCAGACCTCAACCATTACCACATTAGAGAACCTCCCCCGATGTTAACATGGCCTACCACGTGGTCATCCAGTGCGTAGCTGCCTTCCAAAAGGTGGACACACATGTCCTAACAATGCAGACCGTTTTCTTGGTCTAGTTTACCGAAACGCATGTGGTAGTCTGCCCTGAGACATTCAAAGAACGCATAAAGGCTAGTATAGTAACACCCAGAGCGAAGAAGAATTGACCGAGTCTGTATCTGAGACCATGTCTTCCCCCAGTTCTTTCGTCATGCATGCCGCCCACAAGCAGGCTTCTTCTCAAGCCACAAGCGATGCCACTCAAATTTCAAAAAGAGTAAACAGCTAAATGCGCAAGCAAAATGGTGACCATAGGAGCAGTTACCCACTGGAGTATAGCCAACTCTGTGGGGCACCTCTCCTGCTATGACAGACACCTGTGGGAAGAAATGCAAGAGCTGATGAAACCTCTCCTTGAGAACTCAAAGAAATGAGGAGGGAGGAGACGGAATCCGAGGGCAAGACCACACTGACATCCATTGCGGCCTTAATACTGCGAACACTGCCTCTCGGGGGGTTAACACCAGTGTTGATCTCAGATGCCATGCCTGGCTCCATTACTCTGGGTTTAAACCTGATATTCAACAGCTTTACCTCAACATACCTTTTGATGGTGAACACCTTTTTATGCCACTGGTGGACAAGATGCTGGAGAAAATTAAGAAGGACACCAACATCGCAAAATCAGTGGCTGCCCTTGAAACTCTGGTTTACAGAGGCCCCTTTAAGAGACAGTAGCTTCAAGGAGGGGGTAAAGCCACTTCCCCTGATCCCATACTCATACCAGAGATAACAGCACTTTTTCTACTAGCAGGCAGTCTGGAGGTACTCCAGAGGTACCTACAGGGGGAACAATAATAAAGACCGGGTAGAGGCAGCTACAGCAAAGGATATCCCCCTCCAAGCATTCACTCGCCTCCCAACAATCATACCTCGCCTGTCGGGAAGGAGACTACAGGATTTCCTCTCTCGCAAGGAGTAAATCACATCAGATCAGTTGGTACTTGCTGTGGTTACCCAAGGCTACTGCCTGTAGCTTCTCACAACTTTTCACCCCACAAACCCACTCAGCAGATAACATATGAGCCTTCTAGAGAAAGGGGTCTAGGCATTCCTCAACAAGGGAGCCCCCTCACAACCAGGAAATAAATATCTACTCTCTTTACTCCCTCACTCCCAGGAAAGCTTACCAATCTTGGACCTCAGGCCCCTAAACCAATACATCCTGGCAGAACATTTCTATATGACAACCCTGAAGGATGTCAATACTCTGCCTCGACAAGGCAACTGCATGACAGCGCTTGATCTGCAGGATGCCTACTTTCACAACCCTCTACATCCATCCCACTGGCACTACTGCCACGTTGTGGTAAGTGGTGATCTTTGCCAATTCAAAGTGCTCCTGTGCTGTCTGCTCACTAAGAGGGAACATTCATTTCTCCCCTACGTCAACGATTGGCCGTTCAAGAGCTCACACCAGCAACAACGCCTAGCTCACACCCAAGCTGCAATCTGCCTGCTTCATGAGCTGGTATTCACTGGAAATTCTAAATTCTACTAAGTCTCACTAACAGCCCCTCAGGTTCAGGTCTCCTAGGATATGGCCTACCCCAGCCAGCAGATGGTGTTGGCATTCCAGCACTTCTTTTTCAGCCTAAGCATCAACTCACAATCGGAACTGCATTGTGCCTCCTGGAGATGATGGCACCCTGCATCGCCATTATAACCCACACCAGGCAGGAATGCCTCTCGGCACAATGTTTGCAAGCAAAGGGTCAGCGTCCATTGTTCTCTGTAGTGATAGAACAGCAAAAACCTGCTGTGGAGTAGTACTTTTTTAGACCCTGTTCAACAAACCACCATTACCACAGATGTTTCTCTTGCCACCTAAAGGCATATCCTGGTGATATGACAATGCAGGGGGTGTAGCGCCTCCATTAGTTGGGACATCACATCAACTATCTCGAGCTGCTGGATGAATACTCAACTCTAGAGGCTTTTTTAAGTAATTCAGGGAAAGGTAGTACTTGGCAAGATAGATAAAATCACTGCCATGTATTACTGTCAGAAACAAGGTAGGACACATGCTCTCTTCCACTGTCCGGCTAGCGTAGGGGACCTGTCATTGGACTATCCTTCACCATGAGCGCTTCCTGATGGAGTAGCTTCTGGGAGTGGACAATGAATTTGCAGACTTGCTCTCCAGGACACATCAACAAGTCCACAAGTGGGAGCTCCACCTGCAAGTCCTACTCCAGTATTTTCAACACTGGGACGCCCCCCATAGATAGACCTGTTCGCTACTCTCAAAAAAGCAAAATGCCCAAACTTTGCCTCCAGGTACCCACAGTTCTTTGGCAATTTACTGAACAGGTCAGGGTTCTTTGCTGACACTGTTCTGCCTCTTCCATTGCTTCCATATGGGGTGCGGAAGATGCAACAAAAATATATAATGCTTAGCTACCACATGGGTCAAGCAGCCTTGGTACTCGACACACCTCGACTAATCAACCCCCAAAAGAAACAATTGTTTCTATTTCCTCCTCTAGGCATCACTGATATGTGTGAGATCTGTATGCTCCACCCTTCCATGTGGCTCGCCCCACCCCCCACCTCATTCTCATTTTTGGATTTTTATAGAAATGTGTTAGTTTTTTCCCCTCATTCTTTGTTACTCTTCTTTTACTCAGCATTCATTTCCCCTCTCTTCTGATTCTTCAGCTGTCTATCTACTATTTCTCTATTTTTCTGTTTCTGACAATCTTTTTCTTTCCTTCTAAGATGATTCACATTGCTTTTTTCCTTATTTGCATGACACTCCAGTCATTTTTATGCCATTTTGTTATTCTGTTCCTTCCCTTTTTCAATATCTGTTCCTTCTTTCTCTTTCTTTTTCAGATATTTTTCTCTCATTTTTCAACTTTAACATTTCTCTCCTTTTTCCTCCTTTCATATTGTGTTACATTTTTTCTCTCTTACATAATGTTGTGGTTGATCATATATAGTTTTTTAATTATATCAGTCTCGTTCAACCTGTTCCTTCAATAGCTATTATATGTCATTGTTAGATCTGGGGGTCTCTAGTTGGCAGAGGTAAGTACCTTTGTCCAAATAGGGGCCCTTGCTTCTAGTCAGGGTGAAGGAGTACACACTGTAGATAACCCCTGCTCACCCCCTAGGTAGCTTGGCACGAGCAGACAGGCTTATCCCCAAGGCAATGTGGTAAATAGTTGCACTCAACACTTACAATGATTCAATAATACTCCACAAAAGTAGACCACACAGGTAGGTATATGTAAAAATATACTTTATCTAGTTTCAGCAATCAAAATCAATAACAGTAGAATTGCACGTTATCTTCAGGTTCTCTCAACAGTTCTCTGGTTTCTAGGAAGGTAAAAGAAATAGTCTCTAGTCTCTCAATTGAATTAATACTCAAAAGAATAAGATGGTAAGCTGTAATCACTTGTAGGCTGCCTCTGTGGTCGTTTTAGCGCTACTGCACTGTAACGCTCTTCTCCGTCTGCCTTACCCGCCCTTATCAGCGAGATCACACTCTAGGCGGCAGTCCCCTGGTCCCCTCGCACTATGCGAGGCTCTCGGGGGTTACAATATGCTCTCTGATGCTCCCACGCTCTTAGCGCTTCCTGCCGCCTCTGCCGTGCTCTATACGTGCCCCCACAACAGTCAAGGCTCTTCGGCGTAAGACTCCCCACACTCGGGGCAGGCGGCAGACAGCGTGATGCTCCTGGACCGGCATGACGATTTCCTCGGCAGCGGCGTCTCTCAGCAAGAGACGCGGGTGATCCACCAAACGATGCGCGGCTCCCACAACGAGCCCCCGATGACAACGTCAGCGGCTTCCAGGAGTCTGCCACTCGCAGCGCAGCTCCTGGACAAGGCCCCTATGACGTGCAGCTTCTGCGGGGTGACTCGGCCAATCGGAGCACGGCTCTCGGGGACAGGCCCACAGCAATGGCCACTCAGAGTGCGGCTCCTGTCGAGGAACGGCCAATCAGGTCGCGGCCCCTTTGCTTCCTTGCTCGGCGGTTTTTAGAGCGGGGAAAGCAGCTCACAGTCAGTTTCAGGCCCCTGGGCCGCGGCTAGGAACTGCGGGCAGGCGATTCTCGTTAATTACACGCTTCTGCGCTCTCGGCCTAGGACACACAGTTCGAGGTATGGCTGGAAGCGCTCATGGCAGGATGATGCTTGTAGGCACAGAGTCGGGGGCTGAGCACGATCTCGGCCCTCTTGAAGCTCCCGGGCTTGCGGCAATTAGGAGCGCGGCACTCTCACTCAGATTAGAGAGCAGCCAGCGCCCCACACGGGCCAATAGACCGAATCTCCTTTCTGTAGCACACAGCAGCCCACGATCTCTTCAGCCCACAGCAGCTTCCGGGGACACAGCAGAGTTTTGTAGTCCTTGGCAACCTTTCTGTCCCTGGGTTGCAAAACAGGAGGCCAGCTCTTCTCAGGCCCTTGGAGATTCAGATTGAAGAGGCAGCACACAGCATAGTCTTTTCAGGTCAAGCAGGCAGGGTCACAGCACACAGCAAAGTCCCTTCTTCTCTTTAGCTTCAGTTGAACAGCAGAACAGGTCAGCCCTTAGAGCACACAGCAAGGCAATCTTCCTTCAGTTCTTCAGTGATCCTTCTTCCAGCAGAGGTTCCTCTTGATTGTAGAATCTGATTTTCTGTTGTCAGGGATCCAAAGACTTTTAGGGGTATAAGAGAAGAAGTCTTTGTGCAAGTGGGCCCTGAGCCCGGTCTAAACCAGTTCTGGGTGTTGCTGGAGCACTTGGGCTTCCTGGCTTCTTCCTTCTTTTCAGTGTGAGGGGCAGAGGAGGCAGTCGCCCAGCAGGAGGTGGAGCCAGCATTGTGGCAGGCAGGCACAGCCCTATTCACTCCCAGATCCAATCTCCTCCCACCACTCTAGTTGAAGATGCAGTCATTCAACCACGGGCTGACTCAGACAACCTCCTGGGGGCTCCCCAGCCCCTGTCACCCTCAAACCAGACAGTCAATCCACAAGCAGGCCCAGGCACACAGAAAGGTTAGGCAAGAGAACAGACACTTTCTAAAAAGTACTGTTCTCAAACACAGAATTTAAAAACAACCTTTCCTAAAAGATGTGTTATTAAATTCCGAGTTCAGGGATATCAATCACTTATGTCCCATCTTGTGTATATGGGAAGATATGCTGGTATCCATTGGGACCAGCCTCCCCCATGTTAGTCTATGGAGCAAGATAACCTTGCAGCAGTGAGCACACAAATTGGCTGCTGCTCACTACCAGAGCGTGTTACCTGCACTAAAATGATGATACTTGTAAAGCGCACTGTTACCCCATCTCGGGGTGTCCTGGCGCTGAAGACCGCTGGGGAACCCGTCCTGGCTTTCCCTTTGAGATGGTCTCTTCTGGGTATCTCCAAGGTGAAACCAGGCATCCCTGGCGTCTGTGGGGGGCCGTTGTAGAGATGAGGCAAGCTTAATGCCCAGAGTTGCCGAGTGTGATCCCTGGTTAGAGTAGGCACCAAGGCGAGAATTATCAAGTCCGTTGACCCTGGTCCACGACCCTGCCACGTCGGGAATTGAACCGTGGTCCCGGGCCATTCTCTGCTTCCGGGTCTGCCGCCTCTAACCAGTGAGCCACACAACTCTACCCTGGCAAACACAGTGCACTTTACTAGGGACTTCATGGTGATACAAATATGCCAATCAGGTATATCCAATCAATATGGTAATTTACATAGGGAGCACTTACACTCTGGCACTGATCAGCAGTGGCAGAGTGTCCAAAGCATCTAAGCCAGCAAAAACGAAATCCAGCACAGCATCAAAAATACAGGAGGCAGAGGCAAAAAGATAAGGGAAAACCATGCCAAGGGTGTCAGGTCTAACACGTGTCCCCTCCAGCTGAAAGTGGGGAGAAATACCCAACCTCTTGGGAGTCGTCTTCACTAAGGCGGAAGAACCTGGACAGACCATCAGCGTTGGCGTGTTCTGTACCAGGACGGTGCTCCACCGTAAAGTCCATCCCCTGTAGGGAAATGGACCATCTCAACAGTTTTGGGTTCTCACCCCTCATCTGCATTAACCATCGGAGGGGTCTGTGGTCGGTCTGAACACGGAAGTGAGTTCCAAACAGGTAGGGCCTCAGCTTCTTCAGAGCGCAGACCACAGCAAAAGCTTCCCTTTCAATCGCACTCCATCTCTGTTCCCTGGGCAGTAGCCTCCTACTAATGAAAGCTACAGGTTGGTCTTCGCCCTCATCGGTGATCTGTGAGAGTACTGCTCCCACGCCTTGCTCTGAAGCGTCTGTCTGCACAATGAGCTCACTGGAAAAGTCAGGTGCCTTAAGCACCGGTGTTGTGCACATGGCAGTTTTTAGGGCATCAAAAGCAGTTTGACAGGCCTCGGTCCAATTCACTTTCCTGGGCTGATTTCTAGATGTTAGTTCTGTCAAAGGGGCAACAATGGTGCCATAACCCTTGATGAACCGTCTGTAATACCCGGTGAGACTTAGAAAGGCTCTCACCTCTGTCTGGGTCTTGGGGGGTTCCCAAGCCAGAATGGTATCAATCTTTACCTGTAGGGGCGCCACCTTGCCGCTCCCCACCTGGTGGCCCAAATACACTACTGATCCCTGCCCTATCTGGCACTTACTGGCCTTGATAGTGAGGCCTGCCTTCTGCAGGGCCTTCAACACTTCACAGAGGTGCTGCAGGTATTCCTCCCAAGTGGAGCTGAACACAGCAATGTCATCCAGGTATGCAGTGCTGAATTGTTCCAGCCCCGCTAATATCTGGTTGACCAGTCTCTGGAATGTGGCAGGGGCATTTTTCAACCCAAAGAGCATGACGCGGAACTGGAAGTGCCCCTCTGGCGTTGAAAATGCTGACCTCTTCTTGGCCCTCTCAGTTAAGGCAATCTGCCAGTACCCTGAAGTCAAATCAAAGGTGCTGAGGTACTGGGCAGCTCCCAACCGATCCACAAGCTCATCAGCTCTGGGGATGGGGTGTGCGTCAGTATTGGTGACCGCATTGAGCCCACGGTAGTCCACGCAGAAACGGAGTTCTGGAAGGCCACCAGGCGTAGCAGCTTTCTTAGGCACGAAGACCACTGGGCTAGCCCAGGGGCTGCTGGAGGGCTCAATTACCTCTAGTGCCAACATCTTGGAAACTTCTTCCTTGATGCTAGCTCCTACCATGTCAGCCACCCAGTAAAATGTTTGCTTCACAGGCAGACTATCTCCAGTGTCCACATCGTGGAAGCACCAGTTGGTGACACCTGGGGTCAGGGAAAACAGGGAGGCGAACTGACCCAAGATCTGGCGACAGTCCCTCTGCTGCTCTGGAGTCAGGGTGGCCGAGAGGACCACACCATCCACTGACCCGTCTTGTTCCTTGGTTGCCAGGAGGTCAGGGAGAGGATCACTATCCTCCTCCCCTCCAGCATCTGTAGCCATGAGCATAGTCACTTCAGACCTCTCAAAGTGGGGTTTGAGGCGGTTCACGTGTAACACTCTCAGGGGCTGCCTGGGAGTCTTAGGTAGGTAACTTTGCTCTTGCGCTCTACCATCTCATATCTCATATGGCCCGGTCCACTTGTCACAGAGCGCACAAGGCTCCACCGGCGCCATCACCCACACTTTCTGACCAGGGTGGAACTCAACCAGAGTGGTATTCTGGTCGTACCATTTTTTCCATTTCCTCCTGGCTAGCCTCCAGGTTCTCTTGGGCGAGCTTCCTGAGGCGCTTTGTCTGGTTGCGGATGGCCAGCATATAGCTGAACACATCCTGGGTGGTTTTCCCATGGAATTTCTCCCACCCCTCCTTCACCAGAGTTAGAGGTCCTCTGACAGGGTGGCCATACAGTAATTCAAAGGGACTGAACCCTAAGGATTTCTGAGGCACCTCCCTGTAGGCAAACAACAGGCATGGTAACAAGACATCCCACTTCCGCCTCATGGGTTCTTCTAGGCCCATAATCATGCCTTTTAGGGTGTGGTTGAATCTTTCAACCAACCCATTTCCTTGAGGATGGTAAGGAGTGGTGAACATGTATGTCACCCCACACTCCTCCCACAGAGACTTCATGTACCTAGAGATGAAGTTTGTACCCCGGTCGGTGACCACCTCTCGGGGGAACCCCACTCGGGAAAAGATCCCCATTAAGGCACGGCCCACCACGGGGGCTGTGACTGTCCTGAGAGGGACTGCTTCCGGGTACTGGGTGGCATGGTCCACCAAGACCAGGATAAACCTGTTGCCTATGGCGGTCTTGGAGTCCAGGGGCCCCACGATGACAATGCCCACCCGATCAAAAGGGGTGCTCACCACAGGAAAGGGTTGGAGGGGTGCCACGGACTTCCCTCCTCTCTTGCCACTGGCCTGACAAGTTTGGCAAGACTTACGAAAGGCACTGACGTGCTTCTTCATCTGGGGCCAGTAAAAGTGGGTGAGAAGCCTGTGAAAGGTCTTGTCTTGCCCCAGATGTCCTGCGAGAGGCAAGTCATGAGCCAGACCCAGTAGGAAGTTCCTGAAGCGCTCTGGTACCACCAGCACACGGGCTGCACTGGGCTCAGCGAATTTAGGCTCACTGTAGAGTAAATCATCCTCCCAGTAAATCAAATGTTCCTTGGACCCTAGGCCTTCTGCCTGGTCTGCAGCCTGTTGCCGCACACCAATGAGAGAAGGGCACTCCTTCTGAGCCTGGCAGAATTCCTCCCTGGTGGGACCACCCTCTTGCTGCCAATGGGTCAGCTCAGGCAATTCTCCCAGTTCGGCCACCTCCTCCCCTGTAGGTTCCAGGGCATCCCACTCAGGTTCTGCTTCCTCCTGGACCGTGGGAACGGCGGGGGCTGGTTTCCAGCGCCTTCTTTCCCTTCCTCTCCCGGCAGGTCCCTGGGCCATTGTTCCAGGCTCCAGTTCTGCTGATTCACCCCTACTGCTGCCATAGCACGTGTGGTCACACAGATCCACGCAGGCAAGCCCAACATTTGCAAATGAGTTCTGTGCTCTACATCCTTCCATGGAGAGCTCTCCAGGTCGTTACCTAATAGACAGTCTACAGGCAAGGCATCACTGACAACAACTTCCAAAATACCAGAGACTCCTCCCCATTCAAAGGGAACACGTGCCAACTTGCAGAGCCGCACTGAACTGTCAGCTGCCACCACAGGACGGAGTACATTGGGAATGATCTGCTCTTCAGACACCCACTGACACCTTACAGATGTCACGCTGGCCCCTGTGTCTCTCAGAGCCTCTATCTCTTTTCCATTGATGGTCACCTTCTGCCCGTATTTTTTAGTGTTAAGGGGCAGCAAGGTTTCCTGGGCCATCTCTTGGTCTCCTAAAGAGACAAGGGTCATCACTGCTAACCCCTCTTTCCCACTGGAAATCAAATCCCCTCCCAAAGCTACACTGGCTAACCCTGGGGTTGGAGCACCAGTGGGTGCTGGAGGTTTGTTGGGACATTAAGGGGCGATGTGCCCCACCTCCCTACATGCATAGCAGGTAGTTCTAAGAACTGTTTTCCTGTTTGCCCTTATGGGGCCAGGACTTCTTAGGCTTGGGCGGTTGGGACTCCTTTTCCTGGGAACTGTTTTGGGGCCATTTAGAGAACTCCTTTTGATTACCCTTGTCCCCCCACTCTTCTGCTGGGGACCCTGTCCACCTTTGGCTGGGGTACTTACCACCCCCTTGTGGACCCTGGTGCTAGTCCAGTGGTCCGCCTCCTTAGCAAGCTCACTGGGATCAGTTAACTTGCTGTCTAAAAGATGCTGGCGTAACTCTCGAACACATAGACTACTCAAGTGCTCCCAACTAATCAAGTGACACAACCCCACATAATCAGTTACTTTGCTGCCCTTTATCCAACCTTCCAGTGCACACGTGTACATACTCACACTCTCCACCCAGGTACTAGAATCAAGTTTCTTGAAGTTCCTAAACTTCTGGCGGTACTGTTCTGGAGTAAGCCCATACCGGAGGCATAAAGCCTCCTTCATAGCGGGGTAGGTTAAAGTAACTGCTGCTTCTAAGGGTGCCAAGACATCCCTCCCAGAGGCCTCAAAATGCTTCCACAAACCTGCCCCCCAACTCTTTTCAGGCACTTCATTCATCTTCAAGGCAAGCTCGTAGGATCTAAACCATGCATAGATATCCTCACCCCTCTGATAATTCTGCACCAGATCTTTGGGTATGTATACTTTATCCGCTTGCACTGGCTGTGCGCTGCCACCATTAGAACTGGACTCCACTTGTTTAGCTTTAAGGTCCAGCTCCCTCAGACTCAACTCATGAGCCAACTGGAGTTTCTTCTCCTCCAAAGCGAGAGCACTTCTTCTCTCCTCCGCCTTCTTCTCACTGTCAAGGCGTAACTTTCTCACTTCTGCTTTAGCCTTGAGTTTAAAAAGCTCAATCTCATGGGCCCTAGCCCTCTGGTTTTCCTCCAGCTCCTCTGGAGAAAAACCCCTACTGGAATGGTTGCTGCCAGCCCTAGAAGCTGGTCTATTCACTGGTAAATCCTGGGATTCAAAACCAATTTCCTGGGCATCCCTCTCTCCAGTAACATCCTCTGAATCAACATGTTTGGCCTCCCACCAGGCCCTTAGAGCTTTCTGAAGCTCTTCTTTGTTTGCACTGCCCTTCACTGGGCATCCAAGCTGCTTGCAGAACTGCTTCAGTTGCTCCTTTTTGTATGTGAGCAACTCCTTAACTTCAAATTGCAGATCCACATCTTCGCCTACTCCATTCTGAGACATGATGCTTCCTAGAATTTCCAAAAATAGGTTTCACCAGAAAAAAAAATAGGTGCAATCTGTAGCTGCTAAACTAGACTAGTGGTGTACACAAAATCACTGCAGGTCAAGTGCAAATATTAGTTCAACATCCACACCGCTGTCCACCAATGTTAGATCTGGGGGTCTCTAGTTGGCAGAGGTAAGTACCTTTGTCCAAATAGGGACCCTTGCTTCTAGTCAGGGTGAAGGAGTACACACTGTAGATAACCCATGCTCACCCCCTAGGTAGCTTGGCACGAGCAGACAGGCTTATCCCCAAGGCAATGTGGTAAATAGTTGCACTCAACACTTACAATGATTCAATGATACTCCACAAAAGTAGACCACACAGGTAGGTATATGTAAAAATATACTTTATCTAGTTTCAGCAATCAAAATCAATAACAGTAGAATTGCACGTTATCTTCAGGTTCTCTCAATAGTTCTCTGGTTTCTAGGAAGGTAAAAGAAATAGTCTCTAGTCTCTTAATTGAATTAATACTCAAAAGAATAAGATGGTAGGCTGTAATCACTTGTAAGCTGCCTCTGTGGTCGTTTTAGCGCTACTGCACTATAACGCTCTTCTCCGTCTGCCTTACCCGCCCTTATCGGCAAGATCACACTCTAGGCGGCAGTCCCTGGGTCCCCCCGCACTATGCGAGGCTCTCGGGGGTTACAATATGCTCTCTGATGCTCCCGCGCTCTTAGCGTTTCCTGTCGCCTCCCCCGTGCTCTAGAAGTGCCCCCACAACAGTTAAGGCTCCTCGGCGTAAGACTCACCTCACTCGGGGCAGGCGGCAGACAGCGCGATGCTCCTGGACCGGCAGGACGATTTCCTCGGCAGCGGCGTCTCTCAGCGAGAGACGCGGATGATCCACCAATCGATGCGCGGCTCCCACGACGAGCCCCCGATGACGACGTCAGCGGCTTCCAGGAGTCAGCCACTCGCAGTGTGGCTCCTGGACAAGGCCCCTATGACGTGCAGCTTCTGCGGGGTGACTCGGCCAATCGGAGCGCGGCTCTCGGGGACAGGCCAAGCAGGCAGGGTCACAGCACACAGCAAAGTCCCTTCTTCTCTTTAGCTTCAGTTGAACAGCAGAACAGGTCAGCCCTTAGAGCACACAGTAAGGCAATCTTCCTTCAGTTCTTCAGTGGTCCTTCTTCCAGCAGAGGTTCCTCTTGATTGTAGAATCTGATTTTCTGTTGTCAGGGGTCCTTCTCTTATACCCCGAAAAGTCTTTGAAGTCTATGTGCAAGTGGGCCCTGAGCCCGGTCTAAACCAGTTCTGGGTGTTGCTGGAGCACTTGGGCTTCCTGGCTTCTTCCTTCTTTTCAGTGTGAGGGGCAGAGGTGACAGTCGCCGAACAGGAGGTGGAGCCAGCATTGTGGCAGGCAGGCACAGCCCTAGTCACTCCCAGGTGCTATCTCCCCCCACCACTCTAGTTGCAGATGCAGTCATTCAACCACGGGCTGACTCAGACAACCTCCTCGGGGCTCCCCAGCCCCTGTCACCCTCAAACCAGACAGTCAATCCACAAGCAGGCCCAGGCACATAGAAAGGTTAGACACTTTCTAAAAAGTACTGTTCTTAAACACAGAATTTAAAAACAACCTTTCCTAAAAGATGTGTTATTAATTTCTGAGTTCAGGTATATCAATCACTTATATCCCATCTTGTTCCTATGGGAAGATAGGCTGGTATCCATTGGGAGCAGCCTCCCCATGTTAGTCTATGGCGCAAGATAACCTTGCAGCAGTGAGCATACAAAATGGCTGCTGCTCACTACCAGAGCATGTTACCTGCACTAGTACATGCTCTACCTTTCCTATACACTGCACCCTGCCCAGGGGGGTACCTTGAGCCTTCCATAGGGGTGACCAATGTGTATATAAAGGGAAGGGTTAGGCCCAGCCAGTGGGGACACTGGCTAGGAGGACATGGCAGTTCACTGACTGCACACAGGCACTGCTGTGGCAGGCCCGAGACACCATTTTGGGGCTACTTATGTGGGTGGCGCAATCCGCGCTGCAGGCCCACTAGTAGCATCTGTCATCACCAGCCCTGGCACACACAGTGAACTTTACTAGGGACTTCATGGTGATACAAATATGCCAATCAGGTATATCCAATCAATATGATAATTTACACAGGGAGCACTTACACTCTGGCACTGATCAGCAGTGGCAAAGTGTCCAAAGCATCTAAACCAGCAAAAACGAAATCCTGCACAGCATCAAAAATACAGGAGGCAGAAGCAAAAAGATAGGGGAAAACCACGCCAAGGGTGTCAGGTCTAACAGTCATTTAATATTGTTACTTGGAATGTTCGAGGTTTGCATTCACTGATAAAAAAGGCAATGCGTATTATCACAGTTATCTAAATTGAAGGCTGATATAGCAATGATTCAGGAATCCCATCTCACAGATTCTGAGTCCTTAAAGCTTAAAATGGATTGGGTTGGGGATAATCTCGTCTCTCCAGGGGATGGTAAACGTAATGGTGTCATTACATTATGCCATAAATCTCGCCATGTAACGCTTATATCTCAAGTACAGATGATGTGGGTCGGTGGTTATTTACAGACTTATTGATTCGGAAGGTTCCACTCCTTTTGTTTAATATCTACCCATTAACTATAGGTGATTCCCTTTTTTGGACCCACCTTACAGAAAAATTAATGCAGATTTCTCATGACAAACTAATTTTGGAAGGGGATTGTAACCAAATTATAGATCGCTGCTCCCCAACTTCTTTTACATCTTCTAAAGCCCATAAATCATTCCTACATCCTGTCCATCACAGACACTTAATTGAGGCATGGAGAATATGCATTCCAACTCTGAGAGAGTGTACTTACTTCTCCCCAGTCCACCAGACTCAATCACACATTGATTATATTTTTATATCTCATAACGTCTCCCTATCCATAAGATCTGCAGACATTGGCTCTATTTTGATTTCTGATCATGCCCCTGTATCCATTTCTTTAGACCTACTTCTCAAGCCTTCTGTCCCTAACTCATTGTCACTTGTTCCAGTTTTCCCCTCCACATTCATCACTATTTTGAAGAATTTTTCCACTTCAATGAATCGGGCACTCTTCCTTCATGTCATATGGGATGCTTTTGAAGCTGTAGCCCAGGATTTTACCTTTAATCACGTTAAAAAAAAGACATGATGCCTGAAAAATCGCCACAGATCTTTTTGCCAAGATAAAGAGGTTGGAACACTGAGAATGTTTTTTTTGTATTTGTTCAAATCCAGTGCAAAATTTTATGGTGACCAAAATAAATCAGGGAAAACTATTGGCAAACTTCCTTAAAGTTAAAAAGCACAAATTTAATATTGACTCGATCCTTGATGATCAGCAATTACCCAAATTTAAAGATTCAGAGATTTTACATGAATTCTATACGTTTTACAATTCCCTATATGCACCAGAGGTTTCTCCAGCCGACGAATCTATTTCGGATTAGCTCTCTTCAATTGACAAAACATCTGATACTCATTTGGCCTTTGATTTATTGGAACTTGATGTTTCATTGTCTGAATTACAAACTGCTTTGCTCACTCTTAATAAAGATAAAGCTCCAGACCCGATAGCTTTACTGTCAAGTTTTTTTCAAATTTTTCCAGACTACGTCCTCCCAAATTACACAAAATTTGAACTTCTTTTCTGCATACAGGAATTTCTTCGGGTTCCTTTTTAGAAGCCCTCATTTGCCTTATACCCAAAGACGATAAAGACCCACTGCTTGGTAAAAATTGCATACCAATTTTATTACTAGTTTATTAGTTTATTAATTTTATTAGTGAATATAGATGATATATTTTTCTCTAAATCCCTGGCATTAAGATTAGAATAATTCTCCCCTGATCTCCTAGGTAAGGAACAATCAGGTTTTTTAAAAGGTTGTTTTCTAACAGATAACATGCGACTATTTTTTGACATACTTTCCAAGTCCTCTCATTTTTCCGAGTCTCTAGCAGCTATTGCTTTAGATGCGGAAAAAGTATTCAATAGAGTTTATTGGCCCTTTAGTTTTTTTCAACTCTCAAGTGGTTTGGTTTTGGTCCTAAAATTATTAATTTAATTTCTCTTCTATACTCTAATCCTAAAGCAGCAATATTTGTAAATGGCCTTACCTCGTCAAATTTTGACCCACGGGAGAGGCGTTAGGCAAGATTGTCCCCTAAACCCTTTTTTAAATAATTTAGCTTTAGAACCCTTCTTATCTAAACTTCTTCATAACCCAGAGTTTAATGGTTTTAAATCAGGGAGCACGCATATTAAATTGGTAGAATATGCAGAAGATATTTTGTTATTCCTCTCGAAGCCCCAAATATCCTTACCCGCTTTCTTTCATGAAAAAGCGGATTACTCTTCTTTCTCTGGCTATAAACTCAACAATCACAAATGCGAAATGTTTCCTCTAACTAAATTTACTTTTAAAGATGATTTTAAAATAACTAACTTCAAAGGCGGCAGACCCGAGAGCAGAGGACGGCCCGGGACCAGGGTTCGATTCCCGGCGCAGCAGGTTTCTGGACCAGGGTCAGCGGACTCGATAATTCTCTCGCCTCGGTGCCCACTCTGATCAGCGTTCACACTCGGCAACTCTGGGCATTAGCTTGCCTCATCTTCACTAACGGCCCCACCAGACCGCCGGGGATGCCTGGTCTCACCCTGGAGATACCCATTAAGGGACCATCTCTCAGGGAAGCCAGGAAGGGTTTCGCAGCGGTCGAAGCGCCTTGGGACCCTCCGGGTAAGTAGTGCGCTATATAAATGCCTATACATTTACATTTAAACATATAAAGTACTTAGGTATGTATTTCTCTCCTTTAATTAAATCTTCAATTTCTATTAATTTAGACAAATGTTGCTCAAAAATATCTTCCCTAATTGATAGTTGGCACCCTTTATACTTATCCTTGTGGGGAAGGCTAGTCACAATAAAAATGATGTTATCCCCGATTGTTCTTTTTACTATCTCTAATATTCCAGTTGCCATACCTCAAAAGTTTTTTAGAATAATTAATTCCCTATTATCCTCTTTTCTTTGGAATGAAAGAAGAGCTTGCATGTCACTCACAAAACGTATTTGTCCTAAATCAGAAGGTGAAGTCAACTTTACTGATTTCCCTACCTATCATAAAGCTTTTAATTTGCGTCAGTCATCTCATTGGCTAATGAGCTCCTCGTCAAACTCTCCTCTTTGGGTTATTCTTGAACACTCATATCTTGCTCCCATCAGGGATATCTATCTTTTACTCGAAAGCCTCATAAATGATCTACTCCTGTTGATAAATACACAAAGTATTAGACACATTCATACTAGATAACACGTCCGATAAGGGTTCGTTTTTACAATTTATTTATTTATTTATATTCTTATATAGCGCAGGATTCAACCCCCGTAGGGGTATCTCCGCGCTTACGCTTTTCCAGGAAGGCCTCATAGTACCGGTGAGCTGTGGAAGAAAAGAAAAATAATATCCTAAGGAGTCGGGAATAGGTGTGTTTTTAACTTCTTCCTAAACAGCAAGAAGTTTTCAGTTTGTTTTAAAGTGAGGGGAAGTGAGTTCCATAGAATAGGGCCTTTGTAGGAAAGAGCTCGGCCTCCTTGCCTAGCCTTCCTGATTCTTGGAACCTGGATCAATTGCTGGCTACTAGAGCGCAACATGCGCCCAAGGCTGTAGTGATGGAATTTTTCTTTCAAGTACTTAGGTTCCATGCCAAACAGGCATTTTTGTATTGTGCAGCAGATCTTATATTTTACACACTGCCTGACCGGCAGCCAGTGGAGTTTGGCCAGGAGAGGATGAGAGGCAGTCCTTGGCTGATCATTGAGAACAAGTCTCGCTGCAGTGTTCTGGACTACCTGCAATCTTTGTAGTTGTTCTTCATTGGCCGAAATAAACAGGCCGTTGCAGTAGTCCAGCCTACTGGTTACCAATGCCTGGACAAGAGTTTTCCTATAGTTGTCAGGTAGCAATTGGAAGACACGTCGTAGCAGTCCGATGACATGAAAGCAGGACCCTGCTTCTTGGTTGATATATTCTTTAAACAGAAGTGCCTTGTCAAGCCACACACCAAGATTTTTTACAGTCTGTTTGGGAATGGGGACTGGTCCCAAATCCGGGGGCCACCAATCTGGTGACCATGAAAGCGTGGCCTCCCCGAGCAGCATAACCTCCGTCTTGTCCACATTGCACAGGAGGCAATTTAGAGCCATCCAGTCCGATATTGCCTGTGGCACTCCCTTGGTTGAGCTCCCTTAAGGTGGAATGATGGGAGCCAAATCGGACTCCTTGCGAGCGGCCTGAGAGAAAACTCTCCAACCAGGACAGAGCCACACCTCCTATGCCCATCTCCCTCAAACGATCGAGAAGTATTTCATGCGACACCGTGTCGAAGGCAGCGGATAAATCCAACAGCACCAGAATCATAGAAGCTCCTCCATCTAGTGACATCCTGATGCTATCGGTCACTGAGAGGAGGGCGGATTCGGTGCTGTGATTGGGCCTGAAACCAGATTGAGAAAAGTCCAGGCCCTCCGCTGCCTCGATGTATTTTGACAGATGGAAATTCACATGCCTCTCGGTCATTTTACCAAGATAAGGCAAGAGGGAGATGGGTCGCAGGTTTGAGAGGTCTGTCCAAGGAAGTGCCGCGTTCTTCCGGATAGGGTTCACCACCGCTTTTTTCCACTCTGTGGGCACACATCCTTCCCTGAGCGATTGATTTATTATATCCTGAGTCTGAGGTCCAAGTAAGATACTTAGGGGGGTAACTATTTTGGCGGGCAAGAGATCTTCCGGAGACCCCGATTTTATATGACTAAAAAGAAGAGATAGATCTGAGTCACTGACAGCTGGAAATGCCATTAATGATATATCTCTCTGATTAGGCAATATAGGAAGAGAGAGGATGGCATTCATTTGTTTCTTTTGACCAGATGCCTTCATTATTTTCTCATAAATCAGATTAATTTTATTTTCAAAGAACAATCCTCTATATGGCATAATAATTGTATAGTGATTAAAGGCAAACCCATTTACAGGAAAACATGGAGACAGAAAGGTCTTTTCTGGGTTCACCAATTAATTCAAAATGATAAATGAATATCCTTCCATCATGTTAGAATTACTTTTGACTTTCCTGTCTCATTATAAAATAAATATCAATTGTTGCACAATGCGTTGAACTTGGCCATTAACCAATCTGCTCTAACTACCGATTCATCAAATACCGCCTCCAACATCACTCATGCTTTTCTGAGCTCAGATCCCAAAGCATCAAATATCTATTCCTGCCTATGCAAGCAATCCTCTCCAAGAGATAAAACTAAAGTAGAAATGGATTGAGAACGAGATTTAGACATTAATTGGTCCACTCAAATATCCCAAAGCATCAAATATCTATTCCTGCCTATGCAAGCAATCCTCTCCAAGAGATCAAACTAAAGTAGAAATGGATTGAGAACGAGATTTAGACGTTAATTGGTCCACTCAAATATAGTATAACATTTGGCTTAAGATTAGGAAAACCTCTAGAGCAGCTAGCACCACGCAGACACTTGTATTTATTTACAATAGGTTACTTCTCTCCCCCGCCATTCTCCATAAGATAAGTAAGGACATATCTAATACTTGTTGGTTATGTTCCTTCACGGATGCAGATTTAAAACATTTACTTCTTACTTGCCAGTTTGTACACAACTTATGGAAACATGTTTGTGAATAAATCACACTAACCTTTCAGTCGGAAGTCCCCTTCTCTTTTGCCAATATTTTTTCGGGTTCTCTCTCCGATGATTGGTCTCATTGTTCTTTAAACATGCAAGTTTTGGATTTACTTTTGGAGTAGCTTTTCAACAGATCACCAAACATTGGAAGAATTTCTGATCTTTCTTTCAGGCTTGGTGGTATGCTATATGTCATAATCATAGGTTGGATACTGTTTATGTATATCCAATGTCTTTAGCTGTCAAGCGTTAAAACATATGGTCCCCATTTATGACATTCATCGATTGTCTTGCTAAGCTTTCTCACGCATGTATTGCCTCGGAACAAGAGGTTTTAAAACCTCCTTGTCATTTAGTTTTTTCTACTTTTAACATTGTTTGCATAGACTTAATAGATAACATGTAGTTATATTCATGATAAATGACCAGATGTTAATGTGGGGGTATTTGTAAAGCGCACTGTTACTCTAACCTAGTGTCCTGGCGCTGCAGACCGCTGGGGAACCCGTCCTGGTTTTCCCTGTGAGATGGTCCCTTACAGGGTATCTCCAGGGTGAAACCAGGCATCCCTGGCGTCTGTGGGGGGCTGTTGTAGAGATGAGGCAAGCTTAATGCCCAGAGTTACTGAGTGTGTTCCCAGGTTAGTGTAGGCACTGGGGCGAGAATTATCGAGTCCGTTGACCCCTGGTCCACGACCCTGCCGCGTCGGGAATTGAACCCTGGTCCCGGGCCAGTCTCTGCTTACAGGTCTGCCGCCTCTAACCAGTGAGCCACACCTCTCCACTGTTGTATATTTTTATTTTTATTGATAAAGTAATCATACTCATGTTTTTTTATCATATTGTATATGTATATTAACATATTCCTCTTTTCCCCTCCCTTTTATTTGAATAAACTCTACTCTTTTGAAACTTAAAAAAAGAAGAGATGTTTTTATTTCTCCTTTCTTTTCCATCTGCTTGTGCTGTAGGCATTTATTGTTTTCCCTAAGGGACTACTTATTTTATTTCCTGGTCTTGTTATTTGATCATCTCGGCACTCGCTTCATGGGCTGCTGCGCACAGAACTTTAATGTACACGGGCGCTGCGCTTCATGTTTCAGCAAAGCGCCCACTTTTATGTTTTTTAATTGCCACCTAACTTTACGCCCTTTTATTTATTTGCAGATGTAGCGCAAACCTGACCAGACGGTATTGGAGTGCTTTACATGATCTCCACTTCCAAAGTGGCAACACACCGTGCTAACATTTTTCAACAAGACATTTGTATTATAATCAGCATGACTGCTCTGTGCACTAATATGAAGCAGTGTTCAATTTCACTTTGCAATTAGGCGTGCCTGCACAGTTGGGAGCTCTTTGGTGTCTATGCTCAATAACTGAGGCACCGCTTACCTGTTCTTTTTTTTTTTAATTTGCAAAAATCTCAATAAAACAATACAGATTGGTCACAAAATGGCCAGATTGGTTTTATTCACAACCACAATCATTAGTGCCACTTTACAGAATTTGCCAATGAAGCACTACTGTCTTTCCCTCCTTTTACATTCAACAACATTTTTCCCCGGATGGGGATGCCCACCATTCCTGTAGATACTAAGACACCTGGTTGATGTGTAAAGTGGAAAACGTTTAATGTGATCCTTATTAGCAATTTTCCTTATTTTAGTTTATAAAATGTATCTTCTTGCTTTGTGTTCGGGGATGTGGTCTTTTTAAACCAAACTGCTTATATTTTGTAAAGATACAAGCAATGGACATTGAAATAGGTCCATTTGACCCTGTAGTCTTGTTCTTAACTTTTCAGGGAAAAAAAACACTGAATGATTTCTGAATAATAAGTGTAATAAGTGTAAAAGCGTTAAGGTAACTATTTTGTTCCTGCTTTCATTTCACATGCTTTACTTAATCTTGCATTCCATAGGAGTGTTTTCTATTTCCAGAATGTTGTTATTTGTTTTTCCAGCCAGCATATTACCCTTGTCTCCCCTCCCTCGTAACCTATTTCCTATTTTCTGGTTCTCCAGTGCTGCGAGGTCATAGGAACGGCAATAGCGCTATGCAAATATCATCACTCCAATGCATACAAAAAAAAGTATAAAAGTTGTCATTTTCAACACCAAGAGCCCTAACTTTCACAAATGTTAAACCGGTTGCATTGCAAATGCTTGTTTACACGTGCACTCCACTCCAAACCAAAGCGGTATGCAGACAGAATATTGAGTTGGAAATATCATGAACCAGAAATATCGAAGGCAAGAATATCGTAGTCAAGAATATCGACTTTAAGGTAAGAAAAATTGTTTAAAAAATATCAAAGTCATTAATATCACTTGCAAAAATATTGTCGTTTAAAATATCGATTTATTTTAATTAGTATTTTAATATGTATTTTAAATGTATGTGATCTACTTTTTGTTTAAGTAATGCTTTTGGTTTTTAATATGTCTTACATTTTTAGTAGTTATTGATTTTATTTTCATTTCATTTTTCATTTACTAGTTCAGTAGCGGGTTGTAGGTTTATAGGGGTTTAGGGTGGGGGAAGTAATTTAATTATAATAAATTAATGATTATTTTTTTAGAAATATTTATTTAATTTGGATTTTATAGTGTTAATTGTGGGAAGTAATTTATTGTTAACCAAATATTATTTGTTTGTTAATTAATATTAATTAATCAAGTGGTAATTAAATATGGTAATCTTATTATTTTCTGAGAGGATTGTGAGGTTTATAGGGGTAAAGGGTGGGAAGTAATTTAACTATCATAAATTAATGATTTTTTAAAAAGTATTAATATTTATTTAATGTAGATTTTATAGAGCTAATTGTATGAAGTAATGTATTATTAAGTAATTATTAATTAGTTGATCATTATTATTAATAATAATAATAAATTGGTCATTAATTGTTAATTGTGTAATTTTTTAAGAAGCGGGTTGTGTGGTTTATAGGTGGGAAGTAATTAATTTGTAATTGACACTTATTTGTTCATTACTGCTAACTATTTAATTACAAATTCAAAATGGCAATTGTGTAATTCATTTTAATAGTGAGTTGTGGGGTTTATAGTGGTAAAGGGTGGGAAGTAATTTATTTTTATATAATAATTAAGTAGTTAATTGATAATTTATTATTTTAAAATTAATTATGGACATTTGTAATGATTTTTAGGTGTAGGTTTTGGGGTGTATAGGGTTAGAGGGTGGAAAGTAATTTATGTTTAATAATTAGTTGATCATTCATATTCATCAATTGATAATTAGGGTAATTGTTTATGTTTTTATTTGTGAGTTTTGGTTTTATATCGGTAACGTTCGGAGAGTAAATTAATTTTGATCTGTTTTAATTTATTTTTTAATGAATATTTCTTTAATTGAATAATTATGGAGGTACATTTTCTTTAAAATTTAGATGTGTTGTGAATTGTGTGGTCTTATAGGGTAGGAAATAAAAAAGATTACATTTATGTAATGTTTGTTTATAAATCATTTCTAATTAAAAATAGTTATATGCTTGTAAATTATTTTTAAATGTATTCAATATAATATTTCTAGGTATTTGTCATATCTATTTAGAATTATGATATTTTTATATTTTTTTGACTTTTTAAATATTTTTAGATATTTTTCATTTTTTGTGTCTGTGATAATTTGTTTGTTTTTAATTTTGAACTGACTGGAGTAGGAATATAAATGTTTACCCTCTGCTATCCAACACTTTCCCTATTTTTGCACTAACTGGAGTGGGAATAGTATTTTTTACACCTCTGCTATCCAACACTTTCCCTAGTGTTGCACTAACTGGAGTGAGAATAGTACAATTTACCCCTCCACTATCCAATGCTATTCATTTTCATTCCTCCACTATCCAATACTTTCCCTACTGTTGCACTAACTGGAGTGGGAATAGTAATTTTACCCCTCCGCTACCCAACACTTTCCCTACTGTTGCACTAACTGGAGTGGGTATAGTAATGTGTACCCCTCCGCTATCCAACACTTTACCTACTGTTGCCTCACTGAAGTGGAAAGTTCAAGTTTAAAGATTTATAAATAGTTTAATGTTTTAATTTATAATATGATCTGTTTTCAGTTACATTTTATGTTATCATCTTTTCCCCAAAAGAAAAAGCCACTGTTGCTAGGATTCGTGGAGTTTTACAGTGGTTTATTCACATAATTATTCTATAGGTTTCCAGCCATATTTCATTGTCCCAACGTCTTTCAACTCTGCTTGTGAGTCTTGTTCATGGGAAAATTCAAACATTGCTTCCGGAATTGACATTTTTTTAGTATTAAATGTTTTTATTGACCAAAAAGAAGAGAGCAGAAAAAGGACCGCTGTCCATTTCGCCTACAACCCAATGGGCCGGCATGGAAGGGACAGTGCACATACAGTTCGCAATGTCTTCTGCACAGATTCCCACCTACCAGGGTTGGCTTCACCGCCTTTGGATGGAGGCAGGTGAGGCCAGGGCAGGAGAGGGAGCTAAATATGCAGAATTGTGGCAGCCCTTCTTGTCCTTGCTGGCGTCTGAGTTCTTAGAGGTGACCTGTCCTAAATATCTCAGATTACTGAGGCTGACGGAAGTGGGGTAGGAAGGGAGGGGGACGGGTGAGGTTCCGAAGATGGGTAAGGACAACGGGGGGAGTAGGCGAGGACCATGGACCATGGGGGAGGGGGGAGGTGAGGGCAGGGACAGTGAGGGCTGAGGGCGAGGGTGGGGGGTTGTTGGGTTCTGGCTGGGAGGGGGGTTGTTTGTGGGGTTCCTTTTCTTAGTTCACTCCAGGTGGCAGGGTTGCATATTTAGCATAGGCTGGCCGGGGGGTTGTACAGAAGAAGTTCTGTTTAGAGGGAGTGGCAGGATAGCTCTAAGGGGTAGCTATCCTGCCACCTCTTGGATGGATGGATATATATCCATCCAAAGTTGCTCCGTGAAAGGGGCCACATACTCTGACAGGCCGTCTACAGTGTGGCAAGCACGGAGCTTCCAGCCATAAATCCAAAATCCATCTTTTCCCCCAAAAGAAAAAGCAACTGCTGCAGGATTCGTGGAGTTTTACAGCGCTTTATTCACATAATTATTCAATAGGTTGCCAGCCAGTAAGGGAGGTGAGCTGAAATGCCCTTTAGGCTCATGTTTTCTAGGTGAAAAAGACGTAATGGTAATATCCTGCTAAGGGTGCCTGCCTTTTGGTTAATAGAACATTTAAATGTGCGCACTGAATTGCAATGTGTGTAAGGATTTCATACACTTCAGGATAAAACAAAGTGTGGATTACAATCCTCTGCGCATGCGAAGTTGA
This sequence comes from Lissotriton vulgaris, assembly GCF_964263255.1. NCBI lineage: Eukaryota > Metazoa > Chordata > Amphibia > Caudata > Salamandridae > Lissotriton > Lissotriton vulgaris. Next base: position 859,182,494 of record NC_141698.1, read on the forward strand.
AATTACTTTCAGGCTCCTTGAATCAATTAATTAAGGACCTTTAAAAAACATGACGCCGGTCTAGCACCACTGGGCAGGTACAGGCCAATCAACCTCACCAAACCCCTTGCAAGACCATTTTCCCTAGATTTGCCTACGTGTGAACATACATATAGACAATTTATCTTGGTCTCTCGCGTTTGATAATAATTTACAAATGACCATTGTCATCCATTTATCAGCACCATTTGCATATTGACTTCTTCAATGCTATCTCCAGGTTGTCTAAATCAAGGTGATTAAAGTAGAAAAAGGTTAAAGTGTAAGGCCATAACTGAAATGAAATTAGAAAAATACTTCCTGGTACAGGCGTTTTCCTTTTTAACTAATGTAGTATATTTGAGTGAGCATTCACAGAGGAGCTGATATTCCTGTGGAAGGGAATGCTTGTGTGAGCTTCCATGGAAGAATACAATTATCTGTGGGCATGGCCCTGGTCTCATGTGAGGTTAAGCTATGTGCGGGGATAGGCTACCAGGTATTTTTTTATAACACGAGGCTGTTCTTCACATCATTACTAGAAAAAGATAAAGTGGGGTAGAGTGATGTGATAAGTGAATATTTAAGGCACAGGATCTTGTAACTTCTTACCAGTGTGTTTTTTGTGGCATCATCCTATGTGAAGTCTTATTTCCTCTGTGCATGGATGAGTCTCCCACTTAAAAATGTTATTGCCAGTCAGTATGTGGTATCCCTTTACCCTCCATTTCAGGAGAACAGTTATTTACACGACCGAAATGTCTGTCTGGACCTTGCTGTCCTTTCACAAAAGGATTATAAATTCGTAGAGTTCAAGATTTCTTGCGAAAATCTGGATAGTGGTACATCTGACAACGTGGTATGGAATATCTTGGAAATCCGTTCAAGGAATGGTGCTGAAAACCAAATAAGGGTTCATTAATAATATTTAGGCATCGTTCAGATTTTACTAGACACCTCACTGAAGTAATAGGCACTTGCTATGCACTACTTCACTTATTTCGTGGAAATGTAACAGTCAGAATTGTATATATCACTTATGTTTTGGGTGAAAGATGGGCACGAAGAATTGCAGGTTAGTTGGGTGTGTGGAATTAAAACATCGCCTTACCACTCTAATTGCCCAAGTGACTAGGCTAAGAGCTGATAGATGCCATAAAAAGGAAAGGTGAACTTTGGATTTCTTATCTAGCCTGCATTAGATGTTTACTATGGTACAAAGGGTGTTCCACAGTTTAGCAGAACCATAAATACCTGTACTCCTTTGCTTCAATAAACGTGTGCCTTCTTCCCATAAAAAATGAAAATACAAATGGGTGAAAATCTACCCTTGGTGCACAAGCTTATTTATCCATCTTGGCACTGACTGGAAAGTCTATTAATCGACCTTAGTGCTTGTTCCATTAAAGGCACATTAATGGGAAACAATGTTAATTGTCGTGGGGATATTGTAAAGCCACATGCTTGGGTTGCTTGTACCAAAGATACATTACAGTAAAGCCTGAAACTGAATAACAGATTACTTTCGGTAATATCTACTGCTGCTTATAAAACAAGTAAGGGATGTATCCAAGATGCGGTGCGCTGTATAATCAGTGGTACATGCATCATTTAGCCTTTGACTGCTCATTTTTGATTCTTCTTTAGCTTAGCTGTCAAAGTTTGGACTTTACAGTTGTGCTGTTAAAACTACATATAAACCTATATTAAGAATAACTGTAACGTAACACATTTTATCTCCCTTCCACTGCTGCAGACTGTGGTGACATTTACTGACAGCTGAACATTACTTCCTGATGATTAAGGCATAACCCGTCCAAAGCACAGGGTAACCTGTGAGGGAAGAGGAGTACAAGCCAGGCATGGTTCTCCTCGAAATAGACCGACTTGGGTATCACTGGCTATTCCTTAATTTAGCTCCTTTGGGATGCACTTTACGTAGGGTAATCTCATACTGAAAGCCTATGTAAATATCATAATAAAGTCTAGGGCATGGTATTTATTTCTCTAAAATAATTTGTTATCACTCCAGATATAAAATAACCCTTTATGGTAAGTAACACTTACAACGCAACTTTTACGTCGTAATGCTGTTACAACGCAGCTATTACAACGCAGGATCCATTACATCGGATGCCATTACAACGCATGGCATTACATAGCAGATGGTATTACAACGCATACCAACCATCGTAAGTATTGGTAAGTATATCATTTTTTTTCATTTTATTTAATATTATATAATTGATTTAATTATTATTAATTATAAATAAAAATATTTATGTTTTTAAATATTATAAATTAAATATATTATTTTAAGTAATTTTTTTAATAAGTATGAGTATAGGAGTATATGTTTTGGGGTACTGAGGTATATGTTTTGGGGTGTTTGGGTATTTTTAGGTTTTAGGGCAGGGTTTGTGTTTTGGGGTACAGGGGTGTTTTTAGGTTTTAGGGCAGGGTTTGTGTTTTGGGGTACAGGGGTGTTTTTAGGTTTTAGGGCAGGGTTTGGGTTTTGGGGTACAGGGATGTTTTTAGGTTTTAGGGCAGGGTTTGGGTTTTGGGGTACAGGGGTGTTTTTAGGTTTTAGGGCAGGGTTTGGGTTTTGGGGTACAGGGGTGTTTTTAGGTTTTAGGGCAGGGTTTGGGTTTTGGGGTACAGGGGTGTTTTTAGGTTTTAGGGCAGGGTTTTGGGTTTTGGGGTACAGGGGTGTTTTTAGGTTTTAGGGCAGGGTTTGGGTTTTGGGGTACAGGGGAGTTTTCAGGTTTTAGGGCAGGGTTTGGGTTTTGGGGTACAGGGGTGTTTTTAGGTTTTAGGGCAGGGTTTGGGTTTTGGGGTACAGGGGTATTGTAGGGTTCAGGGGTAGGTTTGTGTTTTGGGATAATTAAATTATATTTACCATTTTTAAATTAATTAAAATATATTTAATAAATTAAATTAATTTTATTACATTAATTACATTTTTAAATTACATTAATTAAATTAAATAAATTATTTCAATTAATTTAATTTAATTTCAATTATAAAAATATGTACATTAAATTAATTTCATTATTTTAATTAATTTAATTTATTTCCATTTTTTATTAAAATTACATTTATTAAATAGATATTATTTTATTAAATTAAATTAATGGCTATTTTAAAATGTATTTTAATTAAATTAATTAAATTAACTTAATAACATTTTTTTAAAAAAGGTATACTTACCTATACTTACGATGTAATGCCATGCGTTGTAATAGCATCTGCTATGTAATGCCATGCGTTGTAAAGGCATCCGATGTAATGGATCCTGCGTTGTAAAAATTCCGTTGTAACGGAATGCGTTGTAAAAATCCGCGTTGTACTGACACCAATCCACATTTTATACAAATAAAATCATTCCCACATTGATACCGGCGATTGTCCTGAGGGCTGCCTGTGACATCGGGCATCTTTCCATCTGCCCTGATACACTGCCTGATCTGGGGGTCATTTGTCATCTGCTGTAAGTCTCCCCCGCTGCCCCCGCCCAAACCAACGCGTGGCCGCCGAGGGGGGAGACTACAGCCCCCAGGTCTCCCTGCTGCATCACCCTGCCCACCTCCGCCCACTTCCGCGCCCGGAGGCGCTCAAAGGAGAGGCACTCCTCCCGCATTGCGGGACGTGCACGGGCGGCACCGGGAGAAGCCCGGGACAAGGGTGGGCTGTCTTAGGCCGTCACAGGCTGGAGGAGGCCGGGCAGGGTCCCCCCTCTGACATCTGCTCCAAGAAAAGGTAATGTGTCGTTTTACTTGCTTCTCGACAATGGTAAAGAAGAGAACCACTGGATCTAAACCGAAAGGAGGGATAGGGGCCACTCTTGACTCTTATTTAGTGAGAGCAACCAGCATGCTAACTGAGGAGATAGAAAGAACTGAAAGGCGTCTTTCTATGGACCCAGGGCAATCCACCATTGCTATTGTACATGACATTCCAGAAGATTCTGCCTCACAGCCACTAACACTAACTCCAGGGGTACCACGGGACCTGATAGATTTGGAACCGATGTCTCCCCCTTCTACAAGCTGTCATGACCAGCCCAAAAACGCTTCTCCACTGGGCCTTACCGAAGATGCTTTATTTTGTGATTCCCCGCTGCCTGCTCCGATTTCGAAGAGGTGTACTAGAGCTGGTACCTCCTATCAAAGCTAAGCAACAGAAGGTGGCAAGACAGCCAAAACCAAAACCCAAATTGATTAAACAAACGGTTCCTAATAACCAGTCATCTATGGAGGACTTACCCAATTCTCTTTGGGTAACTTTAATAGAGAAACTAGAATTAACTTTGGCTCCTATTATCAGCAGACTAACTTCTATTGAGGAAAGGGTTACAGTTCTCGAGAAAACTAGTGGCTCGGTTTTCGCGAATGACTATCCCTTAATCACAGCCGCAGTACAACAGGAGCACCCTGGACAGATAGCTATGCTGAAGGACCAGGCTTCGCTGGTACCTCCACCCAAGGGTGTGGTTCATCTTCCCCTTGTTGCGGACCGACCACCCATTCAGGATGTAACCCCAAACAGTGTTATCCCTAATTCCAACAAATGCCTGCAAATCAACAAAAAGGTGACTCCTCTCCTACCCTTTCCGATTCCCTCTTTAAAATCACCGAAACTTCAGAAAGAGAAAGAGCCCTTTCAGTTTGTACCAGAGGCAACTCCATTAGTTCTTGTCCTGGCCAATGCTCCCCATTTGGGACCAGGCCAAATGGAATCATCAGCCACCTTAATTGATAAAGCATTGCATTGGTTGATCAATAACATGAAGATATCCGAAAGGGGTGGTCAGCAACTAGCCAGGGAAATCATTATGGCTAGAAGGGTGCCATGGGTGGGATACCACGAGAAAAGATTTGGGGGAGATTGTTTAGTTATTAATTTTTCAAGCCCCAAAGTGTTATTTAATGTGTTGGCAAACTAACTCCCACCTCAACAAAGGGCTTCTGCAATAATACCACTAACACTAGATTTCTTCTATGATAGGACCCGTTCTCCCAGGAGAACCATGAGTTTTAGGCCAAACTGTCCGATCGCACGGCTGCCATGTGGGAGGGAGACTCCAACTTTGGTCTGAAAAATCGTTTTGGAACCTTGACAGACATGGAAGAATTCGATTGACTACAGGCTGACATTATTAATACACTGGGAAACACTTTATCTAATACACGAGTTTGTGAGTTCCCAGTTCAAAGCAGTGAGGATACTTACCAGGATACTATTTTAGCAGTCCCTCTTTTGACTAGCTTTCAGGACAACGATAGGGCCGCTCATGAATATAACATACCCTTATTGGCATATGCCAGTCTCCCTATTGATCAAAGTGTCCTTATTAATAATTAATTTCCGACTATAATTCCAACCATTAAAGTTATCGCTGCCCAGCCGACACTAGAGAGAGTGGCTCTCACTGCAGCAAGCACAGAGAGGTCCTTAAACATCAGGGCAGTTTCTAATACTATTGCTAAAATATCCTTGCTGTCATGGAACATTGCAGGCATTGGCCATAAATTATCGTCTCCGAATTGGTGTAGCTTTATTGACCAGCACGACATTTGCCTTTTCCAGGAGTCCTGGTCAGTGGTCCCTGTTTTTCGCGTGGGTTTTCTTAATTTTTATATCCCTGCAATAAAAAAAACCAAAGGTCGTCCTGTAGGTGGTCTGGTCCTTTGGGTTCGCCAGAGCCTGCGTTTCAAAGTTCAGCGTATTTGGTCCCCAGACAACGACATCCTGAAGGTTAAGCTCAGATGGAGCCATGATTGTTCTGTGGCCATTTTAAATGTTTATGCTAGGGGGCTAATTGGGGGACAGAGATCTGAGACAATATCCTCTCTTGACTCACAGTTCGATGCTTTACCGGACCAAATCGTCCCTATTGTAGCGGAGGATTTCAACACCACTTTTGAACCACTTGGCCAAGAAGATCAGGAGCTATCTGCTGAACAGGATCTCAGATGGGGCATTCCGAAATTTGAGGTACCAGTTGTAAAAAGACAGTCAGCTGCTGCAATACAATTAAAAGCTATGTGCCTGGAAAGAGGACTTAGAGCTGCAAATGGGCGAACCCTCTCTGACCAGCTGGGAGCTAATACATTTGATAATAGTAGCCGTATAGACTACTTGTTGGTTGACATAAGACTTTGGAATAGTCTAGTGGACATGGTCGTTAAGCCCCGACTTGAAAGCAACCATAACCCTCTTTGTTCTACATTTTTAATCCACAAGGGGAACAGAGGTGAGCCACCCAGGGGAGGTGTATCAACACTTGACATTGTTGCCTCCAACGATATGCGCCATGTCAGATGGAATAAATTTATTGAAAATCCAGTTCAACTGGCTGCTCTTAAAGAAGAGGTTGAGAGCCAACTGGCCAATTTAAACTCTCAAATCGATGGTTTTGATTTTCCTCAAATCATGATAGAGGCCCACACCAGACTCTTCTCTAGTTTAAAAATCTATTTTCTAAAAGAGTTAAAAGCGGTTAACCAGGGTGTAACAACCAATGTGGCCAGGTGGTACAACGAGGCCTGTAGAGTAGCCCGTTATAAACTGAGTGTAGAATTAGGATCTAAGGATCATGTTAGAGTTAGAGAGGCAAGAGACTCCTATAGACTTACTCAGAGGGAGGCAAAAAGGGAATGGGACCAAGATAGGTGGCGGGATTTGAAAATGCGCCTGCGAAGCTAAAGATTCCAAACTATTTTGGAATATCTTTAAATGTGATAGGGGAGGACGTGCTGAGCCCCCTCAAAATAATGTTGCTCAGTCCCAGTGGCTAGACTTTTTTAAGCCCCAGTATGCCTGCATCCCATCATAGGAAGATTACCCTTTACCTCCCAATATCTTTTATCAAGGCCAGGTGTTTTCCATTGAAGATGTTAGCTTAGCACTAGACTGTGTGACGAGTGGCAGAGCCCCAGGTATGGATGGTATCCCTGCAGATGTTTTTCTTAGCGATAGATTGTCCTGGTGTCAGTACTTCGCATTATTGGCTAATTCAGTAGCAAAGGGCGCACCATTCCTCCCTCTTAGAAGGGAGCAGAAATAATTCCTGTTTTTAAAAAGGGAGACAAATCCCTCCCCATCAACTACAGGCCCATCAGCCTAATAGATTCAGCACAAAAGGTAATGGGCCGATTAGTTCAGAATAAAGTCCAGTTGTGGGTTGAGGAATTTAACATCCTATCTCCATTCCAAGCTGGCTTTCGCCCCTGCACCAGCTCTATAGATCAAGTTTTTCGCCTCATTACAATATATTGGAGGAATGTGGTTTTGACTAAAGGGACACTTTATGCGGTATTTGTCGACCTGAAATCAGCTTTCGATTTGGTCCCTCACTGTAAACTCTGGAGAGTCCTCGGGGAATTGGGGATGGCACCTGAGTTATTGACGCTCCTCATCCGCCTACATGAGAACAACTTTGCAAGGATTAGATGGGGGGCACAGGGTGAGGTTACCGATTCATTTCCAGTCGAACGTGGTGTTCTGTAGTGTAGTTCCTATTTTCCCAATAGGCCCTGCGCATTGGAATAACATAAACAGTAGTATCAACGTAGAAGTGCGGATCTTCCAGGCCTCCACTGACTATGTTAAACTTAATTGGGGTTGTTACCAACTAGCTCAGAGGTCACTGGAAACTTTCTTGACTGAAATAGGAAGTGATCAGCTTCCCTGGCACAGCCAAGAAGGTATTCCGTTTTCCAACAACCGTGCAACATGACAACTTTGCTCCTCAGATCAAGAGTCAATCTCTAGGGTCGTGTCAAACAATAGACAGTTATTTTACTCAGTCAGTAGTTGTGCAGTTTACTTTCACAATATGTAGAGAATAGAGAGACAGGCGTTTTCAATAAAGGGTAACATTTATTGAACAGTCTTTCTTCTCGTACAAGAGAAATGAATTGCCACAATTGCAAGACTTGTTATTATAAAAAGTACGTACAGTAAGATGAGTATTGCGAAATAATACTGTGAAAGCATTGATATGGTTTCTTAGCCATACAATGGTTTAAAATTAATAAAACATATATACATTAGGCTAAAATACTCAACTGGTGCTTCGAAACTACCCCTACCCCAGTGTACCTGACCTAAGCCTAATACTTGGGAGGGGAGTAAGTAAGTAGCTTTAGTTTAAGTTGGTTTTGCCAAGGTTTGCTTCAAGAATTCTCTCTAAGGGTTTAGTCAACACCATACCTCTGGAATAGAATGATGGAGGTCTGGTATCTCCTTCAGGGGGTCGATATCCCAGTCACCCGCAAGGGTAGACTAGAAACGCCGGAGCTGGATTTCTCTGCAGGAGAAAGACAGCGTCTCTTCTCAGAGCGTCGAGGAGGAGGAGGAGGGGCAGCGTCCGCGGGCAGCTTGCATCTGCTGGGCTCTTGCAGGGGACGGCTGTTCAGCTCCTAAGTTCACCACACCATCGTTCGCTAGTTAGCAGCGATAGCAGTGGCGATAGCAGCTATGGTATCATCAGCATGACAGCTTCTTCAGCAGCAGCGAGACAGCTGACAGCATCAGCGATGGCATTAGCGTAAACAGCAGCAGCTTCAGCAACACAACAGCGTTTGCTTAAGGCAACGTTGGTAATATTTATACCTGAAAGGTGCCTTGTTTGACGTACGTTTTTGGACATAAGACGTCAATAAAGATGTCACTAGGAAGTGATCGTCTATCAGTGCTCATTAGAGTTCTATTACTAATCAAAACACAGCAAGCGGGGATTTCCAGGTTGCTGAGTTTTTATCTTGTTGAAGAACTCGGAGTGTTAATCTAGGAATCTCAGATAGTAACTTCTGCTATGTCATTGCACTAATTTGTTGCAAAGGAAGTGGCAGAGAAAGCTATTCTGAAATGTGGCTCTGTTCGTGTGAGGCCAGAGACGAGTTTCTGAATATTGCACTTGAACGGTTATGCCAATATAGGGAATAAATGGATTTATAGCCGAATAGAGGCATAAGGTCACAGTATCGATCAGGGTCCTAGATTAGAACGCGACACCCACTCCATGAATTCATGTCCATCAAATTACTAAAACTAGAGCAATAAAATGCATGTGTAACATTGCCCACCCCAAAATACATATATGCATTTGAAATAGGCGTATTTGAAATACGTGAAAATTTAGGTACTGTACGTTTTTGAAGCATAGAAATCATTCAAAAATTATAGCATATGAAATCAATGAACGATTATGCAAAAAGAATTACACATGAAATACCTCTGAAAGAGAAGAAAGGCGAGATAATTTCATCACATAAAAATGCATTGCAATAAAATGTGCTAGAGGCTGGTGTAAAGTTATTATGTCTCTAGATGTGTTTAGAAATAGAAGTTGAAGCTTCTGTTCTCTATGAATAGTTTTACTTTAAGCAAAGAATTTTTTCGTGCCAAAAAGGGTGAATATTAAAAAGTGTTCAATTCAAAAGAATTATTGCTTGAACGGGGAAAATAGAGTTCCAACGCATTTAGCAGTTTTTGTTGTTCAAAACTGAAGGCCGAATTCAGAGTTCATGGGAACGCTGTGTGTCGGAATGCTTCTCTAAAGTCATTGTTTCTGTTCGGGTGAGAACATCATATCAGACAGGCTCTCAAAGAATTGGTCTACAAAATCAGGTGACAGTTCGACCAAATTCCATAGTGCTGTAACTTGGCAGGTGTGAGAATGATTGCTGTCATCAAAGTCGGGATCAGCAATGCTCACAGGAGGTCGTACCTGGGTGATGTTGCTTTTGTCACTCGCTCCACTGTTACCACCTAGTCGTAGCACAGGAGTCTCAACGAATGCCGTCATCAGGATTGGTAGCCGCTGGGGACAACACAATGCGTGAGCCGTTATCGGACTTAGCAAAGTATCGATATCCATTGGTACTGCTGATGGAAGTGAAAGACAGATGTCCAACACGCACTCATCTCCGCATAGCATACATCGTAGTACAGGTAAGATGCAATTTTGCCATATCGGTCTGAATGAAAGGAACCAGGTCATGTTTAGATCTCTCAGCCTGGCCAATCCAAGGACTCTAGTTATTCTGTCCCGGTAGCGCACTGCTAGGATTGTTTCTTCCATTCCCATAGGAGTCATGTCTGAGCTGTGGCTTGCCATAACGAAGCAGGAGGGTCAAAAATAAAATCCCTGCTACAAGTCCCAAAAATAGGGGTATGCCACCAAAAACAGAGTGGACAAAATTTGGAACGATTCCCAGAATTGCTTGAAATGGTGTTAGCAGTCCCGTAAAAATCGTCTTAAATATGCCTGGGATGCCTGTGGCACTAGACATGTTAAGGAGTTGGCTAAGCATTTCTACGAAATGCACGGGGCAATTTGTTGATAAAAGGTCATGAACCTCCGTAGCTGTCCTTGCAACTAGGAGATCATACGTCTCTTTTGATGACGTTATGGGCACTGTTGTCTGCAAAAGCACAGACTTCATTTTGCTTAAAGTATCAATTCGTATAGAATAGAGATTCAGACGAGGCCAGATGGGAGTCTCTATGTCTCCAGGCCCGCTAGGGAACAATGCTTGCATACAGCATTTGACCATGGAAGTTACTCTTACGAGATAACTTTTCCCTGGAACAAGGCCGCAACATCTGTGATCCGTTCTTAGAATGTAACTCCCATTCGCGAGTTGCATAAAGAAGGGCTCTATCTGAGTTGCAGGTGTGACAAGCTGGTGGCATGAAAGGTTGTTAGAATTACCTTCACAGGCTCCGTGTAAATTAATACCCTGGCACAAAAGTATACCGCTTAGTGAATGTTTACAGTTTTCACCACTAAGAAATACATTTTTGTCGCTGTCACTATAGCATGAATGTGCGTATGGTAATTTCCATGCTGATTTAACATATCCTTTACCCAATCGTTCATACTGGCCAGTAGGTATGTATTCAAGGCACTTTTTAAATCGGAAAGTTGTTATCGGAATAGTGAAAATTCCGTGTATTATCCATTCAATGACAGGACTTTCTGACATTGTCAATGGTAATCTCTCAAGTTTTTAGATGCTCAGGATTGTATAGTCTGCTACTTTCTATGCCAAACTGATTTGTTTATCAGTAAGGTTAAAAATGGAAAACAATGACGTTGTGTTTATTAAACGCCAAGGCACATAGCCTGAACGAAGATTTTGCAGCGTCCAGCCTAATTGTACAATGGAACGTAATTGTGACTGGCCATGCTGTAACATTAGCAAGTCTCTGTCTATTATGTCAAAGGCAGAAAATACAATATTGTCCAACGAATATATTCTGGAGGACAGAGTCATTAACCCATTGTCCAGTACAGAAAGTGATTTTTCCAAATTAATACGATCAATTTCTCGTATTTTTTCAGCTGTTTCAATTTGTGTGACTTTCCAAGCCTCGTTGTACGCAGCATAGATGCTGGCCGCTATGAAACGTTTTTGACGCTGTTTGCGTAGACCAAGAATGAAATCGCGCAAATCAGCACCATCTTTAAGTAAAGACAAGTGTTGCTTAATTTCATCCAGTGTGGATGATCCTAGCCACTCGAGGCAGAGTCTCCCTACACTGTATGTTGTTACTATCCCTGGATGTTGTCTCTGGGAGTATCTAGGGTCTTGTCTGGTCATTTTTAACCCCTGTGTTTTGTTCAGGAATCTATCTTGACAGTTGTTTGTGTCAGTAGGCCAGATTAACCACTTTTTCCAATCAGGATGTGCTCTGTTAAAATGTAAAATTTTAGTTACGTCTATCTCAATATCTGTTGTTGCATTATCAGGTATTGGCTTCGGAATAGACGGTTTGTTAAGGTCTTTGATCTTAGCTAGGCCAAGACAGGATGTTTGGTGAATTGTGTCATTTAAAAACATCATTTGTTCTGGTATCATGCAGGTTCTGAATAGTGCTTCAAGGCCTTGTACCTGCCAATCTTTCGTACCCCAAATGGTTTTTGTTTCAATGTTATTTTTCCAATAATCGAAACCAAATGTCATAATTTTTTCATAAAATGCTTCTGAATATATTAATTTAGTATTTGTCAGCATTGTTTTCATTCCTGTTTTATCTAACAGTTTGTAATAAAACGTTTCTGCATCACTGGTGTTAAACCCTGAGAAGTACTTGAATTTCTCAAAGAATGTTTTAGAACTGCTTTTAGGTGGTGTAGCACAATGTTCCCATTGATTATACTTAAAAACATTTCTAGGCTGTGCAGATTTATGCAAATAATTATCGCTATAATGTGTATAACAGAATAACTGTTCATAACTAGACGAACCTTGTAAATAATCATGTTCTGTGAATCTAGCTGACATTACTAAATCAGACATCATGTCATTAATACTGTTAAAGTCCCAATTATCAGAGAATGTACTAGGTTTTACAAAGTCACTTAAGGAAACCTTCAGTTGATGAGGATACTTCAGGACCTCGACTGGACCATAGATCTCATAGTCAGTTTTCTCCCATACTACCCCACCGGGTATTGGAATGGCTGTGACATTTACTGTTGACAGTTCTCTTTTCTTCACGTGGGATGATCTGTGTGGTTTGAGGACTAGGTTGATGTTCTGACTTGCTGTGTCCATTCAATTGTAATAAACTTTCCTAAAATTAAAACTAAAATTAGGCATAGTAGGAGTATGAGTATCCCTGAAATAATCCAATGCTCAATCAACGGTGTATCCAGATATAATTCTTTGATTTGTTGAAAGAGTTCCATTGTAATTTCTTTAGAATACTTTTTTGTTTCTGGCATCACTTCGGGGTTACTTTGATCCTCGGAAAAGTTGTCGAAGTCGATGAAATAACCAGAGGCAGTTCTGTCAATTGTTGGGATTGTTCTTTCAATCTGTCTTTCGGTAGCATTTTCTGATGCCACATTATTGTAGACTGGTGTTTCTTGACGAACTGTTCCAATCTGTGTCTCAAGAGGCACGAGTTCCATGGCATTATTGCATAGTCCTTCTCTGTGCACTGCAGGCTGATCGAATGTGATTAGTCTTTCAGTTTGAACCTCTTGGATTGTTGCAAGTTTGGGTATTCTGTTGTTTCTCTGGAATCCACTGGGCCTACTGTTGATTATAGGCCACCTGCTTGTGGTTTTACCAGGTCGATTGATACAACTCTGTTCTCCTTTATACCAGCAAGGGGCGGTAGTACAACTGATCTTGTTCCGGTGACTGCCAAGACAGGTACTGCTTTTCTGTAAGAAGGCCCAAATTCCTTCTTCACCGCGATTTTTTCTCTGACTAGATCCCCAATCTTTGGAATCCAGACAGGCCTTGCTGGGGCTGTTGCTTGTGGTGCCTCGTCAGTGGTATCTGGCTGTTGCTTTAACTTTATGTTGCTTAAGGATTTTCTTGTTTCATTCAGTTCCTGTAAAACAGCCAAACGATCTTTGATGTCAAAGTCTGTTTTATTATCTTGTACCACTGATACCTGACTATCTAATTCCTGAATTCTCATTCTAATTCCGAACAATAGTTCGTATGGGCTGAAACCTTTTAGAGAATTTCTTGGCAAATTGTTAAGACTGGTCTGGACACTTATTAAATGTTTGACCCACCCAGCGCCTGAACCTAATACCTTCGCTGTTATAGATCGCTTTATGTCTCGGTTTTTTCTTTCTACCACACTATTCCCTTCGGGGTGCGATGGACATGAATACCGCAACCCAATTCCCATGCCGGCCATGGCCTCCTTATAAGCTCGAGAGCTGAAAGCAGGACCCTGGTCAGAATGGAACGTGGTAATTGCGTATGTGCCGATAAAGACTCGCAGATCTTTCTTATAACCGTTCTGGCGTCAGCCGAGCACTGGAGGCCACATTTTTTAAGTGTGTATAGCCTTAACGATTAATAGGACGCAGGATGGGGTGTAGACAGCGTTACGCTGTTTCTGATTGGTAGCCGGTAGCATGGTTCACTACTGCGTTCCCTGTTGCAGTTTTCACAGTTGTTTGCATATATTTGGTTTTGTACACTCATTCCCGGCCACCAGTATACTGATTGTAATTCAGTCAGGGATTCCTTGATCTTTCTGTGCCTAGGACCCAAACCCATGTGTGCGTCTGCTATTAAAAATATTCTCCTGTTCGTGTTAGGAATTACCCTATCCCCCACTCCAGGGATTCGAGCAAAAGGAACGGAGTTTGCATCGATTATGTATGCATAATTGAGTGGATAGTTCACGGGTAGTGCTGCACAGTCGCCTTTTACGGTCGTTTTTACTGCCAGCATGGTTTCCCCGTCTATGTATTTTTCTGCACGCTTTTTTGTGGCTACGGAAGCCGGTTTAGTTGCTTCCGCTGTGGCTGTGTTAGCCAATGAATTCCCTACAACGTGAACGCCATCACGTTGAAGACTCTGTGCGTGTATCACATGAGTCTTTTGTAGTTCTTTCTGTAAAAGAGCTACCTGTTTCCAGAGCAATTTATGATTTATTGTGGCACCTGTGTCATCTTTGTAATCGTTTTCAATCCAACTCTGCAGTTTATTATTAAAGAGTTGACGCATAAATGAGAATCGCACACGATTAGTGTCGGGAATTCACGTTCTGCATTTTCAAGCGCCATCTTTAAAGATCTGATTTCAGCTCTCTGAGCCGAACAGTTTCTAACTGATTCAGTTTTTGTTATTTTCGGTCTGAATTTACCGCACAGCCAGCGACCTTTAACAATCGCATAGGCTGCATCGTAGGATTTGTTCTCTACATTGAAATGCTGTACAAATCTATCTGTATAGATTATACAGGCGTACTGTGGGAGAGGCAGAAGTTAGATTGGCAGAGGATATTCTTCTTCATATTCTAAATCATTCAGTTCTTCGAATTGCGGTGCGAAATAGTATTTCACATCTTCCGCTCCTAGAGAATCTACATACTGTATCCATTTCGGATCCAGTGACACTGTAGGCAGGTTTACTGGGCTGAATAGCGCCTCAAAGGCGGATTCTGCTGTGAGGATATTAATCCTTTTACCATGTGCTAATTCTCGTTCATTTGCTAATGCAATTTGCACTGCTTTCACAGTTCTTTCTGTGTGACTGAATGTTTTTTCTACTTGTGTGTACAAGTGAGATTTAATTGAAATTGGTACCTTTTCTCCCTCATTAGAGGTCAGGTACATGAATCCGCATCTTCCTGGGATGACTCGGATTACAAGATCGCGTGTGTTGTCACGTGTATCTAATTTTGTTTTAGCTAACATGTCTGTTTGCAGTGATCTCAAAATTTTTGTGTGTTTTTGAGTCCAATTGATTTGTTTAAAATCCGGTTCAATTAGTTCGTAAAGAGGTTTAACCCTCTCTGCGTAATTTAGAATGTATGTTCTTCCGAAATTCAGAAAACCTAGTATGGATTGTAAATTCTTCAGCGTTTTTGGAGCTTGGAGTACAGCGCACTTCTCTAAGAAGTTGTCCGCTAGGCTTTTTCCTTCACTTGATAATTCGTACCCTAAGGATAGTACTGTCAGATGGGCAATTCGAGACTTTTTAAAGTTGAATTTGTAACCCTCTGCTGCGAACCCAAGTATAATGGTGTTCACTCTTTTCAAGTGAGTATCCAAGTCGTCGTCTGTGAGATAGATATCATCTACGTAAGATAATGCCTCATCATCATATATTTGTAGTAACTCTGTTACTCTAGCTGAGAATAGTCCTGGGCTGTTCTTGAACCCCTGTGGGAGTCGACAGAAATTTTTCTGCGACCCAAATGCTGAGAAAGCGGTCAAGTATCTGCTTTCTGGTGCATTGTTTTGACAAAAGAAACCATTAGATATGTCTAATGTCGTTTTATATTTTTTCCTAACTATGTTATTCATTAGGGCTGCACTATGCGAGTTTTGTACTGCAAACGTTTTGCAACATGCATTAAGGTGTCTGTAGTCCAAAACTAGACGATATGAAATGTCTGGCTTGGAGACAGGAAACAAAGGATTGTTCATTTGAGAGGTGCATGTTTCAATCACCCCCTGGTATTCAAGTTGATCTAAGATCTCCCTGACCTGTTTTTTAGCTTCTTGCTTAATGGGATACTGCCGTTGGGCAGTTGGTTCACTTTTTAACTGGATTTTGTGAGGAGGTGAGTCCTCATCCCATCCTACATGATTTTTATATAATGCCGGTGCCTGGGCTACTGCCCATTTCCTTGCATAAGTGTATTTTTTGTGAATCGGAATGTGATTCGAGAAGGCAGGCATAATCATTTCTTCGCCACGAGGGCACTCCCTGACAAACTCTGGGGGCCAATCTTTTTCAGCGAACAGAATATCATAGCCTTTTGAGAGTTTATCCCAAAATAGACCCTTTATTTTCCTAGTCTTATCACCCTCTATACGCAATGGTATTTTGTATATTTTATGGGGCTCGCTAAGTCTGGTGTCGGCAGTTTCAACCTGAATGTATTCATTCGTGTCCACTGTCTCCAGATGACTCATCAAGATCTTGCGGGCTATACTGATTTCTGCTGCACTGTCTAACATTGTCTGTGCCCACTCCCCGTTTTCCAACTGTGTCCTCCGTATTCTCGGCATGGTTGATTACTCTAATACTGGCTACCTTCTTTTTTTGGAAATTGAGATTTTTTACTCTGAGCAGGTTCCTTGTCTTTGAACTTGGTGTGCTCTCCTGGGTCTGACCGTCCTCTTCTTTCCGATTTCTGCGAAAAAGATCGAGAGGGACGTGTATCAATACTTTGATATCTATCAGGTTTTTTCAAATTATCCCTATTTCTAAGGTTGTATCTTTTCTCAGAGGGCTCCCTCTGGGGAGACTGGTGTTCTCGAGTCGGAGTTCTTTCCCTCCGTCGAGGAGACCTTTCTCTGGACTGGAAAACTTTTTCCTTGGGAGTGGATTGTTTATTTCCATCCCAGCTCTTTTTAGGAGTGTTTAAATTATTTTTAATAAATCATTTTTCAGGATTTTCGAGCAGTTGGGGCTTTACTGGTTTCCCACCCAAGCTGTCTCTACCTAATTCTTCATAGCACTTTTCTATGATTTTGGCAAGCTCAATTGGCTGATCTGTTATATCTGTTTCCTTCAACTTCTGGCGGATCGCCACAGATGCTGCTTCTCCCTTTATGTTGGCTAATAATATAGCCGAGACCTGCTTGAAGTCTTTCAGTAATTTCATACCAAGAGTTAAAGCGGGTTCTGGACCGTATTCATTTTGAATCTGTTTTAGCACTTCTGGTATTACCGCCATGGACGGAACACCATGTGTTTTTGTGTAAATGGAAGCAAAGACTGTACCCCAAGTGTCGCAGTCCTCCATGTGTGGGGCGATTCCCATAGGAAGGCAGATGGTCAAGATTCTGTGTTTCTCAATAGGGGTAGTATCCGGAAATACTGCCTCTATTTGAGTGATTTTCTGTGCTAACCAGAAAGGAATTTGTTCCCGTTTTATGGGTGTTTTACCAAGACATGATTGTATGTTCTGTGGTGTAATTTTATTAGTGTTCCCCTAATGAGGGGGCAGCTGTGGTACATTAACAGCTGGTTGGACTGTTGCAGTCCGCATTACATATTGGACTAATTGCCTATGTATTTTTATTAATGTTTTTAGCTGTACTAACAGCTCTTCCTTTGACATTTTTGCAATGTCCGGATGTGGTGTGTAGCTGGCTAGAACGGGCCACGTTGCTCCTGGTCTACCTAGTGGACCGAGCCTGGTAATATGATCATTATGTTTTAGGGCGCAATTAAACCAGAGCCGGTGCTCTTGGAATTTTAGTGGGATTTCAGTCTCCTCGAAAGGAGCGTACTCATCCGGTGGTTTCTCTATTTTGTAATAGTGAAACTCTTTTGTTCTAGCGTTTGCCGCTGGAAGGTTTATCCATGAATAGAATACCTCTCTCTGCCGATATTCGTGTGCCTCTATCACGAAAATTACTGTACCACCTTGTGGTGTCAGTCCGTTTTCTATAAGTTTTAACGTTATAGATTTTCTTAAATGTACCGGGATGATTATTGCATCCGGTACCGTATCGTCGGGACCCTGCTGAGTCGCATCTACTGCGGCCCCAGTGGTTCCGTTTTCTAAGTCTGACATTTTATAAATGCAGGCTTTGCAGAGTAGGTCTCCAAGGAGACAAAGATTAGGTGCACAATATTATGGAACACTGTATCCTTCAATGTTGAATAAACCAGAGCTTTACATAGGAATCTCTTCCTACTGAGTTCGGGCGGATTTTAACCTTTCACCCACTCCAGACGTCTATTGGAGTATTTACGGGAGAAAGGGGTCTGTGTGAAATATGCACGACTGAGTTACTCTAACGTCTTGCGTTAGTTTATCGCCTTACCAAACGTTGGGCGCCATGTAGTGTAGTTCCTATTTTCCCAATAGGCCCTGCGCATTGGAATAACATAAACAGTAGTATCGACGTAGAAGTGCGGATCTTCCAGGCCTCCACTGACTATGTTAAACTTAATTGGGGTTGTTACCAACTAGCTCAGAGGTCACTGGAAACTTTCTTGACTGAAATAGGAAGTGATCAGCTTCCATGGCACAGCCAAGAAGGGATTCAGTTTTCCAACAACCGTGCAACATGACAACTTTGCTCCTCAGATCAAGGGTCAATCTCTAGGGTCGTGTGAAACAATAGACAGTTATTTTACTCAGTCAGTGGTTGTGCAGTTTACTTTCACAATATGTAGAGAATAGAGAGACGGGCGTTTTCAATAAAGGGTAACATTTATTGAACAGTCTTTCTTCTCGTACAAGAGAAATGAATTGCCACAATTGCAAGACTTGTTATTATAAAAAGTACGTACAGTAAGTTGCGAAATAATACTGTAAAAGCATTGATATGGTTTCTTAGCCATACAATGGTTTAAAATGAATAAAACATATATACATTCATATATACATTAGACTAAAATACTCAACTGGTGCTTCTAACTACGCCTACCCCAGTGTACCTGACCTAAGCCTAATACTTGGGAGGGGAGTAAGTAAGTCGCTTTAGTTTAAGTTGGTTTAGCCAAGGTTTGCTTCAGGAATTCTCTCTAAGGGTTTAGTCAACACCATACCTCTGGAATAGAATGATGGAGGTCTGGTATCTCCTTCAGGGGGTCGATATCCCAGTCACCCGCAAGGGTAGACTAGAAACGCCGGAGCTGGATTTCTCTGCAGGAGAAAGACAGCGTCTCTTCTCAGCGCGTCAAGGAGGAGGGGCAGCGTCCACGGGCAGCTTGCATCTGCTGGGGTCTTGCAGGGGACGGCTGTTCAGCTCCTAAGTTCACCACACCATCGTTCGCTAGTTAGCAGCGATAGCAGTAGCGATAGCAGCTATGGTATCATCAGCATGACAGCTTCTTCAGCAGCAGCGAGACAGCTGGCAGCATCAGCGATGGCATTAGCGTAAACAGCAGCAGCTTCAGCAACACAACAGCGTTTGCTTAAGGCAACGTTGGTAATATTTATACCTGAAAGGTGCCTTGTTTGACTTGAGTTTTTGGACATAAGAAGTCAATAAAGATGTCACTAGGAAGTGATCATCTATCAGTGCTCATTAGAGTTCTATTACTAATCAAAACACAGCAAGCTGGGATTTCCAGGTTGCTGAGTTTTTATCTTGTTGAAGAACTCGGAGTGTTAATCTAGGAATCTCAGATAGTAACTTCTGCTATGTCATTGCACTATTGATTGCAAAGGAAGTGGCAGAGAAAGCTATTCTGAAATGTGGCTCTGTTCGTGTGAGGCCAGAGACGAGTTTCTGAATATTGCACTTGAACGGTTATGCCAATATAGGGAATAAATGGATTTATAGCCGAATAGGGGCATAAGGTCACAGTATCGATCAGGGTCCTAGATTAGAACGCGACAGTTCGACAAGGATGTGTATTGGCACCCACCCTGTTTTCTTTATACATCAATGGGATAGTGGACCATCTCTGTAGATCCCCCACTGATGCCCCTGTAATTGCTAGGGTTCGTGTACCAGTCCTCATGTTCGTGGACGACACGTTGATCATCTCCAGGACCCCGCGTGGTCTACAGAAGGCGGTTAACGCATTTGGGGAATTTTGTCTTTCTCGTGGGCTTGAGGTCAACACTGCAAAAACAAAGTTTATGTCATTCAACCAGCATAAACCCTTTAAAGGCAGAATCTACTTGAATAACACCCCCCTAGAGCAGGTGGATGCTTTTACTTATTTAGGCATCACGGTTCAGAAGAACATGGGTTGGAAAAGCCACATGGATATGAGCATCCTAAAATACCATCAGCATGTAGGTGTGTTATCCACCAAACATAAATCCTCCTTCACTAAACCAATCACTACAGTTTTAGAAATATATAACATCATAGTGATAAGCTCGGCCCTTTATGGAGCGGAGTTATGGGGATTCAATAATTTGTGCCATCCATCTTTTAAAAGCTGAAAATAAATTTCTACGTGGTTTAATCGGTGTCCCCCAAAGTACTCCCATGGTCCCGCTTTTACTAGACCTAGGCAGGAAAAATGTGGTGGATATGGCAAGGCTACGCCCACTATTGTATTGGAGGCGAATCTGGGCCACCCCATAACTTATACATTATGCCCAGGGTTTGAAGGACGTGATTCTTGTATATCGCTTTCATAAAATACATTGGCTAAATGAACTAAGGTCTCTTTTGGTAAAGTTGGATTTAAAATCTTTGTAGGACCATCCAGGAACTGCAGTTTTTCCTACAAAAAAGCTATTGAAACAAAAAATATTATGAAATGGTCCTGATGTCATCCTACTTATCTGGTTTGAATACTAATTTGACATGCCGATTTTTAGATCATAAATCGTGACCATCCTGTGAAGCATACTGGGACATAATTGAGAGGCCTTTTGATCGAAAATGGTATTTTCAATTTAGGATAGGAACCCTACCAATTAAAGCCTTTACTTACGAATGGGCTCCCTGTTCAGATGAAAAATGTCATAATTGTCCATCCATGGCGGAGACTACATCTCATTTATTTTTTGTATCTCCTTTATATGCCGCCCCACGTCGTAAATAGTTGAGACCTATCTGCACCTCCCTGGGCACTCGGAGGTGTTCTGATGCCCAAAGGATTTTTGGATCTGATTGTTCTCCACACTTAGCTATTGCATTAGCCAAGTTTTTAAGTTGGGCTTGGATCATTCGCACACGCACTTTACTGCCAATTGCTACTAGCTAGCCATAAGGTCTTACTCGTATTCAAGAATTGTCTTTACTCATGAATTAATTTTAATACATTATAAATAAATGTTATCAAAGCTCTTTTTAAACGACAGTAACTAAATGGAATTTAATACCTTTTTAACTTTGTGTAGAGTATATGTATTATTTATTGTGTATGGTAATAGTTGTTGGTATTGTGTGTGCTTTTATGACTTACTGTCGAATAAAGCTTTTTGAATTTGAATTTGATTGGAAAAACAAAATCTCTCTTAGGAGTGATAACCGGAGAGAGAAGGCTGGTATTTGGACTGCGCAAACTTGGCAGAAACTCGAATACCTGCTAAATCCACTGCGATAAACTTTTATCTTGAACTGAGGCTAACGTCATTAATTCAGCAATATATCAATTAGGGTGAAGCATAATTTGCCCCAAAGGAACGATAGAAAAGAGTAATTTTACAAACCATGAGGGTTTATTGATAAATTAGTAAAGTTACAATTTCATATCGACACAATTAATCATAAATTAGTAGTCTCCTGAATACAGCATGTATAAATATAATCTAGGCAATTCAATATGGCAAGTACACAAATAAGCTGAACGAGATAGAATTATGTTCCCAAAAAAGTGAAAGTCCCCAATGGTAAGCAAAGCTAAGGTTTTGGGCAAGTCGGAAAGTTTCAAAGCGGCTGGTGTCAGCAAATATAGCATCAAAAGTAGAACAAAATGAAGGTTACAAAGTGGGTTATGATGTGCTTCTCTTGGGAAGGGTGCATTGTCGTAATGGCGCACAAAGGTGCTAACACCTTTCTGTGCTTCTGATTAGTGCGCTCAGTCAAATGTTCTGCTCATTACAACTGTAAACAGTGTTTCCAGTTGCTCAGCCCACAACTGTTGGTCATAATAAGTTCCGGCAATGGGGGTAGGAATGTCATATTGTGATTGCAAGACACGCTCCATGAAGTATAGGGCGTCTTGCCAAACATGAGCTCTTGCTAATCCCAAGATGGCGTCTTGTCCCATCTTTTTTACTAATGAAGACTACAATCTACCATTGCCATGCTACCGAGGGCCCACTCTCCTGAAGAGCTCGGGCGGAGGGTGTGAGACTTTAATACTAATTGAAGTGTGCACTTGACAGCCGCTCCTCTGAAAGGCCAGGCCGGCTCCGCTGACAGTGATACTGACCCAGACTCCTTCCCCAATCACCGATGACAAATGTAAAACTGTCAAATGTAAGGGGCTGGTCTAAATGTGACAGACAGTTCAATCAATCAATGGCTGTGTGATGCTAACCATAAGCCCCCTTCTGCCATTGCTTATTGTATCTGTCGTTAACGTGCGCTCTGGCCAATAGCTAAAGCTGCATGCAGCCAGAGTTCAAAGCTTAAAGGAGTTTCATGCTTGCACATTCCACCTTCACTTGCCATCACGTACATAGTTAATGCAGTTCTACCCAATTGTATATTGGCTCAGTAACAGTTGTTAACAACTTCTCTCTTTAGGAATGGCGTTGGTGATACACTGTCCCAGCCTTGCTGCGTGATGCTGTGCTTCTACTATTTGCTGGTTAGAAAATATCTGACCTCACCCTACTCTGTGGCGAGCAGGACTCCACACAGTACCCTTCATGTGCTCACGTGCTAACACTTCCTCTCCGCTTTACCTTTGTCCATCAAGTTTTTTGTTTTATTGAGATTGGAGGAGGATGTGGCCACAGAACACAACCGTCATTGACTCATAATTGCAGTTGACTTTTTTATGTAGTGTTGCTTCGTCTGAAGCACACATTTAATTTAAGATGTACTGATGTTCGTAGGCCAACATAAGCAAGATGTCCTTCCCGTTGCAAGCCTCAACACCTCATGTGGTTAAGTTGTTGGTATTTGGGAGCAGAGTCCATTGCATGGGGTGCGTCTCGGCGGCAGCAGAACCTAAACCCTGTAGGTGATCTGCCCTCGGCAGCTGGCTTCTTGGCATTTGGACTCTGTTCTTGGAAGGCGTCTACTCTGGATACGCTGTCCAGTAATGCAGGGTGAGTGAGCCAAACAAGGCTTAAGTATGAATCGCGATTGACTCTTGTCTGATAGGACTGGTAATGGTTGCGGGTCCCAACACCCCAATACTTTCAGTTTAGGTTTTGGATGTCAACAATGCAGTGTCCTGCCTATTAAAGCTCATCTGGCAAGTATGCTATGTAGGCACTTTGAATATTGGGGAGGATTTGCTCTTGAACTTCGCCCATCCAAAATGGAGTTTAAATTCGGCACATTTTAGTGTAGGTCTGATTAAAATCATGTTCTTTCTTAATAACATTATATGTCCATTTATTAATTAAAATTTTCAGATTTTTGCCCCTCTGATGCTAAATCATATGAATGTTTTGCATTCAGTTTTCTTATTTAGCACTGGTTGACTTAACAAAGAATGATGGAGTTTTGTGGTAACCAATTGAGGCTGCAACTTCTATTGGCATAGACTCACTAGGCATTAGCATTTTGACTATATTCCTCCTATAGTTTGATTGTTGGTGAAGTCCACATTAATCTGTTCCCTTTTTAGGTTTTGCCTGCACAGCGCTTGTGCTGTGCTTGTGAAATCTCTTGTATTTAATATATCTTAAAATGGGGCTCTCATCAGTTCATGCAATCTGATTACTGAGTCCCTCCACTGTTGAATGGAACTTTTATTTTGTTTTCTTTCTCTGGCAGCACAGATTGAAACCGCTGTGTTTCATTCCTGATCTTTTCATAGTGAGGCCATGAGGAATATTCATTTGATCTCACTATGTTTTCTGTGGGCTTAGGTTCTTGAACTCTATTTTATGACTTTGTTGTGAGTGGATTATATTAGTGTGCCTGAATGAGCTGTGCGAAGATCACACATCACTATCTCTCTCCAGCATATTGGAAGAACTGAACAACACTGCCATCTACTGGCCTTTTTCTTAATTGAATATAAAAATTGTTCTGTATACATTTTTAGGTCTCGCTTAGGCAGCGCATGCGTTGTCTCGACGAGAGATGCTGTCTACAGTATGTGATGTTGGTAACCGCCTCTTTTTTCCTCGGACGTTTGATTCATTTGTTCGTGTGTCACTTAAACTGCCTGAGTTCCGTTCGAGTTTTGGTTGGTGCAAGCAGTCTTAAAGTCGCTCCTTTTGGAGATTGTTTACGCCTACAGCTATTGGCCCCTTCACTCGTATTACTTCGTGGTCTGAAGAGATACGGTAGCGTTGTTGGACTTTTTTTTAGCCTTTGTTTTGTCTCCGATGGCAGAGCATTTTCCGTATCGATGCATTTTATAAAGCGCTAGTTTAGTTTACTTTTTTAGGCTACAGGAAGCACATAACTGCACTGCAGGCCAAGCATTATATTTCTAGTGCCTCGCAAATTTCTATGACTTTTTTTTTTTTTTACTCTCACACAAGCTGGTTTTATCGCGCGATCAGTGGTCGGCTCACAGACACTTTGCTGCAACGGCTCCTGCATCTACGGTTATTGTTTCCAGGAGCCTCTGCTTGTGTCTGTCAGTCGCTGGCATTTTATCTGCTACCACCACCTCCCCTTCGCCGCCAGGCTGCAGGGAGAGGTGTGCCCTAGAAATGCAGCCACTGGAATGCACGTGTTTTTGTTTGTTTATGCTTCAATACGCTTTCGGTCCAAAACACATTCACCCGACGTGAGTCTTTTAAAAACGTTTTTCTACTTTTCGTTTTGCTCATAAACAGTTAATGATCATCATCTGTGTAACGATGTGTGCACACGCACGGGGCACTAGGACCTGCCCGAGGGAGAACGAGGGCGGGCGGAAAGGGAGTAGCCAGGGATGGGGGACGGCAGTTAGCCGATGGAGATAGGAGAGAGAAGACGTGCAATAAAGAGCTCCAACAGTTCCCGCCTAGTCCGTGTCCTTGTGGCTGCCAAGACACTATCATCTGCATAGCATACTGCCTGCTACAAAGTATCGTACTTTCCTGCTGACTGCTGCCGTCACCTGATTCCCCCCCTTACCCCTCCTCACCTCTTATGGGCGGCCACCCACTTTACGTTTGAGCGGGAGGCAGTTATGTTTTCTTAACGTTTGTCAGATAATCTATCATAACATCCGCTGCCTCGCTCTCCTCCTCAATTTAGCACCCCCTGCTCACATGCATGCACGCACACACACACACACACATTCAGACGCACCCTTCTCCCGCCCTTCCCTTGCTATGCGCTTCCTGCCTCAGCTCCCAGCCACACTGAGCCCTCCTTTGCTAACTGGAGTGTAACAGGGGGAAATGCTGGTGTGTCTGTCCAGCGTCTACTTCTAAATAGGACTTGCATCTTTTCTCTCCGAGGTGGCAGGAGCCAGGATGTTCAAGTGAGGTAAGGGCTCCACGTTCTGTCCCCTCAGCCTGTTGTCCCATTTGCACGCTGGAGTTGTTTTGTTCATGTTTATCTTTCAGTACTCTGGTGTGGATGAAAAGAGGGCACTTGGGGGCTTTTTTGTCTTATTGGTGCTCAAGGTGTCTGCTTATCTCCAGGAATCCTCGCTAGGACTTTAACAGCAGACCGCGGGTTGGAGCTGCATTCTAGGCGCTGTTAGTTTGCCACCCGCATAGGAGCAGTGGAGGTGGAAGGGGACATTGTGGAAAAAGGTAGGGCTAGGACCTTTCTCAAGATTTGCCCGGCGCTAACCGCCCTTGTACCATTCAAATTTACCAAGCAATGAGGCAGGCGCCGGAGACCAGAAGGCAGGAAACAGAAGTTTTATTCCGACGGAGCAGAACACATCAGATCAGACAACAAGGTATCATCTCGAGGTGCTCTAACAGCCTCTCAGAGGCCTGGCCTCTTATACACTGGTTTATGGCATGTGACCTTTCTTTATTATAATCAGAACATTGTGAAGCCCGGAAAAAGACATCCCCGCAATCCTCGTGTCAATCCCACCCCCATATACCTTCACAATAGAGGTCCTCAACCTGCTGATAAGAGGAGGGGGGTCATCACGCAGCTGAGTGTTCTGCCGAGTCTTAGGATGTGTGCGCCTGATCATATCACAGGGGGTGGGGAGGCTTGGATCAATAGAGGGTCCTTTGAAGGAGAGCGACCTCATACAATAAGGGGCAGTAAATGATATCTCCCGGCTTAGGCGATGGCTTCGGACCTGTGTGGACAGCTGGACACGGGGTGAGGGGTCATCAAAGGAGTGGTATTCATGCCTCGTGGACAATCCAGTGCGGAGGGAAGGTTGATCAACAGAGGGGCATTCATCGGAGGAGAGGAGGTGTTGGTCAGGCGCTGGCGTGACTCGCAAGGACAGGGTCGTGCAGAAGGGTTATGTTCATGAGGGGAGGGAGGGGGAGCCAGGGTGCGCGGAGGATGCTTGCTGGGTCAGAGGGGCGCGCTGGCGATCGATCGTGGACAGGGAGACCATGATGCCTAAAATGGTGATCGTGCACGTTGTACGTGGGTGACAAGTTGGCGCAGATAATGTTTAGCTCACAAACTAGAATTCCACAGTCCTCCCTTTTAACATATCTCGCCAACTTGTCAGTTTGGATTTATCCCCATAAGGCCACGTATTTCTACTTCATAGAGGGGACTCATGTGCTCATTTCGGAAGTCCAAAGTCTTTGGGCACATACAGTTGGAAACAAGGCCGCACAAAGATGGTAGACATTGGATACCTAAGCAACACCCACATAAGATCACAACAGGTATCAGCACGAAGGAAAACAACCTCCAACCCCAGTTCCTCAAAGTGTCCCAAAACCAGCTCCCAAGCGACCATCCTTCCTGCTCCTGGTGAACCTCCGAGGAGAGTCTGTGGAGGTGTTCAATGGCTTTGTAGACTGAAGGCGAGTTGTCTGGCACGTAGGTGCAGCAGCTAGATCCGATGATGCGGCATGCTCCTCCTCGGTCGGCTAGGACCACATCCAGGACAAGGCGATTTTGAAGGGTCACAAGGCGGACCGCCTGAAGCTCCGCAGTGTTGTTGGCGAGGATGCCAGCCGTGATGTTGATCGTTGTTTCTACTGCCTGGGTCAGGTGTCGGATAGCGCGGCTGTTTGCCATTGGGCCCCACAGAGGAACAAGTCCCTTTGCTGCATCTAGGAACTGTGCTCCGGTGGAGTCGGCTTGTCCAATGTCATCTGCACGCCTCTGTCGGTGATGGTTGGCAGGGGCTACATATGTGGGTGGAAGAACGAAGGCAATGTAACATGCGCCCTTCCAACCTCTCGGGAGCCAGGTGTAAGCTTTGGTGCCACACACAAAGTACATATTCGGAGAAGCAACAAAGGAAGGGGGGTCAACTGAGTCCAATGTCCTGGTGATTCGGCAGGCACTGTGACCCACCAGCTGCGTTCCATGGCCTTCGAGACACACAAGACCTGTGACATTGATAACAGACAGGGCCACAGTCAGAGTAGCGGTAGTTTGTTTTTGCAGATGAGAGAAGGTGGTCCTGGCTGGATTGTGGAGCACCTGTACTTCGACTCGTTCTTTGGCAGGAATGTCTTTAAGGAAGGTGGCGCCCGTGAGCGCAGGACACAGAGCAACAGAGGTCTTTTTGGTTTTGTTCAGCCAGAACCCAGAGTAGAAGTGCGACACTGTCCGGCTGGAGGTGGCGTTGTCCTTGTGGCTCTCTTGCATGAGGATCAGCCAGGCGAGGCAGGAGCCGTGAACTGAGAAAGGAGAAGGGATGAAGGGGATGGAGTGTCCTGTAGCATGCGGGAGCAACCCGCAGATCCAGCAGTTCGTAGCATTTGCAGCAAGGTTGTGTTGGTGCAACAGTTGCACGAAGGAATTGTTCCAAAATTCCCTGCGCCTTTCTCGGAGCTGAGGCGACAGAGAGATTAGGTGATGCTCTTTCAGGGGTGTCGGTGGTGCAGTAGGTAGCAATGCCTCATGAGCCGGTGTGCTTTCCTCCAGAATCCAGAAGGAGGTCATGAGGAGGAGGCAGAAGAGGAAGACAATGAAGAGTGCGATTGTCTTTGATTTGTGCAAGTTGTCAGTCTTTGGATTTCTATACTGGGTATTTCCTGTTGCTTCCATCATCTTCTTATCTGGCGCTTCCATCATCTTCTTATCTGGCGCTTCCATCACCTTCAAGGGGGCTCGGTAGTGGGCAGAACCACAGACTTCGTTTAGCTTCCCTCCCGGTAACCCTTGATTGTGTTTAGGTTACCGTTCTGAGATTTTAACTTAGTCCGTGGCCTACTTAGCCGAAACTCCCTCCTTTCGACGCAGGAAATACCCTTCTCTGGATGGCACAGGGGGATCAGAGAATTTTGCGAGTTCGAGTGCCTCAGTATCGGGATAACAGTCCAATATCGGTCGGTCTTTGCTCAGGAGCTCTTCTTGGGTGCTGACGTTTTCTGTCGTGGCCAGGTTCGCAGAGACCTTCCGACAATGATGCGCGTGCAGCCAGTGCTTCTTCCCCTCCACTCGGAGCGCCGTTCGGGTGGTGATCAGCACTTGCCAGGGGCCCGTCCACCGAGGTTCCAGACTCTTGGTTTGCTGGAAATTTCGTATCAACACGAAATCTCCCGGTTGGATGTCATGGCCGGGGCCCCTGGAAGCATCAGGGATGGCTTGCTGCACCTGTTGATGAATGACAGACAACGTTTTGGTTAACTTGCACAAATAATCAGATAGCAGGACGTCTGGGACGTCATGAATGGAGGTCGGTTTGGGAGCAGTCCAGAGATTCATCGGTCGCCCAAACACGACCTCGTAGGGGGTCAAATGGTGCTTGGTGGGAGTGGAGCGCATCGATAACAAAGCCAGTGGGAGGGCATCCGGCCAGTTAAGTCCAGTGGTGGCCACTATTTTTGCCAGTTTCAGCTTCAGTGTGGCATTATGGCGTTCCACTAGACCGGCGGATTGGGGGTGGAAGACCGCATGAAACCGTTGCTTCACCCCCAACCCCTTTAGGATTAGTTGGATAACCTCAGCTATGAAGTGGGGGCCATTGTCGCTCCATAAAATTCGACAAAGGCCATAGCGAGGGAAGAATTCCTTCAGTAGTACTTTGGCAGTAGTCATGGCAGTGTTGTCACGGGTTGGATAGGCCTCCACCCATTTGCTGAAGGCACATACGATGACTAGTACATACTTCAGGTTTTGGCATCTCTCTAGTTGGATGTAGTCCATCTGAAGGACCTCAAAGGGGTGATTGGGGGTCCCAAACCCTCCCCGGGGTGCTACAGTTCCTTTCCCGGGGTTGTGTTGCAGACAGATAAGGCACTGCTGAACTAGGCGTCTGGCTGAGTCAGGGATTTTGTCATTGTGCCAGACTTTGGAAATGAGTTCGATCATGGGTGCAGATCCTATGTGTGCGGGGGAATGTGCCATTGTCAGTATGGGGATCAGATATGAGTCGGGCAGCAACCACTTGTTTGCATCCTTCGTTCGCCAGCAACCCTCTTCGTCCTTCAAACCCACCCTTGCCCACTTAGTCAGTTCGTGAGGGGTGCTGGCCGACTGTATGTCTCTGATCATTTCCCTTGTGTCACTCCATTTTTCTGCTTGTGACCTGGTCACATATATGCGTGTCACCGTCCTATTCTCAGCTGTGGTTCGTGCAGTGATGTCGGCTAATGCATTCCCTTGTCCGACTAAGTCTGTCACTCTTTTGTGTGCCTGACATTTGATCACCGCTAATCGTTTGGGGAGGAGAACGGCCTCAATCAGAGCGGACACTAAATCTCCGTGGAGGATTGGGGTGCCGTGGGACGTCAGGAATCCCCTCTCCCTCCACAGGAGCCCAAAATGGTGGACCACTCCGAAGGCATACTGGCTGTCCGTATATACGTTCGCGGTGGTCCCTGCGGCTATGATGCATGCTCGGGTGAGGGCTATCAGTTCTGCTGCCTGGGCAGATCGTTGTGTGATGCAGGCTGTCTCAACTACTGTTCGGGCTGTTGTTACTGCATAGGCAGCTGAAGTGGTGCCATCTGGGAGTTTGATGCATGAGCCGTCTACCCATAGCTCTCCATCGGGGTCAGGAAAAGCAGTGTCTCGGAGGTCAACCCTATTCCTAGTCTGTTCGTCTGTGAGGGTCACACAGTCGTGTATGGGAGGAACGTCGGGGTCGTTTTCAGGCAGGGGTAACAATGTGGCAGGATTCAAAGTCGTGCATCTCTTTAGTGTGATGTGGGGTGCAAGCAGAGTCAACTCGTACCCTGTCAGTCGTGCGCTAGTCAGGTGTTGGGTCTTTGTCTGGTTCAAAAGGGTGTCAACTGCATGGGGCACTAATACAGTGAGGGAGTTGGAAAGTACGATTCCCTTGCTCTGACGGATAGAGACAGCAGCGGCAGCTACTGCTGGAAGGCAGGCAGGTAAAGCTCTGGCTACAGGATCAAGAGTGGCGGAGAAGTAGGCACAAGGGCGCTGCTTAGGACCAATCGATTGAGTCAGGACAGACAATGCACATCCCTCCCTTTCGTGGGTGAAGAGGGAGAAGGGTTTGGAGTAATCCGGCGTTCCGAGGACAGGTGCCGAGCAGAGTGCATCCCGTAATTCCTTGAAGGAGGCTTGACACTCAGTGGTCCAAGGAAGCGGGGAGGGGACATCTTTGGTCAGCAGGGCAAGTAATGGTTTCACAATGAGGCTGTAATTAGGCAACCACTGTCTGCAAAAAGAGGTTAGGCCAACCAAAGAGCGGACCTGTTTTTGTGTTTTTGGGATGGGGGTGTCTAGGATGGTTTGGATTCGGTCAGGGGTAAGTTTCCTCCCTTCTTTGGACAGAAGATGGCCTAGGTAAGTCACTTGTGGCTGGCAGAACTGTAACTTCTTTTTGGAGACTTTATGGCCATTTTCTGCAAGAAAGTGTAGGAGTTGGACGGTGGCTGTCGTTGCAAGCGGGGTGGTGTCGGCCGCCAAAAGGATATCATCGACATATTGGATCAACACCACTCCCTCTGGTAACTGGAAGGCATCCAGCTGTCTTTTGAGGGCCTGGCTGTAAATGCTGGGACTTTCAGTGTACCCCTGGGGAGCTCTACAAAATCGGTACGAGCGGGATTTTAAAGTGAAGCCGAAGAGATAACGGCTGTCTGGATGGATGGGGATAGAGAAAAACGCGTTCTTAAGGTCGATAACAGTGAAGGTGGTGGCGGTGGACGGGATGAGGGTCAAAATGGTGGTGATATCAGAGACTACGGGATATTGGGGTACAACCACTTTGTTAATCTCTCGTAAGTCGATGATGAAGCGGTACGCTTTCTCATCTCCTTCACCTTGCTTCTTAACAATAGGTAGGATTGGGCTGTTGCAGACGTTGCTAACCACCTCTTCAACCACTCCTGCATCTACCAGAGACTGAATGATCGCTACCAGTGCCTTCTCACCCTCTGGGGATATCCGATATTGCGGGAGTTTCGGGAGCATAGCGTCCTGTCGTACAGTTATGTGGATAGGATCAATCATCATTCGCCCCACATCAGAGTCGTTTTTGGCCCACAGGTACGGGGGCAGGGTGTCAAGCAAGGACATGTCAGCGTCAGTTATGGGGCACATGTGTCGTGGGGGACGGGATCTGGGCATGTCTGGGTTGTCGTATAGGATGACTCGTATTCCATCTGGGGAACACCTAATGGTAGCTCGAAAATGTTTCAGTAAGTCAATGCCCATAATGGCGTCAGGGGAGTTGGAGGAAAGCAGGAATGTCGCGTCAGTGGTATTGTTTTCTAGATCAAAGGAAATAGGTACGGACAGGGGGTTAGTGGAGGGCGTTCCATCGAAACCTATCGACGTTGTGTGAGCCAGACAAGGGTGCCCTTGGAATCAGTCGTTTTGATAACACACTACGTGTCGCCCCAGTGTCTACCAAGAATGGAGACTCTGTACCCAGGACCTTAGCGGTGACATAAGGACCTTGCTGGTCAACACAGAGCTCGACTGGATCCCTCCCTTGCCCCTGGCAGTCCTATGCAAAGTCGGGGGCATGTTCACCTTCGGACAGCTGATATTGGTTCTGCCGGGGACGGTCAAATGTGTTCAGTCTCCCTGATCTGTCATTGTTGGTGCCGTTGGCGTGCCCTCGTCCTTGTACCCCATTTCTTGGACCACTTGCTATATCCCTGGAGTCCCTATTTCTATTCATCTCTAGCATAACCGGACACTGGTATTTCCAATGGCCGAACCCTTTGCAGAAGGCGCATTGGTCGTTGCTGATGTCCCTACGTCCAGTGTGGGGTGTGAGAGTGTGATCTTTAGGAGGTAGATCTCTGGGGGCGGCTGGTTGGTAGTTCCCTCTTTGATGTTCCCGTCCTATCGTTATACCTTGTATCTGGGCTATCATTACCCTTTCTTTTAAATCTTTCTTCTTTTTCTCGGACGCCCTATCATTCTCATTCTTTTGGTGCTCGTAATACTGAGCCATCTGAAGGATAGCTGCAGGTTTGGAGGCCCCCCAACTACTCTCACTCGTCTGCAGCTTTTGGGAGACCTCTTGCGTTAGACCCTTTACGTAATTTTGTACAAACAGGTGCTGTCCGGTTGCGGTGGTCATGTCTTGGCCACTGTAGTCGGAGAACACTGTCTCGAATCGGGAGAAGTATTCTGACACATCTTCCTGCGGTTTCTGTCGACAGGCCGTGACTATCGACCAGTCTACCTTTCTTTCTGGGATCAGTGTCTTTAATTTTTGAACTATTTTGTCTGGGAGTTCTAGTATGTCTTTCACTGGTTTCCTTCCAGGTTCTCGTTGTCTATCTAATTTACCGAGTTGGTCCCAGGTATGTCCAAACAGATCCGTGTGGTCAGCCTTCCGGATTTGCTTCCACACGTCAGCTGGCAGGCATAACCCGAAGAACAAGTCAATGTCTGCTAAAGTCATTATCGTCGAACCCAAGGCTGTGCCTAATTCGGTATAAAATGCTGTCGGGTTCTTTCTTAAATCGGGCAGGGTTTGCTTAAAGGTTAGGATATCTTGTCGGTCCCATGGTTGGTAAACCCAATTGTACACAACCCTTCCCTTTGCATTTTCATTATTAATATCATCGCTCGTTCCCTGGCCCCGTGGCGGGATCCAGTAAGGGGCCGCTTCTCTGATAGGCATCATAGTATTGGCTACTTCTACCGAGGTCGTTTCAGGGACTGTAGCCTTGGCTTCTGGTTTCTGTTCCGTGAGGCGGCGGAAGACCTCAAGCATCTACATGAAGAGCTCCGTCGCCTCACGTTCAGTCCCATCTCCAACATCAAT
Source organism: Lissotriton vulgaris (assembly GCF_964263255.1). Classification (NCBI taxonomy): domain Eukaryota; kingdom Metazoa; phylum Chordata; class Amphibia; order Caudata; family Salamandridae; genus Lissotriton; species Lissotriton vulgaris. The sequence continues at coordinate 859,215,841 of NC_141698.1, forward strand.
TTTCCTATACAGTGCTGTTAGTTTAGCGGGACCCTTACTTTGATACCTATCTTCATACGCGTTCAGGGTGTAGTAGCTGAATCGCAAGATGAAATGCCGTCTGTGGCTGTCGGCATGTGAATTATATACGCTCATTGTATAATCTTCGCTCTCCCTTCGTTCTACTAATGTCTTTGCTATTTTGTCGATCCCATCCCGCTCATCTTTGCTCAACCTATTTAGTCTGGCTGGTGATTGTTTGCTAGACTCGGGGTCGTCTGATGAGGTTGTTAATGTGGCTGGTGCAAAGGCCGTGAGGGCTGGTGCACTAGCACTGAGATCGCTTTCGCTCACACTCGGAGCGTGAAAGCTTTGTCGGCAGGGGGCACATGGAGGGGGCATGTAGATGATTGGGGGACCTAGCAGTAACTCATCGTTCGCCCGTTGTTTGGAGGGCAATTCAGGGTAGAGCGCAGAGGGGGTCCTAACAGGACATTGGCCTGTTGATCCTGATTCTTGGTTTCGCATAGTATCTTTTCTTTCTTTTCTTTCTTCTTCTAGTTGCTTTGCGGCTAGGTGGGCTGCCTTTCGTAATTCTTTCCCTATTTTTGCTTCTTCTCTTTTTTTTCGTTGTTCCGTTTCTTTGCGCCACATGCCGATACTGTCGAGCATAGTGGGCGTGGTCTTATTCTTCTGGAGCGCTATTTCTAATGTTTTTATTTTATTTTCGTCAAAGGAACCTATCAGTGGCCACTGACTTTCAGGGTTCTTTTTCGTATATTTATGCCATAGTTTAGTGTAAGCTATAGCGACTAGTCCATACTTAGTGAACATGTCCTTATTAGGGGTGCCCTCCAGTGGAGCTGGATGGTTCATCTCTAATAAGCGGTCCGGGCTAAACAGGCTACCAACCAGTGGGGAGAAGACCGGCATGACGGATTACAACGGGGACAAAAGTCTGCACTACCTATCTTATCACGGCGGACAAAGACTAGACAGAATATTTCTATTCTACGTTGTTTGGAGGCCGTGAATACCTCAAAAGAACCAATACCGAATAATCGGTCAATCAAACAATCCAGTGGGGAGAATAAGTGGGCACGAAAAGTTATCGTTACCCACTCTTTCTCTACCTGCAAAGAGAGACCTTGTTCTTCCCTGTTTGCAGACAAAGAATCTCCAGACAATAATCCACGAACGACAGTTCGGGAAACAGTGGGGGAGGAAGATAGGCACGACGGATTACAACGGGGACAAAAGTCTGCGTTACCTATCCTTCACTGCTTGCAAAGAGAGAGCCTGTTTGTTTTTCCCCGTTTGCAGACAGTGAATCTCCAGAGGGTTTCAACAAAGCGTAATACTAGTATTATCCAAACAAAACAATATTTTTTCCAATTTGTCGTGTTTACACGACCTTACCCGGACCGCATGGACGGTTTCCTGTCCTCTGGATCCAGCGCCCAATCGTCCTCTCTCCTTCGTGATGCCCGTGGCACTCCTGATGGTTCCCAGTCAGGACCGTAGATCACTCGAGAGAGGTCTGTTCAGAACTAGTGAAGGTCGGATGATCGGCTGTCAGACGAGGGTCTATCGGACACGAGCTCTTCCCGATCGTTGCAGTCGTTCACTCTGTCATCGGGACCTCTCCCACTGGATCCACGTGTCGCTGATGGGCCCCACGCTTTGGGACGCCAATTGTGGAAAAAGGTAGGGCTAGGACCTTTCTCAAGATTTGCCCGGCGCTAACCGCCCTTGTACCATTCAAATTTACCAAGCAATGAGGCAGGCGCCGGAGACCAGAAGGCAGGAAACAGAAGTTTTATTCCGACGGAGCAGAACACATCAGATCAGACAACAAGGTATCATCTCGAGGTGCTCTAACAGCCTCTCAGAGGCCTGGCCTCTTATACACTGGTTTATGGCATGTGACCTTTCTTTATTATAATCAGAACATTGTGAAGCCCGGAAAAAGACATCCCCGCAATCCTCGTGTCAATCCCACCCCCATATACCTTCACAATAGAGGTCCTCAACCTGCTGATAAGAGGAGGGGGGTCATCACGCAGCTGAGTGTTCTGCCGAGTCTTAGGATGTGTGCGCCTGATCATATCACAGGGGGTGGGGAGGCCTGGATCAATAGAGGGTCCTTTGAAGGAGAGCGACCTCATACAATAAGGGGCAGTAAATGATATCTCCCGGCTTAGGCGATGGCTTCGGACCTGTGTGGACAGCTGGACACGGGGTGAGGGGTCATCAAAGGAGTGGTATTCATGCCTCGTGGACAATCCAGTGCGGAGGGAAGGTTGATCAACAGAGGGGCATTCATCGGAGGAGAGGAGGTGTTGGTCAGGCGCTGGCGTGACTCCCAAGGACAGGGTCGTGCAGAAGGGTTATGTTCATGAGGGGAGGGAGGGGGAGCCAGGGTGCGCGGAGGATGCTTGCTGGGTCAGAGGGGCGCGCTGGCGATCGATCGTGGACAGGGAGACCATGATGCCTAAAATGGTGATCGTGCACGTTGTACGTGGGCGACAAGTTGGCGCAGATAATGTTTAGCTCACAAACTAGAATTCCACAACATAACCCGGCTTGGATGCAGATCACTGTGTAAGTCTCAATTCATCTTTTTTTCCTTTGTCTTCCCAGTTTAACATTACATGGCAGTGTCTCTCTGTGTCTCTGGCTTTAACGCTGTGCCTGTTTTGTTGCACTTAGTGTTGTGCTGGATTCACCGAAATGGGGATTGTTACTTTAGCCTGTAATTGTGGGTTAACAGCAAGAAGAAAAGACAACATTAAACCTTTGAACACCATATTTTCTTTTACATTTTAAATAATGTCACAGTTTGGCCACTAGTACTCCCCCCCCCCCACCTTTCTGCTTTATAGTGCTATAAGCAGTCCGGTCTCTGCGTAAGCAAACCAAGTATTTCGCATCACTTAGTGCGCTCAGCAGAGAAGCCAAAGAGATAATGAGCAAATAGTCAGAAACCTTTTACAGTCTGGATTATTTCATACGCTCAGCAACAAGGCCAAAAGTTTGCTGTTTTAACATTAAGCACCTGATGTTTATTAACTGGGAAACGTTTTAGCCACTCACGATTGTGTGCCTGGCCGATATTATGCCCTTTCACGTTTGTGAATGGGTATATATTTTGCAATGTGACCTCTGTACTAATAGGCCTTTTCGGAAACTGTACATTCGCAAACAATAACAAAATCACCTGCCTAATAATTATTAGGTGAGGCAGGTTAAAGCACAGATTAGGAACAAAAGCTGCGGTGGCACTAATGTTAAACCCATCCTCACACTCTTCCTCCCCTTTCTCTACTTCTGTTTTCGTCTCCTCATTCAACCATCCACCAATCCATCCACCCACCCACTCATCCACTCATCCAACCATCCCATCCATCCAGCCAGCTAGCCAATCACCCACCCACCCATCCACCCACTCATCCATCCACCCACTCATCCATCCACCCACTCATCCATCCATGATTCCATATTCTCTTTCTCACCCTCTCTTTCTTTCTCTCTCTCTTTCTGTCTTTCTCCCTCACACACTCTTACTCTAATTCTATTTTTCCCTCTCTAACTCTCCAGAAGTGACCTCTTGGTTTACATATCCAGCGGGGCACATGCAGCCTGCTCCTCCCTACGCCATGTTTCCGGTGTTGGTATCTTAGCAATGGTTTGCAATCGGGTTGAAAAATAACTTTTTGACCCGGAAAGAAATTTCTGACTCCTAAAAAGGGTTTTGTGTATTTCAAAACACTCTTTTGCATTGTATACTCTGTAATTTTACTAATAGGAGGTTTGTGAATACTGCATTATTATGGCGAGACCACTTGGCATGGCCAATGTTTGTTCTCTTCAGGTTTTATGTTGCTGCGTTGCTGATCGAGTACCAGAAGTCAGCCCTGATATATTTATTTTTAGGTTTTGTCTCCACAAACAGCTTATCATTATTTACATAGGTGAAACCTAATGCATTTACCAAAGCATGTTAGGTCTGGTGTTGGCCAAGGATTTTTGTTTTCCCCAAAAAAATACATAGATACACACATACATACATTGTTGGGCTTTAACTCGACTTCATTCATTGATCTGTTGGCGTGTCATTCACATCTGTTTACGTCCACCACAGAATGGACAATGGAGGCATTTTGCTTATGCACGTCCACCTACAACATAGGCCAGATAAGTGCCAGTCTACCGTCCATGTCAGTTTTTCAGGGGTGACACGCAAAGAAGATTTAAATAGTTTATGCAGGCTTGTGCTTCCATTTCAGCGAAGGTCCACCCTGGCTCCTCCTGCATGTCCCTGTTGACACAACAGCAGGCCAGCAGCACTGCTCGGTGCCAGAGTGACAGCTGAGGCGCGCTGTGGTGCCGTGAGCCACCTGGTCTATACTGGCGTCACTGTTGCAGGAAGTGAAGCCTTTTCTTCAGGTCAATAAACTATATCGCGTGTCGTTCCGATCACAGGAGCTGTGCGCCTGAAGCTGTCGTCTTCCGGTGCTGCTCCGCGGGAGCTGGGCGATGCTGTCGCTTCGTGCTTGAACTCATCCACTAGGTCATTGAGGTTCAGTACTTCAAAGCCTGACGTTTACGAAGTGCTCTTTCACAAGAACTAGCAAGTACTCATTCACCGTTTTCTTTGGCTTCTGCTTCAAAGTTCGTATCCTTGTGCTTATTTAAAAAGTAATGCTCGCCTGCATATATGTGCATAGCATTCCTCCTCCAGCGCTCTGTGGTCTCCAGGGAGCAGTGTTATTTTAAATGGAGCACTGCACCACAGGGACAGCACCCTACACCACAGCCAAGCTGTTTTAGTTTTACCTAAATATGGATTTCAGGGATACGCGTTTTCAGTACTCTACCTTAATGAGTCTACGATGTGTTAAATCAATTCCAACTGCTTAAAATATACAAAATCCACATAGAGACATGGCACTCAGACTTCAATTTCTACGTCCACGTTAATTAAAGGAAAACATAATTAAGGGCTCTGCCAACCTCGCTGCTAAACAAGACAGAGTGTATACCAGCCAAATGCCTTTTTGCAATGATTCTCAGGTTTCTGTGTCGCGGATGTGCAATTTTCCAGCCTTACTTCTCTAATGCTGTGCCAGCGAACGCCTTAGAGGTATTATTGATCTAGAAAAACAATTGTTAAATCTATTGAATGTTCTTACAATTCTCTGCATTTTTATTTATCCAAATTGAGTGTGCTTTGTTTGTCAGTTATAATATACGTTACAGTTAAACATTCCCTTGGCCATTTCCCCCGACATTGAATATGGTGGCATCCACGCAGGTGGCTTCTTTTGACAAAAATCTCTCCACCCATGCACTTGTCATGTTCAGGTCCACAAAGGGCTTTGCTACCTACAGATACATGCATTTGTCTATTGGAACGTACACGTGCTAATCTAGTTGGCAGGCAATCGAGCACTGAACATAGTACAGGATAAGGATTGATTGAGCAGTGTGGAAGGGGGATCTCGTCTGATTGCCCAAGGAGTCTAGCAAAAGCTCCTGCATTTATAGACTTTGCATGAGGCGCTCCTCGCCTCATTTCTAAAATACAGGAATGAAGACCCAATCTCTTTTGGGGTATTATTCCATAGATTTGATGCTTACCGAGTCATATTTTCATGTACATTTTTGGTATTTGTCGACTTGCAATCTGGTGGCCGTATAGCCAGTGGTATTAAGACTGACCTTGAGCAACGAATGTCCATCTTTATGCTGATGGCTCAATGGCAGTCACTGTGCCTCAACTAATCGATAGAGAACAAACACAAATTGAAAGTACTTTGCCATCAGTGGACATCAAAAGGCAGCATAGACAGGTGGGACCCTGGTGGATAGTTTGGCAGGTGTCATGAGATTGCTTTTTGGTTTCCACTATGTCCATAACTTTCATGCCTATATTACTGCGTGAAAGCCCTTTTGAGAATATTGAGATATTAACAGAAAGATTGCTATAATGTCTGAATTCAACAAGGTCTCAGCTGCCTTATATAAGAAGGGCTGTGCTGTGTTAGCCTTAATGGCCAGAAATTCCATAGTCAGTGGCCACCTGGTCAAAATGCTATAGTACTGTCCTCAGAAAAGTTAAAGATTAACATAATTTGTGAAAGTGAATTAGAAGCTAAAACTTTGAGTTGAGTAGCAGGTGTTGTGTTGGCGCTTCTCTGTCCTTTCTGGTGCATTATATCATTAGGAGTAGATTATCAAGCACCTTCTTTAGGAAGTAGGCAAGATGGCTCAGCACATAAAAGCTTGCCTCTTATTTGCAGCGATTTGAATCCATGCAAGGCAGAATCAGTCTTATATCTTTCAAATTTTGATAAATTGAGTATCATTAAATTGGCTATTTGTAACTTATGGATTTCGCCAATGATTAAATAATACTCAAATGTGCAGTTAAATTAAACAGGATCTTCATTTAAGATACAGCAAACAACACTGTTACTGTCTCAGCTTCTTTTTAACCGCCTTCCTCGAACCACCTTCACCCATGACACCGTAACATTACAGCGTCGCACTCCAGCACCCCATGAACATTACATACTCAGACACACACACACATCTGGACATACTATCATCGCCCGCAGGTATATTCTGGGCTCGCAGAACATATTCCACTTTAAAACTGAAAACTTGTAGCTTGGCAGCCAACCTGGCTAACCTTGCAGTAAGATTCCAGCCTCCCCCTGGAGAAAGAATGTTAACTGAATGTTTATGATCAGTTCTTAATTTGAACCTCATTCTCCAAACAGACATTCTGTACTGGTCTGCTGCTCAAACACACGCGTGCAGCTCCCTTTCAATGATCGAACAACTCAGATCAGTCTCTGACAATGTCCTTAAACCATACACCACTACGCACTCAGTGTGTCATCAGTCTGCATCAACGCAATGCCAAGACCTACACTTCGATACAAATTACACACTCCTTCCCTACCACAATCGTCTTCAAACATTGTGCGTTCAACAATTCCCATTTTAACATAGAATATGCCTTGTTTTTCTCATCACCTCACTCAAATGTTGCATTTTTAAACAATTTCCTCAAGGGTTCCACCTTTTTAGCATAATTCTGAATAAACTTCGCAGAAAACTCAGTGAGTCCTAACAAATAAGACAACTGTTCTTTAGAGACCGGTGCAGGAGCTTCATGAATAATCTTAAGGTGGTCAGCTAATGTTTTGAGTAGTTCATGTATATTGGGAAGCGGATGTTGATCAACTCAAATGGCCTCATTTAAACTTCTTAAGTCATGCACAAATGAAGTTCTCCTTGCGATTTTAATGAAATAATCACCAGAGAAACCCAATGGGAAGGATTCAATGAGCTCAAATATATTGTTGTCACACAAATCATGCAGCATTTCCTTGAGTTTACGTCTGTAACTAATTGGGACATTTCTGACCCTATGTCATACAGGTATTGACCCTTCCTTAAGAATAATTCTAAGTTTAAAATGTTTTTATTTACCCAGCACATCGTTAAATACACCAGGAAACTCTATTCTCATCTCCTACACAATCTCCAGATTATTATTGTCCTAGTTGCTCTCTGTAACTTCATAATCTGGTGGATTGGCTCATGAATCCAATCTAATACCTACATCTTCTTGGCGAGGCCAACCAAGCATGGATTCGCCTTTGTCTGCCTTTGTCCGTTACAAAACCTAGACCTTTGAGCTTTGCCCATTACATTCTAATGAGGCCCAAAAGAAACTCCTCTTCTTTTTTTGTGTCCAGTGTATCCTCCTGGATATAAATCAGTTTGTAATAACTCCCTATTCTGCCAGAACGTACAAAACAACTCTCAACTGATAATGGTGCACCAGGCTCACAAGTTCACCATCATGAGAACATCAAGCCCATCCATTTTAATGATGGTTGAATTAAGTAGTTTTTTATTCTATGGTCATTTACACCCATAGCTACCTAAAGATTCAGTTCTTCATCATCATCTCCTGCACTTGAGACCAAATGAACTTTCCCATATGTGCCAGATTTGCAAACCTTGGAAAAAGGTCCCTTTTTCTTGCATTTCCTGCAGATTCTGTCCAATGCAGGACAGTTCTTGAAATTCCCTAAATGGTGTAGGTTACTTCAACGGTAGCCCAAGAAATCCCACCTATACACTTTCCTTTTGGTTTCATCCTGTTCAGTGGTTTTCTCCTTTTTCAGATTTCCTACTCTTTTCATAATTTTGTGAACACATTTCTCTAAATTCTTTATTTTCTTGGCAATAGTCACAGCCACACCAAGTGTTAAGTCACAACAAAACCATAGTCTTTTCTGTATTTTCTTAATTTTACATTTTGAAAGATTTGATCTCCAAAAACCTGTTCATAATTGATACTGTCAAAATCGCAAGAATCATCAAGGCCCCTCAACACTGCAAGATGCTCTTCAATAGATTCAGATTCTAATTGAGTCCTTGAATAAAATTATAACGCTCCATAACAATATTTATGCTTCTTCCATACCTTAAAGTGCTTGATAGCAAACTCAAGCACACCCGTATCTTCTGCGGAATTTGTGTCTAAAAGAGGTACGTTCTTAATTATTTTTAAAGTAGTCCCCCCAATAGTTTTTGAGTAAAGCAGGTTTCACTGAGGATGAGTAGTCTTCTCCCTCTAGCACTTCTACGTCTAGCATGAATACTTCATACCAACCTTACCAGTCTAAGTACAATTTACCAGAGTTTCTGTAGAAAATATAGAGGTGAAGGCATTTTAAAAACACAAAAAGTTGTAAACGTAAATGCAGAAAGGTTGATGGATTAATGTCCAGGCAATATATAACGAATGATGTGCCAGTCACTGAGTTGCTCGTCACCAAGTTGTGATGAAGATGTGCCTGTCACTGTATACCAGTCTGTTGAAATAGTCCAAACACCAGTGGTTACTGGTTTGCCTGTCACTGTGTGACCAGCTGCAGTAACTGAAAACATTTTGTGAATGTAGATGTGCCTGTAACCATGCAACATGTGCTACGCAAACAAATGATGGCCGGAATGCTGAATACATCAGACATTCACCCCCAGTCAAGAGATCAGGGCTAAATCCCTTGTTCTTTTGCTTGTAAACACCCCCACCCACTACGCTGGACACACACTCGACCCTATCTTCACCTCCAGCAAGCACATCTCCTTCAATCACACCACAGCTCTCCACTGGACGGACCACAGTTGCGTCCACTTCAACTACAAAAAGACCACGATCCACAACCACCCTCAACCAACTCTGCGAAGAAACTGGAACAAAATCACCATCGACCAGATCTCCACATCGCTTCTTCAAAACCCCCCTGCCTATTCGTTGAACCCTAACCAAGCAGCCATCAACCTCACACAATGGCTAACCCACAGCGCTGACAACCTAGCACCCTTGAAAAAACGTCAAATCAAGCTAGGCAGCAAAAACGCCCCCTGGTTCAACGATGACCTTAAGAAATCCAAGAAACTCTGTCGTTCCCTTGAGAAAGCCTGGAAAAAAGACCCAAACACTATCACCAGAGACGCCTTCAAAAACGCCACCCGTAAACACCACCAACTTATCCGGACAGCCAAGAAATCAGCATTCAAAGACCGACTAGACAACAACGCCCACAACAGCAAGGAACTATTCAACATCGTCAAAGAGTTTACCAACCCCACCGCCAGCACCAACGACATCACTCCCTCTCAAGTCCTTTGCGACTCCCTTGCTTCATTCTTCCACGACAAAATCGCCGACATCCATAACAGCTTCGACAACCAACCCAACCCACCTCCGAACCTAAACCCCCCTCGAACATCCTTTATGACTGGAACCCAATCACCACTGATGACACCATTCGCCTGATGAACTCCATCCACTCCGGATCCCCAACAGACCCATGTCCCCACCACATCTTCAACAAAGCAGACTCCATCATCGCACCACACCTCTGGAACGTCATCAACTGCTCCCTCAACTCTGCCACCTTCCCGGAAAGCTGGAAACACGCCGAACTCAGCGCCCTTCTGAAAAAACCCACAGCAGACCCCACCGAACTTAAAAACTACCGCCCCATCTCGCTCCCCCCATTCCCGGCCAAAGTCATTGAGAAAGCCGTCAACAATCAGCTCGCCGCCTTCCTCGAAACCAACAAATCTCTCGACTCCTCACAGTCCGGCTTCCGAGCCAAACACAGCACCGAAACCGCCCTCATCAAAGCAACAGACGACATTTGAACACTACTGGACAACAGAGACACAGTCGCCCTCATCCTCCTTGACCTCTTCGCAGCCTTTGACACAGTCTGTCATAGCACCCTTATACAACGCCTCAACAACATCGGAATTCAAGGAAAAGCATTAGACTGGATCATCTCGTTCCTCGCTGGAAGAACTCAGAGAGTCCGCCTCCCACCGTTTAAGTCAGAGGCCTCCGAAGTCATCTGCGGCGTGCCACAAGGATCCTCTCTCAGCCCTACCCTCTTCAACGTATACATGAGCCCCCCTCGCAACCATCGCACGTTAACACAACCTCAACATCATCTCCTATGCTGATGACACACAACTGATCCTCTCACTCACCAAAGACCCAAACACCGCCAAAACCAACCTACACGAAGGGATGAAAGAAGTAGCCGAATGGATGAAGCACAGCCGTCTTAAACTGAACTCGGACAAAACGGAAGTCCTCATCTTAGGAACTTCCCCTTCCGCCTGGGACGACTCTTGGTGGCCAGCAGCCCTAGGAAAAGCACCCATCCCGACGGACCACGCACGGAACCTGGGCGTCATCCTGGACTCCTCACTCTCGATGACCAGACAAGTCAACGCCGTTTCATCATTATGCTTCAACATCCTACGCATGCTCAAAAAAACATTTCGCTGGATCCCCACCGAAACTAGAAAAACGGTCACCCATGCACTGATCACAAGCCGAATGGACTACAGAAACACCCTGTACGCCAGTACCACAGCAAAACCTCAGAAAAAACTCCAACACATCCAAAACGCTTCAGCTAGACTCATACTAGACATCCCTCGCAAAGACCACATTTCCGGTCACCTGAAAGACCTCGACTGGCTCCCCGTCAATAAGAGGATAACGTTCCGCCTCCTCACCCACGCACACAAAGCCCTCTACGAACTTGGTCCCGAATGCCTCAACACGCGACTATCCTTCTACACCCCCTCCCGCCAGCTGCGTTCATCCAACCAAGCCCTCGCCGCTGTTCCGTGCATCCACAAAACCACCATGGGGGGAAGATCCTTCTCCTACTTAGCGGCAAAAACCTGGAACTACCTTCCCATCCACCTCCGCCTTACTCAAAACCACCTAGCCTTCAGAAAACAGCTTAAAACCTGGATATTCGATAAGTAATTCTCCACCCTTCCTCAAGCGCCTTGAGACCCTCTGGGTATGTAGTGTGCTATATAAATAACTTGACTTGACTTGACTTGACCTTGCCATCCCAGTTTAGACCCAGCCATAAGCAAATCAGTGTTGATGAAGTGCCTCATGGGAACAGTCCAAACCGAACTGCCAAGCCAGGTCCTCCCTTTACCAGAAACAAGCATCCTGGGACAGGTTGCTGGGTATTACCTTTCATCAGCTAGGCTAGCTTGAATCCAGTGGCACAGTGAGCAATGGACCCACATTTGGGCATACCCGTCCCACTTAGGGTGAAAAGTGCTACACAAACAAATGATGGACGGAATGCTGAATAAATCATACATTGAACCCCAGTCAAGTGATCTGGGTTAAATCCATTGTTCTTTTGCTCACCATGCCACCCCAGTTTAGACCCAGCCATATGCAAATCAGTGTTGACCCTGTGCCTCGTGGGAACAGTCCAGACCGAACTGCCAAGCCAGGTCCTCCCTGGACCAAAAACAAGTATCCTGGGACCTGTTTCTGGGTATTACCCTTCATCAGCCAGGCAAGCTTGAATCCAGTGGCACAGTGAGCAAGGGACCCACGTCTGGGCATTCCCATCCCACTTAGGGTGAAAAGTGCTATGCAAACAAATGATGGACGGAATGCTGAATAAATCATACATTCACCCCCAGTCAAATGAGCTGGGTTAAATCCATTGTTCTTTTGCTCCCCATGCCACCCCTGCACCTGTGCAACAGGCTGCAGCTAGGAATATAACCAGTTAACTTGTTCCTTTGAAACACTCAAAGATGGCGTTAAACTTAAAGTAATGGAAGGTAAGATGGCCACAAAACGTGTTTCTGTAGTTGGTGGGCTTGTTCTTCTACCAAAACTCTAGTTTCAGTGAGAAATCGGCTTGTATCTGAACAAACTGTGTTATCCTATCAACTTCCACTGCATCATGTCTGGGCAATCTAGACATAAAATTAGCATGTACATTCCGTGCTCCTGGAACATATTCCACTTTAAAACTGAAAGCTTTTAGCTTGGCAGCTTACTTGGCTAACCCTGCAGTAAGATTCCGGCCTTACTAAAAGTTTATGGTCAGATTTTAATTTCCCAAACAAACATCCTGTACTGGTCTGCTGCCCAAACACACAGGATTCACCAATGATGAAAAAATTCTCGAAGGTGTAGGTAAATAAAACAGGATCATCTATTTAAGATGTGTTGCAGCCTCCACTTCTTTCCAACCGCCTTCCTTGAACCACCTTCACCCATGACACAGTTGATCAAGCAAAAGGGGTATAAATATTTCAAGATTAACTTTCAACTCACTCACCTATCTTTCTAACCGTACTGGGCCCCCTGCAGCTAGATGCATTACAGTATTACCTTCACCACAGACGCGAATGGTCCTCTGATGGATCTTTCTCTGCGGATAGGAGGGGTGGGAGTTAGCCAATGAATGAGGACCATTGATTTGTGAAATAAGGTTCAAATACACTACTCTCAGGACTATACTGTACAAGTGAAGTATTGCAGTGAGGAGGCCAAATTTTCTAAAGAAATTAAGCATAAACAGAATAATATAAACTAAAAGCTCTGCTACTCCGACAGAATAGAAGAAGAAGAACTTGATATTCTGAAAAGATTCACAGATTTTTCCCTACAACACATTTAGATTTAGAAAGTAATTCAATAACGTTTAAAATAAAGAATATTAGGACAATAATAGCCTCAGGAAATTTAGTTAGTTATAGTATTAAAGTTCCAAAATTGATACAAATAAGCAATTTCTTAACCATCTCAATCAAGAATATTAAAACATGTAGTATTAGGCAACACATTTAGTCAGAAGTGCAAATCCAAAGAGGATGTTTTTAAATAAACATCAGAAATGAGATTGCAGGTTTCTATTACCATTAAAGTGAGAAGGATAGTTAAGTCCTATTTAAGGTTCAAATCAAAGGGGGAAAAGTATCAAATTTAAAGTCCTCTAAGGGCTAGTCCGTAAGCATTGGCAAAAAATGAAAATATGTAACAAAAATCAATTCGTTCGCCAAATAAGTATTCCAGGTCGACTGCATGAATGCAGCAGGATTAGCAAAAAGTCAGTCCAAGATAGGATTTAAAGGATGATAGTAAAATCATTGGGAAAGAGTTCTGTCCTCTACCAAGGAAAGGAAATGAAACAATGCGTTGTCCCAAAGAAAAATAATAGCGATGCCTTGTCAGAAGGGAGAAAGGTATGGTGTTGCCCCTCTTTTGGGGTTTCTTCTTTTACAGTGCTTATGACATCTTAATGACGTGGTGTAATTCCACTGGTCAGTCCATCATGTGAATAGTTTACGTGCGTTGTCACAAAATACATTTCGTTACTCCTGCATTCTTTACCAAGCACTTCATGTGAACGACAGCTTTCTGGGTCTCACAGGTTTGTCAACGGTAAGTAATATACAATGTAACAGACAATGGCATCGGGTGAGAGTTGATTTCCCCACCGAGCCATTCAACCATGAACATCAAAAGAATGTCCTTTGTATGTATACTGAAACATCTGCATGATCTGGCTCCCTTCATCTGCATCAGTGCTTCTGCAGTTTCTGATTCTGTGATCTTTGCCTCCAGAGCCTGAATACTCTTTGGTCCTTGTCGTGGTGTTGGGATGTCAGCTTTAAACCGATCCAACTCCGCCCGCCCAACACTAAGTTGCTTTGTATAAAGAGCCTTCAGGTGCTCGGCAAACCCTGATGCAATTTCGATTGGAGTTTCCACCATTTTCTGCGACCCAGTTTGAATAGCAGGAATCCATCTTTTCCCCTCCTCCTTTTTTGCTATCCATGCTAGGAGCTTCCCTGCCTTGGTGCCTTGTTGCTCACCTCATATAATTTTCTTTGCTTAGCTCGGATGTGGGCCCTCGCTTCTTGATATAGCATAGACCTCTGTTCCTCCTGAATCCCCTCCACCCTGTGGGCCTCTCCTGGGGATGGGGAGTCCAAGTATTCCTTTCCAAGAGGGACAGTTTTGTTTCCAAATCTTTGTACTCCTATCCCTTTCCCTCTTCTTCCATCCATGTGTGTGATCAGCTGGCCATGCATTACTGTTTTGTATGCCTCCCAGAGGTCTGCCTTCAAATCCACAACGCGGTGTTCTCTGGAAAAAAAGCCCTGTGTTCCAATAACAGTTTTCTGGAGTTCTAGACAGACAGCTACCATGGGTTAAGTTTCCACTCACCCCGTGTCCCCAGTGTAATCATCCAGGTATGCCTAATCACTGACAAGTGGTCAGATAAACCCCTTTGCAGGAGAATGGGGCCCCTGAATCTACTGAGCTGAGGGCGTGGCACCAAGAAGTAGCTTAATCTGGATTATAAGTGCATATTGTTGGATGCATATGAATAGTGACCTCTCTTGGAGTGCTTTTCCTGCTGCTCTGTCAGCCTCTACTCGTTGTCTGGCCCTGGGGCCCCTACCAGATCATGGCTGCATCAGGCAATCCTCTGCAAGGGCCTGGGCCACCACAACATGTCTCCATCAGGTGCCCAATTCGTGTACACACGGGACGGCAGCCATCTTGTCCTGTGCGGGCCGGTGACACAATTTGGTCGGCATGTTCCTTGGCTCCCCACAGACTAGGTCCACTGCAAGGCTCTGGTGGGTTTTGGTGGTGGCAATCGCATCTCGGGGGCGAGGCCACCCTAGCTCGTCTCGCTGACCCGGTTTGCTGAAGTCTCTGACACCCAGCGGCGCTGGCCATCTGCCTAGTTCCCTGGTCACCAGCGTCGCATCCTTACGGGCTGTGCAGCCCCGCTCATGGACTCAGTCCACAAGTGACCTCCTCTTCGAGGTGTGGAACCAGCACAGCTGGTTTTACGCTGTCGTTTCTCGGCCGGGATGCAGCAAAAAGGAGTCCTCTGCAGGGTCGGGCGCGTGAGCTACAGCCTCACACGTCTGACCCCATTGGCAGCCCCCTGTGAAAGATTTTTGTAAAGCTTTAATATTTTTTAGGTCTCGCTGATCCAGCGCGCATGCGCTGCCAGCAAGACATTTAGGAACTGGCTTTTTGAAGGGGTTTCTCCGGCCACCAGCAAGTAGTTACACGCGTGGGCGTGTGCTTATGTGCGTAGATGCCATCTTGCGGGCACCCTTACAGCCGCAATTACTTTCACGCCAATGCTTGTTTTACCCTCCTTTCTGCCCTATTTCTTATTCTGCAGTTACCATTTGTTCCATTTGCCTTGTTCCTCCTTCGCTTTCTCTTCTTGCCTTTGTCCTTTGTGCCACCTCTTTTCCCTCTCCCACGTCCCTATATTCTCACCATGCCCTCCTGCAGCCGCTCTATCGCCTCCCAGACCCAGCTTGTGCGGTTCGGTGACATTTACCCGGTGTTAAAGGGGCTCTGCATGGCTCTCCCTGGCCTTGGGCTGCCAGGCCCCGCAGCTGGGGCGCTGCATGTGTTTTAGGAGGTGGAATATTTGTGCTGGCTGGGTTGGCAGCACCTCTCCCTGTGCAAGCTTTTATAATAGGGGGGAATTATTTAGTAGGATAAAAAAAAACGCATTCTCTTTCGAGATCCCCCAACCTCCTGTGTCTATTATTGGTTTTATATATTTATTTTTAGCTTTTCCCTTTTGGATGTTCTCCCTGGCATGTTTATTCACACCTGTGTTCACCACTTCACAAACTTAGTTTATTCTGTTGCCTCGTCTACAGATGTGCCTGGGCGCAAGCCTGCCACTGGCGCGTTTAGTTGGCACGAGACAGGCAGAGGCTTCATTCTCCACCTCTTAACTGCCCGTGCTGGTCCCAATTAATCCTAATAGCCGCACTTTCACAGCTCCCAACCCTTGTTCTGGGGCGCGTAGGCACTTTACAAAGCCCGAGACAGAGTGTTCGATCCATTTGCCTGTCAGAACACCGTTCAATAGACAATAATGGGCTCTAACAGCATTAATTCGAAGGGGTGTCACAATAGAAATATTTAACCATTTAAAAGGTATAATTACTGCAACCCACATCTCTTCTAGTGTACGTGATGCCGTAAAAGTCAATGTCGACTAGGATTGCCAAGAGGCGATTTAAACTAATAATGGCAAAACCAGAAAAACGATCACCTCGGAGAATCGTTTCGCCTCAAGGTAGGGAAAACCGGATCAGTGCCAGTAACTCCATTAAGAAGGGGACGTCCGTGAGGACGCCAAGGCACGTAGACACGTAGTTGAAACGGGCGGCAGGGACAGCACAGGGTGATTTGCAAAAAGGGATCATGGGACTACAAGTAACCCGAGAGGTAAATGCCATATACAGTTGTAGACTCGTATCTGAGATAGTCGCAGTAATTATAGTAATACGGGTTCATATACAATAATAACCGTATTGAACATGTACCATTTGCAAAACACAGAAAAAAATGAAAAAAAATTTAAAAAAGACTTCACTGAGGACAAAACATATACGATTGATAACCACAATATATATAGCCATATTTACAAATTAGCAACTCTTCATACCGACATCTGCCATGGTTCACAATAAAATGCGGTTGAACATTCATGTAACTCTAATATAATGTATGTATATGAACAAGCAACCATGAATGCAGAGCCCAATGTATACGAAGTTCCAGGACATATAGGCTCATTCTATTAACAGACTAGCCATTTGTGTATTAGTACCTTCCAACTCATTGAGTCCATTGTTAACAGTGTCAAGTAGATACATCATTTTACATTCCCTAATGTTGAGAAGTGAGCCTATGTTCCCACCCCTGGGTCCCAGTGTGACTTTCTCTAAGACCACCCATTTCATGGATTCAGGAGTATGAGAGTGTTGTGCAAAATGTTCCACCAGTTGTGCTCCCCGGGTGTTACATTGAATACGACGGCAATGTTGCAGGATTCTTGTTCTAACCATCTGCTGAGTCTGGCCCACATAAAGTAGATTACATGGACATATGATGGCGTAAATGGCGTTCTTGGTGTTGCAGTTGCTCTGGTTTTTCATTTCAATATTGTGGTTTCTGTATGAGAATTTCTTTGTCTCTATCGTCATTTTGCAATCCTTGCAGTGTGAGCAATTGAAGTGTCCTGTTATGTCTGGAACGTTCCACATAGATTGTATCGTGGGATTGGGTGGGCAATCAAGGAAAGAGTGTACCACATGATCACGTATGTTCTTTGCTTTCTTAAAAGCATGCATGGGTGGTTCCAGGATTCCTAGTTCGTCCGATATAAGTTTCCAGTGACCATTAATGATTTTTTTAAAGATATTGCTGTGCGTACAGAAAGTAGTGACACAGATCATTCTCTTGGTATTTTGTCTTGACGTCTTAGGTGATAGTAATGTTTCACGGTTCTGGTGCCATGCTCTCTTCCTGGCTCGGGTGACGAGCCTCTTAGGGTATCCTCTTTCGAGTAAGTGGGTAGTCAGACCGTCAGACTGCCTGAAATAATCATCTTTTAATGAGCAGTTCCTTCGGATTCGAAGAAACTGCCCGAATGGTAAATTGTCTCTCAAGCTTCTATTATGATGGCTCATATATCTTAATATACACAACACAACATATGACTGCGCTTTGGTTCCGTTGGAGTTATGTACAGTTTTGGAAACAGTTCTATCAAGTATGGAAATGTACATTGAAATTTGTATTGATGTACTTACGTCACTTCTTTCCATGTCCCCTCTCCCACACTAATACACTCTATTTCCACCCCTCTATTTTCTTACCACCGAGAGCGCTGTGAATATTATTACACTTTTGTATAACTGTGCAGATACAAAGTGCATATCTGTGGAATACTATAATCTGTTCTGTTCCAGATATTACTTGGTTAATACAAAATTATTTTTGAATAGTGGATATCAACCACATGTTTACTTGTGTTGTTTATTGTGATTTGTGCTGCTATGATCTTTGTTTAGATCAATTGTTCCACTGCCAAGACCACACTTTTTGATACTGTACTTGACTGACCCTGGTCTGGTAGTATATATGGGTCAAACCTCTTTGTATATATAACTATTACTAGACCTGCTTTGGTTCTTGATGCTTTCACCAAGAGTGTTACCTTTTCACTCTTTGTACGTTAACTAATACCTTAAACATCCACCACCTACGCCTAACCCCTCCCAAAGTCACAGAAACCTAGACCCTTTGCTCATAAAAAAATCTTCAACCTCTTGTAACCTACTTCCAGAAGTAATATGAGGTGTACCACAGAACATGTGTTGTCCTTGTGTTAAATCCATTTATAGTTCATTTCTTTAAATTGTAGAGTTGCCAGCGATCTATAACATAGTACTCTAGCCCCGAATGTTACACATAATACTTTGGCCACGGTTGTGGCCCTTTTGGTGCTTTAAGTGTGAATAGGGTCTTTTTGTTACTTTTTAGGTATATGCTTATGCCATGGCAGCCAAAATAAATGCGGCCCAATATCATATTCACAAATTTAGCGCTATAATGCAAAGATCAAATTCAAGTTTATTACCACAGCACAGCAACATTGCCTAGAGAAAAACTAATTGTATTGCTTCAAATATAGCATGTAACAACTACTTTACATGGGGCTTGTTAGACCTGGCATCGTTGGCGTGGTTTCCCCCTGTCTTTTTTACCTCTACCTCCTGTATTTTTGATGCTGTGCTGGATTTCGTTTTGCTGGTTTAAATGCTTTGGACACTCTGCCACTGCTGATCAGTGCCAGAGTGTAAGTGCTCCCTATGTGAATTGTTATCATGATTGGATATACACGATTGGCATATTTGTATCACCACAAAGTCCCTAGTAAAGTGCACGTGGTGTGCCAGGGCTGGTGATGACAAATGCTACTAGTGGGCCTGCAGCACTGATTGTGCCACCCACATGAGTAGCTCTAAAATGGTGTCTCGGGCCTGCCACTGCAGTGCCTGTGCAGTCTAGGAACTGCCGTGTCCTCCTGGTCAGTGTCCCCACTGATCAGGCCTAACCCTTCCCTTTTTGTGCACATTAGTCACCCCTATGGAAGGCCCAAGGTACCCCCTGGGCAGGGTGCAGTGTATGTGGAAGGTAAAGCATGTACTGGTGCAGGTGACGTGCTCTAGTAGTGAAAGGCAGCCATTTTCGTTTTTCAATATTGTAAGGCTATCTTGCTCCATAGGCTAACATGGGGGATACCGTCTACAGTGGCTAAGAGCATTTCTTCCCATAGGAACAAGATAGGACATAAGAGTTTAGTATCCCTGAACTCAGAATTTAATAACGCATCTTTTAGGAAAGGTTGTTTTTAAATCCTGTGTTTGAGAACAGCACTTTTAGAAAGTTGCTGTTCTCTTGTCTGACCCTTCTGTGTGCCTTGGCCTGTTTGTGTATTGACTGTCTGGTTTGAGAGTGACAGGGGCTGGGGATTCCCCGGGAGGCTGGCTGAGTCAGCCCTAGGCTGAATGACTGCATTTGCAACCTGAGTGGTGGGAGGAGTTAGCACCTGGGCCTGAATAGGGCTGTGCCTGCCTGCCACAATGCTGGCTCCACCTCCTGCTGGGCGTCTGACGACCCTGCCCCTCACTCTGAAAGGAAAGGAGAAGCCAGGCAAACAAAGTACTCAAGAAACACCCAGGACCGGTTCAGACCGGGCTCAGAGCCCACATGCACAAAGGGAACAAAGACTTTAAGGGGTATAAGTACAGGATCCCCGACAACAGAAAATTAGATCATCCTGGAATCAAGAAGGAACCTCTGCCAAGGAGAAAGCTGAATCTGAAGAAGGAAGACTGTCCTGCTGTTGCTCTGCTGGACTGATCTGTTGCTTTGCTGCCACGGAGAGGGGAAGGACTTTGCTGTTGTGCTGTGTCCCCTGTCTTGAAGGAATCTCCAAGGGCCTGAGAAGAGCTGTCTCCCTGTTCTGAAGTCCCAGGAACAAAAGGACTTCACTCCCAACTTCCCTGAACTCTGCTGAGAGAGTACTGTCCTTCCTAGAGTGCTTGATCCAGTCAGTTGTGGGGTCTCTGGAAGTTGTACCTGTGCTGGGAAGCTGGAAACTAACCTTGAGAGACTTTTTGCAATTGAAAAGTATCGCATCGCTCGCTGCGGAGCGCATCCCCGGCAGTGCAAGGAAATTCCCGCCGCTACGAAGGCCGAGATCGTCGCAGTGCTTGTTGCCGCTGCCAGAGCCGTCGCATCCTTCGTTTGCGGGACGCACCAGACTGGTGCCGGAAAGTCTAACATCGCTGCGAGTGTTGTCGCAGAGCATGTCGTCGCTGGGTGAGATTGCCGCACTGCTTGCTTGCGGACCGCATCATGCCGCTGCGAGTGTAGTCGCAGAAGCCATCGCATCGAGGAGCTGCGATAGAGAAGTTCAACGCTGGTTCGCGCATCGTCGCAACTCCAGAGATCGTCGCATTGTGCCTTTGCGAGAACAAACTTCCTACGGAACCTACGCACCGGAATCCATACAAGTGGCTTTCCTCCCCATACAGACCGGATTCGTCGCAACACGCCCACTGCTGCAGCGGGGCTGTCGCAAACGCCTCCCCAGGGTCTCAGGAGCAACGCATCGCTTGTTTTCCACCGCACCATCTTCTGCTTTTGGAACTTTGTCGCAACTAAAGGTACTGTGTCTGAAACGTGACGCAACTGTGAACTTTTCACGCAACTGTGGATTATTTTATCGCAACCTAAAGAACTTTTTATTACAACCTTAAGAACTCTTTCGAAACCACATTCTTGAACTGTGTATGTTGGATTTTTGTCGTTTTGGTCTTCTGTAGTTGAGATTAAATACCTTTATTTTTCTAAACTGTTGTGGAGTCAGTTTGTGGTGTTTTCACTGTGTTACTGTGACTGTTAGTACAAATACTTTACACATTTCCTCCTGAATAGCCTTGACTGCTCGTGCCAAGCTACCTAGAGGGTGAGCAGGTGTTATTTCAGAGGGTTTCCTCCTTACCCTGACGAGAATCAAGGGTCCCTATTTGGACAGTGGTACCTACCTCTGCCAACTAGAGACCCCCGGTTCTAACAGGGCTAATATGTCTCCTAACAGTTGTGAGATCTTTTCACTGTGATTTTACCATATGGTACAGATTTAACCCCTTGCATTCTCGTTTTGACTAAATGTCTTTTATTTAAAAAGTACAATTGAAAAAATACCTTTGCATAAACCATGTATGTAGATGAGCATAATATAAGATGCTATTTCTTACTAATGTTGAGGGAGCGGAGGGACTTTGTGATTGGTTTGAAGCTTTGCCTCTCATGAGTCCTGCCCTCCCCACTTATTACAATTGAAATAAAAAGCATATTACACTCTGATTATATACCATGTAAAGTAAACTATTTTCGTTATGTTCTTAAATGTTATTGTGTAAAATAGTCACGATTCATAAGGTGCAGTAAAACATTTTTGGTAAAACAGGTCTTGTTTCATTGACCCAAATAGTCCAAGATATTAAACTAAATTTAAGGTCGATTAGCATCAGTAAACCCTGGAAATATTCTCCACTGACCCAAGGTTTCAAAATTGGTTTGTTGCAAACAGCAAATAGTCAGACGGCAACGTCTGTTTGCAGCATTAAATCATATCCCACAACTGGAATCATGTGCCAGAGAACGAAAAACGAACGCCCACACCCACCCACAATCCCACCCAGTAAGAAAAAAACTCCCACCACCCCTCCTGACGGTGACATCAACTTATACCTGGTCATTAGGCATGACAACATTATTGTAACTGGTCAAAAAGCAATACCACCACCACATGCTCTGTTAAGGTAACGCCCTCTTAATCACATAATCACATTTCGAAAAATACTCCAAACACTGTTACAGCTGTCAGCCTCATTCTGCACATGGTAGGGCAGTGTAGGCAGACAAGATTCAGTCCACATAACACACAAGTTGTCCACAAAAAATAGGTAATCGAAATACAAAATATGTTAACTGCCATACTCCTCTTTAGATACAAAATCCAGAAAACAAATGGTCATGATACATCATTATTGTAAAGTCACTCCTTTGCTAGCAACATCAACCATAAATGTCATTGACTGCTTGCGTCCTGCATTTAAGGCCGGTCTTTCGTGCTTGGCTAAGGATGTGTACTAGCTCCAACAACCAATAACTCTCCACCATCCAGCCACTCAACCCCCTCCTCTCCTTCCCAGGCAGGAAGCCTACCGTATTTGACGTTTCCTAACTTGGCATAAGCCCTGTGCCACAATATTGTTTAGTTGTTTTACGATCCATTTGTTCATCTGTGAAAGTGAGTTTTAATAAAAATGCAAAAATAATATAAAGTCACATGTGATATGCTAACATGCAATTTATATTGAACTGACACAACATATAATATGTGGAAAATGCAGTATGTAGTTATACTTATTAGTGCTAGGCCTCAAAATGCCTAAAGCAGCTTTGCTTTACTAGAGGCTTAATCAAATGTGCTAAGACTTGTATAAATGTTTGAAAATTGACCTCACCCTGATTGTCTTTAATGGAAACTTCACATAACACGGCTGAATTTTTCTGATTGATAATAACGTTTATAACATGTTTGCTAGAAACTATTTATGGTTGAATAAAATAGTTCACACATAAATACAATGAATGAATAAGAAATGTTGACTTTTTAACATATTTTTCTCATTTTATAATGAAAAGATGTGGTGCTGAATAATATTTAACTGCAGCCGACATTTCTACTTCACATAGTCTATTGTTAGCTAATGTACAATTTGCTTTATTAGAACGTTATGAATGTAGTCATGCTCATAGGAAAAAAGATCCGGAATTGTAAGGCCTCATACGTAAAGACAATACAAATTAAGTGTCGCACTTCACAATAACTTTCTGTAGTCCATTGTGTGAATCGTGGGAAAGGAAGAGGAGAGTCTGCGCTCAAAAGAATACCGAAAGCTGATTGGTCAGTAGGAGAAGAATATACAATTTGGACTGCAATGTTTCTTTTTGACTGTTTATATTAGTGCATGTTCCTAGAGTAGGTTACAATGCCTTTTTTTTAGACCTTACTTCATTTGCTTTTCCACACAGAAGTTGAATATTATCGGCTTACAGCTGAAGGCTGATTTACCATTGTCCTCTGAACTATTACTAATTGCAGTTTGCTATTGCTACTGCATGGTTAATTTGTCTCATCACCTGAGAAATTACTGAATCTCATGAACTTCTCTTTATGGAAAGTTCTGCTGACAATTATTGATTGAATTGAGCGTAATGCTCTATCTCACTCCATCCTCTTGAATTTGAACTCTTGATGGGTTCCTGCTACCACCATTTTCGCCCCATTCTTAGAATAGGGATCCTTTCCTTTTTGGAACATCCTTGATGCATTGCTGATTAAGATTTTTTCTATCCATATTTTTTTATTATCAGTTCTGTTAATTGACTGATATAATTGAGCTAACTGAATAAAGAGAATTTACTAAACTTTTAATGGAAATAAAACCCATAATCATTCATT